>NC_066308.1:3950595-5227143 GCF_905404315.1 Leptidea sinapis
GACAAGGAAGCTCATAACTAACTTGCAAAAAGCCTCTTATATCAGAATAATAAAAATGAAGGGTTGGCAAACAGACTTAGTTTTGCAGCATACACGGTTAAAAAGAAGAGACAATTAACCGACATACATACAGCGCGACTAGTATACTTTAGGTATTTCCATAGTGTTTGCTGATATTAATACAATATCTGTGCTGCAGAATAGGGCTATTCGCGCTATTTATAACCTAGGTCCTAAAGAATCATTGAGAGCAAAATTCAAAGAAAATATTAACATCTTGACTGTTGCTTCTCAACATATTCTTGAAAATGTAATGTATGTTCATAGGCACATAAGTGAATTTGCTAGAAACTGTCATAACCATAATGTTAACACCAGGAATAGACATAAACTTATTATGCCTACTACTCGGCTAAGTCGACTGAGTAAGTCTTTTGTGGGGCGATGAGTGGGCGTGAGGCTTCTGGGCCTGTGTTCAAAACAAAAGTATTACGTTATTCAAAAGAATTGTTAAGAAACGTTTGTGTGGTAAAGGTTACTATAACTTAAATGACTTTCTTAATGATACCACAGGTTGGGAATGGAGTGACTGCCTTCAGGCTGTTAAATAATAAGTTGATAATTAAAATAGTTAATTGAAATAATTGTACATTATTACTTTGTAACATATTTTTTCGATGAAAAAAAGAAGCCCGCTGAGTTTGTTGCGCCCATTCTTCTCAGGTCTGAGGCATTCGTTTTGGAATAGGTGGTAGTTTTTGACTTTCAATAAGTGATGTCACATCCCATTTTGAATAAAAATATTTGAATTTGAATAAAATAACCGTACATACTTTGCTGCGCTTACATTTAAAATTATGCGTCGTTACTCCATTGGAAAATAATCTTTATATGTACGTCAGCTTCAACTTTCATTGGCCAAATCTTTGAACTGGAAGATTTTCGTTTAATTCGTAGCTTAGTTGTATTGTTTATATTATTGTTATACTTTTGTATATTGTCTATGTTAAATAAGTTGGGTGTCATTCCGTTTCAAATTGTTATCTTCCAATTAGGACCGGTATAAAAATAATTCGTTATTTTGATCAACACATCAGAACTGTTGCAAGATATCAATTTTTGAATACCTACACTTGGTACTAGATGTCGCACAAATGCAGGTTTCCGCGATCAAATTAATAGACTTATGAATTCATTCTATAAAAACTTTGTCTCTGTTGATATTGATTTTAATATAATTAAATTAGCACAATTTAAAAAAGGTAAAAAACAAGAGAATTACTGCAATACATGATCTTAAATGAAGCTTATAAATTCTGAAACATCAGTCATTTTTTTTTAATGTTCTTTTTCAGTAATCGTTAGTTAATAAAACTGTATTTGTCACTTTAAAAACTTTAAGTCTTAGTGAGGAATTTCTAATGAACAATTGTTTAAGCATTGTATATTATAAGCCACTTATTTGTACCTAGATTTTAGATAATTGTTCTGTTTTTTTCTCCAAATAAATAAATAAATAGATCTATTCATGACTCGCCGTTGGGAATATTTGGTGACTGATGAAGATATTGGCTTGCGCGAGTTATTGGATAATTCAAGCGGCACTAATTGTCAAAGCTGTTTCGATATTGCATGCCAATTACAATCAATTCCTCGAATTGAGTTATGCTTAAAGCAGCGATTGTATGTATTTAGATAGGATTAGTATAACACTCATCGTTAATTAGATGCCGTCAAATAATAACTTGTTAAAAAGCGGCCAAGTGTGAGTCGAACTCGCCTATGAATGGTTCCACTGCATCAAGTAACATAATATAAAAGTTATATAGAAAGGAAAATGATATTATATTATTTAAATGGAAAAGGCAAAACATCTGTGCTCAAAATCATACAGTTCAAATGAGCTCTCATCATTTATACGTATTAAAAAAACCTACTTACCTACTAGATCGCGTCCAAACCAATTTTCAGTGGAAGTTTGCATGGTAATGTACATCATATATTTTTTTTTGGTTTTATCATTCTCTTATTTTAGAAGTTACAGGGTGGGACACACATTTTACCACTATGGAAGTGTCTCTCGCGGAAACTATTCAGTTTACAAAAAAAATATATCAGAAACCGCAATATCATTTTTGACGACCTGTCCATTATATTTCCCCACATGTATGGGTTTGATCAACAAACTTTTTTGAGTTTTGAAATAAAATTGCTGTGATATACACGGACAGACTGACAGACAGACATGTCGAATCTATGTATAAGGGTTCGGTTTTTTGCCATTGGACACAGCTTGTTCTACATACTATTCCTAAGGTCTTCCTTGGTATTCTTCAATACCAGTCGGAGGGTCCTATGCATAAAATGATGGCTAGGTGGGCACCACCGGAGCGCCGCAGCTAGTTATATCACCGAGCTAGTGAGAATAAGCATCTTAATACATGTCTCCAAGAGACGTGCGCATATGCAATGCCACGTTTTGTCAAATTTTGGGTTCAGAGTACTAAGCGGTTCTCCACTGTAATGGACAGAGTGTATCACTAGCTATCAGTTGATAATCTTGCTCATTTTATCATATTTTATATATGATGTTGTGTGGCGGTTCTCCACAGTGCGGTTTTCAAGCAGCTTTCTTCCACGTACCACTAGGCTGTATTTCCGGTACGATACGACATGGGTACCTTCGAAAAAAGTGCGTACACCCTCCTTAAAGGCCGGCAACGCTCCTGTGATTCCTCTGGTGTCGCGGCGGTGATCACTTAACACCAGGTGACCCGTACGCTCGTTTGTCCTCCTATTCTATAAAAAATATACTAAATAATATAATAATAATAATACTGAATCACATTTACACAAATTATCATGCCCCGAAACTAGGCATAGCCTGTACATGGGTACAAGACAACGATATATTTAATACAATATACCTACTTAATTAAATATTTTATTTTTCTTATTTAAACTAGACTAACTTAGAGTCGGAAACAAACATCCATGTTCATTATACAAATAGTTTCACCTACCAGGATTCGAACGAATTATTGACAGGTAATTACTGACAGTAGAAGGTAGTAATTTATCTCTATCTGTAGATACTATCTTTGTAGGTATTGGGAACGGCCGTAAGTAAGTAAAAGTATTCTGCGAGCAATTAAATTATATTAAAACATATAGTATAATGAATAACGAACAATGTTCAAATATTTTTTTAGAGTTCTTCTTAGTAAAATGAAATATTAAATAACAGACTACCTAAAAGCAAATCAAAAACTCAAAAGTAAATCAAATTAATACGATACTTTAATTATTACAATAATTGTTTTATTTGTCCTGTTTTCTATTTCTTCCTCGTTCCTATTGATTTATATCTGTTTGACAAGATATACGTGGGTAACACTGAAAATGCTTAGAACTGGCCAGTTAGAAACATTGCTAATGAAAACTTTTGTTGAATTTAAATTTTAGAACTCTTTGGTAACCTAATGTAATATATTGCATTCATTTGTCATTTGTTTTTGTGAATTGGCGGCAAATCTAAAACTCTTGTAACACGTAAAAATGCAACTTAACGCGAGAAAATTTTCTGTCAATAATTTATTATGAATTTCGTTGTGGGCTTACTCAACAACAAAACTGTGATAGGCTGCTATTAGCATTTCTTAATGAAGCCCCATCTCGTGCCACTATTTACAATTGGTTTAACGAGTTTAAGCGTGGACGTAGCAATCTCAATGATGATCCGCGTGAGGGACGTCCTTTAACAGCGACTACTGAACATAACATCAGTGCTGTGCGACACATGATAGAGGAAGATAAGAGAGTGACCTATCAGCAGATACGGGCAAGCCTAGGCATTGGTATAAGTCAAGTTCAAAAACATTACCGAACATTTAGGCATCAGAAAGCTTTGTACCAGATGGTTTTCCCATACTTTAACCGATGACCAGAAACACCTCTGCATGGACTGGTGTCGCCAAATGTTAGATAAGTTCAACGGCGGTGACTCGAATGCTGTATTTGACATCGTCACAGGTAATGAAGGCTGGATATATTGCTACGAACCTGAAACCAAAAGACAATCAGCTCAGTGGGTGTTTCCTTTTGAGGATCGGCCAACTAAGGCAAAGAAAGGTAGAAGTCAAGGAAAATAGATTTTTGCCTCATTCTTTGGTCGGAAAGGTCATTTCGCGACAGTTGTGCTAGAAGATGGAAGGACAGTTACTGCAGACTGGTATGTCAATCGCTGTTTGCCTGTTGTCTTGGAAAAAATTCGACAGCAATGCCCTCGAAGCAGGATCCTCCTTCACCATGACAATGCTTCAGCGCACTCCGCAAAACGGACTGTTGAATATTTGACTATAGCAGGTGTCGAGATAATGAGTCATCCGCCATACAGTCTTGACCTGGCGCCCTGCTACTTATCGAGGTATTCGCTTTACGAGCCCTGAAGATGAGGTGAAAGCGTACGAAAATGCCATAGAAGAGACCCCTAAGTAAGAATGGGCCCACTGCTCTTCTCAGTGGTTCCATCAAATGCGACGATGTGTACAGAGGACCGGAGATTACTTCTAAAAACAATAAAAGTATTGGCAACTTTCTACATTAAGCCGTTTTTCATTTTCTAAACATTTTCAGTGTTACCTAGGTATATATGTGCTCACATATTCTACTAAGTATCATCTGCAAATACGAAGTGTTAGAGAAATGCACCCTTAATTTATAACCGACTTCAAAAAGGAGGAGGTTCTTAATTCGATCGGTTTTTTTATGTATGTACACCGATAACGTTGAGATTTACGATCCAATTTACGTAATTCTTCTTTAGTTCGATGCGGAATACATAGGCTGCACTAAAAGTATCGGTAATTGAATATTTCCACTGTTCCTGTCACATTAAAATCTTTTTAATTGAGAACTCCTTGGTTTTAAAAATCAAATAACATTTATTTATTTAAAAAAAGATTCTCCGTCTTGTCACAAGGTCTTGTCAAACTTGTTTAGTCGTTGAGAAGATGGAATTGACTCGAGAAAATTCTAGAGCGATGATTTATTATGACTTTCAAAGTGGTTGAAACAAAAACAGTGTGTTGACCGGATGATTTCTGCATTTGGTGATGAAGCCCCATCCAAAACCACAATTTATCACTGGTTTGCTGAATTTCAACGTGGACGTGTCAAGCTCAGTGATGATCCCCGTCAAGGTTGTCCAAAAACTGCAGTCACCAAAGAAAACGTTGATGCTGTGCGTAAGCTGATTGAGGAAGATCGACATGTAACATACCTCGAAATTCAGGCAACTTTAGACATTGGCATGAGTCAAATACAAATAATCTTGCATTAACAATTAGGTGTAAAACAAAAAGTTGTTTTCCCGATGGATATCTTATTTGCTCTGTGAAGAGCAAAAAGCGGTTCGCGTTACTTGGTGCGTCAGAACTCTCGAAAGATTCCACGCAGGATCCTCAAATGCTGTATACAACATCGTATCAGGTGATGAATCCGGGATATATGCGTACGAACCCGAAACAAACAACTAGTCACGAGTTTGGGTGTTTGAAAATGAGTTAAAGCAAACAAAAATTGTTCGTTCACGGAGTGTTGCAAAAAAAAAAGGTGGCCACGTTTGTCTCGAAAACCGGCCATGTTGCGACTATTCCTCTTGAGGGACAATGAACGGTTAATGCAGAATGGTATGCTAGCATTTCTTTGCCACAGGTCGTTTCTGAACTCCGTAAAAAGAACTGCAACCGCCGCATCATTCTCCATCACGATAATGCGAGTTCTCATACCGCGCACAGAACAAAAGAGTTCTTAGAGCAAGAAAACATAGAATTATTAAACCATCCGCCGTACAGCCCCGGCCTAAGCCCTAATGATTTCTAAACTTTCCCTAAAATAAAGAATAAATAGCGTGGTCAGAGATTTTCATCACCTGAAGAAGCTGTGGACGCCTACAAAACGGCCATTTTGGAGACCCCAACTTCCGAATGGAATGCTTGCTTCAATAATCGGTTCCATCGTATGGAAAAATGTGTCAAATTTCGGGAGAATACTTCGAAAAGCAATAAATACATTTTTAAATGGTAATGTTGTGTCACTTCCTTGATTCCCGAAATTTTCAGTGCCGCCCTCGTAGATGCCATTTGGTCCCATAAAAAATTTACATAGTTTGGCCCATTAGTTTTCATTTTATATAACATATTTTATGAAATTTTTGTTTACGTGGATGATGTAATAGTAGTTTATGTCCGGTTTTTTTAGGAGTTTTCATTCAGGTTGGTCATATATATATATAAAATACGTTAAAAATACCGACTTCAAAAACTAAAAAGTATTAAATAATTTGATAAAAATTTAATTTAATACATATCTTATGAAAACCATTACCTTTAATATTAATAAAATACTTTTATTTGTATGGGCTAAATATTGATCGGTTTCAATTAGGTGCCAGGCTAAATGCAATAGTAGTTACCTACATTCACCACGAGTGACTTTGAGCGGGTTAGCTTCGTCTAGAACAAAACAATCCAAGCGTACACGCGCGGGCTGACGTCCTTATTAATTACAGTAAATAACGTGTTAGAATATTAAGTTTTATTTTGTTTAGCGCTTGGCTCCGACTTAAAACCTATCAATATGTAGCACATATACATAAAATAATAATATTTTATTAATTTAAAAGTGAAGGTTTGCATAAGAGATAAGATGTGTATTAAACTTAATTTTTATTAAGTTATTTAATACTTTTTAGTTTTTGAAGTCGGGTTTTTTTAAATGTAGTTTTTTTATTAAGAGTTTCATTGCATTCCTACATGGCATTTAGACTAATGCTGTCCAAAGCTTTACTATAATCCATAAAAGTTCGTTAGGAAGATAGGTCTGTTGAAACTCTTATATCTGTTCGAGTGCATTTGTGGTATATTAATATTTTTTCCTCCATAAGAAGTCATCCTTATCCCTCAAGTATACATAAATGATATTTGTTTCTATGTCATCCAAATAGAGTGTCTTGTCTCACGTATTAAACTCAATAAACCCACATGGAAAGTTACATTGGTCATAACAATCTTTATTCTGTACAGGCATGCTTCTTTGTTGCCTGCGAAATGTTTGCTATGGACTCTGCAGACGATCGAACTATCCAACAAACGAAATTTTGGATAAAAATATATAATTTTAAGTAATGAATAATAATTTATTGAAGCTATACTTATTTAGGCGCGTTATGAAAAAATGATGAGAGTGAAATTTTAAGAACACGCATCACTGTAACACAAAAGTAACAGGGTGAAGTTGGTTACTTAAATTTTCTGACGTTTGCGTCATTCGTTATTTTTTTTTTGGTTTCTTCGTCCATTATGAGGACAGGCAAAGGGTTCAAGCCCATACAGCCGTATTCGTTATTTAATAATTAATTGTCAAAGTCATATTTGCAAGATTTTTACAATATTGGAGAGGAATAAACTATTTTAAGGATTTTTGCTTTGTTACGCCAAAGAAGTATAACTTCATGCGTGCGTGCATAAGTACACACACACACTTTTTTATTCATTATGTATTTTTGTTGTATCACTTTACATATATTGTAGTTGAAATGATTTGTAAAACTATGAAGCTGTAAATGTTGATTTAAGAGTGGCAATGAGTTTCTTGTGACTTCTTCTCATTAATGCTTAACCTTTTCCAAAGTGTTGGTATAAAATGTATGAAAATAAGAAAACTTTTGACATTCATCAATTCTCAAGTGTCCTACATGAATAAAGTGATTTTGATTTGATTTTATTTTGATTATAATATATATTATACAGCTTTGCTAAGTTACTTAGATCTTACTGACAGTACTTTTTTATACATTAGATATGCACAAACTTTATATGATTATAAAAAAAACTTAAGATCAATAATGTTATTTCTGTCATGTTTTCAAAAATGTATGGGTTCTGATTTGATAATTATTTTACTATCATAAATATAGGTTAATTATCATCACAAAGGCCTCCCCCAAATATCTCTACGACGATCGGTCCTGCGCTGCCCTCATCCAACGTATTCCAGCAATCTTGACCAGATCGTCGGTCCATCTTGTGGGGGGCCTACACTGCGTCTTCCGGTACGTTGAATATAGGTTACTTCTCCAATATTCCATTGCAAACACGACATAATATGTGATTTAAGTGGTTGTTGTTATAAATAAAAGTAAATGTCGTTATCTGTTGTTTTTATTCCAATCTAACATCTTAGATTAAGGATTGGTCTCCGCTGCGCTCCAACTAGCTACCGCAGGCCTTGTCGCAAATTGCGGCTACCACGCACACAAGCATCTAATGGTTGTGGTATTTAAAAAGCTGTTATTGTTCTTAGATAGTGCGGTATACAGTTGGGGCGCAGCGGAGACCAATCCTTAAGTCTAACATATTATACAACAACGTATTGATTTATACTATTAAGGCGAGGTTTTCCCAACACTTTAGGCAAAAATCGCTCGAACGTATACGTATAAGATTCGATAGGTACACATGGACACGGGCATGGCTGAGAACGAACCGAGCAATGCGGGTCAACCACCGCCGACCCGGAAGGACCGCGTAATATTTTTCAAAACTTACAGTTGTGCTAGAGTACGAATAACTATGATATTTTTTATGCATTTTTGAAGTAAATCTTTTTTATCGACGTATGAGAGAAATTTTATATTACGCGCAATATTATTATTTCAACATTATGGATATCGTTTCCGAGATTATCGAGGCTGCATAGATCGAATTTGCGATCATTTTTGAAATCCAAGATGGCCGCCGCGCAAAATTATGATTTGAAGAATATGGGTATCGTATCCGAGGTTCTCGAGGGTGCACAGAACAAATTTAAGATCATTTTTGAAATCCAAGATGGCCGCGTCGCAACAAATATGTATTCAACAATATGGGTATCGTATCCGAGGTTCACGAGGGTGCAGAGAATGAATTTGGGATGATTTTTGAAATCCAAGATGGCCGCGTCACAACAAATATTTATTCAACAATATTGGTATCGTATCCGAGGTTCACGAGGGTGCAGAGAATGAATTTGGGATGATTTTTTAAATCCAAGATGGCCGCCGCGCATAATTATGATTTCAACAATAATAATAATAACCCGAGGTTCTCGACACATAATTTTGAGTGGCGGCCAACTTTGATTTCAAAAATAATACCAAATTCATTCTCTGCACCCTCGAGAACCTCGGATACGATACCCACATTGTTGAAATCATAATTTTTCGCGGCGGCCATCTTGGTTTCCAAAAATGTTACCAAATTCATTCTCTGCACCCTCGAGAACCTCGGATACGATATCCATATTGATGAAATCATAATTTTGCGCGGCGGCCATTATCTGCACCCTCGACTACCACGGATACGATACCTATGGGTATCGTATGTGTAGAATTCATAATTTTACGCGGCGGCCATCTTGGATTTCAAAAATGTTCCCAAAATCGTTCTCTTCACCCTCGAGAACCTCGGATACGATATCCATATTGATAAAATCATAATTTTATGCGACGGCCATCTTGGATTTATCCAACTTCCCTAAAGTACATACATACAAAAATGCCGCGTGGCATAACATTCAAAATAATATTACGTACATTTTATTTTAGTACTTTCCGACTATTTATACCATTTACCTATATATTTTAACAAATACGCTGTCGCATCATCAACATTATTTTACTATGATTCCCGATTTTTACTTGTTTGCTAAAATCTTACGTAATGTGAGCCCGAGAGAAACGAACACAGTACCGTCCTTGACAGTGGTCACGGGCGTAATGCTGGCATGAGTTTGGTTTATTACGAAAAAAATTTATATAAAATAATTCACAAAGCGAATTGATAAAACCCACGAGGAATATTTATAAATACTAATAAACTATCGAATAAAATAAGTTTTATGATAATATAAAACAATTCATATAAAAAGCCTATTTTTCAAAAAATAAATCTATCGAGATTTTTTTTCGTAATCGTGTTTTCGAAACTGCAATAATTTATATAAAGAAGTGAAGACAAACAGGTCAAAAAATTGGAACCGTACTATTTGTAGAAGTATTTTAAGTAGATTTTCAAAAATGTAACAGAGACAAACAGGTCAAAAAATTGGAACCGTACTATTTGTAGAAGTATTTTAAGTAGATTTTCAAAAATGTAACTTTTTAGGACTATAGCGCCTTAAGTAAATAAAAAATTCGCATGCTTGATGTTCTGTCGTCTGTTATACCCTTTGCTCACGCATTCCGCGGGGACTACTAACCAAATATAAATCTAGCCAAAGTTTTATGGTTAAATAAACTTGGGAAAAACTTTTACGGACTTTTGTGATAGACACGTATTTCATCGAGGGTCCCTCGACAACATTGCATTTGTGTATCGATATTTATGCTTCCTCGATAGACAGATACTATGAGGTACACTTATCAGTTTGGGTTGTAAATATTGCATTTATAAATATATATAACTAGCTGAACAAACAGACGCTGTTCTGTCAATAGAAAAAAAAATGTAAGTATTCGGAAATAATTTAGTCTAAAGCTATCGGAAATGTGTAATAACGTATTTCTGATTGATTTTATAATATATTCTAAATGGAAATAAGATCAAAAGGGTTTTTTTATAACAATTGACAAATTTTAATACCACCAACTAAGATTTCACAAACAAGCCAATATGTATTTTATTAACTTTTAAATGAAATACATCAATTTGTTAAGCTTCTAAGAATAAATTTCAAATATCACAGTGACTAATATTCGAGCAAATGTGGCGATGCTTTTTTTTTGCGCACAAACAAAGGGAAAGGGCTACCCTCCGGGTTAACGACGGCAGGGACGTGGTGAATGCTCACGCATACCAACGCCTAAGTCTGCGTTGGTTATGTGGGACTCAAGTAAAACCTAGGTGCCTACCCATTAAACACCACCTGAGGTTGGCTTTTGGCAGGTGCCCTCTAAGCCTTCATCGAAGGCGACCTTCTCTAGGGGAGAGAAAGGCGCAAGCGGCACTCCCTATGGAGTTTCCATGTCGATGCTAGGGAGACATCGCCTTTTATAGACGTCTTCACCCTATCCACCTGTCACTGTCAACAATATAGTAATAAGGATTAATATCGTATTTGTGTAAACACCTTTTACATTACTGCTTTATAAGTGCCAACTTTTTTAAGTTTTATAAGCATGGATATAGTATATTATTCTTAAGAGATATACGTAAACCATCGCAGTCTTTTCTATAGACCTATATAATATACACAATTCCATCATACATTATTTTGTTATATCTCGAAGGGTTTAGATAGCGTTTTCGTTGAAAGCTTTCACACGGCTTACTTTTTTCCGACACCTACAAGAAATATCGTTATTGTGTACAAATATGTATACAAAATTGTACAAATTATTGACTTAAGCCCTTCTCGAGATCCACGCTATCAATTGGTGAAAATACCATGACAACCGGTGCAGTAGTTTTTGAGTTTATCGCGAACAGACAGACAAAAGCGGGGGTGGACTTTGTTTTTTATATTATGTAGTGATTGAATAGTATTTAGGGTTTCATATCCGCAGTAGACTTCTTCAACGAGAAGACTGATTCTAGAGCAGAATATAGTACCTACTCTAGAACTTAAAAAATATTATATTATTATGAAAAACAGCTCTCTTGCTACAAATAAAACATATTAAAACGAACATTTTCGGATCAATTGTAGCAACATACTATATGTATATGAAACCTGTCCCATATCAACGTAGGTAACCAAATTATATAATATTATCGGTATTAGCTACAATTAAATGTGACAGTAATAGCTAATCTAATAAGCTTGAGAGCACAATATATGATAATTGATGCATTAAATTAACATATTGACCATTGATTTATGTTAGTCCCTGAACCGTGCAAATACTTCTTAGTCGGTAAAGAAGTGTAAGTACTGAAACATCTAACAATGTGATAATATATTTGTTTGCTATTTATTGTTCAAAACAAAAACCACGATTGCAAATGAATTTAATGATTATTTTATAAATAAGAGTATTTAATTTAAGGTTAATGGAATAAAACCAGACTACAAATTAATAAATACGGTAAATTCCTCCATATTCTTAGCATCCTGTACGGAAAACGAGGTAATAATAGCAATCAACTCTTTAAATAACACCAAGGCTGTTGGTCATGATAACATAACAACCCATGTTATAAAAACATGCAAAAATGCAATAGTTGCAGTACTGACATATTTAATCAATTTATCATTTGAACAAGGACAATTCCCCACAACTCTTAAGTCATCACGAAAACCCCTACAGGGTTTATCTGGGTATGTTGTCGCTCGCGATTTTTCTTGTTATTGCAAAAATAATTATACTTAACAATTACATTATATTGTGGGAGGCTCCATTGCACAGGACGCCGGCTAGATTATGGGTACCACAACGACGCCGATTTCTGCCGTGAAGCAGTAATGTGTTTGTGAAGCGTTACTGTGTTTCGGTCTGAAGGGCGCCGTAGCTAGCGAAATTACTGGGCAAATGAGACTGAACATCTTGTCTCAAGGTGACGAGCGCAGTTGTAGTGCCGCTCAGAATTTTTGGGGTTTCAAGAATCCTGAGCGGCACTGCATTGTAATGGGCAGAGCGTATCAATTACCATCAGCTGAACGTCCTGCTCGTCTTGTCCCTTATTGTCATAAAAAAAGAATTACATAATTGTATTTTAATATCAAGATTAGTCTACACATAAACATGGTTCTTATTCTGAATACAATTTTTCAGTAAGCTTGTAGTTTATTTGGCATATCGTTTATTATATTATGTACTAGCTTTTACCCGCGACTTCGTGCGCGTGCAATAACTACTTTGGGCAGCATTTTTTTATTTTTTATATCACATTTCAAATAATACACAACACACTGCTGTACTAAATACATATTTATAAGCTAACTATTTTTACCCAAGGTGACACTTCACAGGGCTATTTGTATTTGTGTATTTGTTATATTTGGCAAATAATTGTCATGTGTGGACAGTTTATTTGACAAAGTGTTGGCCTTATTTGCCTATTTGATAAATAAGGCCAATACCAAATACGCGTTACCGTGCGCTTGTCGGTTTTTCGAGGCACATCAAAGGGGTCAAATAGGCAAATAAACTGTCCACACAATGGCCATATTTAGAAGCGCACGCGCCGTGAACTTGTTCGGACGTGCTTTTGTGTCTTGTGTTGTGAGTGAGAGAACTGTAACAACAATTGAATATGAATTGGGACAATGAATCAGTGCTAAAATTCCTGGAATTGTACCATCCATAGTGTCTGTAAACACCTTGCATTCTGCTTCCAAATGTTTGTGTGTTTGTTATTTGACTGCCATGTGTGGATGGTTGTATTTTCCTGAACGTCATATATTTTGCCAAATACAACAAACACCCAATAGCGAACACAAATAGCCATGTGAAGTGCTACCTTACGATTAACAATTATACCTTAACCGCAGTAACCTTATGAATACGAATTCGCGGCGATACCTTCATTTTGGCACCTTTAAAATTATCCGTACTCGTACACCACCTTATTTGTTCAAAAAATTGAAGTTCTCACGACGCCAGGTGCGTATGGCTACACGTTTGGTTTGCCCAAAACACCGTACCTGCATTTCGTGGCAGCTTTCGGTATGCTTCCACGAAGTGTTGGAAAAATATCCCGCCTCGAATACGGAACTGCGTTAGCTTAGGGCTATTTAAATTAAAATACAAGGAATATCTCATTAATGTCCAAAAATCAATTTAAAATATTTAAAAAATAAGATTGTGTTGTGGCAATGGCACGTTTAATTCAAGTTTCATTGTATTGTTCCGGAAAAAAATAATTAATTGCTTTAGTTTTAATTTTAGATCCTTTTTTCACTATTTTTTGTGATCTGTGCTCATAGAGAATTAATAGTTTGTAAACCTTCGTGTGATTAGACTGCGCGTTAGTAGCGCTCTCTGAGTTTCCACGTAAGACCAGCGTTGTGGATTCTTTCGAAACCAACTGCCGAATTGGTGGCCCATTGACATTAGATCATAATTAGAATAGAATAACTTTAAGGACTATAATCAGAATGTATAATGACGTCAATAAACATTTTTTCTTTCTTTCTTTCTTTATTTATTGATTTATATCAAGTGGCTTAATACAAACTTTCATCCCCTATTTCAACTCAGCCATTTTATTCGCGATAAAAGGTATTCCATGTCCTTTTCTAAGCTCTATTCTATCTCTGTACTAAATTTCATCAAAATCGGTTGGTAGGTTAAGGAATGAAAGCATATGTATGCTAACTAATATACTGCGATATTATGTTATGGAGAAATTAAAATGAATACGAATTCATACAATACAATATATAAATCTATCACAAAGGATAACCGAATTAAAGAAAGTTCTCGTGCACGCAGCGGTGATCGTCACTCACAAAGATAGAAGGATTTGTCTCTTTGTCTAAGGTATCGATATACATTTCTTTTTATGGAATAGGAGGACAAACGAGCGTACGGGTCACCTGTTGTTAAGTGATCACCGCCGCCCACAATCTCCCACAACACCAGAGGAATCACAGGAGCGTTGCCGGCCTTTAAGGAAGGTGTACACGCTTTTTTTTAAGGTACCCATGTCGTATCGTCCCGGAAACACCGCACATGGAAGCTCATTCCACAGCTTTGTAGTACGTGGAAGAAAACCGCACTGTGGAGGACCGCAACACATCCAGATGGTGAGGATGATATCCTAACTTGTGGCGTGTCGTGCGAAGGTGGAATAGAGGATAGATCGACACATTGGTTGTCAAATGTCAAATATTATGGTTGCGAAATTTAATTTGTGACAAACTTAAGATTTATCAATCTACATGAAAATAATCTGATAGATAGTTAACAACTGTAGTTAATCTACCAACTATAGTTAGCTAAAATTAAGTTTAAGTTTATTTTTTACGTCCTGAGAAAGTTAGAAAGAAATGTAAAAAATCTTATTAGTTATTCATTTCAAACTAGTCTTTCAATTTGATTTCTGAACGACACAAAGGAAACACGAACACATCAAAGGAAAAACAAATTTGTTGTTTTTATTTATTTCCGAGTATTTTCATATTTATTCCTTTTAAACCTTCTCTGGACTTCCACAAATAATTCAAGACCGAAACTAGCCAAATCGGTCCAGCCTTTCTCGATTTTTAGCGAGACTAACGAACAGCAATTCATTTTTATATATATAGATATTGTATAACACACCATATTGTTAATGATCAATAAAAATTACAATGTTTCTTCATAATATTGTTTTACTCGGAATATATGAAGATAACATTTATAATTAGCAAAATACGTCAACGCCTCTCTCGGTTTGTCACAATAACGTTATAGACTGTTGCAAACGTTGAATATTAATCATTGTTTAGTTTGTATGTTATTCCGCTAAGGATTTAATTTGGGTTGTGGAATGAATTACAAGCTGTTGCGGTTTAAATTCTACATCGAATATTCGTGCAATTGAAAGAATATACAAATTAACATTCTTTTTAGGGATAGAAGATTAGCTTAGGAGTGTGTGTTTAACAGTAGATATCAATATGATCAACCGACTTAACACATTTACTGCTAACCTTTCAACAGCGATATGTAGAATACATCCATTGTTTTAAAAACGGGTAATGTAGCGGTACACGTGGAATATAATAGATGCTGCAAACAATGCCTGTAAGTATGTATCAGTAAGAATAAATACCAGTATGAGGTATCAAAACACAACTAACAACTACGTGGTACTAAGTATAATTGCACCTACGTACTTAATTTATTATGCAATTAGTTACCTACTAACTGACCCGATAGACGTTTTTCTGTCAATAAACGGTTCGAGAGATATGGTAAATGCGTAGGTGGGATCGTGACACGACAAAATATATATGTAAACCTTCCTTGAGCTTCAACGAATCTATTACAAAGGATTTCATTGAGATCGGTCGAATAGTTGGAGTTATTAGGGAACATACAAACATACATTCTCTTTTATATATATAGATGTAAAGGTATATGTGGCTTTTACACCATTCTTTAGATCGTGATTGGACATGATGGTTCAAAATAAAATAGGTACCATAGGCAGTAATGTTCATGCAAATGAGCGCTAACTTCTTACCAACCTAACCTAATATTCTTTAAAAATTGTTTTTCTCTGAATCTGGGATTCCAACCAGAAAAATATTTTTGTGAATGAAATTAGAATTATCAAGCTTTATCTTATGCTAAGATTTATCGAGGCACAAATATATTTGTATGTGGCCCAAGCTCCATACAGTCTCGTGGTCATTCTCCTTTACCCGCTAACTTTTGTAAAATGCGCCAAGCGACTAACCGCATCAGCAAAGAAGTAATTTCGAACGAGTTAGAGCTTTGAGGAATTACGTTGTTCCGCCTTAAACTTTCTTATTCATCGCAATTCTAGTAATTCAGAAATCGTTGTTTCATCCTGATTGATGTATGCGTTTACCAAACTCATCTTTTATATGGAAGAGAAAGAAAATTGAGCCTTCACGGGTCATATTATGGCTTGTGGTCACCACAGCCCAAACAAATAAATGTGATGATCTGAAACTGCCACTAGAAAACATAATTAGATCCTTGAGGAAAATCAGATAGAATAGGATTCCCATGCCTCGGATAAAACTGTTCTTCCTGTGTTGCTGATCTCTGTGTTGCTCATCATGTTCGCTTAACGCCACTCCTTGTGGCGGCGACGTGGGGCGGTTCGTTCCCTTCCCTAAAATATGGTCGAGGGAGGCGATGGCTGGTCCATGTATCATGCTCGTGAACGGGCGATACTTGTGGTGGCTGGATGATCCTGTCACCGGGCAATCTGCTTCATGTTTTTTATTTTTTATTTTGAAACAACAAATTGTTTAGATTTGCAAGAGCGGCATCTCAAGTCAATTTCCTAATATGCAAATATTGGGGTTGAACAGGTTCACTGTAAAGTAGATCGTGTAGATGAAGCCACAACCTGAGAGTTGATTTGTTCAACTATACAAGATTTTATCAAGGATACGTCACTCGAACGGTTGGCTCAGTTGGTAAGAGCGCCCGCACGGAACGCGGGTTTGAGTCCCGCATCGTTCATAAAATGTTGTTTTCAAATTTTATTTGTGTTGGTTTTTATTTTTTAATTTTATTTGTAAATGTTGTTTTCATTCATTATGTAATTTATTATTATATTATATAATAGTTAAAGTCAAGATTTTGAATTCCAAAATGGCTGCCATAAAAATATATTTCTCCTATAAAAATGCATTGTAACCGAAGACCGACTCTGACTTGACTAATTAGTTATTGCTTCAATGTTACAAAATCTTTGATGCCTTCAAACAATACAATGTACTCACAAATAAAGAAGATCCATTTAATGTCTAACAATAATAAAAGTTAATCCCGACACAGAGTTGTTTCGAACAATTAACGTTCGAATAAATCTGCTCAGTTTACTTACTTGGTCAGGCGACATTAATCCGCTTAATTACAGCTGAAATTCATTTGAGTTTACATTTACGTAATGTTTTGGACGGACAACAATTTGTATAGTAATTTTTTATTATTATCTACTTGCAATAAATAAACAGAATTTCTGAAATAAATAAAAATTTTGAACATACATAAAAAACATACGCAGTTTTTCTATGTACGTTTGTAATGTTTTAACACAAAAACTACAGTACCAATTTCAAAAATCCTTACACCATAAGAAAGCTGCATCTTTTCTTAGTAGGCTATGTTACATTTTCATAAAAAAATAGCCCTTATAAAAATGCAGTAATATAACCCAAGGTGTGGAAAAAATTGTCATAAAAAATCTTTCATCGCATGCGCTGCGGTAACTATTGATGATAGAACAAAAAAAATGTTCTACAGTATTATAGAACATATCAATATCTACAAAAAAGTCCGATACATGTGTCCAACTACTGTTGTTATGCCACTATAACTACTTTTTATTCATTTCAAAAGTTTGTGGCCTATACATACACTAACACGTACACTATATCTATTCATACACTTACACAACACATAACTTATTACTATCTATTTACTATTTATTATTACTAATTTTTATTATCTATGATATATATTTTATTACACTAGAATAACAACAATATTAATATTCACACTTATTTATATAGCCAAAACTACTTTACTGTATTAATAACTACACACTTACACACAAACATACAGAATAATATTCACAATAATTCAACATAAAATATTATGTATTGTGCAGTGGAAATCCACCACTGGCAACCGGTGAATATTGTGCCTGCGTAGAATGAATATCGTTCAAAGACCCGCGCCCGCGCCGGTATAGCAGTCGTGTCTCGATCATTCGCAGTGAAGCCCGTGTCGCTTGTCTATAGAACGTACCTACTGTGTAATATCTGTCTTGTTGTAATATCTGTACCCGTAATTACTGTGTTTTCTCCTTCTCTCTATTTTCTAATGGTTTAACTTCATGTGTGTATCAGCGTACTTAATGTGTGTGTAGTATGTAGATTAAACTGTTATAGTGTTAGACTTAAATTAATTAGTTTTATTCAATAACCACCATACCTCAACTGATAGCCACCAACGACCATAAGTTGATAAAAGTGCCGACAATAATCAAACCATATTATTCAAACCTCTGTATTGATCCTTATCCTATTACTCATACATCCGTACACTCATAATTTCGTTAGACCGTTTCAATACCTGTTAAATACATTTTAAATTATTAAAATGGGGCATTCCATTTAAAAGATATAACGAATTTAAAAATGTCAATCTAAAGAAAATAATGCAATAATAAAATAATATCTAAGTCAAATAAAACTTTTGTAAACAAAATAAATCTATAGTTCGATTTAGTAAACTTTCCACTACCACGGGATCGGTATCTACGCGATTGAAACCGCGTGGCGTTGCTGGTTGTTAAATATAGACTAATTTCTCATATCAGACGTAAGCTATACGAAGGTTTTGCGCTAAGTGTGCATCTATTAAATTTGTCGCTGAATTATCTTAAGAATGTTAATCTTAGGAGAATGACTTACCTACTTTTAACCGCTTAAAGCAACAAACTAAATGTAAACTCACTTGCTTAAAAATGTATTTTAAGCCTCATACATACGTAAGGATTTATCGTAGCGATTTCAGACTGTACAGATAAATCGAACGTTCCTAGTGCCTCCACACGCCTCCGATATCGACGTCGATCGGGCAGTTCTCCGCAGAAGCTCGCGCAAGATACATGTTCACAATGGAAGATTATGACGCACTTGCTATATTAGGCCTGGTTATGTGTTTAACGAAAAAAAAGAAGCGGAGTCTATGGTGTAAAGACTGGCTCATGAAATAGAAGCAATTTTCTCATACCAACTTGTTAAGTGAGTTGAAATTCGCTCCGCAAGATTGGCATAACTATTTAAGGATGAATGAAGAGGCATATTTAAATCTGCTGGCTTTAGTTTTTCCACTAATAAAGAAACAATAATGAGAGAAGCTATAAGTCCTCATGAAAGATTAACTGCTACACTGCGATTTCTTGCTACAGGACGTTCCCACCAATGTATGAAGTTTTCTACAATAATATCACTGCAAGCTCTTTGCCAAATAATCCCAGAAACCTGTGAAGCTCTGTACGAGTCATGTCACTTCCGACATGTTTCTGTGAAAGCGATGTGCACGTGCGCACACTAGCAAGCTCCGTGAAGTACTGCCAAACTGAGCGATCGCCGCCCACACGCAACGATAAAACTGTGCAAACTGCCACCGACGAACGATTATCGACAACGATTTTTCATACACACGATCGATAAAACTGCGCAAACTGGTCTGCACAGATTTATCGCTACGGTAAATCGTTACGTATGTATGAGGCTTTAGTCAACTATACAACCGACGCGGGCACCTCTAACGCCTGCCATTTTTGCGAGTTTGGTGAGCGCGATCTGTGACGTCATAGTCCATGACTCTTCGTGAATTTATATGTTACTTATCGATATTTAGATTTATAAATTTTACTATTGCCTTTTTAAACACTCAATATTTAAAATAAATACTAGTAATAGTTATTTAATTATTTCTCTTACTATAACCTATAACAATTTTCTCGCTAGTTGAGGTGAATTGTTGTATATTGCACACGAGAGCAATTTTTTTTGTCTCGTGCCTTTAAATCTCTCACTACCTCAGTAGTCTATATTCAAGAATCACTCGCTACGCTCATGATTCAATTCTACACTACTTCGCCAATTCGTGATTTAAAGTCAGCACTCGCAGCAAAAAATAACTTTGCTCACTTGTTGAACAAATAACTATTTTTCGGTCACTTTTACATTTCATTATTATGCCACAACTCGAGAGAAAACACATACCTAGTTGGAGCACAGCGGAGACCAATCGTCAATCTAAACTTCCAAGTCAAAGTCAAAGTCAAAATATCTTTATTCATTGAAATCATATTTGATCATTTTGAATCGTCAATTTAAGGTTTCTTATAATAATAAGAGCTACATAATGTAGTTTGTAAAAATAATACATATTCTTATACTATAGAAAATTATAATACATATTTTGTTTTATTAAGACAGAGTTAGAGCATGTTCATTCCCAAACATTTTTATCATGTAAGTAATCCGTTATTTTATAGTAAGCTTTTTTATAAAGTTTCCCTTTAATTGAATTTTTAAATTTGTTTATTGTCAGATTAAGCATATCACTTGGGAGTTTGTTATAAAAGCGTATACATTGCCCTTTTAATGATTTATCAACTTTATGGAGCCTGGTAGTGGTAACAGCAAGCTTATCTTTATTCCTAGTATTAAACTTATGACTTTCGCTATTTTTCTTAAACAAGTTAATATTCCTGTGCACATACATCAGATTTTCATAAATATATTGACAAGTGATGGTCATTATACTTATCTCTTTAAATTTTTCACGGAGTGATTCTTTGGGACCCATATTGTAAATTGCACGTACAGCCCTCTTCTGCAGCACAACGATGATGTTAATATCTGCAGCACTTCCCCACAGCAGTATACCATAAGACATAATGCTGTGAAAGTAGCTGAAATAGACTAGTCTAGCTGTGGCTACATCTGTATAGAGACGGATGTTTTTGACTGCGTATGCTGCAGAACTGAGCTTCTTCGACAATGTATTAATATGAGGGCCCCACTGAAGCTTATTATCGAGGATTATACCTAGAAATATAGTGGTGTCCACGAGAGCTAATTCTTCGTTTTTAATAATAATATTAGCTTTTACTTGTTTCACATTTGGTAGTATAAATCTAATACACTTTGTTTTATTCTCATTAAGTAGAAGATTATTAATATAAAACCACTTTACTACCTTCGATATTGCATTGTTTACATCGTCGAAAACGTTTTGTTGTCGCTTAAGTTTAAATAAAAGTGACGTGTCATCTGCAAACAACACAACCTCATGATCGTCCCTCACAAAATGGGGTAGATCATTTATGTATACTAAGAATAAAAATGGTCCAAGTATTGAACCTTGTGGCACATCTAAATTAGCTGCTGATCCTGGGGAACGCTTTCCATTCACGTCGACTCTTTGGACTCTATCACTCAAATAGAAAGAGAGAAAATCTAAAGCAACATCCCTAACACCATAGTGGTGTAGTTTTCTGATCTCAGTACCTATGTACATAGGTAATTTTTCGCTTAACAGGGATTTTTGTTTTAATTTTTAGTTTTATAAATTAGCCGAGATGGTCAGACGGAAGGTTACAAATTAACTTCTTATTTATAATGTTAGCATTTGCATAAATATTATCTATACATTTGGCCGAAGTGGCAGTTATCCGAGTAGGCTCCATAAATTGAGGCATCAAGCCAAAATATTGAAATAAATTAATTATTTTGGTAGTATCTGAATTATTTTCTAATTTATTTACATTAAAGTCATAATTTTTTGAAAAATGTCAAATGAAGCAGAAGGCGGGCTATATACGCATATAACTATGAACTGCTTCAACTCTACACAGGCTATTTCAATGTGTCTTTCTACAGAGAGATTAACGTAAAAGTGTGTAAATAAAATCCATAAAATATTATTATAAACAAAATATTATCTGTAAGTTGTTGGGCTTCGGCTTCTCTTACCAAACTTATGTTCCCGAAGTTTCTACACAAATATTATCCAGTTACAAAATTTTGATATCTGAGATGTGTACTGGCGGGAGCCTTGGAACTTTATCAAACATTTACTTGAATACGACATTGAGCCTTATGAACTGACTTAAGAAGTTCGTAATTCGTGTGTTATTATTATTATTTTTAATTCAAATATTTCTATTCAAAATAGGTTGTGATATCACTTATTGTAAGTCAATAACTACCAACCATTTTAAAAAGTATGCCTCAGACCTGAGAAGAACGAGCGCAATGAACTCATTGGGTTTATTATATTTTCATAAAAAATATGGTTGCAAAGTAATATCGTACCATTAAACAATCCTTATTGGTCCTAAAATATGAAAATTCTCCGCTGCTTCAAGAAGACAAACAACCGTAGTCCACTGTTCTATCTAGAGCCATCCAAGTCACATAAAACAGTATCAATATTTAAAAAAAAACCAAATGAAGAGTGTAAATACTACGTAATAAGAAGCGGCCTAAGTAAAAATTGAAATTTAGTTTAGTATGAAACGTGCAGTCATTTGACATAAGATTGAAATAGTAGTAATTACAGTATGGCGATTAGCGACGAAGTATAATCCGGCTAAGTTTGAAAGCGAACAGCTGCTTAAAACGTAGTGGATTTCGGCTATCTACGTTTTTTTACCAGATTATAGCCGTCATCTGTCAATCTATCATTGACTGCACGTTTCATACAATCGAGTGAATCGCTTTTTTCTTAGAGAGTTTCGCTTGCCTGAACAAAACGTATAAAACTATAAAGCAATTTAAATATTATTCAGAAACGGCACTGTTTTGGGAAGTTATCCAGTCAACCAAATACATATAAGTATTATATTTCTTCATTTTAATCACTCGTGCTCGCCTTTACACGAGGCATTCTCAGGAGATGTTGACTCGCCAAATTGTTTGAAGAAGAAGATAACGAGACACGTTTCAAAACTAATACCGAACCAAGATAACTAAAAAAATTTGGATAATTATGGATTTCCGGAAAATAGAGCCTACCTTAAAAAAAATTTAATAAAAAGAAACGCAAATGAAAAATAGCTGGACACAACGTTTATCTAAATTGTTTTTTTTTAACGTTACCATTTAAGTTTAATAAAACCAGCCATTTTAGATCATTTTTATGTCTATATAGACTATGATAGACGTGAAAACGTCTAAAATAATTGAATTAAGAACTAACTTCTATTTTGAGCAATTCACGCTCACTATCACAAAGTGTCATTCAAGTCGCTAGTGTAAGACGTAGCTTGTCACGCACACTAAACTATTATTCCTAGCCTGTTTTCATGTAACTATCAGTATAACAGCAAGATACTCAATGTAGACGTATATATTATCTAACGGCCGTTCCCAATATTCAGTCTATCTCTTACTTGAGATAAAAATCGTAACTATCGTTGACTTTTCTGTCCCAATAAACTTATCGACGGAAACTCACCTTATCCATACACGCTGTCTGTCAATGGGACCAGCGATAGTAGTTTGTGTGGAAATTTCAATTCACGCGTCCCAACATAAGGCGATAAGAATGACTTATCGGGTATATTGGAACAACTTCAGATTTTTTACAGCTAATTACTAACAGTAGAAGGTAGTAATTTATCTCTATCTGTAGATAGTATATTGGGAAAGGCCGTAAGCCTGCCAGATACAAATAATTCAGATAAAGAGATTTTATCACAAGTTTAAACATATACGAAAAGGCGGTTTTCCGATCTATAACATACTTTTATTTATTTGCATAAATTATAAAAGAACTACACATATAGCTGTAAAAGAATTTACAAAATTACAATTATTTTTCTATATATGACTCTTATAATAGTGTTCACGTACATATTTTATATTACTTCTATTAGTGAAAACCTGTAATTGGCTATCTGTTACTATTTAAGTTTCTAAAGAAATTGTATTAGCTGTTGGTTTTCCTTAAATAAATAAATAAATAAAATATACTATTGATGTACAATAAAATAAATATACACTATTTTCAATTTAAATTTATTTTCTATTTTTTAGTTGATTTTTATATAAAGCGTGCTTTTAAGTTTTTTTTTAAATTTTCTATAAAAGCATATTTTCAAAACTATTAAGTACTTTAACATCAATTCCTGCCTTATCGACTATAGATGAAAATTATATAAATTAACAAAAATCATATTTTGCAAATTGAAAAATTGAATAATTTTATCAAATTAGTGTAATGTCATCGGTCCTCGATAAATCTACAAAGTTTGAACGAAATCTAGCCGTTTTAAGTGGGTCAAAATCGCGCCCAAATAAGTCGGTTACAAACATACAGGTGAAACTAATATAAGGCGTATAAAAAAGTCAAAAGGAAGCAATCTTTATGATTTTTCCCAACATAAAAATGATTTCATTCAAAAGTCCTCATTACAAATTGCTGTGCTTTGATGAAAGCATAAAGTAGAGGGATGAATAATTAATTAGACAATTTTTATAAGCGGTTTTGAAATGCTATTACGTTTTTTTCCGCACCTTTGAGGCCAGAAATGAGAAACTGTTAAGTATTAATAGAAAATGATTGGAAAATATGTATTTATCATTTTCCAAGCTAACGAAGCAGCTAGTCAATTTAATTGACGTGAAGTTCTTGGTTTATTCAAAAGAAACAACATTTTAACTAGATTTGTTTTACTCGAAACATCTTAAAATTGTACTATGGTATTTAAACAGCGAATTTGGTGCTTCTAAGATTATTATCTTTGCGGAAAACATGTATAAATAGATAAATAGTTAAATAAATTGAGACTATATATAATATTTTCTTATCACTACAAAGTATAAAACAAACTACTATGTATGCTTAAATCTTTAAAACTACGCAACAGATTTTGATGCGGTTTTTTTTAATAGATAGAGTGATTAAAGAGGAAGGTTTATATGTATAACAAAATCCATTAAGTAGTGGAGAAATACTATTATTTTTGAGAATTCTAATGTGATGTCGTAAATAATTAATTTTTTTCCGCTTACATTACAAAGGCAGGCTGAACCCTAAGAGATTTATCAAAATAATGTACTTAGTATTGTACACATTGAAAAGGTCTAGAGAAAACTCCTCTATGGTATATGTCTATCTCTTATGGATATATCCCACAATATTTTTTTTTGTCATTTACATTTTACGACAAATAATGGCTAATTTTCGAAGCGATTTTAACCAATGCAGCATTAATCCTTATCTAATTAAATACCTTAAATACATTGTTGATTTAATATAGGTCTACATGGCCCTTTATAGCATATGATTTAAATGAATATTTTCGAAGATATTACAGATTTAAAAATTGTGGGACGTAACGTTTGCGGCGGTTCCTGCCGGCCGCGGAGGCGGGAGCGTGCCTATAAACAGCGCGTCGGAGGTCGCGGTTCTCCCAATAGAAAGTCACATTTTTATGAGTGTCAATATTAACCCAAAAGATGAAAAGACTTCTTCGTGATAGTCTGATTTAAAAAATAAGTCTTAGAAAAAACGGTCGAACACTACAAATACTTTATGTGGCAAAACAACGTTTGCCGGGTCAGCTAGTAACTTTATATAATAAATATAATAACAGCAAATTAGTTTTAATCAGGTTAGGTAACTGATATAGGTATTAATATAATAACAAATTTATAACATTTAATGGAATTGGTTGGTTTTGTGGATTGGATCGTAACTAAACCATAAACAGAAATTAATAGAGGGACGTAAAATACTAAATATACAATATATTTAAGTAAAATTTAAAAATATTATTAGTTTTTTTTTTAATAAGAAGAGAAGAGAAGGATGATAGGTTAAAGTTTACCATCCAAGTTTTATTTGTCGGCTTAGAATGAGTTAATATTTTGTTATATTTCTTTTGTTGTTATATAGGGATCTATTTTATTAACATGCATGCACGATACATCGAATTTATTGATATTTAGCTAAATAAATTGGATCGCTTACGCCACCAGTGGGAGGCTCCTTTGCACAGGAAGCCGGCTAGATTATGGCTACCACAACGGCGCCTATTTCTGCCGTGAAGCAGTTATTAGTAAAGATTACTGTGTTTCGGTCTGAAGGGCGCTGTAGCTAGTGAAATTACTGGGTAAATGAGACTTAACATCTTATGTCTCAAGGTGACGAGCGCAATAATTGTAGTGCCGATCAGAATTTTTGGGTTTTGAAGAATCCTGAGCGGCACTGCATTGTAATATGTAGGGCGTATCAATTACCATCATCTGAACGTCCTGCTCGTCTCGTCCATTATTTTCATAAAAAAAACGCTACTTGACAATATGACATTGTCAATATGCGTATCACTCCGGCTAGGTATAAAACTGAATGAACCACATCAATGTAGATGTGGCGTTCAGGTAGATGCTCTTGGGCGTCACGGGCCAAAATCGGCAGGCCGTATCAGTCGTCACGCCAGCATTAATGAAGTCACAACACTGCGATGGCAAGCGTCCTGATGGAATGACCCTGGTGGCTTGGGCACGGTGAATTGTGTTGGTCTATTAAGTCAAATTGTTGTTGTCAAGTTACGTCAGTTGGTGCTGGGGCTGCTGCTTCGACTGCCGAAGACAGCAAGCGTCGCAAATATGTCGGTCTCAGTAAATCATACATTTTTGTGCCGTTTGGTGTCGAAAAACTTGGGCCGTTGAGCCCAGAGGCGCGGAGAATGTACAAAGTACTAACTTCGCGCCTCAATAAGGCTACTGGAATCCCAAGCACGGGCAGCTATTTCGGTCAACGGATCAGCCTTGCTATTCAACACGGAAATGCTGCCAGTATTCTTGGTACGTTTCCACGTAATGATAGTTTTAATTGTATGTAGTCATAGTATTGTATATATAGTTAGAGGATTTGTTTTGTTTGAATAAATACATTACTATTATTACATGCATAATGTTTATGAAAGAAATTGTTACGTAATAAAAGAATAAAACAATGGTCAAACACTTACCTATTGTCAAACTATATTCACGACTAATCAATCAACGATTCAAAAACCTCTCAGTTCCGAGATCAAATATCGGACGTCTCCAGGGAAACTTAAAGCTATCGCCTTGAAAGCAATAATCCCAATAGCCAATAAGATCGCTCACAAAGAAAACATTGATGGCGAGTGATGTAAAGTGGTCCTTTCTTTTGACAAATTAATGTTTTGGCTTTTGTGGAAGCTTTCTGATGTTATTACATATAGTTTGTTTCCTTTTTTGTGTGGCTTACAGCTCTTTCAATATTATATTTCTTACTAGCTGACCCGACAGACGTTTTTCTGTATAAAATAAATAAAATAATGTTTTTTATGAATTTGTCATTAATAGACAAAATGTCCATTTAAAACAAATATTTGAAATAAGAATAATTGCTTTAGATAGTAAATTTTCTCCCACATTGACAACAGCCACTTCGTCAATGTTGGGTGAATTAAACCTCTTCATGGGTTCACCGGCAGGCGTTTTGTAAGCTCGATTGACAATATTATGGCTGTTTGATTTGCACGAACTCTTTGCATTCTAAGCCTATGTACTTCATTGTTCTCTCAAACTTATGACTTATCAGTCTACATAAAAAATATCTGATCAACTATAGTTAACTAAAATTAAGTTTATTTTTTACCTCCTGAGAAAGTATGTCTTTAATTGGGCGATGTATATGTACAATATGATCCCAGAAAATGTACAAAACAAATCTGTTACAAATTTTAAATGAATTGTAAAAAAACGTTTGTGTAGGAAAGGTTATTATAGCATAAATAATTAATTTTCTTAATGATACCATAGACTGGGAATTAAGCGAACACCCTCAGGCTCTTTAAATATAAATGTTTATTGTACGATATTACATTGCAGTACCTATTTTTAATAAAAAAAACTCGCTGAGTTTCTTGCGCCCGTTCTTCTTAGGTCTGAGGCAGTCTATTTTGAATGGGTGGTTGTTTTTGACGTTCAATATGTGATTTTGAATCCTATTTTGAATAAAAATATTTGAATTTAATTAAATATTATCAAGAGTCGAATTCAACATCATCCATCAATCTGCGTTTAAATAAGACAATCTTGAGGGCGCACGCTACTTCAAATTACTTTGCAAAATATTAAAATATATTTTTATATTTTACAAAGTAAGTCTACAGGACATGCTATGACTAGTGTAGGGACCAAATACTATGTAATATTATGCGATAGTGTGTCTGTTATAGTAAATAAATAAATATAATTAAATTCAGGATATTATGTAGCGATTATCTTATATGAAAACTTAATGCCATAGAATTAACTCGATAGAAAAAAAAAACTCAAATCACAACTTTGACCCTTCAGGTCAAAGTTTCAACTTTGCATAGTAATTAAATTTAATTAAACGCAGGATCATCTGACTAATTTTTAATAATAATATTTTTTTTTAATTAATAATTTTTTTTTTCTAATTTTTCTCCCTTCAGACAGAACACAATAATGCTTACACATCACTGCTTCATGGCAGAAATAGGCTCCGTTGCAGTACCCATAATCGACCCGGCATCCTGTGCAAAGGACCCTCCCACTGGTAAATAGAATAATACGATTTGCCGTTTAAATATGGCTTTTAAAACAAAATTTATGTTTTTAAGCTTAAGATAGAGATGGATATCGAAGCAAAGTAATAAAAAGCCACTTTGAACTTAAACTGAAGAGAATCCACCATTTATTATCACAATCTTTTCTCCGATACGCCATTTTGGTTTATTTACAAAGTTCGTTCAAGTTCGTAACCGAGGGAATAATTATTTTTATTCCGATTTCTGTAACGGTGCTTGCCGATTTCACTGAATATTTTCCATTAAAGAAAAAGTGATTATGTCTTATTAAATAAAGATTTATGTGGCCAAGGAACCTTAACTCTAAGAGTTGATTAAGTATATAAATGCGTTTCGGTCTGAAGGGCATCGTAGCTAGTAAAATTACTGGGCAAATGAGACTTAACATCTTATGTCTCAAGGTGACGAGAGCAATTGTATTGCGGCTTAGAATTTTTGTGTTTTTCAAGAAACCTACGCGGTACTGCATTGTAGGTAATTGGTAGGTCGTATCAATTACCATCAACTGAACGTCCTACTCGTGTCGTCTTTTAGTTTCATAAAAAAAATGTTAATGAATTAAAGAGTGTGATATTTTCATGGAGGAGGAAGGCAAACAAAATGATGAGCATACATACGGATCACCTGATGGTAAATGATCACCGCAGCCAATACTGTTTTGTAACACCAGAGGAATAACGAGAGCGTTGCCGAGCTTATAATGCGTCGAATAAACCTACACTATATGAATTATAAAACAGAAATAAATCTACGTTTAAAAAGCTTTCAAAAAATCTCTTTATTGATATTTAATTTAATACACCACTTATGCAACTCTTATACCCTTACTATTATTAACATACTATTAGTTTTATGTGCTACCTATTGATAGGGTTTAAGTCGGTACTTGCCCGCTTGGGTTATTTAGTTCTAGACAAAGCTATCCCGCTCAAAGTCACGCGTGGCGAGTGTAGGTACCTGCTATTTAAATTTGGCTTGTCACCGACTTAATACTTTTGAGTTTATGTCATTTATCAGGTGTGATTTCGTTGTTTGATTTTTATTGTCATATATTAAATAGTATTTTTTATAGTAGGTATGGGTGGGCCGACAAAGGTTCCGCGTGCCTTATACAATATAGATCCCATATTTCACGTTCTTGTGAGACACTGAAATATCGTAAAAATCTTTTTATAGCTATGAATGAGAGGTAGCCTAAGACTCACTCATGAAAACTCCTAAGAAAGCAGTACACAAACTACAATAACATCATCCATGTAAACGAAAATATTCGTAAAAAATATTCATTAAAACAACTGTGTTTAAAAAAACCGACTGCAAAAACTGAAAAGTTTTTTTTTTTTTTTATGGAATAGGAGGACAAACGAGCGTACGGGTCACCTGTTGTTAAGTGATCACCGCCACCCATACTCTCTTGGAACACCAGAGGAATCACAGGAGCGTTGCCGGCCTTTAAGGAAGGAAGTATCAAATAACTAAAAATATATAATACATATATATAATAATAAATATATAATACATCTCTTATGGTAACCTTTACTTTAATATTAATAACATACTATTATTTATATGTGCTAACTATTGATAGGTTATAAGACGGTGCCAAGCCCTAAACAAAATAAAATTTAATATTATAAACAGCCTACTTACTGTAATTATTAAGGTTGTCTGGCCACGCGTGTCTGTCCGCTTGGGTTATTTTGTTCTAGACGAAATATAAATATATTTACAAATTCCCGAATACTTACATTATAGTTTTTTTCTATTGACAAAACAGCGTCTGTAGGGTCAGTTAGTCAAAAATAAAAATGATATCATAGAAGTCAAAATTGTACTCACCAAGTTATTGGAAACATTAGACAGGTGGGAATTCTGCACGTTTTCTAGAGCTTGGCTGAATAAAGCGAGTTCGTGGCCATTGGTTGCCATCCCCTCTGGGCTGGCTCCCTGAGCTGCTAGCAGTTGCTCCGTCCTACACTGATAATTGAAATATCTTATAACTACATGATATGCAACTTGGAAAGTTTTTCGAATTTATATACTAGTAGCTACCCGTTGCATTTGCAACTAAAGGTTTTATCTCAATACTGCCTGTCAGCCATTAAGTTGGCATAGCGACATCCCATTCTGCACGGACGCACGCCAAGAAGGGAAAATATTTGTAGGATTCTTGGTAATGCTATGTATGGACATAGACACATAAGTGAATTTGCTAGAAACTGTCACGACCATAATGTTAACACCAGCAACAGACATAAACTTATAAAGCCTACTAGCTTGATTAAGTTGAGTTAGTACTTATTTTTTTTGTGGAGCGATTAATATGCTTTTACAGTAAGATCCCAGAAAATGTTTAAAACAAGTGTATTACGATATTCAAAAGAAGTGTTAAAAACATTTGTATGGTAATGGTTACTATAACATAAGTGACTTTCTTAATGAAACCAAATATTGGGAATGGAATTAAGTTTAATTATACGATATTGCATTGTAAACATATTTTTTATGAAAGAAAAAAAAAGCCCGCTGAGTTTCTTGCGCCTCTTCTTCTCAGGCTTCGGGCATACTTTTCGAATGGTTGCTAGTTTTTGCCTTTCAATAAGTGATATAATATACTAAAATATTTAAACTTTAATAAGAACAAAATAGTTCCTACCATAGTCCCTACAGTAACAGTGAGCTACCGGGCCTCACATGAAAGATCTCGTTGAAAAATGTTCCCTTCCTAAGGTTAGATTAAAAAAATACCGCAAATTATACATCTGCTTGAATGATTTTTCAAGAAACGAAAACATAGTTGTACTCGAAAAAATTATATAATTTGAAATAACTTATGAAATATAATTCAAAAGCTCCATTTACATAATATATTAGCCTTCACTTCACATACTAATAATTAATTAATCGAGGAACAGTGCAGTTAAGGAAATCTTGTAAATGCAGTTGTGGAAGTTACGAAGTGATATTCTAGAGTTTCGTTTAAGTTTCAATAGTTGCTAGGAGTAAGTTCTTGTGTGCACTTAATGCACAATCATAAGTTATTTAAGGATGTAACAGACTGAAACGCCTACAAAGTAAGTTCATTCTCAATGTTTGGTTGTAGGTTGATGAAATCTATATACTTAGTCTGGTAAATACTGTTACAATTAAAAATAAGCAAAATATTACATTTGAATTTGGAATCTGTCATTGTATGTGATGTGATTATTCATTTAGTTTTGTCATTTTGGCGCCAATACATTGTACAATATTTTGCGATATTAAATTGGAGATGGGTGATAAAGAGAACCGAATCGCTGTGATTGCATTACACAAAGTAGCTATGGTGCTAAATGAAATTTTTAAAACTCTCCATACGCTTGGTATTAGTAAAATGTTTTAGTACCGGGCTATTAATAGGTACAATGAGACTTCCTCTGTTTGTAACAGAAAAAGACCTGGCCGTCCAGGGTGTTCGTACGAAGTAATTCGAAGAAATCCTGTCCGAAAGCAAAAGATTTTATCTCGGGAGATGAAGAGCACCTAGAACCATGTCGCGGATTTTCAAAGATGACTTAGGACTTGCAGCCTATAAGGCCGAGTTTCCACCTGCTAGCAAACTCGCGGAAGTCTTGCATGAGTTCTTGCAATAGTGTTTACATGTTGTACTAATTCCTGCAATTTATTTCTGCTATAAATGTCTTGCGAGAAGCTCGCGGATCATACTATCGCAACTTATCGCGGAGATTGATTTACATACGAGAGGTCGCGTCGCGATAGGAACTGTCAAGACGAGCACGTGTAGCAGCTGCACACACATCACAACTGGTTAGAGCTCACAGAATACTAGCGTACACACACACACACACGTACACAGAGTTCTAGCTATGTCTAAATAAATGTAAAACCAATATATTGTAAATTGGTGTAGTTGTAAGTATTAAATATCGGCGAAAACTGGCCTCCTATTTCCTCTCCCTCCTTTCCTTTTCCAAGATGGCAAATAGCCAGTTTTCCCAGTTTCCTGGATTTTCCCCCACAAACCATATGTATTAGTTTTTTAAGCATTATAAAGTTTTATCCCTCAACACGTAGATAGGGCTTAATTATTGTAAATTGCTTTAATAAGTAGATTATAAGTAATTTTGTATATATCTTAATGTCAAATATAGAAATTTGGATTTTTTTTTTTTGTGTAGCAGCTGCCTTAATAATTTTGTTGTGGAACAAGAAAAAAAATCAATTTGGGTCCGAGAATGGATTTCTACGAGATGTGAAGCTGGTGTTTACCATAATTTATGAATTATATTTATGAAATACAACTGGAAAATGGTCAACAATATTTAAATTTTATTCGTATGAACACAGTTCATTTAGAAGTGTTATTTTAGTAAAACTTAGTGACGTTATAAAAAAACAAGACACACATTTCAGAGATTCGATATCATCGCAGGAAAGACTCATTTTGATGCTGCCATTTTTCGGACTCATTCTCAGTTGTAGAGAATTCTTTTACCATGGGAGCTATTTTTAATTCGCTTTTTATAATCCGCATGCCGAGTCCCTCAAAGAAGGATTGCACTCATAAAATCCTATAAATTTTATAGTTTCTTCACGAGATCATTCACGACTTTGCCGATGACCTATTATTTTCAATTTAAACAAAAACACAAGCCGTGCGGGCAATACTTGCTGCGCGATATACGAAACTAGACCGATAAGCAGTGAGATCTGGAGGTCTACTCGCAAAATCGACAACGATATATTCGGAACGATACGATAATAGGGTACTCTAATAAATGTTCGTATTCCATATCGTTTATCGTAACAACATCGTAACCATAGACTAATATTTTAATTTTTTTACGATGTTAGAGGGAATGAATTATGCGCAAACCTTGAAAAACTAAATATTATCTGTGCTTTGTCGCTGTTAAAAGTGTCAAAAACCAAAACATAGTTTAGGCGCTAAGGACCACGACAGACTCTGACTACCACTAATTTGCATCATTTACACAAAATGTAAATATTCAAAAATTATGTAATGAATATAATATGACCATTTAAAATTGAATAAATAATACAAAACTTGCGGATAATAAAATGTAAAAAAAATTAACTCAACCTTTCTCGTCGACTTCCTATTTCTCAGGCGGCCATTTGCATTACTTTCTACGCATAAACGATCAACAAAATGACTTAAATTACTTGGTAGTAGAAAATCCTGTTGAATACTAAATGACATATTTATTTTAATAATATTTATTAAGTATATATTTTGTATGGCAAATATATCTATACAACTTGAAACGATAATAGCAACGACAGCCTAGAAGGTGTCGCTGAGATTATCGTAAAAGTGACGTTTCATGATTTGTCAAATTCGAATATTCGTCTCTGACATTTTCAAGTAAGAGTAGGGTTAGGACCGATAATATCGAAAAATGTTTCGTTCGTTCAATCATCGTTTCGACATTGAATACGATGTAACTAAGAGTAGGATACATCACTATCGATTTTAGGAGTAGGCGCCCTACTATTAAAATCGATATTCGATCGAAATCGATATACCTACTAACTACTCGCAAGAAGCGCTTGACAAACTGTCGCGACAGCACTTGCAAAGCTGCTGTCAGACAGACTGTCGGACATTTTTCGCGGAACTTATCTTGCAGATGGAAACGCGGCCTAAGAAACGCACGTACTTTTCTGTCGTAACAGACTGAAACGCTTGCAAAGGCGCCAAAATGAGACAACTCAATCATATAAACATGACAGATAACAAATTCATATGTAATATTTTGTTTAATTTTAATTGCAACAGTATTTATGGCCAGACTAAGAATATGAGAGACATATTTTAGAGTGGTGGTTTATTTTTGACGTACATTCATTTAATAATATGTACCTATAAAATATATTTTTAAAGTTTCAGATACATATCACATAACTATTCATCCATCCTAATGGATATTATTTGACACTGTGTATGTGAAAATTATAATTACTGGCTCATATGATATCAGCCGGAAGACGTCCACTTCTGGACAAAGGCCTTCCTTAAAGATCTCCATGACGATCAGTCCTGCGCTGCCCTCATCCGACCTATTCCGGTGATCTTGAGAAGATCATCGGTGCATCTTATAGGGGCCTCCAACACTGCGTCTTCCAGTAAGCAGTCGCCATTCGAGGACTTTACTTGGCCAACGGCCATTTATCCGTCGAACAATGTGCCCTAACCACTGCCAGTTCAGCTTCGCAATAATGTGGGATATGTCGGTTTGGTTCTCCTACGGATCTCCTCATTTTTTATTCAATTTCGCAGGGAAACTCCGAGCACAGGCGTCTCCTTTGCGAGCATTGCCCTCTGAGCGAGCATGAGCTTTCTCGTCAGGCCCATAGTAGCGACCTCGTCTGCGTTCCGTATGTCATCTTTGGCAACACGCACTGGTTAAGAACTTGCCACCCAACATGCCCACTGTGCGGTATTTGGGACGTGAAGATTTTACGGAGCTTCGCGAACGCTGCGCAACCGAGTTGGATTCGACGAGTGACCTCTTTCGCGAAACGTGACCTGCCTAACTGGATTTTTAGTGCAAAGTTAACGTACTCGTCATCATTCAATCATTTCGAGAGTATAGTTGGTATACAGTTAGTATCTTACTAGCCTTTATTTATTTTATGGAAAAGGAGTACAAACGACCGTACGGGTAACTTGGTGTTAAGTGATCACCGCCTCCCACATTCTCTTGCAACACCAGAGGCGTCACAGGAGCGTTGTCGGCCTTTAAGGAAGGTGTACGCGCTTTTTTGAAGGTTCCCATGTCGTATAGTTCCGGAAGCACACAAAGAAGCTCATTCCACAGCTTTGTAGTACGTGGAAGAAAGCTCCTTGAAAACCGCACTGTGGAGGACCGCCACACATCCAGATTGTGGGGATGATATCCTAACTTGTGGCACGTCGACCGAAGCTGGAATGTGGCGGCAGGAATCAATCACAGGAAAGGCTTATACGATAAAGAATTTTATTTACACTTACTGAGTGCTGTTATTATTATAGTCATTATATTTTTTCGAATCAGTGCATATAACATTATATTTTGTTACCAACAATGACGATCTTCTACAATGAAAAGTAATTAAGCTTGAAAAAGACGTAAGGAAACGGTTGCCAGCCAAATGGAATTCCCTCTCTCATTTCCTTTCAACAAGGCAACCGCAAATCCGTTGAAGCTACTTTTACATTATCCCTGATATTTATCAGGATTCACCAATGGAACACTAACCATTATGTTAATCCACATAACCAAAATGTAATAAAATAATTAAATTCAGAAATTAAGTTTATAAACTCTTAAATTAATTAATCCTGTTGTCATATCAATTCGGTAACTATTTTTCAATGTATCAAAAAAAATCAGTATTTCAATAAATTTGTTTAGGCGCATTATGAAAAAATTTTTGACGTTTACGACATTCGTTATTTTTTTTGGATTCTTTCTCTATTATTAGTACAGTCAAAGGGTTCAAGCCCATACAGCCGTATTCGTTAATTACTAATTAAATGTCAAAGCCATATTTGTAAGATTTTTACAGTATTTTTCTTTCTACAAACGTAGAATAGCAGGAGGAATAAATAATTTTAAGGATTTTTGCTTTGTTACGCCAAAGAAGTACAACTTCTTACGTGCATACATAACTACACAAACACATTTTTTTTTGTTTCTTCGCCCATCATTAGGACATGCAAAGGGTTGAAGTCCATACAGCCGTATTCGTTATTTATTATTTAATAGTCACAGGCATTTTTGTGAAACTTACAATATTATTCTTCTATAAACGTAGAATAGCACGAGAAATAAATAATTTTGCTTTGTTACGCTAAAGAAGTATAAATTCTTGCGTGCATGCAAAAGTACACACACACTTTCTTTTAATGACAGTTTTTCACGGGAAAATAGGTTTTTGAAAAGTTTATGAATGCATCCAACTAGATCTATGTATCCCTACTTAATATTATAATGTCAATATAAGTTTGTTTATTACGCTTTTCGACTAAACCAATGAACCGCTATTGATAAAATTTACTACAGAGAGTAGAGCTTGAAAAAGGATATAGGCTATCTTTTATTGCAAAAAAATAAATGGAGGGGTTGAAATAGGGAATGGCGGTTTGTATAGAAATTAGTCATTATCTTTGTATTAAGGCACTTGATGAGCACTTAGCCTTCTGAAGTTACTGCTAAGAACTTATTTGGGCAACAGGGTTCAGATGGTTGAGGTGAACAGTAAGAGGTTAGCTGGATCTCCCGTTACCATGGGCGTTCCACAGGGTTCGATTCTTGGGCCGTTCCTATTCCTGGTATATATAAATGATTCACCTTACTTTGTACAAAATAAGCATGAGATAGTATTGTTTGCAGAAGTTACCTTTTTACTTTTTAAACTACATAGACAGCATACTGCTATTGATGACGTGAAAAATCTCGAAAGATGTGGAATGAATGGAATGTTTCACTACGAATAATCTCCTTCTTAATGAAAAAAACCCAAATGTATTAAATTTTCCGTGCCTAATGTTAGACAGGTTGACATAAATATTGTAGTATGAATTTGGCGAAAAGCTTAGTTCTGTAGCATACGCAGATAAAAATATTCGGCAACTTACGGATGAAAACACCGCGAGGCTAGTTTACTTCAACTATTTTCATAGTCTAATGACATACGGCATTTTACTTCGGGGACATGCTGCCGATGTTAACACCATTTTCACACTGCAGAAGCGAGCTATTCGTGCCATCTATAAATTAGGACCAAGAGTGTTACTAAGGAAAAAAATTAAGGAAATAAAAGTTTTGACTTTGACATCGCAATACTAATGAAAACCTTGTTTATGTAAAAAAAATATAAATTCGTTTAAAAAAATTTGTGACACTCATAGTGTCAATACTAAAAATAGGGATATGGGGCTTGCTGTTCATGTAAGTCGACTTCAAAAAGTCACAAATTCATTCAGAGGTCTTTGTATACGTTTTTATAATAAGGTCCCTATTGACATTCAGAACTTACCTTTAAATTAATATAAATCAGTGCTAAAGAAAAAGTTGTATACAAAAGGGTACTATAAAATATCTGAATATCTGGATCTAAAGAACCCTTGGAACTGAGCTGCTGGGCTGTTACATGTCTGTCTTAGTTTGATAAATGTCATTATAGTTATATAATTTAAATATTAATATTGTTTCTGTTTTTTAATCAATTTTAATAAGAATAATATTAATAATTATGAGTTATGTAAATTGAAACAAAATTGTAAGTAGAGGCATTTAGTAAGTATTATGTTATTCGGTACATTTCTCGTGACAGGAATCGTCACGCTTTCTTAAATGCCTCTGCTTGTGGCGAAGACGTGGGCGGGTCGTTCCCTTCCCTAAAATATGGTCGAGAGAGGCGATGGCTGGTCCATGCGTCATGCTCGTGAACGGGCGCTACTCGTGGTGGCTGGATGATCTGGTTACCGGGAGGTCTGCTTGATGTGTTTTTTTTATTATTATTTCCTTAATTTAATTATCTTAAAGTAAAAGTTATTATATATTTTATGAAATTCTCACATAATGCCTCTATTTATTTATGGTATGTGTGGATTGATGTATCTACTATACTCAATAACTCTTGTGTTTATAAGTATAAATTTACTTTTTTTTCTTTTTTGACTTACTCGTGTAAGCCTTTCAGTTTTTGACATTCGAGTATTTTTGTTGCGTCACTTTGCATATATTGTAATTATTGAAATGATTTGTAAAACAATTAAAATGTTAATCTCGACTTGAAAAGAGTGGCAATGAGTTTCTTGCTACTTCTTCTCATTAGGTCAACCCTTCACGAAGTAGCGGTAAATTCAATATGAAAAAATATTTTTATTTTTTGACATTCATAAGTGTCGCTTCCGTGACCTGCATGAGTAAAGTGAATTTAATTTGAATTTGATAAGAAATAATTTATAAACACTCGACCGCGTATTTTTGGAACTTTGAAATACTATTAAAGAGACTTTCCACAATGACAAGGGATATCTGCTGTATCAAAGAAGAGCGCTGCCAGCAGCGGAAAGAGCAGCTTGTATGTGTATTATTTGAAACGTCTCATAAAAAATAAATACCCAATGTAACTATTCAACGCGGACGAAGTCAGGGTAAAAGCTAGTTATTAATATTTGTTAATAAACTTTTAAATACGAGTCTGAACACTACTGACAAGATAGTCCTCCTTGTTGACAACTAAAGCTTGAAATTACCACGATCCAGTGACGCCTTTGCTCAAAATTTTCACCTCAAAAATTAGTTAAGGAAACACTCTGGTCAATTAAACATTACACAACAATCAAACAGGCGCCTTTTTCTGCCGTGAAGCAGTAATGTGTAAGCATTACCGTGTTTCGGTCTGAAGGGCGCTGTAGTTATTAAAATTACTAGACAAATGAGACTTAACATTTTATGTTTCAAGGTGACGTGCGCAGTTGTAGTGCCGCTCAGATCTTTGGGTTTTTCCATAATCCTTTCCATGATCGAAATTTTATACGATTCGATATAACGACGAAATTTATAAAAAATATTTTGACCATTAGTAAAATTTGATACGTCATATTGAAAACATAATGATATTATCAAACAACTAAACAAGGACAGACACAAAATTCAAACATAAAATATTTGCCTACCCTCATAAGACTCAGTCGGTCAATCCTCTAACAATGCCCGCATAATACAGCGTACAGTTCAAAATATTCGTGAGGGTTCAAATTTACATAATCTTGTCATTACCAGTCCACAGTATTAATATTTATTAAATAGTACCTTTACAGTCAATAATAATGTATAAAGTATGTTTTTTTTTGTTATTATTTTTTTTAACAAAATAAGGGACGAGACGAGCAGGACGTGCAGCAGATAATAATTGATACGCCCTGCCCATTACAATGTTGCGCAGGGTTCTTGAAAAACACAAAAATTCTGCGCTCGTCACCTTGAGACATAAGATGTTAAGTCTCATTTGCCCAATACTTTCACTAGCTACGGCGCCCTTCAGATCGAAACACAATAATGTTGACACATATCTGCTTCACGGCAGAAATAGGCACCGCTGTGGTACCCATAATCTAGCCGGCATCCTGTGCAAAGGAGCCTCCCACTGGTATACGTAACTCAATAATGGGACCCTCATTTCTATAAAATAAACAAATTATAATGTAATATATCTAAAACAACATAACCATCATATACAGTCTAGTCCCAAAGTTAATCAACTTAATTAATGAAAGTTGTTGACCCCTAAACTAGAAAAGGCCCTGAATGGCAACATGAAAGGAAGGGGCGCTTTGAGTACACTAATCTTCGGTACCGATAACATGGATGTAAATATCCATACAAATTGTACTAGATACGACCATTCATAAATATTTTGAAAACGCAGACAAGTAAAGAAAATAACGACTAGAAGAAGAAAACTTAAATTGCAAAAAGCAGGTCATAAAGTAAGAGGTATTGGGAAGTGGAATTAAAACGTAGTGTTGTGGTATCCAAGAACAAAAAAGTGTGTGTGTACTTATGTATGCATGACCTAACAAAGCAAAATCCTTAAAATTATTTATTTCTCGTGCTTTCTACGTTTGTAAAAATAACAATATTGTAAAAAACCTTGCAATGATGGCTTCGACAGTTAATTATTAAATAACGAATACGGCTGTACGGTCTTGAACCCTTTGCCTATCCTAATAATGGACGATGAAACCAAAAAAAAAAAAATAACGAATGACGCAAACGTCAGAAAATTTTAGGAACAACTTCAACCTTTACTTTTGTGTCACAGTGATGTGCGGGCATTTTAAAATTTCACTCTCATCATTTTTTCATAACGCGCCTAAAGAAGTAGTATAACTTCAGCAAGGTAGACAGCGATTACAGAGAAAACATAGACTAATAAATCGCTTAACCATCGTGGAGGATTCCTTTCCCTAAGTTAGTGTAACAGACAAAGTTGTCGGAATCATCGAGTCAGCAGAGCCGTAAATTTTAGATAATTCCTGTAAACATACTTTTAATTTCAGACAGTAAATAAAGGCTTAAATTATAAGTCATATTATTTAGCGAGAATATTTTTAAAATTTGATATTTCTATTCCACCGCCAGACATCATGGCTGATGTATCAAATGATGTCTGTCATTCCACGGCATTCGAAAGAAAGTTTTTGCCGCACACAGCCTCTTTATGGAATCATCTGCTAACTGTTGGATTCCCAAACCGATACGACTTAGAGACCTTCAAATTAAGAGCATACTCCTACCCTAAGGTCAGCAACGCAGCTCTTGATCTCTGGTATTGGTCCTTGGCCGTTTGATTTTTTTTAATTTCCTAAACGGAGTTTAATTGCTTCAATCTTTAATGACACACGCAATCTTTGTTTGTCTTAATGCTAATATATTTTAATTTTATTGTACTAGGAATCAAGATATCTCGAGTACCATATATCAGGAACTGATAACATTTTGGCTTAAAACTGATAAAATTTTCAAAAACATCTTTAGTAGAACAAATGATTAATACCAAACATACAAAAAAGGCATGAAATCTACTATCTCTTAGGACGGATCCAGATTTAACAAACGGCGGCGAACGAAAGCTAAGAATAAAAGAGAAAGCGAGTCCGGCGAGATGTCTGAAAGAGAAGGAAGACGTTTGTCCAGCTCTCGTTTACTGTACATGGAAAGAAATACAACAGTCACAAGCTTACAAGGTAAATATAATCAAAAATATGCCAAAACCAATCAAACTCACCGCGGGCCAAGTAGGTACGTTTAAACTATTCAAGTGCTAAATTTGCCACAAAAATTTTGCAATTACTGAAAATCACAACCGTGAATTTATATTTTTTTGTAAAGTGCAAATTTTTCTTTCGTTTTTTTATAAATATACCTGCAATTTTGACCATTTATAATGGGTGTTTTTTTTTAATCAGAGAAATTTGTTTACTTGTTTTTTTTTTCATATTTTTTTTTATTTTTGCAAAAATAAGGTAATTGCCTCTCTTAGAATAGATGGACGTGTACTTGACGCGACATTTTACAGTAAAACTGTTTTTTGTGGATCAATGTTTTAGCTATCGTCTGTTTATTACTTAACACCCTGATAGATTTTTTATATCAGAGGAGCAAACTGGCAAACGGATGATAAGTGGTGAGGTAATGTTCCATGGAGATCTACAACGCGGCAAGAAATTTTTGCATAACACGCGTTTTCATAATGCCACCATGATGCGGAAGGAATTCTACATTTTGAGGTTATGTCCGGTGGTGAATTAGGCTGCTGATAATACTAGTGTGAATGGTAGTAGTGAATGAAACAATCATAAACTTGTTATGCCTAATTCTCGGTTAATAAATCTGTTAGTAAATAATTTATTAGGCGACGTATATGCTTCTAAAATATAATCCCAGAAATATTACAAATCAAATGTGTTTCGTAATTAAACGCATTGTTAAAAAAACATTTGTGTGGGAATGAAGCGGACACTCTCAGGCTCTTTAAATATAAATATTTATGGTACCATATCACATTGTAATGCATATTTTTTTCACGAGTTTCTTGCGCCCATTCTTCTCAGGCCAGAGGCAGTCTATTTTGAATGGGTGGTGGTTTTTGACGTGCTATTGCACAGTGATTTTGAATCCTTTTTTGAATAAAAATAATTGAATTTGAACTTGAACTAGACGATGCAGAGAGAAAACCAAATCTCAACGCAACGCCATAGGATCCAGCCTATCAGAGATGACTTGATCGTCGATGATTCGGTTCGCTGTTCGTAGATAAATTCGTATTGATGATGCTTCTATTATAATCCCCAAATTTGCTTGATTATTTAATTATTAAGTTTAAGTTCCTTCCAGTTTTGATAATATCTGCGTTATCTAATAAGAGAATGAGGAAATCACCGCTATAAGGTTCCACTATTACATGAAATCTGATTGACCTAAGAACTTTATAATATACTTTAATAAATTAATATAGATACCATAATATAATTGTTCAAAATAAAGATATACTCTCTTACTTACTTACTAATATATTCTGACACCTAAATCATTAATTATATAATATATTTATATATTATATATATTATACATTAATTAATTAATATATTTTTTTCTATAAAGAAAACATCTTCTCTGCATGTCAAACCTAAATTAAAAAGAAACTTCTTTAAAGATAACTACGCTATTATTAACGAAGCAATATGTAAAGTTGACTGGCTCTCCTTTAGCTCCTGAAGATGCAGTTGATAATTTCTATAAAAATATCAATTGCATTATTGAATGTCACGTTCCTCTTAAAAGACATGTATCGCCAATGTTTCCAAGATGTTTTGTTCTCAAGAAGTTTGATAAGCACATTGAGACGTAAATCAAAACTTTGGTTGAGATGGAAAGTCCACCAATCGCTATGCGATTACCAAGAGCACGCCTTTTTGCGCAAACGCGTTAATTTGATACTCTCCGATTGCTATAAAAAGTATATTGAAAATGTCGAATCATCCTTAAAAAATAACATTAAATTCTTTTGGAAATATTCATCTAACCTTAAAGAAACGAATTCCGGATATCCCCACACAATGATACTAGAAAATGACTCTTCGGATAATCCTACCCACTATATCAGAGATGTTTTCAAAATACTTTCAATTGGTTTTTGAACCAGTATCACCCGAGGCTTATAACATTAATAAACTTATAAACGATGTTACAACTGATAGCCCAGTGTATCTAAACAGTATTTACCTAACCAAATCTGAGATATGTAAAACTTTTAAATATCTGGATCTCATAAAAGGCCCCGGTCTAGATCAAATAAGTCCAGTATTCTTAAAGCAAACATTTTTAGCTATTTCAGTCTCATTGGAAATCATCTTTAACATTTGTTAAAGACATTTGTCTGGAAGCTGGTGTATTCCCGATTCAATGGAAGCATGCTTACATAACACCCATATTTAAATCGGGTTCTAAGAGCAATATTGTGAACTATCGACCCATATCTATTCTCTCAGTAATTCCAAGGGTCTTTGAAAAACTGGTGCACTATTATGTTTATTCAACCTGTAAGCATTTCATCATAGACGGAAAGCATGGTTTTGTAAAAGGAATATCTACTTTGTCGAATTTACAAATTTTTACATACTATACTTTTAATGCCTTGGATCAAAAAGGACAGATTGAAGCTTTTACACAGACTTCAAGAAGGCGTTCGACAAGGTGGACCATCTGATACTTTTGAAAAAACTTTCCTAGAACGGAATCAAAGGCAATCTATTGCGTTGGTTCAGTTCGTAGTTACAAAATCGTGTTCAGTCTGTTTTTATTAATGGGCATGTCTCTGCCCCTGTTGTAGCCACATCGGGCGTCCCTCAAGGATCTACCCTAGGACCATTACTACTTGTACTCTTTATAAATGGTATCTCATCTTGTTTCAAACATTGCAATTTCCTTTTATATGCGGATGACTTAAAGATATACTCCTGTGTTCGTGATCAAAATTATTTAAAATTAATACAGTCTGATTTAATGAGATGTAAAGAATATTGTAAAATTAATAAACTTTTTTTTGGCCCTTAGCAAATGTATTCATATGACATTCACAAGAAGTTTAAATATTATATTAAATGCGAGTTTTCAACTAGGTGGCTATATTCTTAACTCAGAAAAACCATCAGAGACCTGGGTGTGTATCTAGATACAAAACTTAATCTTGGTGTGCATGTAAAAAATGTACTTATAAAGCTTACCGAATGCTAGGTTTCATAACAAGAAATACTAAACCCTTTAAGCGGAAAGACACATTTACCTGCCTCTTTAATAGTCTAGTTAGATCTCATCTAGAATATGTGTCACCAATCTGGAATCCGTTTTATGCAATCTACATTCAAAAATTAGAAATGTATACCGCTGCTCGTACAATGAACTGTTAGTTAAACAAAATACCCTATCCTTGAGTAACCGTAGACGGTTAATTGACGCAGCGACGCTGTATAAAATTTGTTGTATTTGACGAGATTAAGTCATCCCAATTTTATTGTTATCTGAGATTTATTTCCGTGTCCCATCTATAGCCACTAGTCACATCACAAAATTTATTTCACCTCTCTAAAACTAGGACCAATATTGGTAAACGTGCGCCACTTCACAGAATATGTACACTACATAATCTCACGTTGAATAACATTGATATGTTTTCGTACTCCCTTTTTACCTATAAAACGAATCTTAAAAAAAAAATCAGTTCTCATCAAACTTAAATCTTATTATTTCTGTTTTCTACATTCTAGTTTTACAATTATGTAGCTTACTTTTACCAAGTTTTACTTCCCTTTGCTGCGATTAACTTTTATTGTAAATTGTACGTGCACGCTTGCACCTAAGCAGATGTCGCTTTTATCTTTAACATATATGTTCTCAGTGAGACCTTCCAAGGGAATAATTGTAATTATTTTAGTTAGTTATAATTTGTATATGTATTTAATGTTTTGTTTATGTTTTTGTCTCCAATAAAGTAAATAAATAAATTAACGTCTTGATCACGCAATAAAACAACTGAAAGGTTGCTGCTTGTAGCTGTGACGGAATTCCCACCAGTTTTATCAAACTGGCGAAAAACGAACTGGTGCCTATAATTACTAATCTTATAAAAATCTGCTTTGGCAAAGGTGTTTTTCCCAATGCCTTGAAAGAAGCTATTGTTACTCCGGTGCACAAAAGTGGGGATAGAGATGATATTGCTAATTATAGACCAATATCAGTTCTAACACCATTTACAAAAATTTTAGAGAAGATCATTAAGAAAAGACTTATCCTTTATCCTTAATAAATACAGTATTATATCAGATTATAAATTCGGTTTTAGACAAAATAAATCTACTGAAGATGCAATAACAGCTTTGAGTATATTATTAGTTGAGCAGCTAGATAAAGGGTTTAAATGCCTCACCGTATTCCTTGATCTAAAAAAGGCTTTTGACACAGTCTCTGTCGGTATCCTTGAACATAAGCTGGAACATATAGGTATAAGAGGTTCACCTCTTGCACTTTTTAAAGACTACCTATCAAACAGAAAACAGCGTACTAAAGTGGATCAGTATACAAGTAAGTACTCTAACATTATTTTTGGAGTTCCCTAAGGGAGTGTTCTGGGCCCAACACTTTTCCTTATTTATATTAACGACTTACTTAAAATAAAAATCGGAAATGCTAAATTATTTGCGTATGCTGATGACACCGACATTGTGTTTGCGGGGAATTCAAATTCAAATTCAAATTCAAATATTTTTATTCAAAATAGGACGTGAAATCACTTATTGAAAGTCAAAAAAAAAACTACGCAAACTACGGCGCAACAAACTCAGCGGGCTTTTTTTTCATCAAAAATATGTTTTACAATTAAAGTAACATTTACAAAGTAACATTGTACAATTAAACTTATTATTTAATAGCCTGAGGGCGGTCGCTCCATTCCCAATCTGTGGTGTCATTAAGAAAGTCATTTATGTTATAGTAACCTTTAGAATTGTTAAAAAACGTTTGTCCACACAAACGTTTTTTAACTTTTGAATAACGTAACACCTTTGTTTTGAACATTTTCTGGGATCTTGTTGTAAAAGCATATACATCGCCCCACGAAAGACTTACTAACTCGACTAAGCCGAGTAGTAGGCATCATCAGTTTATGTCTGTTCCTGGTGTTAACATTATGGTTATGACAGTTTCTGGCAAATTCCTCGTATGTGCCTATGAACATACATTACATTATCAAGAATATACTGAGAAGCAACAGTCAAGATGTTAATTTCTTTGAATTTTGCTCTCAATGATTCTCTAGGACCTTAGTTATAAATAGCGCGAATAGCCCTCTTCTGCAGCACAAATATTGTATTAATATCAGCAGCGTTGCCCCATAGCAATATACCATAGGACATAATACTATGGAAATAACTAAAGTATACTAGTCGCGCCGTATCTATGTCAGTTAATTGTCTAATTTTTTTAACCGCGTATGCTGCAGAACTAAGTCTGTTCGCCAATCCTTCAATATGGGGACCCCATTGTAATTTGGAATCTAGAGTTATGCCAAGAAATATAGCAGATTCCACCGGTTCTATCACCTCTCCGTTTAACAAAACATTTGCATTTACATTTTTGGGGGAAAACATGGGAATCAATTCGTAGTGCCACTCATAAGGGACTTACAGTGGTTGATTTCTGGTTAAACCATAATTTACTCACTTTAAATACACAAAAAACGAAATATATATGCCACTCTATTAATAAATCTACGCAACCACCTACAGACTTCAAAATATACATACATAAGTACTATTATACCCTTGACGAATTTTGCTCCACTATTGATAAAAGTTTTTCCATAAAATATCTTGGCATATTTGTAGACCAACATCTATCTTGGCACCTTCATTTAGAATCAATTAGTAATAGAATTAGGAATCTAGCCTGGATATTTCAAAAACTAAGGCACGTTGCTTCTAAACCTTTGCTTAGTTTAATATATACCTCTCTGGCACACTCAATTTTAATTTACTACATTCCTGTCTGGGGTGGTGCCACAAAAACTAAATTCCTAACTGTGGAAAGATAACAAAGAGCCCTTTTAAAAGTGACGTTTCTAAAGACTTTTCTGACTCTTTTAAAACATGTTATTATTCAGGCAACTAGTCTAAAGGCCACTTTTGCAAAGCGACAGTTTATGAAACAATCAGAACATGTTTATAACCTTATTAATGAAAAACTTAAGATCTATACGCTTAACAAAGTGGAATGTAGACGAAGATTTACCACTTGGTTGAAATCCATGAATTATGTGGAAATGGAAGAGCTATTTAACAACACGGAGTAAATTTTAAGAAGGTATACCTTCTTGATAGTACAATAAGTAGTGTTTTACGAAAAGTAACAATGACACACACCACACATGCACACATACTCACACACACACACATACACATCCTGTTTGTATAATATTTTTCTTTTGTTACATTATATTTTTAAACTTAATTTGTGTTCCCTAGATTTTGGTACTGTTAATTTTAATTGATATTGAAGAGCGTGTCCTTCTGGCACAGGTGTTTCTCACTTAATAGAAAGTCACATCCACTATTAATATGTTTGTACCATTTTTGTTACTGAAATAAATATTTTTCATTTTCATTTTCATATAACAATATATTTGGGCTAATTGATTATCATTGCTTGTTAAGTATCTAGTGAAATATAAATTTTTATTCAACAACATCCATTCAAAATGTTTTTAAGTTTAATCTAGAGAAAGAATATTATCTTCTCAATTTTTTTTTAATTAGTGTCATTCATTACTAAAACAGAGCAACACTTCTTTGAAGAATTATATTGGACGATTTCTTCTGCTCAAATTTCAATCTTATTACGAGTGAAAAAAGTAAAATTTGCTTGTAGCGTCATGAGTTTTGTAAAAACATTTTGTCTTTAATAATGAAACCTTTTTTATTAATGACCTGCAAAGGAAATGTCTCTGTGGTATTGGTGCTTAGCATAATAAAACATTATGAACATGTGTAAACTGAAGTGTAACGTGAACAATGATTAGGGATTTGCCGATAGCTTTAAAGTTAAAAACAAAAACGAAACAACGACATCGAAATGACGTCCATCGTGTAGGGGGCCTACCAATACTGCGTCTTCCATTACGTGGTCGCCATTAGAGGTCTTTTTTGCCCCAACGGCCATCTGTCCGTCGAGCTATGTGCCCTGCCCACTGCCGCTTCATTTTCGCAATCATTTGGGCTATGTCGGTGACTTTGGCTAGCCTATGTATTGAATACCAGTTGCAGGCTTCTTTGCACCAGTGGAAGGCTCATTTGCACAGGAAGCCGGCTAGATTATGGGTACCACAACGACGCCTATTTCTGCCGTGAAGCAGTTATGTGTAAACATTACTGTGTTTCGGTCTGAAGGGCGCCATAACTAGTGAAATTACTGGGCAAATGAGACTTAACATCTTATGTCTCTAGATGAGGAGCGTAGTTGTAGTACCGCTGAGAATTTTTGGTGTTTTTCAAGAATACTGAGCGACACTGCATTGTAATAGGCAGGGCGCATCAATTACCAACAGAGCTGAGCGTCCTGCTCGTCTCGTCCCTTATTTTCATAAAAAAAAAGAATAAAAATATTTAATTCATTTTGCTCTCGTGTCATCGTATAATATAAACCAAACTTCTCGTATCTGATATTATTCAAGATGTCTTTCACATTTCTGTAATATAACACCAGCAGCACATACAATATTCAACGGAATAAAATGTCATCAGTTCCACATACCGCCGGGATCTTCAGATGTCTTCTGCATACCTGTGCATCACGAAATAAGGCTGCATCTCGACTCACGATGGTGCGATTAAATCTGTTTGTTGTATAAACTAATTAGATCAATTGGCCGTGGCACTGCATTGTAATGGGTAGGGCGTATCAATTACCATCAGCAGAACGTCTTGTCTTGATAAAAAGGGACGAGACGAGCAGTACTGCCCTTTACAATGCATGCCGCTCAGAATACATGAAAAACCCAAAAAATTCTGAGTGGCACTACAATTGCGCTCGTCACCTTAAGTCACCAGACATAAGATGTTAAGTCTCATTTGCCCAGTAATTTCACTAGCTACGGCGCCTTTCACAGCGAAACACAATAATGCTGACATATTACTGCTTCACTGCAGAAAAAGGCGCCGTTATGGTACCCAAAATCTATCCTGCATTCTGTGCTAAGAAGCCACTGGTAAATGAGTTGTAACTTGTTTACGTACCATCGATGATCGAGAATAAATAAACTTGTCGGCGTATGTGTATTATGTTTTTATTTAATTAATCGGAGCCGTGGACCTGAAACAACGCATAAATTATTCAGTGTATATGCGGAAACTATTATATATTGAGAAAAATATTACATTGCATCTTTTTAAACTATACTATACTGTTATTAAACTAAAATATATGGCGATCATAATCACTATAAGGCTCAATTTATTGCTATTGCTGTCATTTTACGCAATTACTGCACAATATCCAGAGCGTTGCAAGCAAACATAGTCATGTAACATGTGTATAAATAAAGGTGACAATCGTCCTGCGAGAAATTAGAACTAAAAACATTTCTATTACCTTTTTTTATTAAGATTTCTGATCGCTTGCGACCGAGCTGTTCAGTAGCGAGACGGTTGAGTGGGCGTAGTCTACTTTTCATTAGAAATAATATTATATTTATACTGTCTCACACTGTCCTAGCACGGTCATGGTATTCTACAGTCTAGTAGAGAGACATATTAACTTATCATTAAAACAGAAAACTGAGGTAACTTTCGATGGACATCCGCAACACCAGGGGTCGAGAGATGCGATGCCAGCCCTTCAGTCGTGGCCCCTAAGTAAGGGAGTATGCTCTATTCATGAAGATCCCTACGTTGTATCGGTGTGCGATAACAGCAGCTGGTAACTGATTACACAAAATGGCTCTGCGAGGCAAGAAATTTCTTACAAAAACTTGTAGAACGCCAGACGTCAATTTGATGCGGTTGTAATTTAGCATTTTGTAGTAATGTCCAATAGTGGAATTAGGCTGCACCGAGCCGCAGCTAAATTCCACCACCTCTCAGAGGAGTTTTTCGCGTCGATACAATCTGATCGAAGATCTCTCGAAGCATTCCCCGTGGCGAATGCGAAGACGATGCAGAAAGAACCCACAACACAAAAGAAACAAACCAATCGAAGATGACTTGATCGTCGATTATTCGAGCCGCTCTTCGTATGCAGTCAAATGAAAGAAGCTGGTATTGGGGAGCACCGGCAATGTTGTAGGAACTCCATGTAACACTTTGTCCTAACTAACATTTTGTTCAATCGACCAAAGATTATTTGTATTGATTATATTTCAAAGGAATTATTAGTTAATTTTAATAAGAATAAAAATAAAACATTGCGTGCGTACAAAGTACACATGTCAGAAGTGAAACCTGCATGGTGCATGAACCTCTAAACTGCATAATATGAATTCCTGGTACGTGTTGCTAGGATGACACATGATTTCATCCGCTATGTAAGAAGTACATTCCTACCACCACTAATATATATATATAATAATATGTTCTCCTGGTGTCTATGTAGTAATACGTCGTGCGCTTGGAGTCAGAATATATTAAGGTATACTCGCGCCATACTTAAGACAATCTCTTCTTTAACTATGATCGCCTGGTACCAAAACATTGTATTATGCTTCCTATCCCATTATCTGTTATATTATGAATTGATGTGACTGCTCTTTTTACTGTCGCTTTTTCGTTTCATCAACTTTCAAATCACAACGATAATAAAGAAGTTTTCACTTCAATGGTATGCATATTTCTGTCTCTTTCTTTGCCGGCTTCATTCTACACATTTTTGTATTTGTGTCTCTTACCTGTCGTTTCTTCCGTTGCATCCGGTTTGATATCACAAAGATTTTAAAGAAGTTTCACTTCAAAAAACCTCGGAGAACAGAAAGTCTTACAATGTACACACAGCCTAAGCCATTCGGCACCCAAATTGTTTTCAATAGCGATATAATCTAATTTTCTGCTACGTCGGCTTTTTCACGCGAGACTTTATTTTAGCTCTGATATTCGCAAACGGGTGCCGGGCTTTATTATTTCGTGAATAAGAATCGGGAAGATAACTTTGTTGAGAAATTACCATGATATTTCTGTGTGAGACTGAAATCTTCATTGAAAACGACTTGTGAGATTCAATTGAAGATTGGAATTATTATGATGTGCTTATGTTTTTTGCTTCCTTATTAACTTTATCGGAGTTAATTGAGAATTCCTTTTAATATTTAGTCTATGACTACTCTATGGCCTAAAAAGCATTGTTTACCGTACTATAATGTCGCCAAAAAAGTACCGTATTTGGTGCCACAGATAACTAAATCTAGGTTAGGTATGTTAGGTATACATACTATATTTTATACATAATATTTCCATAAATAATTAACTTAACTAAACATTTTAATGTGAACTTTAGAAAAAAAAACTTCTTAATATTATTTGTCAAGATGCTACAAGGTATTCTGTAATTTTTACATTTCCCGCGTTGGCTGTATGGGTGTGTACCTTTGCCATTCCCTGAAGTAGAAATAAAACCACTCACCAGAGACAAGTATGTATACAATACAGTTCCCGCCCATATAAGCAGCAACTCGAAAACCTGTGATATTTGTTTGTTTATTATTAAATTAAATTTTCCAAATCGGAGAAAATTATAAATGAATGCGACACGTGGTATAATTTAGTCAAAAAACGCTCGTAGCGTCTTTCATTGCGATGGGGCTCACATAGCAATCCACGACACTCGCGTTTTTTGACACTTCTTATACAAGTGTTACATAAAATCTTAGATTAAGAATTGGTCTCCTCTGCGCTCCAAATAGATACCGCAGGCGTAGTCGCAAAGTGCGGCAACTAATACTACGCCCAAGTGGGCGAACTCGAGCCAGTTGAGAACATGTGTGACGTTGACGTGCCACATGTCCTGTTAAACTTTACTAATAATTTAAACTAAAACCGGGTTACTGTAAAAATAATACTACAAGAAATAAGAAAGACACTGATATCACATATCATCAGTAAGTATTTCGTATTTTGTTAAATTTCAATGTAAAATAACACGAAGCGTATGTTACAAAATTTTAAAGATGCCCTCGAGTGTCAACATCACGTACACAAGCATGTAATAGTTGCCGTAATAAAAAAAGTTAGTTCTTAATGTAAGCATAGTCACTACAAAAATTGTGTTTTAAATTTAAATTAAGTGTTATTTTAAACTCATTACTTTATTTTTGAAGTACCTAATTGATGTCCTATGGTATATTGCTATGGGGCAACGCTGCGGATATTAATACAATATTTGTGCTGCAGAAGAGGGCTATTCGCGTTATTTATGACCTTGGTCCTAAAGAATCATTGAGATCAAAATTTAATGAAATTAACATCTTGACTGTTGATTCTCAATAAATTCTTGATAATGTAATGTATGTTCATAGTCACATAAGTGAAAACTGAAAGAAACTGTCATAACCATAATGTTAACACCAGGAACAGACATAAACTTACAATGACTACTACTCGGCTAAATCGAGTTAGTAAGTCTTTTGTGGGGCGATGTATATACTTTTATAATAAGATCCAAGAAAATGTTCACAGCAAAAGTATTACGTTATTCAAAAGAATTGTTAAGAAACCTTTGTGTGGTAAAGTTTTACTATAACATAAATGACTTTCTTAATGATGCCACAGATTGGAATGGGGCGACCGCCTTCAGGTTATTTAATAATAAGTTTAATTGTACAATATTACTTTGTAAACATATATTTTTGATGTAAAAAAAAGCCCGCTGAGTTTGTTGCGCGCATTCTTCTCAGGTCTGAGGCATTCGTTTTGGAATGGGTGGTAGTTTTTGACTTTCAATAAGTGATGTCACATCCTATTTGGAATAAAAATACTTGAATTTGAATTTAAAAAAGTTAATTATACAGTGCAATATGTTTTTCAGGAAATAGAAATTCTTGAAGATATACATTTTATAGCGCATTTGGGCAATGCTGAGAACAATTATTTACTTCTGGGTACTATTGAGAGTAGATGTTAAATCTTCTTGTATGTACTAAGTATATTGTAAAGTGATATCTATAATTAAATTATTAACACTTTCGTGAGTCATTATTGAACTATCTATTAGTACGGCTTTACTCACGTTTTTGTCGGTGTGGGAACCGACTAGTTTCGGACCATTCAGAGGTCCTTCATCAGGGTGAGTGTGGTTACTGACGTAAGTGGGACGTTTTCGCGAACCCATTTTGCAAGTAATTCTTTAAATATTATGTATTTGTGGTTATTACTACTACTAGTCAGTTACCTACTAATTTTACCATACCACCGCTACGAAAGTTGAGCTCTATTGAGACGAAGTTCATGTTTACGCAAGGTAATTCAATAGAAATATTAGAACGTTTGAACTTGATTAAATTAAAAAAAAATGGAAAACATTAACGTTGTGCATTTTTGAATATTTTGGAATGTTGAGGGAGTAATTTAGCACGAATTGCTTTATTTATCAGTATAAAAGTACTAGCATTTATGTGGTCAAATAAAATATTCATTTATTGCGCTATTGTGCACAAAACTGACAATTTATTTCATATAAATTTAACACTTCAGAACTATTACAATTATTTTATATTCAAAAGTTTATCTCTCAGAAAAATCGACTTTCATCCGTAACTTCAACGACTCTTTCACCATCTTCATCTCTGAAACTGATACAATAGATTTATGGTAGCTGAAGTAAGAAATAAAATAATAAAATAAAAAAAATAAACAAAATAATAAGTAACAAAGAAATACAATAATTATTATCGATTTAGGAAGAGTTTTGGCTAATGATAAAGCTTAAAAACAAATAATTCTACTGTAAAAATATTTCACGCCTGAGATTTGATCCCTCGACCTCACGGAGTTTCGGCTTCGCAATCACAATGTTTTAACTGCTGGTCCAACGACCGAATGATCATTAAGTTGAAATAGCCTAACTATGATAAGTCGGAAGTATACATCTTTTATCCATAATTTCAACGAATGTCTTACGAATTTCCGATCAAGTCACGTATCCTGACGCGAGATTAACATCTTATACCCATCTCAAGAAAAGCGCTCAACGCCGTTAGAAATAGGCCTTTAGAAATAAACTTGGTACAAAGTTATACCAGACAATAAGCAATGCAAAATGTTGACTACATCGCTGACAACACTGTCAATACAATGGTAATTCTGAAGTTTTCCCAATACCAGACAGCCTTGCAAAGAAACGCGGTAGTACGTCCGAATAAACCAATCATAAACAAAATGTATTAACATTTTGCATATTATCTTTATTATCTTTATATATATAATTCTTCTGTACTTGTGTTGACAATGAACTGCCCCTAAACGGCTGGACCGATTTGAATGAATTTCTTTGTGTATGTTCAGGTGGATTCGAAGATGGGTTAGATTCACAAATAAAGTAACTGATAAACGGCTGGAGCGACGTTGATGATTTTTTGTGTGTTGCAGTGAATTTGAGAATGGTTTATTCCTAATTCAGTCCTTAAATAATTGACCTGCCTATGAGTATGTTAGTGAACTCTACCTAACGGCTGCAACGATTTTTTAAATGTAAGACGTGTGTACAGGACATTTTTTGTCGGGTCCGATAGTTTATATGTATAAATTTATACCATATCTATTTGTAAGGCGTTATTATTTAATAAGTCAAAGTCAAAGTCAAAATATCTAGCCACTCATAAGTTTCGTTTAAATATGTAGATTTATAGAAATAAATTGATTAGTATACTGTGAACCTGGAATGCCGAAAATGCTCAACACGCCTAAGAAGTTGTCAATTAGACATATTAGGGAAGTGATCACCTAATATCATCAGTCAACATAAAATGAGTACCAGGCAACCAGTGGGCCTTGCAAAGGAGCCTTCCTTTGCACAGGATGCCGGCTAGATTATGGTTGCCATAACGGCGCCTGCTTCTGCCGTGAAGCAGTTATGTGTAAGCATTAACATAACATAACAGTATAAATGGAAGTTTTATATATGTGTGTAATGTATGTCCTATAGCATGTTAATGTATTGCAATTTGTCAAGTTATAAATAGAATTTTCTACACCTTTAGGTTACCTGGATATGATCGCCGATCAGCCGATAAGGTCGCCTAGCCTTCCGTAATCGGCAAGTGCCCCCGCGCCGCGGTACGGTTTAGATCGGCGCGATTTTCCGTGTGATTTTACGTGTATTAATAGTTTGCTTATAATCAGGATGATTTGAATGAATGTAGAAGAAAGCTATTGAAACAAGCTGTAGAAGCAATGCGAAATTAAGTATCTTACAAACAAAATAAAGGTCAGAACTTGGTCAGGGCGTAGTGTGCCGTACGGCACTTTCGATTTTGGTATAGTACATGAAAAATCTAGTGCCAAAGGTGCACCTTTCCTGATTTTGAAAGGCTAGTTGTGCTACCATAACTTATATGTACAAATTTTATAATTTTTATTTGCAATAAAGTGCTTTCATTCATTCATTAAAACATTTTCTATTATTAAATTGTTAAAGCACTTCACCAAAATGCATAATTAATACATGAACTTCTTCTATTTCATTTCTAATCCTATCGTAACACGTTGCGATACGTTCACTTTAATTACGAGACGTTTTAGATACTTCGGGTTGTAGGAGTAGTTGAAATAGTTTATTTTATTATTTCATTCAATTTCATTTGTATGTTATCTCATATTAGAAATAAACATGTTACATTTCCTGGTGGAAGTATCATAAGCTCACGCGTTTCCTACTAAATTAAAATTTAATCACCAGACGAGTAATCTGACCGCAAACCTTACCCATTCAAAATCTTTTATAACACACGGAACGAGTAGGTACGTAAAAGGTTTTCTTCTATTCTTTTTCGCATATTAGTCACAAAAGGGTCAGCTAGTTAAATTTAAGTTCTAGCAGCATTAGCCCACGTAGAATACTTGGAATTGACATTTTTTTGGGACTGTAATAAGGTTTGGCTCGTTTAATGAATGTATTTATGTAGGTAACCAACCAAAATTCACGAGGAAAGAAGTAAAATGCACTCAACTGACACTGCCACTCAGGTGGTGGCGGCGCAGTAGCTCCAACGGTTCTGATTCTGGTATTCCAAGGTGAACGTCACACTGGCAATCGCAAGCTTGCAGTTTCTATGAATGATAGCGTAAGACGTCTTGTAAAGACATTGAACGTCAAAACTGGTGTAGAGTCACGAAGCTTATGGTAGACTTGATGACCACAGGATATCACTAGAGGTAAACACGGTTTACAAATGTAATGTCAGCGACTACGTCCGAGCAAAGCTCAAAAGCCTCTTTCTGCTTGTCAACATACTTACAACTACCCTCATAATTCCTAATCAGCTAGTACCGTACAACATTATTATTATAACCCGAATTCTACAGCTGATTTAAAGGGGTTTATTTATCTTTCGTTTATTAATTGTATTTTAACAGTTAATAAAAAGTAATATTATTTACAATAACTTCCTTGAAAACGGAATATATATTTGTCAAATTGGCAATTTGAAGTATAATGACACACAATTTCCTACCGCGCTTCCGGCATCCTAAACATCCGCGTCTTACGCAAAGTAATTTATGATACATAAAGCAGTAAGAGATTTTCAAATTAGCAGAGATTAATGAAATGTCAGAGGATTAGACTAAAATCGATTTAATAGCTGTCAAAACAGAAGAGTAATGTTTCATATCATCTCGTCGACGAATTAAATAAGGCATGATTTGAATCATTAAACTAGTATAAAATATCTATTGGATTCTATTTTTTATACATTTTTACCAATATTAAAATGACAATGTTTTGGACCACAATTTAACTGAGACATGAATCAGTCAAGGTTTCTATCACACATCTTGCTCGACATTGTTCGGTCTCGAACTTAGATAATTAATATGTCTAGATAGACTCTGACAGCTGTGAACACGTCGATAAAATAGCGGTGAACTATTGACCCCTCATTCAGCAGCGCACGCACACTAAAACAAAGAGACATATGTATCACGAGTGTAAGACGTAGCTTGTCAGGTACATCCGTACTAATATTAAAAATGTGAATGTAAGTTTGTTTGTTATGCTTTAACGCCGGGGCTAATGAACCGATTTTGATGAAATTTGGTACAGGCGATAGTCTAGAGCTCGGGAAAAGACATTTTATCTCGGAAAAACGCATAGTTCCCGCGAAATTTCTTTATGAGTATATATTTGGGATTTAAATAATAAGTATTCAAAATTTTTAATCCTCTAATGTTTAATCCATTCCAAATTTAATATGAAGCAAATTGCCGAACCATATAATCATTTAATGAGGGTTATAATCAAGGATTATTCTTACTTTATCCCATTTCGCTCGGACTTCGTTTGATCTATTCTTGAATTCAGACCTTTTTATATTTATTTTCGACGTTCCTGATGATTTGTTATGCTCAGCTCAGCGTTAGAAATACAATCAGCCTTTACAAGCAACTTTTATTCGAAGCAGAATTTATTTATTATAGTATTTGGAGAACCAGCAGTTCAATAATCATATTATATCTTACGCGTTAGTTACATAATAAAAAACGAAGAAAAAAGAACAGTAAAACAATATGTGCACCGATTCGTATTGGAAGGAATCGGTACGGTGGTATACGGCGTGGGCTAGAGGTGAACTCCGCTTTGATATCCTATTGTTGTTCTGTCTAGTGGGTAAGTTGAATGATTATTCTATTAATTAAATGAACGCTAACGATACTACTGAAATTCGAAAGGTATATCTTTACGCATTACCAGAAGTGGGGGAGAACACTTAAAGAAAAAAAAAATGTATTAATTCTTGTCAGTTCTCGAAGGAAGAAGGAGCAGGTTCTCAATTCGATTGGTATTTTTTTTATGTATGTACACCGATTACTCTGAGATTTAAGATTCGATTAATCCATTTGCCATTTGCATGCCATTTGGTCCCATAAAAAATTTACATACTTTGGCCCAGTAGTTTTCATATTATGAAGATTTATTATGAAAATTTTTGTCTAAACAATATGTTATGTTTTTAAAGTGATAACCCTCACTTCTAGGATTAGTACACAAATAAAATTTGAAAAACAAAATTTTGTGAACGATGCGGGATTCGAACCCACGACCTCCGGCGTTCCGTGCCGGTCCTCTAACCAACGGAGCTAACCGTTCGAGTACCGCCTCGTTATAAAATTCTGTTTGCTTTGTTCAACTCTCAGGTTGTGGCTTTATCTACAGGATCTACTTTACAGTTGATAACCTGCTCAACCCCAAATATTTGCATATTAGGAAATTGACATGAGATGTCGCTTTTGTAAATCTAAACAATATGTTATGTTTTTAAAGTGATAATCCTCACTTCTAGGATTAATACACAAATAAAATTTGAAAAACAAAATTTTATGAACGATGCGGGATTCGAACCCACGACCTCCGGCGTTCCGTGCCGGTGCTCTAACCAACTGAGCTAACCGTTCGAGTACCGCCTCGTTATAAAATTCTGTTTGCTTTGTTCAACTCTCAGGTTGTGTTGTGGCTTCATTTGTCTATCTGGATTTAATTGTTTTCTGTATAATTACGGCTTTTTTAGTAGTTTTCATTCCGGTTGATTATATATTATTATTATTAACTGACACTAAAAATTAAAAAAAACTACGTTTAAAGAAACCGACTTCAAAAACTGAAAAATATCAAGTAAACTTTAATTTAATACACCTCTTATGCAAACATTTACCTTTAGTATTAATAAAATACTATTATTTGTAAGTGCTACATATTGATAGCTTTGAAGACGGTGCCAAGCCCTAAACAAAATAAAACTTAATATTATTAACAGCTTACACACTGAAATTATTAAGGTTGTCTGGCCACGCGTGTCTGTCCGCTTGGATTGTGGGGGTTATATTTTTTTCTACTATTTTATTCATTTGCTCAGAATAACAAAATATCTGAACTCAGTATCGTGTAAGCAAATGTTTAGTGAACCCAGATACAGAGCCGAATAACAAAAACTATTCAAACTTTTGTGTGAATGAGGCACTCCATTGCCGAATACCTGACTTTTGGTATTTATGAACTTCTGCTATACAATAAAGTAACATTATTCCAATTAGAAAAGAATCTATTATTAACAATAGGACTCTAAAGGCTAATTTCTATATTCATGCAATCCTTAATTGAAGATCCGAGATTGATATTTAGTTCCTGCTTTTGCTATCGCACTTTAAGAGAGCGCTTTCACACTACGTTCGATCAGAGTCCGATCCGTAGCGGTGAAAACACGGTCAGGAGTAGTCGTAGAACTCTATCCAGCTTCTGTCATCCCATGTCTTTCCGTCAACCGTTAATCTCTGTTCCAGAGAAGATTATTGACGAACCGAAACCATAGTATTATTTGCATGAACGCTGGCGCACTGCGTCCGAACTGAATCCGGATTACAGGAATGTGTAGAGTTGATCAACCTTCATAAGTGGGCTCTTTTGCATAGGATGCCGGCTAGGTTATGGGTACCACAACGGTGCCCATTTCTGCCGTGAAGCAGTAATGTGTAAACATTACTTTGTTTCGGTCTGAAGGGCGCCGTAAATAGTAAAATTACTGGGTAAATGAGACTTAACATATAACGTCTTAAGGTGACGACCGCAATTGTAGTACCGCTCAGAATTTTTGGGTTTTTCAAGAATCCTGAGCGGCACTGCATTGTAATGGGCGGGGTGTATCAATTACCATCAGTTGAAAGTCCTGCTCGTATAATACCTCATTTTCATAAAATAATAAGTATTATAAGTAAACATTAATAAATATTGTCAGATTAAGAACTGAGTTTTACTTACCTTAATGTACACATATACATTGTAGAATATATTGTTGGATTGTGAAGATAGCGACATCTGTTGACATGAATTAGTTTTACTTACTATGTTCTCTTTGTAACTGTTCTTTGAATATTTGTCAAACTACAAAGACGAGGTAGTTAATAGTTTGCTACAGGAGTCAGCCTGCTGCCGACCACCCTAGCGAAACTCTAATAAAAAAGGGCTTTTCATTCGATTGTATGAGCCTTGCAGTCTTTGATAGATTGACAGATGACGGCTATAATCTTGTAAAAAACGGAGATAGAAAAAATACAATACGTTTTAAGCAACTGTTCGCTTTCAAACTTTGCGTTTAAGCGTGTTTTCAAACTCGAACTTGAATTTAAAGAGTTTTAGAGTTTCTAGCCCCGTCTTCTCATTATAAGCTCAACTCTTCCGAAGTAGTGGTACCTAAGTTGTGACTTATACAACTTTGACATTAGTTACTGTATTATTTTCTTTGATTTAGCTAACCGAACTAAGATTAAGGATTGGTCTCCGCTGCGCTCCAACTAGATACCGCAGTCGCAAACTGCGGAAACGAATACTACGCCCAGGTACTGGAGTCAGTCTCGAACAATGCGTAACGTTGACGTGCCACATGTTCTGTTAAACTTTGCCAATAATTGAAACTAAAATGCCGGGTTGCGAAGTAAAACTTTGTAAAAATAATACTACAAGAAGTAAGAAAGACAACTGGGATCACATGGCATCAGTAAGTATTTGTATTTTATTAATTTCAATGTAAAATAACACGAAGTGTAAGTTACAAAATTTGAAAGATGCCATTGAGTGTCAAAATGTTGGAGTTGGAGCGCAGCGGAGACCAATCCTTAATCTAAATAACTGAACTAACAATTAATGGGAGAGTTATTATTTTATTTAAATTAATTAATTTACTGGTGTAATTTTTTGTCCTATATGACTAAATAGCTTTGGAGTTTGAGAAAGCGCAATCAAATAAGATTTTCCTAGAATTTCCCCTGAACTGATTCTGTATTTACTGAGAAGTATAAGTTACAAATGACAAGTATCTTCGAGATATCGAAGTTGCCTTTGAACGTTGTATCGAAAAGTTATAATTACTTCTTGGAAACTAATGTGTCTTAGGCAACTTACACATAAAGCGTCAATTAGACGTCGTTTTATGAAGCTTAATGGGACTATCTCTATTACTGTTTATGACCTTCAATTTCGTTAATAATAACAAAAGCAGTGTTGCTTGTAGATAAACTTTAATAATCTAGTTTATAATTAAAATAATAATTTGTTATGTTTAAAGTGAAAGCCCTGCGATCCCCGCATTGTTCTTAAAATTTTGTTATCAAAGTTTATTTGTGTATTGATCCTAGAAGTGAGGGTTATCACTTTAAAACATAACAAATTGTTTAGATTTACAAGAGCGACATCTCAAGTCAATTTCCTAATATGCCAATATTGGGGTTGAGCCGGTTATCAACTGAAAAGTAGATCATGTAGATGAAGCCACAACCTGAGAGTAGAACAAAGCATACAAGATTTTATTGTGAGAGCACTGGCACGGAACGACAGAGGTTGTGGCCTCGCATCAATCGTTTTCAAATTTTATTTGTGTACGAGTATTAGAACAATAATCAGGCTTTACCTTATCATATTAGTCGCAAATCTTACCAGTGTTCTTCTTATTTGACCTCGCCTTATCCATATCATAAATATATTCCAGTAGCTATTTTGATCTATTATACCAAAGAAATTGAGTCTAAACAAGAGACGTTCAAAAAACCGAATCATATTATATACCTAAAACATAGTTTCTTACAATATTGATTCTAAACAAGAGGCGTCCAAAAAACCGGATCATATATTCATAAAGTAGAGGAGACATGTTCATATATTTTTGTAATTACAATGCCCTTATATTTTGATTTTGTTTGTTTTGCAAATGTAAGTCAACTTTCTGTTTTCCTAACTTTTTATTTGAATCAGATATCTGGCGTTACGCGTGTAGTAAGCCTAAGCTTAAGCAAAGAGTGCACTGTTCATTACTGAGCTCAAACTTATTACATTATAGCGAATGTAACTTAGTTAAAAACTGGAGTAACTAAGGGACTAATTTTTCTAACGCTCGGAAGATGTTTTTGTTAATGATTACGTTAATTATAAGATGTTTTATTTTATTTTGGAAGCGATAATTTGTATAGTTTTGTTAGTTAGTGTACTTCTGATTTACTAAAAGTCAAGAAATAAAAAAAAATAACAAAAATACAACCGACTCCAAAAACACTGTTCCAAAACAATCGATATAATATGCACTATAACTTATAAAAATATTTGTGTATTTATATACAATCTAATTTATCGACTTCAAAGCTATCAATATAAAGTAGCACATATAAATAATAGTATTTTATTAATATAAAAGGTAAAGGATTGCATAATAGTTGAATTAAATTAAATTTTCATTATTTATTTGATACTTTTCTGTATATGACGTCAGTTTTTTTAAACGTCCTTTTGCAAGTCGGTTAAAAACGCGTTATACGGAATATTCCTAAAACGCAGAACCACTCTTACAGGGCGAATTACCCGTATTTCGTTATTAATATGTGTGCAAATGAGAATAATACTAAATCATGCCTACTACTTTAAATTATATTTAACAACTACTTTAAAGTATAAATAATATTTTTGAATCTGGAGAAACATTGGTTTTTGTTTGTTATATATTAACAATGTAATTTTAAACAATCTTATTAATGAGATAATTAACAGATCTAATTCTAGTTACGTTTATTGTTAATTTTGGAATCGGTGTCCTCCTGCGTGGCCCCGCTCTCGCCTCTCGCATCCCCACGTCGTGTGTGTGACTCAAGCACATCTCACCTCATATATATGTAGTTACATGCTACCTTGGCCGACACTGACTCCAAAAATAAAAATAATCTCAACTAGAATTAGATTAATTAATTAGATTGTATAAAAATACACAATATTTTTTATAATTTCTAGTGCATATTATATATAATCATATCATATATCTATGGAATAGTGTTTTTAAAGTCGGTTCTTTTTTGTTATTTTTTGATTTTTAGTGAATCAGAAGTACACTAACTAATAATTTGTCTAAATATGTGAAGAACTCATAGAAACTTTATATATAATTGTAATTTTATTGTACCTTAGTATTAGTTCTTAACTTGCACAATTTAAAATTCAAAACTTATGTATAAGTACATAGTATTATGTTATACTTGCATGTGGTCGTTTCCTGTAATTGAAATAATAACACTTAAACTAAGACTTATTTAGAATCATATTTATTATAATTAGTTAGTCATTATTGTGTTGGTGATGCTTATAAATAAATAAATAAACAAAAGAGCTAAGTGCAGTTATTAAAATTTACGGCACCGACTTAAAACCTATCAATAGGTAGCATATACAAATAATAGTATTTTATTAATATTAAAGGTAAAGGTTTGAATAAGAGGTGTATTAAATATTTTTTTTAGTTATTTCATACCTTTCAGTTTTTGAAGTCGGTTTTTTTAAACGTAGTTTATTTTTTATTTTTTACGTTTTAGTGTCAGTTAATAATAATATATAATCAATCTGAATGAAAACTACACAAAAAACCCGTACACAGAAAACAATTATGTCATCCAGGTAGACGAAAGTTTTCATATAAATGTTCATAAAATTAAAACTACTGGGCCAAACTATGTAAAAATTTTATAGGACCAAATGGCATCTATTTCGCATCAAATAAAAGAAGAAGAATTATGTAAATTGGATCATCAATCTCAGAGTAATCGGTGTACATACATACAACAAAACCGATCGAATTGATAACCTCCTCCTTTTTGAAGTCGGTTAAGAAAGAGCTAAGTGCGGTTAAAAAAATTACAAGAAACACTAATAAATTTTACAAACGAATAATGAAAAAAGTGTTTTTATACTTATATACGTATGTACGAGACGTATGTATAAATATGTATATATTTGTTAATAAAAGATAAGACATACAAAATAATATCAAGTAGTTTTCCTTACAAAATCGCTGCTCTCAGAATAGTGAAACGGAGAAACGAAATAACAATAAATGATCTACATTAATCCTCGCTTTTAGTTACTGGAATTAGGGGGAGGCTACAAGGCAGTCGGGGACCATTAAATAAGGATTGAGATGGATACTGACTATTGTTTTCTGGCATTTAATTAAATATTTTTCGAAGCTTTGAATTAGAAAGTAGTTCAGAAATTACCCAAAGTCAATTTGTCTGCTCTTAACTTCAGAAACTTCAGTTTCAATTCACAGCTATATTTAATGTGATTATCAAGGACGAGGACTGAATGAGCTCTCATCATTTAAACTATTAAAAAATAACAACTTACTAGATCTCGTTCAAACCAATTTTCGATGGAAGTTTGCTTGATAATGTACATCATATATTTTATAAGTTTATCATTCTCTTATTTTAGAAGTTACAGGGGGTGGACATTTCACCACTTTGGAAGTGTCTCTCGCGCAAACTATTCAGTTTAGAATAAAATGATAATATTAGAAACATCAATATCATTTTTGAAGACCTATCCATAACAATACGTATAGGGAAAAAAATTTTGAGTTTCACTTCTAAGTATGGGGTACCCCAAGTTTTTTTTAAAATATTTTTATGTGCAAATTTTAATGCGGTTTACAGAATACATCTACTTACCAAGTTTCAACAGTATAGTTCGTATAGTTTCAGAAAAAAGTGGCTGTGATATATATGGACAGACAGACAGACATGACGAATCTATAATGGTTCCGATTTTTGACATTTGGCTACGGAACCCTAAAAATGGAAAGTGATGAAAATAATTAAGGATGGACAGGAAATGTGATTATGCAAACAAGATAAATGTTCAAAAAACATTATAGAGTGGTATCCAAGATATGGAAAAAGAAATAGTGGGAGATCTACATTAATCCTCGCTTTTAGTTACTGGAATTAGGGGGAGGCTACAAGGCAGTCGGGGACCATTAAATAAGGATTGAGATGGATACTGACTATTGTTTTCTGGCATTTAATTAAATATTTTTCGAAGCTTTGAATTAGAAAGTAGTTCAGAAATTACCCAAAGTCAATTTGTCTGCTCTTAACTTCAGAAACTTCAGTTTCAATTCACATCTATATTTAATGTGATTATCAAGGACGAGGACTGAATGAGCTCTCATCATTTAAACTATTAAAAAATAACAACTTACTAGATCTCGTTCAAACCAATTTTCGATGGAAGTTTGCTTGATAATGTACATCATATATTTTATAAGTTTATCATTCTCTTATTTTAGAAGTTACAGGGGGTGGACATTTCACCACTTTGGAAGTGTCTCTCGCGCAAACTATTCAGTTTAGAATAAAATGATAATATTAGAAACATCAATATCATTTTTGAAGACCTATCCATAACAATACGTATAGGGAAAAAAATTTTGAGTTTCACTTCTAAGTATGGGGTACCCCAAGTTTTATTTTAAATATTTTTATGTGCAAATTTTAATGCGGTTTACAGAATACATCTACTTACCAAGTTTCAACAGTATAGTTCGTATAGTTTCAGAAAAAAGTGGCTGTGATATATATGGACAGACAGACAGACATGACGAATCTATAATGGTTCCGATTTTTGACATTTGGCTACGGAACCCTAAAAATGGAAAGTGATGAAAATAATTAAGGATGGACAGGACATGTGATTATGCAAACAAGATAAATGTTCAAAAAACATTATAGAGTGGTATCCAAGATATGGAAAAAGAAATAGTGGGAGACAACGATGGGAAGGTGATTTCAAAAATATTGCTGGACCAACATGGAGAAGAACAACTTACGACAGGAAAATGTGGAAAGATCTGGAGTAGGCCTATGCCGGCAGACAAGCGAGCGATGATCGAGCCTTGCTCGAATTTTTAAGAATGTACAAAACTTGAACAATAATAAAACTAATAGGACATCTGGATTCGAACCGGGGTCTTCTGCTTTCCGGATCACCCAATGTCCCATCTGAGCTGTTATAGTCTTGTGCATAGTGGCGAAATTTACCTTTGTATACTAATGTTATTGTTCTCATTAAAACACGGATAAAACTACACTTTAAAAAAATTGAAACCTAGCTAGATCGATTTCTCGCCCCCGAAACTACCTACATACATACATATATATAATCACGCCTATTTCCCGTAGAGATAGACAGAGACCACTTCTTTCCACTTGCTACGATTCTTACATACGTGCATGCTCTTCGGTTTAGGGTACTCTTGACCTGGCCTTTTTTCAAGACGTCCCTGATCTACCGAAACTACCTGTATACTAAATTTCATTAAAATCGTTGGAGCAGTTTCTGAGATTCAGAATATATATATATATATATATACTCGTATATATATATATACAATTGCTCGTTTAAAGATATAAGATTAGGTATATATAACTATAATGATTTAATATATTAAGTTGTAGCTAAAGTTAAAAATGTACTTTTTTAGTTTGCTTGCAATGAAGGATTTATTCATTCATAATGAAACAAGAAAAATAAAACTTAATAATATATCGTAGAAAGTCATTTCGCAAAGTTAAAACATTAATAAGACTGCAGTATTTTAATCCGTAGCTTCGAGAAACATATTTATATTTCAAACATTTTACATGTAAGCGATGTAATCATATTTACTTTTCTTTTATTTGCTCCTTTTATAATTTAATGTACAAGTATTACGAAACGAAATGTGAATTTGAATGTACGTCGACGGCAACTCTTTCATCAGTTGAGTTGAGCGAGGTTGATGGGAAACATTTATAATTTTTACATACACCTTAATGTCGAATGTTATATTCAAAATAAATCTGTTGAATATTAAAATGTTAACAAATCACTTAAGAACGTGAACGTTCGTAACATTACAGTCGCTGTATTTATAATTATTTATTGAAATAGTTACAATAAATATTATATCTGGACGACCGAGCCTTGCTCGGACATCTGGATTCGAACCGGGGTCTTCTGCTTTCCGGATCACCCAATGTCCCATCTGAGCTATTATAGTCTTGTATATAGTTGGCAAAACTTACCTTTATATTCTAATGTTATTGCAGCGGTTTCTCATTAACACACTGAATTGATTTCTTGCCCCCTAAACTACCTGTATAATAAATTTCATTAAAATCGTTGGAGCCGTTTCCAAGATTCAGATTATATATATACAAGAGTTGCTCGTTTAAAGATATAAGATATTATACATATAACCTATCATGTAATAATTATGATTCCAATATATTATATTCTTAATTAATGGGGTTCACATCATTTCCTTATAGATGCTAAATTGTTGTTGTGCTACTATAATTATGTAATTTTAAATATTGATTCCATCACACCACACACACACATTTTTGGAGTCGGTGACACCTAAGGAAGGTTTGTAACTACATACATTTACCCATACCCATTCTAAAATTGCTGACACTGGGATACTGGTAACTTGCACAATTATGGGTTGGGTATATAATGGGTACCCATAATCTAGTCGGTATCCTGTACAAAGGAGCCTCCCACTAGTATATAAGAGCTGCTATTACACTATCACCTCCTACAGATCCCGTGGACGGCATTTCGCACCAATGTATCCATCCTCAAAGAGCTTCGTATTAAAGACAGACTATCGTCAATTGTGCAACTAAGAATACCGAAGTTCTTTGGTCACGTCTCTAGAAATGAGAACTCGATGCGGTTGATCACCAACGCGCTGGATAGACGCCATCACAAAGGCTACTGAGTACAGTACTCGACACGATCGCACTTGTGGCGCACGCGTCTAGCGACAACTAGTATTTCTTAAACCTCTCGCGGTGTTTTTTGGTTTGCTTTAAATAATTTACACAGTTATGGTTAACTGTGGAAGTTGTGGTCAGGAAGCAAGAGACTGTGTTCAATGCAGTTCATGTTCTAGGCATTTTGACTACCAATGCTCAGGTACTACCGAGGCCGGGTACCGTAAACTTGGCATAGAAAGGCAGGCAGCCTGGAGATGTCCTTCCTGCAAATCTGGAGGATCAGCTGTTTCACCTCGTATAATTTCAGGAGAAAGCGGCTTATTACCCAAGCCAGTGACATTGGATCAAGTCATGCAAGAGCTTATCAAACGCACAGTGAATTCGGTGTCAAACATTGTTGCAGGTATCGAAAGCATTAAAAGTGACGTCAGGGAGTTGAAAACCTCAAACAAAAATAGTATTTTTGATAACGAGTTATTCGATGACAGGTACTTAGTTTACAGGCGTGACAGAAATTATGTTCTTACAGGTCAGAAAAAGGGTGGCGGTGTGGCTATAGCAGTTCACCGTCGATATTCATCTTTGTGTAATGTGGATTGGTTATCGAGCGCAGAGGATTTGTGGGTTTCTGTCAAACTGCGTAACTCTCGGAGGACGGTAATTACATTGAATATATGTCTTATATTTATGCGATCAAAAAGGAGGTTTGAATTTCTTTCAACAATTAGATAGCTTTTGTCGGAATCTTAGTGAAATAGTTGATTGTAATTTGTCACAGAAATTTCTTGTTGTTGGAGACTTCAACATGAGTGACATTTTAGGGCTTCAGTCTGACGTTGGCTATGTACCTTCTATTCCTACGAATCCCCGAAAGCAAGAATTTATTAATCACATGAACCATTGCAGCCTAAGGCAATATAATTTACATAAAAATAATATAGGTGGCATTTTGGATTTAGTTTTCTGTAATGACTTCGTTTCGGTTGCGTCTTGCTCCGACCCCTTTACGCCTGAGGATGCCCTGCATCCGAGCCTAATTATTCAACCCTTATTTATCGAACTATGTGCACTTGACACACCAAAACGCACTGCTTATTCTTACATACGAGGTGACTACGACAAAATATGTTTACATTTATCGCAAATTGACTTGCTTTAGGTAGTGTTGACGATGCGGTTAATTACTTTTATTCCATCCTTTATAAACTTAGAGAACAATTTATTCCGATGCGTACTACAAAAATAGGCCAGTATCCACCATGGTATAATACTCCATTAATAAAAATGATAAAAGAAAAATTTAAGTACCTCAAGAAATTCAAAATTTATGGTAATAGATCCAACGAACACAACTTTAGACTACTTAGAAATAGAGTTAAAGCAGCTGAAGATAATTGTTATAAAGAGTACATAATCAAAATAGAAAATAACATTGCTGCCAACCCTACGAAGTTATGGTCTTATATGAAGAGTAAAAGTGTTAGTAGTGTATATCCTGCAACAATGACTTATTCTGGTACTAGCAGTGACACTGATCCAGGAATCTGCGATCTATTCTCTTCATACTTTCGATCGACTTTTATGGCTCCTGACACTCAACCTGACAATGTTTCGTCTTTTCCAAATTTACAAAATACGTCTTGCAGTATTTCCTCTATTGAAATGTCTGCAGAGGAGGTTCGACGATTCTTGAATCATCTAGATCTTAGTAAGTCAGCTGGTCCCGACACCATACCAGCACTACTTCGAGTTAATTGCGCCAACGAACTGTTTAAACCAGTGACAATACTTTTTCGTCGTTTCGTTACTGAGGGAATTATGCCAGCTATATGGAAATCAGCATTAATATCACCGATTCACAAGAAAGGTTCTAAAAACTTCCACACTCTCCTGCAACACCAGAGGTATCACAGGAGCGTTGCCGGTCTTTAAGGAAGGTGTACGCGCTTTTCTTGAAGGTACCCATGTCGTATCGTCCCGGAAACACCGCACAAGGAAGCTCATTCCACAGCATCGTAGTGCGAGGAAGAAAGCTCCTTGAAAACCGCACTGTGGAGGACCGCCACACATCCTGATGGTGGGGATGATATCGTAACTTGTGGCGTGTCGTGCGAAGGTGAAATTCAGCGGCAGGAATCAGGTTGAACAGCTCTTCAGAACACTCCCCGTGATAAATGCGGTAGAAGACACACAATGAAGCGACGTCTCTACGCAACGCCAAGTGATCCAGCCGTTCACAGAGCGCTAGGTCTCCGACAATTCGAGCTGCTCTGCGTTGCACGCGGTCAAATGGATCGAGCTGATATTGGGGTGCGCCAGACCAGAGAAGACAGCAATACTCCACGTGAGGCCGGACCTGCGCTTTGTAGAGCGCTAGAATGTGGGCCGGCTTGAAGTATTGCCGTGCTCTATTTATGACGCCCAGTTTCTTCGAAGCCAATTTGGCTTTGCCCTCCAGATGGCCACGGAATTGGCAATCGCTCGAGATTTCGAGACCCAGTATTCCGATACTAGGCGAGGCTTTAAGGGAAGTGTTCTCGAAGAGCGGTGATACGGCAAATGGGGTTTTTTTAGTGGTAAACGCGCAAACTTGAGTCTTCTGGGGGTTAAATTGGACAAGGTTTAACTTACCCCATTCCGCGACCTTCTCGAGAGAGGACTCGATAGAAGACACAAGTTTCTCCCGGCACTGCTCGACGTTTTCCCGAGAGAGACCTGCATGGCCCGTGTATACGGCATCACCAGTGCTGTCGTCATATCATTGATATGCAGAAGAAACAGCGTGGGAGATAGCACACAGCCTTGGGGCACTCCAGCGTTCACGGGCTTGGGATTCGAGCAATAACCGTCGACAACCACCTGTATGCTGCGCCCAGTGAGGAAGCTGGGGGTCCACTTGCATAAGCTTTCGGGAAACCCAAATGATGGAAGTTTTGCGAGGAGCGCCGTGTGCCATACACGATCAAAGGCCTTTGCTTATCCAGACCAACTGCCAGGCTGACTTCCATGAATAATGGACTACGCCTTTTGAATAAGAGTGCCGGAATAAACGCGTTAGCACCGGCGTCAACTCAGGGGCACACGTTCTAAGCAAGATTGGAGAAATGCCATCCGGCCCGCTCGACTTCCTGACGTCCAACGAAAACAGAGCTCGCCTAACAGTCTTCTGTCGGAACTGTACTTCAGGCATGGAGCTCTGACACCGCGGGATGGTCGGCGGTGTTTTTCCGTTGTCGTCAAGAGTCGAGTTGAGGCAAAAAGAGTGCACAGGAGATCGGCTTTCTCTTTTGCCGACCTGGCCCATAGGCCAGGGTGTCATTCAGGAGATTTATCGTGTCCTGAAGACTTCTCTCTCCCCTTTCATCTCCTCACTCTTGAAATTTGATGCACAGATCTGGATGATGCTGATTTCGTCCATAGTATCAATTGCGTGCTGAAGGAATGCCAGCAATTCATTGGCTATGAGTTTTTCGGAACTCATAGTCATAATAGCGTGCAGCGGCGGATGCCGAATATAAATTATATTCGTAAGTTCAGTGAGCATGTACGTTACCGAGCGCGCTCGGAAGTGAACTTGTTAAATATGACGTATCGTTAGGTCGAGATATCTGGGTCTCCGTAAGGAAACACAAGGCCGGCTGCGCCGTCTCAAGGTGGTGGTGGACGGCGTTTAAGTTGGAGTGAATTCCCCGGATGTTACAAAAGTCCACGTTAAGCGTGGAGCGGGGTGCCGTGGTGTTGCTGCCCTGTTTGTCCTGTGACATACGCGGTACTGTGCCCTCCCCAGAATACGAGGGGCAGCCCGAGCGCGAATGCTCGGGGAGGGATACTCCGGCTCTACAAGATCCGTTACCCTCCTGGGGTAGTTTGTCTTTCAATACCGCTCTCATATTTTGTTGGGGGGGTGGAAGGACGGGAGGGGAATGGCCTCCGGTCCTCGACACTAACTTATGCAAAACATAGCGGCACTAGGCCGCTACTTCACGCCGGTATTCTGTGCGAGTGTGGTAAGTAACCCAGACGAGTCTGGCCCGATTGTGCTGACATCATAAGACGGCAGCGTGACTCTCCCACTTTCAAAAAGCCCTTAGTCGCCTCTTACGACAGCTTTGGACCTGGGGCTACCCTATTCTTTTTACGCCCCGGGGCAGCACAGGGCAATTTTAGAAGTGTAAGTAAAGAAGTTCTTTAGAACAGTTGTTTTTTGAAACTCGATGAAACGAAAAAGTGAGACGATAGATGCCCAGAACCTGAAAATAGTATTTACGAGTGAAATTTGATTTTCTTATCTTTGTGACACCCTTTCACTGCACAGTAAGTCATTTTTCAATTGAATTTCGCGCACTGATTTTCGTGGAAGTTGACAGAATGTGGGTCAAAATCGCGCCCAAAGAAGTCGGTTACAAACATACAAATATACAAACATACAAACATATAAGTGAAGCTAACTAAAGCTAAGCGTGTAAAAAAAGACCGCTGAGTTTCTTGCGCACATTCTTCTCAGGTCTGAGGCAGTCTCTTTTGAATGGGTAGTATTAGACGTTCAATAAGTGATTTTGAGTCCTATTTTGAATAAAAATATTTGAATTTGAATTTGAATTACACTATTGTTTCGTTATAGAAATAGTCACCCCAGAGCTCCCATTGAGCTACGTAGCGTAGTGCGAGTGAGCCTCCCATCATAGTCTCACTGCAGATATGAAAGTCTTATCACACAGAGGCTATCTGTTGTATTCCGTTTACTTTGTTTCAAATGTTAATAGCAATCTGCTAACATTCGAGTCACGTACTGTATTCATTGTTTTAGTTGCGGTAGTCAATTGTTTTAGTTTATGTAGAACATGTTGTTATCAAGTTTGCTTTACAAAACTAGTTTCTGAGTTTTTGTTACTAAATTGAGATTGCTTCGTTTTGTTAATTCTAAATACAAACTAATGAATGTTAAAAGCTTTACAAAACAATGATTCACTTCATGTTCCAACTTTACTAGTTGTTTGAAACAAGTTACAATGTTTCTGGTAACGAAGTAGGATTATGTCATACTAGCTTGTGTTTGTGATTTCGTTTGTGTCGAATTTCACATTGAAATTAGTGAAAAAAGTGAAATATATATTAACTTATTGAAGTGAAAACTGCTTTAGCGGCGTTGAGCACTTTTCTTGGGATGGGTATAAAATGTTAAACTCAGGACACGTAGCCTGATCGAAAATTCGTAAATGTTGAAATTATGGATGATAGATTTATACTTCTTACTTATTAAACATTGGCTATTTCAACATAATGATCATACGGTCATTGGACCATTAGTAGAATCTTTGTGATTTGCTAAGCCGAAACAACGCGAGGTTGAGACACAGTAGACATATGTATCAGTGTGGAAACTAAGCCTTGGTGATAAAATACTTACCTACATGTGCGTACACTCCATTGAAGCAATAGGGTTGTACGGTTATTTTTCGAATCGACTTTAAAAAAGGAGTTTTGGAATGGGGCTTATGGGGCGATGCGGGTCGTAAAAAAGTAAAAAACGTAATTTTTTATGTTTAGTGTATGTATGATGGCTATACAGTGTATAATGCAATATTATAGTCTACATGATGTCTGTTGAATGTTCTTCTTGTAAAAAATCTTTTTTTGGATTTTTTTTTTAATTTTCGTTGTAATATTTTATTTGAAATATTATGTGTTTTTAAACTTCGTCCGTTGAAGTTTCACTTCTACCACAGTCTTGAGAAACTCTTCCCTGTCGTCATCGCTAACATGTCTTGACGGGGTAATTATTGTTTTCGTGAGTGTCAATAACGAATATGACACCCATTTCAAGATCCAAGATGGCGGATGTGACATTTTCAATAATATAAATGTATGGGTAGCATTTTTGAGATTTTCGGGAGTGTCGGTGAACACACAATTTTATTTCAAAAGTCCAGCATTATTGGCTTCAACATCCTCGAGAATCATGAAAACAACACCCATGATTAAAAAGTTGATAATTTCATGTAGCTCCATCTTGGATTTACATTTTGACAGCACTATCAGTTTCAACATCTTCAAAAACTATGAAAACGACACCCGTGACGACAAATTGTCAATTTCATGTGGCCGCCATCTTGGATTTACATTTTGACAGCACTGTCTATTTCAGTCCTATCAGTTTGAGCACCCTCAAAAACCATGAAAACGAGACCCATGATGCAAAAATTGTCAATTTCATGCACCATCTTGAATTTACATTCTGACACCACTTTCTACTTCAGCACCCTCGAAAACCATGAAAACGACACGCATGACCAAAATCTTGATACTTTTTTGCAGCCGCTATCTTAAATTTTCATTTTGACAGCACTAGCTGGTATTGGTTTACTCACTGTATTCAAGAAAACCATGACAAAAATTGTCCAAAATTAATAAATATAAAAAAACATCCTAGAAAACCATTTAACCACACTCATAAAAAATGATAATAAATATTGCAGCCACTATCATATATATAAAAACTAATAACTAGATTTTAGTAATGGACATCTCCGTGACATGCTTAATATATACAATTTTGTTTCTCACATCGAAGTTCCAACCCGAGGTGCAGATTGTTTGGATCTTGTGCTAATGGACGTCAACAAATGCAATTAAATATAAAATATAATAATACAGTTATAAATGAAATTGATAATGTAATTTTTTTGGGAATACATATTGATAAATATCTCAACTACACTATATTGACAAAGTTTGTAACAAAATTAATCCTTTTTTCACGTACTTAATAGGTTAAGAAGAATAGGGTCTCACAAGCTATCCCTCATGGCCTATCATGGATACGTTGCATCAGTTTTACGTCATGGGCTACTAATATGGGGTAATGGTTCATATGTTCAGCGAGTTTTTGTTGCCCAAAAACATGTTTACGTGTAGGTGTTTACGTGTAGGTGTAGGACCGTGGCACTCTTGTAAAACGATATTTAGAAAACATAATCTGCTAAATCTACCATGTATGTACATTTTCGAGGCTTGCAAATTTGTGCGTAACCATAGATATCTTTTCACGTCAGCTGTTGATGTCAATGCTAGAGTAATAAGACAGCCGCATAGACTTGTTTTGAAACATTGTCCTAAGACAACACATTTTCTTAAAAATAGCCATAGAATGCGTATAAAATTATATAAGAAATTGCCTGAGGACTTGAAAATACTATCAAAGAAAATGTTTATACAAAGACTCTTCAAATGGTTGGTTGAAAATAATTTTTCTAGTATTAATGAATATTTAAATAAAACACATGTCAAAAAACAACACACCCCTTGAATACGAACAGTATTATAACTTGGTATACAAAAGAAAATCAAGAACAGAATTCACTTAGACAAATTAGCCAGAGGAATTAACATGAGCTGGAAAAATATTGGAGTGAAAAAATCTACGCTTTCAATAATATGAATATTTAATTCAGTTTTCAGATTTCCTATATTATCTATGTTTTAATTTAAGCTGGATAGTGGCAACATTGTAATATTTAAGATCTGGACATACCCTATTCCAAGGCAAAATAAATAATTTTATTTCATTTCACATATTTTTTTTAAGTTTTATCATTCTGTTATTTAACAAGTAACAGGGTTGGACACATTTTACCGCTTTGGAAGTCTCTCGCACAAACTATTCAGCTTGGAAAAAAATTATATTAAAAGCCTCAATATCATTTTTGAAAACCTATACATAGATACCACCCCACACGTATAGGTTGGATGAAAAAAAAAATTGAGTTTCAGTTCTAAGTACGGGGAATCTCCAAGATTTATTGTTTTTTTTTTTATATTTTTGTGTGCAAATCTTAATGCGTTTACAGAATACATCTACTTACCAAGTTTCAACAGTATAGTTTCGAAAAAAGTGGCTGTGACATACGGACGGACTGACAGACATGATGAATCCATAAGGGTTCCGTTTTTTGCCATTTGGCTAAGGAACCCTAAAAATTAAGCACACTTTTCTGAAAGGTCATCAACGCTCCTGTGATTTCTCTGGTACAGCAGGAGATTATGGGGGGCGGTCTTCTGTTTTTTTTTTTTTATGAAAAGATGCAGGATCTTCAGCTGATGGTAATTGAAACGCCCTACCCATTACAATGCAGTGCCGCTCAGGATTCTTGAAACACTCAAAAATTCGGAGCGGCCCTACAATTGCGCTCGTCACCTTGAGACATAAGAGCTTAAGTCTCATTTGCCCGGTAATTTCCCTAGCTACGGCACCCTTCTGACCGGAACACAGTTATGTTTACACATTACTGCTTCAAAGCAGAAAAAGGCGCCGTTGTGGTACCCATAATCTAACCGGCTTCCTGTGCAAAGGAGCCTCCTACTGGTAACACCCGTATGCTCGTTTAATATCCTCTTCCATATGTTTGATATAAAATAAAGAGAGCATTCATTTTCAATTATCCATAGCTCTATAGTGAGCATTGTTTGAATTAATCACGTGTAATGGATTTGTGATTGAATTGAAAATTGTTGAAACCTTATCAGAATTATTGTGGTTTCATTCCATGAATGAAATGCTCCGACTATTGTGTGGATCATGATTGTGATTTATGACTTGCTGTTTAATTTAAAAGCTCTGAAATTTTCTCATGTTTCAATTTAATTTCGAATACAGCAATTACTGGATTGGAGGACAAAAACGTGACCAAATCCGAGTCGGACTCGCCCATGAAGGGTTCCGTAGAACCAAGTGACATATTAAAAGTCTTGTAGCTCGTGGTAACGTTATAAGGCGTATTAAAAATATTACTTACTTAGATCTCGGTCAAACCAATTTTCGGTTACATCATATATTTTAGAAGTTACAGGGGAGGGACACATTTTACCACTTCGACAGTATTTCTCGCGACTAATATATAAAAAAATGATTAAAGAAAAATCAATATCATTTTTAAAGACCTATCCATAGATACCCTCACGTATGGGTTTGATGAAAAAAACCTTGTGAGTTTCAGTTCTTAGTATGGGGAACCCTCAAATTTTTATTTTTTATTTTTATGTGAAAATCTTAATGCGGTGTACAGAATACATCTACTTACCAAGTTTCAACAGTATAGTTTTTATAGTTTCGGAAAAAAGTGGCTGTGACATACACGGACAGACAGACAGAACTGACGAATCCGTAGGCGACCATCCATGACGACCTGTATAGCCGAGTGGTTAGCGATCCTACCTACTGAGCTAGAGGTCCCGGGTTCAAATCCCGGTAGGTGCAAGCATTTATATGAATGTTTGTTTCCGAGTCATAGATGATTATAATTATGTATTTATGTATGTTTAAGTAAGTATATTGTATTAAATATATCGTTGTCTTGCAACCCATAACACAGACTATGTATGCCTAATTTAGGGCAAGATAATTTGTGTAAAAAGTGTGTCAATATATTATTATTATTATAGGGGTTCCTTTTTTGTCATTTGGCTACGGAACCCTAATAATAAATAGGCTAAGTTGTTTAATGATTTTATAGACGGGCTGGGTGTTTCTTATCAGTTCTTCTCCCCATGTTAATGTGTTTCGGTCTGAAGGGCGCCGTACCTAGTGAAATTACTAGGCAAATGAGACTTTACATCTTATGTCTCAAGGTGACGAGCGCAATTGCAGTGCCGCTCAGAATTTTTGGGTTTTTCAAGAATATAAATGGAAGTTATGGGTAGGGAGTATCAATTACCATCAACTGAACTGAGCTCGTCTCGTCCCTTTTTTCCATAAAATAAAATAAATATGTCATAGCCCCTTTAAGAACTGATCTCGCTTCATGACGTTTCCCAAGTGTTGTAATAATATGTTACGTTATTGACAATCCCTATGGTAAAGTCAACAAGTCCAGGATGCTACTTCCAACAGAAGTTCAGACTGCCCATCCGATGCAGCAACGAACTGAGCTAAATGTTCATTATTATGACCATCCAATATAGTCTGACCTATAGTTACTGTAGCAATATTTCAAAACTCACATTAAAGGACAAAAAACAAAGTTCATTCTCTGGCAAACCACGACACGTCTAGAATTGATCTAACTACTGCAAAACTTATAATTTCGTGTAACGTGTAAGAACCATTTAAAATAAACCCCTGAAGATCTCATCTAGCGTTTAATTGAAGTTCTACTATATCTGGCTATCTCTTGTTTGACTGTTCTTTAGGTTGAAATCTAGGCTAATCTTATATATAAAATTCTCGTGTCACAACTACTCCTCCGAAATAGCTTTACTGGTTTTAACCAAATTTTATGTGCTTATTCAGTAGGTCTGAGAATCTGCTACTATCTATTTTTCATCCCCCTAAATGTTTAGGGTAGTCCACCCCAAATTTTTTTTTTCTAATTTTTTTTTTTATTTTTTTTTTATTATGATTCAGCATTGAAAAATACATACAAATTAAAATTTTTGTCCTTCTACGATCTATCTTTGTATCACGATTTTTATATTATTCTGTTCCATCCACCAAACCAAAATAGGGTTGCAAGATGGCAATCGAATACAATAATTGTAGTACGACATATTTGGTAGCTCAAGGAATCGGTTGCATTAAAATTTTAATACTCAATTTTTTTTAATATGTTTTATGACAATACGACATGACAATATGACATAATCCTTTATGTAGTGAAAACATTTCATCATTTTGCTTGAAAACTCCAAATTTAGAAGCTTTGAAGAAAAAACTTGGAAGCTCCAGTATTTCTATATTGATTGAACTATTAGACACCCCTAACTGTAGGTACTTATATCATTTTGTAAATGGCCATGACCAAATAGTGGCATTTCAGGCTTTATTTTCACCCTGTGTCTGGCTCAGGGTGAAATACATGGTAAGATCCACTTAAACCGTGTGTCCTTTGTCCTGGTGCATGACTATATTTGGGATTTTTAGGGTTCCGCGGCCAAATGGCAAAAAACGGATCCCCGTATAGATTCGTCATGTCTGTCTGTCTGTCCATCCGTATTACACAGCCACTTTTTTCCGAAGCTATAAGAACATGAAATTATTACATTTAATTTTTTTTTATCAAAGCCACCTTTAACTTCTAAAATTAGGGATTGTCAAAATTAAAAAAATATATTATGTAAATTAAATACCGTGCAAACATCCACTGATAATTGGTTTGAACGAGATCTAGTAAGTATATTTTTTAATACGTTGTTCAGAATGTATTCGTTCATTACGCTTTAATCAATATTATCCAAAATGTTTACACTTTCACTTGATGGATGGCGTCATATTTAATTGTATGCACTTTGCAACGCGCTATAACTATTTTCTACGAAAAAGTGTGTTAGGCTGTTTCTTGTAGAATAACTTTGACTCGCAGTGGGGTGCTGAAATTTAATCAATACTGTCACTGGCTTATGGTTTAGTTAGTACAAGTACTGTACATATACGTCTTTATTCGTTACAACATAACAAATACAAGAACTTTTACTGTAGTATGTTACCTGCTGCTACGGAATCCTTCCTGAGCCCTTCCTAGTCAAGTGCGAGTCGGACTCACCCATGAAGAGTTCCGTAGCAGCAAGTAACAGAATATAAAAGTTCTTGTACTTTTAAATTTGATCAGTTGTAATAAAAGTGTATTTTTTCAATTGACAATACGTTTTATGATGTATTAAAAAAACTACGTATCAGATTTAGTTCAAACCAATTTTTGGTGGAAGTTTGCAAAGAAATATCATATATTTTTTTAGTTTTATCATTTTCTTATTTTGGAAGTTACAGGGGGGGAGGGGGGCACATTTTACCACTTTGTAACTGTCTCCCGCGCAAACTATTCCAGTTCTAAGTATGGGTAACCCCCAAAATTTATTGTTTTCTTCTATTTTTGTTAGAAAATCTTAATGAGGTTCACAGAATACATCTACTTACCAAGTTTCAACAGCATGAGTTATTAAAGTTTTGAAAGTGGCTGCGACATACGGACATACAGACATACTGACAGACATGAAGAATCTAAAAATAGGGTTTATTCTTCTATGTTGGTGCTATGTACCTAATTCTTTTGAAATAATTATATTCTCAAGATATGAAAACACACTCACAAGTAATTTTACCAGATATTTCGTAATTGAGATTTAATACCACAGCGTCTACCATTACCTGCTCACTTACAAAGGATTCTAGAGTGGAAGTCCTTCAAATAACTCCGGACCAGCAGTACGATAAGAGTCCAATTTCAGAGAAAACTCCAAGAGTATCATGAGTTAGTGATTCCTTTGTAGTCATATATGTTTGAACATACATAAAGGACAAAGTTGTTTATTTAATACCTTTTGGATTTTTTTGTGAATTTCTTAGTTGGATTTGTAACCTAGCGAGACTTAAAGTTGTTATTATTCTCAAACGTTGATCAAAGTGGATGTCTTAGATAATTGATACGTCAACATAGACTGTGAATATGTTGAAAAAAAATAGCGGTTAACTGTTAGCCTCTATTTTCAACATGTACACTAAACCAAAGTGACCGACGTATCGCTAGTGTAAGGCGTAGCTGCCATACACACTAAAGTTATAAGCCTTGGCAATTCATCAAATAAAAAAAACTTTAATCGCTGTAAAACTTCATCTGTTATTTAGTGCAAGTCAGGACAAGTATTAAAGTTACTTAAAAATGGTATTGAAATGAGCATAAGAAAATTTAATAATAGCTTACAAACAAAAGTATCAACTTAGATCGAGAAATTGAGTTAAGAACTAACCTCTATTTTCAATAATGCACGCAAACTAACACAAAGTGTCATTCAAATCGCGAGTGTAAGACGTAGCTTGTCACGCATACTAAACTTATATTCCTGGCCTGTTTTCATTCGTTGTCTAGCTGCAAGAGACTCTATCTAGATTCTAGACGTTTAAATTATCTAAGAGTATCAATTATTTATTAATCAAATAATCTTACACATTCTAATAGGTCTTAGATGTTATTTTATTTATCTACAACCATGCATTAAATCTTCTAATTAAGATTCTGAAACAGTTAGCTTATTGCCAACATAATTAAAACACCCAATGTCCTAATAACCATAACATCATCCAAACGAGTGTTGATTTGTTGTACTGAATGTCATAACCACACTCCTTTGTTTTTTCGATCCTTTCGTGCGCAAAGAGTTTCAACAGACAGCCACATTCTTATTACTCGATGCGTGGTATCTGTATGAATTTCAAAAAAGGAACATTTACGTTTACGCGCGTTCCACACTACTAGAACGTAGCGCGACGTAAAAAAAAGTAGGTTATTCGAATCCCCGCCATTTTTCTTCGATATTATTATTGTTTTGATTACAAAAAATGAGCGATTCAAGTTTTGACAGCACACCAATTACTGAGGGCTTCATAATACATTAATGCCTCTACTCAACAAAATCCACATAATTACATATGAAAACACTCATGTGATACTATTATCCCACATTCGTGTTTTAATTACACAACCTACGCGGTACGTAGTCGGTACACGCAAGGCTTGTTGGCATGTAAGATTTTAATTGATTTACCCTCACCCTCAGTGATCAGTAAATTCGATCATAAATAAGTCATTAAACTTGAACTAAATCAATCTATTCCTTTTCAATAATTCAACTACATAGGTACATACTATATTTTATAATATTAAGATTAATTTAGTTATAAATATAATATGCGGTGCAACAACCAAAGCAAAGTACCTCTTAAAAAAAAGAGGTGGTTTTCTGGTTTTTCAGATTTATTAATATTTCTCAAAATGCAGCAACTAGTCATAGCTGAGCACTTATACAAAGATAAACGAGAAGGAATGATTGACATCGTCTTCAAAATATACTTCGGAGAAAGAAGAGTTCCCTCAATCTGCAGAAATAGTGATACCGCGTTTCATTTACATTAAATTTGTTGTAGCGCCATCTGTGTTTACTCTAGTATGATCTAATATATAATATTTATTTGCAATATTTATGATAAACCTAAATTGTTATTTTGTTTGTTATTAACTGAAAATTGTCAACACCTTTTTGTCAGTTCACCTTTTTATCAGCAGGTTACTGGCCGGACAGTCAGCCTGGGGTATGTAATGTATAACTCCATCAACTTAACTCGGGACTTGGCCCGAATCATATAGTTCTAGGAAGTACGGTGAGCAAGAAAACGCAAAATAAGCGGTTTAAATCAAGTAGGCCAGTAAAAATATAATTTAACTGCGCCCAAATTTTGATCTAATTTTTATTTTATATGGCTTAAAGTGACCGTTGTCACTTACTGAGCATAAAATTACAAAATGCTGCCAGATCCAGGTGGAGCTTTTGAAACAATTTTTTGGCTGATATCTCCGATGCTATGCACTTAAGGGCAAAAGTTAATCGAACCATTATTGTAGAGAATAAAACATCACATCTTTTATTTCCTGTAAAAATTTTAACCGACTTCAAAAATAATTCTTTCACTTATACTTAGTTTACTTGTATATCAGTAATGGATGATATTAGGTTAATACTAGGACTTGCTGTTTTAATGTTAGCAGTTAGCTAACTGTTTCAGATTCTTTTAGAGGCTTCATAATATGAGTTATTAATTGCCTAACAGCAAAAAGATTAGACATGTAAATTATCAAAGATGAATGGTAGGAGGCTTTTACATTATGTCGACCAAATGGGTACCACTGTAACGCACTGTATAAAAAATAATAGTTTAATAAATAAGAATTAAAAATATTGTAAGAAAAAATGATTTTATTGCAAAAAAAAGGGTGACGTACATGGTATCAATAGTTATAAATATTTTATGAACAGATTTGAGTAGAAGGGTTATTTTGATAATATCCTGAAAAGCACTCCACGCTTTTTTTTTCAATAAAATATTTTTTTCTTACACTATTTTTAATTCAAATTTATTAAGATTTATTTTATATTTTTTGTGGGATTTTCTATAAAAGTGTATTTTTTAGTTTTTTTTAAACTATTATTTATTTTTCATTTTGTAGTTTTTGTTTTATTTGTTCTATTGAAAAGTCATCGGTCCTTAATAAGTATGCCTAATTTCGAGTTAATCCGACGTTTTGAAGGGGGTCAAAATCATTTTCAATGATTCCGTTACATACTAACATACGTATAAAGCTAATAAAAGCGTATTAAAAAAAAAACCCTCCGCCGCGTCTTTTTCTCTGTACAAAAATATTTTATTGAAAAAAAAGCGTGAGGTGCTTTTCAGGATATTATCAAAATAACCCTTCTACTCAAATCTGTTCATAAAATATTTATAACTATTGATACCATGTACGTCATCCTTTTTTTTTGCAATAAAATCATTTTTTCTTACAATATTTTTAATTCTTATTTATTAAACTATTATTTTTTATACAGTGCGTTACAGTGGTACCCATTTGCTCGACATAATGTAAAAGCCTCCTACCATTCATCTTTGATAATTTACATGTCTAATCTTTTTGCTGTTAGGCAATTAATAACTCATATTATGAAGCCTTTAAAAGAATCTGAAACAGTTAGCTAACTGCTAACATTAAAACAGCAAGTCCTAGTATTAACCTAATATCATCCATTACTGATATACAAGTAAACTAAGTATAAGTGAAAGAATTATTTTTGAAGTCGGTTAAAATTTTTACAGGAAATAAAAGATGTGATGTTTTATTCTCTACAATAATGGTTCGATTAACTTTTGCCCTTAAGTGCATAGCATCGGAGATATCAGCCAAAAAATTGTTTCAAAAGCTCCACCTGGATCTGGCAGCATTTTGTAATTTTATGCTCAGTAAGTGACAAGGGTCACTTTAAGCCATATAAAATAAAAATTAGATCAAAATTTGGGCGCAGTTAAATTATATTTTTACTGGCCTACTTGATTTAAACCGCTTATTTTGCGTTTTCTTGCTCACCGTACTTCCTAGAACTATATGATTCGGGCCAAGTCCCGAGTTAAGTTGATGGAGTTATACATTACATACCCCAGGCTGACTGTCCGGCCAGTAACCTGCTGATAATAAGGTGAACTGACAAAAAGGTGTTGACAATTTTCAGTTAATAACAAACAAAATAACAATTTAGGTTTATCATAAATATTGCAAATAAATATTATATATTAGATCATACTAGAGTAAACACAGATGGCGCTACAACAAATTTAATGTAAATGAAACGCGGTATCACTATTTCTGCAGATTGAGGTAAGTCTTCTTTCTCCGAAGTATAATTTGAAAGAGAGCTCGATTGCCTTCGTGTGCTGAGTCTGCTAGCGACTCGCACCGGCGCTCAGGCCCTTATAGTGTTTCAGCATACTGTGCTACTTTGTACTGAAACCTTGTTTTTGCCACGGTTAGTGTTCTGGGTAAACACGACACCCCCTCCGGTCTGGGTCCGGTCTGCCTCCTGAGGCAAACCCCGGAACCAGCCCGGTGGGGTGCTGGCGTGCCAGCACCTCCGCTTGGGCCGCGCCTAAAGGCAAGGCAAAAAAAAGCAAAAAAAAAAAAAAAATATAAAAAAAAAACAGCATGCCACCACCAATCCTGCCGCTGATGTCACAGCGACGCGCGACTCGACCGCGCCCACTTCGACGTAAGGTTTTTGTGCGGTCGGCAATCTCCGGCCTTGAGGCCGGGCTGGACGCAATGATAGCGTCCGGCCAAGCCACCCTCGCTGCTGGCGCAACGAGGCGCCCCGAAGCCGCTCAAGCGGGTCCTTCAACGGGAGCCGGTGAAGCGACCTTCGCAGCGAGTCCGCTGACGCCGTCACCGGCTCCATCCATGGAATCGTTGCCGTCCATCGTCCGACCAGCAACGCCCAGGCGACGACTGATGCCCACGACTGCCGCTACGCCTATTCCTGCCGTACGCACGGCGACGCCTACAACGGCGAATCATACCGCGCAAGCGCCTCACCCACGTCAGCCACGATATCCCGCCACGCAGCCTGGTATACCCGTGGGGCGTTTCCCCTCGCCTCCTCATAGAGGAGAACAGAAAACCTCGGCACGAACACCACCGAGTATGCCGACCCTGTCGCCAGGCTCTCCAATGGAGACCGCGACAAGCCCAACATACGCGGCTACTACCGCGTCCAAAAAGACGCCGACGACGGGCGACGTCACCGCATCCGCCGCCTCCGCCACCGCTACCGCTGCGACCGCCGCCACCACCTCAGCCACTCCGACCACCAAAGCGACCAGTCGCTACCCACCGCTGATTGTGGAGGTGCTTCCCGACTGGCCGACGCATTTCCGGGAGCTCAAAAAGCTACTCGGCCACACACCTAACGGACGCCCGTTTGGCAAAGGCGTCCGCTTCATCCCCAAGTCGGACCAGGAGTTCCGCCACATCCAACGCTACCTCACGCAGCTGGAAAGTGTCGCTGGAATCTCCTGGTTCTGCTACTCGCTCCCCGCGGAGAGGAGCGCTAAGGTAGCAATACGGGGCCTGCCGGCAAACACAGAGCCAGCACAAGTGGACGCGGAGCTGCGTGAGCTCGGATACGTCCCGGAGCACGTGCGCGCGATTCCCGCGCGCCCAGGCAGACCGGGATGTCTGATGTTCGTGCAACTACAGCGTACGCCAAATCTCATCCCGGGTATATATGAGGTGCACGAGCTCCTCTGTATGCCCGGGATCACCATCGAGGCGTGGCGCGGCAGAAAGGGACCAGCGCAGTGCCATCGCTGCCAGCAGTTTCGGCACTCCTCGCACAACTGCCACCGGCCCATTGCCTGTGTGCGGTGTGGGGACAACCATCCTGCACGAGAGTGCCAGCGCCCCAGGGAGGACCCGCCGACATGCGCCAACTGCGGTGGCGCGCACACGGCGAACAACGCAAACTGCCCGGTGTTCCGCAAAGAGACGCGCAACCGCCGGGCGGGCACCATCGCACGCACCGCCTCAACAGCGCGCGCGTATCCTCCCACTGCCCACGCATTAGAGGCCGACGCGCCCGGCTCGCTCATGGCTGTCGCCAACCAGCCACGGCAACCGGCTAAACGCCGACGCAAACGCGGGAAACGCGCTCAAGCGCGCCAAGGCGCCCTACCTGCCGCACCACCTACTGCGACACGCGCTGCTGCGCCCGCCGCACTGCAGCCTACCGAGCGCAGTACGAAATCGTCCAAGCCCACCGTGGTCGCCGCCCCCGCAGGGGGGACGAAGGCGAAGCGAGTGACGCCGCTGGACCCGCGACTCACCAAAGTTATCAGCACATTGAATCATGTGCTGATGGCCATCCAGGAGCAGCGTGACCCTATTCCGCTGATCCTGGGTTGCATCACGGAGCTCTGCACCTTTTATGGCTGAGCTCCGCATCGTGTTTTGGAACGCCGACGGGCTTTCATCACAAAAAGCCAGTCTCTTCAAGACTTTGCTTTCTCAGCGTCGAGTGGACATCGGCCTGATCAGCGAGACTCACCTCAGACCGGTAGACAAGTTGAAGGTTTCCGGATACTACGTCTACCGGGAGGACCACGCCTCGCCGATCGGGACTGCTTACAGGGGATTAGCAGTCTTGGTCCGTCGGAACGTCATTCACCAACTGCTGCCAGTACCTCAACTGCAGACGTCGTATGCCCTAGGCGTGGAGATCTGCATCGAACATCAGCCCACCCGTGTGTTCGCTTTCTACAAGCCGCCGCAGAATCGACTCGCAGTGGCTGATGTCCACACCTTGTTGGACTCGCTGCTGCCCACGATTGTCGCGGGCGACTTCAACGCGAAACACACGGCGTGGAACTCCAATATCGTGAGCCCAGATGGCAGACGCCTCCTGGACGACGCAGATCGCCACGGTTACCAGGTGCTAGGACCAGAGGTCCCGACGCACTACCCGTACTGTGCAGCCCACATGCCAGACGTCCTTGACATAGCCGTCACGTGCGGCCTAGCTGCCGCACCGTCGTTAGACGTTCTGGATGACCACCTCATCTCCGACCACCAAGCAGTCCTTTTGACGCTGAAGACAACCCCGATGACGACATCGCTGCCTTCTCCGAAGCATCGCCAGGACTGGCGAATCTTCGCCGAACACATGGCCGAACATTCGCCATCCTTTAGAGTAGAGAGCCCTGCAGACGTTGATCGACTCGCCACGGACCTCAGCGCAACAGCGTCCAATGCGCTTCGAGAGTCCAGACTCGACGCTGCATCTACTCGTAGACAACCCCAGCTCCCTGCCTACATACAAGCGATGATCGAGGAGAAGAGGAAGCTGCGAAGGCAATGGCAAAACCTGCGGTGCCCGACCATGAAGACGCGGCTGAACGCTCTGGCTGCCAAGATCTCAGACGCACTGGAGACAGTTGCAGACGAATCCTGGCACTCCGCCATTGAGCGAGCCGGTGACGACTGGTCTGGCATGCACCGCCTATGCCGCCAACTCTCCGGGAAGCCCTCCCCGATTAGACCCCTCATGGCCAGTGACGGAACCCCACGTTACCGAGCTGAGGATCGAGCGGAGATATTTGCGGACTACCTGGAGACGCAGTTTACACCCAACCCGACCGCAGATGTGCAGCACGTAGAGACCATCGAGCGACATGTGAAGAACTACTTCGAGTCGCCGATAGTACCGACAGAAGACCCCGTCGTGTTCTCCCCCGGACAAGTCCAAAGGATGATTCGGCGAACTAGACTGCGCAAAGCACCCGGCCCTGATCGAGTCACCAACGAAGCCCTGCGTCACCTACCTCCGCGAGCAATCGCGACTCTGACGCGGCTCTTCAACGGAATCCTCCGGACCGGGCACTTTCCATCATCGTGGAAGCTCGGCCGAGTCATCCTGATTCCCAAGCAAGGCAAGAACATCATGCTGCCTGGGAGTTACCGTCCCATCACTCTTCTATCCACCACCTCGAAAGTCTTCGAGAAGCTACTGTTGCTGCACATCACGCTGCATCTTCAGCCACGCGACGAACAGTTCGGTTTCCGTGCCGAACACTCCACCACTTTACAAGTGACGAGGGTACTGCACCATCTCGCTACCGCCTACAACAAGCGAGAGCAGTCTGTTGCAGTATTCCTCGATATGGAGAAGGCGTTCGATCGCGTCTGGCACACCGGCCTCGTGTACAAGCTGTCCACGTCTACTACTCCCCGCCGAGTAGTTAAGACTGTGGCCACCTTTTTGGAAGACAGACGTTTTCAAGTGGCGGTTGAAGACGCTCTGTCCACGGAGCGCCCCATCCGAGCTGGTGTGCCCCAGGGAAGCTGCCTGTCGCCCGTCTGCTACAGCAGATACACAGACGACATTCCAGTCGCCGACGGCGCCATTTTAGCGCTGTATGCTGACGACGCGGCGTTCATTACCACCTCGCTGAATGCCCCGCATGCAGCGCTGAAGATGCAGCGAGCACTGGACGCTATTCCCACCTGGCTGAAGGACTGGAGACTCAAGGTCAATGTGGCGAAGACTCAGGCGATTTCCATCGGGCGGGCGCGCCTATTGCCGCCCCCGGTGTCACTCATGGGCGAGACCGTCGTATGGTCCCCGAAGGCCAAATACCTCGGTGTGACCATCGACAGGACACTCTCGATGCGGCCCCATGTTAAGAACGTGGTTGCCCAGACGCGCGCCGCACGGAACGTTCTCCGACCCGTGCTGGCGTCCCACCTGCCTCTCCGTACGAAGTTGTGCGTATACAAGGCGTACGTTCGCACGCGACTCACCTACGCTGCCCCCGCCTGGTTTGCGCTGACAAGCGAGACGGGTCGCAAGTCGCTGCGAGTGCAGCAGTCGCTGACGCTCCGCACCATCTCCGGAGCACCACGCTTCGTACGAAATCAGGTCATCTCCAGAGACCTGCGCATGGAGAGCCTGGACGACTTCGTTCGTCGCCTGAGCACCTCTATGTTCGCGCGCGCTGATGGAGCGCGATCCCAGCATTTGCGTGGCATCGCGCCATACCATCGACGACCGCCGGACAGAAGAGGACTACCACGTGACCTAGTCTCCTAGGACACGACTGCTTCCTCGCCGCTGGCTGATGGGCGCTCACCGGTACACTACCGGCGGGCTCGACCTCGCTGAGCGGCGGGCGCAAGCTAACCACGGACCTACAAACCGGCTGCAGTCCGCAGATCGCTCGCGACACTACGCGGGCTTGATCGCACTGTAGCAAGATACCACCGGACATGACACCACGGACCAACCGGTCCCACCCAGTGCCCCGTCTGTAGTTGCAGGCGGCGTTTATACTACTGAAAGGGGCCATCGCCCCGAACAGTTACCCCGAGGCCCGTAAGGACCTACGCGGAAGACCCACCAGTATAATTTGAAGAAGATGTCAATAAATCCTTTTCGGTTAGTTCTGTATAAGTGCGCAGCTATTACTAGTTGCTGCATTTTGAGAAAGATTAATAAATCTGAAATATCAGAAAACCACCTCTTTCTTAAAGAGGTACTTTGCTTTGGTTGTTGCACCGCATATTATATTTATAACTAAATTAATCTTAATATTATAAAATATAGTATGTACCTATGTAGTTGAATTATTGAAAAGGATTAGATTGATTTAGTTCAAGTTTAATGACTTATTTATGATCGAATTTACTGATCACTGAGGGTGAGGGTAAATCAATTAAAATCTTACATGCCAACAAGCCTTGCGTGTACCGACTACCTACACCGCGTAGATTGTTTAATTAAAACACGAATGTGGGATAATAGTATCACATGAGTGTTTTCTTATTTCATTATGTGGATTTTGTTGGCTAGAGGCATTAATGTATTATGAAGCCCTCAGCAATTGGTGTGCTGTCAAAACTTGAATCGCTCATTTTTTGTAATCAAAACAATAAAAATATCGAAGAAAAATGGCGGGGATTCGAATAACCTACCTTTTTTTACGTCGCGCGACGGTATGGTAGTGTGGAACGCGCGTAAACGAAAATGTTCCTTATTTGAAATTTATACAGATACCACGCATCGAGTAATAAGAATGTGGCTGTCTGTTGAAACTCTTTGCGCACGAAAGTATCGAAAAAACAAAGGAGTGTGGTTATGACATTCAGTACAACAAATCAACACTCGTTTGGATGATGTTATGGTTATTAGGACATTGGGTGTTTTAATTATGTTGGCAATAAGCTAACTGTTTCAGAATCTTAATTAGAAGATTTAATGCATGGTTGTAGATAAATAAAATAACATCTAAGACCTATTAGAATGTGTAAGATTATTTGATTAATAAATAATTGATACTCTTAGATAATTTAAACGTCTAGAATCTAGATAGAGTCTCTTGCAGCTAGACAACGAATGAAAACAGGCCAGGAATATAAGTTTAGTATGCGTGACAAGCTACGTCTTACACTCGCGATTTGAATGACACTTTGTGTTAGTTTGCGTGCATTATTGAAAATAGAGGTTAGTTCTTAACTCAATTTCTCGATCTAAGTTGATACTTTTGTTTGTAAACTATTATTAAATTTTGTTATGCTCATTTCAATACCATTTTTAAGTAACTTTAATACTTATCACGTTGAGGTGTTGACGTAACGACAGCAGGCGACACCTCCGAGAGGGGAGGAGGTGAGGGACGGGCGGCAAGTACATTACCGCTTACACGTGCGGGCGCAGCGGCCGGTGTCGAGTCGAATTTCGCTGATTCAATACTCGCTGGCGAAGCAATGCAAGCCCCACGTCGTGTGTTGATGTTATTGGCCTCTATTGACCTACTTACAACGGTATTGTTGCGCAAAGTCGCAACTTCAGCTTGCAGGTCCCTGATGGTGTTCTGAGATGCCTCTAATTTCAACACTACTTCTGCCAGGCCTGCCTTGAGGATTGTGATGTCCTTCAGCAACCTGGTGACGTCGACATGGTCGAAGGTGACGGCGGTAACTTGTTCAAGTTCCTTGCCACGAAAGACGGTACTTCGTCAGGATCAGTCACCTTCAGGAGATTTATCATGTCCTGAAGACTTCTCTCTCCCCTTTCATCCCTCCTGCGGGACGGCATCTGGTCGGTTCTCATCAAAACCTCGTACAGGAGCGTCTTGGCGTTGATGATCTCCTCACTCTTGAAATTTGATGCACAGATTTGGGTGATGCTGATCTCGTCCATAGTATCAATTGCGTGCTGAAGGAATGCCAGCAATTCATTGGTTATGAGTTTTTCGGAACTCATAGTCATAATAGCGTGCAGCGGCGGTTGCCGCGCAGATTGCGAATATAAATTATATTCGTAAGTTCAGTGAGCATGTACGCTACCGAGCGCGCTCGGAAGTGAACTTGTTAAATATGACGTATCGCTAGGTCGAGATATCTGCGTCTCCGTAAGGAAACACAAGGCCGGCTGCGCCGTCTCAAGGTGGTGGTGGACGGCGTTTAAGTTGGAGTGAATTCCCCGGATGTTACAAAAGTCCACGTTAAGCGTGGAGCGGGGTGCCGTGGTGTTGCTGCCCTGTTTGTCCTGTGACATACGCGGTACTGTGCCCTCCCCAGAATACGAGGGGCAGCCCGAGCGCGAATGCTCGGGGAGGGATTCTCCGGCTCTACAAGATCCGTTACCCTCCTGGGGTAGTTTCTCTTTCAATCCCGCTCTCATATTTTGTTGGGGGGGGTGGAAGGACGGGAGGGGAATGGCCTCCAGTCCTCGACACTAACCTATGCAAAACATAGCGGCACTAGGCCGCTACTTCACGCCGGTATTCTGTGCGAGTGTGGTAAGTAACCCAGACGAGTCTGGCCCGATTGTGCTGACGTCATAAGACGGCAGCGTGACTCTCCCACTTTCAAAAAGCCCGTAGTCGCCTCTTACGACACCTTTGGATCTGGGGCTACCCTATTCTTTTTACGCCCCGGGGCAGCACAGGGCAATTTTAGAAGTGTAAGTAAAGAAGATCTTTAGAACCGTTATTTTTTGAAACTCGATGAAACGAAAAAGCGAGACGATAGAGGCCCAGATCCTGAAAATAGTATTTACGAGTGAAATTTGATTTTCTTATCTTTGTGACACCCTTTCATTGCACAGTAAGTCATTTTTCAATTTTTTTTCGCGCACTGATTTTCGTGGAAGTTGACAGAATGTGGGTCAAAATCGCGCCCAAAGAAGTCGGTTACAAACATACAAATATACAAACATACAAGTGAAGCTAACATAAAGCGTGTAAAAAAAGACCGCTGAGTTTCTTGCGCACATTCTTCTCAGGTCTGAGGCAGTCTCTTTTGAATGGGTGGTAGTATTAGACGTTCAATAAGTGATTTTGAGTCCTATTTTGAATAAAAATATTTGAATTTGAATTTGAATTACACTATTGTTTCGTTATAGAAATAGTCACCCCAGAGCTCCCATTGAGCTACGTAGCGTAGTGCGAGTGAGCCTCCCATCATAGTCTCACTGCAGATATGAAAGTCTTATCACACAGAGGCTATCTGTTGTATTCCGTTTACTTTGTTCCAAATGTTAATAGCAATCTGCTAACATTCGAATCACGTACTGTATTCATTGTTTTAGTTGCGGTAGTCAATTGTTTTAGTTTATGTGTAGAACATGTTGTTATCAAGTTTGCTTTACAAAACTAGTTTCTGAGTTTTTGTTACTAAATTGAGATTGCTTCGTTTTGTTAATTCTAAATACAAACTAATGAATGTTAAAAGCTTTACAAAACAATGATTCACTTCATGTTCCAACTTTACTAGTTGTTTGAAACAAGTTACAATGTTTCTGGTAACGAAGTAGGATTATGTCATACTAGCTTGTGTTTGTGATTTCGTTTGTGTCGAATTTCATTGAAATTAGTGAAAAAAGTGAAATATATATTAACTTATTGAAGTGAAAACTGCTTTAGCAGCGTTGAGCACTTTTCTTGGAATGGGTATAAAATGTTAAACTCAGGACATGTGGCCTGATCGAAAATTCGTAAATGTTGAAATTATGGATGATAGATTTATACTTCTTACATATTAAACATTGGCTATTTCAACATAATGATCATACGGTCATTGGACCATTAGTAGAATCTTTGTGATTTGCTAAGCCGAAACAACGCGAGGTTGAGACACAGTAGACATATGTATCAGTGTGGAAACTAAGCCTTGGTGATAAAATACTTACCTACATGTGCGTACACTCCATTGAAGCAATAGGGTTGTACGGTTATTTTTCGAATCGACTTTAAAAAAGGAGTTTTGGAATGGGGCTTATGGGGCGATGCGGGTCGTAAAAAAGTAAAAAACGTAATTTTTTATGTTTAGTGTATGTATGATGGCTATACAGTGTATAATGCAATATTATAGTCTACATGATGTCTGTTGAATGTTCTTCTTGTAAAAAATCTTTTTTTGGATTTTTTTTTTAATTTTCGTTGTAATATTTTATTTGAAATATTATGTGTTTTTAAACTTCGTCCGTTGAAGTTTCACTTCTACCACAGTCTTGAGAAACTCTTCCCTGTCGTCATCGCTAACATGTCTTGACGGGGTAATTATTGTTTTCGTGAGTGTCAATAACGAATATGACACCCATTTCAAGATCCAAGATGGCGGATGTGACATTTTCAATAATATAAATGTATGGGTAGCATTTTTGAGATTTTCGGGAGTGTCGGTGAACACACAATTTTATTTCAAAAGTCCAGCATTATTGGCTTCAACATCCTCGAGAATCATGAAAACAACACCCATGATTAAAAAGTTGATAATTTCATGTAGCTCCATCTTGGATTTACATTTTGACAGCACTATCAGTTTCAACATCTTCAAAAACTATGAAAACGACACCCGTGACGACAAATTGTCAATTTCATGTGGCCGCCATCTTGGATTTACATTTTGACAGCACTGTCTATTTCAGTCCTATCAGTTTGAGCACCCTCAAAAACCATGAAAACGAGACCCATGATGCAAAAATTGTCAATTTCATGCACCATCTTGAATTTACATTCTGACACCACTTTCTACTTCAGCACCCTCGAAAACCATGAAAACGACACGCATGACCAAAATCTTGATACTTTTTTGCAGCCGCTATCTTAAATTTTCATTTTGACAGCACTAGCTGGTATTGGTTTACTCACTGTATTCAAGAAAACCATGACAAAACACAGGTAGGTAAGTATTTTTGTCCAAAATTAATAAATATAAAAAAACATCCTAGAAAACCATTTAACCACACTCATAAAAAATGATAATAAATATTGCAGCCACTATCATATATATAAATACTAATAACTAGATTTTAGTAATGGACATCTCCGTGACATGCTTAATATATACAATTTTGTTTCTCACATCGAAGCTCCAATCCGAGGTGCAGATTATTTGGATCTTGTGCTAATGGACGTCAACAAATGCAATTAAAAATAAAATATAATAATACAGTTATAAATGAAATTGATAATGTAATTTTTTTGGGAATACATATTGATAAATATCTCAACTACACTATATTGACAAAGTTTGTAACAAAATTAATCCTTTTTTCACGTACTTAATAGGTTAAGAAGAATAGGGTCTCACAAGCTATCCCTCATGGCCTATCATGGATACGTTGCATCAGTTTTACGTCATGGGCTACTAATATGGGGTAATGGTTCATATGTTCAGCGAGTTTTTGTTGCCCAAAAACATGTTTACGTGTAGGTGTAGGACCGTGGCACTCTTGTAAAACGATATTTAGAAAACATAATCTGCTAAATCTACCATGTATGTACATTTTCGAGGCTTGCAAATTTGTGCGTAACCATAGATATCTATTCACGTCAGCTGGTGATGTCAATGCTAGAGTAATAAGACAGCCGCATAAACTTGTTTTGAAACATTGTCCTAAGACAACACATTTTCTTAAAAATAGCATATAAAATTATATAAGAAATTGCCTGAGAACTTGAAAATACTATCAAAGAAAATGTTTATACAAAGACTCTTCAAATGGTTTCAAAATAAAACACATGTCAAAAAACAACACAACCCTTGAATACGAACAGTATTATAACTTGGTATACAAAAGAAAATCAAGAACAGAATTCACTTAGACAAATTAGCCAGAGGAATTAACATGACCTGGAAAAATATTGGAGTGAAAAAATCTACGCTTTCAATAATATGAATATTTAATTAAGTTTTCAGATTTGCTATATTATCTATGTTTTAATTTAAGCTGGATAGTGGCAACATTGTAATATTTAAGATCTGGACATACCCTATTCCAAGGCAAAATAAATAATTTCATTTCATTTCACATATTTTTTTAAGTTTTATCATTCTGTTATTTAACAAGTAACAGGGTTGGACACATTTTACCGCTTTGGAAGTCTCTCGCACAAACTATTCAGCTTGGGAAAAAATTATATTAAAAGCCTCAATATCATTTTTGAAAACCTATACATAGATACCACCCCACACGTATAGGTTGGATGAAAAAAAAAATTGAGTTTCAGTTCTAAGTACGGGGAACCTCCAAGATTTATTGGTTTTTTTTTTATATTTTTGTGTGCAAATCTTAATGCGTTTACAGAATACATCTACTTACCAAGTTTCAACAGTATAGTTTCGAAAAAAGTGGCTGTGACATACGGACGGACAGACAGACATGATGAATCCATAAGGGTTCCGTTTTTTGCCATTTGGCTAAGGAACCCTAAAAATTAAGCACACTTTTCTGAAAGGTCATCAACGCTCCTGTGATTTCTCTGGTACAGCAGGAGATTATGGGGGGCGGTCTTCTGTTTTTTTTTTATGAAAAGATGCAGGATCTTCAGCTGATGGTAATTGATACGCCCTACCCATTACAATGCAGTGCCGCTCAGGATTCTTGAAACACCCAAAAATTCTGAGCGGCCCTACAATTGCGCTCGTCACCTTGAGACATACGAGCTTAAGTCTCATTTGCCCAGTAATTTCCCTAGCTACGGCACCCTTCTGACCGGAACACAGTTATGTTTACACATTACTGTTTCAAAGCAGAAAAAGGCGCCGTTGTGGTACCCATAATCTAACCGGCTTCCTGTGCAAAGGAGCCTCCTACTGGTAACACCCGTATGCTCGTTTAATATCCTCTTCCATATGTTTGATATAAAATAAAGAGAGCATTCATTTTCAATTATCCATAGCTCTATAGTGAGCATTGTTTGAATTAATCACGTGTAATGGATTTGTGATTGAATTGAAAATTGTTGAAACCTTATCAGAATTATTGTGGTTTCATTCCATGAATGAAATGCTCCGACTATTGTGTGGATCATGATTGTGATTTATGACTTGCTGTTTAATTTAAAAGCTCTGAAATTTTCTCATGTTTCAATTTAATTTCGAATACAGCAATTACTGGATTGGAGGACAAAAACGTGACCAAATCCGAGTCGGACTCGCCCATGAAGGGTTCCGTAGCACCAAGTGACATATTAAAAGTCTTGTAGCTCGTGGTAACGTTATAAGGCGTATTATAAATATTACTTACTTAGATTTCGGTCAAACCAATTTTCGGTGGAAGTTTGCATGGTGATGTACGTCATATATTTTAGAAGTTACAGGGGAGGGACACATTTTACCACTTCGACAGTATTTCTCGCGACTAATATATAAAAAAATGATTAAAGAAAAATCAATATCATTTTTAAAGACCTATCCATAGATACCCTCACGTATGGGTTTGATGAAAAAAACCTTTTGAGTTTCAGTTCTTAGTATGGGGAACCCTCAAATTTTTATTTTTTATTTTTATGTGAAAATCTTAATGCGGTGTACAGAATACATCTACTTACCAAGTTTCAACAGTATAGTTTTTATAGTTTTGTAAAAAAGTGGCTGTGACATACACGGACAGACAGACAGACATGACGAATCCGTAGGCGACCATCCATGACGACCTGTATAGCCGAGTGGTTAGCGATCCTACCTACTGAGCTAGAGGTCCCGGGTTCAAATCCCGGTAGGTGCAAGCATTTATATGAATGTTTGTTTCCGAGTCATAGATGATTATAATTATGTATTTATGTATGTTTAAGTAAGTATATTGTATTAAATATATCGTTGTCTTGTAACCCATAACACAGACTATGTATGCCTAATTTAGGGCAAGATAATTTGTGTAAAAAGTGTGTCAATATATTATTATTATTATAGGGGTTCCTTTTTTGTCATTTGGCTACGGAACCCTAATAATAAATAGGCTAAGTTGTTTAATGATTTTATAGACGGGCTGGGTGTTTCTTATCAGTTCTTCTCCCCATGTTAATGTGTTTCGGTCTGAAGGGCGCCGTACCTAGTGAAATTACTAGGCAAATGAGACTTTACATCTTATGTCTCAAGGTGACGAGCGCAATTGCAGTGCCGCTCAGAATTTTTGGGTTTTTCAAGAATATAAATGGAAGTTATGGGTAGGGAGTATCAATTACCATCAGCTGAACTTCCAGCTCGTCTCGTCCCTTTTTTTCATAAAATAAAATAAATATGTCATAGCCCCTTTAAGAACTGATCTCGCTTCATGACGTTTCCCAAGTGTTGTAATAATATGTTACGTTATTGACAATCCCTATGGTAAAGTCAACAAGTCCAGGATGCTACTTCCAACAGAAGTTCAGACTGCCCATCCGATGCAGCAACGAACTGAGCTAAATGTTCATTATTATGACCATCCAATATAGTCTGACCTATAGTTACTGTAGCAATATTTCAAAATTCACATTAAAGGACAAAAAACAAAGATCATTCTCTGGCAAACCACGACACGGCTAGAATTGATCTAACTACTGCAAAACTTATAATTTCATGTAACGTGTAAGAACCATTTAAAATAAACCCCTGAAGATCTCATCTAGCGTTTATTTGAAGTTCTACTATATCTGGCTATCTCTTGTTTGACTGTTCTTTAGGTTGAAATCTAGGCTAATCTTATATATAAAATTCTCGTGTCACAACTACTCCTCCGAAATAGGTTTACTGGTTTTTACCAAATTTTATGTGCTTATTCAGTAGGTCTGAGAATCTGCTACTATCTATTTTTCATCCCCCTAAATGTTTAGGGTAGTCCACCCCAATTTTTTTTTTATTTATTTTTTATTTTATTTTATTATGATTCAGCATTGAAAAATACATACAAATTTAAATTTTTGTTCTTCTACGATCTATCTTTGTATCACGATTTTTATATTATTCTGTTCCATCCACCAAACCGATATAGGGTTGCAAGATGGCAATCGAATACAATAATTGTAGTACGATATATTTGGTAGGTCAAGGAATCGGTTGCATCAAAATTTTAATAATTGATTTTTTTTAATATGTTTTATGACAATACGACATGAAAATATGACATAATCCTTTATGTAGTGAAAACATTTCATCATTTTGCTTGAAAACTCCAAATTTAGAAGCTTTGAAGAAAAAACTTGGAAGCTCCAGTATTTCTATATTGATTGAACTATTAGACACCCCTAACTGTAGGTACTAATATCATTTTGTAAATGGCCATGACCAAATAGTGGCATTTCCGGCTTTATTTCACCCTGTGACTGGCTCACAGGGTGAAATACATGGTAAGATCCACTTAAACCGTGTGTCCTTTGTCCTGGTGCATGACTATATTTGGTATTTTTAGGGTTCCGCGGCCAAATGGCAAAAAACGGAACCCCGTATAGATTCGTCATGTCTGTCTGTCTGTCCGTCCGTATTACACAGCCACTTTTTTGCGAAGCTATAAGAACATGAAATTATTACATTTAATATTTTTTTTTTATCAAAGCCACCTTTAACTTCTAAAATTAGAGATTGTTAAAATTAAAAAAATATATTATGTAAATTAATTACCGTGCAAACATCCACTGATAATTGGTTTGAACGAGATCTAGTAAGTATATTTTTTAATACGTTGTTCAGAATGTATTCGTTCATTACGCTTTAATCAATATTATCCAAAATGTTTACACTTTCACTTGATGGATGGCGTTGTATTTAATTGTGTGCACTTTGCAACGCGCTATAACTATTTTCTATGAAAGAATGTTTAAGGCTGTTATTAGTGTAATAAGTTTGCCCGCAGTGAGATGCTAAAGTTTTAATCGCTAGTGTCACTGGCCTATGGCGTAGCTAGTACAGATACTGTACATACGACTTTATTCCTTACAACAACAACAATTACAAGAACTTTTACAATAGTAATGTTACCTGCTGCTACGGAATCCTTCCTAAGCCCTTCCTAGTCAAGTGCGAGTCGGACTCACCCATGAAGAGTTCCGTAGCAGCAAGTAACAGAATATAAAAGTTCTTGTAGTTTTAAATTTGATCATTTTTAATAAAAGTGTATTTTTTCAATTGACAATACGTTTTATGATGTATTAAAAAAACTACGTATCAGATTTAGTTCAAACCAATTTTCGGTGGAAGTTTGCAAAGAAATATCATATCTTTTTTTAGTTTTATCATTTTCTTATTTTAGAAGTTACAGGGGGGGAGGGGGGCACATTTTACCACTTTGTAACTGTCTCCCGCGCAAACTTTTCCAGTTCTAAGTATGGGGAACTCCCAAAATTTATTGTTTTCTTCTATTTTTAATAGGAAATCTTAATGAGGTTCACAGAATACATCTACTTACCAAGTTTCAACAGCATGAGTTATTAAAGTTTTGAAAGTGGCTGCGACATACGGACATACAGACATACTGACAGACATGAAGAATCTAAAAATAGGGTTTATTCTTCTATGTTGGTGCTATGTACCTAATTCTTTTGAAATAATTATATTCTCAAGATATGAAAACACACTCACAAGTCATTTTAGCAGATATTTCGTAATTGATATTACACACAGCGTCTACCATTACCTGCTCACTTACAAAGGATTCTAGAGTGGAAGTCCTTCAAATAACTCCGGACCAGCAGTACGATAAGAGTCCAATTTCAGAGAAAACTCCAAGAGTATCATGAGTTAGTGATTCCTTTGTAGTCATATATGTTTGAACATACATAAAGGACAAAGTTGTTTATTTAATACCTTTTGGATTTTTTAGTGAATTTCTTAGTTGGATTTGTAACCTAGCGAGACTTAAAGTTGTTATTATTCTCAAACGTTGATCAAAGTGGATGTCTTAGATAATTGATACGTCAACATAGACTGTGAATATGTTGAAAAAAAATAGCGGTTAACTGTTAGCCTCTATTTTCAACATGTACACTAAACCAAAGTGACCGACGTATCGCTAGTGTAAGGCGTAGCTGCCATACACACTAAAGTTATAAGCCTTGGCAATTCATCAAATAAAAAAAACTTTAATCGCTGTAAAACTTCATCTGTTATTTAGTGTAAGTCAGGACAAGTATTAAAGTTACTTAAAAATGGTATTGAAATGAGCATAAGAAAATTTAATAATAGCTTACAAACAAAAGTATCAACTTAGATCGAGAAATTGAGTTAAGAACTAACCTCTATTTTCAATAATGCACGCAAACTAACACAAAGTGTCATTCAAATCGCGAGTGTAAGACGTAGCTTGTCACGCATACTAAACTTATATTCCTGGCCTGTTTTCATGGGGTTTAGCTGCAAGAGACTCTATCTAGATTCTAGACGTTTAAATTATCTAAGAGTATCAATTATTTATTAATCAAATAATCTTACACATTCTAATAGGTCTTAGATGTTATTTTATTTATCTACAACCATGCATTAAATCTAAGATTCTGAAACAGTTAGCTTATTGCCAACATAATTAAAACACCCAATGTCCTAATAACCATTACATCATCCAAACGAGTGTTGATTTGTTGTACTGAATGTCATAACCACACTCCTTTGTTTTTTCGATCCTTTCGTGCGCAAAGAGTTTCAACAGACAGCCACATTCTTATTACTCGATGCGTGGTATCTGTATGAATTTCAAATAAGGAACATTTTCGTTTACGCGCGTTCCACACTACCAGAACGTCGCGCGACGTAAAAAAAAGTAGGTTATTCGAATCCCCGCCATTTTTCTTCGATATTTTTATTGTTTTGATTACAAAAAATGAGCGATTCTAGTTTTGACAGCACACCAATTGCTGAGGGCTTCATAATACATTAATGCCTCTACTCAACAAAATCCACATAATTACATATGAAAACACTCATGTGATACTATTATCCCACATTCGTGTTTTAATTACACAATCTACGCGGTACGTAGTCGGTACACGCAAGGCTTGTTGGCATGTAAGATTTTAATTGATTTACCCTCACCCTCAGTGATCAGTAAATTCGATCATAAATATTAAATAAGTCATTAAACTTGAACTAAATCAATCTATTCCTTTTCAATAATTCAACTATATAGGTACATACTATATTTTATAATATTAAGATTAATTTAGTTATAAATATAATATGCGGTGCAACAACCAAAGCAAAGTACCTCTTATAAAAAAGAGGTGGTTTTCTGGTTTTTCAGTTTTATTAATATTTCTCAAAATGCAGCAACTAGTAAAAGCTGAGCACTTATACAAAAATAAACGAGAAAGAATGATAAACATCGTCTTCAAAATATATTTCGGAGAAAGAAGAGTTCCCTCAATCTGCAGAAATAGTGATACCGCGTTTCATTTACATTAAATTTGTTGTAGCGCCATCTGTGTTTACTCTAGTATGATCTAATATATAATATTTATTTGCAATATTTATGATAAACCTAAATTGTTATTTTGTTTGTTATTAACTGAAATTTGTCAACACCTTTTTGTCAGTTCACCTTTTTATCAGCAGGTTACTGGCCGGACAGTCAGCCTGGGGTATGTAATGTATAACTCCATCAACTTAACTCGGGACTTGGCCCGAATCATATAGTTCTAGGAAGTACGGTGAGCAAGAAAACGCAAAATAAGCGGTTTAAATCAAGTAGGCCAGTAAAAATATAATTTAACTGCGCCCAAATTTTGATCTAATTTTTATTTTATATGGCTTAAAGTGACCCTTGTCACTTACTGAGCATAAAATTACAAAATGCTGCCAGATCCAGGTGGAGCTTTTAAAACAATTTTTTGGCTGATATCTCCGATGCTATGCACTTAAGGGCAAAAGTTAATCGAACCATTATTGTAGAAAATAAAACATCACATCTTTTATTTCCTGTAAAATTTTTAACCGACTTCAAAAATAAATCTTTCACTTATACTTAGTTTACTTGTATATCAGTAATGGATGATATTAGATTACTACTAGGAGTGGCTGTTTTAATGTTAGCAGTCAGGACTCATAATATGAGTCATTAATTGCCTAACAGCAAAAAGATTAGACATGTAAATTATCAAAGATGAATGGTAGGAGGCTTTTACATTATGTCGAGCAAATGGGTACCACTGTAACGCACTGTATAAAAAATAATAGTTTAATAAATAAGAATTAAAAATATTGTAAGAAAAAATGATTTTATTGCAAAAAAAAAGGGTGACGTACATGGTATCAATAGTTATAAATATTTTATGAACAGATTTGAGTAGAAGGGTTATTTTGATAATATCCTGAAAAGCACCCCACGCTTTTTTTTTCAATAAAATATTTTTTTCTTACACTATTTTTAATTCAAATTTATTAAGATTTAATTTCTATTTTTAGTGGGATTTTCTATAAAAGTGTAATTTTTAGTTTTTTTTTTAAACTATTATTTATTTTTCATTTTGTAGTTTTTGTTTTTTTTTTGTTATATTGAATAGTCATCTGTCCTTAATAAGTATGCCTAATTTCGAGTTAATCCGACGTTTTGAAGGGGGTCAAAATCATGTTCAATGATTCCGTTACATACTAACATACGTACAAAGCTAATAAAAGCGTATTAAAAAAAACCCTCCGCCGCGTCTTTTTCTCTGTCTCGTCTTCGTCTCGATTTTCCTGCTATTTTCCTGAGGATGGTTTAAGTATATAATTTGTAAAATTTTTGTTAACATTAACGATATTTGTTGGAGGTGTCGGAAAAAAAATAAGCCGTCTGGGGGTTTTCAACGAAAACGCTGTCTAAACTCTTTGAGATATAACAAAATAATGTATGGTGAAATTATTTATCATATATAGGTCTACACAAAAGTCCATGATGGCATATGTCTATTTCTTAAGCATAACATACTATATCCATTTTAATATTTAAAAAAAATGTCATTCAGAAATACGTTTTTGTTTCACTTTTAACTAATTACATGCAGTATTTCCGAGTACTTACATCATATTTTTTTTTATTGATAGAACAGCGTACCAGTGGGAGGCTCCTTTGCACAGGATGCCGGTTAGATTATGGGAACCACAACAGCACCTATTTCTGCCGTGAAGCAGTAATGTGTACGCATTATTGTGTTTCGAAATTACTGGGCAAATGAAACTTAATATCTTATGTCTCAAGGTGACGAGCGCAATCGCTGTGCGTGTGCAACGGAATAGCACGATTGAAAGATAGGGGTGTCCCGTTTTCGCATATAGATATGAATCGGCGATGACCGATTGAATGCGATCCTGATCTAAGTGTGATTTTTGTATGTACTTAGTTAAGTTTTTCTATTTTAAACTTTATTACAAACTCAACTAGTGTTAGCAATCCGGTCAAATCTTCGAGATTTTTGGTTTGCTGTTATATTAATGTAAATTTGTAACGTTTTAAATAAATATGTTAAAAAATAATTGTGGTGCCGATCTGGATTTTTGTGTTTCTCAAAAATCCTGAGCGGCACTACATTATAAGTTGCAGGGCGTATCAATTACCATCAGCTGAACCTCCTGCTCGTCTCGTCCCTTACTGTCATAAAAAGCGTCTGCCGGGTCAGCTCATACATTTTAATCAAAATATGTCTATTCTTTCTCAGCTTGTCATAATAACGTTATAGACTGTCGGAAACGTTGAATATTAATAATTGCTTAGTTTGTATATAATTTCGCTGAATGTTTAATTTGGGATGTGGTATACGTTACAGGCAGCGACGTGTTGTCATGAGAATATGAAATACAATTGGATGTAGGTCCTGAAAAACGTTCCAAGCCACAAACATCACATTTTAAAGGAATTCTTGTTTAAAGTTTTATATAATACTAAGTCATGATGTCATTTAAAGAGTGACAGTATGGCTGCCGTTATTTGTCAGTCTGTTAATATGAATCACATGAGCAGTTTTGTATTCTTAACTCAATTTCGACATAATTGTAGGTTGGAATGTTTTTCTGGAATTACGTCCAATTTAGGGGTAGATTTGAAACATGATGAGTTTAAATTTGAAGTGAAAGAAAGGTTTTGTATGTAACCCAAGAAGAAGTATAGGAAAATGCATTTCTATAATTAATTGGGAGGATAAAAAAACCTAATTTCAGTGTAGAAGTAATTACTTATTGCGGGAAGTAAACGTATGTCGTATTTGTATTTTATTGATATTGACTGAGACTCAATTGTAGAGTCTTGTTGTTTGAAAACAAAATTTTATGAACGATGCGGGACTCGAACCCACTACCTCTCGCGTTCCGTGCGAGTGCTCTCCCGACTGGACCAACCGTTCGAGTGAAGTATCGTCATAAAATCTTGTGTGTATTGTGCAACTCTCAGGTTGTGACTTCATCTACATGATCTACTTTACAGTTGATTACCTACTCAACCCCAATATTTGCATATTAGGAATGACATGATAGGAGGAAACGTTCACTTCTGGGATAACATTAACAAAATTTTATGAAAGATGCGGAACTCGAACCCTCAATCACTCGCACAGTTGGCTCAGTTGGGTCGCTAACCAAACTGGGCCAACCGTTCGAGTGACGTATCGTTATAAAATCTTGTATGCTTTGTTCAAGAATTTTATTTGTGTATTAATCCCAGAGGTGAGGGTTATCACTTTAAAAACATAACAAATTGTTTATAGTGCAATTTTCTAATTGAAGAAAAATCACACTACAAGTATTATACTTACGTCTCAATCTAGCTCCTGATATCAAAGCTACTTCAGTTGGTGATGGGCTTCGGCTTCAATTGCTGAAGACACAAACGTCACAAATATGTCGGCCTCAGTGAGACATTTACCTGTGGGGCCCAGAGACGTAGAGAATATACAAAGTACATTCTAAACGCCTCAAAAGGATTACAGTAACCCAAAGCGCTGGTAGCTATTTCAGACAGCGTATGAGGCTAGTTTTCCATACTGACAGCGATTTAAGGTAATGTGATGTATTAAAAATACTTTTTTTCCCACCTCGATGAAAAGTTCGCTTTTATTCCCTGGAGAAAAGTGGCCTATTCTCTCCCGGCAAGACGACAGTATTGCGCATGCGAATATTACTATTACCTTTTATGCCTTTTTTTGTCACCCTCGCCTTCAGCTTGGGTGTCAATATTCCGCGGATGAGAATGACCTACTTTTCTCCCTAGGTGCGTAATATACTATTTCATATAAATTATTTATTATCTTTTTATAGTGTTTGAAGATCCAATAGTTTTACAATCATAATAATATATCTTAAGCTTAAGATATTTTTTTATTCTTTTTTTGTCAATTATTGTGCTTACAGAATTCCAACAAACTAGTTTAGCAGAAAATATAAATTTTTATCACCACTGTAACATGTATAAACCCGCTAACTCATGTAACATGCGGCAAGCGATAAACCGCATCAGCACGGCAAGCAACGTAGTAATTTCGGGCGAGTTAGTACTTTGACTTGAGAATTTACATTGTTCAGCTTCAAACTTTTTAATTGTACTTGTGTTATGTTGTAACTGAATCAGTTATCGCTGTTAAATGATATACTTACTCTACGGTAGAATCGTTACAGTATGTGTTAAAATTTATTGCAGCGGAAAAATTTGGTCTTTCAGGCTATCCTCTTTGAGAGAAACAACATTAAGCAATATTAAACTAAATTATTAATATTGAACTAAATTGAACTAAGCATCGCAAACCGCATAAGTTCGCAGGTTAGATGCCCAGATAGATAGTAACGTCACATATTAGGGGTTAAAGTATGAAATTGCCGATTTTTACTGAAAAACTTAAATTAGTTTTATTTTATTTTAACATATTTATTTCATCAAAATAATTTCCATTATTATCTTTACATTGCTGCTATCTAATAGGAAGGTTATTTATGCTCTTCCGATAGATTCATTTTGTACTGCCTCTTGAGAAGAAAACTTTTTATCGCGTAGAAAATTGTCCAAATCACGAAAAAAATGGTAGTCCGTTAGAACAAGGTCTGGCGAATGCGATAGGTGACGAATGGTTTCTCGTGCTGTTGATACCTGATGGTCTCGCGTTATGATGGAGCAATAATGGTGAAGATCAATTCATAAGTCGCCGGCTGTTTTACTGATAGTTTACCTATCATTGTTCGAAGTTCGACACAGTAAACATCTGCCGTTATTGCTTGACCAGATCGGAGAAAGCTATAGTGAATAACACCATGCTGAGACCAACAAACAGTAACCATTACTTTTTTATTGGTAAGATTTGCTTGAGGACACTGTTGCGTAGTTTGACCTGGGGTCAGCCATTGCATGTTTCGCTTACAGTTATCGTAAAGAATCCTCTTTTCATCGCATGTCACAGTTCGATCCAATAAGTCGGTTTTCGAGTGTTGCACATTTTTTTAAGAAGAACTACATAGGTGCATTAAATTTCACTCAAAAATCTCAAACCATAAAGGTTCTATGTCAATTCGAAGTACATATTACAATAAAACGGCATGCTTTAAACCCTATTATTTGCATAGTCGAACTCAATATTTGACAGATGAACTGTACTGGACTTCGAGTCACCTGTCAAATATAAAAGTGTGGAGCTACTTTTTGATGCGTGTATTTTTTAATAATAGTAAAACATAAGTACATCTTGCTAGTTATCAAAGATGTACCAGAAGACGTAGTAACGGTAGGCTCCTAAACAAGATGCTCCGATGATTTGGTCAAGATCGCTGGAATAGGTTGGATGAGGGCATCGCAGGACCGATCGTCGTGGAGATCTTTGGGGGAGACCCTTGTCCAGCAGTGGGCGTCTTCCGGCTAGTATGATGATGATGACTAAACATAATATGATAACTTTTATAATAAAATAAATAAATAAAATAAAAAAGCCTTTATTACTGTACAAATTTTACATACTAGGTACTAAAATAGTAAAAAAAAAGTGCCTCTAAATACTATCGGCAAACGGTCTTTACTGTGGTACAGCTTGTCTTCCGACATAGGCCTCCTCCAAAGATTTCCATTCTGTCCTATCTTTTGCTATACGAGTCCATAGTTGCCCCGCTATTTTCTTGATGTCGTCTTCCCATCTCATAGGCTGTCTACCTCTATTTCTTTTGCTATCTAGTGGTTGCCATTCAGTTATTAGTCTTGCCCATTTCTCTGTCTTTTCTCTTATCATATGACCTGTCCATTTCCATTTTAATTGTTTGAATGTTTTGTATGCATTCTTAAAATTTGTCTTATTTTTAATTGCTTTTAATTTCACACGATCCTTTCTTTTTACTCCTATTGTGCTTCTTTTTATTCCATTCTGACAAATTTTAATTTTGTTGGCTAGTTGCTCTGTCAATGCCCATGTCTCACAACCGTACAATAAGCATGGTAGTATGCACGTATTAAATACTTTCCTTTTGTCTTTCATAGGCATTTCTTTATTCTTCATAGCTGAATTAAGTGACCAGTATCGTTTCCACGAATTAACTATTCTTCTTTCTATTTCTTTTTGCATACATTCTTCATTAGATATTAACTGCCCTAAGTATATATATTCCTGAACGTATTCTATTTGCTCGTTATTAACTGTAATTTGCACTGTTTGTGCAGAATTTGTCATTATTTTTGTTTTTGTTAAATTCATTGAAAGGCCTGCCTTAATACTCTCATCCGCTAACTCCTGTAACATTCCATTTAAAGTTTCTGGGCTATCAGAAAATACGATTAAGTCATCAGCAAAACGTAGATGATTCAGATTTTCGCCATTTATATTTAGTCCTTTCTTTGACCAATTCAGATTCCTGAATACCATTTCTAGGACGGCTGAAAACAGTTTAGGTGAGATAGGGTCTCCCTGGCGAACACCTCTTACAATGTCAAACTCTTCACCTGTAGATTCAAACTTTATTTGTGCAGTACTCTTTTTTTAAACGTTTTTCAGGATTCAAATGTATTTTGTTTGTATTCCTTGAAAATGTAATGCATCCCAGATAAATTCATGTTCTAAGGTATGGAATGCTTTGTTAAAATCAACAAATCCGATAAAGTAGGTTTTCTTAAATTCTTTAGTTTTTTGTAGTATTTGTCGAAGGGTGTGGATGTGGTCTATAGTTGAAAAATTTCTACGAAATCCAGCTTGCTCCTTTTACTTTTATAATAACTAAGCAATATTAATTTATGAATAATATTGTTCTTTTAAGTGATTAACTAGATACATTACGCTAGATATAATGTTATGTATATATAATATTTAATTATGATGTAGGGCTACATTATAGTTGCAGCAGTACTAACCATTTTAAAATGGACGTTGATTTTTTAGTATTAACATTAGTGCATTAGGCTTACAATTTTGAACTAAAAAACACCTACGACATTATTTTACAGTGTAATACAATCAAAACCAAAATGATAATAAAAATACTAGCACCATACAAAGAATAAGTACCTACTAGATATATATAAAAATTATCTGTAGCAGTCGATTTAAAAATTCTTTTTTTGTATTATCTATGATGTTTTAGTAACTATTCTATTACTAATTAGTAACATTGAAGTATGTTTTAGTTATAAAAAATTACTACATTCATTAGTAATTATCGAAATGTAATCTGTAGGTAAATCTTAAAAAATCATAAAAAAACCATGACATTATGACTACTATGACCCTACATTATACTAAATTTGTTCAAATTACGCAGTATATATTGTTAATGTTATCTAACAACGCGCTAGCTTGTTTAAAAACAAAAGCGTCGACGTTCGTTTTTATAAACAAACCCAAACACTTGAACAGCAATAAATTATTTTGTAATCAGAGCCCGTTGCGTCATGCGACGGTAGACAAGGATGGCAATGGCGCCACGCCGCGGTGTGGCAGCTTTGCACCTCAGGGGTATTGGTGTGAATTCCCCTGATGTTACGAAAGTCCACATTAAGCGTGTAGCAGGGTGCCGTGGTGATGCTGCCCTACATTTCCTTTGACCTGCGCGGTGCCCTCCCCAGAATACGAGGGGCAGCCCGAGCGAGAATGCTCGGGGAGGGATTCCCCGTCTCTGGTAGAGCCAGTACCCTCCTGGGGTATTATGGAGGGGGGAGGGTCCTCCGGTCCTCGATACTAACCTATGCGAAACATAGCGGCACTAGGCCGCTACTTCTCGCCGGTACTCTGTGCGAGTGTGGTAAGTAACCCGAACGAGTCTGGCCCGATTGTGCTGACGTCATAAGACGGCAGCGTGACTCTCACACTTATAAAAAGCCCCTAGTTGCCTCTTACGACACCCTTGGGCTTGGGACTCCCCTATTCTTTTTACGCCCCGGGGAAGCACAGGGCAAATGATTTATGATGGATTATGATTTACGGTCAGTTTTAGAGAGTCCGGCTTGCCCTAAACGCTATGATAATTTGGAGTCCCTAAAACAATACGTACGATTGGCAATTCATAATTTTCCCATGGAAAGAGTGCGTGCTTCTATTGATAACTGGCCTCAACGTTTAAAGGACTGTATTGCAGCCAATGGAGACCACTTCGAATAAGCTTTTCATATTTTGAATTTTTTTATATGTATGTATTTAACTAACACACTGTAAAAGTAATAAATGTTATTTGCAATAGAAAATGTTGTTTTTTTCTTTGTTTCAGTATTTATGGCAAAGACTAGGTATATGCTCGTTTGTTCTCTTCCACAAAAAATAGGCACAAATAAAAGTCTCGTGCCAGATTTTGGCGAGACATCACTTCCTGAGGATGCCTCGTGTAGAGGCGAAACACGTGTCGAATTGTTTTAAAAACAAATATTGGCGGAATTAACACTAAAGAAAACTTAAATCATTTGTATAATTATGGATTTCCGCAAAGTAACGCCTAATTCAATAAATTTTCATCATATGCAGTGACATAGCGAAGTAAGCTCTGTTAAGAAGCGTCCGCTTCGTCTGCGACACAGTATCGGATACAATGTAAGAGACATAAAAAATGTGACACACGGTTCATACGGATAGTAACGGAGACTTTATATATTTTTACTGTCGGCCGACAACTTCGTGCGCGACCATCCCACGGGGTGACAGTCGGTGGCGGGCGCGGCGTATTAAAGATGTCAGCGGGTAGCGTGAGGTGTTTCGGGTGAGGTATATTAAATTTGTTAGCAAAATGTATGCACGATGCGGGACTCGAACCCGCGACCTCTCGCGTTCCGTGCGAGCGCTCTTCCAAATAAGCAAACCGTTCGAGTGCAGTATCTTGTTCAACTCTTAGGTTGTGGCTTCATCTACAAGTTCTACTTTACAGTTGATAACCTGCTCAACCCCAATAATTACATATTAGGAAATTGACTTGAGATGCCGCTCTTTCAAATCGAAACAATTATACAAAGATGGTTCGAGTCCCGCCTTGTTCATAAATTTTGTTTTCAAATTTAAATTGTGTGATTAATCCCAAAAGTGAGGATCATCACTTTAAAAAAATCCAACTTGTTTATATATTATGACCACATAAAACAATCATGTTATATTTATCAAGTGCGACCTATTTGCTAACAATAACAATTTACGATGACTTATTTCAACATTTTCTACACACACTAAAAGTTTTGCACTTCTAACTAATCGGAACTATTGGAATTTCGAATGTTTTATTTTTTTAATCGTTGCAACCTTCTTAGTAATAAAAAAAAGATTGGCGGAACATCATTTGTCAATTGTTTTTTATCACACATCAAATTTCTACGTACGCAACGAAAATGGAATTAAGTCGAAAAGATTTAAGAGCGATGATTTTTTATGATTTTAAAAGTACTCTCTCTCTTCGCAAGACTGTGCCGCTCGTCTTCAAAATGCTTTTGGGAGAGAAGCACCTTGCTTGAGCACCGTGTGGCAATGGTTTGCTGAATTTGAGAGAGGTCGGGTCGACTAAGTCATTTTTAGCTTCCGAAAAAGTAAAAAACAACCGAGCACCCTGTGATTTCTGTATTTTCCCCAAAATCAAAGATTTGATGAGAGGTTTCACTTTTACCAATTACGAAGAGGCAGTGATAGCGTTCAATCAGCATATAGAAAAAATGCTTTCGGATCTGTGGTCCTCCTGTTTAAAAAATGCTTCGATCGCATGAAAAAATGTTTAAAATATCAAGGAGAGTATTTTGAAAAGCAATAAACATAATATTAGTCTTATAACATGTTGTTTTTTTAATTTACGCAAAACTTTTAGTGTGACCTACGTACTTCTAATAATTTAAAACAATAACAATTATGGATTTATAATTCTAATAAGTACCAACAAGTCTTGATAGTCCAAAAGGATTTTCTTCAGAGCAGTGTGTCATGCAAGATCGTGAAAATAATAAATTCACTTGCCTAACGTAAACATTTTTAGGTTATCCCTATATTAAAATATAAAGTTGTTTACTGAAGACACATTGTGATTATACGAGCTACATTTCTTTGTTGTCGACAAAAATATTAAGAACTAAAGGACCTTTGATAATTTACAATGTAAAAATAGATTAAGGTTGACAGTTATCCTCTATTTTGAGCAACGCACGCATGCTATAGTGTGCGTCTTGCTAATCGCGCCCTCCCCCGTCTCACCCCCCACATACCTCAGAAGGTGACTAGCGCTTGCGTGCGCACTATAACACAAAGTGATATACAAATCGCGAGTGAAACAGGTAGCTTGTAATATTCCTGGCCTGTTTTCATCGCTTGTCTAGCAGCAAGAGTCTCTGTCGAGACGTATCTATAAAATTAATTAATTTTGTAATTGTTGCAATATTACTTCAGTACTATATATTCTCTAGACTAGTTTAGAATTATAAGCCCCTGTGAGGAAATAGTAATAATTATCGGACAATATGTTCTGCGTCTGTCCGTGTCAATTAAATTTTTCTTAGGACTATGACCGAATCAAGATGTAACGGTGTTGGAACAGAGGCTCCGTCACTCGTCAATCGTGTTAACTATGCGTCACGCTAAAAGCAAACAAAGAAAAAAGTCCAGTCTTGTATAGAGAAGTAAAGCCTTCATGTCATCAAAAGTGCGTGTTGGACTCGCCCATGAAGGGTTCCGTAGCAGCAAGCAAGTAACAGAATATAAAAGTTCTTGTAGTTTTAAATTTGATCAGTTTTAATAAAAGTGTGTTTTTTTCAAATTGATAATACGTTTTATGATGTATTAAAAAAAACTACTTTTTAGATCTCGTTCAAACCAATTTTCGGTGAAAGTTTTTATGGTAATGTACATCATATATTTTTATTGTTTTATCATTTTCTTATTTTAGAAGTTACAGGGGGGAGGGGGACACGTTTTACCACTTTGTAACTGTCTCCCACGCAAACTTTTCCAGTTCTAAGTATGGGGAACTCCCAAAATTTATTGTTTTCTTCTATTTTTGTTAGAAAATCTTATTGCGGTTCACAGAATACATCTACTTACCAAGTTTCAACAGCATGAGTTATTAAAGTTTTGAAAAAAGTGGCTGCGACATACGGACATACAGACATACTGACACATATGAAGAATCTAAAAATAGGGTTTATTCTTCTATGTTGGTGCTATGTACCTAATTCTTTTGAAATAATTATATTCTCAAGATATGAAAACACACTCACAAGTCATTTTACCAGATATTTCGTAATTGACATTAAATACCACAGCGTCTACCATTACCTGCTCACTTACAAAGGATTCTAGAGTGGAAGTCCTTCAAATAACTCCGGACCAGCAGTACGATAAGAGTCCAATTTTAGAGAAAACTCCAAGAGTTTCATGAGGTAGTGATTCCTTTGTAGTCATATATGTTTGAACATACATAAAGGACAAAGTTGTTTATTTAATACCTTATGGATTTTTACGAGAATTTCTTATTGGATTTGTAACCTAGCGAGACTTAAAGTTGTTATTATTCTCAAACGTTGATCAAAGTGGATGTCTTAGATAATTGATACGTCAACATAGACTGTGAATATGTTGAAAAAAAAAATAGCGGTTAACTGTTAGACTCTATTTTCAACATGTACACTAAACCAAAGTGACCTACGTATCGCTAGTATAAGGCGTAGCTGCCATACACACTAAAGTTATAAGCCTTGGCAATTCATCAAATAAAAAAAACTTTAATCGCTGTAAAACTTCATCTGTTATTTAGTGCAAGTCAGGACAAGTATTAAAGTTACTTAAAAAATGGTATTGAAATGAGCATAACAAAATTTAATAATAGTTTACAAACAAAAGTATCAACTTAGATCGAGAAATTGAGTTAAGAACTAACCTCTATTTTTAATAATGCACGCAAACTAACACGAAGTGTCATTCAAATCGCGAGTGTAAGACGTAGCTTGTCACGCATACTAAACTTATATTCCTGGCCTGTTTTCATGGGGTTTAGCTGCAAGAGACTCTATCTAGATTATAGACGTTTAAATTATCTAAGAGTATCAATTATTTATTAATCAAATAATCTTACACATTCGAATAGGTCTTAGATGTTATTTTATTTATCTACAACCATGCATTAAATTTTCTATTTAAGATTCTGAAACAGTTAGCTTATTGCCAACATAATTAAAACACCCAATGTCCTAATAACCATAACATCATCCAAACGAGTGTTGATTTGTTGTACTGAATGTCATAACCACACTCCTTTGTTTTTTCGATCCTTTCGTGCGCAAAGAGTTTCAACAGACAGCCACATTCTTATTACTCGATGCGTGGTATCTGTATGAATTTCAAATAAGGAACATTTTCGTTTACGCGCGTTCCACGCTACCGGAACGTCGCGCGACGTAAAAAAAAGTAGGTTATTCGAATCCCCGCCATTTTTCTTCGATATTTTTATTGTTTTGATTACAAAAAATGAGCGATTCAAGTTTTGACAGCACACCAATTGCTGAGGGCTTCATAATACATTAATGCCTCTATCCAACAAAATCCACATAATTAGATAAGAAAACGCTCATGTGATACTATTATCCCACATTCGTGTTTTAATTACACAATCTACGCGGTACGTAGTCGGTACACGCAAGGCTTGTTGGCATGTAAGATTTTAATTGATTTACCCTCACCCTCAGTGATCAGTAAATTCGATCATAAATATTAAATAAGTCATTAAACTTGAACTAAATCAATCTATTCCTTTTCAATAATTCAACTACATAGGTACATACTATATTTTATAATATTAAGATTAATTTAGTTATAAATATAATATGCGGTGCAACAACCAAAGCAAAGTACCTCTTAAAAAAAGAGGTGGTTTTCTGGTTTTTCAGATTTATTAATATTTCTCAAAATGCAGCAACTAGTAATAGCTGAGCACTTATACAAAAATAAACGAGAAAGAATGATAAACATCGTCTTCAAAATATATTTCGGAGAAAGAAGAGTTCCCTCAATCTGCAGAAATAGTGATACCGCGTTTCATTTACATTAAATTTGTTGTAGCGCCATCTGTGTTTACTCTAGTATGATCTAATATATAATATTTATTTGCAATATTTATGATAAACCTAAATTATTATTTTGTTTGTTATTAACTGAAAATTGTCAACACCTTTTTGTCAGGTCACCTTTTTATCAGCAGGTTACTGGCCGGACAGTCAGCCTGGGGTATGTAATGTATAACTCCATCAACTTAACTCGGGACTTGGCCCGAATCATATAGTTCTAGGAAGTACGGTGAGCAAGAAAACGCAAAATAAGCGGTTTAAATCAAGTAGGCCAGTAAAAATATAATTTAACCGCGCACAAATTTTGATCTAATTTTTATTTTATATGGCTTAAAGTGACCCTTGTCACTTACTGAGCATAAAATTTCAAAATGCTGCCAGATCCAGGTGGAGCTTTTGAAACAATTTTTTGGCTGATATCTCCGATGCTATGCACTTAAGGGCAAAAGTTAATCGAACCATTATTGTAGAGAATAAAACATCACATCTTTTATTTCCTGTAAAACTTTTAACCGACTTCAAAAATAAATCTTTCACTTATACTTAGTTTACTTGTATATCAGTAATGGATGATATTAGGTTAATACTAGGACTGGCTATTTTAATGTTAACAGTTGGCTAACTGTTTCAGATTCTTTTAGAGGATTCATAATAAGTCATTAATTGCCTAACAGCAAAAAGATTAGACATGTAAATTATCAAAGATGAATGGTAGGAGGCTTTTACATTACGTCGAGCAAATGGGTACCACTGTAACGCACTGTATAAAAAATAATAGTTTAATAAATAAGAATTAAAAATATTGTAAGAAAAAATGATTTTATTGCAAAAAAAAAGGGTGAGGTACATGGTATCAATAGTTATAAATATTTTATGAACAGATTTGAGTAGAAGGGTTATTTTGATAATATCCTGAAAAGCACTCCACGCTTTTTTTTTTCAATAAAATATTTTTTTCTTACACTATTTTTAATTCAAATTTATTAAGATTTATTTTATATTTTTTGTGGGATTTTCTATAAAAGTGTATTTTTTAGTTTTTTTTAAACTATTATTTATTTTTCATTTTGTAGTTTTTGTTTTATTTGTTATATTGAAAAGTCATCGGTCCTTAATAAGTATGCCTAATTTCGAGTTAATCCGACGTTTTGAAGGGGGTCAAAATCATTTTCAATGATTCCGTTACATACTAACATACGTACAAAGCTAATAAAAGCGTATTAAAAAAAAACCCTCCGCCGCGTCTTTTTCTCTGTCTCGTCTTCGTCTCGATTTTCCTGCTATTTTCCTGAGGATGGTTTAAGTATATAATTTGTAAAATTTTTGTTAACATTAACGATATTTGTTGGAGGTGTCGGAAAAAAATAAGCCGTCTGGGGGCTTTCAACGAAAACGCTGTCTAAACTCTTTGAGATATAACAAAATAATGTAAGGTGAAATTATTTATCGTTTATAGGTCTACACAAAAGTCCATGATGGCATATGTCTATTTCTTAAGCATAACATGCTATATCCATTTTAATATTTAAAAAAAATGTCATTCAGAAATACGTTTTTGTTTCACTTTTAACTAATTACATGCAGTATTTCCGAGTACTTACATCATATTTTTTTTTATTGATAGAACAGCGTACCAGTGGGAGGCTCCTTTGCACAGGATGCCGGTTAGATTATGGGAACCACAACAGCACCTATTTCTGCCGTGAAGCAGTAATGTGTACGCATTATTGTGTTTCGAAATTACTGGGCAAATGAAACTTAATATCTTATGTCTCAAGGTGACGAGCGCAATCGCTGTGCGTGTGCAACGGAATAGCACGATTGAAAGATAGGGGTGTCCCGTTTTCGCATATAGATATGAATCGGCGATGACCGATTGAATGCGATCCTGATCTAAGTATGCTTTTTGTATGTACTTAGTTAAGTTTTTCTATTCTAAACGTTATTTATCATTACAAACTCAACTAGTGTTAGCAATCCGGTCAAATCTTCGAGATTTTTGGTTTGCTGTTATATTAATGTAAATTTGTAATGTTTTAAATAAATATGTTAAAAAATAATTGTGGTGCCCTTCTGAATTTTTGTGTTTCTCAAAAATCCTGAGCGGCACTGCATTGTAATTTTCAAGGCGTATCAATTACCATCAGCTGAATGTCCTGCTCCTCGCTTACTGTCATAAAAAAGCGTCTGTGGGGTCAGCTAGTATATCATACATTTTAATTTAAATATGTCTATTTTTCTCTCAGCTTGTCATAATAACGTTATAGACTGTCGGAAACGTTGAATATTAATAATTGCTTAGTTTGTAAATAATTTCGCTGAATGTTTAATTTGGGATGTGGTATAAGTTACAGGCAGCGACGTGTTGTCATGAGAATATGAAATACAATTGGATGTAGGTCCTGAAAAACGTTCCAAGCCACAAACATCACATTTTAAAGGAATTCTTGTTTAAATTTTGATAAATATTAATGTATTCCATACATGTGGGTTGGGCTACTAAGTCATGATATCATTTAAAGAGTGACAGTATGGCTGCCGTTATTTGTCAGTCTGTTAATATGAATCACATGACCAGTTTTGTGTTCTTAAATCAATTTCGACATAATTGTGGTTTGGAATGTTTTTCTGGAATTACGTCCAATTTAGGGGTAGATTTGAAACATGATGAGTTGAAATTTGAAGTGAAAGAAAGATTTTGTATGTAAACCAAGAAGAAGTGTAGGCAAATGCATTTCTATAATTAATTGGGAGGATAAAAAAACTTAATTTCAGTGTAGAAGTCATTATTTATCTCGGAAGTAAACGTATTTTGTGTTTGTATTTTATTGATATTGACTGAGACTCAATTGTAGAGTCTTGTTGTTTGAAAACAAAATTTTATGAACGATGCGGGACTCGAACCCACTAACTGACTACACTGAGCCAACCGTTCGAGTGAAGTATCGTCATAAAATCTTGTATGCTTTGTTCAACTCTCAGGTTGTGACTTCATCTACATGATCTACTTTACAGTTGATTACCTACTCAACCCCAATATGTGCATATTAGGAAATTGACTTGAGATGTCGCTCTTGCTAATCTAAACAATTTGTTATGTTGTTAAAGTGAAAACCCTCACTTCTGGGATTGCCGGGAGAAACTTGTGTCTTCTATCGAGTCCTCTCTTGAGAAGGTCGCGGAATGGGGTAAATTGAACCTTGTCCAATTTAACCCCCAGAAGACTCAAGTTTGCGCGTTTACCACTAAAAAAACCCCATGTGTCTTATCACCGCTCTTCGACAACACTTCCCTTAAAGCCTCGCCTAGTATCGGAATACTGGGTCTCGAAATCTCGAGCGATTGCCAATTTCGTGGTCATCTGGAGGGCAAAGCCAAATTGGCTTCAAAGAAACTGGGCGTCATTAATAGAGCACGGTAATACTTCATGCCGGCGCACATACTAGCGCTCTACAAAGCGCAGGTCCGGCCACACATGGAGTATTGCTGTCATCTCTGGTCTGGCGCACCCCAGTATCAGCTCGATCTATTTGACCGCATGCAACGCAGAGCAGCTCGAATTGTCGGGGACCCAGTGCTCCGTGAACGGCTGGATCACTTGGCGTTGCATAGAGACGTCGCTTCATTGTGTGTCTTCTACCGCATTTATCACGGGGAGTGTTCCGAAGAGCTGTTAAACCTGATTCCTGCCACCGAATTTCACCTTCGACACGCCACAAGTTAGGATATCATCCCCACCATCTGGATGTGTGGCGGTCCTCCACAGTGCGGTCCTCCACAGTGCGGTCCTCCACAGTGCGGTTTACAAGGAGCTTTCTTCCAAGTACTACAAAGCTGTGGAATGAACTTCCTTGTGCGGTGTTTCCGGGACGATACGACATAGGTACCTTCAAAAAAAGCGCGTACACCTTCCTTAAAGGCCGGCAACGCTCCTGTGTTTCCTCTGGTGTTACAAGAGATTGTGGGCGGTGGTGATCACTTAACAACAGGTGACCCGTACGCTCGTTTGTCCCCCTATTCCATAAAAAAAAATACACAAATAAAATTTAAAAACAAAATTTTATGAAAGATGCGGGACTCGAACCCACAATCTCTCGCGTTCCGTGCGAGTGCTCTCCCGCCTGAGCCAACCGTTCGAGTGACGTATCGTTATAAAATCTTGTATGTTTTGTTCAAAAATTTTATTTGTGTATTAATCCCAGAAGTGAGGGTTATCACTTTAAAAACATAACAAATTGTTTAGAGTGCAATTTTCGAATTGAAGAAAAATCACAATACAACTATTATACTTACGTCTCAATCTAGCTCCTGATATCAAAGCTACTTCAGTTTGTGATGGGCTTCGGCTTCAATTGCTGAAGACACAAACGTCACAAATATGTCGGCCTCAGTGTGACATTTGTCTGTGGGGCCCAGAGACGTAGAGAATATACAAAGTATAATCTAAGCGCCTCAATATCCTATTGAGAACCCTTGGGGTTCCTGTAATCCTTTACAGGAACCCCAAGCGCTGGTAGCTTTTTCAGCCAACGTATCAGGCTAGTTATCCGAAGCGGAAATGCTGCCAGTATTCTTAAAACACTACCTTACTGAGATTCCGTACTTTATAATCAATATAAGTATTGTAAATATATGTTACATAATATAATACATGTTTAGTAATGAATAAATTTCACTATATAAAATTTTATTAAATAATAAAATAAAAAATAAACACAATCATACTGTCATACTTTCTTGTAACACCATACTGACAGTGATTTACGGTAAGGTGTATAAAATGCCTTTTCATATAAATTATTTATTATCTTTTTATAGTCTTTGAAGAACCAATAGTAATATATTTTAAGCTTAAGATATTTTTTATTGATTTTTTGGCAATTGTGCTTCCAGAATTCCCACAAACTAGTTTAACCGAAAGTATAAATTTTTATCACCACCGTAACATGTATTAACCCGCTAACTCATGTAACATGCGGCAAGCGATAAACCGCATCAGCACGGCAAGCAACGTCGTAATTTCGGGCGAGTTAGTACTTTGACTTGAGAATTTACATTTATTGTTCAGCTTCAAACTTTTTAATTGTACTTGTGTTATGTTGTAACTGAATCAGTTATCGCTGTTAAATGATATACTTACTCTATGGTAGAATCGTTACAGAATGTGTTAAATTTTATTGCAACGGAAAAATTTGGTCTTTCAGGCTATCCTCTTTGAGAGAAACAACATTAAGCAATATTAAACTAAATTATTAATATTGAACTAAATTGAACTAAGCATCGCATACCGCATAAGTTCGCAGGTTAGATGCCCAGATATATAGTAACGTCACATATTAGGGGTTAAAGTATGAAATTGCCGATTTGTACTGAAAAACTTAAATTAGTTTTATTTTATTTTAACATATTTATTTAATCAAAATAATTTCCATTATTATCTTTACATTGCTGCTATCTAATAGGAAGGTTATTTATGCTTTTCCGATAGATTCATTTTGTACTGCCTCTTGAGAAGAAAACTTTTTATCGCGTAGAAAATTGTCCAAATCAGGAAAAAAATTGTAGTCCGTTAGAGCAAGGTCTGGCGAATACGGAGGGTTTCGAATGGTTTCTACTTGTAGTTGCTGTCGAGTAATAATGGTCAAGATTGATTCATGAGTCGCGGCTGTTTTACTGTTAGTTTACCTATCATTGTTTGAAGTTCGGCACAGTAAACATCTGCATATAGTGAATAACACCATGCTGAGACCAACAAACGGTAACCATTACTTTTCTATTGGTAAGATTTGCTTGAGAACACTGTTGCGTCGTTTGACCTGGGGTCAGCCATTGCATGTTTCGCTTACGGTTATCGTAAAGAGTCCACTTTTCATCGCATGTCACAATGCGATCCAATAAGTTTTCTTTAAAGAAGAACTACATAGGTGCACATGTGAAAAAAGTTTAACTCAAAAATCTCAAACCATGAAGGTTCTATGTCAATTTGAAGTATCTATTACAATAAATCGGAAATTTCATACATTAACCTCTATTATTTGTATGATCGAACTCAATCTTTGACAGCTAATGAACTGTACTGGACTTCGGGTCACCTGTCAAATTTAAAACCCTTGATTTGATGTGTTAATTTTGTAATAATAGTTAAACATAACTACATGTTCCTAGTTATGGAAGATGTACCGGAAGACGTAGTATTGGTAGGCCACCCACAAGATGGACCGATGATCCGGTCAAGATCGCCAGAATACGTTGGATGACGATAGCGCATGGAGATCTTTTGGTGAGTCCTTTGTACAGCAGTCTTTTTCTTTGTCAGGTCGCCTTCCGGCTGTTATGATGAGTAAAACATAATATAACTCTTATGATAACTGTGCAATACAAAATTATGAATAATAGTGTCCTTATAAGTGATTTACCAGATATTCTGCGCCAGATATAATGGTATGTATATTTTATATTTAATTATGATATAATGTAGCCTACATTATAGTTGCAGCAGTACTTACTATTTTAAATTGGACGTTGATTAACTAAAATATTTTATTAATATAGTACAGCAATACTACGGAATTCATTGCTACGCCTTACTGTTGCTCGTGTTCGTAAAAATTACGACTTCATGACAATCACTACCTCCTACTCTTAATGTAACGATAAAAAAAAGTGTGTGCGCAGTTATGTATGCTATCGGTATTCGGTAATTCTTCTTTTTTTTTAAAGTCAAGTCCATTTAGGCATAGCCGTGGTCATCATTCTGTTATACGTTCTAATTCTATGTGAATTAGCTTGCTTGCTATCTCTCTTACCGGATTTTCAGATAAAAGGGTTTAGTGAGGTTTCTTACATATTTTAAGACTAATATCCTTTTCAACTGAAAACTGAACTATACGAAATATTTCTATTTTACCGCCTTGCGTAAGCATTACTGTGTTTCGGTCTGAAGGGCGCCGTAGCTAGTGAAATTACTGGGCAAATGAGAGTTAACATCTTATGTAACAAGGTGACGAGCGCAGATGTAGTGCCGCTCAGAATTTTTGGGTCTTTCAAGAATCCTGAGTGGCACTGCATTGTAATGAGCAGGGCCGTATCAATTACCATCAGCTGAATGTCCGGCTAGTCTCGTCCCTTATTTTCATAAACAAAACGAGATATTATTGTGCCTTACAGAATAAATTAAACCGGACGTTTAGCTGCTTCACACAATTACTGTGCAATAAATCTGCTGTAGATTTACCTACTTGCACGGGCGACATTAATGTACTTAATTACGTCTAAATTGAGACTAAAGTAAAGTCTTTTTAATATTATTCATTAGTTAATAACTTGAAAATAACTCCAAACTATAGAGCTGCGTTGTTTTGAAGTTATACATCTTTAAGCGCGTTATGAAAAAATGATTAGAGTGAAATTATAAGATGCGTGTCCAACACTGTAACACAAAAGTAACAGGTTGAAGTTGGTTCCTAAAATTTTCTGACATTTGCGTCATTCGTTAATTTTGGTTGCTTCGTCCATTATTAGGACAGGCAAAGGGTTCAAGCCCATACAGCCGTATTCATTATTTAATAATTAATTATCAAAGCCTACTTTGCAAGATTTTTACAAAATTGTTGTTTATAAAAACATAGAATAGCACGAGGAATAAATCATTTCAATGATTTTCGTTAGGCCAAAGAAGTATAACTTCTTGCGTGCATACATAACTGCGCATACACTTTTTTTTATCGTTACATTAAGAGTAGGAGGTAGTGATTGTCATTAAGTTGTAATTTTTACGAACACGAGCAACAGTAAGGCGTAGCAATGAATTCCGTAGTATTGCTTAGTGGCTGTATGATTAACATACTTTATTGTAAAATAAATTATTGAAGTAGGCGTTACTTTGCGGAGATCCATAATTATCAAAATGATTTGAGTTTTTCTTTAGTGTTAATTCCGCCAACATATGTTTTAAAAAATTCGACACGTGTTTCGCCTTTACACGAGGCATCCTCAACCTCTCGTGCCAGATTTTGGCGAGACAACACGTCCTGAGGATGCCTCGTGTAGACGCGAAACACGTGTCGAATTGTTTTAAGACATATATTGGCGGAATTAACACTAAAGAAAACTCAAATCATTTTGATACTTTATTGTGCTTTCACGGCGCTATTTACACCAGGTTACGCTGAAAAGGTATTTGTTGTATTAGTGTAATGACACCAGCGGCATCTCAACGGCCCCATAGCAGAGGCGACCTCACACTCGTACAATGTTGTGATACTTGAACACTTTTATACACTTGGAAACATAATTGTGTTTCACTTTGTAGGGCGCCGTAGCTAGTGAAACTTCTGTACTATTTTTTTTTATGGAATAGGAGGACAAACGAGCGTACGGGTCACCTGGTGTTTAGTGATCACCGCCGCCCACATTCTCTTGCAACACCAGAGGAATCACAAGAGCGTTGCCGGCCTTTAAGGAAGGTTTACGCGCTCACTTGAAGGTACCCATGTCGTATCGTCCCGGAAACACCGCACAAGGAAGCTCATTCCACAACTTCGTAGTACGAGGAAGAAAGTTCCTTGAGAATCGCACTGTGGAGGACCGCCACACATCCAGATGGTGGGGATGATATCCTAACTAGTGGCGTGTCGTGCGAAGGTGAAATACTAATGATACTTAACATCTTATGTCTCAAGATGAGCGCAATTGTGATGGTGCTCAGAATTTTAAGTTCAATCAAGAATGAGAGCTGCATTGTAATGGATAGGGTCATATATTTGTTGGATGCAATTACTAATTATGACAGTAATTACGACCATCATGTTCACGCATCCTTACACAAACTAGATCTAAAGGTTGATGCATCCAATATACGATAATTTATTCTTATATATTATTTTTATGGAATAATTTATATTATTTAAATACGACTCTTATATCGGATGCGGGCCTTTACAAACTAATTTGTTATGTATATTGCAGTCATTGTAAAATACTTTATTTGATTGAAAATAGTGCTACAATTTACGAACAAAATATTATGGTAAAATTAGTAATATAAAAAAATATTTGTAGTGATTATTTAAAAGCCATTAAAAGTTTAATTGGCTTTGACTATAACTTCATCATCAGTTAAACTTTTTGATCGTCTTCACACTTTTTCTCAAAAAATAATTTTAATTGAGAAAAATATTTATTGTTCACTTACGTAATAACAGAACATCCTGTGACAAATTCCGTATATTCGTCACATAGTCAGTAAGTAACGAAGACAAAATTCCCGCATTTGATAAACAAAATCCAGAAGTAACCATAAAGCATTCTGAGATGGTTATAAATTATGATATAGTAGTGACACTGTCATTTGGGAGAGGCACCGCGAACGATCACACAATTTGTCATATGAGGGGCGAGCTTTACGGAGCTTTTTGCAAAGATTTCTCACAATGACATTGGAGATATTTTGCGGTTTTCTCTGACGATAGTAAATCACTCAAATGAAATAGTTTCAAACTTTCAAGTGCTGGAAAATTGCTAAATAAATTTAAATAATATCGGTAAGTTTCCTAAACATATTCACACTTTATTAGTGAACCCTCCTACTGAGCAAGAGGTCCCGGGTTCGAATCCCGGTAAGTGCAAATATTTATATGATGAATACGGATTTAAGTATATTATAATAAATATATTTTCGTCTTGCAACTTGATACTAATCATTGTTATCATTTTGAATAAACTTTTCCTAAATCAGTTTCTTATATTGCGAGTATTTTGTTGTGATTCAAAATAGTAGGAATGCTAAAATGTCGCCAGCTTCGTCATCATATTGGTATTCTTTGTCAGATCATAGAGTATATTACATGACCTTATTTCTTTTATTTGACGTAAATTGTTTGTTACATAAATACCACGAAGTAAAGGGTATAGAGTATAGAAAAAATAACCGAGTTACAATGTAGAGTGTGGCACATTTTAGGTGCCAAAGGGCTTGCTTCCAAAATAAAAAATTATTTGTAAAATACAATCAGTAAGTATTTTTTTCAAATTTTGCTCTGACACCATTCAGGTCTACCTACCTACTCTTTTATAGTACTAATTTAATTATATGTTAAAAATAAGGTGTATATAAAAAATAATGTTAAAAATAGTGTATAACTAATAATAACCTTTGAAAGGATTGATTGCCATCTCCAAGGAATTTGATCTTAATTACAACTTCATACACGCGTTCCTGAAGAAATTTCTTGGTAATTGGACAGACGGACTACGAAGTGATAATCTAAATATAGGCATAGAAATTCAAATGGAAACATAAACGTAATTCTTAAAGCAACTAATTACGCTTTCCAAACTCTGCACAACATAGCATAAGAAATCAATTGAACTTATGATAAATTCATCTGACCTAGATTTCAAATGAAATAGATTTCTTGAACATTCTTTTGTATAAATAATTCATTTTAATTCAAATGCAGTTCAATAACAGGAATCGACTGAACAGCAGAATTCATTAATTAAATATTCTTTGAACATGGATAAATAAACTGCTTCAAATGGTCTATGATGTAGTTCTTCTTTAAAAAAATATGCAACATTCGACTACCGACTTTCAGTTGTTTTTTTTATTCAGCTTAGTCTTGTCTTTCTTGAAAGATGGTTACTTCGGTAATCAAAAGAAAGTGTTTTTATTGAATTAGGCGTTACTTTGCGGAAATCCATAATTATACAAATTATTTAAGTTTTCTTTAGTGGTTATTCCGCCAATTTGTCTTTAAAACAATTCGACACGTGTTTCGCCTTTACACGAAGCATCCTCAGGACGTGTTGTCTCGCCAAAATCTGGCACGCGACAAAGTGTGTCAGTGTCCTAAAGCAAAGCTTACCAATAAAAAGTAATCGTAACTGTTTGGCGGTCTCAGCATGGTGTTATTTACTATAGCTTTCTCCGATCTGGTCAATCAATAACGACGGATGTCTACTGTGCCAAACTCCGAACAATGATAGTAAAACTATCAGTGAAACAGCCCCGATTCATGAATCGATCTTCACCATTATTGATAACTCCAGACCTCATACAGCACAAGAAACTGGTTTAACTCTAAAGAAACTGCAATTAGAAACCGTTTGTCACCCTCCATATTAGGCAGACCTTGCTCCAACGGACTACCATTTTTTTCGTGATATGGACAATTTTGTACGTGATAAAAAGTTTTCTTCTCAGGAAGTAGTACAAAATGCTATCACACAGTTTGTTGAATCTAGACACGTCTATCGCAAAAGCATAAATGACCTTCCTATTAGATGGCAGCAATGTATACATAATAAAAATAAATGTTTTTTTATATAAAAACAAAAAAAAAAATTCAGTACAAATTGGCAATTTCATTCTTTAACCCCTAATATTATAAGTGCAAACGGTTTTTAGAGTGTTATAATTTGTCACCCAATTCACTATTTAATGAAATTAACATTGAATAACCGAATAAGCATTGTATCAATGAACTCTTGAGTCTAAATAGCATTAATATTACTTGGACTACATGATGTCTGATCAGTTTGGCTCTGGGCCTATTAAATTCTCTTAAATTTTTCATTATGTATGTCAATTCGTCTACAGGTTGAACCACTTTTTAGCTTGAGTTCGTCTTCCAGCTTTTAGCCTAGTTTAGTTCTGCCTCTAACAATTTCTTCTTTTTTCATATAAATTAGGGTAAGAAGCGTTAAATCGAGATACAGATCCCTTGTGTCCCTGCTACTTCAAGCGCATATCCTAAAATATCTATTTATACCTTCGAAGATATGTGAATTAAGGCTGTTAATTAGAATCTTGATTTGCTTTATTTTTAAATAACATCTTCGAGATCCATTTCTAGATTCAGGTGCAGCGTATCTTATTCTTTATTTATTTTTGTTACCGCCTCTGGGATACCATTCTGTCACCATCTTGCTCCATTGGATGTATGCCTTGCCCATATCCACTTTAGCCGGTCTTTTATCGATAATTATCCCTATATTACTTATCCCTAACTATACTACTATTATTTTTATGTGCCACCTATTGGTAGGGTTTAAGTCGGTGATTTCCCGCTAATGTTGTTTGGTTCTAGACGAGCTATCCCAAACAAAGTCACGCGTGGAGAGTGTAGGTACCTGCTACTACATTTGGCTTGGCACCGACTTCAAACCTATCAATAGGTAGCACATACAAATAATAGTATGTTATTAATATTAAAGGTATAAGATTTGCATAAGTGGTGTATTAAATTAAATCTCATTAAGATATTTAATATTTTTGAGTTTTCGAAGTCGGTTTTTTTAATTTTTAGTGTCATAAATCACTTGCTTTTTACTGTAATATATTAAATAGTAATCTTTCTAAGTAGCTATGTGTAGGCCTTCAAAAAAATACCAATTGAATTGAGAATCTCCTTCTTTTCGAAGTGGGTTAAAAAAGTAACCTTGATATGAGTGAAAAATATACAAACTGTCTCATAATAATGATAATATCAGTGGGGTACTTCCTGACAAATTCTGATACTTTATCCAAGACCTTTGAACCAAGTAGTGCCTAAATTGATATAACGGCGCAATCTAGTGTAGCAAAACAAATAAATAAACAACTGAGAAGATGACATTCAAACAAATTGAAGCTCGGTTTCAAAGGCCGCCTGTGGGCGTTATGTTGCCCGTACACTAGTCCACGTACCATTCTGCTTAAAATCCATTTTGTGTTTTCAAGGATTTGATTAAATAGTCTCAACTATATCTTACCTTATTTCATAGGAACGAACATTTTACGACCTAGGGACCTTCGAGAAAAGAGCACACTCCCACCTTGATACATGTTGTTGCGGATGTCCATGGGAGGTTGCCTCATCTCTCCCCATCCCGTGAGCCTCTTGCCCGTTTGGTCCCTCTTATATAAAAAAGGATGGCTAGCGCAAACATGGAATCCTGTGGTCTCGCTCTGCACTACAAATGCAACAAAAAGACCCGAAAGTATGGACACCAGGTGGACAGATTGATGTACTATTAGTGATATGTGTCAATGTATCTAGAAGATGTTCTCGCTGCCTCCGCAGTTCCGCCCCGGCCACGATACATGCAATTGGATCGAAATATCGGCATCAAATTAATAAAATATATATCGTGAGTATCCGTCGTAATAATAACAAAGTTAAAGTTTCGCGATGATAAAGATTTAAAAACATATATATCTTACCTCAAAGATATAGGAAGGACAAATATCTTGACTGTTGCCTCTCAATATATTCTTGATAATGTAATGTATGTGCATAAGCACAAGAGTGAATTTGCTAGAAACTGTCATAACCATAATGTTAACACCAGGAACAGTCATAAACTTAAAATGCCTACTTCTCGGCTAAGTCGAGTTAGTAAGTCTTTTGTGGGGCGATGTATATGCTATTACAACAACCTGCTAGATAATGTTCAAGACAAATGTATTACGAGATTCAAAAGAATTGTCAAAAAACTTTGTGTGCGGAAGGTTACTATAACATAAATGACTTTCTTAATGTTAACACTGATTGGAAATTGAGCGACCGCCCACCGGGTATTTAATAATATATATATAATAAATTAATACCTTCATAATGACCCCACATCGAGTATTGGCGCTTAATTGGATGCGCTGTAGTAGGCTTTTTTTATGAAAATAAGAGATGAGACGAGCAGGACGTTCAGCTGATGGTAATTGATACGCCCTAATGCAGTGCCGCTCAGGATTCTTGAAAAAATCTAAAAATTGTGAGCGGCACTACAACTGCGCTCGTCATTTTGTGACATAAGATGTGAAATCTCATTTGCTCAGTTATTTCACTAGCTATGGCGCCCTTATATATAAATATGATATATTAATATAAAAACTTTAATAAATCACGTGTAGTGTTAATGGTGCCGAATATCAGAGGGCGGTAGGTATACAATTTAGACAACGAATTAGATATTGAGTGTTTGTCAACCCATATATTATAGTGTTTAAAACTCATTGTTAACTCTGATAATGTCATTGGCTTTTCACTTAACATTTTACAATGGAATAAAAATAAATATAGAACTGGTAGTACCTATCAGAAGTCTCAGTAAAAATATTATTATTTCTAACATTTCACAAGGTGCCTTTAGAGCTCAAAAGTGACAGTCATGTTCAGTGGATATCAGTGGCACATTCAGTGGTTGGACATGACTTTCTCATGAAGAATGGGAGTGGGAGTGGAACCAGTGGGAGGCTCCTTTGCACAGGAAGCCGGTTAGATTATGGGTACCACGTTCTGCCATGAAGCAGTAATGTGTAAACATTACAATGTTTCGGTCTGAAGCGCGCCGTAGCTAGTGAAATTACTGGGCAAATGAGACTTAACATCTCATGTCTCAAGGTGACGAGCGCAATTATTGTAGTGCCGCTTAGAATTTTTGGGTTTATCGAGAATCCTGCGGCACTATATTGTAGTGGGTAGGGCGTATCAATTACCATCAGCTGAACTTCCTGCTTGTCTCGTCCCTTTTCATAAAAAAAAGAAAAAAAAAAGAATATGACTAAATCTTTCTGAATACAAAATGGACGACAAACATATACAAAATTTGCTAGAAAACAATCTCAAATATATCATTCGCAAATAGTAAGGCTTAGCGGAGATTGAATTGAACTTTTCTTGAAAACAAGATTCCAACCTTTGTAAATCTAATCGAACCCTCAAAGGAAAGCGTGAAAACTCTTGACTTGCAAAAACGTTTAATGAGGAAAAATACAAGCTGGTATATACCCTGCGTCCACCGCCGTTTAAACTCTGATTTCAGAGATTTGGCTTCAACCTGAAAACTTTCATCACACTCACACATAGTTAATAAAACCTGTTGTTCACAAAATAGTTTTTCAAGTAATACTTTTTTAGAAGCGTTATGAAAAAATTATAAGAGTGAAATTTTAAGATGCGTGCGCATCACTGTAACACAAAAGTAACAGGGTGATGTTGGTTGCTAAAATTTTTTGACGTTTGCGACATTCGTTTTTTTTTTTGGTTTCTTCGTCCATTATTAGGACAGGCAAAGGGTTCAAGCCCGTACAGCCGTATTCGTTATTTAGTAATTAATTGTCAAAGCCATCGCTGCAAGAATTTTACAATATTGTTAGGAATAATTAATTTAAAGGAATTTGGCTTTGTTTGGCCAAAGAAGTATAACTTCTTGCGGGCATACATAAGTACATACACACTTACTTTTTTATTAGTCTTAGCTCCAGCCTTCATATGTTTTATTGAGAGAACGCATGCTTTCGAGACAAAGACGTTAGTTTCGAGACGTAGGAGTACACCTATCACCAGGTGGCGCCACGGGTGTGATAGGAGAAGAACATAAAGGGTGCAAATTTTAAACCAGGATAGTTTGCAATTCTGAAACTGCATTAGACTTAATTGTAACACTATTTGGTGATCGTATAATATTATAAGTTCAATTAAGTCCACTATGAAATCTACAACGTCGAAGTGTGTTTTCTCTCTCATCTCTTCCTTACTGAGTTTGAGCGTCATCAACTTTACTACCGAAGTAATAAATAGAAAATATTTCCTAGTTTTGTTTCAATTATAAAAGCGTGTTTTTTTTAACAATTATTTGCATTATTAAATTAAAAATTCTCTTTGGTATTAGAAAATTCCCTAATATTAGATAAGTCGTTTAAAGATAATGGTTAAAATTTAAAATTAATATCAATTCCTGCCTTATAGATTAAAATTGTATAAATTAACAAAAATCTTATTTTGCAAATTGCAAAATGGAATAATTTTATCAAATAATTGTATTGTCATCGGTCCTCGATAAATCTACTAAGTTTGAACGAAATCTGGTTGTTTAAAGTGGGTCAAAATCGCGCCCAAATGAGTCGGTTTCAAACAATCATACATACAGGTGAAGCTTATAAAAAGCGTTTAAAAATTTTGACTAAACTACGTCGGGTAAGTGATCAGTGATGATTGAATGTACTTGGTTGGAGTTTGAAAAACTTGTTGTAACTTTCTCTCGTCCGAATTTATGGAGATCGAATGTGATTTTCAGCTGGTTTCGAACCCGTAAAAATAATTTATTTATTTATTGTCCAATTAGCACGGCAGTGCCACTTACACTAATTATACAAAACACAAAAAATAAAAAATTACAAACAAAATAGGAATATTAATTGAATTATTTATACAATTTCAATGCTTTTCGCATATCTTAGTATTTCAGAAACTATGGATGTCCACCAATAATTGAATGAATCCTATTCAGCATTCTTGTCCAAGAGGGAGTTGAACGATGCCAATGACCGCGGTATAGGTGCCATGGCTCGGGCAACAAAGCGATGAAGCGGGATCACGAAAAGTTTAATTTTTTATTATTATAATGACTTCCTATATGACATAACAAGTATTTAAGATTTAAAACAAACAACAAAATAAAGAGTTGAAAATACTGTAGATATAAATACATCGTAAAGAGACCTATTGAGCCTTTTCAATACAGGACCTTAATCCAATTTTTCACAACCAACCAATAAACGAACAAAAAGCGAAGATGCAAGATAAACCACCCGTCGTCTCCAGGGAAACTTAAAGCTATCATTTTCAAAGCATTAATCTTAAGTACGCAATAAAACCTCGATTCTTACATAGAAATAATTATTAATGGTGAGTGAATTGGACCTAACTATTTGCAATTTTATGTTTCGGCTTTTTACACGCTTTTTATTAGCTTCACCTGTATGTATGTGTGTTTGTAACCGACTCATTAGGGCGCGATTTTGACCCACTTTAAACGGCCAGATTTCTTTCAAACTTCGTAGATTTATCGAGGACCGTTGACAATACATGAATTGAATAAAATGATTCCATTTTTCAATTTGCATAATAAGATTTTTGTGAATTTATATAATAATTTTCATCTATCGTCTATAAGGCAGGATATGATGTTAATTTTAAATTTCAAGCATTATCTTAACCTATCTAAGATTAAGAAATTTTCGAATACCGAAGAGAATTTTTAATGCAACAATGCAAATAATAGTTTAAATAAACTAAAAAAACATGCTTTATTATATAAACCAAACTAAAAAGTAGGAAATATATTCTATTTTTAGTTCGCTTTTCTGATTGTAAGAGTATTTTAGACTCGCGACTCGGGTATGGGTATGCGTCATTATTTAAGATTATTTGCCTGAGTTAACTCGTCATTTATATGTTTTAATATCTTTTGGGCTCTACCTAGATACAAAGAATCCTAGAATTTAAATAAAAATTCAGGCCGTTTCAGTGCATGACTAGCTATCGGCTAGATTGTGGGTACCACAACGGCGCTTATTTCTGCGGTGAAGCAGTAATGTGTAAGCATTATCGTGTTTCGGTCCGAAAGACGCCGTAGCTAGTGAAATTACTGGGCAAATGAGACTTAACATCTTACGTCTCAAGGTGACGAGCGCAATTGTAGTGATCTTCAGAATTTTGGGTTGTACATGTATTCTGAGCGGCATTGCATTTTAATGGACACGGCGTATCATTTACCATATCATTACCATCAGCTGAACTTTCTGCTCGTGTTGACCCTTATTGTCATAAAAAAAACTACTCCTTTGGTGAAGGAACATTCTAGAATGTTTGACAAGGATGGCATGATGTACGAGAGAGAAGGAAGATAAGATCTATCTAGAAGCTCGAGCGAAGTGACAAGGCATATATAAACAGGACGGAAAGCAGCCGAATATAAAAACAAGCGAACTCTCTTCACCCATGCGAAACCTAATATCATTGACAAACTCCAAACGGTCCAAACCATTTTCTGCTGTTAGGCTTTAAACGCTCACTGGTGCGTCAGGAAAGAAACTCTTCACCGGGAATTAGACCTCCCCACCATCCAACAACACATTAATTACTTGTATGAAACTTTTCTTCAAGTCCTCAGACAATCACCCAATCCCCTGATTAGGGAGGCAGCGGATTATACCGTTCCTTTACCGAGTCCGGAGACCTAGAAATGCCCTCACCGATCCCCCTAGCAAACTTTTGTCTAACCGAGATCACCTCTTGGCATCCGGAAATAGCCAGACACATGTAGCCTCATCTTCCGCTTGGGGTCATACTCCTGACCTTTTGTGTTATATCTCATTCTAAGGGATGGCCACTTGCGCCTCTCACCTCCAATGAAAGGCTTAGCGGGCACTTGCTCAAAGCCAACCTCAGGTGGTATTTATTGGAAAGGCACGTAGGTTTAATGAGCATTCACCACCTCCCTCCCGCCGTTATCCGAGTAGCCTTCTCTCCTTTGTCTGGGCGCAAATAAAAACAATATATTATATATGTGTACTAGTGGACCCGACAGACGTTGTACTGTACACACGTCTTAAATTTGAAAAATCGGTATTGCCGATAGGACGAATTCACTAACATACACATGAGCAGGAGAATTATATTATATGGACGGATTTGAATTTCTAAACCAATCTCAAATTCACTGGAACACACAAAATAATCATAAAATCAGTCCAGCCGTTTAGGAGTTATTTCAATTGTGAATATAAACCATTCTCGAATCCACCTGAAGACACACCGAAAGTTTCAATAAAATCGGTCAAGCCGTTTAGGAGGAGTTAAGTTACAACAGACGCACAAAAGAAATATGTATTTTAAGATATATTAATCAAATTAACAAACATCGAATTAAAATTTAAAAAAAAAAAAAACGGTTTCAAAAACACTATTCCAAAACAATAGATATAATATGCACTAAGAAGTATAAAAATAATTGCGTATTTTTATACACTCTAATTAATTAATCTAAATCTAGTTACGATTATTATTATTTTTTAAATATTAACACGGGAAGCAACAGCTTTCTTTTCAACACCCAGTCGAAAGTTTTGAGGTAACAAATATAAAAAAACATACCGACGAAATGAGAACCTTCTTTTTTGAAGTCGGTTAAAAATTGGATATAGTGAATAACCAAATAGATACTAGGTCTAATTAATTAGATTAATTAATCTAATTCTAGTTACGATTATTGTTATTTTTGGAATCGCTCTCGCCTCTCGCCTCCTCACGACTCAAGCACATCTCACCTATAACTATGTATGTAGTTACAAAATATATCTTTGGATGACTCCGACTCCAAAAATTACAATAATAGTTGCTAGAATAACATTAATTGGTTGTTTTTTTGTAAAAAAAATTCTTATTTTTTATTTTCAGTGAAATTTAAGTACACTAACTAATAATTTGTCAAAATATGTATAGATACACTAAATTTTTCAATGCAGCAATGAACGTAAGCGCTTTGCAATTTGATTACAAACAGAAATTCTGCCACAGATCGCACCGTTAGAGATTAATTGATCATCATATTCAACTATGACAATTACTTGACCATAACTATGTTATGGTAGATGACTTAAATATCCGGATAGCATACAAAAGATTCGGCCGAGTATTGTTAATTTGCTTCTAAGAGTTGAAGAGTTCCGTTTCTTTGTCATGGATTCTGTAATCAGAACCGAACCAAACCCTCACCAAACTATCTTATAAGTATATCCTTTCCAATAAAAAAAGAATCATCGGAATCGGTTGGCGCGATATTGAGTTATTCGTAAATTTATCATCCACTTTGCTATACGTATGTATAGCAAATTTAAGACTTTTATGGTTTTCTCATGGATGCCATAGTGAGATCTAGCCCAAATTACAATGGGACCACACGGAAAGCACCAGCTTTCATTTAAAAAAAGAATTATCAAAATCGGTTCATCCAGTCGAAAGTTTTGAGGTAACAAACATAAAAAAATACCGACGAATTGAGAACCTCTTCCTTTTTTGGAGTCGGTAAATAAAGTAATAAACAAATTGAGATTTGAGGAGACTTCATAATTTATGTTTCTTTTAGCTCCAAGGGAATTTCAATGCAATATTTACTTAAATTTGAATTTTGATCTAGATTGTTAGAATAAGTTTACAGAGAGCCAAGTACAAGACAGACCAAGATGTGTGCAAACAGCTTGGCTGACACAATCGCTACAAAAGCAAATACTGCAGACTATGAAACTATAAGTTCTCGATTCTATTTTATGATTTTATATTTTAACAGCTGAAAAACACTTGGATTTTATTGAATATATAACATGGAGTAAAATAAGAGTTAAAAATATGTGCAAAACAAAATGTGTTACGAAATTTAATAGAATTGTTGAAAAGCGTTTGTGTGGTAAAGATTAATATTATAACATATATGATTTTCTTAATGATATCACAAATTGGGAATGGAGCGAACACCCTCAGACAATAACATTTTTATTGTACGATATTACATTGTAATCCATATTTGTATACAAAAAGCCCGCTGAGTTTCTTGCGCCCAGTCTTCTCAGGTCTGAGGCACACTATTTCGAATGGGTGGGTGGTAGCTACAAATGGTAGATAGTTACAAATAATTTAGGAAATTAATTGTTTTGTAGTAGCTTTTTATGCGTTATTTGATATATTTAGCAGTTTATTATAAATGACTAGCGGCCCGCTCCGGCTTCGCACGTGTATAAAATAGATAATAAACGCGTCCGATCGCTGCAATTTCTAAATCTGTAATATCTTCGAAATTATTCATTTAAATCATGTGCTGTATGGGACCATATAGATTAATATTAAATCAACAATGTATTTAAGGTGTTTAATTTGATAAGGATTATAGCTGTATTGGTTAAAATAGCTTCGAAAATTAGCCATTCTTTGTCATAAAAAGTAAATGACAAAAAATGTTATTGGGGAATATCCATAAGAGAAAGACATCTACCATAGAGGAGTTTTCTGTACTACATTTTGATAAATCTCGTAGGGTTCCCGCCTGCGTTTGCAATGTAAGCTGAAAAACTGCTCATTATTTACGACATCACATTAGAAACCTCACTTTTCACAACCAAATTCAATAACTAAATATAACAAATTCAATCACTCTATCTATTAAAAAAAACTGCATCAAAATCCGTTGCGTAGTTTTAAAGATAATATACATACATATTGATATAGGGACAGCGACAGAAAGTGACTTTGTTTTATACTATGTAGTGATATTTGTTAGTATAGGCTGTGCTATGAAGCGTAAAGTAAAAGTAAAAAGTACCATAAGCAATATTGTAATAGTTATTTATGCAACTGTTGTGTAATAAGGTGTATTAAAACACGAATGTGGGTTTACAATGATAATAGTATCACATGAGTGTTTTAATACCTAAGTATCAACAGTTGCATATAAGACTTTATCTACACTTATAACATGAATCCTCTATAAAAGATTCTGAAACAGTTAGCTTACTGCTAATATTAAAAAAGCCACTCCTAGTAACCATAATATCATCCATAGGAGTGTTATTATGAAAACGGATGATATAATGTTGAACTGAATTCCATTACAACACTCGTTTGGATGATGTAGTGGTTATTAGGTTGTTTTAATGTAAGCTAACAGTTTTAGAATCATTAATAGAGGATTTAAAGCATGAGTGTAGATAAATAGTATAATATATTTTGTTTTTGAAAGTAATCAACACTGCATTCATATATTTTTGAAGATTAGTTTGCATTTCCGGTGTCAAACAGACCAGATATAAAATACAATCCTTTATTTGTTTAATGCCTACCGAACAATTCCTCAATTCCTCGTGTCAGCAATTATGTTAAGAATTATCTTTGAATACTTCCAGCAGTGTTTATACAGTATTTCAAGATGTTATTAGACTAATGGAAGTAAAGATTGAAATAACGATTGAACTGTATATTTTGTGGAAATTTAGTTTCCTTCAACGTTTAAAGTATTTTTTTGTTTTATTTCAATTATTTAGATAGCGCCGCTGCCGAGAAAAATGGTAAAAACAAGGTTTTCAATATTTTTATTTGCTTTACAATTTCTGTTTTAAAGAGAAGGCGCTGAGGAAAACCTAGTTGGTTTTACTTTAAAAAGAACCTCAAATAAAATTGTCTAATTAGTTATTTTGCTGTTTTAAATATTTTCTTCAAAGTATTTTCATTCGTAATAGACTTTTCGAATATACGAGTAGAAATTTCCAGTAGATTGTTAACTTATGACTTTTTTTTTGGTGTTACGTACCAGTGGGAAGCTACTTTGCACAAGATGTCGGCTAGATTATGAGTACGACAACGGTGCCTAATTCTGCCGTGAAGCAGTAATGTGTAAGTATAATTGTATTTCGGTCTGAAGGGCGCCGTAGCTAGCGAAATTACTTGGCAAATGAGACTTAACATCTTATGTCTCAAGCAGACGAGCGCAATTGTAGGGCTGCTCAGAATTTTCTATGCTTTATTGTTATGGGCAGGGCGTATCAATTACCATCAGCTGAACTTCCTGCTCGTCTCGTCCCTTATTGTCATTAAAAAATAAGAGTAACTAACAGAACTTTGCACTGGGTCAGTACTGTCCGTCCGTGTGATTATCAACGGGCTGTATATTGTCAAATATTACAATGACAATAGTTACAAATGAATACAATATTTTCCAAAATAGTCGATATTTTACGAAATTATGAGGTGAAATACATACGAATAAATAATAATATTTATTATAGTGCCACAATTAATTATATTTTGCTCTTAAAATATGTCAGTTCAGCTCCACACGTCACACAATAGTCACTGAAAATTAGTCTTGTGGTCATTTACGGACACAATTGTAATTGAGTAGACTTCAGTTTTGGCACACAGATAATTAAGTATAGCTTTTTCTATCTTTTGTGTTAAGTATGTAAAATATTTAGATAAAGCATGTATTTTGTTTTTATTAACTAATTTTGTGTGTCAGATTTTTTTCCAAAATAAATTGATTTTCATTTCATTTCATTTAAATAACCTCCTCTCTTATAAAATTGGTTAAGAAGACCTTTCCAAAGACTACTTGAATGTAGCCAATATGATTAAGGGTTTGACTTGATTTAAAATATTCACGCACATACAATTCGTTTGCGGTGAGCTGTCGAGTATGATAAGGACGGGTGAAACTAACTGTGAAAGCCTCGTTTTATATTCAATGTGTGAATCTTCGCCAGAAATAAATATCTGTGTGGATATTTTCGAGACCACACGGGAAGCAACATCTTTCTTTTCAACACCCAGTCGAAAGTTTTGAGGTAACAAACATAAAAAACGACGAAATGAGAACCTTCTTTTTTGAAGTCGGTTAAAAATTGGGATATAGTGAATAACCAAATAGATACTAGTTCAAAGTTATATAATATTACAATATAAAACTACTCCGGTATTCTCATTGCTACCCTTTGAAACCAATAAACGCACTTTATCTATTCAATGTATAGAAATTGATGAAACTCAAACGCTTCGACATACAAGTATGTCATAATTCTGAACAAGTAGATCAATGTTTATAATATGCAATTATTGGGGTTGAGAAAGTTATCAACTGTAAAGCGGAGTGGGAGGCTCCTTTGCACAGGATGCCGGCTAGTTTATGGGTACCACAACGGCGCCTATTTCTGCCGTGAAGCAGTTATGTGTAAACATTACTGTGTTTCGGTCTGAAGGGCGCCATAGCTAGTGAAATTACTGGGCAAATGAGACTTAATATCTTATGTCTCAAGGAGAGGAGCATAATTGTAGTGCCGCACAGAGTTTTTGGGTTTGTCAAGAATTCTACGCGGCACTGCTGACTGCATTGCAATGGGCAGGGCGGATCAATTACCATCATCTGAAAGTCCTGCTCGTGTCAGCCCTTATTGTCATAGATCAGGTAGATCCTGGTGGTGCCACAATCTGAGAGTTTATTTATTATACCAAGATTTATGATCCATGCGTCACTCGAACGGTTAGGAAGAGCTCACGCACGGAACCTGAGAAGCACGTTCATAAATTTTGATTACTTAAATTTGTATAATTAATCCCAAAAGTGAGGGTAATCACTTTAAATACATAATTGTTTAAAGTGACAGTTTAGAGGGACATCAATGTAATTACATTATAGTAATTCCTGAGGAATATGATGAGAATTCACTTTTTTTTGGGGTCGAAATTATATTGACACATTTACACTATGTTTTATTTGGTCCAACATGGCTTTAATTAAATGAATATCTATGTGTACTGTTAACTGTCCACGGTAACAGGAAAACATAAGCATCTATCGTACAGACTGGGTCGCTTGATCATGTATGTGCATGGGAATTGTTTTGCACCAAGACGAACTCCTTGTGGTCTGTGCAAATCACATCACATGAGGCTTCATGACTCTGCAGCACCCTAATTAAAAAGAGCAAGCTCAGTTTTAGCGTATCAGCTAACTCCTTGATAAACCATTACGTTGGGAATAATGAAATGGTCCATTTCATATGAAAACTACCGAAAATTCCTCATCGCGGTCAAATCCAAGGCTCTGCGAAAATCGTTTTTGGACTCATCAGTGTTAAACACCACACCAGATCCGTACTCATTAATGTCACAGACCAAATATTGAGAGGAAAACCTTCAAAAGTTGCTAATCGTTAACAGTGCTAAGGCGAAATCTATTCGAACCAGGTATCTTTGAAGTGATTCCTAGAAATCGGATAACTCTTCGAGACAAATCAAGGTGCATTCCACAGACAGCTGCGGAATTTCCGCTTATTTCTCTTTATGGAAGAGGAAGACAAATGAGATTAACCTGATGTTAAGTGATCACCGCTGTCCACATTCCCTTGAAAACCAGAGGAATCACAAGAGCGCTGCCGGCCTTTTAGAAAAGTGTTCGCCCTTTTTAAATGGTACCCATTTCATGGAAACACCGCACAAGGAAGCTCGTTCCACAGATTGGTTGTACGTGGAAAAAAGATCCTTGAAAACTGCACTGTGGAGACACATCCAGATGGTGGAAATGATATCCTGATTTGAGGCGTATCGTGTGAAGGTGGGATTCGGTGGAAGGAATCGGATATAAAAGCTCTTCAGAACATTTTTTTGGACAATATGTGTTCAAACTTATTTTGTATCAACAATTTAACTAAACAAAACCATTATGAATTTAAAAGTAATCACACGCAAATTAAATAACAAAAACATTAAGAACTGAACATAATATTTTCAACCCTTGTTACCTTTAATTTAATTCCTTGGCATATTTATTATTCTGGCTAAAGGCGCCGATCAAACCTAAATTATATTAAAATGGTTTGCTTTCTATTTGTATGGTAATCAAAGGTTAAAGATTAATTAAAAGCGACTCAGAATGTCGTCTTTTGACGTTGATGCTATTATTTATTGAACTTAGAAAATTAATACGCCTAGATAGATCGTCTTGCTGTAGGCAAAGCATTTAAACAGACCAGGTTTATTACTTTAGTGTGCATGACAAGCCACGTCTTACACACGCGATATGTGTATCACTTTGTTAGTGTGCGTGCGTTGCTGCAAATAGATATAAAGGCTGCATTTAGTGCTCGACCGACGGTCAGCGCTGATGTCGGCCGAGCGTAGCTATTACTTTAAAATAAAAACATATGATCGCGTTCAGTCCAGCGCTGATGAACTGCTACGCGTGTAGAGCTACGTCGCACTGACGAGAAACGTCGGTCGGTCCGCTGATGCGCTATGGCGATAAATTCATGCGTTCATTCGACACTGAGCGACCAACCGTACGCGCGTGTAACATCGCAAACAAAAATTCGTGTTCTGGCATGTTCGAATATTTTGTATAAATTTATCCTATAAATTAGACGTTCTATAATAGGTAATTAAGAAAACATGATATCTTCTCAATTCTATTCCATAATCGTTTGCGTCAGTAGAACGCATATATTAAAGAGGTTTAAAATAGATTTATTTTTCTTCGCAATTTTACACGCGCAATCAATTTTGCTGTTAGTTGAGCTTTAAACGCAACATGGTACGCGCTACGTTCGACTAACGTCAGCGCTGACCGTCAGCCTAACCTAAATGCTAACTAACAGAACTACTAAATGAAAAAAATATTTTTTTTTCGTCTGTCTAGATGTTTAAATTATTTATGGTAAGACTCTGGTGGGTTGGGCACGGGGAATTTCGCTGGTGTGGTACATGATTTGCGTCGACACTCTGGCTCCTTCTTAAATCCAGTTATGTCAGGTGGTGCTGGCGCTGCTGCTCGACTGCCGAAGACAGCAAACGTCGCAAATATGTCGGTCTCAGTGAGTCTTACATCTTTGTGCCGTTTGGTGTCCAGACACTTGGCCCGTGGGGCCCAGAGGCGCGGAGAATGTACATAGTACTATCTTCGCACCTTAATAGGGCTACTGGCAACCCTTAGTTTTAGTTTTTTAGTTTTTCTAAACTATTTTATTGTCATGAGCTTAGTGCAAAATTCTGCTTGTACATAAAGTATTTGTAAGTAAAAATATTTGTGTTTTAGCTGCTAGGTCCTTACTAACCCAGACTATGGCATGAATTGTGTTTTGACACCGATTGAAATTTTCTGTGAAATGATTAAAATTACTATAACTTAAGAACTTCTTCTCTTATATTTTTTCTTACAATAACACGCTAACGTATGTGACTTATACCACTAAACTAATTAGGTAAACATTTTAGCGGCAGAATATCGTACAAGCTAGACAGTGATTAATATTCATCGTATCCAACAATCTATTACGTTATTATGACAAACCGATTTACGCATTAACGTTAATATTTTGTATAAAATACTGCTACATACAAAAAGCCTTATAGTAAAGGAAGGAATCTTCATACATCCGTGTATGGGTGAAAAGAGTTTTCTATCAAATTTATTTAACATATTCATAGTAATATATATTTTTACATCATAGGATATAATATGATATGGCGGCCTGTACGCAGGAGGTATGCATATTAAATGACATGGCGGCCTGTACGCAGGGAGTGTGCATATTAAATGATATAGCGGCCTGTACGCAGGGGCTGTTCATATTAAATGATATGGCGGCCTGTACGCAGGGGGTTTTCATATTAAATGATATAGTGTCCTGTATGCAGGGGGTGTACATAATAAATTATATGGCGGCCTGTACGCAGGGGGTGTGCATATAAAATGATATAGCGGCCTGTACGCAGGGGCTGTTCATATTAAATGATATGGCGGCCTGTACGCAGGGGTTTTCATATTAAATGATATAGCGTCCTGTATGCAGGAGGTGTACATAATAAATTATATGGCGGCCTGTACGCAGGGGGTGTGCATATAAAATGACATGGCGGCCTGTACGCAGGGAGTGTGCATATTAAATGATATAGCGGCCTGTACGCAGGGGGTGTGCATAATAAATGATATGGGTATATAACAAAGAACACGTTTTATATCATACACAAGCGATCTCGCACTTCTAGGTCGATCAAGGTCAAGGGATTCTTCTTAGTTTTCAGAATGAGTAATTCAAATTATTAGTATGAAAGCATGTATATTTTTCTTTTGCTTTTGGAAGAACATATAAAGTTGATTATAAAACCATAATTACTTATATATAAAACCAATTGTTTTTATTGAAAATACTAATTTATTCTAAAATATAACGGTTGGTAAAAACAAAAAAATATAATTGTCTTACGAGTATAGACTTTTTCGAGCTTTCAGAACTAAAAGCATTCTTTTGTTACACGTAAAACAATATATTACTAAACAATCTCTAATGATATTAACAATATCAAACTTTATAAATCTAATCAATATTAAAATTTTTTAGGTTTTAGTGAGTTTGAAAACTCTCTAAAAACATATTTATCTGTATAGATATTTAGTAAGTATTTCATTATAATGTAGATGAACATTCTTTTATTATTCGCTCGCCTAAATGCCTTGCTGGAGGCGGCGACGTGGGGTTTTCCTTTCCCTAAAATATGGTCGAAGGAGTCGATGGCTGGTCCATGCGTCATGCTCGTGAAAGGCTCGCATAATTCCTTTATTTATTTACGGTATGTGTGGATTGATGTATTTACTGTACTCAATAAATCTTGTGTTTTTAATTATAAGTTTTTTTTGACATACTCATGTAAGCCATTTAGTTTTTGACGTTTGAGTATTTTTGTTGAATCACTTTGCACTTGTATTTGAAATTATTAAAAGGCATAAAAAGGCATAAAAGGCATTTATTTTCTCAAAATTCATTCCATTAGAATTCTTTTTGATGTCATTTCTTATACTACTAGATACTACTACCGCTTCGGAAACAAATGGCGCTCTGAGAGAGAGGAAGCGGCGCAAGAAACTCTCCCAGCATTCTTTTTTTTTGCACTCTTTTCAATAAATATTTACAATATTGTACAGTCATTTCTATCGCTATAAAATATTCACAATCTAGTCCCAGGCTGTCCGATCATTTAGATATTCAGCAGTGGAGTAATAGGATTTACGACAGAGCCATTTTTTTATAAAACATTTAAATTTATTTATAGATAATGCCTGAACAGTGGCTGGGACTTTATTGTAGAAGTGTATACATTTACCCTTAAAGCTATTATGTATCTTATGAAGCCTACTAGAATTAGTTACAAGCAATCCCTTATTTCTAGTGTTATAATAATGAAAATCACTATTAAAAGCAAAAAGGTGACGATTTTTGTGAACATATATTAAATTTTCATAAATGTACTGACAATGAACAGTCATAATATTTATTTCTTTAAATTTTTCTTTGAGAGACTGTCTATAACCAAGCTGATATATAGCACGAACAGCTCTCTTTTGCAGAGCAAACACTATATCAATGTCAGCAGCATGACCACATAGTAATATACCATACGTCATGATGCTGTGAAAATAACTAAAGTACACTAATCTAGCGGTCGCAACATTCGTGTACTCTCTAATCTTTCTAACTGCATATGCCGCAGAGCTGAGTCTATCTGCTAGATGGGTAATATGTGGACCCCACTGAAGCTTTTTATCTAACGTGATACCCAAGAATACCGTAGTGTCCACAAGTTCCAATCTCTGGTCATTTATAAGTACGTTGGTTTGAACCTCCGCTGTGTTTGGTGTAATGAACCGTAAACACTTTGTTTTTTTACTGTTTAAGTGCAGATTATTCGTCTCAAACCAACGCACTATCTTTGAGAGTGCATTACTTACCTCGTTATCAATATCCGCACGTCGCTTCACTTTAAAAATAAGTGAAGTATCATCAGCAAACAATACAATCTCATGGCTATCATCTACCACAAACGGTAGATCGTTAATATATATAAGAAACAAGAAAGGACCGAGAATAGAACCCTGTGGAACACCTATTCCCACAGATTTACCCGGAGACCGTTTGCCATTTACATCGACTATCTGAACTCTTTCGCTTAAATATGATTTTAACAGATTTAGGGCCCTATTTTTCACTCCATAATGTTTTAGTTTTAGGAGTAAAGTTTCATGGTGGACGCAGTCAAATGCTTTTGACAAATCACAAAAATTGCTCAATGCATCCTGTGACTCTTCCCAGGCGTCAAAGATGTGCTCAATGAGTCTAGTACCCGCATTAATTAATTTGAAGATTTTTATTATATCGCTACGTGTAACATACTTAAATTTCAAAATCAGTGGTACTGGTACGTGTAATTTAAGCATATCATATGCTGCTTTTGGCTAAGAGTTAAGGTCTTGGTCGTGACAATCGGGATTTCGGAGAAGTATTTATCAAATTTATTTGCAATTTCTATTTCCGAATTTATAACGCGATTATTAATATTTAAACAGATAGAGGTGTTACGGCAATTTGATCTACCAGTTTCATTGTTAATTACACTCCAAGTCGCTTTTACTTTATTATTACTGTTTTAATTTTATCTGCAATGAAACGTGTTTTCGCTTCATGACAAACTACTTTTAAGAGCTTGGAGATTTTTTTTTACATATATTTTAAATTCTTCACTATTATTGTAATGTTTCTCATAATAAAGATCATATAAGCGTTTACGACTTTTGTGGATACCCATTTAAGAAGAAGTTGTAGTGAAAATTAGCAGTTTCACCACAGTGTAAAAATGGTATCGTATTTACCAAATTATTTCTAAACCTCTTAAGACGGCTACCCGTAACTGGTATAATCGTCACCTTTTTTGGTCTGACATTGTCCAATCTTGTATTTACTTTTATAAGTTGCCCACTATGGTCGGACTGAAGATTATTAATTATTAGTTTACTAGTAATAGTAACATCTGTAAAAATATTATCTAAACAGGTTGCTGTTGTAGAAGTGATTCTAGTAGGTTCCCAAAATACATTGAACATATTAAACTTTGAAATAAATTTTTAAGGCTAGTATATTAAAATCTGACTTGCTGGTTTTGCAAAATTTTGATAGTACCTCCTCCATTCTATGTTTGAATTGTTCATATGATGCAGTGGGGGGCGGTATACACTTACAATAATAAATTGCTCTAGTTCTATACAAGCTATCTCAATTAGTTGTTCTATAGAGAGATTAACAATATCTCTTCTATTTTTACATTTTAATCTATTATTAATAATAATTAGGGAACCTCCATGTATTGCCCTACTTCTACAAAACGAACTGACTACTTTATGTTCTCTAAAAGTAAACTGGAGCTGATGACTCTTACGCCAATGTTCTGTAATACATAATATATCTATATTACAGCAGCTCAAAAACAGTTCAATTTGTAATTCCTTACTTGAGATACCTTGTATATTCTGGTGAACAATATTTATCAGCTTTATATTATGATTATCTATAGCAGTAACATTTATATTTGGTGAATGTTGCCTATTTTGTATGATATTGCAAGAGTTGTCCTCCCTTGTCAAATAACTTAATTTAAATTAATTGAAAAATCTTCATTGTTATATTTTTGTACATTAGTACTAATACATTCCCCAATAGAGGCTTGTATGTCGATTTGTGAATTGCATTAAAAATAAGAACTTGTAATTCGTAATCTGTTTTGAAAAGAGCAACCTTAGAGTTTTTGTATGAAATGAGTGAGCTGTATGAAATAAAAATGACATATTTCAAGTGTAATTTGATTTACCTATGAAATAAAATATTTTTGATTTGATTTAATTTGAACATAAAAGGTTAAATTTCAACAACTTTGCATCATCTAATAAACCTTTGACCTTTATCTGTTACGAAAACAATTTACCTTCCTACTGCTTGTCCCAAATAAATACAAAGTAGTTTACGGATCAAAGCCATATAATGGTCAAAGCACACTCATTAGGCGTACAACTTGTCATATATTTAAACTATCCCGAACTACCCTCATTCTACAAAGTCATAGTTTTAATCTCGGGGACACAGTTTGGATAGACTCGGTTCATTAAAGTTGGCCCAATGATCGTGGTCAGGCATTTTGAATGTTTGTTACAAGATATATGATAATACGATATGAATCAATAGGATAAATTGATCTCTTTAATTTTTTTTTGGAGAGGAGGAAATTATATTTACGTATAGGGGCAGTCATTTGTCGGGCGCAGGTGTAAATACCCTACCGACTAAAAACCTCCTCTGTGCTGATGCCCTCAAAGGATTTTACAGCGAAGCTTGGAGGACGAAAATGTAGCTCACAGGCGCGGGGGTCTCGGAAGGAGACTCGAACCTTGGACCGCCTGCTCACTAGGCTGGAAGGAGAGAAGATCACTAACGATTTATTTTATCTTAGAGTTAAGTTAGACTCCGCACTCGCCTGCGATTGCGGTGATATATGAATGTGTGTTTACACTTATGTGAGAATGTATGGGTATAAGTGTGTGACTATTTGTGTGTAGTTTTATTGCAGGTGTGTGATTTGTGATGTGAGTGTGAGTGGTGTTAAACGAAAACAGGACGAGGACTATCTGGTCGGGCTTCTAACAAAGTGTGTAAATTGTATTATATTAGGTTGCAGCCGCTGGAAATCGTCAAAGTGACGAGTGGCAGCGGTTTGATGTACATGGCCGCGCCTACGTCTCCGAGGGCGGTGTCGGTGATGGTGTTGGTGTCATATACGGTGGAATGATAATATTATTTTTTAACGAGTGGAAAATAGTTGACTTACATAAAAACAGGCAAAAATTTCTGAACTATACGCGGAGCGACAAAATACCTGCAGTGATGAGTTCAAATGCTATGTTCAATGGTTTTCCAACAATTAAAAAAAAAGTTGGACTATATTGAAGTCAAGGCATTTACGAGATAAAATAATTAAAAGCTGTAATAATTTAATCATAGATAACAAAACTGTAACGTCTTCCAGGCAGCATGTTATCTTCTTTACAGGCATAATTGTTTCAAAATTTCGAATCGATTGAACATAAACAATAATTCATGAGTATGCAAATTTATCAATAAAACACGAAATACGAAAGTATAAACAATTTGGGTAACACACCTCACTTTTGGGATTAATTACACAAATTATATTTCCAATAAAATATTTATGAACGTTGCGAGAGTCGAACCCGCGACCGCTTGTTCAACTCTAGGTTCCGTGCGAGCGCTCTTCCACTGAGCCAACCGTTCGAGTGACGTCACGTTCATAAATCTTAATATGCCCAACTGTCATGTTTTGGCTTCATCTACAATCACGGTACGCGAGTGGTCGCGGATTCAAGTCCAGCATCGTTCATAAATTTTGTTTTCAAATCGAAAGTATTTTATCAGTCTTTATTAGCCTTCACCCAAAACCCGATGAACCAATTATTATATTTACTATCAACAAGAGTGAAAAAAATTCAAAATATTTTAATTGGCCCTTGATGCTATCTACTGGCTCGGAGTTATTTGAACGGCTTCCTCACGAGAATCCTTTGTAATATATTATATAGACCTAAGAATAATAGACAGAACAAATATATACAATTTAATGTGTATATTATGTGCATGTCAGTTAAAATATTTTACCAATTAATAGCTTTCTTTATCTGTATGAGTCGTAACTTGGCTCGTGTTAAAGAGAACCATATATTGTATTTTCTTTATTAGGGATACCGAATAGACCCAACTAACCAACCAAAGACCAAAATAACTGTAGAAAAAAAGGGCCAACACAATATATGCAGAAATGAAAAAAAAATAATAGCAGACAAAACCAGATTTTTTTATTAATAATAACAGTTGCTTAAAAAATGTATTAGCGAAGCGTCAATGCCTTATTCAATATTAAAAAATAATTTAGAAATATAAGTATATTTGTATAATATTTACTTGTGTTAATACTTTAACTTCTATTTTGAATCTTCGCGCCAATATTTATCCACGCAGTGCCCATAGACGTATATCGAGGCTTTATTGAGGATTGTCTCGCAAAATTGCCAATAGATGGCAGTAGAGACCACTCTTACTCATCAACCGCCATTCTAGTTACATTGAGTACGCACCGCTCCGCTCTTAAAAATTCCTATTTGAAGAAGACTTGGAGAATCTTATGAAATAAATACACATGCATCTGTGCTTCAGTGAGATCAGGGCAGTGTTTTTAATAGTGCAGTGGATTTAATAGGATCTAAGGTTCGTGGGCCGGCTACGACTACAAGAACAACGAGATCATATGTTCCATCTCCCTGTCTGAGTGGTATAATTCTATGGTATGGGTATATTCGGAGATTCACAATTAGAAAAATAGTTTAATTCGTACTTGAGTCGGCATTACTATACCATATTTTTGATAGATACTTAAATTGTTTTTAAAATAAACAAAGGTGTAGGTTATTGATATACCTCACAGATGTGTGTTTAAGCGAATTTCGACCTACTTGTTTAATATGAATGTGGGAAATGGGAATTAGGTAGGACATGATTCAATTTTGTCTATAGTACATCTTTATTGCACTGGAATTAATATTTCAATCATATTTAAAGTTTATTTCAATCATTCATTATTTCTTATCATACAGTCTATAAATTATAAGCTCTATGCAATTCCATTCTAGATCGAGGCTCCATAGCAAACAGCGATGTTTGAAAAAGTTTCTAGGTTTTCTGTAAAAGAAAATCCCACAGAGCTGTTATTTTTTACTTTATGCCTACGACATACATTAATTTAACTGATAGTATAGGTAGATATATATATTATGACATATGTCAATAATTATAAAAACGAGAGTCTAAATTGTTCTGACTATGTTTGTGTACAGGGCATAATGTATATATGAACTGTGAAATGCACCCATTAAAGTAACATTTACAAAAACCACTAACCAAATAAACAAAGTTAAATAAAAAAATATATAGAACAAATATACTATTAACAAAAAGCTCTAGATCTCGTTAAAACTACCATTTGATATTATTATTTAAATACCTGGTACACGACCCTGTGCTAGAACGATTAAAACCACCTAATTCTTGTTTCAAAGGACAAGAATTAATTAACCAAATTAATGAACCAGTCTTCGGCTGTCGAAACAACAGCCTTATTATTATTATTATATTAAATAATATTATATTAAATGTGACATATCTAAAATTTACAATATCAACTATTCTTTGCCCAATTGACTTGTTTATATCAATTTGTATGTAGTGGACGACGGACTTTCTGTCTGTAAATTTTTGTTTGACTCTGTGAACGATCTCAACTAGACTGAATACTTTCAAAGCAGACTTTCGAACTAATTGCATTTCATGAGGCTTCGAGTGTATATCGAGAACGAACTTGTTAATAATGGATTTACTCTCGAGGAATAAAAACGAAATTCTAGAGTGGTGAATATATTTCTAACTCTTGCATGGAGACGTGTTATTATTATTATTTTATGAAAATAAGAGACGAGACGAGCAGGACGTTTAGCTGATGGTAATTAATACGCCCTGCCTATTACAATGCAGTGCCGCTCAGGATTATTGAAAAACCCAAAATTTCTTAGCGTTACTATTACTGCGCTTGTCACCTTGAGACATAAGTTGTCAATCCTCATTTGCCCAGGAATTTCACTAGCTACAGTGCCCTTCAGTTCGAAACACAGTAACGTTTACACATTACTGCTTCACGGCAGCAATAGGCACCGTTGTGGTACCCATAATCTAGCCGTTATCCTGTGCAAAGGAGCCTCCCAATGGTAAGTTTATTCGTCGTTTGTAAATTGTGCGGAGTGGTAATAGGGAGTGTATGTTGCAAGTGAAATGACTGGACTGTTTATGTTTTACATTTAAAGTCAATGGTGACGAAAGCATTTACGGTACTTCTCAAAATCATTGTTTCAAGAATTCCGAGCAGCACTTCATTGTAATGGAGCGGTCGTTTAATTTAACATCAAGTAAACTTGCTATTCATAGTAAAGACAAAAAAATACGGTTTGCACTCAGGGAGTGGCAGAAGTAAAAACTTAAACATTAACGTTGTGCATTTTTGAATATTTTGAAACAACCTACCTATGGAGGCATCTAATGAAATTCAGTGTGCACAATACCCTTTTCAAAAAAATAAAGTTAGATATAAAGAAATATCTGCTAGTATGCTCTTTTGAAAACTTTAACGGCCTTACGAATAAACTTGGTATGAAGTTATACCTGAGAATAAACGAAGAATATATATATGATTGGTTTATTCGTAATTTATAATTATCAATTTATTGATTGACTGATTTTCTACATTTTGTATATTCTTGGTTTATTCTATAAATATTTATTTATTTATTTATCAAAGATACAATGTAACATTACAGATTAAATCTAAAGCCTTACAAAGATATTATACTAAAGAAAAAACAAACAATGAAAATTATAAACTAGTTATCTTATTTTATAGAGCTTACAGGCATCAAACTCTCAAATCTTTTCTTACATTCTTTGACCAAACATTCCATCGAGCTGGCAAATAGATCACACTGTGGTGCTACCTCAAGTACAGAGTTTAGAAGACAGATGGCTCGTATTACAGGCGTGTGCTTATGCGCTTGAGTGCGTGCAGGTGGCTGCGCTAATAGTGCGTGTCGCCGCGCGCGTACGTACGAGGTCGGTACAAAGAAACGCAAAAAACGTTGTAATAAGTATACGCAGTCCACTCTGCCCCGAATTATTTTGAGAACAAACTTAGTAAGTGCTACGTACCTACGTAACTGCAGTGAATCAAAGCTCAGATGTCCTTGTAAAAAGAGTACATAAATGGATAGTATCCATATTGCCTCTTATACAAATGTCTAAGGAATTGTTTTTGGACTTGTTCGATCATTAAAGTATATTTGCTTTCATGTGGGTTCCAAACAACTGAGTTGCACTTGAGAATACTACGGACTAGCGCCGTATAAAGGTTACGAAGTGCTTGGTTCGTTAAATGAGATGCATTACGTAGAACAAATCCAAGCCGTCGGTAAGCAGCCTCAAATATTGTCTCCACATGTGAGTGAAACGTGAGTTTAGGATCGAAACAACCCCAAGATCTCGTACTTCCTGTACTCGCATCACCGGCACATCACCAATTAAATAATTGAACTCTTGCACGGCGGAGGAGCGTGAGAATGACATGAATTCACATTTCGACAGGTTAAAAAACAGCTTATTATCAACACTCCACTTGTAAACCCGATCTAAGTCGTTTTGTAGAGATAAGGAGTCCTCTGACCTCTTTACTGCATTGACCAACTTTAGATCATCAGGAAACAGTAACACCTCAGAATCCTGTATGAGACTCCTTCTAGGAGATCATTTATGAATAGGATAAAGAGCAAAGGTCCCAAATTAGACCCCTGACTAATTCCAGAACGCGTTCTATAAGGATTAGATACAAACTCACCATATTTAACAAATTGCTCTCTTTGAGATAGGTAACTTGCAAAAAGCTTTAACAGTTTTGGCGAGAAACCCAACATCCCCAATTTGTGAATCATGACGTCGTTATCAACCCGATCGAACGCCTTCTGGAAGTCCAGGTAGATGACGTCCACTTGGTTGCCTTGTTCTAATTCCCATGATACAAGATCCACAAGGTGGAGAAGGTTTGAGCTTACTGATCGTCGTGGGAGAAACCCGTGCTGCGTCTCAGTAACGAAGGGAATACACTGCGGTAAGATTATGTCGTACAAGGCACTCTCAAAAGATTTAGCTAAAGCTGAAAGAATTGCTATTGGACGATAGTTTTCCACCGCAGTCTTGGATCCCGTTTTGAGAATAGGAGTAACTCGAGATTTCTTCCATACTGAGCGATAGTTACCTGACTGTAAAACCAAATTAAAAATATAAGTGATTGGTTTAATCAAAATATCAACGCAACCACGAATTACATATGCTGGTATTCCATCAGGTCCTGGCGAAGAAGCAGCCTTAAGGTTTTTTATAGAAGTACGGACGTGAGACTCCGAGAAGCATTGTATATTCACGTGCCTTGCATGGGAGTACGAATTGGCATTGGTACTCTGCCAGTCTAAGCGCGGCTCCTGATCTACAAATACTGAACTGAAATGCTCCACAAAAGCATTTGCACTATTGACTCCCTGATACTCCTTACCGGCTCGTGTGACTTTAATCTCCACACCACCTTTACTCCGCAAGGCGTTAACAAATGACCAGAACTGTTTTGGTTCTGATAACAATTGTGTTGAAATTCTGTGTATATAGTTAGAGTATGCAGAGCTAATATCACTTTTTATTTTTCGTCGCAATTCTGAGAATATCCTATAAAAACATATATCACTAGTACTTTTCCATAATCAATGATAGAAAGCTTTCATTTTTATATCACAAATTATTGTGTTTGTGTAATAGACGCGATATACTCTATGACGTGCAGTTTTTCGCGATTTTTTCGGGACGGATTGATCAAATATTGCATAAAGGACTCCATAAAGAAACTGTAGAGCTGCGTCTGTATCTTTGATTTTGTAAAGTTCGTTGAAATCAGTATCCGTTAGCAAACTATAAAGTTGATCAAAGTCGCCTTTTGCGAAATTCCAGTCTAAATTGCTATCTATATTTGTAGGATCAATTAAAAGTACTTCACTACTAAATGGGTACTCTAATTCAATCATCAAGGGAGGATGGTGAGGGTCGATCTTAGTGATCACCTCCTGCAGGGTAGCTTCCCTCACTCGTACGGCCTTACCCATGTCAGCACTGGTGAGCACCACATCTAATATTCTCTCATTCATATTGGTCACGCTATTATATTGATAAAGATTACAAAGACTTAGAAAACAATGAAAATAATTATTTACATTAACACTTGCACTGTACAGATTCAAGTCTCCCAATATAATCACTTCACAACATGAAACCTTCGAGCAGATACGCTCCACACTATTAAACCATTCAAAGTATATATTCTCACTAGTGCGTGGTGGCAAATAAATAACATTTATGTACACATATTTATCAGCAACTTTGATTCTCGCCCAGAGGTCTTCACAGTGTGCTGTCTCGTAACACAACATGCGTTCGACATTTAGGTAAGAGCGAGAAGCAAGAAGAACCTCCACTCCTCCACGAGCTTCTCTATCTTTTCTTAATATCGACCAGTTTTCACAGTCACATACCTCTGAATCATGAATTGATTTGTCTAAGTTGGTTTCTGTAATAGCAACTATATTAATATCGTCCAATATTGTTAAGTTGGTTCTAAATATTTGAAGCTTGGATTTTAACCAACGTACGTTTTGATAATATATTCCCAACTTGAACATCTTTGTGGCTACATGGCTGGTATTTTGCTTATTATTTTGACCCATGAAAGGGCTGAGACCAGGGTTTTATGCATATTCCCTGTGGCCAACTCTCTGAAGTCATAGTTTTCTCAAATGCATTGTAGGAGACACCAAGCTTGAAAGAAGCATAATTTCCTCTAGCCTTCAAAGTATTAATAAACATAACGTCACTAGAACCACATATAGAAACAAGGTGCTTGCGAATCTGCTCATCCGTAGTTCCGGGTTTAACATAATAAAGGTGGAGATATCTTGTACGCACGCAAGCCTCTATTTGTGACGTGCTAATAGTAGCGGTTCCTTGAGTTATACGTAGACGCTTACGTTTTACCTCGGTCCACGGTCCGTTTTCTGAGGGAATTTCCTCCGTAGGGATGGCTTGAGGAAATTGATCGGAATTTCCGGTGTTACTATTAATTTTGGCTGGAGGCTGCTTATGCGATATAACGGTGCCCTTATTCTTTTTAAATATTTACTTCTTTATGGGGGCCTGGGCTGCTACGGTATAAGATGCCTGAGAAATTATATTTTCAGACTCCGCAGGAGGAGGTGGAAGAGTACCCGATAAGTGAGAAGTTAAAAGACTTATATCACTCTTAACGATTTCCGCTTTCTTCGCTTCCATTTTTAATGTGCTTAGCCTACTCTCCAAGGATGTTATTTTATTAGTTAACACCGTTACAGAGTTAATTATTACAGCATCCAACCGTTGAATAATTTTGTTACTGATTGTATCAGTTAATTTAACAAATTCTTCTCTTATTACTTCTCGTAGCGCTAGCGAATGAATTGAGTCATCTAAATAAGAGCTGTCAATAGAAGTTGGAACTTTAAAGTGAGATCCACGCTGAGTGGTGATATTGTCGACAGTAAATGTCTCTTCCATTGAAATTGTCTTCGTGTTTGTGTTTTTGTTCGTTTCGTGTGTATTGGAATTCCTGCGTGGTCCTATTAATATTTAAACTATATTGGTATTAACTTAAAGCAGAAGCAGCGAGAAGCGTAAGCGCAGATGTCTTAATGCTCTCATATAGTTCGTACGCTTTAATACAATGTATATGAGAAACCAAACATATAAAGTCAAGCGCAGTGCGAAGGCAAAATGACCAAACAAAGCAAGACACTGAGATACGCGCTAAGTGCATTAATGAAGAGGTCTGTATCGGCTGGTCATAACCAGTTAGTACGAGTAGCTAGCGGTCATTGACCTCATCCCCATAGGGCGCACAAGTCACCGCGCGCTGTTCTAGAGATGTTATGTGCGGTAGGTCAGTTACGTAGCTGTTACAAAATTATGATTTGAAGAAATTTGCTTACTGTGCTTGCAACCGCTGCCGAAACTGAATGAAATGTTCACTGTGATGGCTGCTTTTAATTCGCTACAGAACAGTATAACTTTCAACCAATATAACTAAAAAACACGTTCCTAATTAATTTTATAACACTGCGACTGTAAAATTACACCTGTTACGTACAGCGGCCGTAACGAGACTGTGAGTGTGTGAGAATATATAATAAACCAATATATATAGATATGACGGCGCGACACATGACATTTGACGTTTGCTGTCGACGACGTCGGAACAGAATGGCAGCATGACAGATGTCAGCTGTCAGCTGCCACTCTTGCGGAACGTCACACCGGTGGGAGCGGGGCGGCCATCTTGGTCACTTTTGGATCGAGAACCGCCAGCGCACCACGCGCTCGACGAGTCGCTTATTTCCGACGCCATATTTAACAGTTTCTGATTTGATTTAATAGAGTATCATTATCTGTACCTAATTAAAGTGTTTTAGAGTTATATTTTGTTAATCTGTGAAGTTAAGAAGAAATAAATCACTGGAGAACTAATTTGTGACTTTGTTCGAGTTTCTGACCCACGTGAAACATGGAAGATTCTGATATAGGCCATCCTGAGTCTATAGATATATATTATTGAGTCACATTAAGTTTTTATGACAAAATTTGTTGATGCCAATGCTATTAGTAAACTTAAACTTAATATAGTAACACTATTACACTAACTACTTATTTTTTTAACTTTACTTATTTCTTCATATATTTGTGCTTTTATATATGATAATCCAAAGAAAACTAATAATAATTCAATTTAGTTAGGTACATAATTAATAAAATTAAACTTAAGATTATAACTTTAATTAAAAATAATTACAATTTGCCGAGGATATTTGGACAGCCTTCACACAGGCTTTGGTCTAATTGGACTGCCAGTTGCTATCACCAGCCTTCAGTTTTATTTTAATACTTTGGTCTATAAATTATTGTGTAAATTGTGTTCACTTTTTTAAGTAAGTTAATAACTTATAATATTACAAATTCATCAATATTCACATTAATTAAATGATAAACGTCCTTACACATATAATATGTAGACGATTCAGCACTCCTTGCACGCTCTTGAGAAAATATGCAGTATTCATTAAAACCCCTATATGCAATAGTCGAACAGTATGGCTGAACTCTAAAAATATCTGAAGTAAAAGCCATGGCGGTCAGTAATTGGACATAAAAACTGATCCGGTACTAGTAAGTGGAAAACCATTGGAAAGAGTGAAGGGTACCAGGCATGTCGGTTGAATGGGAATTGGAATCAGAAAAAAGAAATAGGCAATAGATTTGAATGGCTTGAAGTACGTTTATTAAAATGAACAAAGATTTTATCGACAGAAACACTAAATTAAGCTCCGCTGGCGTCTGATGTAAAGATACGTCCTATCCATAATGATGTACGATGTGGAGTTGTTGGAGATTCATCCAGAATACCATTAATAAACTTAACGCCTGTGAGATATGGGTGCATAGACTTATGCTCAAAGTTTCATGGACAGACAAGGTAACGAATGAAGGAGTGCTTAGAAGAATGAGAATAAAGATGCTAGTTGTCAAAACTGAAAAGATAAGGAAAATTTCGTACTATGTATAGGCCATATAGAATATATAATAGAATATAATTAGGAGGATCAAATCGAGAAGAGGCCAACACAAAAGCCTTAAACTCTGTATGAGAATTCAAAGACCTGATGAGCTGAAAAAGAAGGCTGAAACTTGAGACGCGTGTAGAGAAATGATCGCCAACGACCCTCAGAGGGATATGGTATCACAAGAAGAAACAACACACGTGTCTGAGTTTTTAAGCCATTTCATTAAATGCTTAAAATACAATATACTTACTTAAACATACATAAATATATATAAACACACACAAATACATTTAAACATACATAAATACATATAAACATCCATGACTCGGAACCAAACATCAATATTCATCATATAAATGCTTGCACCTACCGGGATTTGAACCTTATAAAATATGAAATTCTAGTACAGTTACTACTAGTTTATTGCAGGACTCATTGTGCAGGACTTGTTGTGTTTTGAAATACAATTTTCAACACGAATCATTTTCATATATATAATAAGTTTTCATACGTATAAAACATAACGATTTAATAAAACTTCATCAAAAAAATTAAACTTATCTAATTACAAACGTTTATTCAGTGAAAAGCATTTTACGAAGAAAAAATTTATTCAGCCTCAAGTGGTCTAGGATTAATAAAAACGCATGTCCTAAATATTGGATGTGACAATTATATAATTTAGAGTGTTTTTTACTATCTTAGTCAAACATTTTGTACTAAAAGAAATCCGATACATTTTTATATAATCTGTGACTAGCTAGTATCGTTTTCTGTAAATACGAAGGCACTTTCCGAAAAGGTGATATCCAACATTTTTTTAACAATATTACGATATTATATTTTGTTCTTACTTGCGAAACTACTAAACAACATTTACATAGATGAAATCACATAAAACATTACGAGAAAAAGGTACTAAGATTTTGGTCACTGCAAATATTCACAAGAAAAACAATTGCACTTATATAATAAACGTACCGATCGAGTTACTAAGCCCGTTACAAAAGATGTATTATTAATTTATTTCAACAAACAGATTTAAATCTACCCTCCGCACTAGTTTTAAAAACTGTATTGCGGTATGCCAATTAAAAATTGATAACTTGATGCCACATCCAATTTGTGTTCAATGCATGTTCATTTGATCGATGTTGCGCTCAAATACGATGTTTGAACAGGTCTGTAAATTAGCTGTTGCGTTTAGATGAAAACTGAAGTATATTTACAGTATACAACCTCGTTCACATCCCTATGCGTTCTAAACATACACCTTTAAACCGGAAATTACGTTCTACTGCAACAATTTCCGCAACATAAGATACACGACTTTGTATTGAAGATGGTACATGACAAAGTCATCTGAAAGAGGGCGAAACTAATAGATACGTTCTCATATGTTCGTATTTTTTATGAAAATAAGGGACGAGATGAGCAGGATTTTCAGCTGATGGTAATTGATGCGGATATTGGTTGCTTTAATGTTGGCAATGAGCAAACTGTTTCAGAATCTTTAAAAGGATTTAAAGCATGGGTGTATAAATAACTATAAAACAGAAAATATTTTACTATTACTATTATTATAAATGTCTTGAGTAAGTCAAGTGTTGGTAACATTGAGAATGTTATGCTGCAGTGAACATAATTAGCTGTGTATAGCTTAGTAATGAGACACTGTGATGGATCGTACCTCGTGCTGCACTGTGACGTGGATTGAACGAGCTACGGTTAATAATGTTCTAGAGAAATACTTGTTTCATATTATAGTTTAAAGCAATATTTTGTAAGAGCTGAAATGTCCTATGTTTACTAAACTTTCTAGTAAGTGAATTTGCTAGAAACTGTCATAACCATAACGTTAACACCAGAATCAATCATAAACGTATAATGCCTAGTACTCGGCTAAGTCGAGTTAGTATGTCTTTTGTGGGGCGATGTACATGCTTTTACAACAAGATCACATTTCAAAACAAATGTATTACGAACTTCAAAGGAAATGTTAAAAACGTTTGTGTGCTAAAGGCTATAATAACATAAATGAATTTTTAATGATACCACAGATTGGGGATGGAGCGACCGCCCACAGGCTATTAAATAATAAATTTTATTGTACGATTTTACATTGTAACCATATTTTTATGAAAAAAAAGAAGCCCGCTGAGTTTGTTGCGCCCGTTCTTCTCAGGTCTGAGGCATACCTTTTGGAATGGGTGTTAGTTTTTGACTTTCAATAAGTGATATTACATCTTATTTTGAATAAAAATATTTGTATTTGGATTTCGTAAATTGACGAGATTGCTTTATTTATATGCCTATAACGCTTCTGTGATTCCTTGGGTGTCGCCAATTACTAATTGTGGCTGCGATCTAAGATAGTAAAAAATCGGCCAAGTGCGATTCGGACACGCCCATGAAGGGTTCTGTAGCAGCAAGTAACATAATATAAAAGTTATTGTAGTTCGATCTTAGTAACTTTGACCGATGTTTTAATAATAGTGTATTTTTTTAAGGTAATACGTTTTATGACATAGTAAAAAAAACAACTTACTAGATCTCTCTTACTAGGAAGTTTGCATGGTAATCAAAAATTTTTTTTTGTTTTATCATTCTTTTATTTTAGAAGTTGCAGGGTACACACTTTTGCACTTTAGAAGTGTCTCTCGCGCAAACTCGTCAGTTAAGAAAAAAAGGATATTATACTCAATATTATTTTTGAAGACCTATCTATTTATGGACTTATGGATTTGATTTTCCAGTTCTAAGTATGGGGAACCCCCAAAATGTATTGTTATTTTTTTACTTTTCTATAAAAATCTTAATGCGGTTTATAGATCTACTTAACAAGTTTCAACAGAATAGTTCTTATAGTGTCGGAAAAAAGTGGCTGTGACATACGGATGGACACACAGACATGACGAATCTATAAGGGTTCAAGTTTATAATATTTGGCTACGAAACCCTAAAAATCGGCCCAATTCTGTTTCTTTAGTCTCAACATTATAATATATTACATTAGGCTATTTAAAATATTAATTAGATTCGAGATTAATTAATATTATTATGGTTTCAAAGTTAGATATTTCGTGTTTTATTTGCATTAATATCAATTAAAAGACTCAAAATATAAAAATAAAATTCATCAATAAAATAATAAACATTCCTAGAATAGAGAATTGGCGAAGCTAAAACGTTTTCGTATCAAAATATCTGGCAGCAAGTTTTGTTAGATAATCTTGATAGCAACATATTGTTACCTTCATTTGCACGAAAACCATCGCTATCAAAACCATTAATACCGTACGTCAGTCTAATTTGAACAGAATATGAAATTAACATTACTAAGATAACACACGACACAATATATTATGAAATAATTAATCTCTGTCGGTTTGTTCCAATGAAGAATTAAAAGGCGTGTGAGTATTATTAAGTGAAACTTCTATTACAACGTAACAAGAGGCCGGACTGCATAAGTAAAGTTAAGTATGAAACGTGCAGTGATTTAACATAAGTTTGAAATAGTAGTAATTACAGTGTGGCGATTGGCCACGAAGTATAATCCGGCTAAGTATGAAAGCGAACAGTTGCCTATAATGTAGTGGATTTAGGCTATCTCCGTTTTTTACAAGATTATAGCCGTCATAATTATGTCAATCTGTCAATGACTGCACGTTTCATACAATCGAGTGAAACGCTTTTTTACACGCTTTTTATTAGCTTCGTCTGTATGTATGTTTGTTTGTAACCGACTCCTTTGGGCGCGATTGTTACCCACTTTACACGGCCAGATTTCGTTCAAACTTCGTAGATTTATCGAGGACCGAAGACAATACACAAATTCGATAAGATTTTATTAAATTTGGTAATTTTTTTAACAATATTTCAATATAGGATTAACTGTAACCTACTGCACCTACTGGAATTCGAACCCGGGACCCCAAGGTTAATAGGCAGGGTTATATTATGTGATAATAACACAGACATACAGAAAGTAATTGAAAGATTTTAGGTATTCGCTTAATACATATTACATATCTAACTCATAGGATATTCCAACACTATTCATCATACATCAAGCTATATAACTAAAGCCAGCTGGAAGTTATCTTAATTCTTAGCCCAGTCACCCACCGCCTCCGACCTCACCCCTGGATTACAGAACTATAAGCTAGGATTAATGAACATCATTAGTTCTAATTTCTGTTATCCGATTTCTAGCCGAGCCGTTGTTTTTGCTCAAATATGAACGGGTGCTGCTTGTGGTGCCAGGTCGACCTGTTAACCTACTAATATTATAAATGTGAATGTAAGTTTGTTTGTTACGCTTCCACGCTTCAATCACTAAAAAGATTTTGATCACTAAAGAGCTTGGGAAATGACATAGGCTATCTATTATCGCTAAAATTATTAGCTTTATTAATAAAAGGCTTGATGGGGTTGAAATAGGGGATAGAAATTTGTAGGAAAGTTCAACATTATCGAAGATAGCAACATGAAATTGTATTTAGGCACTTGATAAGAAATAACCTGAAAGACCTGTGTGGGGTGAAAAAGGGGGATGAAAGTTCTATAGTTGATAGCTTATAAAAATGTATTAACCACAGTAGTTTGTTATGTATTATTTGCAAAGTGAGTATATTAAAAAAATAAAAATACTACCAGAAAGTAACTATTGCAAGCGCATGAAGTCACGGGTAAAAGCTAGTAGTTGATAAATCAGTGTATTTGTTGGATGCGATTACTAATTATATAACACTAGAAATAAGGGATTGCTTGTAACTAATTCTAGTAGGCTTCATAAGATACATAGTAGCTTTAAGGGTAAATGTATACACTTTAAAGTCCCAGCCACTGTTCAGGCATTATCTATAAATAAATTTAAATGTTTTATAAAAAAATGCCTGTCCTTAATCCACAGCTGAATATATTTTAAAGCAATAGCAATGAAAGTACAATATTGTATATTTTTATTAAAAAGAGCGCAAAACAGAATGCTAGGAGAGTTTCTTCTCTCACAGAGCGCCATTTGTTTCCGAAGCGGTAGTAGTATCTCGTATATTAGTAATGACATCAAAAAGTATTCTAAAGGAATCAATTTTGAGAAAATAAATGCCTTTTATGCCTTTTAATTATGACAACAATCACGACCATCATGATTAGATACGATGCATCCTTACACAAACAATGAATTAAAGCTCTAAAGGTTGATGCATCCAATATACGATAATTTATATTGATACAGTGTGTTCTTTATTACTTTTTATGAAATATAACATATTATTTGTTAAGTATTCACTTATATTTATAGTATTTTTAGTAACGATTCCATATACTGGATGCAGACAAACTAATTTGTTATGTATATTACAGCCATTGTGAAATACTATTTTGATTGAAAAGAGTTGCTGTTGAGTTTCTTGTATGTTCTTCTCACGAGCTCTACTTTTCCGAACATACTTATAGTAGATTCAGTAATTCAAATTACTTAAATAATAATATTTAAACTGAGCGCTAATAATATTTAGACTATAATAGCTCAGATGGGAAATTGGATGATCCAGAAAGCAGAAGATCCCGGTTCGAATCCAGGTGTCCTTTTAGGTTTTTTTGGTATAGTTTTGTAAATTCTTTAAATCCGAGCAAGGCTAGTCCGGATATTATAATATATAAAAATGATTTTTTTGTATATTTTTTAATTCTTTAATATATTTAAAAATCACAATGTAATAACCTTAAATGAAATAATAAAGCATAAAAACTTTTTGCATGTACATTTCAACAGTCACCACACTCGAAACTTTTCAAATATTGGAAAAATGCACGAATATTTATTGAAACGTAATGGAAATTCACAGAGTGCTTTCACAAAAACTCCGAATATTGTGGTTAATCCTAATGGAGAGATATAAAACGAAAGTAATCCGGTTGTTTCACTTCTGATTTTTGTATTAAATAACTCTCTTGTGTTCCAAATATTAACTTCAAAGTATAGGATTATATTGAGTCATCTTCTTAGTGCTGATCCCTTTGACTAACGATTATTACTGAGCTATTATACAGACCATGACTCTGACTATTTTCGATGAATTAAACTATATCATCATCATTTCAGCCGGAAGACGTCCACTGCTGTACAAAGGCCTCCCCCAAAGATCGTCATGACGATCGGTCTTGCCCTACCCAGCCTATTCCGGCGATTTTGACCAGATCATCGGTCAATCTTGTGGGGGGCCTAGCAACACTAAGTCTTCCGATACGTGGTGGCCATACTGCTCCAACGGTCATCTGTCTGTCGAGCTATGTGCCCCTCCCACTGCCACTTCAGTTTTGCAAACACCTGCGCTATGTCAGTAACTTTGGTTCTCGTGCGGATCTCCTCATTTCTGATTCGACTTCACAGGGAATCTCTTTACTCACAGGGATATGAGCTTCAAATTCAAATTCAAATATTTTTATTCAAAATAGGATGTGAAATTACTTATTGCAAGTCAAAAAAAAAACTACCACCCATTCCAAAGTGAATGCCTCAGGCCTGAGAAGAATGGGCGCAACAAACTCAGCGGGCTTTTTTTTTTCATCAAAAATATGTTTTACAATTAAAGTAACATTTACAAAGTAACATTGTACAATTCAACTTATTATTTAATAGCCTGAGGGCGGTCCCTCCATTCCCAATCTGTGGTATCATTAAGAAAGTCATTTATGTTATAGTAACCTTTACCACACAAACGTTTTTTAACAATTCTTTTGAATAACGTAACACCTTTGTTTTGAACATTTTCTGGGATCTTGTTGTAAAAATTCCTTCCTCATAATGCCCATAGTTAGCGACCAAATCAAACTATAACAGTGGTGGTATTCTGATGTGGTCATCACACTGTTTTAGGATAACATTATTTCTCTAAGCGCCTTAAATTGTTAGTACAAAGGTATTTTAGATTACTTTCAGATTTATTTTTCCGCACATAGCAACGTGCGGTTCGTTGAGTTTGTTTGTGAAGTGATAATTTGCTGGACCAATAGTCAAATAGTGTATTGATAAGTTGAACTGTAATTATGCTCCTCGAAAGGTCACGTCGGGTTAAATAAAACTTATTATATATAAATACAGTGTCCTGATGTTTGTTTAAACTAATGAACGGATTTTAATGGGGATTACTTCATATAGCTTAGTCCAACTTGAGAGATAGGATAGTTTTTATTTCGATTTGGGGCCCATAATTATTCTAATTTCCAATTTTTTTTTCTATAGACAAATTTTCTAAGAGAGAATTTATCGACACACGGTTTGACAGTTCTGCTGTGAAACAATTTCTTTTATAACAACAGGGAGCATACCTTACGAAATAATTTTTGATGTTATGAAATATTATTGACAAAGACATAAAGAACACTATATTTATTATGTACAAATCAACGTTTGTCGGATCAGCTAGTAATTTATAAAAAATGTAAGGATTACGCAAATAACTTATGTTAAAAATACACGTGTTGTAATACTTTAAAAAGTATTTTATTTGAACTATATAAACTTTTCTGTCAGTGGTATAACAAAATAATCTTGTACCTACAGATCACTTTATTCTTAAAAAAGGGATAAATTTGACCCTCCGAATATAAATCTCGTTAAATTATTACAGGTTTAGGTCAACCCGAAAATGTCCAATTATTGGTCTGACGCTTCACACACTTCCTTTATATTAGCTATAGAAAGGGTCGAAATGGGCAGGAGAAGGATTTACCGTACATGTCGTACAAGCTCATAACGACGATTAATAAAATACAATTTGTATTAGTTTTAGATATTTATAATTATAAGAAGAAGAATTATGAATAAGTTAAAAGATAGTAAAAAGAAATGGGAAATTACGATAAAGTAACAAACTTTGTTGTGATCAGCAAGACCAGAGTAAATAAAGACAGTACATGACTTCAAGCCACCACCGCATGAAAAGGATATGCAATTACCATTTTGGCCTACTGGGTCAACTACAATACAGTCTCTTTGTTGTGAGATATCAGAATATTTATGAAGTGAAACTTCTTTAGGGACTTTGAGCACTTTTCTCGAGATGGATATAAAATGTTAAACTCGCGTCAGGACACGTGGCCAGATCGAAAATTCGTAAGACAGTCGTTGAAATTATGGATAAAAGATTTATTAGGCTATTTCAACTTAATGGTCATAAGGTCATTGGAGCAGTGGCTGAATCATTGTGATTGCAAAGCCGAAACAACGCGAGGTCGAAGAATTGAATATCAGCCGTAAAGTATTTTTACAATTTATTATGAACGAAAGTTGATTTTTCTAAGAGATGAACTTTTTAATGTAAAATAATTGTAATAGTTCTGGAGTGTAAATTTTTATGTAATATTAAGTGTCATTTATGTGTACGATAGCGCAATAAATGAATATTGTATTTAACTATATAAATGCTAGTACTTTCATACTGATACATAAAGCAATTCGTGAGAAACTATTCCCTAACCAATCCAAAATATTCAAAATAGCACAACGTACTCCTGGAGTGCAACCCGTATTTTTTTAAAGTATAGGTGAATATAATATTAAAAATAAGATTATTTTTTTAATACGGGTGGCGTACCGGCGTTGAACTATTACCGAGCTTGCAATATCAATGCTGTGTTTGGAAAGGATAACGCTAATGAAGACACTATGCGTTTTTGGTCTAATTGATTCAAAAGGAAAAAAATGAGACTTGAAGCATGAACGCCGAGAAACACAGCTAGAGTAGTAGAAGCTGATTTGGAACACACTAGAAAATAATTACCGGCATTGTTTGATGTAGATAGACCCACAGAATTGACGCATTTGAGTTAAATCGGTAAATTAAAATCTTGAAAAATGGGTGCTCTCTGTTTTACCAACAGAGAGACGCATTCTTGTTTATGTTCAGCCGGCACAGTAATGAAAATTGTGACGTGTGATGTAAAGTGTATATGTTACGGGCAACGTGATTAACTGGGCATTATTAATAAGGACCGGCCATTATTAATAATGCCCAAGAGCGATGGGCAAAGTGATTAATTTATCACTTTGACCGGCCATTATTAATAATGCTAGACGGCCCGTGGTCCATGTAATAAGTCAGTGTTTAAAATAGCTTGAATTTATCACCTGGACCAGGCAATGGGATAAATTAGACCTGGCTATGTTTGGCTACAAACCCAAAGTAGGTTTAAAATCAGTCTTGTCATCATTTCAAGGCTTAACAGAGTAAGTGAAAATGACCTTGAGGCAATGGTAAAAGGTGGTGATATAAACAAATATATAATTAACAAAAACACTACAGTTCACGTTTTTTACTTCTTTGCCCAAGATAGGGTGGGCATTATTCATAATAACCGGGAAAAGTGATTAATTATCCTGTTTTAATCACATTGTCCAATTGAGTCGGGCATTATGAATACAGACCGGCCATTATTAATAGTGCCCGGACTTATCAAATTGCCAGTAACACTATACGATAATCTGAAGTGAACATTGCAATGCATAAACTATGTAAGCAAGGGTTAAATGAATGGAACTGACTACGTACAGACAATGAAAACGGAGAAATATGAAGAGAATAGTATATGGATCTACATAACCACTACATCCCTCTGTATGAAGTCTAAAGAAACGAAAACGTCTTGGAAAGATGCAATTAAAAGCTTACATCTGTTTTATAAGACAGAAGTAAAACCAAACCATGTAATTATCTCATCATAATGCGACGCATACGAATATAAGACAGTTCACATTTTATATTGTTCTTAAAAGACGTCTGTACTTAAAATGAATTGCACTAATTAAAATGAAAAGTAAACATTTTTATCGCTTAGACAAACTAAGCATTGTTAATGTTTGAAATAAATGCTGCAGAATTAAAAGTGTTAAATGTTTCATATCTTTCTTTTATAAGGGTTGTTTGTTGATAAATTAAGATGCACTTATAAAACACTGTTGCTATTTTTGTTTGTTATAAAACGTTTTGTATAGGCTAAGATACTAAATACTCGGAAAAGGAGCCATTTAATGTATACATTTAATTGTAAAGCAATTTGTTTTACAATAAAAAGACTTCCTCAGTTTGTTGCGCCTGTTGTTCTCAGGTCTGTGTGATGTGCTATCAAAACTCCTTGATGCTACAATATTTATCTTAAATATAATTTTAATGTAAATTCCGATATATTTCAGCTTTAATTAAGCGAGTTACTATCGCCTGCATAAGTAGGTAAATGCTCATCAAATTTATTCGTGCATACATTGTTCGAAACAGCACTGTGAAACAGTCCTGGGTTTAATTTATGCTGTTAGGTATTACCGCGGAAATTTAAGTGCCATTTGTGTTCAGATAGGACATGATTTTTTAATGATAATAAGGGATGAGATGAGCAGGACGTTCAGCTGTTGGTATTTGATACCTGCCCTGCCCATTACAATGCAGTGGGGATTATTGAAAATCCAGAAAATTCTGAACGGCACTACCATTGCGTCGTAGCTCACTAGCTACGACGCAATTGTAGTGAAATTACTGGGCTTCAGACCGAAACACAATAATGCTTACACATTACTGCTTCACGGTACTGCCTCTCACTGTTTATTTTTTAAGTGTTATAACAATAATAATATACGCCTTTATTCAGATAGCATCATTTACATATATACTTACAAACTATCCTTAACTAAGTATTTATCACCATCTGTTTGTCTATTGACAAAGGCCTCTTCCAACTTCTTCCACTCTTTTCTATCTTTAGCTAACCTATACCATGTCTTGCCTGCTATCGTCCTAAGTTCGTCTGACCATCTACTGTATTGTCCCCCCGGTTTCATTTTTAAGTTCCTGGGATGCCAGTCTGTGATACATTTGCTCCATTTGTCTATACCCCGAAGGGTGTGTCCTGTCCAGCGCCATTTAAATTTTCTTATAGTATTAGTGACATTAGTGATTTTTGTTTTCTGTCTTAAGTCTGTGTTTCGAACTTTATGTGTTTTATTTATATTCAGCATACTCCTATCCATGGCTCTTTGGCAAGTCTCTAGTTTTTTAATCTGTCTTTGCGTAGGCGATCAAGTCTGACAACCGTAGGTCAATACAGGAAGTACACAAGTATTATAGAGTTTTCTTTTTATGTTTATTTTGATATCTTTGCTTTTCATTACTTCTTTGAGTCCCCAGTATTTTTTCCAAGCATGTCCTATTCTTGTATGAATTACTTTATCTTGATCTTTTTGTGATATACCTTGTCCTAAGTAAGTGTATTGATGTACATATTCGATATTGCTATTGCTTACTACAAAGTATATACTTTTTAAGTGTTATAAAAAGTATTAACTCCAAAAAAAAAAAACTGGTCATTTGCAGAGTACTATTTTTATTTATAACTTACATCTCCTCTATCATATGTACTTGTCACCCCACGTCGCCGCTACAAGCAGTGGCATTAAGCGAGCATGACGATGCTTGTCACGAGAACTCTACCAAAATATATTATAACGATAACGTCATAACTAACTTTCCTTTTTAATATTATATGGTTTCATACGCACGCGCCTATAAATCTATGTAGTATGTATTAAGAAGTTCCGATGTTCACCTTCCTACCTTCATCACCGGCACGGCTAGGTGTATTTTTTTCATCAGATAACTCTCTTTAATTGTTATAATTTATCGGAATTTCCCCCAATAATCCTATATACATTATTGTAGGGACAAGCTGACCTAAATTGTATTTAAATCTATTTGACCGATGTTCATTTTTAATTAAACTTCAAACAGAATTTCGCTCGCTTTCGTTTTAAACTTTTTGGGTAACATGAACAAAGTTGAAGCAACACAAATTGTTTAAACACTTAATTACAAATTGTTATTGTTAGGGTATTACAGATATAATACTGTTAAGCCATTATACTGTTACATGATTAGGTCCAATTTATTACTCTTCATCTCTCCAGCACGAAAAGGGCGCTATTGCATTAAATTTCGAACCCCACGTGACCTTACATCCGGGAATTACTCCGCGTTAAAAAAATGAACAATACGATCCGGTGCGTTCCGAAACTCATTTTAGCCTAGCGTATTATCTCATTGTCACTAAAATTTATTATCTTAATTATTTCTCTTACCTAACACACTATATATAAATAATAATAACACTTTTCTCGCTAGTCGAGGTGAAAAATTGTATGTTTCACACGAGAGCAAATTTTTTTTTTGTCTCGTGCCTTTAAATCACTCACTACCTCAGTAGTATATAATAGAATCAATCGCCACGCTCGTGATTCAATTCTAGACTACTTCGCCAATTCGTGATTTAAAGTCAGCACTCGCAGCAAAAATTACTTTGCTCACTTGTTGAACAAATAACTATTATTTTTTGAAGTGAAAACTTCTTTAGCGGGGTTGAGCACTTTTCTTGGGGATTGGTATAAAATGTTAAACTCGAGTCATGAAAAATACGTAAGTCAATTTTATACAATGTTTTGGTACCAGGCAATCATAATTGAAGAAGAGATTGCCTTATGTATGACGCGAGTATACCTTGATATATTGTGACGTTATTCGCACGAAGTATTACTACATAGACACCAGGATAACATAAATATGGTAGCGGTGATTGTAATGTCTTTCATAGCGGTTGAAATCATGTGTCAACTTGTACCAGGACTACATAATATGCATTTTATGAGGTTCAGGCACAATGCACATCTTAAAATTTAATAATTATAAGATGGAATTACAATTTGGAAAAATTATGAAATGTAAAATGTCATTTTTAATCTAACCATTCCAAAATATTCTAAAATACACAACGTTAATGTTCAAATTTTCACTTCTGTTGGCACTCCCGGAGTGCAACCTGTATTGTTTTCAGACAAAACAGACTCACATGATGGAAAGTGGTAAGGCCCATTGAAATCCGCAACAGCAGGGGTCAATAGAAGCATTACCAGCCTTTAACGTGGGAGTATTCTTTAATCTTAAAGGTTCCTAGGTCGCATCGGTTCGGGAAAACTGTAGCCGGTAATTGATTCTGCAACATGGCTGTGCGAGGCAAGAAATTTCTAGCAAAACTCGAGATTGTAAAAAGCCACACGTCAACAACTTGTGGTTTAAGTTAGTTTACATTTAATTTTAACTTACTCGTGTTAGTCATGTCATTTGATAAATTTGTTGCATCGCTTAATATAAATTGAAATAAAAATATTTTATAAAATGTAAATAGGATAGCAATCTTTGCACTTCTTCTCTTTAAAGCTCAGCGTTTGGACAGGGTGTGATTTTTTGATCTAATTGAATAAATCTGATTTGATTTGGTACAAGAAATGTCAAATTGAATATTTTATCAATAATGTAAGTAAACTTTTTGCTTTTCGTGGCTTATTGCTGTTTAGCAACGCCTTCTATTGAAATAGCTTTAGTTTTGCTGTGTCTGTAAAGGAGTAACTTGCTCCAAAAATAATTTTTCTCACAAAAAAATAACTTTTTTTCACGATAGAAAAAACTTAATTTTTTCTTATAAAAAAGCAACTCAGAAAAAAACCGGCCGTGTGAGTCAGACTCCCGAAATAAGGGTTCAGTACCATGAATCAAATCGTCCAAGGAAAAAAGTTCGAAAAAATCTATTTTATTCGTGGTTCGATTATAACCTCGAAATCTGATACTTTTTTTATTAACAACATCATATTATAGAAATTTACTAATAATGACAATTATCTATACTGATCTAAACTAATATTATAAGGAAACATTTGTGTCTTTCTATGTTTCACGGCGCCTATATCTGCCGTGAAGCAGTAATGTGGAAGCATTACTGTGTTTCGGTCTGAAGGGCGCCGTAACTAGTGAAATTACTGGGCAAATGAGACTTAACATCTTAGGTCTCAAGTTGACGAGCGCCGATGTAGGGCCGCTCAGATTAAGATTTTTCAATAATACAGAGCGGCACTGCTTTGTAATGGGCAGGGCGTATCAATTACCACGAGCTGAAAGTCCTGCTTTTCTCGCCCCTTATTTTCATTAAAAAAAGAAGCTGAGGAGCACAGAATATTAAAATATTAAAATGGCTAAGTTTTATAAATGCTCACAATTTAAATACGACTGAATAATATTTTATGCAAACTTACGACTCGAGCTCGATTTAAAGTTTCGAAGTAAAGCTATAAAGTTAAAGAAGGTTAAGGAAAAATCTACATAAAGTACAAGGATTTGTTACTATTTGAGAACATAGTTATGTAAATAATTCCCTCGCTTAGATGGAATTTAGGATGTTTTCTTTTCACAAAAGTTTCAAAGGGCAATCTCTTAAAATTAACTTTATCATTCTTGACGTAACGTATGTATAGTACTAGCTGATGCCCGCGACTTCGTCCGCGTAGATAAATTGAAGATTATCACATGTCCTATTCCAGTTCCGGTTCCCGTTTTCGCTCCCGTTCCCAACATATCATATGAATCTATTTTCGAGGAAGATTGCTATGGAAAACTAAACCTACTATTTGTATAGTTATAGCTCATCGACGTGACTTTAAATTTTTCGCAAATCCCGAGGAACCATGGATTTCCGGGAGAAAATGTAGCCTATGTCCTTTCCCAAGCTCTAATCTATCGCTATACCAAATTTAATCAACATTGGTTCAGCAACTCCGGCGTAAAAGCGTAACAAACAAACTAACATTCACCTTTACAATATTAGTAGGGATGAGATTTCGTAGAATTATGCCTACGAGTTGTAATACTCATGAATAGTTACGGCCCTACAAATAATCGTGGTATAAAGTTATACCCGAGAATAACCGGCGTTTATTTGCATGGCTGCTTGACATTCGTACTAGTAATTTTAGTAAACACTTTTCCGCTGACATACGAGTATTGTTGACGGATATGTCGAAATTATCAATGTCTTGAAGTTTGGCAACTCTCATCATGTACGTCGGAGCGTTGCTACGCGACATTAGAATAAGTTCATAGACCGAAAGCATTAGATACGAGCCTATTGCGGCACCAACGTTTTATTTCTATGGTAGTAACCACAGAACTGTTTAAAAACATTAGAATGATCTTGTATTATGTGAGTGACGGCTCACATTTCACTGTAATAAGCTTCACACCTGATGTCTTTTTGTACTCCTCTAAGTTTCTTTGTCATTTATATAGCCACGATCAGTAATACTCTAAGTATATACTCTATGGCCTAAAAAAGCATTGTATACCGTACTATAATGTTTGTCACTTAGAACTGTCATAGAATGTCGCCAAAAAAGCACAGTTGTGTTGATGGCACAGACAACTAAATCTAAGTAAGGTATGGAAGGTTCATTGTAATATTAAGTAGTACATAATATATTGCATACATAATATTTTTTATTGACACACTCTTACACAAATTATCTTGCCCCAAACTAGGCATAGCCTGTACCATGGGTACAAGACAACGATATATTTAATACAATATACTTACTTAAACATACATTAATACATATAAACATCCATGACTCGGAATCACACATCCATATTCATCATATAAATGATTCCACCTACCGGGATTCGAACCCGGGACTATTGTTAATAGATACATTCATTGCGATAATTTTTTAACCTTTTTATTTAACTGTTGCGTAAAATACTATTAACTGTTCTGTGATCGTAATAGATATTTTTCCTTAAACAATGACCTGTTAAAAATACATCTATTCACCATAAGCTCTAATGTATTCAGCAACTTTCACAAAATAAACGATAATATTCAACATGTGCAATAACAGAGTGAAGAGAGTGCTATAAAGTCTCCTTTACATCGTCGCGAGACATTACCATATACACTGTAACTACATAAAAAACAATACACACGGTCTATACGGATTATGCACATTATATTTAAAGTGGTGTAGATTTTTTATAGAATACTGTGAAACTAATGCTAAGTGAACTCAGTACAGATAACCATTGACGTATTTCATACTCTTTTAAATTTAAATTAAATCATTCTTGAAACTCCTTCCTAGACCTCGTTCAAACCAATTTTCGTTGGAAAAATGCATGGTAATGTACATCGTATTTTTTTTAGTTTTATCATTCTCTTATTTTAGGAGTTACAGGGGGGGGGGGGACACATTGTACCACTTTGGAAATGCGCAAACAATTCAATTAAAAAAAATAATATATCAGAAACCTTAATATCATTTTCGAAGACCTATCCAACTACCTGTATGGGTTTGATGAAAAAATTTTTTGAGTTTCGGTTCTAAGTATTCCTCATACTTATCCTAATCCCCAAAATTTATTGTTGTTTTTCTATATTTGTGTGATATTAATGCGGTTTACAGAATTCATTAACTTACCAAGTTTCAACAGTATAAATCTTATAGTTTCGGAAAAAAGTGGACATACGGACTGATAGACAGACAGATATCAAGAATCCATAAGGGTTACGTGTTTTGCCATTTGGCTACGGAACCTTAAAAAGTGACAAAAAACTAATATGAACAAAGCACATCACTTCAACTGCTTATATTAAGTCGTTTTACAATAATTTGTTAAACACCAATAATGTGAACCCATGTTCTATTTCATTTGTTTAAAAAAATGTGATAGCAATGAGCCCCCAGTGTATCCTGCAGTCGGTTACAAACACTACAAAAAGTCTCACGTACTCCCCTTATACCATCTGATCGTTTCATAGTGTAATTAATTTATTAACATGGAACATCAACATCATGTATTTAATTTAACTATCAATGAGCTTTAGTAAATAAAGGAAGACGACTGAAATATATGACTATAACAGAAAAAATCTTATAACTATATTTGGGAACTATGATAACATAAAATTAAAACTATCATTACGGGGAAGCGAACCAAGAATACTGGCAGCATATCCGCGTTGGATAGCAAGGCTGATCCGTTGACCGAAATAGTTGCCAGCCCTTGAGTTTCCAATAGCCTTATTGAGGCGCGAAGGTGTACTTTGACCATTCTCCGGGCCAATGGGCCCCACAGGCCAAGTATCTCGACACCAAACGGAACAAAAATATATGACTCACTGAGACCGACATATTTGCGACGCTTGCTGTCTTTTCTATCGAAGCAGTTGCCGCAGCCCCAACTGATGTAACTTGTACATGAGAAGGAGCCAGAGTGTCGACGCAAGGCGCGTCCCATACCAGCGCCCTTCCCCGTGCTCAAGCCACCAGCGTCATTCCATCAGGAAATAAATGATTTGCTATAATAAATGTATACAAAGTTGAGGTGTATGCTGGAGAAAATTCCCAAAACAACAACAAATCAAGGAGTTGGTCAGATATTTCCTTAGAAAACTGCTCATGAGAGTTCTGTTCACTTTGTACTAAGATCTGTTATGCTTATAGACGTATTACGAGTATATAGCATTCAAAATAATGCATAAACAAAATCTAAAGATCTCGTGAGTGATAAAAACAACTGTAAAATCAAAATTTTGAGCAGGAATGAGCCAAATTTAATATTTGCTATTTATTTTCGAGTGCAGTATGTAACAAACGAGATAATTTATAAATAAATCTTAGAGTAATCGGTGTATATTCATAAAAAAAGCCCCGATCGAATTAATAACCTCCTCCTTTTTGAAGTCGGTTAAAAATCAAAAGCACTTTGATATGAACCTATTGTGCCACCAAAGTTTCATTTCTATGGTCGTAATCACAGTTTAAAACATAAGACTGGTCTAGCTCACATCTTATGTCTTTTACTTGTTCTGTGATCGTAATAGATATTTTTCCTTAAATAATGACCTGTTAAAAAAGACAGCTTTTCACCATAAGCTCTAATGTATTCAGCAAATTTCACAAAATAAACGATAATATTCAACATATGCAATAACAGAGTGAAGAGAGTGCTATAAAGTCTCCTTTACATCGTCGCGAGACTAATGTCTCGCGACGATGGTAATCCATATACACTGTAACTACATAAGAAACAATACACACGATCTGTACGGATAATGCACATTATATTTAAAGTGGTGTGACTTTGATAATGTTAAGTGAACTCAGTAAAGATAACCATCGCCGTATTTCATAATCTTTTAAACTTAAATTAAATCATTCACAAAATTCTATTCGATAAAAAAGTGAAAAATCAAAAAAACGTGGTAGAAGTGAAACCTTCAAAAAATTTTGGTGTAATAAAGTGTAATAATTTATATGTAGAATGCAAAATTTCGGGAAGAGGATAATTGTAGGTTGTAATAATGATCATAGTGATAGAATTGCTGTTTTTAATCTTGTTGTTGATATAGTGCGACTGCTGACTATTTTAAAATTTAATTTGGCGTCCAAAAATTCAATCAACGGAATCCCTGTATCCGATGCAAAATTTACATTTAACCTTTAAACTGCATATGAAGTCCTTTCATTTATTTCAACCACTATAAAAGACATTACTATCACCACTACCATACTTATGTTGGCCTGGTGTCTATGTAGTAATACGTCATGCGCACGACGTCAGAATATATTAAGGTATCGCGTCATACATAAGACAATCTCTTCTTCAACTATGATCACCTGGTACCAAAATACTTTATAATGCTTACTATCTCATTTTCTACCACGATATGAATTTATGTGTCTGTCTCTTTTTACTGTCTCGCTTTTTCGTTTCATCGATCTTTGAGATCACAACAATTCTAAAGAAGTTTTCACTTCAAAAACTCAAAACAGAGGACATTACTTCAACCGTTTATATTATATTATTTTAGTTTATATTATAACACGAATAGTATGAACCCATGTCTCTCTATATTTCATTTCCTTAAAAAAAATGTGAAAGCGATGAGCTCCCAGTGTATCTTGCAGTCGGTTACAGCCACCACACTATGGGAACTTTCCTGTACACACTTTACACCATCTGATCGTTTCATAGTCTATTTATTTATTTATATAGAACATCAATATCATTATCAACAATAAAATTAACTAAAAGTTTTCAAAAAAATTTGAAAACAGTCCTAAACCACAATTAGGTGAAAAAAGCGGATAAAAGGGGAAAAAAATGTTATCTCCTAAACTACGCAAAATCGTAGAACATACAAAGGGGTGATTCGGATACTCATCACCATGAGGCTTTCAAATTTTAGCTTTGGACGCCAACGTCTCGGCCATCTTATATAATAATATATTGTATGCTATTTATTATGCATACAATACAATGCATAAACAAAATCTCAAGATCTCAAAATAACAGAAACTCTTGAGTCATGAAAAAAATTGCAAAATAAATGTAAATTTTTAGCAGGAACAAGCCAAATTTAATATTTGCAATACGAGCTTTATTTTCGAGTGCAGTATGTCTCGAACGAGATAATATATTCATCAACCAGTTATAGTTTAACTTACTAGCATTAGTTTTAATAAAATTTGCAATATCCAAAAATGCTGTGGAGTATCCATTGTACAGGATGCCGGCTAGTTGCCGTTGTGGTAAACATAATGTTTACCACAACGGCGCCCATTTCTGCCGTGAAAAAGTTATCTGTAAGCATTATTGTGTTTCGGTTTAAAGGGTGCCCGTAGCTAGTGAAATTACTGGGCAAATTAGACTTAAAATCTTACATCTCAAGGTGACGAGCGCAATTATATTGCCGCTCAGAATTTATGGGTTTTTTCATGAATCCTGAGCGGCACTGCATTTAATGGGCAAGGCGTATCAATTACCATCGGCTGCTCGTCCCTTACTGTCATAAAAAAATGCAAGAAGACTTCTTCAAAACAAGATACAGACAAGAAAAACTTTTATACAAAATACTGTGCAGTTGAAAATTATGATTTGCATCTAGAAACTTCTTCACCTGAGTTATGAAGACATGATAAAACTTCATGAAACAAATTAAACTAAGCTAAATTAAAATAATAAAAGTTTACTAGCTGAAAAGTGTTTGAAAGCGGGCTTTAATAACAGTGTTTTCCCTGAAAGAAAACGCATATTAAAATACTTACCTAATTCGAAGCTTATATTTGAGATAGGCACTTCAGTTTCCCGTAGATTTTACCAATTCTTCATACTCTTTGTACCTGTGGATGACGTATTTCCTGTGTCTCCCCGGCAGTGACGCCACCTAAACCTTTATAAAGGGGTTGCAGCGCCATTTTGGCTCATTGGCTTTTATTCACCAGGCAGAGTTGAAAAGTAAGCTTCGAATTAGGTAAGTATTTTAATATGCGTTTTCTTTCAGGGAAAACGCAGTTATTAAAAGTACTTGACCGTAATTCGAAGCTTATATTTGAGATGTGTCTGTTTTCGCCTGGTGAGAAATAGGAAATACTTTTTTAAAAATAATACGCCAATGTGATTTAACTTAATATATATATAATTTTAACAATATTATTGTCTTAGTATAGTTAAGTCTGTACATGGACATTTAAATATATGAATATTGATCAATTGGCTTGCGTTAGTAAAACTGTTTAAAGTTGAGTATTAATCATGATTCATATTAACCATTTTAAGATAATCAAGTCTATACTTCTGAAGAGACTTATTTTCCTTAACAAATGATCATATCAACCACTAATCATATATAAATTGTCATAATTTTAATTAATAGGATCAAACAGTTCTGTTAGATTAATCGACTTCTCACTGGGTCTTACTTGTCGCCTATAAAACTTTTGAAAAGTAGTGGCGGAACGCCAATTACCCCTTGCCAAAATATCCTCTAAAGGTAAATTTAAATAGTTGTGCGACGCTACTGCCGATCGTACACTACCGGGTGTAAATTGGATATTCGCTTCTTTAAATAAATGCCTTATCCAACCTGCTATTACTGCCCGTGTGGCAGGTTTGGCTGGACCTCTGATAGTTGTAAATAAATTACCTGTCTAAGAGGTTTCTCGTCTAATTTTTAACAATTTTATCGGTATCGGTATCGGTATCAATATTATTGGTCTATCCAAAACACTGGATTAAATTGAATATTGTCATTATTACTTAATAACTTCCACCCAGATTGTCTGTAATCACTTTTATCGATTTTAGAACCAAATTCTGGCCAAAAAATAACATAGTTATCATTTCTAATGCAACGTTCTGAATCTACTCTCAAAAGCGTTAAATCGTGGATACGGCGTCCAGAACACAAAAGCAAAAGGATTGCTGTGTGTCGGGATGCTTGATAAATATTATCATAATCAATAGAATAGGTGGATAAAAAATTTATTAGGTCGTAGATATGGGAACTAAGACGATTAGATGTATCTGAATTAGAAAGCGTGGAGACAACAGACTCATGCAAAAGAATAGTGTTATATCATAAACCATGAACTAAATGTAAATCTGCTAAGAATTGAGCAAGTTCGGCACCAGTAGGGTTTTTTAAATTGACTTTGTTTGACTTGGACCACCCGAGCCAACGCTTCCACGCTACTTTGTAGGTCTTCATCGTTGATGGTCGCCAGGAGCTCTTCAACAAGGATACTTGATCAGTATTCCAACCGTTTAACGCCTCAGTCCACCCCCACATTTCCATACTTCGAGTATGAGATCTTGCAAGTTTGGAGGGGGAAGACCCGTTGATGTGTCTATTAAATTCACATTCAGGCTCCTTAACACAAATGGAGCTTCGAGAGCCCTCGCCTTGAGATCTGCCCTCCAAAATACTTTCTGCCATCGTGGTACTACTAATAAAAATACTCCGGTCGACTGGTTTAGATGCGACAGAACTTTGGGTACAAGGAATGGTGGAGGAAATATCCATGCCAGGGGGTAGTTCCACTGAACGCTGAATGCATCGTGAAAGAGCGCTTTTGAATCTTTCTGGTCTAGAGATACATAGTTGTAAACAACATGAGCTCTCTCGAGAACTCTTATATTGTGGCTTTGACGAAGCTTTTGAGCAATCTAATTGGTCAGTATGGACAAGGTTTGGGGGCTGTACTGAGACCGAAAGGCAGGCAGGTCATTTCTAAGAGTTCGTTGTCGTAACTCAATCGAAGAAAACATCTGTGTACTTTTGAAACCTTCAAATGAAAATATGCCTGGCTCAGATCGATTTTGCACATCCAGTCTTGCGGCTGAAGAAAGTCGGGGATCCTGTGCATATTTATTAGGTGAAATTGTTAGATTTTTACAAATTTGTTGAGGGACTTCAGATTGAATTTTTTTTTCGTTCTGGCAACCCGATCGTTCATGTTGTAAGCTAAAGAACTCTGTAAATTTTAATTAAATTTCTATGAAATTTGCATTAATTTTATCAAAATTCAATCTCATCACGACCAAATTATATAAATATTAGTAAACAGTTTATTTATCTTGTTAATGTAAGTGTTGTGGAAATAATTGTTTTCGTAAAGTTAATTTAGGTTGTGACGTTTCTAAAGTCCGTTGTCGCCAATTTTAAAATTGGTCTTTGATTGAAGTGTAGTGCTGTTAATTTAATAACTTACGTAAGTAATACATAATATTTTTATCGAAAAAATATAGGTACATATTATATTAGATAATATCAATCTACGCTCTGTCCTCTTTTGGTCGTTGCTCACCTCATTGTTTTGCGAAATATTATACATTTTTAAACCATGAACACCCGCAAAACAACTATCCGTAAATTGGAAGACCAGCTACATCAGGCTCTCCAAGAGCTAAAGTCATCCAGGGCAGAATGTGAGCAATTACTACATGAGAGAGAGGATAGTGAGAGGGAAATGTTGAGTGTATTAGGAAAAAATCAAGAGATGAAAAGTGAGTTGGTAGAATTGCACTCTGAAATGCTTATTATACAAAGTCATAGAGATGAACTTCAGACAGTGTTGGCTGGTTTTGACCAAAGCAGTGATGCTTTTGATGTTGCCCTCAAACACATTTTGCTGACTTAGAATGGGAGCTAAGGGATGCTCATAAGCAAATTACTATCTTGGACTCACAAACAAATAACAGGAATATGTCCCACACACAGTCTGTGTTTGAGGAACTAATCTGCAATTCACCTACAATGTGTTCTGCTAACTCACCTAGTAATTCTGATTCCCCCAGTGTCACTATTGACTTAACTGGTAACAATTCTTCATGTAATACCTCTGTGACTGCCCAAACATTGGCCTTTAGTAGGAATAAATTTAAAAAATATGCTAAAATTAACAAATATATTAAGTCGACCCAAAAATTAATAAAAAACATCATAATTTCAGTAAGAATTTGTACTTGCCTAAAGAAAGATCAGAATTGTTAAACAAACTTAATCAGTGTAATTCAGATTTAGAATCATGTAGGTGTAATTATGAATATGAGATGCAGTAGCTTCATTCAGAACTCTCTAATATGAACAAAACCCTACAGGAAATAACTTATAAATATGATATGGCTCAAAATGAGATAAGTGAACATATAACAGTCAGTATAACCTAGAAACATTTGAATCGCTAGTGGCAAAAAACATATTTTGTGGGACACCTTCTCAAGCTTGCCAACAGCCGGAGCATGAGTCGCTTATACCTCAAGTGCAGAACCCTTGCATATCATTAGACATATCAACTATTTCCCTCTCACAAAATTAAGAGTTACAAACCAATATTAAACATAACATTATTATGTACAGTGATGAGATTGGAAAAAAAATTGGTTTACAACTGAATCTTAACTTTGGTCAAAATATTTTAAATATCTGTATGCCTGGGGCCACTTATTCCAATATTTTAGACAGAATTATAACTTCTAAATTCAATTTAAATACAACAATAATAATTCTAATTGGTAGAAGGGGAAGAACTAATAATAAGGATATTGCTAATTATTTCAAATTACTTAGCAACTTAGATTATGTAAATAAAATAATTTTGTTTGGGTTACCATCCAGTCAGAGCTTGCCAGAACGAGAAAATAATCATAGACATAAGTTAAATTTATGCATGCATACCTTGACATGTCGTCATGGTCTTTTCCATTTTATGGACACCAATAAGTTTATTGGTAAGTATTTTTATTTGACTAAAGAAAATTATTATCTTTCTAAATATTGTATTCGACAATTAGCACATGTGCTAAATTATTATTTTATTAACTTATCCTGTTCGGTGGACAGACAGACACCTGCTTCTATTGAGCAGGTTAGTAGTACCTTTGGTATTAAAACTGTGGAATATTTTCCAAACCATTTAAACTAGTTTATAAGACAACTGAGCACAACTACGGCAGAAATTTGAAATCTAATACAACAAAAAATAATAACTTGAATATAAAGCATAGCACACCCGTATTAGATAAATTTAATAATAAAAATTTTATTAACCTGGTGCACCAAAATATTTAGGGCTTGTCTGGGAAACACTTGGAAATTGAGTTGTTTTTAAATAATAATGATATTGATATACTTTGTTTAACAGAACATTGGCTAAAAAGTCATCAGCTTATGTTTAATTTTGGTAAGCACCAGGTTGCTAGTTCGTTCAACAGACAAAATGCAATACACGGAGGCTCTCTAATACTGATTCATAACAGTTTATGTTATGTATGTATATATGACATTTTTGAAAAAATTATGGATGAAGTTTTATTTAAAATTAGTAATAAAAATAATAAAAATATTCTTGTTTGTGGAGATTTTAATGTTAATTTATTAGTTGAATCCGGCCTGAGCACTAAGCTAATATCCCTATTTCGATGCTATAATCTAGTAAATTTATTTTTAGAGCAAACTAGAATTACAGTGACTGCATCAACCTGTCTTGATAATATATTTACCAATATTGTTCCACAGTCAAAGTCAATTATAAATAAATTAGAATCAGACCACTGTGGCCTACTAACCACTTTTAATTTTAATTATAGTAAACCTAAGTACAGTGTTAAATATGTACCTGTGAACACTAGTCGCCTAAATAATTTTAGATCAAATACTTTAATGAAGTTACCTAATTTAAATTATTATGAGGACCCAAATGAACTATATGATTCTGTTATTGATGTTATCAAAGGTGAATATAATGTTATATTTAAGCGAAAGTATATACAGAAAAATAATTCATTGTCTTTCAGTGATTGGGCAACGGTGGGAATTCATATTAGCAGGAGGAAATTATACTCACTTTATGAGTAAAAATTGTATAATCACTCAGAAAGATTTGCTAACTATGTAAAAAATTATTCAAAGATATTTAAACGCTCATGTACCTTAGCAAAATCAATGTATATATAATAAAATAAAGTATAATAAAATTAAAAATAGTTCAGATAAAATAAAATCAACATGGCAAATAATAAACAGTGAGACTTGAAGAAACAAACCTCGCAACTTAAATTTTAGTTTAAAAATAAATGATAAAATCTTGGATACAGACCAAGATGTCGCGGATGATTTTGAAAGATTTTTTGCTGATATTCCAGTTTCCACCACCAAGGCCCTAAAGTCATCTGCCACTCTTGCTGAATCTATAATTATGTCTAATGTAAATGAATGTAAAATAGAGTTCAAATTCACTCATGTTACTTACAATGATGTAATGAAAGCCTTTAAATCAGTAGAATTGAAAAAGGTTGCTGATCTTGATGGCTTATCCGTTAAAATAATTCACTCCATAGCTGATTGTATTGCTACATACTTGGTTGTCATATTTAACTAATGTGTTGACAATGGTGTGTTTCCTGATTTGATGAAACAGAGTAAAGTCATTCCATTATTCAAAGCCGGTAGTTCTTCTGACCCCACAAATTTTAGACCAATATCTATTCTACCGACGCTAAGTAAAATATTTGAAAAGCTTATATTACAACAATTGCTTAATCATTTTTATGGTAACAATTTAATGAGCACTAAACAATTTGGTTTTTCAAGGGGTCGCTCAACAACAGATGCTGGTGTTGAGCTTATTCAGCAAATTTTTGAAGCCTGGGATACTTGTCAGGATGCCGTTGGCATTTTCTGTGATTTATCCAAGGCATTTGACTGTGTTCATCATGAAATCTTAATCAGGAAACTACATCATTATGGTATCAAGGGAGAAGCACTTGACCTTCTTATTTGGGCAACAGGTTTCAGATGGTTGAGGTGAACAGTAAGAGGTCAGCTGGATCTCCCATTACCATGGGCGTTCCACAGGGTTCGATTCTTGGGCCATTCCTATTCCTTGTATATAAATGATTTACCATACTTTGTACAAAATAAACATGAGATAGTATTGTTTGCAGATGATACTTCTTTACTTTTTAAACTACATAGGCAGCATACTGCTTTTGATGACGTGAACAATGCTATCTCCAAAGTAGTGGAATGGTTCACTATGAATAATCTCCTTCTTAATGAAAAAAAAAACCAAATGTATTAAATTTTCCCTGCCTAATGTTAGACAGGTTGACACAAATATTGTAGTAAAAGACGATGAGTTGAAACCTGTAGATACAACCGTATTTTTAGGGATTACCTTAGATACCAAACTTCAGTGGGGTCCTCATATTATGAATTTGGCGAAAAAGCTTAGTTCTGCAGCATACGCAGTTAAAAAAATTCGGCAACTTACGGATGAAAATACCGCGAGGTTGGTCTACTTCAGCTATTTTCATAGTCTGATGACATACGGTATTTTACTTTGGGGACATGCTGCCGATGTTAACACCATTTTCACACTGCAGAAGCGAGCTATTCGTGCGATCTATAAATTAGGACCAAGAGTGTCACTAAGGGAAAAATTTAAGGAAATAAAAGTTTGAAAAGGTCTGTGTATACGTTTTTATAATAAGGTCCCTATTGACATTCAGAACTTACCTTTAAATGAATATAAATCAGTGCTAAAGAAAAAGTTGTATACAAAAGGGTACTATAAAATATCTGAATATCTGGATCTAAAGAACCCTTGGGACTGAGCTGCTGGGCTGTTACATGTCTGTCTTAGTTTGATAAATGTCATTATAGTTATATAATTTAAATATTAATATTGGTTCTGTTGTTTAATCAATTTTAATAATCATTATCATGAGTTATGTAATTTGAAACAAAATTGTAAGTAGAGGCATTTAGTAAGTATTGCATAATATGTAGATGAACTTGAATTGTTTTGTTATTCGGTAGATTTCTCGTGGCAGGTATCGTCATGCTCGCTTAAATGCCTCTGCTTGTGGCGGCGACGTGGGGCGGGTCGTTCCCTTCCCTAAAATATGGTCGAGGGAGGCGATGGCTGGTCCATGCGTAATGCTCGTGAACGGGTGCTACTCGTGGGGGCTGGATGATCTTGTTACCGGGAGGTCTGCTTGATGTGTTTTATTATTATTATTATTTCCTTTAAAGTTAAAGTTATTATATATTTTATTTTATGAAATGCTCACATAATGCCTCTATTTATTTACGGTATGTGTGGATTGATGCATCTACTATACTCAATAACTCTTGTATTTATAAGTATTAATTTACTTTTTTTTTTCTTTTTTTTGACGTACTCATGTAAGCCTTTCAGTTTTTGACTTTTGAGTATTTTTGTTGCGTCACTTTGCATATATTGTAATTGAAATGATGTAAAACAACTAAAATGTAAATCTTGACTTAAAAGAGTGGCAATGAGTTTCTTGCTACTTCTTCTCATTAGCTCAACCCATTACGAAGTAGCGGTAAATTCAATAAGAAACAATATTTATATATTTTTTTTGACATTCATAAGTGTCATTTTTGTGACCTACATGAATAGTGTTTTTGAATTTGAATTTGAAGATGGGACGGGCCGATCCGTTGCTTTTTGTTTTTTTTTTTTATGAAATAGGAGGACAAACGAGCGTACGGGTCACCTGTTGTTAAGTGATCACCGCCGCCCACAATCTCTTGCAACACCAGAGGAATCACAGGAGCGTTGCCGTTGGTACCAAAAAAAGGGGGGAAATGAAACTGGGGGAGAATTGAGCTAGCTTTAGAATGCCCTGAGCTTACATTTCCTGAATTATTGCAGTCATTTCTGGAGAAACTATCGTGCGAAACGGACTGTTTTTTGTTTGGAATAGACAGTAGAGGATTTCGAATGAATGGTATGCGGTAACCTTTTATTAATTCCAAAAGGGTTTCCGGTGTTCCCATTTCCCTCCAGCTCTCGTAGTAGTGAATCAGTCGCCCGGCCCTGAATGACCTCGAGTCATTGTGGATATCGCTTAAATTCCCCTCTATGGGCATAAGACATGGGCTCTTTTCCTCTTCCCCCCCTCTTTGAACTACGAAGCCTCGAGCCCCGGTTTTGAAATGAGCCTCGTGTATTTTGACCTATTGAATTAAATTGGTTAGCACCTTGGTTCATATTACTATAGCCTCCCTTGGAGGGTGGCATGTTATAAATAGGTCTAAATTGTGCTGAGGCGTAGTGGGGAACTTGGGCACTACTCGATAGTGCCACGAACCTTGCGCTGCATTTACCACGCAATGGTTGCTTAATGGATTTATGAGGACTTCTATAAGAAGTTTCATGCTTAAGGGGCCAAAAAGATTTACGAATACCACCTGCTTTCTCCAGAGCTGAAGAGAAAGCATTCGCCTCAAAAACGTGAGTGTTTGAGGGAGGTATTTTAATTAAACACACTTTAGTTGCGGGGTCTTTTACTTGTTTGAGAATCGCATCTCTTCGCACTTCTATAATTTCAGATCTATGACCGCAAACCATTTGTAACAGGTCAGTTGAAATTTTATGAAATTCACCTTTAAAAAAGAGTTCCTCAATTTTATTACTTAAATTATCCACAACCCCAGTTTCTGATTTAGCCCACGATAATAAACTACGTATACATTTTTGTAAGGACTCTTTTTGTTTAAGAATGCCAAACGTTATAACTGCGTATGCCTTGTCAGCCTTGGCTAGATGTGTCAAGCTGTCATAAGGTTTGATTTCACCATTCACTTCAAGATCCACAAAGCCAGGAAAGTGATTGTAACCTTTCTGAGTGTCAGCATACGTGACCTCGGCCCAATCTGGGCTGTTAAAACGTTGAACATTTGTTAACATTTTAAGAAAAGTCTCAGGGGTTTTAGGAACGGTCGGTTCTTTCAGTTTTGTTTCGATGTCGAAAGAAAATTCAGAAGTTAATTTTTTAGGAGATGGTTGTGGATTTTGATCCTCAACTTCATCATATAGGTCCCCGCTGACCTTTGAGCAAATAGATACATCATCCTCACACATGTTGTAATTGGGAGGGTAGGTAATAAAATTTCGCAACTCACTAATCTCCTTCGTTAGTTGTCGGAACATCTTATGATCACACCTCCTTTTCTTTCGGCGATGACGACGCGATCGCTTGCTGGAGTGCCGAGATGATGTATCAGAACTGGAGCTGCTAGAAGAGCTCGTACTGCTACTGCGGGATAGCTTGCGACCCACGCCACTCGTTTGTTACATCGTATGCCCAAGTTTGTTGCATCGTATGCCCAAGTTATTAGCGATTCAATAAAATCTGTTGGTATTTTTATGTGTATATTTTGTTTTTTGATCAATCAAAAAATTTGCTGGCGCTCTGCTAGACGCTGAGCAACTGCAAGCCAGCGAGAATTTAAGTTTTTATTAAAGACAAAATTACCCAGCATGCATATTAATATTGTAACAAATAAATAGGTACAATGATATTGTAATACATAAAATAAAGACGGGGTATACGCAATCTTGTTTGGAAACGAGCGTTGCGGACTTCATTAGAGCTAAAGACTGGCCGTCATCTAGTCCCGATCTGATGATTTATGGTCAGATTTAGAGAGTACGAGTAAATTTCCCATGGAACGTTTAAATTACTATATTGCAGCCAATGAACACTTCGAATAATTATTTACATTAAGTGTTCTCTATGATGAGTAATTAAATTTAGTGAAAAGTAGTGATATATTTCTCTAATTCTTAAAACATAAAAGCGGTTTCTGGTGCTAAGCCGTAATAGGTATATAGATATAGTGTATCGCGAATTATTTGTAGGTATTTAATGTTCTATAATTCCTTACAACATTTTAATGTTCTTTCTATACCTCTTTTCGATTCGTTCACCAGGAAAACTCTTTCTTTATTTTATTTATTTTTATATATAAATAGTGTATATACATAATATCTAAGACTTATCTTTTCAGATATTGACATATTAGGGATATCGGAACTACAATTCAAATCAGCAACTAATAAGCACATTGAAACAGCATCAACTTAATTAATGTTATTTAATTAAATTTAAACTTAAATCTCATTGTTATGAAATTAAATATTCTCATTGGAGACTTATATGTAACCTCATAATAATATTGTAAGCAACATCTGTTTGTAATAATCTCTTGATAACTGCGTTATTAGAGTCTACTTTTCTTTCTTGTTATCTAACACTTATATAGTAACCCGTGGACATTGTCGTTGGTTATGCACTTAGTACTACTTATGTTATTTCTTCCTCTGATGTGTAAGTTGTATGTTTCTTCATCTAGTGTGTAATTGTTTTGTGTCCCAGATAAAATAAAAATAAAACATTTGTGTTAATCCAGGGTGTCAACTTCCTGCATACCGAATTTTATCAAAATAGATCCAGCCATTTGCTCGTGAAGATGAAACAAATACACACAATTTTTTTTATTATATTAGCATGATATCAAACATAAGACATAACTGTAACTCCTAAAATTTTCACGCAACGCATCAATACCTCTCAGATTGTAGATTTTTTTCATACTTACTGACACTTATCGTATTATTTTGGATAATTCATATTATATCCTTATAAATTATAGCCTATATTTTATTCTGATGTATAAGCTATATTAGATTAAGGATTGGTCTCCGATGTACTCCAACTAGATACCGCACTACCTACCGAACAATAGTTTTCTGATTACGGCAGCTTCAACGACATCTGTGCGTGGCATCTTGATACTCAATGTAATCTTCAAATTTTGTAACATACGCTTCGTGATATTATGTAATACAATGTACTTACTGATGATATGTGATCCCAGTGTCATTCTTATTTTTGTAGTATTATTTTTACAAAGTTTTACTACGCAACCCGTGATTTTAGTTTCAATTATTAGCAAAGTTTAACAGAACATGTGGCAAGGCAACGTCACACATTGTTCGAGACTGGCACGAGTATGACCAAGTGGGCGTAGTATTAGTTGCCCCACTTTGCGTCTACGCCTGCGGTATCTAGTTGGAACACAGCGGAGACCAATCCTTAATCTAAGCACTGAATTAATATTTATCTTGTGTGTCTTATCGATACTGCATCAAATCCAGAAATGTTTGAACGGATTTTCGGATTGCCTATAGTGTTTGTGTAGTGTAGTAAACTTTTGACGTATCTTCAAATGATGTAGTAGTTACTATACATTAGTTAATTTTTTTTAATGTTCGGTTTAAAGAACTTTAATTTCTCATTAAGACTGTCGTCACTTACATGAAAACATAAAATCAGTGAGTGAGAGGCGAATTTGCTCATTGCTGCTTTCCGGTTTTTAAGGCGGTGGTCCAAGTTACAAGATATAGTTTATTGTTATTATGATAAGATGTTTTTATTCATTGCTTTGTAAATGATATAGCAGCCTTTTTTTGAAGATGTTGAGCGAAGTTGCTTCTCTAACAGTTTTCGGAAGCTTATTGTATAGCTGTGCCCCTGCAAATGTTATATTATTTTTACCATAGTTGGTTCTAATACTAGGTAATACAAGGTGTCTGGCGCGACTTAATACATATTTGTTGGTATTGTGTTTTGTTGTGAATGTTGTATTTCAGTGAATGAGTCTATGAGTTATCTTATATATAAGTATGCATGTGTAGTAGTTGTAAAGTTGAGTAATGTTCAATAGTTTAGCTGTTTCTTTGTAAATAGTTTCTGTAGGAGTTAAGTAGTCATAATTATGTAAAATTTTTATTATTCGGTTTTGTAGGGTTTGTAGGATCTTTAATGTTCTTAGTTACTAAATAAAATAATTTTGATGGATGATAGAGTACATTAAATTTATTTGTGATTATAATAAATCTTTTATAAATCGACCCAGGGCATGAGATTTTTCAGATACACCAAAACTGAATGTGCCGTACGGCACACTACTCCCTCACCAAGTTCTTACTCTTGATTTTCGTTTATAAGATGGTTTATTTTGCATGGTCTTATAGCGTGTTTCAGATACATTCACTCAAATCATCCTAATTATAAGCAATCTATTACTACACGTAAATTAATACGCATTGACAGAACGCTGAGCGAGCGCCAAAATCGTGCCGATTCGCTTAGGATATGACGTATTGCTCAATGCTTACGACATTAAAAAAAGTACCTAGTAAATGATAAAGACGCGCCACGGGTTGTACTCTGTAATTTCAAATTAAGACATAAATAGAAAGAAAACTGATAAAACTCTGCATTCAGATACACTCGGCACTAGTGTTTAACACAACATAGTCTCACACAACTCGTACTTTGATGTGGATTATTTTCCCACAAACAAAAATCACGATAGTTGCACATAATATTATATTAAAAATGTTTTTTTCTTTGGTTATTTTAGATTCACTATGATACTTATTTGAATGAATAATATTAAAATAGACTTTATTCATATACAATACATTTACAACAATTTGTATTCAGTTTTACCTCTACCTATATAGTACAAGCTCCCTTCTGCTCAATTCTGTAGATATCTATTTTTTTGATAAAAATTATAAATGAACGTTGAGAGAGTATGCGATGTATTAGCGATAGGTTGCCTATAAAAATTTGCCCGCAATTACTTGTAATTAATTAAGTATAATTAATTTTACAGTAATATAATTTTAAAGGAAATTTTGTAAAAAATTTAAAAAAAAATGGTTGCCAGTCAGCCGCAACATTGGGGTTGACTAGTGACTGAATAATCAACAGGTATATTACTTTTGATTATTCAGTCACTTGTTTATTTTTCTATTTTAATACAAAATAGAAGTTTTCTTTATGACAATCATAATAAAAAATATAAGCTAACTACTTACGGTTATCCATGGTTGCCGGCTAAAAATAGCCGCAAGGAGATGATGTCAGGTAAGTGTAAAAAAGAAACAGATACATGCTGAATGGAGCAGTGGAATTGTAGCTGTACCTACAAGCAATAATATCAATTAATACAAATGTCTAATACCTAACTTGTAACGTAGCATTATAGATCATAGAAATAGTAATCGTGCATAATAACTGTAATAAGCGTATGCCAAAAGATTCGTTCTGAAAAGAACATTTTATTTTATATAACGTAATATTAGCTCTGATAAGAACCATTTCATAATGCTGTACATCAACTCATAGAATCATACAGATCACCAGTAGTCATCTCATGGATGTACGAGCATCGTCACGTTCTCTCGACGACCGCAGATATACTCACGTGATCAGTCATATGCTCCGCGTTACACAACCGCACAGCAAGGCCGAGCGTCCTCGAATGACGCCTCGGGGGTCGATCGCTATTCATGCAATTTTAATCAATGAGCGACAGAGTAGGTGCTGAATGCTCATTGACATCGTATGATCGAGGTTCGACGCGAGTTTACACAAACCGCGCTCTCTGGCCGGCTTACTGCGATAGCATTAGTTTTAGAGCGAGATAGAACACATAATATTATTCTCAATTCTTATTGAATGAAACGTTTTACTATTGGTTAAAATGTAAGCTTTAGTATTGGTGTGTATTTTCTGAACTTGTAAATATTTTTTAAGTAACAATTGTAATTGGGTAACTAGTTTTAAGGATTTTGTATGTATATCATGTTACTTTCAAATAAATCATATCTTCCACATATTATCGATCGCTATTCATGCAATTTTAATCAATGAGCGACAGAGTAGCTGCTGAATGCTCATTGACATCGTATGATCGAGGTTCGACGCGAGTTTACACAAACCGCGCTCTCTGGCCGGCTTACTGCGATAGCATTAGTTTTAGAGCGAGATAGAACACATAATATTATTCTCAATTCTTATTGAATGAAACGTTTTACTATTGGTTAAAATGTAAGCTTTAGTATTGGTGTGTATTTTCTGAACTTGTAAATATTTTTTAAGTAACAATTGTAATTGGGTAACTAGTTTTAAGGATTTTGTATATATATCATGTAACTTTTAAATAAATCATATCTTCCACATATTCCTCACAGTCAAGCAGTTGTTTTATATAATCGCCAAACGTCTCTAAAGAATCTTAGGCTATGAAGTAAATTCTTTATTTTATTGAATTTACTAAAACTTGTAATACCTCTCTATTGTTTCTAATAAAATTTACCATATTTAAGATAACTTCACTGTTCAATGGAAAGCCTTCGACAGACAAACCGCAATATATCCACACAATAATCGTAGCATTTCATGGGTGTAATTCATGAAATGAAACCACAATTCTGATTACATTTGAACCATTTCAATTCCAGCACAAATGCACTAAATGTGATTAATTCAGACAATGCACAGCTTATACTAGTGGATTATTGATATCGACGTGCCAGTATTTCGTATACGACATTTGTTATGGAGAGAAAGGGAGAAACGAGCGTACTGGTCACCTGGTGTTAAGTGATAACTACCGCTCACAATCTTTTGCAACAGTAGAGTTACCCCAGGCGTTGTTGGCCTGTTGAGAGGCTATACATGTTTTAAGGTACTCGTGCCTTGAAAATACTGCCGAAAGAAGCCTATTCCGCAGTTTATTTGCTCGTGGAAGAATAAGACCGTTAGTTTGATATCTGAGTTTGTGGTGCGATGATGAAATTCATTGGCAGGGGTTAGATCAATCAGCTGTTTGAATACTTATCTCAATAACAATAACGTTTTCAATTTATTAAGAGCTTCATAAGTTTCGTTGAGTGGAGTGGTATTTTTACACGCTTTTTATTTGCTTCACCTGTGTGTTTGTTTGTAACAAACTCATTTGGGCGCGATTTTAACCCCACTTTAAACGGCCAAATTTAATTCAAACTTCGTAGATTTATCAAGGACGGATGACATTTGCATTTCATTTATCAATTCCGTTTAAGAGGGAGAAATTGATATGAAATATGTTAATTTAAAATTTATTTTTCCGTAGGCTTGTTTTTTCTCCTCTTCCATAAAAAAATATTGTTATTCTCGTCGCATCAATCTCGCCATATATCTTGCCTTTTTTATTTATTCTTAGGTCTAAGATGTGGTAGTTAATGTAGTTAGCGATAGATTATAACGTTTTTTAATTTATACAAAGTCCTATTAGGAAGTGTTCATAAAATTAAAGCTTTTCTATAATTTTTCAAATTTAGAATAGGATATAATATAAATTATTGTCATAGACACAGGGAATACAAATCATCAGTAAGAAATTTGTATTTTATTTATTTCAATGTAAAATAACACGAATCTTGTAATTCGCCATGTATTTTGCCTTTATTTTTTTCTTTATTCCCAGATCTGAGGTGTGGTAATAAATGTAGTTAGCAGTAGATTTTAACGTTCAATAATTTATATAAAATGCTATTTTCAATTTGAAAAGTTATAGCAAAGGTTTAGTTGTATAGAAAAAATCACAATTATTCAAGTAAGTCAAAACGAGGTTACAATCATGCTAAGTGTCCCCGTGATTAAAAGCGCCAGTTAAAAGCTTCGCGCAATTCACAAATGACGTACAATAAAACATTTTTATAACCTTATTTAACAAAATTTACTGGTTGAGAGCTTAGACTATATTACTTTGTGAAATTCATTACAATTTGAATTAATTTAATAAAATTTGAGTTTAAATTAATTTTTGTTCTTTATATCACTTTGGTTATAGACAGTCTCTCAAAGAAAAATTTCAAGTAATAAATATTATAACTGTTCATTGGCAGTACATATATGAAAATTTAATTTACTTTCACAAAAATCGTCACCTTTTTGGTCTGAATAGTTATTTTTATTATTATAACACCATAAATAATGGATTGTATTGTATTGTAACTAAGGAAAATGTATACACTTCTATAATAAAGTCCCAGCCACTGTTCAGGCATTATCTTTAAATAAATTTAAATGTCTTATTATAAAATCGCTCTGTCGGAAATCCTACTACTCCAAAGCTGAAATAAAAACAAATATCTAAGTGATCCGACAGCCTGAGACTAGGTTATGATTATTTTAGAGCAATAGCAATGACAGTAAAATATTGTATATTTCATTAAAAACAGTGCAAAAAAGAATGCTGGGAGAGTTTCTCGCGCCGCTGCTTCTCTCTCAGAGCGCCATTTGTTTCCGAAGCGGTAACTGTATCTAGTACATTAGAAATGACATCAAATAGAGTTCTAAAGCAATCAATTTTGGGAAAATAAATGCCCTTAATACCGTTTAATCCAGTGGCTACCAGACTATATGCTGAAGATTGCCTACTGAAATTTATCAATAACCGTTGTATGAAGTGGAAATTCGTTTATTGTAACGTAACTATAACTATAACTTTTAGAACTTCATGTTTCAACACCATTAGAATGGACTATGTTATTTTTATGACAATAAGGGACAAGACGAGCAGGATGTTCAACTGATGGTAATTGATACGTCCTGCCCATTGCAATGCAGTGCCGCTCAGGATTATTGTAAAATCTAAAAATTTTGTTTGACACTACAATTGGATGTAATTCCAGAAAAACGTTCCAAACCATAATCATATCGAAATTGGGTTAAGAACACAAAACTGGTGACGTGATTCATATTAACGGACTGACACAAAATGGCAGCCCTACTGTCACTCTTTAAATGTCATCATGACTTAGCCCACCCCACATGTATGGAATACGCTGACATTTATTAAACTTTAAACACGAATTCCTTAAAATGTAATGTTTGTTGGCTTGGAACGTTCTTCAGGAACTACGTTTAATTACGATAAGACATAAGATGTTAAGTCTCGTTTGCCCAGTAATTTAACTAACTACGGCGCCCTTCCGACCGAAACACAATAATGTTTACACATTACTGCTTCACGGCAGACATAGGCGCCGTTGTGGTGCCCAAACGTAACATCCTGTGCAAAGGACACTCCCACTGGTAAATGAACAAACGCATAATTCAATTGATTTTAGACTTACCGATATTTTAAAGTTATGTATCTGTGAGCATTAAAAGAACACATACCTAATCATTTTAACAATGGACTAGTTAGAATAATACTGAGGTCCCGGTTATAATGTTAGTGTTAATTAAATAGAACAAAGACTCTTTGGTGATACATAATATATTCATACGCTCCTTAGTTTCTCACGTATTGATTAAGTACGTTATAACAGAGTTTGGCAGCTTTTGTCGAACAATGTGTGCTCTCCACACTCGTTATTTTTAAAGTATATAAAACTAGCTGACCCGGCAAACGTTGTTTTGCCATATAAAGTATTTGTAGTGTTCGACCGTTTTATCTCACTTATTTTTTAAATCAGACTATCACGAAGAAGATTTTCATCTTTCGGGTTAATATTGACACTCATAAAAATGTGGCTTTCTATTGGGAGAACCGCGGCCTTCGACGCGCTATTTATAGACACGCTCCTCCGGCCGGCCGGAACCGCCGCAAACGCTACGTCCCGCAAGTTTTAAATCTGTAATATCTAAGAAATTATATAATTAGAATCCTCAAAAATAACAGCATTTCTCCACTATTTAATGGATGTTATTATACATATAAAGAGTCCTCTTAAATCACTCTACTTAAAAAAAAAACCGCATCAGTGATACATAGAATGTAGGAAGCAGACTTTAACCATTTTCATACATTAGTAGTTCTATACAGTTGTAATAATCAGTTTTATTCGTAAAACCGGGGACCCAGTGCTCTGTGAACAGCTGTATCACTTGGCGTTGTGTAAAGACGTCGCATCATTGTGTGTCTTCTACAGCATTTATCACGGGGAGTGTTCCGAAGAGGTGTTTCATCTGATTCCTGTCGCTGAATTCCACCTTCACATGACACGCCACAAATAAGGATATCATCCTCCCCATCTGGATGTGTCCTCCACAGCGCGATTTTCAAGGAGATTTCTTCCACGGACTACAAAGCTGTGGAATGAGCTTCCTTGTGCGGTCTTTCCGGGACGATAAGGCATACCTTAATTTCATTAAAAGCACGTATACTTAAAGGCCAGCACGCTCCTGTGATTGCTCTGGTATGGCAAGAGAATGTGGGCGGCGGTGATCACTTAACACCCGTACGCTCGAATGTCCTCCTTTTTCCATAAAAAAAAATAATCATTAGCTGCCGCACAATTGTGTCCCAAAAGTCCATCTCATTATATTCAAGATCTCGTTTCAAACCTTGACTACACATATTGCAAAAGTTTGTTGGAACGTCATGATCATAAAACGATTGATGTCACTATACAATACTTCATATTTATGGTTATAAATATAAAACGAAAAGATTTACTTAAGCTATTCATGTTATCATTCATATCTAGTCATAAAATTGAATTTTGCAACCGACCTGTAAAAATATCTGAATCTCAATTTTTTTTATAAAACTATACAAGCTTGTTTGGTACTTTATAGTACCATGCATACTCAGTTAAGAGGTTTAATATAAATTTTGCATCGCATACACCGAGTCCGTTGATTGAGTTTTGCACGCCAAATTTATTTTGAAAATGTGCAGCAGTCACACTGTATCAACACTAAGATCAAAAATAGTAATTGACTATTACAGAGATATATGGACCATATTAAGACCAAAGTATACTTTAATTACCATAAGACTCTTGTTTCATTTATTGATAGTGTAAGCTCTGAGTCTGAATAAATCTTTGTAATATATAAGAATAAAAAGTTAAATAATTATTAGACTTTTTATAACTATGATCAATTTAAATCTAAAATCTATAATTATCCTCTGTCCGAAATTTTACATTCGTCTCATTATCTTGAAGCCAAAATTTTTCAAGATTTCACTTCTACCACGTGTGAATTGCACAACATGTTTTTTTTTCATTCTTAAGAATTCGTGTAAAATGCTCAGCTCTCATCTGCAACACAGAAACAGAATGACTAAAATTTCACAGTGGATAATTGTTGTTAAATTATAAAAGATAATTAAGTGTCTGAGAGACGCTTCTTGTGCAAGCCTAAGGCGCATTCGTTTCTAAGAAAGTAATTATAAGTTTCCGATACAACATTCAAAGACAACTTCGATATCTTGAAGATACTTGTCAGTTGTTTCTTGTTCTTCTTAGCAAATACAGCACAAGGGAAGTAATGATCTTTTAGAGAAATGTTTTTCTTTGTAAAAGGCTTAATGATTTGAGCATGGTTATTTAATTTTCTTCGTGATCTATCAAGCCCTAGACTTATAGTAGGATAAGAGTAAAAAGGACAGAAATACAAAAAAATTTAGAAAATCCAAAAGTGCCCGCCTCGAACGCTCATGGTATAATTTTTTATGTTAAATTTTGAATAAAATCGAATCAATTGCGGTTTAAAAAAAAACGAGAAGGCCTACATTAGTGATTTTCGAAAGAAACCTTCTCTGCTTAATTCTGAAAATTATGAAAAAAATATTAACTCGTTTCGTCAGGTCATTCTCGAGATATCTGTACCACGCCGTTTTTTTGAACCACCGACTAATGGACGTCCACGATAATTTTTTAATGAACGTTTTTTTTTATATTAATACATATTCGACAACTTAACAAATGTATCAGGATTATTCATTAGTATCTCAGCTTTATATTGATGTGCTTTTTATAATGTGTAAGAGTAATAGAAAAAAAAATATGCAGTTTAAAGAGTGGAAATCGTGTGACCTTGACAGGTCGGTTATAAAGCACAAACTCGCCTTCGCGTTCGAGGCGTGCAAAAATGTAATTTACAATTAAAATGATAGAGAAACAACATATTATTAGTATTGTAATTATAATCTTTAACAATCGTTAAGAATATGTTACAGATTTAAGAAACTGACAATCCCATGTCCCTTAAAGTTTACTTCTTAAAATGTGTTATTAATAAGACACGGAATGAATTACTTTCTTGGTTATCAAATCAAATACTATCATCATCATCATATTTTCAGCTGGAAAACGTCCATTGCTGGACAAAGGCCTCCCCCAAAAATCGTCATGACGATCGGTATTTTCGAGGACTTTATTGCATCAACGGCCATCTGTCCGTCGAGCTATGTGCCCTGCCCACTGCCACTTCAGTTTCGCAACCATCTGGGCTTTGCCGGTGACTGTTGTTCTCCTACGGAACTCCTCATTTCTAATTCGATACTCTCCATGGCCCTCTGAGCGAAAATGAGCTTCCCCATAAGGCCCATAGTAAGCAATGTTTTAATTATTAAATTTAATGTATATAATTATTATTATTATTTCATTTAAGGTCTCATCAAATGTTTTATTCTTAAGTAAAAGACGAGTGTGACTAATTCCAATAAAATACTTTTAACTTGTAACGGAATCTTTTCACCTACTTAAAGTCGTCATATTTACATGAAAATTTGCAAACCTGATAGTTTTATGAAATAGGAGCTATGAAAATATAGAAAATCATAACTTCGCAAGTTCGAAGTTCAAACTAAAATCTCTTGTAGCCCCACGCTTAACAACAGACAAAGTATTACATAAGTTTTATACGAAACTTGTCAAAATATACAGCTTGTCTTAGACTTGTGTTAAAGTTGTATTCTACATGTTGTGTGTTTTCTGTTGACTGGCCGGAATAATAATCTCTACTAATATTATAAATGTGAATGTAAGTTTGTTTGTTACGCTTTCACGCCTAAGCCACCGAACCAATTTTGATAATATACATAGGACATAGGCTACCTTTTGTTCCAAAAAAATTAAATGGAAGGGTGGAAATGGGGGATTTTGTATGTAAATTCGTCGAAAAGAAAACCATGAAACTATGTATTAAGACACTTGATAATAAATAATTTATAAACATTTGTTCGCGCATTTTTGAAACTTTGTCCTACATGGGGATGAAATAGGAGACTAAAGTTCACAGGGAAATACTATTACTGAGACTGTCCACAATGACAAGGGATATGCGCTGTATCATACAAGAGCGCTGCCAGCAGCAGAAAGAGCAGTTTGTATGTATATTAAAAGTATCCTAAAAGATAAAAAAATTGCAAAAAGTAATTCAATCCGGATGAACTCGCGGGTAAAGACTAGTTAACTTATTGACGTTGCACATTTGTCGTCCTGCAATATCATTTTTAACACATGTAAGTTACACATAATTTCCAACTGAAAATTCTTAAATCCTCAATTCGTGAATTGATGTATAAATATCACTCATTGCTATACAAATATCTAAACTAAATTCTTGCTAAACCTCCGTAAGCAAGTTGGTTCATTCCTATGTCTCTACAGCTTAAGGCATACTCCCAAGTTAAACGCCGGCAATGCATCTTTTGACCCCTGGTTTTGCCGATGTCCATGGGCGGTTCAAATTCAAATATTTTTCACCCATTCGAAATAGACTGCCGGACGGGCGCAAGAAACTAAGCGGGCTTAATAAAACAATAAAATTATGAATTACAATGTAATATCGCACAATAAACATTTATAATTAAAAAGCCTGAAGGTGTTCGCTTCATTCCCAGTCTGTGGTACATTAACAACATCGTTTATGTTATAGTAACCTTTCCCACACAAATATTTATTAACAATTATTTTAAATTTCGTAACGCATTTGTTTTGTACATTTTCTGGGATCATATTGTAAAAGCATATACTCGTACATCGCCCAATAAAAGACTTACTAACTCGGTTAAGTCTAACCGAGTAGTAGGCATAAAAAGTTAATGTTTGTTAGCTCACCACTTCCCATCACGGAGCCTCGAATCGACCCTTTGTCCCCTCTTATATAAAAAATCAAAATTTAGTATTTTTTAATAGAAGAGGAAGGAAAAGGCACATTTAGGTAAGCTATATCTGCTTTTTTCAATATACCTGTGGGAGGCTCCCTTAGACAGGATGCCGGCTAGATTATGGGTACCACAACGGCGCCTATTTCTTCCGTGAAGCTTCACGATGTGTTAGTTTCACGGAAGAAATAGGCGCCGTGTTAGTATTATTGTGTTTCGGTCCGTAGTTAGTTAAATTACTGGGAAAAATATGAAACTTAACATCTTATGTCTCAAGGAGACGAGAGCAGTTGTACTGCCACTTAGAGATTTAGGGCAGGGCGTATTAATTACCATCAGTTGAATGTTCTGCTCTTCTCGTCTCTTAATATCATCAAAAAACCTGATAACCGGTACTCACACGCAATCGTAACACCGTTCGCGTGGACACCGGTTCTTGACTTAGTGTCAAGTCCTTTCAAAATGATCAGCGCCGTATACGACACCCATGGTTCTTGGATTCCCTATGATTTTCACGCCACGATTCCATTGTTTGGCTGTACATAGAATAATCGCCCCTTACTACACCCATGGTCTTTGCATTCCCTATGATTTTCACGCAACATGTCCGTTATTTGGTTGTAAATAGAAGAAAGTTCGTTGAAAACTGTAGAGGTATGCCACACATCCCGATGGTGGGAAAGATATCCTACGCACGACATGCCACAAACTAAGGTTGGGTGGCAAGGGTGGCATGTCGTATGAAGGTGGTATTCGGCGGCTGGGATCGGGTCAAACATTCCCGTGATGAAGGCGGTCGAAGACAAATAATTAAGAGACGTCTCTACGTCACACTAAGTGATCTAGTCCTTCACAGTGCACTGGATCTACGACAGCTCTGCGTTGCTCACATCATTTTCTTACGATGGTAAAAATAATAAATACGGGACGAGACAAGCAGGACGTTCAGCTGGTGGTAATTGATACACCCTACCCTTTACAATGCACTGCCGACTCAGGATTCTTCAGGAAAAACCCAAAAATTCTGAGTGGCACAACAATTGCGTTCGTCACCTTGAGACTAGGATGCTAAGTCTCATTTGCCCAGTAATTTCACTAGCTACGGCGCCTTTCAGACCGAAACACAGTTTCGGTACCCATAATCTAGCCGGCTTCCTGTGCAAAAGAGACTCCCACTCTCCCTTCTTCATCATTAATTACACAAAGTGAGTACTTCATAATTACAATTCAGAATTCATGAATCATGCAATCTATATAATGCAAGGATGACGTAACAATCAAACAAAAACTTTATCAATTTGAATCAATTATTTATTAGTTATTGATTCAGTTCGAGGTTCAAACTATGGTAATAAATTCCCTGAACTGTAGAATCTAAAACGCCCCTCAATTAAAGTTAACACTTCCAAACATGATGAATTATTCAATTCAAACATAGAGTAAGAAAATAGATACACTTACTTTATACAGCAAACATATTCGTTGTTTAATGATTTAGGAATATCAAAGTCAAAGTCAAGTCAAATAAACTTAATTTAATTAGGCATAAACTAAATGCTTTTGAATCGTCACTACAAATATAAATATTACATAAATTTATTCCGACTCAGAGCTTACATTTTCGATTAATGATACAAGATGCTTAAGGTAATCTCTAAACTGCATATGATGCCCTGGTACATGTTGCTAAGATGACACATGATTGCAACCGTTATGAAAGACATTACTATCATCGCTACTATAAAATATATCTTTTAAAATACTGAATTAACTCAACGGCCACTCTTTTCAATCAATAGAGTATTTTACAATGGCTGTAATTTACAAAACAAATTAGTTTGTAAGGCGTTGCATCCATTATATGAATTGTGTTAGTTAAAAGACTTTTAAATATCAAATATTCTTTAATAAAAAGTAATTAAGAATAAACTGTATAAATTATAATTTATCGTATATTGAATGCATAGCCTTTAGAGCTTGAATTCATTGTTTGTGTAAGGATGATTCGATTCGGAAACGTCAACAAGTGCACACTATTACTTGCTCACTCCAAGTTATTTAATTCATAAATAGTGTAAAGGGTTACCGTTCTAGTCAAAAACTTTTATTACCTTAATCTAAAGAAAGTTAGTAAACCAGTGGCATAAACAGAATTACAGAAAGTGTTCAAATAGTGCAACAATAATCAATATAATTTGAAAACTAAGTGTCGAAACCATTATAAACATTTGTTATATACCTACAAGTTTATTCGTCGCGTCGCGAGCTCGCCGTCGCCTTGTCGCTGACCTGTGTACCACGAAACTGTGATTTTCGAACGATAGCGACTGTCGCAATTGTAGCGGATCTATTGGTAAAGGTTGTACAAATACTATTAGTGATAAGAGATACATAAGTTGCTCTGAATCAAAATGTGTAAATCGATTTCATCTTACTTGTGTAAATATCACAAGTATACACACCGATTCGAAAAATACCTGGGTATGCCCAGATTGCTCGTCTGTGCCTAAAAAGGGCGCAGATAATAGTGCGACACCAGCTCAAAGAATGAATGAAAGAATGAAATGAAAACGTTACGATTAGGAAACCTAAAGTGACTAACCCCACTTCAGTGAACCAATTGCAAGAACCACCGTCACCCTTAACGATGTTGACAGATGAAATCCGTCTGCTTAGTGCTGATATTGGTGCAATGAAAAATGAGTTTGATGTGGCTATATTGGCACTGAGACGCTGTGAAAATAAAGTCGAAGAATTGGCTAGCACTATTGTTAAAAATGAGAAACGTCTTAAGGTAGCAGAAGAAAAAGCAACTAAGGTTGAGGACTTGTGTAGGCAAAATGAAGTACTCCAAGGGCAAATAAATTCCTTATACCAAACAATGATGGCAAAAGAACTAGAAATTTGTGGGATACCTGAATCTCCCAATGAAAACCCGCCTCATTTGCTCCTGACTATGGCTGCATTAGTAGAATCTAAGCTGACGGATATCGATCTCGATCATGTCGTTCGAGCAGGGCCCCGAGTAAAAAACACGGTACCTACTTTACTTTACGTACTTTACCTCCAGCAAACCACCCAGGCCTTTGGTGGTGCGATTTCTCCGCCGAGAAACCCGTGACCAATTCTATAAATCAGCTAAGTCAAGACGATTATCGACCGCGGATGTTGGTGTTACTGGTTCACCCAAAAATATATATGTGAATGAGCGATTGACAAAAGCCAACCGAATCTTATTTCGTGAATGCAGAAAACGCTTTAAGGATGCTGGATTTAAATATTGTTGGACAAAAGGAGGCTCTATTTTGGTTAAGAAGATTGAAGGTAATGGCAAAGGCTCCGAAGTCATTCATATTAAAAAATTCGAAGATATTGATCGCGTTCTCGGTTCTCAGAATTTGCTTCCAGACCAACAGCAACAAACTACACAGTAAGCAGTGTATTTCCCTGACATCATTGAATAAGTTCTTCGTGATCTCTTTATGTACTTTTGATTTGCATAGTTTATTTTTGGCTTTTTATTTTGTTAATTACTTTTTCAATACAAACTATACACGAAACACACCCACAACATATAACACAACACAAAACACTCACGCTACTTTCCAAACACCAACTGTTTTATCACATTTAAATATTCACTTCACTATACTATTACTTAACCGAACTAGTAAATTTAAATAAATTACATATTATATATTATACTACATCTGGACTATCTTGGCAAACGTTCAGTGTGGATATTTTTCCAAATCTTATGATTGATAACCATGACAATGGCTAATTCGGAAATTCTAAGAGAACTCGATACGCCCGATGACTTTTGCCATATTGCACATAGTCCTGACTGTTGCAGAACTCTTGTTAACACTAAATTTGATATTAAAATTCTGACCTTTAATATCAGAAGTATCCAACGTAATTTCGATAGCTTTTTGGTGACCTTGTCTAGATTTAGTATGCTCTTTGACGTTATAGTATTGACCGAATGCTGGATACATGAGGACTCTACCATACCCCAAATAGAGGGATACAATTTTTTTAGAACTAATAAATACATAAACAGAGCAGGAGGCGTAGTTGCTTATGTAAATGAACGTTGGTCACCGCAAGTTGATGAGCCCGTTTTTGAAGATGCAAATTGCTTAAAAATTACTTTAAAAAATCAACTTGTCGTATTAGCCCTATATCGATCGCCGTCATTTATAAATACATCGCCTTTTCTAGATTCTCTAGCTACAGTAATCCAAGATATTAAAGATGCTCGTTGTGTAATTGTTGCTGGGGATATTAATATTAATATTTGCTCTAATGATGATAGTCAAATGGCTACTTGCGCGAAATATCTGTGTTTGTTAGCAGAGCTAAACCTTCAGCCTATCGTAAATAAACCTACACGAATTAATTCGTGCCTAGATCACATTCACGTAACTTCTAAGTACCACTCGGAGTTAGTTATTTACAAATCAGATATTACAGATCATGATATTGTAATTGCCGGAATAGTAACTAAAGATACCAAACAACTTAAAACTTGCAGACTCACAAAGAATTATAATCTAGAGCGCATTGTAGAAGAATTAAGACAGGCTGACTGGACAGAAGTCTATAATAGCATTGTTATAAACAAAGCAGTATCTGTTTTTGATACTATTCTAACAAACATTATAAGCAAACATTTAGAAGAGAAACGAATAAGTCGATCCAGAATTACTTTCAAGCCTTGGATGACGCCTGGTCTAATTAGGTGTGCTAGGCACAAAGATCGCTTACATTTACACTTACGTAATAATCCCAACAATAACACGGTCAGACTCATTTACACACGTTACCGAAATTTTTACTATGATCTTTTGCGAAAACTAAAACACAAACATGAGTCATTTGAATTGGAAAAAAAAAACACGACCCTAAAAAGCTCTGGAAGAGTATAAGAACAATTTCCCACACCAAGAAAATAAATCAAGTACCACTAGAACTCACCAATATTAAAGATACTGTAACGGAATCTCTGGATTATTCCAATGAATATTTTGCAGGCATAGGTAAAACTCTTGCAAACAAGATACTCACAGCATGCATTGAAACAGAAGTTTCACTCGCTAGTAAGATAATACTCGAAAATACTCCAGCGCAATCATTTTTCTTAGGACCCACTGATGACCGAGAAATTGAATCCTTGATAAGTAACTCTAATCTTGACAGTGCTCCTGGACTGGATGGAATATCAAACCGCCTTTTGAATATTAGCAAAAAATATATTACTCCCCCCCTGACGAGCATATGTAATCTAAGTTTATCTCAAGGCATTTTTCCTACTGCCTGGAAAATGGCTGCAATTGTTCCTATTCATTCAATTGCAATTGTTCATATTCAAGTCGGGCAACAAATTGAATCCTACGAACTATAGACCGATTTCTTTATTAGGATCATTCTCAAAAATTTTGGAAAAACTAGTACACAAGCGATTGACAAGTTTTCTTGACGCACATAAAATAATATCTGACAGACAATTCGGGTTTCGCACTAAAAAATCAACGGAAAACGCTGTAGACTTAGTAACAAAAATTATTTCTTCCAAACTAGATAAGCAGCAAGCATGTATCGGTGTATTTTTAGACCTCGCGAAGGCTTTTGATACAGTCTGTATTCCTATACTTTTACGAAAACTTGAGCTTCTAGGTATTCGAGGTAATTGCCTGAACTGGTTCAAAAGCTATTTAATGTGCCGAACTCAGTGTGTTATAGTGGATCATAAGAAAAGCAATCCAAGTACAATAGATTTTGGCGTCCCCCAAGGAAGTATATTAGGCCCCACGTTATTCCTTTTGTATATAAATGACATCAAAACTAAAGTATCCAGCTCTGACGTCATCTGTTATGCCGATGATACAGCTCTTTTATTTTACGGGAAAAACTGGGATACTGCACTACACACAGCGGAACAAGGAATGAGGAATATTGCAACTTGGCTACAAAATAAACTTCTCACCTTAAATCTCAATAAAACACAGTACATCTGTTACCATAAAACGAAAACTTCATCCCCTTCCCACATTTTTGATATTAAAGTCCACACATGTCCTGTTGCTCTATCTGGCCCTTGCTCTTGCAATAGTGTAAGTAGAACTACTCATATAAAATACTTAGGAGTCGTCATGGACGAAAACTTAAACTTTAATCAACATCTTAATACAACAGCGAAAAGAGTCCGCAAGCTGATCTATATTTTTAAGAACTTACGCGCTTCGGCATCTTTAAATCTGCTAAAAACCATTTATTTTGCAATCGGTCAATCTGTATTATCTTATTGTATCACCGTATGGGGAGGGGCGGCTACTTCACACATGATACTTTTAGAAAGAGCACAGAGAGCTGTCCTTAAAGTGATTTTTAAAAAACCTATTAGATACTCAACACATAAACTATATAAAGACTTAGAACTTCTTTCTGTCCGAGGTATATTTATCTTGAGTGTTATGACAAGCATGCATAAGGAGGTCTTGAATTTGCCTAATTATAAAAACCTACTAGATAGCCGTTCGTACAAGATTCCAACACCAATAATAAATACAACATTTGCAAGTAGATTTAGCCCATTCTTACATACATATATATACAACAAGGTAAATTTAAAATGTTCTATTAAAAATTGCTCGGTCCATCAGGTCAAATTTAAAATACAGAGATGGTTACACACACTCACTTATGCAGACATGGAAGCTATTGGAAGTGATAGCTTAGCATTCATATAATGTTAATACTTTGTAACATGATTAATCAGATACTCACACTCACTCACACCCACCCTCACACACACACACACACACATACACACACACCCAGAGACACACACGTGTACACACACACATATACAGAGTGCACTTTTTGACCTTTCGGTTCATATTGTTAACCTTAGGATGTAAATTGGTTGCCTACAGGACAGGCTACGCCTAGCGTAGGGACCAAATATAATGTAATATTATGTGATAAAGTGTCTGTATATAATAAATAAATAAAAATATAAATATAAACGCTCGTGATGGTCGAGTTCAACAAATGGTCGGTAATCAAACCAATTATAATAATAATATTAATATAACGGTCGGAATCCTGTATAAATATGATCATTTTTCCTGTTAACAGTCACGAAACATAGGGTTATAGAATCACTACATATTATTTTATACCAAAGTCCTTTCGCGTATGTCTGTCTGTCTGTTCGCGATATTCTCAAAAACTACTACTGGACCAATTTTCATGCTGTTTTCACCAATGAATAGCGTGGTTCTCAAGGAAGTATGCAGTATTAAATTTGTTAAGTTTATGTAAATATTTTTGTATACATTAACGAAATTTGTTGCAGGTGTTGGAAAAAATAACTCGTCTATGAGCTCTCAACGAAAACGCTTTCTAAAAACTATAGTGGAATTGTATATCTCATATAGGTCTACAGAAAAGTCCGTGATTCCATATATCTCTAAAGGATAACATACTATATATAATTTAATACTTTAAAAAATTGGCAATGATAAAGCAGCAATAAATACGATATTAACTATTAACTTTTTATTTCTACCTTTAATAAAATCATTCAGAAATACGTTTTTGTTTAATTTTTAACTCATTTATTTTGATTACACATTCCCGATGGCTATCCTCCTCCGACTCCATTATTCCCGAATATTTAGATGTTTTTGTTTCTACGAACAGAGCAGCGTCTATCTGGTTAGCTAGATAATAATAAAAATGTGATTTTTACGCAAAATCCTAATATAAAAATACAGTTGCAGGATAGTAACTTATGACTATGATATGTTACAGAGGTATCATTCTTACTAGCTTATACCACTCTATTTTCGTTTAGGAAAACCTGCTGTATATTTTGTTTAGTGACAATAAGGAACGATACGAGTAGGCCGTTCGGCTGATGGTAATTCATACGCCCTGCAAAAATTCTGAATTCATAAGATGTAAAGTCTGATTTGCCCAGTAATTTCACTAGCTACGGCGCCCTTCAGACCGATACACAATTATATTTACAAATTATTGCTTCACGGCACAAATAGGTGCCGTTGTGGTATCCATAATCTAGCCGGCATCCCGTGTAACGGAGCCTCCCATTGGTATTGCAATATCATATTGATATGCTCCATCTATCATATTTCGTTACTCTAAGAACAGACTTTCAACTGATATCTAAACAGTAATATGCAGGAATCTAAGATGTCATGAATATATAATATATCTATAATGGAAACGGTTGTACTGTCTGTATCGCTTATATACGAATGATGTAACTAAACTTAACATTGAAAACTATATAGAGGTAGTATATAGATGTCAATTTTATAATGAATGAGGATTCAATACCAATTTATTCATTGAGTAGTAAATAAATAATGAAGGCCTTTAAATATACTAGTCGTTATTTATCGTCATAAAGGAACGTTGGGTTTCGAAAAATAAGTAGCCATAAACCATCTAGGATATATTTCGCATCGAATGGTGGTAGTTTCCTGTCGATACGATCAGTGGTTTAGGCGTGAAAGAACCTCGAACAAAGACCACTTTCATTATCTTTGTATATATAAACTACGTGACACGTTGTTTGTCCGTGATGGACTCCTAAACTAATGAACGGTTTTAAATGGGGATTACTTCATGGAGTGCAGTTTAGTCCAACTTGAAAGATAGGATAGTTTTTATTTAGATTTGGGGTCCACAATTATTTTTATTTCCAATATTTGTTTTGTATGGACATATTTTCTATGCGGGAATTTATTGACGCACGGTTTGACAGTTCTGCTGTGAAACTATTTCATTATAACAAGAAGGAGCATATGGTATGAAATAATTCTTGATGTAATGAAAAATTATTGACAAATACATAAATACAGTATTTTATTTATTATGTACAGTATAGAGTCTGTCGGATCAGCTAGTATATATATATAAAAGAAAGATAATCTTGTTTGGTATGGGAAAGGCTTCTATTTTCCAAATTAAACTTTTTAATATTTCAAGGTCTTATTACGACCAGCGTCGCACGTGCGATTTTTCGCAGATCGGCTATGTAAAGTAGAAAACACGTTCCAAACAATTCAAGATAGAATAATATTTAAACAAACAGTTTGTTAAAATTGTTATCAAGCGTTGAACAATCTTCGTGAAGCGCTTTCATATCGTTCAACAAAGTTACTTGAAAGAACCATAAAATGTAATAAGCTTATTAACACTTAAGACTTATTTATTTATGTTTAAGATGTTGAAATACTGTAAGAGGTTTTCTAAGTTTTGTTTGATATTTACTTTATTAAATTCAAATATCTATAACTTTTTTGAAAGTACCCATATCTTATGCCTGAAAACACCACGCTAGAAGTTTCTTCCATGGTTTAGTAATTAAAGAACATGCCTTGAAAACCGCACTGTGAAGATACGCCACCCATTCACTTTATGATGATGATAGTTAAGTTTGGAGCGCCTATTGCGGTGGTGGAATTTAGTAGTAGGAGCATTGCTACTCCTTTGGCTCTAGAATTCCCCTTGTAAATGGACGAACTCCGTCATATTATAGTAACGGCCGCTGATCGATATTGTTTCAGTTTATGTAGTTAAGATTTTTGCTCAATGTCCGGTAGTGAATATTGATTCACTTTATGTACTTAAGATTATTGCTCAATGACCGCTGATAGATATTGTTACAGTTTAACTAGTTAAGATTTTTGCTCAATGACCGCTGATAGATATTGTTACAGTTTAAGTAGTTAAGACTTTGCTCAATAGCCGCTGATGAATAATGATTCAGTTTACGTAGTTAAGATTTTTGCTCAATAACCGCTGATGAATAAAGATTAAGTTTACGTAGTTAAGATTTTTGCTCAATGGCCGCTGATGAATAATGATTAAGTTTACGTAGTTAAGATTTTTGCTCAATGGCCGCTGATGGATATTGTTTCAGTTTATGTAGTTAAGATTATTGCTCAATGGCCGCTGATGGATATTGTTTCAGTTTGTGTAGTTAAGATTATTGCTCAATGGCCGCTGATAGATATTGTTTCAGTTTATGTAGTTAAGATAATTGCTCAATGGCCGCTAATGGATATTACATCAGTTTAAGTAGTTAAGACTTTGCTCAATAGCCGCTGATGAATAATGATTCAGTTTACGTAGTTAAGATTTTTGCTCAATAACCGCTGATGAATAAAGATTAAGTTTACGTAGTTAAGATTTTTGCTCAATGGCCGCTGATGAATAATGATTAAGTTTACGTAGTTAAGATTTTTGCTCAATGGCCGCTGATGGATATTGTTTCAGTTTATGTAGTTAAGATTATTGCTCAATGGCCGCTGATAGATATTGTTTCAGTTTTAGTAGTTACGATTTTGGCTCAATGGCTGCTGATGGATAATTTTTCAGTTTAAGTAGTTAAGATTTTTGCTCAGTGAGCACTAAATCCGTCAACTAATTTAAAAAAATACAGGTTGCACTCTGGGAGTCCCGTTAGAAGTACCTACCTGAAAATTAACGTGGGCCATTTTTTTTAAAGCGCTATCGTACACAAAAATGACAATTTATGTTTCATGAAAATTTTAACACTTCAGAAATATTACAATTTTTTTACATTAAAAAGTTTATCTCTCAGAATAATTAAGTTTCATCTCGACCTCGCGGTGTTTTGGCTTTGCATTCACAATGATACAACTACTGGTCCAACGACCGAATAATCATTAAGTTGAAATAGCCGAACTATATAAGTTTTCCAGTGGGAGGCTCCTTTGCACGGGATGCCGGCTAGATGATGAATCCCATAATGACGCCTATTTCTGCTGTGAAGCAGAAATGTGTAAACATTACTCTGTTTCGGCCTGAAGGGCGCCTTAGCTAGTGAAATTACTGGGCAAATGAGACTTATCATCATATGTCTCAAGGTGACAAGCGCAATTGTGGTGCCGCTCAGTGTTTTGGGTTTTTCAAGAATCCTGAGCGGAACTGCATTGTAATGGGCAAGGCGTATCAACTACCATCAGCTGAACGTCTTGATCGTCTCGTTCCTTATTATCATAAAAAAAAAGTTAGAATTATAAATCTTTCATCCACAGTTTCAACGACTGTCTTATAAATTTCGATCAGGTCGTGACGCGAGTTGTTTAACATTTTATAACCATCCCAAGAAAAGTGCTCAACACTGCTAAAAAAGTATACAACAGCAATAACATTTAAAAAAAACAATTTCCTAACAACCTAACCTTAGCAACCTCGGTCCAAACATGAAATAGTTGCCTACCCTCTTAATACTCAGTTACTCCACGTCGTTCAATCTTCTAACAGAGCCCACATAATACAGGGACAGTTTAAATGTTCGTGAGGGTTCGTGATTTACATAATCTTGCCATTACCAGTCCACAGTATTAATATTTATTAAACAGTGCCTTAGATACAGTCAGTATGATACAGTACTTATGTGAAATAGGCTTGAGACTTTCTTTAATTCATTTTGGAAACTCAATTTTATAAGAAGCTAGTTACTTATTGCAGATTGTGAGGGTGTAAATACTATGTAATAACAGACGCGACTGCCTAAGTAATCATTGGAATTTATTATAGTATGAATAGTGCAGTGAAATTTGTCATAAGTTTGAAATAGTAATAATTACAATATGGCGATTAGCGACGAAGTATAAGCCGGCTAAGTTTGAAAGGGAATAGTCGTAAATTCGTAGTGGATATTGGCTATCTCCGTTATTTACAAGATTATTGCCGTCATCTGTCAATCTATCCATGACTGCACGTTTCATACAATCAAGTGAATTGCTTTTTTCTGAAAGAGTAGCTAGGCTGGTACCTACTTGATGGATGGTACCAACGTCAATCTATTAAAAATTTTTGTATTTTCTTCAGGTATTATTTTTTTTATATTACTCTACAGATTTATTATATGTATAGATTACAAACTTTATCTCTCAGTAAAATCAACTTTCACCTATAATAAACTGTAAAAACATTTGTGATCACCGCCACCCATATTCTCTTGCAACACCAGAGGAATCACAGGAGTGTTGCCGTTATTCTAGAATTCTCTGCTAATTATTCAATATCTACAACGAAAACTCTTGTCTTCAATATAAATAACTAGGCTTCTGCCCACGACTTCGTGCGCTATAAATTCGTATCGTATTTCGGAATAAAATGTACCTCCGACATTGTGTACAACATTTTATGATCTGAGAAACTCACATCCGCATACGAGTTAGGACAATCTATTTTTGCACATAGTGTTTTCTTTGATTAACGCGAATATTATATATTTAAATAAAAAACCTTTTAATTTAAACCCAAAACATATATCAAAAAAGAAGAGGACGCTGTCAGCAATTTTTTTCCAAAAACCATCTGTCTACAGCAAATACCACCTTAGAGGCAAAAATTAGCGCTAAAGATCATAATGACAAATACTATAAATAACTGCAGGTGACAGGATTCATAAATCCTGTCACCTGCAGTCCACCCGAAAACGTGCTCTGAAAAGGTCTCGAAACGCTAAATCTAAAATAATGATAATAATGTAACTTTTACGCAAGAGCTGATCATAAAACACAGTTACGCACGCGGTTTAATCATTTTAAATGTGGTTTATTTAAATGTTATTGTATTTTTTAATTTAATTTTATCTTTAAAAGTAAGTCGGAGAAAATACCGTCAAACACTAAAAATAATTTATATGGCATAACAACGTTTGCCGGGTCAGCTAGTATTGTAAAAATATTAAAATTTTGTATATTAACTTAACAGTAACATTGTACAGGATAAATGGACTACTGGTAACAGATCTGCCGTTGCCTTCCCAAACGGAAATGTGAGCGGAAACACCATTATAATGGTACCCGTTTCTTTACCATAGACGTAAGGAAACGGCATAGGCTTCATTGGTTTTCAATGTAGAGGAAAATCATTTACCGCAGGCATAATTTCACTGCAACATAGCGTGTTTTGCTAAATTATCATTTTAATTTGTCTACACAAAAACTTAGAATGAATAAAAAAAATATGTGTGTACTTATGTATGCACGCAAGAAGTTATACTTCTTTGGCGTAACAAAGCAAACATCCTCAAAATTATTTATTCCTCCCGGTATTCTACGTTAGTAAAAAGACCAATATTGTAAAAATCTTGCAAAGATGGCTTTGAAAATTAATTATTAAATAACGAATACGGCTGTATGGGCTTCAAACCTTTGCCTGTCCTAATAATGGAGGAACAAACCAAAAAAAAAATAACGAATGTCGCAAACGTCAGAAAATTTTAGGACCCAACTTCAACCTATTTATTACCTTTGTGTTACAGTGATGCGCGGGCATCTTAAAATTTTCCTCTCATCATTTTTTCATAACGCGTCTAAAGAAGTATATATATTTCTGTATCTGTATATTTCTTTGAGCAAAAAGTACTATGTATTGTGATTATGAGTCAAGATAACTAAAAATATACATATACTTTATTTCATTACTTCTCAATGCATACCTATTATAACTTACAAAAATAAATTTATTCAAACAAAACAAATCTTTTAACTATATTTACCATACTAGGATTACATTAAATTATAACTATCATTATGGGGAAGCGTACAAAGAATACTGGCAGTATTTTCTCTTTGGATAGCTAGGCTGATCCATTGACCGAAATAGCTGCCAGCGCTTGGTTTGCCAATAGCACTATTGAGGCGAGAAGATAGTACTTTGTAGATTCTCCGCGCCTCTGGGCCGGTTAGCCCGTGGCCAATTGTCTCGACACCAAATGCCACAAAGATGTAAGACTCACTGAGGACGACATTTTCGACGTTTGCTTTTTTCGGCAGCTGCCCCAGCACCAACTAACGATACTTGGACATGAGAAGGAGCCAGAGTGTCGACGCAAGTCACGTCCCAGACCACCACCCCTCCCCGTGCCCAAGCTATCAGGGTCATTTCATCAGGACGCTTGTAATCGGGGCGGTTAGTACCATTTGGCTTGAAAACAGCTGGTATATTAAGGGCGTCAAATGCCCTGCGGATGACTTCATAAAATACTTACTAAATGTATTATTAACTATTACTTAATTATTATTTACATGGTTTTTATTTATATTTGCAAACTTTAATAGAATTATATAACGGTTCTGCAGTGGGATCGAAAAGGGTGGACCCTGAAACTGTGTTTTCAGAGTAAATGATGTCTCGACAAATTTAGATCTCAATATCACACATAATTATAAATGAAATATAAAATGTGCGTGTGTGTTTAGTCTTGATAAATAAGTAACAATATGTGTGAGTTATAACTTATTGTAATTTGTTTGTTGTTGCCTTTCCATGGGTATGGACACTTGAACATGAATTCAAAAAGATAACTTGCCTATTGGAAATCAATTTCAATGGACACACTGCCACATACCTACAACCCAAAGAGAATTCAAAAACTACGTTCACTACAACCAGTGGAATGAACTTAATTAGTGCGTTCCTTCTAGAACAGTATAACATTTACGACATGACAGTACCCTCGAAAAAAGCGCTTACCCTCTCCTAAAAGGCCGAGAACGCTCCGAACGAAAATTATTTTGAGTTCTACTATATTATTGGCCCAAATAGAAATTCAATTATAGTTTATTTATTAATTAGTACATAAATTATGAAAGAGAATATATTTGATAAATGTTTATTATTTTGTAACGAGTTAATCTTCTGTGGGGCGTTGTGTATGCTTTTACAACAAGATCCCAGAAAATTTTGATAACAAATGTAAAACGATATTCAAAAGAATTGTTAGAAAACGTTTGTGTGGTAAAGGTTACTATAACATAAACGGCTTTCTTAATGATTCCCTTATATTGAATACAAGTTGGGATTGGATCGACCGCCCATATACTATTAAATAATTGATTTTATTGTAAGATTTTACACTTTCACCATATTTTATAAAAAAAGAAGCCCGCTGAGTTTGTTGCGCTCGTTCTTCTCAGATCTGAGGCATGCCCTTTTTGAATGGGTGGTAGTTTTTGACTCTCAATAAGTGATTTTATATCCTATTTTGAATAAAAATATTTGAATTTGAATAACATAAGTGAAACATAGCAAACAGAAATTCAGTCAACAGTAAACTTGATTGGTTTAACGAGATTTATCCAGAATCATTACTTAGAAACAATTTAACACATTGAGTGACCTGTAGAAGAACCTAGAATCTTAAACTGAACACGAATACCTCTCGTTGACGGGTCACCCCTGAACAACCTAGAGATTATGGAATACTTGGATAATTGACTCCCTTAAATTTATAGGCAAACATATAGCGCTTTTAAACACAAAATAAACATAATATTGACACGAGAGTGGGTCAGATATTGGAAATAAATACTCCACTTATAGGAACGAGTCTTTTTTTGCGTTCACTTTTCTGAACTTGCACTTCACCGGTCTGCCGCTGTTCCTCTTGTCGATGGCGGTACCTTCAACAGTTCACACCGCACCGAACACTAGTTCTCTTCTATCTTCTTCTTCTCCTGGATCACTTTCCACTTTTCACTACTTCTTCTTTTCTTCCGTCTTTTCTTTTTCACTTTCGAGTCTGAACTAGAACTGCCGTAGGCCACGCTTAGTACGGCTTATATACACCCAGATCTGTTCTATTTTCAAAATGAATCTCTTCCATTTCACCTTTAAATTAAAATTCTACCAGAATTTTTTTTAACTATTTTTATCCTGCTGACACATTTCCATCCCTTTTTCTCGTTTCGATTTGATCCTGAACCTACTAGAAATTTCCTTTAATTTAACAAAACCCAAAAAAAAGTCCATACACTGGTAGGTGTAACGAACCCTGGTCTACAGCGTCTGATGTAGAAACTTTTCCGCTGAACTACGAGTATTGTTGACGGAGGTGTAGATATTAGTAATGCCTTGAAGTTAGACAACTCTCGTCATGTACGTCGAAGCGTTGCTACGTGACAATATAATATGCTAATCAGCGCCATTTATCGTTATGTAGGCGACAGGGTATGCTTTTTACACCGGCCGTGCATACATTTCTTAGGATAGCGTCGACGAGAACTCAAACAAACTTGTGTCTGTAATGAAGACTATGCTATGCAATGTCTCGGAATGGGGCCAGAAAAATATAGTTTAAACAATTTGTTATTCTAAAGTGATAACCTTCACTTCTGAGATTAATTAAATTAAATTCGTAATCAAAATTTACGAACGATGCGTGACTCGAACCCGTGAACTCTCGAGTTCCGTCCAAGCGCTCTTCCAATTGAACCAACCATTTGAGTACGCATGGGTCATGGGAGCCACAACCTGAGAGCTCAACAAGGTATACCAAAATTTATGACCAATATAATAATATGGGCCAATAACGATCAAAGCGAAAGGCACTCTCTTAATTAATAATTGAACTACTGTTTTCCGATCGCTACCTGATTTCCAATTTCAGATAGCTACAGGGTAATGATTTGTAAACGGATTGGAAATATAACTTCCTTTCTAATAGAAAATCAGTTTTTGTTATTCATCAGTTGATAGAGACCGTAACGAACGATCGTAAGCAATCCAATTAGTGAAATGCTTACTAAGCTATTAAGGGTTAAATTCAAATAATTACGAGTAGTCTGTTTGGTTGCTAAAGAAAAATATATCCTTAATATTATAAATGTGAATGAAGGTTTGTTTGTTATGCTTTTTTGCCAAAGCTACTGAATCGATTTTGATGAAATTTGGTACTGCGATAGACTAGAGCCAGGGAAAGGACATCATAATATCCTACATTTTATCCTAGAAAAACCAATGGTACCCGCGGGATTTGTGAAAAACTGAAATTCACGTCGATGAGCTATAACTATACCAATAGTTTTATGGAATAGGAGGACAAACTAGCGTACGGCTCACCCGCTGTAAAGTTCTCTTGCAACACCAAAGGAATCACAGGACCGATCTTAAGGACCGGTCTTTAAGGAAGGTGTACGCGCTTTTTTGAAGGTACCCATGTCGTATCGTCCCGTAAACACCGCACAAGGAAGCTCATTCCACAGCTCTGTTAGTAAGTGGAAAAAAGCTCCTTGAAAACCGCACTGTGGTTTAGTTTGCCATAGCAATCTTCCTCGAAATAAAATTCATATAATATGTTGGGAACGGGAGTGAAAACGGGAACCGAAACTGGAATAGGACATGAGATAATCTGCAATTCCAAACTTGCTTATTATACTTAAAACTCTTTGTCTACGCGGACGAAGTGGCGGACATAAGCTAGCAACATTGCACTTAGCTTATCAGATGGTATCCACTCATAATGTTAGTTATATCGTTAAAAAACTCTGAATTTCAATACTGCACTTTGAAATTTGAAGTTTATCTCGCCGTTATTATATCCATATACATAAAAAGTGAGTTCTATGAGTAATAAAGTCTTAAAATTTTACAGTTAATACTTTTTTGGGTTTATTTCAAAGATAATTCAATGAATGACGGGGCAAGGCCAGTCACATGGTCAGGATCCTCGTGGTTGTTCATTGTTGTGGGAGTTGTGAAATGTCTTCCACCAGTGGGAGGCTCCTTTGCACAGGATGCCGGCTAGATTATGGGTACCACAACGACGCCTACTTCTACCGTGAAGCAGTAATATGTAAGCATTATTATGTTTCGCTCTGAAGGGCGCCGTAGCAAGTGAAATTTCTGGGCAAATAAGACAACATCTTATGTCTCAAGGTGACGAGCGCAGTTGTAGTGTCGCTCAGAATTTTGGGATTCTTCAAGAATCCTGAACTGCACTGCATTGTAATGGGCAGGGCGCATAAATTACCATCAGCTGAACGTCCTGCTCGTCTTGTCCCTTTAAAAGTTTAACACGAGATCAAGTAAAACACAGTCTTAAGACACACGGTATTATAATCAGCAAGAAACGTTTTAATCGTAAATGTAGGATCACTTCACAACTAACACAGCATCTACGAAACATAACGTAACAAGGACGTTGTGTTCACGGTTTGTGCGTCCAACACAACCACCTCATGTCATACTGTGAACCAATAACGTAAATCACGTTGGCCGCAGAAAAAGTAACTGACACAACAGATCCTAATATTGACCTAGATTCAATACCAATAACGCTCTTTTTTATGCAATGATAGTTTACTGTACTGTGACTTTATTGTGTGACTTTTTGCGCTAATCAACGATAGATAGTATGGCAAGCATAGACCAAGTATAGTAACTAGACATCTGTCTGATACTTAACATGAACATGAGACAGATAATATCCTGTATATTATGTAGGTACATAATATAACACAAGTGTCCTTTCACTATCAATTTTACATCGCAAAACAACATCGCACCATATTTCCTTCGATTCTACTTTAAATTGTCACTGATGTTGAATAAATCACTATTTATCCTTCTATACTTCACACGTTTCACAACAATAACAGCTTATTTTTGTAGGCGCAAATAAAAGTTAACAAAATGTCTGTGCAGCGCTGTCACGTTTGTTTAGCACACCAGGTGTGCTGACCTTGAAAAAACTGGAACGTATGGAGAAACAAAAAATCTAATCACTCTATCTCATTTCTTTACATAAGACTCGCATAAGTTTTGTTTTCTCGTGTGAGTGAGACGGAAGCTATCAATTAGTCTAGTTACTATACTTGGTCTATGATGGCAAGACTGCTTCCATATTTTTTATGCGTTCACTGCCTGCGTGTAAAATTCTAATATTATGTTTGTTAAAAGTTATCAATTATTCTTTTTGATTTTAAGTTGCAAATCGGCGTTAACGTTAATAATAATAAGGTATCGCGTCTTTAGTCTGAGAGGACCGAAGTTAAGTGGGTCGTTTTAATGTCATGTATATATCACTCTTAACGACTATCTCATAAGTTACCCTCATCGTCAGTATCCTCCAATTCGTAATTTTATTGCTTCCGAACAGTATTTACCCACGTACCAATGTTTTCGCCGGCCTACGAATTCATATGTTTAATTTACTGTTTGTAACAGCGGTAAATATCAGGTCATCAACTGTATTGATTACTTTGGTGTTACTAGAGATTATTGGCTGCGGTCACTGACCTCTACTATATACGACTGGACTGGCGGCTGTCAAAGTGCTTTTGTGCCTATTTGATATTCGCCGTTTTGGCGCTGCAGGCCAAGTAGCGAGAGTCTGCGGTACTAAAACTAGTGATGAAAACCTCAGCAAACATCGATATATGGTGGGAAACTATTTAAAAAACAACGTGTACTTTATTACGTTGATTCTTGAAGTATAAATAACACGAAAAATGTACGAAATTAATTAGAAATGTAAACATACTTCAGAGTATTGTACGTTTCTCTCGTAGCCATTTGTATTATACTTCAAAATTAATTCTCTGGACGCTCGCGAGTGGAGCTTCAAATAGGCACAATAAATTTGCTGTCAAACATATGGAACAGCCTGTCCAGTGGTATTTATACAGGTCAGTGGCTGCGGTCCTGACATAGGTACCATCAGGTGGCCCGAATGCTCTTTTGTTATCCATTTCCATAAAAATATTAATTCTTCATTCTATCAATTTCTTGTATGGAATAGGTGTGGGATTATACAGTGGTTTTAAATTAAGAGTTTTATAGTTGGGCTTAGAAGTGTTAGGTACCTACTGTTTCACTTATTATCTATACATATAAAAAAAATTGGAGTGTCTGTTTGTAATATTGAAAAAACCGTTTTTACTACATGTGTATGAATATATATACATACACCAAAATAACATATTTTACAATTTTTGTCTGTCTGTCTGTTTGTTCCGGCTAATCTCCGAAATGGCTGGACCGATTTTGACGGGACTTTTATTTGCAGGTAGCTGATGTAATAAGGAGTAACTTAACTTACGTTTATTTTAGAATAAATCTTTTATTTTAGAATAGTAAAGAAATGTTGCAATGTCCAAGAAACGGTTTAACTCTTAATATAATTTATATGACAAAACAACGTTTGCCGGCTCAGCTAGTATTATAATATTAACACACATTTTTACACAAATAAATAATAAATAAATATACATTAATTTTAAATTTCTAAAATTTGTAATATATATCTAAACAATTTGTTATTTTTTAAGTGATAACCCTCACTTCCGGGTTTAATTACACAAATTAAATTTAAAAACAAAATTTACGAACGATGCTGGACTCCACGATGCAATGAAGCCACAACCTGAGTGTTGGATAATAATTATCAAGATTCATGAACGGTTGACTCAGTGGAAGAGCGCTCGCTCAGAACGCGAGAGGTCACGGGTTCGAGTCCCGCATCGTGCATAAATTTTGTTTTCAAATTTAATTTGTGTAATTAAATACCTAAACAAATATCAAAAACAACAAAAATCGAGCAAGTACATATTATGAGGGTATATAAATAAATATGTTATTATAATGAAATCTTCAGATAAGCTGACATGTTATAGATAGTTTTTTTTTTCAGTTCCTTTACAAAATCGCTGTTCTCAGTAATAATATGAATAAGAATGTGAGTTTGTTTGTTTATTTGTTTGTAAGGCTTTCACGCCTTCACGATCGAGTATCATTAAATTTTGTTCAGACGTAGTGAGGGATGCAGAAAAGGATTTAGGAGGGCCCGAGAGAGTGCTGTTCGAATTTCGAGGGTGAGAGGAAGCACTCTCGAATATAAGAGGATAAATAATCATTTTAGGTTCTCGGAATAGACAGAGTACGGGCCTATTCGTAAAATCCAAGATGGCTGCCGCCAAAATTGTCATTGAAATAATATTTTCCTATCTTATAAGTAAACATGTTTAGAGAGTATAAGCGCCTAAACGCCAAAAAATATCAGCCAAATGCGTGCTTATCTAGGCAGTGGTTTTCCCTATCTTCTTGTATTCCATAAGAAGTAAATAACTTTATACATTTAACTATACCGATTACTTAAAGATACAAATTTTTTTTTTGGGATGGCATTATGCAAACTGTATTTGCACATTTTACAATTTTTAGTATAGTATTAAAATATCTATTTAGTTACAAACAGACTGGGTTTTCAATTTTGCCTTTTTGTGGGATGGTTTTCTACCAATATAAATCTAAATGTAAGCGCGCGTTGGTATTCCATACAGGAAGATAGGGAAAATCAGTGCCCAATAGAAACGTAGACAATCTTCGGCCGATAAAGGCAAAGGATTGATGCATTTGAGATGTAGTTTTGGAGATCAATTTTAATAATACCTTGGACGGCGAGACGTTCCATTTTCAAATTAAAATTTTAATATTTTTATTCGAAATAGGATGTGACATCACTTATTGAAAGTCAAAAACTACCACCCATTTTAAAAAGAATTCCTCAGACCTGAGAAGAACGGGCGCAACAAACTGAGTAGGCTTATTTTTTTTTTCAATAAAAAAATATTTACCAAGCAATATCGTACAATTAAACTTATGATTAAATAGACTGAGGGCAGTCGCTCCATTCCTAATCTGGGGTGTCATTGAAAGTCATTTATATAATAGTAACCTTTACCACACAAAAGTTTTTTTAACAATTATTTTGAATATCGTAATACTTTTGTTATAAACATTTTCTGGAATCTTGTTGTAATTGCATATATATCGCCCCACAAAAGACTTTCTAACTCGACCTAGCCGAGTGGTAGGCATTGTAAGTTTATGTTTTCAGAATACCATTGATGCGAATCCAAGCTAGTTTTGTGCTGGAATTTCATATACAATTCTTTATTTCCTGATGGAATGACCCTGGTGGCTTGAGCACGAGGAAGGGCGCTGGTGTGGGACACGACTTGCGTCGACAAAAGCCAAAAGGGCTCCTCCTCATGTCCATGTTACGCCAGTTAGTGCTGGAGCTGCTGTTTCAATTGCCGAAGATAGCAAACGTCGCAAAGTGTAAATCTTTGTGCCCTTTGGTATCGAGACACTTGGCCCGTGGGGTCTAGAGTATATACAAAGTACTATCTTCTCGCCTTAGTAGGGCTACTGGCAAGCGCTGGCAGCTATTTCGATCAACGGATCAGCCTAGCTATCCAACTTGAAAATGCGGCCAGTATTCTTAGTACGCTTCCCCGTAATGATAGTTTGAATTAATTAATTTAATGTTATCATAGTATTGTAAAAACAGTTATAAGATTTGTTTTAGTTATGAGATGTGTTTTTTTTTTTATGGAATAGGAGGACAAACGAGCGTACGGGTCACCTGGTGTTAAGTGATCACCGCCGCCCACATTCTCTTGCAACACCAGAGGAATCACAAGAGCGTTGCCGGCCTTTAAGGAAGGTGTACGCGCTTTTTTTGAAGGTACCCATGTCGTATCGTCCCGGAAACACCGCACAAGGAAGCTCATTCCACAGCTTTGTAGTACGTGGAAGAAAGCTCCTTGAAAACCGCACTGTGGAGGACCGCCACACATCCAGATGGTGGGGATGATATCCTAATTTGTGGCGTGTCGTGTGAAGGTGGAATTCGGCGGCAGGAATCAGGTTGAACAGCTCTTCGGAACACTCCCCGTGATAAATGTGGTAGAAGACACACAATGAAGCGACGTCTCTACGCAACGCCAAGTGATCCAGCCGTTCACAGAGCACTGGGTCCCCGACAATTCGAGCTGCTCTGCGTTGCACGATGGATCAATCAAATGGATCGATTTGATACTGGGGTGCGCCAGACCAGAGATGACAGCAATACTCCATGTGTAGCCGGACCTGCGCTTTGTAGAGCGCTATAATATGGGCCAGCTTGAAGTATTGCCGTGCTCCATTGATGACGCCTAGCTTCTTCGAAGCCAATTTGGCTTTGCTCTCCAGGTGGCCACGGAATTGGCAATCGCTCGAGATTTCGAGACCCAGTATTCCGATACTAGGCGAGGCTTTAAGGGAAGTGTTATCGAAGAGCGGTGAATCGACAATAGTGGTAAACGCGCAAACTTGAGTCTTCTGGGGGTTAAATTGGACAAGGTTCAATTTACCCCATTCCGCGACCTTCTCGAGAGAGGACTCGATAGAAGACACAAGTTTCTCCCGGCACTGGTCGACGTTTTCCCAAGAGAGACCTGGCCCGTGTATACGGCATCACCAGTGTTGTCGTCTACATAGCAATGTATGTTGGAGGTGTCCAACATATCATTGATATGCAGAAGAAACAGCGTGGGAGATAGCACACAGCCTTGGGGCACTCCAGCGTTCACGGGCTTGGGATTCGAGCAAAATCCGTCGACAACGACTTGTATGCTACGCCCAGTGAGGAAGCTCGAGGTCCACTTGCATAAGCTCTTGGGAAGCCCAAATGATGGAAGTTTTGAGAGGAGCGCCTTGTGCCATAAACGATCAAAGGCATTCGCTATATCCAGGCTAACTGCCAGGCCTTCCCCCTTGCTTTCAATAGCCGCCGCCCATCTATGTGGTATACCAGAAGATCATCTGCCGACCGACCATGGCGAAAGCCGTATTATGCTCTCCATGATTTTGGAGAGCAGGGAGGTTATTGCAATAGGCCTGTAGTTTGCCGGATCCGAACTGTCTCCTTTTTTTTGGATCGTATGGACAAGGGCTGACCTCCATGAGTCAGGGACTACGCCTTTGGAATAAGTGTACCGGAATAAACGAATTAGCACCGGCGTCAACTCAGGGGCACACGTTCTAAGCACGATTGGAGAAATGCCATCCGGCCCGCTCGACTTCCTGACGTCCAACGAAAACTGAGCTCGCCTAACAGTTTTCTGTCTGAACTGTACTTCAGGCATAGAGCTCTGACACCGCGGAATGGTCGGCGGTGTTTTTCCGTTGTTGTCAAGAGTCGAGTTGGAGGCAAAAAGAGCGCACAGGAGTTGGGCTTTCTCTTTTGCCGTATGGGCCAGGGTGTCATTCCTCATGTGCAACGGTGGCATGGACGGCTGGTTGAAGTTACTGAGAGCAGCTTTCGACAACGACCAAAACTTGCGTGTTCCGGTCGGGTAACTGGAAAGCTGCTCGCCAATTTTGACGACGTGCTTTGACTTCGCACGGGCGATTTGCCGCTTAAAAAATCTGGAGGCACGGTTATATTTCCTCTTAAGAACTTTGCAACTCGGATCCTTTGTGCCCAGCGCCGCAACCCAAGTTCGATACGCCTGTTTTTTGCAGTCAGATGCTGCTTTAACTGGCGCATCGAACCAAGGCTGTGATCTTCCACCGATCGGTACTACAGAGCTTGGTATAAAAATATCCATGCCCTGCAGTATCAAATCGGCTACTGCAACGTCGCAGGCACTAGGATCATCCGAAGGGAAACAAACCTTGCCCCAAGGGTAGGATGCAAAAAAGGAACGCATCCTATCCTAATTTGCTAACTTGTAGTGCCAAACGCGGCGGGTCGCTGGTGGTCTGCGACGTTGGCGTCGGATGGGCACTACACTCCTGACCAGGCAATGGTCGGACGTTCCGAGAGGGGCGTCGACAAAAACCTGGTAACCATCGGGATGTGTAGTCAGCAGAAGATCTAATAAGGACGGCTTGTGGCTGTCCATATCCGGGAGCCGCGTTGGTGACTCTACCAATTGGGACAGACCATACGCCAATGCAAAATTATGCACAAATCGCCCTGCGTAGTCTGTGGTACGTGATCCAAGCCATTCGGCATTGTGCCGTGTGTGTTAAATATGACGTATCGCTAGGTCGAGATATCTGCGTCTCAGTAAGGAAACACAAGGCCGGCTGCGCCGTCTCAAGGTGGTGGTGGACGGCGTTTAAGTTAGAGTGAATTCCCCTGATGTTACAAAAGTCCACATTAAGTGTGGAGCGGGGTGCCGTGGTGTTACTGCCTCATTTGTCCTTGGTCATGCGCGGTACTGAGCCCTCCCCAGAATACGAGGGTAAGCCCGAGCGCGACTGCTCGGGGAAGGATTCTCCGGCTCTACAGGAGCCGGTACCCTCCTGGGGTAATTTATCTTTTGATACCGCTCTCATATTTTTTGTTGGGGGGGAAGGCTATGCGATACATAGCGGCACTAGGCCGTTACTTCACGCCGGTATTCCGTGCGAGTGCGGTAAGTAACCCGGACGAGTCTGGCCCGATTGTGCTGACATCAAAAGACGGTAGCGTGACTCTCCCACTTTCAGTAAGCCCGTAGTCGCCTCTTACGACACCCATGGGCCTGGGACTACCCTATTCTTTTTACGCCCCGGGGAAGCACACGGCAAGGTTTTTTCTTTATTTCAAATTATAACTAAGTCAGTATCAATAGTCAAAAATCGGGCTTTTTCGTGCAATAGCAATACACAAAACGAATATATAAAAAATATACGCAGATTGTAAGACGAGAGGTAAATATATCTCGTTTCTTCCCGTGTTTGTGTAACTCAAAGCCCAGGGCAAAATAAGTTCGATCTTTCCTCATTCTTGATATTGAAATTATATGTAAAGTGTATTTGCGAAGATCAAAATAATATGAGTCGAGTTTCACATATTATCCCCAACCAACTATAGACTTTCTCCTTTTTCTGCTTTATTCGTACAGTTTAATAAATATTTTTGGATCCATTTGCTCAGTAGAGTTGTATTACTCATGCGGGAAAAGTACTTTCTCGTCGCTCGCTGTTGCTGTTGAAAAAGAGCAGAAAACATGCATACAAGGTGTTTTTAGACAAGTTTTGTGGTGAAAATATAGGATTTGGAGCTATGAACACTACTTTATCCTGTTACACATACCCTTAAGTCTTACTTGTAGGTTGCTAATGCTTATTATTGGTTAAAGTAAGCACTCCAGAGCTATTATGAACTACCAGTTTTCTTTGCAGTTAAACAAGTTTTTCTCGGCATCATGCATTTGTTTAGTATACTACTGTCATAAAAGCTGTTCTTATAGATTTTACTTTTTTATGTATGTATATTTATTCAGATAAGTAATCAATAATGAGGATTGTAAGCAATTAAGCAGTTTGCGCCTGTTAAAATGTTACATTTTCGACCCAAGAATTTTGAAAATATTGGCTTAGTTATACATAGGAGCCGTGAACTCATATCGCTCAAGGTCGCCGGCATTTAGTGTCGCCTTCAAATTACGCGTGAGTTTTTTCGTAAATGAATCTGTTGTTTGAATGCGAAAAGTTTACTTATCGCACGCAAATTATACTTGGCACACGCAAATTTAGATGAAATTGCTAAAAATGAATAAAAAAAACACAATCGAAATATCATAACTGAATTGAGCTTGACGCGTCTGACAGTTTAATTTAATAAATAAAATTATAATGTAAGTAACAAAAGTTTAAAAACTAATATGGAGTCGGAAATAATACATAAATCGTCGCATTTATTGCACAATATACTATTTCCGCACTAATGATTTTTGTTACTGAATATAACCTCTAAATTACTCCCACGAATTTACATTTCTGGATATTTCTATAATCTAATATTTCAATAATTTGAGTTATTAGAACTATAATAACTTTAACTTTAAAGGAAATAATAATAATAAAAAAACACCTCAAGCAGACCTCCCGGTAACAAGATCATCCAGCCCCCACGAGTAGCACCCGTTCACGAGCATGACGCATGGACCAGCCATCGCCTCCCTCGACCATATTTTAGGGAAGGGAACGACCCGCCCCACGTCGCCGCCACAAGCAGAGGCATTTAAGCGAGCATGACGATACCTGCCACGAGAAATCTACCGAATAACAAAACAATTCAAGTTCATCTACATATTATGCAATACTTACTAAATGCCTCTACTTACAATTTTGTTTCAAATTACATAACTCATGATAATGATTATTAAAATTGATTAAAAAACAGAAACAATATTAATATTTAAATTATATAATTATAATGACATTTATCAAACTAAGACAGACATGTAACAGCCCAGCAGCTCAGTCCTAAGGGTTCTTTAGATCCAGATATTCAGATATTTTATAGTACCCTTTTGTATACAACTTTTTCTTTAGCACTGATTTATATTCATTTAAAGGTAAGTTCTGAATGTCAATAGGGACCTTATTATAAAAACGTATACACAGACCTCTGAATGAAGTTGTGACTTTTTGGAGTCGACTTACATGAACAGCAAGCCTATCCCTATTTCTAGTATTGACATTATGAGTCTCACTAATTTTTTTAAACGAATTTATATTTTTTTTTACATAAACAAGGTTTTCAAATATGTATTGCGATGTCAAAGTCAAAACTTTTATTTCCTTAAATTTTTCCCTTAGTGACACTCTTGGTCCTAATTTATAGATGGCACGAATAGCTCGCTTCTGCAGTGTGAAAATGGTGTTAACATCAGCAGCATGTCCCCAAAGTAAAATACCGTATGTCATCAGACTATGAAAATAGCTGAAGTAGACCAACCTCGCGGTATTTTCATCCGTAAGTTGCCGAATTTTTTTAAATGCGTATGCTGCAGAACTAAGCTTTTTCGCCAATTCATAATATGAGGACCCCACTGAAGTTTGGTATCTAAGGTAATCCCTAAAAATACGGTTGTATCTACAGGTTTGAACTCATCGTCTTTTACTACAATATTTGTGTCAACCTGTCTAACATTAGGCAGGGAAAATTTAATACATTTGGTTTTTTTTTCATTAAGAAGGAGATTATTCGTAGTGAACCATTCCACTACTTTGGAGTTAGCATTGTTCACGTCATCAAAAGCAGTATGCTGTCTATGTAGTTTAAAAAGTAAAGAAGAATCATCTGCAAACAATACTATCTCATGTTTATTTTGTACAAAGTATGGTAAATCATTTATATATACAAGGAATAGGAATGGCCTAAGAATCGAACCCTGTGGAACGCCCATGGTAATGGGAGATCTAGCTGACCTCTTACAGTTCACTTCAACCATCTGTAACTTGTTGCCCAAATAAGACTTCAGAAGGCCAAGCGCTTCTCCCTTGATACCATAATGATGTAGTTTCCTGATTAAGATTTCATGATGAACACAGTCAAATGCCTTGGATAAATCACAGAAAATACCAACGGCATCCTGACAATTATCCCAGGCTTCAAAAATTTGCTGAATAAGCTCAACACCAGCATCTGTTGTTGAGCGACCCCTTGAAAAACCAAATTGTTTAGTGCTCATTAAATTGTTACCATAAAAATGATTGAGCAATTGTTGTAAAATCATCAATCAAATATTTTACTTAGCGTCGGTAGAATAGATATTGGTCTAAAATTTGTGGGGTCAGAAGAACTACCGGTTTTGAATAATGGAATGACTTTACTCTGTTTCATCAAATCAGGAAACACACCATTGTCAACACATAAGTTAAATATGACAACCAAGTATGGAGCAATACAATCAGCTATGGAGTGAATTATTTTAACGGATAAGCCATCAAAATCAGCAACCTTTTCCAATTCTACTGATGTAAAGGCTTTCATTACATCATTGTAAGTAACATGAGTGAATTTGAACTCTATTTTACATTCATTTACATTAGACATAATTATAGATTCAGCAAGAGTGGCAGATGACTTTAGGGCCTTGGTGGTGGAAACTGGAATATCAGCAAAAAATCTTTCAAAAGCATCCGCAACATCTTGGTCTGTATCCAAGATTTTATCATTTATTTTTAAACTAAAATTTAAGTTGCGAGGTTTGTTTCTTCCAGTCTCACTGTTTATAACTTGCCATGTTGATTTTATTTTATCTGAACTATTTTTAATTTTATTACTTATATACATTGATTTTGCTAAGGTACATGAGCGTTTAAATATCTTTGAATAATTTTTTACATAGTTAGCAAATCTTTCTGAGTGATTATACAATTTTTCCTCATAAAGTGAGTATAATTTCCTCCTGCTAATATGAATTCCCACCGTTGCCCAATCACTGAAAGACAATGAATTATTTTTCTGTATATACTTTGGCTCAAATATAACATTATATTCACCTTTGATAACATCAATAACAGAATCATATAGTTCATTTGGGTCCTCATAATAATTTAAATTAGGTAACTTCATTAAAGTATTTGATCTAAAATTATTTAGGCGACTAGTGTTCACAGGTACATATTTAACACTGTACTTAGGTTTACTATAATTAAAATTAAAAGTGGTTAGTTGGCCACAGTGGTCTGATTCTAATTTATTTATAATTGACTTTGGCTGTGGAACAATATTGGTAAATATATTATCAAGACAGGTTGATGTGTAGTCACTGTAATTCTAGTTGGCTCTAAAAATAAATTTACTAGATTATTCCATCGAAATAGGGATATTAGCTTAGTGCTCAGGCCGGATTCAACTAATAAATTGACATTAAAATCTCCACAAACAAGAATATTTTTATTATTTTTATTACTAATTTTAAATAAAACTTCATCCATATTTTTTTCAAAAATGTCATATGATGCAGCTGGTGGTCTGTATACACTTATTACAACAAGCTGCTCAATCTCTATACAAGCTATCTCAATAGTTTGTTCAACTGACAGGCTCACAATATCAGAAAGTTCTTTATATTTTAAACTGTTATGAATCAGTATTAGAGAGCCTCCGTGTATAGCATTTTGTCTGTTGAACGAACTAGCAACCTGGTGCTTGCCAAAATTAAACATAAGCTGATGACTTTTTAACCAATGTTCTGTTAAACAAAGTATATCAATATTATTATTATTTAAAAACAACTCAATTTCCAAGTGTTTCCCAGACAAGCCCTGAATATTTTGGTGCACCAGGTTAATAAAATTTTTATTATTAAATTTATCTAATACGGGTGTGCTATGCTTTATATTCAAGTTATTATTTTTTGTTGTATTAGATTTCAAATTTCTGCCGGAGTTGTTCTCAGTTGTCTTATAAACTAGTTTAAATGGTTTGGAAAATATTCCACAGTTTTAAAACCAAAGGTACTACTAACCTGCTCAATAGAAGCAGGTGTCTGTCTGTCCACCGAACAGGATAAGTTAATAAAATAATAATTTAGCACATGTGCTAATTGTCGAATACAATATTTAGAAAGATAATAACTTTCTTTAGTCAAATAAAAATACTTTCCAATAAACTTATTGGTGTCCATAAAATGGAAAAGACCATGACGACATGTCAAGGTATGCATATATAAATTTAACTTATGTCTATGATTATTTTCTCGTTCTGGCAAGCTCTGACTGAATGGTCACCCAAACAAAATTATTTTATTTACATTATCTAATTTGCTAAGTAATTTGAAATAATTAGCAATATCCTTATTATTAGCTCTTCCTCTTCTACCAATTAGAATTATTATTGTTGTATTTAAATTGAATTTAGAAGTTATAATTCTGTCTAAAATATTGAAATAAGTGGCCCCAGGCATACAGATATTTAAAATATTTTGACCAAAGTTAAGATTCAGTTGTAAACCATTTTTTTTTCCAATCTCATCACTGTACATAATAATGTTATGTTTAATATTGGTTTGTAACTCTTGATTTTGTGAGAGGGAAATAGTTGATATGTCTAATGATATGCAAGGGTTCTGCACTTGAGGTATAAGCGACTCATGCTCCGGCTGTTGGCAAGCTTGAGAAGGTGTCCCACAAAATATGTTTTTTGCCACTAGCGATTCAAATGTTTCCAGGTTATACTGACTAGAGTTAATAAGCTCATCCATTGCCAAAGCATGTTCACTTATCTCATTTTGAGCCATATCATATTTATAAGTTATTTCCTGTAGGGTTTTGTTCATATTACACCTACATGATTCTAAATCTGAATTACACTGATTAAGTTTGTTTAACAATTCTGATCTTTCTTTACGCAAGTACAAATTCTTACTGAAATTATGATTTTTTTTTATTAATTTTTGGGTCGACTTAATATATTTGTTAATTAGTGACATATCAATAGTGACACTGGGGGAATCAGAATTACTAGGTGAGTTAGCAGAACACATTGTAGGTGAATTGCAGATTAGTTCTTCAAACAGTGACTGTGTGTGGGACATATTCCTGTTATTTTTTTGTGAGTCCAAGATAGTAATTTGCTTATGACCATCAGTTAGCTCCCATTCTAAGTCAGCAATGCGTTTGAGGGCGTCATCAAAAGCATCACTGCTTTGGTCAAAACCAGCCAACACTGTCTGAAGTTCATCTCTATGACTTTGTATAGTAAGCATTTCAGAGTGCAATTCTACCAACTCACTTTTCATTTTTTGGTTTTTTCCTAATACACTCATTTATTATCATTAAATTATATATCACTAAATTAAATTAAAAAAGAACTAGTCACTAGATCCAGTTCAATCCAATTATATCATTTTTAACCTATCCATAGATATGGGTTTGTTGAAAAAAAATTTGAGTTTCAGTTGTAAGTAAAGGGAACCCCCAAAATTTATTGCTTTTTTTTTCTATTTTTGTTTACAGTTTGCATAATAGTCATTTCCACTTATCCTGTCATGTAAATAGGATATTTTCCTAAAAACCGATCATAGGGGATAAAGGGAGTTTAAAAAATGTCCGTCTGAATGTCTGTCTGTTTTAAAGAACTCCTGAACAGACTTTCGTGAAAATTTTCACGACTGTCATCAGTATATCTAGAAGCATAATTTAGGCTGTATTCGATTTCAGTGCAACGGAGAAAATAGTAATGTTTTAGTTTGCAAGGATAACATTAAAAATAACCATTCATACAAATTCACCCTAATTTACGTGAATGAAGACGTGGGAGCAACTATTGTACAATAACAGTATTTTCTTTTATTAACGCGAGTTTAAAACGAGCGACATTTAAATAAAACACTTTTTAAGGATTAAAACGCGTAAATATAAATAAATATATAAATGTAAGTCCACCTGAAAACGATATCTGGAAAGGTCTTGAAACGTCGGGTTGACTTAAATAAAAAAGGATTGTGTGGTTTTATGGAACCACGGTAAAAGTGAAACTTTTTTTCACATCGACTCTTAACAAAAAATGTTTGTAATAATATTCCATTAAGGGTATTAAAAATCGCTTTATCAATCTTAATTTTATACTTGGAAAATTGGAATGATAATGGGAAATAGTAAAAGTAGAAAGTCTCCAACTCATATTTTTATTGAACTCTGTGTCTTAGCCCTGATGGACTTAAACAACATTTACAATAAACACTGACAAACAACATTGAGTATTGGCACAAATGAGTAATAGGTTATACATTACACGACCGTCACGCGACATGCAACATACAGACGAAAAAGTTTGAGACGATGTAATAAAAGTTTCACTTTAAAAATAAAAATATAACTTTTACGCAAAAATTTAATGTAAAAGCACAGTTACAATTATACGCGTTTTAATCCTTTAAAAGTGATTTATTTCAATATTTTATTATAATTTTAATCTGGAATCAAATTGTGACAAAACTATTCATGTACAATTTGAGTACGTCAATGGAGAAAAGACAAAAATTATCTCCGTGTTTCAATACCAATCAAGGAATAAGTTTTTAATAAGGAAAAATAATTTTGAATTTGAATTCCGACAACAATAAGGCGTTCTTTCTGAAGTTCTTAAGACTTGAGATCAAAATACAAAAAGGTGAAACTTGGAGAAAGTCTGCGAAGCCGTTGGAATATTCACCAAAATCTTGGGATCGTATTTACGTAAGATATACGCGTTGCTCCTCAGTAATCTTTTACTTACCTGAAACTTTTTGACGTTGTTTGGATTGGAATAGATTCATAAAGGGAATTATTTTAAAAATATCATCTAGCCGAACGGTTACTGACCCTGACTACTAAGCCAGAGGCCCCGGGTTCGAATCCCGGTAGGTACAATCATTAATATGATGAATATGGATGTTTGAGTCATTGATGTTTATATGTATTTATGTTTGTCTACTTAGTATATTGCATTAAATATATCGTTGTCTTGTACCCATAGTACAGGCTATGCCTAGTTTGGGGCAAGAACAATTTGTGTAAGAGTGTGCCAATATTAATTAATTGATTAATATTAAAAAAGGTGATTGCAATTATCCAATTACAAACAGTAGAAGACCACAAGGAGATAGGCATTCTGCAACTACATCTTTTTTTTTTTTTTGAGAGGAGGAAATACTGTTACGTATTTACGCCCCGGAACGGGGCGTAATATGTCGGACTCGAGTGTCCGCGTAAGCGGACGCCCCATACCGACTAAAACCTCCTCTGTGCTGTTAGCAGCCCTGGCTTTCACAGCGAAGTAGGACGTGGGCCGTGGAGGCCGCAAAGACTACGCAACAACAGTCTTTTCCTCGCACTAAATATTTATTTAATGAATACAGTTTACACTAATTACATAAATAAAAATATTTTTTTTTTAAATATTTTTTCAGACATTCGTCTCGCTCACAGTACTTCAGGCATTCTGACATTATTCCCGTCCATTCATCCGCGAACAAGTCACACTCACGGTTTGCGTTCAGAAGAGCGTTGAGTGCGGCGAGGGTGCGGGTTATAGCAAGAAGATAAGAAAATAAGAGCAAAAAAGTGACAATTTTTGTAAACGTATATTAAATTTTCATTAATATACTGACAATGAAGTCATCATATTGATTTCTGTTTCTGACTATAACCAAACTTATATTATGTATAGCACGAACAGCTCTCTTTTATTCTTTCCCCGTTTGCTCCTTTTAATAAAAAAAGTGTAGTAAGTAGACTTACCTAGGACGCAGATTTTAAATGGGTGGAAAAGTATATATTACATTCAATTAAAATATTCTCGAACTCGATTCTGGACTGACTGAAAACCAGGGCTAAGCTAATATGCAGCGAAGTTATCGAAAGTTGGATGAAGCTGTAGAATATCACTTCGCAACTTCCAAACTACATTTGCAAGAGCTCCTTAGTTACACTGTTCCTGGATTAATTAAACTTTGTTGGTTATATAGAAGATATCTTTAAAGCTTTCCCATTCGTTGTTAAATATTGTACTTGATCTGTACAATAACTGTGATTGGTTCTCGCATTTTTAAAGTGTCTACTATCAAAAACATGAAGTGGTTTCGTTCTTAGATATCACTACATATTATAAAACGGGTGTTATTTAAATGGTAAGCATAGTATTGGTATTTTTGTGAGTAGAAAGAGCTAATTGATCAGCAACTCATTTCAAAATCAATGAGCTATTTATGGCATTCTGGATGGCATTCTTGTTGGCTTTTATTATTTTTGTACAGCATATTAATTATGCTAGTTACAGTGAGCTGCTCCTGTTAAATAAAATTTTAGTAAGGCCTCAGAGGGTAAGCAAAAAAGCATTTTACTGCCTAGACTTTGTTTCTGGCACTCACCGGCCGCTGCCGCGGCCTGCTACGCTCGGCTCGTGCATTGTTTTAACTGTTCTAACATAACCTAACCTAACCAATTTGTATAAATAATGCACTGGACAGTCACATCTCTCTTTTAATCTAATAATTTCTTTGAATTGGCAATAAGACAAGCCACTAAAATACACTCCTTTATCTGCTTATCAATCATGAATTGTAAGCCGCCTATTTATGATTTAATTTTTAACCATTATCAAAATTATTTCCGGAACAAAGATTGCTGCCTGGTGTGTTCTATTGCAAACAAAATCTTTATATGCTGACAAAATTATTTATCGTCCGCCGCATCTGTCTGTCTGTCTGTTCGCAATAAACTCAAAAACTTCGAAACAATTTGGTATGTTTTTAGAGTAATAACACTCACTTATACAGTAAAATTACACAAATCTTCTGCACAGATCTTCATCCTGTTTTCAACACTAGATAGAGTGATTCTCGAGGAAGGTTTTAGTATATCATTTGTTCGGTTTAATGCAGTAATTAATTTTTGTATAGATTAACGATATTTGTTGGAGGTGTCGGAAAAAGTAAGCCGTCTGGGAGCTTTCAACAATAATGCCGTCTAAACCCTTTGAGATATAACAAAATAATGTTTGGTGGAATTATCTATCTTTTAGATTTACAGATAAGCCCGCGAGGGCATATGTCTATCTTCTTAGTCTTAAGACTAAATTATTCCCGAATTTTTACATCATATTTTTTTTTCTATTGACGGAACAGCGTCTGCCGGGTCAACTAGTATAATATAGTACACACTATACAGGTTGGTTTTTTTAGAAGGGCGGTGATGGCCAAGATGGAAACTACGAGACTTAGAGGAAGTCGTACAAAGGATTTATGCCCTGGATTTATAAGAAACCAATAACTGCATATTATTTAGTTTTTTATATTTCTTGAACTTTTGACGGAAATCGACCCGAATGATTTTTCAAAAAAATTACATCTCGTATAATTGGACGAATGGACTCTGTTGCCGATGAGCATCAATCTTTGCAAAGAAACGTATTACTAAAAATGAAAGGGAATAATTTTATGTTTTATTATTTTTAAACGGAAGAAAACACCTCCTATTAAATTTTTTTGTTGGGGATCTTACTTTTTTTATTGATATGCTATCGAGGATAAATTCTGTCATGGTGTCAAATGCAGTCAGATCTTTAGAGAGAAGTATAAACTTATGCATTGGAGTCAACGGAAACCATTTTGAAAAACTTATTAGTTAGGTGAAAGTAAGATATGAAAAACAATTTCTGAAAATTTTCTACTTGCCTTCATTTTTAGTAATACATTTTTAAAGTTTCTCTCATCTTTAAAGTTTGATCCTTATTAGCAACAGAGTCCATTAGTACAATAATACAGGATGTTATTATTTTGAAAAATCATTCGGGTCGATTTCTATTAAAAGTCTCGTTGTTTCCGACTAGGCCATCATCGCCCTTCTCAAAAAACCACCCTGGGCGTATGCTTACATAATATTATGTAAAACGCTATATTTCAAACGCTGATATTTATAATTATTAATTTAATGAATTATCAATACTAGCATATAGTTAAATAATTAGTAAGATTTTATTACTGTGTGAAGTTTACATGATTCCTTGTAAGTATATACATTAGTTTTTAATTAACACTGATAGCGTAATCGTTGTACATAAAAGAGAGAAAATACATTCGTAGTAAATCTTAAATTGTTCGAAAATGTTACCCTGAAATGTCGTGCTAAAATAAGTACCTCCAAAGTTAATATTTATTTATTATTATAATAATTTATTTAATTGAATAGTTATAACATAATCCTAACTTCCATATATTCTGTATCTCAATGAACTTTGTAAAATAAAAACCTTAGATTGGGAGATATACTTTACTACAGATCAAACTAAGGTAGTTATTTCTAAAATGTTCATAAAAAACCTAAATGTTTCTTTACCTATGTTTACCAGTGGGAGGCTCCTTTGCACAGGAAGCCGGCTAGATTATGGGTACCACAACGGCGCTTATTTCTGCCGCGAAGCAGTAAAGTGTAAGCATTACTGCGTTTCGGTCTGAAGGGCGCCGTAGCAAGTGAAATTACTGGGCAAATGAGACTTAACATCTTATGTCTCAAGGTGACGAGCGCAAATGTAGTCCCGCTCAGAATTTTTGGGTTTTTCAAGAATCCTGAGCGGCACTGCATTGTACTGGGTGGGGCGTATCGATTACCATCAGCTGTGCGTCCTGCTCATCTCGACCCTTATTTACAAAAAAAAAATATTGTTTATAAAAAGTTGTGACATAGTGTTACATCTTGTTTGATGATGCGAAAACCCTTTTGTCTGTAAGTTCGATCATATTTTCAAGAAATTGGACAGAAACATTAACGTTCTGATGTTAAGTTATAATAATATTGACACACTCTTACACAAATTATCTTGCCCCGAACTAGGCATAGCCTTTGGGAACAAGACAACGATATATTTAAAACAATATACTTACTTAAACATACATAAATACATATAAACATCCATGACTCGGAAACAAACATTCATATTCATCATATAAATGATTGCAGGTGCAATTCCCGGTAGGTACCGGGATTTGAACCCGGGATCTTTAGCTCAGTAGGCAGGGTCACTAACCACTGGGATATAGGGATCAAGGACAAGTGGAATGTAGGACAGTTGCTCACTCCGTAGCTGTTTCGATAACAAAATAACAAACTCTCAACTATGAACTAAATTAATGTTTTTGTCAAATTAAATAAAAAATATTATCAAGATTTCGTTTGCTAAAATAGAATTATTTCAAATAGTCACGTTTCGCAGCAGTCACGTAAAAGTAACGAGGGTTTTTTTATTTATTGTTAACTTAATGACACGAAAATTTTATAGAGATGAAACGAGAGACGAAGGTAAAAGTAATGAATCTATCTATAAATTCATATTTCTGATTTCTTAACTTAGTAAAATTAACAAATAACTAAGTAAATATTTTAATAATTTTTTTAAAAATTCTTCCTTTATTCTCTTTATACAATTCCAAGCGAAAAAGTAGTTTATAAAAATTTTATGCGTTTGTCTGTATGTATGTCTGGGAAAAACGCAAAACTACTGTGTAGAATTAATTCAAAGATTTATCAAGAATTTAACAAATAAAATCGAAAACAAATTACTCGCATTATGTATATATCTCACTGTGTCTCCAATTTAAAGTAAAATAAAAATCAAATAAAAATTAATCTTATGACAGGATATATTTCAGAATTATGAAATGTTCGGAGATATTTTTTTTAATTTGAAATAATAATTCTTTGTTGCAATATTGTTCTTCACGCGACTTCTGCGAGAGTCAAAGAATTCGAAAGGTACATATCAGCGTGAGGGAAAGGTCGAGACCTTAAATATAACAACGTCGAGTATAAATTTGCTTGCTGTTGCATAAACAAATTATTTACAAGTTTATTCCTTTTAACCGACTTCAAAAAAGGAGGAGCTTCGAGGTTCGATTCCAAAAATAACAATAATCTTAACTAGAATTAGATTAATTAATTAGATTGTATAAAAATACGCAATTATTTTTATACTTTTTAGTGCATATTATGGCTATTGTTTTGGAAAAGTGTTGATGAAGTCGGTTGTTTTTTTCTTATTTTTTTATGTTTTATTCTTTATTATTTATGATAATATTCAAAAGTATTCCAGAATAACCTTGAGGAGCACATAATGGTGTCTACCTAGACCAGATATGGACGTGTAAATGATCTAAGATGATGATTTATAAAATATCTGTCTGAATAAGATGAGTTTTATTCAAAAGTTAATATGTTACTCATGAAATTTCCTTTTATTTATATATTTAACTTACATTAGAGACTATGACAGCTGTGAAAACGTTGAAAAAAAATAGATTTCAGAACTAACCTCTATTTCGAGCAATTCTCGCACACTAACACAAAGTGTCATACAAATCGCGACTGTAAGACGTAGTCACGCACACCAAACTAATATTCCTGGCCTGTTTGTATCGGTTATCTAATAGCAAGAGACTCTATCTAGACGTATAAATTATCTAAGATATTTAAATAGCCTTTTGTATTAATCATAATTTTTTCATCATTAATCTTAAGAAACTTTTATCACAAAACATTCGTAAAACATTGTGAAAGTAACGCTTAAAAAGATATCCGTTAAATATTCATTAAACATTGGAAACGCAAATAAAGGGACCAAATTGTAAATGCAAAGCGCCATTTTCGCAGAGGAAACATTTTAAGAAAACATTAAAAAGTAATAAGTCTATCGCAAATAAAACGACAACGTGGCAGGAAACGCGAGGGAAATGCCTGACTTTAATGTGAATGGCTTATAGTAAACGACATTTTATTTGGTTGTTTGGATTTGCTTCAGTAAATATTACTACTGAAGGAGAAAGAAATAAATAAATAAGTAAAATAAGCCTTTATTCAGACAAAATACTTATATTTTTTACACGCACAATTGTTAATTCAATTCGACAATATTTTCCTTCAAAAAAAAATTTATTACAAAAAGTTTTACGAACATTCTAGAATTAACATGAATATAAAAATGAATATCAAATTTGATGTTCATTTTAATCTATCTTGTCGTTTACCTTAAAAATGTTACCTTTAAAAGTTCGGGGGGCCATTTGAGATCTTCATCATCAGATTCTTAACCAAATGATCCCTTTTGAATACAAATGCTTGATTTGTTGTTAAGTTCTCCCAATTCCTACTAGATTCTATTGTCAGATTTTTCTACATCGGGACCAATTTTATATAAATAATATATTACTTATATAAATTAGTTCATAAACGGTGTTAAATTGCAAGCCATCTCCTATTTTTGATGTCAGATGAAAATTAAGATTCATCGTTTCGATTTTCAAAGCAACCACAGACTTTAAAGTATTTACATAGCTAATAGCCAATTATGAAGGCTATGAAAGCCTTTTAAAATACCTCATCGAGTCTACAATTTATAAAGTTATCAACTTTCTTTGAACTAAAATAACTCTTTCAGAAAATAATTATTTGAAAAAAACTGCTACGACATAACAAATATAACTGAAAAATTATTGAAGTAGGCCTTACTTTGCAGAAAACCATAATTATCCAAATGCTAATTCCGCCAATATTTAAATGTCAAGTTTTAAAGACAAATATTGCCGGAATAAGAATACTTAAAACATTTGGATAAATATAACTGAATTAATAAAAAGATTTGTTATTAAAATTTATATCAAATTCTCAGATTCAGCTGTTATAATATCTGATTATGTATTTATTACTAACTTAAGCTCAACAGAAACTTATGTATTCAAGCCAAATAATTACAATTTTAGATATCAACGTTTACATTTAACACCGTATCGAATAGGTTGTGTTTTAAATAATGATATTTGACTAAGAATTGTCGAAGTATCACTTTTAATGATACCACAGACTTGAGCAAATGTCCTCAGGCATCTTAATATATAAATCCACACTGGACAGGAATATTGGTGTAATTTTACAACATTTTAGAAGATCAGGAAACACGCCATGTTCAATACAGCTCTTAAAAACTAGTGCTAGATATGGTGCTATGACATCAATAACTGAACTTATTAATTTTACAGATATGCCCCATATATCAGAAGATTTTTCATTTCTAGAGATCTGAATGTTTTAATTATCCCGCTGGGCTAACAACACTGAATTTGAAATTTTGTTTACATTCTTTAACATTTTCCAAAACAAGTGACTCAGCAACACTGGTGGAAGAGACAAGAGTGCTTGTGATAAAAACTGGAATGGAAAAGATCTCGATGGCGATCGGTCCTGTGCTGCCCTCATCGAACGTATTCCGGGGATCTTGACCAGATCATCGGTCCATCTTATGGGGGGCCCACCAACACTGCGTCTTCCGGTACGTGGTCGCCATTAGGAGAATTTACTGTTCCACCAGGCATCTGTCTATTAGCGACCACATCCGCGTACCGAAAGTCATCACTGGTTGAAAACCATCGTTTTCAGACACTGACATATGGAACGAGAAGAGATTACGGAGTTTCCCGAACGCTGCCTTTCCTAGTTAGATTCGACCAGTGACCTATTTTGTGAAATTGGACCTCCCTAACTGGATTGCTTTTTTTTTAATGAAACTGAGGGAAGAGAAGAGCAGGACGTTCAGCTGCAGCTAATTGATACGCCCTACCCATTACAATACAGTGCCGCTTAGAAAAACCCAAATATTCTGAGCGGCACTACAACTGCACACCTTGAGACATAAGTTGTCAAGTCTCATTTGCCCAGTAATTTCACTAGCTACGGCGCCCGCCAGCCCGAAACACTACTGCTTCACGGCAGAAATACGTGCCATAATCTAGCCGGCATCCGGTGCAAAGGAACCTCCCACTGGTTTGTCCAAAGTAGACGTACTCATCAACAATTTTGAGAGCATAATACGACGAGTAGAATACGGACAAACATTCACTCATTACTAATTAACCATCTCAAATACGGAATTAGCATGCAAGTTGACAAACATTTCATTTTGCTAAATACACCTGCTGTTCTAGACAGTGTAGTTAGTATCACAATTAAACTTCGAATGTTTACGAGAATAGAAGCATTAGCAAATAATTGTGGACCCGCTCCGAGTTTCCGTACAAAAGTCCAATCAAAGAGTGGTTATACTATTTGTTTTCGATTCGAAGGAGACTCGACTGAATATCATCTTTTCCAGGATAATCCAGTGGTCTTACTCCTAGACTTTGATAATTTCCTCTTCTTTTAAATAAAAGGACGATAAATTGATATTTTGTTCCATTTATTATGAAGTCCTGGTTTATGTTGCTAGGATGACACATGATTTCAACCGCTATGAAAGACATTACTATCACCGCTACCATATTTATATTCTCCTGCTGGTGTACATAATAATGCGTCGTGCGCATCACGTCAGAATATATTGTGGTATATCTTTACCGCGTCATACATAAGACAATCTCTTCTTCAACTATGATCGCCTGGTACCAAAACACTGTATAATGCTTTCTATTTCATTTTCTCCCTCGTTAAACCTTATGAATTCATGTGTCTTTCATGATTTTTGTCTCAACGACTTTTAAATCACAACGATGGTAAAGTTTTTTACTCCAATATATGCTTTTAAGAGTAGGTAATGTATTTATTTCTTTATTAGGAAACCGTAGCACACTAATTTACATTAACTACTTACAAAAAAGGATTGTACAGTTTTAGGAAACCACGGTAAAACTGAAACTTTTTTTCACATATAAACTAAAAATGTTTGTAATAATATTCCATTAAGGGTATAAAAATCGCTTTATCAATCTTAATTTCATACTTAGAAAATTGGAATGATAATGGGAAATAATAAAAGTAGACTAAGTCTCCAACTAATATTTTTATTGAACTCTGTGTCTAAGCCCTGATTAAAAAAAATTGATTGAACAGGATTAAAAATTATGAAATTTGAAGACTTTTGAAAACTTTCAATTCTTTTTCATGTATATATAGATATATAGTTTACATGGGGTGACTGATTCCCAATACTTTTCAATCAATATTTTTAATCAGGGAGAGTACGACATTCATAATACTTACAATTATTTAGATTATATTGTTGCGTAGCAACCCTTCGAAGTATATGACGAGAGTTGTCAAACTTCAAGATATTGTTAATTTCAACAGCTCCGTCAGCAATTCTCGTTGCTCAGCGGAAAAGTGTTTACTTTAGCGTGGCCTACGGCAGTTCTAGTTCTGACTCGAAAGTGTAAAGAAGAAGAAGAAGAAGAAGAAAAGAAGAAGTAGTGAAAAGTGGAAGTGTTCTAAGAAGAAGAAGACAGAAGAGAAGTAGTGTTCGGTGCAGTGTGACGCGTTGATGGTACCGCCGCCCACAAGAGGAACAGCGGCAGACCAGCGAAGTGCAAGTTCAGAAAAAGTGAACGCAAATAAAGACTCGTTCCTATAACCGGAGTATTATTTTCAATCCCTGACCCACTCCCGTGTCAATATTATACACAAAACTGAAATCAATATTTTATAAGAGTTTCATTCAATAGTCTATGCACTATACGGTCAGCTGCTGCGAACTATAGGCACCACCCGACCGTCACGCGACATGTAACACACTAATAAAAGTTTCACTTTAAAAAATGAAATATATTTCCAAGTGTACAGATAACATACATCTGTAATAATTACATTTATGCATTGTTATCATTCTTACTATATTAATAATTAAAGTGGTAAATTAAGATAATGTATAAACAAACGTGTTAACTTTACTCAATTAAAAAAAAAATCACCTATAGAAAGATTTTCTACTGAGAGTAATGAAAATTTCAAAAATCAAACCAAAAGTAGCAAAGATTCCTCTGGTGTTTCGGTCGAAAAAACATCATACAAATGACATTATAAACATGTTTTTTGTAAATTCTATTGAGAAAATTTCAGATGCGCGCGCATTACTGTAACACAAAAGTAAAAGGTTGAAGTAGGTTCCTAAAATTTTCTGACGTTTGCGACATTTGTTATTTTTTTTTTTTGGTTTCTTCGTCCACTATTAGGATAGGCAAAGGGTTCTGTACGGGCGTACAGCCGTATTCATTATTTAATAATTAATTATTGTCAAAGCCATCGTTGCAAGATTTTTATAAAATTGTGCTTTCTGAAAATGTAGAATAGCACGAGGCATAAATAATTTTAATGATTTTTGCTTCGTTATGCCAAAGAAGTATATCTTCTTGCGTGCATACTTATGTACACATACACTTTAATATTTTATGTTAGATCAGAATCGAGAAGGTAAAGTAGCGCCATATTTCGTATTTGGCCAGCCGGCGATTGTGTTGACCGCTCAGCGCTCTGTTTGCAGACATCTCGCTCTGTCGTGTACCTTTCTATTACCTTATGCTGAGAATCTAGAGAGAGATTTTGATTTGCGTAAATAGAATTGCCCTGGAGATCTTGCAATATAAACATTATTTGAATGTACGTTAAATGATATACTTATTTGCACTAGCATTAAACTAGGTTTATCATTACACTCTCAACGTTAATTAGGAAAATGCTGGAGATATTCAGCATATTAATTTATTAATTCTAGGATAAAATATGTTTTTTCGGCTAGTTATAGAATTTCGATTCGATTGCAGTTAAGAGGTAAAAAAAAAATTGTGCGTACAAAGTAAACGTTATGTCAGAAGTGAAACCTGCAATGTGTATGAACCTCTAAACTACATATGAAGTCCTGGTACATATCGCTAGGATGACACATGATTTCAACCGCTATGAAAGGCATTACTATCACATCTTCCATATTTAGGTTCTCCTAGTGTCTACGTAGTACTACGTCGTGCGCATGACGTCAGACTATACTAAGGTATACTCGCGTCATACATAAGACGATCAAGAGATTGACTTCAATTATGATCGCCTGGTACCGAAACACTGTATAATGCTTTTTATCTCATTTTATCCCTTGTTAAATCAAATGAATTATGTGTCTGTCTCATTTTACTGTCTCGCTTTTTCGTTTCATCGACTTTTAAATCACATCGATGCTGAAGAAGTTTTCCCTCCAAAATATTTGAAGTTAAAAGTGAAATTTTAGCAATAATTGTTAGCATATTGTGATATTGTTTGATTTCCTTGCACAGTAACAGAATTTGTTTGATTTTCTATCGACGGCGACGTAACCGCAGAAGGGTTATTGTGTGGAACAGAGATATGGGTCGCTCTGACTTTTGACACATGTCAATATCATCATCCACCGGTAGCACACTTGATTCAATCCTGTAGTCCTATGTCACTGGCTTATTCGGGGCCAAATAATGTATTTATTTTGTGAGTAATTTTGTTTGTTACGCTTTAATGCTGGAGCTACTGAACCGATTTTGATGAAATTTGGTTCAACGATAGACTAGGGCTTGAGAAAGGAATCATTTTTTTTACCAACGTTTCTCGGCTGTCCCACTTTTGTTGGCCTGTTCTCATTTTCAAACACCCATTCACAAGATTGCTGTTTTTTTTTGGTTTCAAATCAATAAATCTACGTTTCGTCTCCTGTGACACGTGTGTGAACACGTTTCAAACTCAATGATAGAAACTTTTCCCTTACTAAAAACTTATTTCATAAGTATCATTAACCTTCATTTGAATTTCATAAAAAAGTCACATATGTCTGTACTATTTGTACTCTACCGGTAACAGTGGGAGGCTCCTTTGCACATGATGCCGGCTAAATTATGGATACCACAACGGCACCTTTTTCTGCGTGAAGCAGTAATGTGTAAGCATTACTGTGTTTGGATCTGAAGGGCGCCGTAGCTAGTGAAATTACGGGGCAACTGTCTCAAGGTGACGAGCGCAGTTGTAGTGCCGCTCAGAATTTTTGGGGTTTCTCAAGAATCCTGAGCGGCACTGCATTGTAATGGGCAGGGCATATCAATTACCATTAGCTTAACGATCTGCTCGTCTCTTCCCTTATTTTCATAAAAAAAGTTGTTTATTTTACTGTAAGAAGTTCCAATGTTAAAATAATAAATTACTTTATACACAAGAGCATAAAACGCCATTTAATTCAGCCTTCTCTCGTCATAAACAAGTATTTTACGATCACGAGAAGTGAAAGGTATGTTTGATTGCTTAAGATGCCTTAAAGCCAAATCATAAATTTCACAAGAGAAATGAAAACTTTATTTCACTCACTTTTCTATTTTGTTTTCGATTTCATCGAGATTTTATTGCCTATTAGGAATAATGCTTTTGGGGTGACAGTTTTGTGTTTCCCTGGAGATGACAGATGTTTTATCTTTAAACGTTGATTTTTTTTTCTAATTTGCGTAAGCATATCGCATTCATTGATCATCCAGAAACAAATATTGGTTAATCGTCTTATTTTATTTTGAAGGTTTTAAAAAAAATGCAGGTTTTTTTCTCAAAATTGATTCCTTTAGTATCAAAATTTGAATATTTCTTAGAGCTTTGAGCATAATTTATACGGTCATTTTGTTTGTTAAAGTGTTGCCCAATTGTAAATTGCAATTTCTCATCTGTAAACACCTGTTTCTGTTTTCCCTTTCCGTACCGCTTCAGCAGTTGTTTCGATTTAACCACTTTCATATTTTTTTTAATGTCATTTCTAACGCTAACACCGCTTCGTAAGTAAATGGCGCTCTTAGAGAGAAGAAGTGGCGGACGAAACTCTCCCAGCATTATTTTTTTGCGCTCTTTTTAATAAAATACACAATATTGTACTGTCATTGTTATTGCTATAAAATAATCATAGTCTAGTCCCTAGTATTTACGACTGAGCCTTTTTTTTAATCAAACATTTAAATTTATTTATAGATAATGCTTGAACAGCGGCTGGGACTTTATTATAAAAGTTACCCTTAAAGCTATTATGTATCTTATGAAGCCTACTAGAATTAGTTACAAGCAATCCCTTATTTCTAGTGTTATAAATATAAGAGAGAATCGGTGAAGGAAGATTGACATTCAAAATAGAACCTAGGCGTAAATTTCAATAGTAAAATGAGGGTGTCATAAATAAGAATTTGAAGGAAGATTGAAAACCTCTATTTTGTAGAGTTTTCCGATTTCCAAGTAGAAATACTTTGTTATTCGAATAATAGATAGGCTACATGCAGTTATATTAAATTTAAATCACTTGAAAAGCCAATGCTGTCAACAGAATTAACATCGTGTTTTAAACACGACACACGGGCTGACAAACACTCAAATTGTAATTTGTTGACTAAATTGTTTACCGCCCTCTGACATAAGGCGCCGCGTCCATTGAACTTAAAATAAGAATTTTTTTTTGTCTAACGAAATTCTAGGCGTAATTAAAATTTTAACTACTGACTTAATACTTCGGGACAGGATAAAAATACAGAGATAAGAAATAAAACTAAAGTAAACGACACAATAACTCGTGCGGTTTTCAAGAGGCTTTCTTCCACGTACTACAAAGCTATGGAATGAGCTTCCTTGTGGGGTGTTTCCGGGACGATACGACATGGGTACCTTCAAAAAAAGCGCGGACACCTTCCTTAAAGGCCGGCAACCCTCCTATGCTTCCTCTGGTGTTGCAAGAGAATGTGGGCGGTGGTGATCACTTAACACCAGGTGACCCGTACGCTTGTTTGTCCTCCTATTCCATAAAAAAGGGAGTTACGATTTGGTATCACAGAGATGGCCCTAGAAGGCAGGCAAGATCAAAAAAGAGATGGGAGGATGATATGCGTCTGACCTAAGGGCCATATTGGAAATGGGTGACGAATGATATAGCTCAATGGAGACAGTTGGGGCAGGCATATGCCAAACGGCACACCAAGCTAAGGAACTCTCCTTCCCACAAGCACACAGCCGGTCTGAGGTTCGAGTCTCCTTAGGAGACGCCCCGCGACTGTTGTTGCGTAGTCTTTGCGGCCTCCACGGCCCACGTCCTACTTCGCTGTGAAAGCCAGGGCTGCTAACAGCACAGAGGAGGTTTTAGTCGGTATGGGGCGTCCGCTTACGCGGACACTCGAGTCCGACATATTACGCCCCGTTTCGGGGCGTAAATACGTAACAAAATTTCCTCCTCTCAAAAAAAAAAAAACAAGCTAAGGGACATTATGTAAAATAAGTTACTTTTATAAATATAAAAAATAAGATATTTTTTATAAGTTACTTTTAATTTAGTTTACTTTTAGTTATTATATTTGAGATTAATTTGTCCTCATTTCGGATATAAAAGGCTTTTTATCATCATTAATACTTAGCGTAAAGCGTATCATATAAATTCATTTTGTACGAACAGCAGTCAGAACAGGAGTTTTTAACCAGGATGCTTCTTTGCACAAGATACCGTCTAGTTGGTAAATGAGACTGTTTTTTAATATTGAACGCATCAACTTTAAGAGCTTGGATTCATAGGTTGTGTAAGGGTGCTTTGTGAACAAGATGGTGATGATTACTGTACTAATTAGTAATCGCATCAAAAAAATTCTATGATTGTAACATCTTTCAAATACTTTCACAAAAATATCTTTGTATCTTATAAAATGAAACTTTCTTCAAAACAGCACTGTGAAGGAATACTCGTACCACATTTCAATAGGATAATGATTAATATGTCTTTTTTTATGAAAATAAGGGACGAGACAAGTAGGACTTCAGCTGATGGTAATTGATACGCCTGCCCATTACAATGCAGTACCCCTCAAGATTCTTGAAAAATCCAAAAATTCTGAGCGGCACCACAAATGCGCTTGTCACCTTGAGACATAAGATGTTAAATCTCATTTGCCCGGTAATTTCAGTAGCCCTTCAGACCGAAACACAGTAATGTTTACACATTACTGCTTCACGGCAGAAATAGGCGCCACTGTGGTACCCAAAATCTAGCCGTCATCCTGTACAAAGGAACCTCCCACACAGTGCACTCACTCTATTGTAGATAGTTTTATCGTATCGTCTTGGAACCATTGAGCAAGGAAGCTCATTCCACACTCTGGTAGTAGTAGTTGTCGTAAAAAGTTGAAAAGCTTAAAATTACACTGTAGGGGAACATCGCACATCCAGATAAATGATTTTAGTTATTTATGAGACCAATTTTTATTGTCTTTCTGTTTTTCAAAACATTAAGAAATGTGATGAAAATTAAAAAAAAAAAAAACAATATTAATATGAACCGGTAAATTTACTGCATTGATCGTATAGTCCATACTATAGTCATATTATTCACAAATAAATGGCTAAAATGTTCAACGCGGCACGTGTTCGACCACGTGTCATTGACTCGGATGCAATTACCTATTATTTTTTTTATTAAAATTAAGGTCAATTGTGTAAATAGAAATCAAAATAAGTATTTTGCAGTCGTAGTTGAACATATTTTTTGGTACATTTGCTCAAAAACTAGACTTTTCCTTGTGAGTTTAGCACGCGGAAAACTATTCTTTTCCGCACTAATTCTTTTTGTTTTATTAATTTTTTTTTTTTAACTGTTTTTCTCAACAATTGTTCAAGCTGTATTCTGTACTATTGCTTTTCATGTATTAGACTTGTTTTCATTGATTTTCTTTTGTTGTATTATTATTTTCGAAAATGAATTTAATAACATCTTTTGATGCACGTGCGGTATTATCAGTTCCACTCGTCCCCTGAAGAAATTTTTCCACACTTGTAATGCAATATTATCGACTCATGTGAATGCACCATTACGCCCGCACGCCTCGAGAGCAAGCGTAATGTTGTATTAATGTTATTTTCTTAGTTGTTCGATGTTTGTTTATTTGCATACGATACAGAGTTGTGTGTGTATGAGCTTATACCGCGGGTTTTCTCGTACAAATTGATACACACGGGCCACAAAACAGGTAGCAAAACTATAAGAAATATTGTATAATTGTCTTTTTTACCCCTAATGATAGTAAAATTAAAATGATATTATATACCTTAAATAGTTTATACGTCTGGATTGAGCGTCTTGCTGTTAGGCAACGCATGACAGCAGGCCACGTTTGTTACTTTAGTTTATGTGACAAGTCTTACAATCGCTACATGTATGTCATTTTGTTTTAGTGTGAGTGCTGAAAATAGAGATTTAGCGTTCGACGTGTTCACAGCTGCCACAGGCTATCTTGACGTATAAATTATCTAAGAAAAGTAATAGTTAAAAAAAGAACTAAAAAGTACGCTTTTAAAATTCAACTTAAAAATAGAAAATGTATTTTAATAAATTTAAATCGAAAATAGTGTAAAAAATATATTTTACTGTAAAAAAAGCGTGGGGTGTAGAAGAATTATTATTTTAATAATATATTAAAACGCAAAATTTATTATCTATTTTTAGTTGAATTTTATATAAAGCGTATTTTTAATACTATTAAGTACTTTAACATCAATTTCTGCCTTATCAACTATAGATAAAAATTATATAAATTGACAAAAATCTTAGTTTGAAAATTGAATAATGGAATAATCTGATCAAATCTGTGTATTGTCATCGGTCCTCGATAAATCTTCAAAGTTTGAATGAAATCTGGCCGTTTAAAGTGGGTCAAAATCGCGTCTAAAGGAGTCGTCAGTTACAAACATACATACAAACATAAAAGTGTAGCTAATATAAAGCGTATAAAAATAATATCAGCAAGAATGAGAAATACCTAGAAAGAAACAAAGTGTAATTAAAATACAGTCTCTAAAAGATACTGTTCTACCAACATGCCAAAAGGACGAACTTATCTCATTTATTTCCATTAAAGCTAACAATCGAAATACGTGCTGACCCTAAGGCACGGAACGCGAGAAGTCGCAGGTTCGAGTCCCACATCGTTCATAAATTTTGTTTTGTGAAGTGAGGTTTATCACTTTAAAATAGAAATAACAAATGTTTAGATTTGGAAGGGCGACATCTTAAATCAATTTCCTAATATTCAAATATTGGGGTTGAGCAGGTTATTAACTACTGTAAAGTAGATCCTGTAGATGAAACCACAACCTGAGAGTTGAACAAAAACATACAAGATTTTATCAACCGTATGGTTACTCGATCGGTTGGCTTGCGAGTTCGATTCCCGCATCTATATATCTTTATATATATAATTCTTCTGTGAGTGTGTATGTCACTGAACTCCTAGACGGCTGGACCGATTTGGATGAAATTTTTTGTGTGAGTTCAAGGGGATTCGAGGATGGTTTAGATTCACAATTGAACTACCTCCTAAACGGCTGGACCGATTTTGATGATATTTTTGTGTGTTCCAGTGAATTTGAGATTGGTGTGTGTCTTCAGGTGGATTCGAGAATGGTTTAGATTCACAATTGAACTACCTCCTAAACGGCTGGACCGATTTTGATGATTTTTTTGTTTGTTTCAGTTAATTTGAGATTGGTTTCGATTCTCAATTCCGTCCATAAAATATAATTCTCTCCGTCCATATAAATAAGAACTCCTCTTAACGGCTGGACAGATTTTGCAAATTTAAGACAGGTACAGTACAGGACAACGTCTGTTGGGTCCACTAGTATTATATAAAAATGAATTGCTGTTCGTTAGTCTCGCTAAAACTCGAGAACGGCTGAACCGATTTGGCTAATTTATGTCTTGAATTATTTGTGGAAGTCCAGAGAAGGTTTAAAAGGTAAATAAATAGGAAAATGCTGATAAATTAAATAAAAACAAAAAATTTGTTTTTATTTTTGATGTGTCCATACATAATTTCTATGAGAGAATTTATTGACGCACGGTTTGACAGTTCTGCTGTGAAACATTTCATTACGACAGCAGGGTGCATATTTCACGAAGTAATTTTTGATGTTATGATATATTATTGACAAATTCATATAAAAACATTATTTTACTTATTATATACAGAACAACGTCTGTCGGGTCAGCTAGTCGCTCATAAATGTTGTTTTCAAATTTAACTTGTGTAATTGAAATATTCAAAATTCTGCTGCATTTATACAATGGATTTAATAGTAATGAAAACTGCCGATGAATATTCAAGAAGCCTGTTTTATTTAAGAATATGGGTCAGGGAATTTAGCTTAAAGTGCAATTTTCTATGCTGATTGGTTTCTTATATTACATAGGTTTCTTTGGAAATTGAACATGCGTTGGTATAGTGTTTGATATTATGAGTTATTTCAGTATTGTCAGTCTACTAGTGGGAGGCACCTTTGCACAGAATGCTGGCTAGTTTATGGGTACCACAACGGCGCCTATTTCTGACGTAAGTAATGTGTAAACATTACCGTATATCGGTCTGAAGGTCGCCGTGGCTAGTGAAATTACTAGGCAAATGAGTCTGAATATCTTATGTCTCAAAGTGTCAAGCGCAATTGTAGTGCCGTTCAGAATTTTTGGGTTTTTCAAGAATCCTGAGCGGCACTGCATTGTAATTGGAAGGGCGTATCAATTACCACAAGCTCAACGTCCTGCTCGTCTCATTCCTTATTGTCATAAAATTTCCTTATTGTCGTTTTCAAGAAGGTCTTCGGTTCCATAAGTGTCTGCATGAATCACGGAGATTATTCTTCTGCTGAATTCCACCATCAAACTACCTGCCATGAACTGAAACATGATTCCGACCTACTCAGAGCGGTTTACAAGAAAGTTTCTTTCACCACCAGGAGAAAATGGAATGAACTTCCTCACACGTTGTTTTCTGGACGTTCCGTAATAGGTCCTTAAATGCGGTGATCGGTGAATACTTACCATCAAGTGAAACCGTAAGCTTTTTAATCCCCGTCTTCTTATAAACTGACTATTTTTTAATGATATTGCAGTCGTCAAAGGATCAAAAAAAACGGAGTCTCTTTGGTATATGCCACTTTAATATTTGGCTTTCTTATAATTAAGTAGCTGACTGGACAGACAGACGTTGATCTTTTCATAATTATAAAAAAACGAATAAATTGGAAATCTAAACAAACCTTGTCCAATTTAACCCCCAGAAGACTCAAATTTGCGCGTTTATCACAAAAAATCCCCATTTGCCGTATCACCGCTCTTCGAGAACACTTCCCTTAAAGCGTCGCCTAGTATCGGAATACTGGGTCTCGAAATCTCGAGCGATTGCCAATTCCGTGGCCATCTGGAGGACAAAGCCAAATTGGCTTCGAAGAAACTGGGCGTCATAAGTAGAGCACGGCAATACTTCAAGCCGGCCCACATTCTAGCGCTCTACAAAGCGCAGGTCCGGCCTCACATGGAGTATTGCTGTCATCTCTGGTCTGGAGCACCCCAGTATCAGCTCGATCCATTTGACCGCGTGCAACGCAGAGCAGCTCGAATTGTCGGGGACCTAGCAATCTGTGAACGGCTGGATCACTTCGCGTTGCGTAGAGACGTCGCTTCATTGTGTGTCTTCTACCGCATTTATCACGGGGAGTGTTCCGAAGAGCTGTTCAACCTGATTCCTGCCGCCGAATTTCCCCTTCACACGACACGCCATAAGTAACGGTATCATCCCCACCACCTGGATATGTGGCGGACCTCCACAGTGCGGTTTTCAAGGAGCTTTCTTCCTCGTAATACGAAGCTGTGGAATGAGCTTCCTTGTGCGGTGTTTCCGGGACGATACGACATGGGTACTTTCAAGAAAAGCGCGTACAACTTCCTTAAAGGCCGGCAACGCTCTTGTGATTCCTCTGGTGTTGCAAGAGAGTGTGGGCGGCGGTGATCACTTAACACCAGGTTACCCGTACGCTCGTTTGTCCTCCTATTCCATAAAAAAAAAGAAATAATAAATAAAACAAAAACTTTATTCTTAATGTTCCATTATATTACGTACTAGCTGACCCGGCAAACGTTGTGTTGCCATATAAATTATATTTAGAGTTTCTTGGACATTGCAACATTAATTTTTTTTTTCAAAAATAAAAGATTTTTTTCTAAAATATTCGTAGCCTAAGTTGTTCCTTATTACATCAGCTACCTGCCAATAAAAGTCCCGTCCCAGAGATTACCTGGAACAAACAGACAGACGGACAGACAGATAGACAGATAATAATTGTAAAAAATGTTATTTTGGTGTATGTACCATATATATATTCATATACATGTTGTAAAAAAAGGTTATGTATATGTATAGTTACATATTACAGACACTACAATTTTATTTATATGTATATATTGTATATGTAGTATATAGATTAACGACCTTGTAACCCTCCTTGAGGGTTAAGTTTCATAAAATCCGTTTTTAACTGACCTCCACTCGACTAAAAGAATATTCTAACGAAATTTCAAGTAAGTATCTGAGCCTTATGGTTCCAAAGATATCTTGATGAACCAGTAAATAGGTAAAATCTCTCATATACATATTGATTGACTTTGTACTTGGTTTCATAAAATAAATATTATCAATTTCAGCTATTCTGTACCTACTAGTCTGTATTGCAGATCGATTAGTTAATGTGTGATCACTACCATATATCATTCAGGTGAGCCGTAAGATTCGTAATTCTTTCTTTTAATAATTGAAAGGCTTGAAACACACATTGTTTGAATAATATTATTTTTCGAAGGATTAAATCGCTTTAAATATTAATTATCACTGAATTCTCACATAAATTACTTTGTTAAATTAACCTCAGTAATTTATTCCAACAAGTCTTTAACTTTGAAGTTTGCGTAGTCATTACCAATCTAATATCAACGAAATTTTTCTTCATTTGCCTCAATATGCCCATCTATTTAAAAATATATTCTGGAATTGGCCCTCTGTGATATGTTACTGAAACTATTATTGTATAGTTCAGAGACATCTATCGTGACTTTTATGAGTCAATAGCAGCAGAAACTCTGAGTCAGGTTCAGGTGTCCATATCCTTGAGCAAAGGTGAAATGAATAAATAATTTCATGTTCTAACAATAGATGTCACCTTTTTCATTCCTTTAAGCTGTCTTAAAATAATAGTATATAGAAGCGGCAAATGGAACTTTTAAAATATTAATTTATACGTTTCCTCTAATCTTTTAATTAATTGAGTTTAATAAAATCGTTTCTACTTACCATAATATATTTATATACGTCGCTTTTTTAGATATTTACACAGATTTTTAACCATAAGTTATATTTTATGTATGGTTCAAATTTTTGAATTAAATTAAATGATTATACAATATGTTTTTCACATTCGTTATGTCCCAAATTTGATCTAGAAAGAGAAAAAACATCGGAATAAATAAAAAACAAAGAATAAATAAAATTTCAGATTTGAACTACAAGTCATTTATGGAAAAAGGAGGACAAATGAGCGTACGGGTCACCTGGTGTTAAGTGATCATCGCTGCCTACAAGTACTACTAGCAAGAAAATCTTGCAACACCAGAGGAATACGCGCTTTTTTTGAAGGTACCCATGTCGTATCGTATCTATAATCGTTCCGGAAACACCACACAAGTAAGTTCATTCCACAGCTTTGCAGTACGTGGACTCTGGTCTGGCACACCCCAGTATCAGCTTGATCCATTTGACCGCGTGCAACGCAGAGCAGCTCGAATTGTTTGGGACCCAGTGCTCTGTGAACGGCTGGATCACTTGGCGTTGCGTAGAGAAGTCGCTTCATTGTGTCTTCTACCGCATTTATCACGGGGAGTGTTCCGAAGAGCTGTTTAACCTGATTCCTGCCTCTGAATTCCACCTTCGCATGACACGCCACAAGTTAGGATATCATCCCCACCATCTGGATGTGTGGCGGTCCACCACAGTGCGGTTTTCAAGGAGCTTTCTTCCACGTACTACAAAGCTGGGGAATGAGCTTCCTTGTGCGGTGTTTCCGGGACGATACGACATGGGTACCTTCGAAAAAAGCGCGTACACCTTCCTTAAAGGCCGGCAACGCTCTTGTGATTCCTCTGGTGTTGCAAGACAGTGTGGGCGGCGGTGATCACTTAACAACAGGTGACCCGTACGCTCGTTTGTCCTCCTATTCCATAAAAAAAAGCAAAAAGTGTAAGGCTCCCGTGACATTACAATGTCACAAAAACCAGGCCGTTAATTTGTAAGAAATGAAGTCGATTGATAATCTACCGTTTAATTATAATATCACTAGTGAAATTGTATATGTAGTGTATTGGCTTTGATAATGTACCTGCGACATACACATATTATGGTATACGGATTTCCCCTCTTAAATAAAAAAGTAAAAAAAAAACATTATAATTTCAACAAAAACAAACCCCATTGATCACATTAACTCAAAATATTAACAAATACTTAAGGATCTCTAGACTATTATCACTACTCACAACATTAACTTAAATAACATGACTTGTTCATAACATTGTTTACTACTTAGAATAATGACTGGTCTCTGCTGCGCTCCAACTAGATACGGCACTACCTTAGAAAAATTGCTTTTTTATAACGGCAACTATTAGATGCTTGTGTGCGTGGCATCTTGACACTCAATGGCATCTTACAAATGTTGTAACATACGATTCGAGTTATTTTACATTGAAATAAAAAAAAAAAACAAAATACTCGCTGATAATAATATGTGATGCCAGTATCTTTCTTATTTCTTGTAGTATTATTATTTTTAGAAAGTTTTACTACGCTACCCGGCATCAGAACAAGGGAACGCCTACGTCACACACTGTTCGAGACTGGCTCGGGTTCGCCTTGGTCGTAGTAAACTAATTAATATATTAAATTATTATTTTTATAATATAATATAATAATTTAAGATAACACCCTGTAGTTGTCACAGATAAGTTATAATAGTATAATAATAATATAATCCACTATTAAGCTAGAAATACTAAAGTTAGAGAGTTTATTATACGCCAAATTAGCTTTACAAACAACGTAATAGCTTTTACTACAGAGTCGGAAGCTACAAGCTACAACCTCTTCACGGAGCTATTCCACACGTGCGCGCACGAATTCATTCCCTTTGCAAATTAGAATGTCAGATGTGTGATAAAATTTCTGTAATAGTTATATTTACATACGACATATGCTTCATAATTTTAAGGTCCGTGTGCGTTTTAGATACGAAAATATACAAATGAGCATCATGTTCACGGGTTATAAAACTTATTTATTTCATGGCAGGAAACCTAGTTCGACGGACAGGTGACCGTTGGGGCAATAAAGTCCTCGAATGGCGACCACGTACCGGAAGACGTAGTTTTGGTAGGCCCCCCACAAGATGGACCGATTATCTGGTCAAGATCGCCCGAATACGTTGGATGAGGGCAGCGCAGGACCGATCGTCGTGGAAATCTTTGGGGGAGGCCTTTGACCAGCAGTGGACATCTTCCAGCTGATGATGATGATGAAACAACGAATTCAAGTTCTAAAGGTTGATGCATCCAGTATACGATAATTTATATTTAATATTTAAAACGCTTTTCCCTTTGAAAATGATTTATAATATATTGGATGTAGCACCTTACAAACTAATTTGTTATGTAATAACAGCCATTGTTAAATACTCTAATTGATTTTAAAGATTGGCTGTTGAGTATCTTGTATATTCTTCAGAAGAACTCTAGTTTTCCGAACATTTGGTGGATTCAATAATTTAAAAGATATATTTAAAATGTTGATTCTTAAACGCTAAGATTAATCCTAGTTGAATAAGCTTTTTTTGGCTTTGACTTTGGGTGGCCAGATCTTTTTCTGTCACAAACAGAGGAGGTCTCATTGTAACTATTAATAGCCCGGTAAACAAACATTATATTAATAACAAGCGTATAGGGAATTAAAAAAAAATGCATTTGGCTCCATATCTTTTTTTTTTATTTATCAAAATACATATTTTACAAAATGTGAACAAATTAGATACATTGTAAAAAACCACAGAGGTTTGACCCCAATGCATTATCTTAGTTTACGCCTTATTTCAATTTTTTACAAAATAAATATAATCCTAACATTAAATTCTATACCTACATACAATTATTAATATCTATAGAAAGTAACTATTGGCTACAAGTACATTAATTACATACTAATACCTACAAGAAATCAACTACAGATAATATGTACCTTACCAATATTTATTTCAACACGAAGCAACCAAAAAACAGATATTTCAAACATTTCCCAGGCATCCCATGACCACCTTATTAATTACAAATGCGATCAAAGATTACCTAGGAAATATTCCTTTAGTTTTTGTTTAAAATTGCACCTACTTTGTGCAATGCAATCACAGCGACCCGGTTCTCTTTATAACCCCACTCCATTTTAACATCGCAAAATATTGTACAATGTATTGGCGCCAAAATGAGAAAACTCAACGAACAATCATCATAAAAAAATAATAGATTCCAAATTCAAATGTAATATTTTGTTTATTTTTAATTGTAACAGTATTTATGGCCAGACTAAGTATAATATCATATAGCTCGTCATAGATACATATTTTGGTTACTTTGTTATTTTATCGCAGTCAGTATTCTCTCAAAGATACAGGAGCATAAAAACTTTTAGATTAACAAAACAAACGTAACATGAAATAGGTTATTATTTCGTCTGTCATCTCGCAAGTTGTAGGGCTTAGGCATAATTGTCAGATTTCCCTTCTCACTTATTAACCCTGAAGAAGTAGGAGTAGATCCTAGTGAGCGTACGAGTCAAATAAATTATCATTATAAAGTCCCTTTTTAGGGTTTCGTAGCCAAATGGCAAAAAACGGAACCCGGTCTGTCCGTGATGCCACTTTCTTCCAAAACTATAAGAACTATACTGTTGATACTTCGTAAGTAGATATACTCGTATTAAGTGCATTAACATTTTCACACAAAAATATAAAAAACAGTAAATTTTGGAGGTTCCCCATACTTAGAACTTAACACAAATTTTTTTTTTTCATCAACTCCATACATGTATGGATAGCTCTATGTATCTATGGATAGGTCTTCAAAAATGATATTGAGGTTTCAAATATCGTATCATTTTCTAAAATGAACTTTTCTGGTTTGAACGAGATCTTGTAAGTACTTTTTCTTCTAAGTATAAATGTTGAGAGCTCATTTGCGCTGTATGATTTTGAGCAAATGTTTTATGCCTTTTCCATTAAAATAATTTAATATCATTTTACTTTCTATAAATATTTTATATTATGCTACTTGCTGCTACGGAACCCTTCATGGGCGAATCTGACTCGCACTTGGCCGCTTATTTCTCAGTCTTACTTCACAATATTTCAGAAAGACTACTCACAGATAAGATATTGCAAAAATATACACGAATTGACGACCTCCCCAATTTTTATAAAAATTTGGGATGAGACGAGCAGGACGTTGATGATGCTAATTGATAGGCCCTGCACTTTGCAATGTAATGCTGCTCAGGATTCTTGAAATACCCAAAAAATCTGAGCGGCACTACAATTGCACTCGTCATCAGTAATTTCAATAGCTACGGCACCCTTCAGACCGAAACACAATAATGCTTACACATACTGCTTCACGGCAGGAAAAGACGCAGTTGTGGTACCCATAATCTAGCCGGCATCCTGTTCAAAGGAGTCTCACTGGTAAATGTCGTTAGTTGTCTCTTACGACATGGACCTGCGAGTTCCCTATTCTTTTTCTGCCCCAGGGATGCACAGGGCAAAAACACATCAAATAACAATAGAATCACCTCCACAAGCTTTTAAACTATTCTATCTAAGTATTCTATTTACCAATACTCTTAATAGAGTATCTACCCTATTTCAAACCCAGAATTAGTTTCCCTTCTTCACGACAAAAAGCTACTTCAAAAAACTAATTTTCCGCTTCGATAGCTATTTGATTCCGTAGCGACTATCTTTCAACAATAACCTACATATTGTTGGTGACAAATCTAATATAGCGAATTTTAATGGAATTTCTGGAGTGTTATGGAGGTTCCATAGTAAGGGATGGGTTTAGTACTTTAAGTCGTTTCGTCTATCAATGCTATAAAAATTCTATAGAATACTAGCTGACCCAGCAAACGTTGTATTGCCGATATTAAAATTACGATACAAAAGTAACTGTTGATCGTAGATAGGTGAAAATTTGAAGTTGTATGTATTTTTTTATGCTGACTCATAATCAAACAAATTAAAAAAAAATCAAAAACAAAAAAAAAATTGGTGTGGACCACCCTTAACATTTCGGGGGATGAAAAATAGATGTTGTCCGATTCTCAGACCTCCCCAATATGAACTCAAAATTTCATGAGAATCGGTCGAGCCGTTTCGGAGGAGTTCAAAGTTTAACACCATGACATTTTTTATATTAGATTTATTTTGCGGAAATTCATTATATTACTAATATTATTTCAATGTTATGATTAATATTTATCTTAATTAATTAAATTTAACAGTAAATAGTCATTACATTAAAGACATTGTTTACTTATATACTTAACCTGTAGGATAATTTATACCTTTTTACTTTACTAAGTTTTTCTTTTTTGTGATTATTTAGTTTCAATATCAGCTCTTTAACGTTAACTAGCTTTTAAGTAAGACTTGTATAAATATTCTTATTTTGAAATTTAATAATATTTAATAAATGAATTGAATTTGAATTGAATTGTTCATTGTCCTAAGTTACCTTTTGTTTGTCTGCATAAAATTGTATCAACCGCCCGCCAACACGGTCTAAACTTAGTCTAAAAGCATCTCTCGACTACAATGTTGGTAATGTAAAGTCATGCTATAAACCATTTCGACCCGTGCTTCACTTCAACATTAGGTATCCACAGGAGCTATTGACTCGCAGACCTCTTATTGCAGAGTGACATTTAAATAGAATCTATAAAAATGTACTCGTATCAACTCAAATTCAAATATTTTTATTCAAAATAGGTGGTCAGTGGTATCATTAAGACAGTCATTTATGTTATAGTAACCTTTACCACTCAAACGTTTTGTTAACAATTCTTTTGAATTTCGTAATACATTTTTTTTAAACATTATCTGGGATCTTGTTGCAAAAGCATATATAACGCCCCACAAAAGACTTACTAACTCGACTTAGCCGAGTAGTAGGCATTATAAGATTATGTTTATTCCTGGTGTTAACGTTATGGTTATAATGTGATTGTTTATTAGTACAGTACATAATATTACACAACATATGCGTTACAACCAAACAAACTCATATTCTCATTTATAATATGAGATACAAGAGTATCTCATTCCGGAGTTCGGCGAGTGACGCTGTGGATGCCTCGTGTAGACTCAAAACACGTATAGAATTGTTTTCAGCAGGGTTTCACAAAACCATACCTGTGGGAGGCTCCTTTGCACCGGATGCCAGCTAGATATGGGTACCACAACGGTCTATTTTAACGTGAAGCAGTAATGTGTAAGTATAGTGTGTTTCGGTCTGAAGGGCGTCGTAACTAGTAAAATTACTGGGCTAATGAGACAACTAATGTCTCAAGGTGACAAGCGCAGTTGTAGTGCCGCTAAGAATTATTGGGTTTTTCAATAATCCAGAGCGGCACTACATTGTAATGGGCAGGGTGTATCAATTACCATCAGCTGAACGTCCTGTTCGTCTCGTCCCTTTTTTTCATTAAAACAAATTAGCCCGGTCGTTCAGTCAGAAGTAGAGTAGTAGTATTCTTGCGATGAGGACGCGTTCTTCTAAGTACAGGCCGTGCTTGTATTATGCATATACCTTAACAAAACTTAGCGGAACTAACACTAAAGATTAATTAATTCAAAAAGTGAAGCAAAATTTCTTTTGGCACGACTACGAGCTAACTGGACGACAATGCAACGGAACCGGAAGTCCGTTACGGCAAGATGGCGTCAAGTTTCTGAACCATCCGGTTTTGGTTTTGCCTGCTCCCTCGAGCGATTAATAAAAACAACAACCGGTTTTGGTTTCTTCGTCCAGTATTAGGACAGACAAAGGGTTCGAGCCCATACAGCCATATTGGTTAATGTTCAATTGTAACGTCACATTGATATTATGTGGTTATTACTAATGATGTGCTTTCAATGCGCCCCATCTTTGATGGAGTGGGTTCCGAAGAGCTATTTGACCTGGTTCGTGTAACCCATTTCCAATATCGTACTACATATAAGTCAAATCCATTATCAGCGTTTGAATCTGTGACGTTCTCAGCAAAACTTACAAGAAAATTTTCTTGTGCTACGAACAACTAAAATCCGTTACAGTTATTTCAGGTCGAGATAAATTCCTAACCGTTAGTAAACATTATCTTTAAAAAGCGGCCAAGTGCGAGTCGGACTCGCCCATGAAGGGTCCCGTAGGAGCAAGTAACATATTGTAGTTCGTTGTAAATTTCATATTAAGAAAAAACTACTTACTAGATCTCGTTGAAACCGATTTTCGATGGAAGTTTGTAGTTGCAATATTATAATTTTTTTGTTTAATCAATCTCAAGTTACGGGGGGGGGGGGGGGGGAACACATTATACCACTTTGAAAGTGTCTCTCGCGGGACCACATTATACCACTTTGAAAGTGTCTTGGGGACCTATCCATATACCCCACGTAGGGTTTGATGAAAATTGTTGAATTTCAGTTCTAAGAACGGAGAAGCCCCCAAAATCTATAAGGGTTCCGTTTTTTACCATTTGGCTACGGAGCCACATTTGTAAAATACATAGCAAATTAATTTGTAAAGGTGCGTACAGACTGGCCCGTAACATAAAATTTCATATAACATGAAGTACCATAAAATTCTACCTTTCATTGCATGTCAGCTGCAAGCATGGACGCATGGCGTGCTCATACCACGCATTCACTACAAACCTCCCGCGTACGTCTGTTTCCGCCACACAGCCGCGAGCGTGCCCCTTTGTGTTCGTTCGAATAACCGACAAATCACGGGTCGCTCCGCACACGTTTTGTAATGCTCGTAGCCTGCGCGTGAAATGCTCACTTCGAGCGCACAAGATATCCAAACTATGAAATATTTACACAGTTACCTTTCATGATATATTGCAGCAATGTATCGGCGAATTCTTTCATTGCATAACACATTTCATGTTACGTGTCACCAGTCTGTACGCACCTTAAGATGCTGCATCCGATTTATGCAAAATCCGATGCGTGGCTTAGCAAGAGGTAGTAGTTATACAGACATACAGCGAGAAGCTTGCTTTAGTTCGTTAATTCAGTTAGTTTAGCAGTTAAGAGAAAACATTAGAAACATTTAGTCCATACAAACGTTCTGTTTTCTCCCTGATTTTTTTTATTAATTAGAAATAATAAAACACAAAAATAACATGTTTACATTGTTGAATGAACAAACAAATTTGGTCCCATCACCTTTGTTACGTATCTCTTCCGGGGGTAATACGTCACAACAGCCGACCAATCACAGCGCGTCATTTCATGGGACGTGGGTATAAAATTTTGGCGAGACAACACGTCCTGAGGATACCTCGTGTAGAGGCGAAACACGTATCGAATCATTTATATAATTATGGATTTCCGCAAAGTAACGCCTACTTCAATAAATTTTCAAAAGTAGATTTTTTTATAAATCATGTTCAAAATTAAAAGCGATATATCATATAGGTATTTCATAAAAACTAATAAAACATAAATTGGATAAATATAAATAATCGTATATTGGATGTATCAAACTTTAGAGCTTGAATTTATTGTTTGTGTAAGGATGTCATAATTAGGAATCGCATCAAATACAGCAAATGGTCATACAAATAATTATATTTTAAGTGTGTATTAAATAAAATCTCTATTAAGTTTTTTAATACTTTTGAGATTTTTTTATGAGGTAAGTAAGGGACGAGACGAGCAGGACGTTCGGCTGATGGTAATTGATACGGCCTGCCCATAACAATGCAATGCCGCTCAGGATTCTTGAAAACCCTATAATTCTGAGCGTTGATGATACAATTGCGCTCGTCACCTTGCGACAAAAGATGTTATGTCTCATTTGACCAGTAATTTCACTAGCTACGCCCTTCAGACCGAAACACAGTAATGGTTAAACATTACTGCTTCACGGTAGAAATACGCGCTGTTGTGGTACCCATAATCTAGCCGGCATCCTGTGCAAAGGAACCTCCCATTGGTAAATCATCACCCACGTAGATAGAAATATTCATAAAAAATGTTCATAAAAAGAAAACTACGAGGCCAAACTATGTCAAATTTTTATGAGACCAAATGACAAACATTCCGCGTCAAACTACAGAATAGTCACAAAAATTTATTCATAAATTTCAGCGTAATCGTTGTACATACATAAAAAACAATATCAAACGAATGGACAACCTCCTCTTTCTCTTTCGAAATCGGTTAAAAAAGTAAATTGGGTTGATTTCGGTAAAAATATCCAAGTGGTTCGAAGCGGAGGGAATGCTTTCCTCTTGAACTTTGTGACATTCAGTCACAAGTTCAGGTTCACTCGAACATTATAACAGTCATATTTCATCGACGACATTTTCCTTGCTCTCATCTTGGCGTCTACAGATTGGGTCCTCGTAAATAACTTCTGTTACAACATTAATCACATGCCACTTCTTAGCGAACTCATTCTAATAATGAAAGTTGAACTTGTGAAATATAGTCTTATCACGTGAATTTTTAAATTTACTTCAATATTAAACATTCAAATTATAAAGCTTACATGTCATTGCTTGCGGCGGCCACGTGGGACGGGTCGTTCCCTAAAATATGGTCGTGAATGGGCGCTACTTGTGGTACCACCACCTGGGTGGCAGCAGGATGATCCTGTTACCGGAAGCTCTGCTACAGATTCTTAAAAGTTTTTTATATTTTTTTATTATTGCTTTTAAAATGCCCGCAAAATACTTTTACTTATTTATTTAGTGAGTGGATGATGCAGATACTGTACCCGATTACTTTTGTTTCGCATTATTTTGGTTTACTTTTTTTACTTATAGTACTCGTGCAACGGCCGTTCCCAATATACTTTCTACAGATAGAGATAAATTACTACCTTCTAGTGTCAGTAATTAGCTGTCAATAATCTGAAGCTGTCCCAATATACCCGATAAGTCATTCTTGTCGCCTTATATTGGGACGCGTGAATTGCAATTTCCATACAAACTTTATATCGCTGGTAAGCCATACGTCGTCCCATTGACAGACAGCGTGCATGGATAAGGTGAGTTACCGTCGATAAGTTTATTGGGACAGAAAAGTCAACGATAGTTAAGATTTTTATCTCAAGTAAGAGATAGACTGAATATTGGGAACGGCCGTAAGACATTGACTATTTGACGTTTGAGTATTTCTATTGCATCATTTTGTAATTGAAATGATTTGTAAAACAATTAAAATGTAAATGTTGATTTAAAGGAGTGGCAATGAGTTTCTTGCTACTTCTTTTCATTATCATTCAAGAAGAATTTTTTGTTACATTCATAAGTGTCATTTCCGTGACCTACACGAATAAAGTGATTTTTATTTGATTTCTATATTGAGGCAATAATTCAAATAAAGAAAAGTAATGACAATATAATCCGAGGATACTGCTGTTGTAGTTACATCATTTCTTATCGATTTCCAAAGTTTAATAATACTTCTCGATAGCGAAATCGTTATGTTGAGTAAGCATTGTAAATTATTACGCCCAGAGGGAGGGAAGCATTTTAAGGTATTTTCACTGCGCACGTAATTTCCGTTTCGAATACCTTTTGAATTGTAGAAGCTATAACACCCATTATTACTTCAACTGTTAGCTTTTCTCGAGATCTATTCAGAGAAAATAATATAAATAATACTTATGCATAATTTTAAACAAGGTTATTTACAATTCTAGCTATCCAACGCGGAAATGCTGCCAGTATTCTTGGTACGCTTCCACGCAATGATAGTTTTTATCTTATGTAGTCATAGTATTGTAAATATAGTGATAAGATTTGTTTTGTTTGAATAAACGATAATTGGAAAGTCTTCTCAAAAGCTCAAATCTAATAATGACCAACACTATGATAATATGGTGAATATAAACAGGCTTTTAAAAAAAGTATTTTACGCAACAGTTGAATAAAAGCATCAAAAAACGGGAACTTGTCGTTATTTCGATGTGAGCCGCAGGCGAAGGGTGCAATGAAAGACGCCACGAGCGTTTTTCAACTTAGTTATACAACGTGTCGCATACAATATTTTTTCTACGACTTGGTAATTTCATTTATTTAACAAACAAATACCACAAGTTTTCAAGTTGCCGCTTAAATGGGCGAGAAATGTATTGTATACATTGGACGTACCTGTCTCTGGTGAGTAGTTTCATTTTTCCTTCGAGGATACCCATATATATATGATACCCATATAGATACGATAATACTCCGAATTTGTTTTCTTGTTGACAATAATATTTAGTCTTATTAAACATGCAAATATTGTGTATGTATAGTATGTACTACGTATTAATTACTATTTCTATGAACCTACCATTTCATACCTAGATTTAATTATCTGTGGCACCAATACAACTGTGTGTTTTTATGCGATATTATATTACGATAAATAATGCTTTTTTAGGCCATAGAGAATACAATTTTTCAAAGACTCAATAAAGTATGTACTTATATTAGTGATTGTGGCTGTATAAATGACAGATAAAAGTAGAGGAGTGGAAAAAAAAAAAAAAATTTTGGGGGGCATGATAGACAGCGTCAGTACGTCTGTGGTTGTACAACAGTATTTATATGCCAGGGTCGATCATTTATGAAACCAAAAAGAAAATAGAAGGAAGATAATATAAAAAAAATTAAAGAAAAAATTATTTTATATCTATTTATTACCTACTACTACTTAGCTATTAAACTTCTTGCCGGAAACCGAGATAAACCATTTTTTGTTCTGTCGTTATCTGTCTTCTTTTTGGCATTTTTGGGCCTTTTAAGAATGCTGAGCGCCATCGTAGTGGGCAGGGCAATTTTACTTATCATTAGGTGATCGTCTTGTTACCTCATCATCTCTTATAAAAAATTATAACTTATACTTATATATAAGCCATTGGTTACTCCATTCTCAGCTTCATCATCTCCACCGCTGATGCAGGCTGATAAAGACGTCAATGGTTAGATGACGTGGGAATGTAGCGAACTAGGTAAGCCTATATATGTATACCAGCGGGAGACTCCTTTGCAAAGGAAGCCGGCTAGTTTATGGGTACCACAACGGCGCCTATTTCTGCAGTGAAGCAGTAATGTGTACCCTTCTGACCGAAACACAGTAACTTTACTGTGCTTCGGTCTGAAGGGCGCCGTCTTATGTCTCAAGGTGACGAGCGCAATTGTAGTGCCATTCAGAATTTTTGGGTTTTTCAAGAATCCTGAGCGGCACGGCATTGTAATGGGTAGGGCATATCAATTACCATCAGCTGAACATCCTACTCGTCTCGTCCCTTATTTTATACAAAAAAATATATATTATAAATGTGACTTTCTTCTGAATTTCTTGCGCCCGTTCTTCTCAAGTCTGAGGCTTAAATTTTCGAATGGGTTAGTATATTTTGACATACATAAGTGATCCCTATTCTTAGTACAAATATTAGAATTAGAATTTCAACCTCTGTAAGGCTGAGATCGAATTAAAATACATAGCCCCGATATTTGCGAAACTGAAGTGGCAGTGGGCAGGGCACATAGTTCGACGGACAGATGGCCGTTGGGGCAGTAAAGTCCTCGAATGGCGACCACGTACCGGAAGACGCGGTGTTGGTAAGGCCCCCACAATATGGACCGAAGATCTGGCCAAGATCGCCGGAATACGTTGGCCTTTCTCCAGTAGCGGTTCCCTTCCAGGTGATGATGATGAAGGCTGAGATCTATACAGCATACTAAGACTTTGCTCAGACTTTAGTCACGTAAGACATAGGTCAGTGTAAGCTTCGCATAAACTTTTGTTTCGTTTTAATAGTCATTTGACAGCTGAAATTATACTGAGCTTAAGCTAAGATATCCGAATACAAAAAACAAATGTGCGTTTCACCAAAATCAGCTAAGTTTTACGTAAGTAAAATCTGAGCAAAGTTTAAACGTCCGAGTTGTATAAACAATTTTTTGTATAAAGAATTTGTGCAAAAAAACAAGCCGTTTTTAGCACAAATTCCCGTTTTTTTTTATTTTTGCACGTTCCTGGCAATTTTAAAGCCCCGACTAAATCGCCTGGCTTATTTTTTGTTATCTTATATCTATAAACGAGCAATTCTTGTATATAAATAATCTGAATCTCGGAAACGGCTCCAACGATTTTAATGAAATTTAGTATAAAGGTATTTTCTTGGGCGAGAAATCGATCTAGCTAGGTTTCAATTTTGAAAAATGTAGTCTTATCCGCGTTTTAATGAAAAACAGCTACAATAACATCAGTGTATTCTGATGTTAAGGTAAATTTCGCCGCTATACACACACATACCTATACAGGATTACAATAGCTCAGATGGGACATTGGGTGATCCGGAAAGCAGAAGACCCCGGTTCGAATTCCCCGATAACACCAGGTGTCCCATTAGTTTTTTTTTTGTTCAAGTTTTGTACATCCTTAAATAACCGAGCAAGGCTCGGTTGTCCAGATATTATTCTTTAAACATAGAACTACAACATATAAGAAGAAAAATAAAAATGATATTTTTAAAACTTTAGGAGTTCATTTAACCCCGCTACTCACCTGCCAGGTCTGCAGCTCCGAGTTGGGTATAATACGAGAGGTACGGAACAAGTTTTTAGCTTGCTTCAAATACCTACCCAAAAACTGGTTCCAGCTCTCCTACTATTGCCTGTGTATTCTCATTTCTCTATCTGTTATTACTCTATGTAAAATGACTTGCTATAAGCATCTTGGTTTTACTTTTCACAATGAGCGATTTCCTTTTTGTCAGAGTTATTTTGGGTGTTTATATTCTTTCCGGTGGCCTGAATGGTATCGAGTCACATCATTAAAACTTGTAACAAGTACAAGATTTATTCTTAAGCGGTTAGATCTAGTTTTTGGTGACGCGACAATCTGTTTGTTTTGTTTATTGTCTGATTTAGATATTGAAAAGGAACTTTTGTGTATTGAATTGAATTCACTGAGTGGTTTTTCCAATAAAGGGTTGAAACAGACAACAAAAATAAGGGTATCACGCTGGGAGTGCCGGCAGAAGTGAAAACTTGAACATTAACGTTGTGTATTTTTGAATATTATTGAATGGTTAGGGAATAATTTCGCAGGAATTGCTTTATTTATCAGTATAAAAGTACTAGCATTATTTATGTGGCTAAATACAATATTCATTGATTGCTCCATGGTACTCAAAAATGATAATCTATATTACATTCAAAAATTTAACTCTCAGAAAAATTGACTTTCATCCAAAACGAACTATGATAATATTTCACCGGAGGCCATTCCCCCCCGTCCTTTCCCCCCCCCCCCCCCCCAACAAAATATGAGAGCGGTCCTAAAAAAGAAATTACCCCAGGAGGGTACCGGCTCGTGTAGAGCCGGAGAATCCCTCCCCGAGCATTCGCGCTCGGGCTGCCCCTCGTATTCTGGGGAGGGCACAGTACCGCGTATGTCACAGGACAAACAGGGCAGCAACACCACGGCACCCCGCTCCACGCTTAATGTGGACTTTTGTAACATCCAGGGAATTCACTCCAACTTAAACGCCGTCCACCACCACCTTGAGACGGCGCAGCCGGCCTTGTGTTTCCTTACTGAGACGCAGATATCTCGACCTAGCGATACGTCATATTTAACGTACCCCGGGTACAAAATTGAGCATTATTTCATGCCTCATGCCGGGGTATGTGTGTACGTTAGGGAGGATATCTGCGTCTCTTATGTTCATTTAAATTTATATATTTTTTGTTATAAAAATACATAATATTGCACTTGAATTTATACACTTCTCTACATAAATGACGTGGAATTAAAATGCAGTTATCCGACAAAAAAAAAGGGTGTGCGTGTAATCTTTACGCGCGATTGAAGTAAAACTTAATTATAATTAACTTTAGGAATAATTAACATTAATATATTACATTAAATGAAGCCGTATTACCAACTAAGCACTCACGTATTACTGAAGAGCTAGGAGTATTGTTAGATTTTTTGCTATTTTTTTCTCGGAAAAGCTGATGATATAACTTCATCTTTTGAGCAAAGTTGGCATTTTCACTCCCTAAAATAAAAAAATACCTTTATTAAAATGTAATATAATTCATATTATTTTATCAAGTGAGATTTTATATATGAGTAGCTAACCAGACAGACGTTGTTCTGTACATAATAAATAAAATACCGTTTTTGATGAATTTGTCAATAATTTTTTGCTCCTTGTTATTATAATGAAATTGTTTCACAGCAGAACTGTCAAACCGCGCGTCAAAAATACTCTCACAGAAAATATGTCCAAAATAAAAATAATTATGGGTCCCAAATCGAAATAAAAACTATCCTATCTCTTAAGTTGGACTAAACTGCACTCCATGAAGTAATCCCCATTGAAATCCGTTCATTAGTTTAGGAGTCCATTGAGGACAAACATTGTGACACGAGATTTATATATATTAAGATGAATGATATAATGTTATATTTTGATATTATTATTCATCAGAATATAAACACTTACACTTTTTACAGGTCAGGTCATAATCATGTTCTTGATTTTCTCTTTTATTCTTATTTATTGATGAAAGAGTAAAATGTTCCTGGGATTCCGCCATTTTATTCGACTGATTATTATTTTCATTATATATTCTATTTATAATTCAGTTCATTGTCCATACGCACATTTTAAAATTTTCACTGACTAATAAAATAATTGATAGTGAGAAATTGAAGGTTATATTATTATTAGCACATATAAATATGATGTCGTTATTAAGGAATATGGCTGTATGGGCTCGAGCTCTTGGCCTATCCTAATAATGGAAACGAAAAAAAAACCAAGAACAAATTAACGAATGTCAGAAAATTTCTGAAAACGTATATATTATTTATTGCAATAGAAGTAATAAAGAAACAATAATAACACCTGGAGATCTTAAAAAAATATTACTGAGCACTTTAAAATATTTTTTAAAACCATTTAATTATAACGGCTTAAAAATTATTTCAATTGACTTTTGTACTGATCGTTACTTCCATCAGAAAACAAGAGTTACCCCCAAGTCGTGCCTAAAGAAGAGTTTTACTTCAAAAAGATCAAGATAATTCTTACGCCGAAGTAATTTTTACTCCTGTAGATGAAAATCTTGCCGACTACGTAACGCATAAGATTATTTAGTTTAAAATTTATTGAGAGCGAGCCTTCCCCTTATAAGATATTACTCATAATTTAAATTCGCTTTCGCGCGGAACATTTACGAGCTTACTTATAATGGACTCCTGAGGCTTGGCTGTACAGTTTTCTACAACCTTTTATTTATTATTACTACACTCATTTTCATGATCAATATATTCTCATTCTCACACGTCTCGTGTTTTCTTTTTTTGTAAGTGTTCTGCGGCAATTTTTAAACCGAGCAATCTCTTCCCAGATAACCTCATATACTAGAAAAATAATACCTACTAATTTATCTTAAATCTAAGTAATACAAAATTCAATCTATCATTCTTTACTTAATATCTCTCTTTTTTCTTTTTCTTTTCTTGACTTGCGTTGACACTCTGGCTCCTTCTCATATCCAAGTTACATAAGTTGGTGCTGGGGTTGCTGCTTCGACTGCCGAAGACAGCAAACGTCGCAAATGTGTCGGTCTCAGTGAATCTTACATCTTTGTGTCTGATGATAATTGATACGCCCTGCCCATAACAATACAGCGCCGCTCAAGATTATTGTATAACCCAAAAATTTTGAGCGGCACTACAATTGCGCTCGTCACCTTGAGACATAAGATGTTAAGTCTTATTTGCCCAGTAATTTCACTAGCTACGGCGCAAATCAGTTCGAAACACAGTAATGTTTACACAATTAATTAAACTAATTCTAGTTAGAGTTATTGTTAGTTTTGGAATCGGTGTCCTCCCGCCGCGGCCCCGCTCTCGCCTCCTCACGTTGCGTGTACGACTCAAGCACATCTCACCTAACTATGTAGGTAGTTACAAATTTACATTGGCTGACACCGACTCCAAAAATAGCAATAGCCGTAACTAGAATTAGATTATTTAATTAGATTGTATAAAAATACGCAATTTTTTTATACTTTTTAGTGCATATTACATCTATTGTTTTGGAATAGGGTTATCGGTTGTTTTTATGTTATTTTTTTTTATTTTTTGATTTTAAGTTAATTTGAAGGACACTTACTAACAATTTGTCTAAATATGTGTAGATATACTAAATTTTACAATGCAGTAGTTAACGTGAGCGTTTTGCAATTTGATTAAAGACAGTTGGGAATTCTGCCACAGATTGTTCCCTTACTGTAATCCCATTATCAGAAACTAATCAAAATCTCACCAAACTACCTTTGAAGTATATTCTTGACAGTAAAAAAATAATCATTTAAATCAGTTAGCGCGATTTTGAGTTATTCGAAAATTTGTCGCTAAATTTCGCTCGTTAAATTTGCTATACGTATGTATAGCAAATTTAAGACTTTTATGGTATTCTCATGGATGACATTGTCAGATCTTGTCCACACGGCAAGTACCAGCTTTCAAATAAAAAAAGAATTATCAAAATCGGTTCACACAGTCGAAAGTTTTGAGGTAACAAACATAAAAAAAACATACCGATGAATTGAGAACCTTCTCCTTTTCTGAAGTCGGTTAAAAAGGAGGACAAACGAGCGTACGGTTAAGTGATCACAGCCGCCCATTCGCTTGCAACACCAGAGGAATCACAGGAGTGTTGCCGGCCTGTAAGGAGGGTGTATGCGCTTTTTTTGAATATAAATTATTTATCCATCCCCGGGTAACATGATTGATTCTAATCTTCGTTAATTCTATCGTTTTTAATAGAATTCTTTATCTTTAATTTTTATTTTTTTTATTTTATTTTCTGGGCAAATGAGACTAAGCATCTAATGTCTCAAGGTGACGAGCGCAATTGTACCGCCGCTCAAAATTTTTGGATTATTCAATAATCTTGAGCGGCACTGCGTTGTAATGGGCATGGTGTATTAATTACCATCAGCTGAACGTCCTGCTCGTCTTGTTCCTTATTTTCATGAAAAAAAAAGCAAGAAGGACCCTAACCACTTCATTGTCATCATTAAAAGGGTCGACAACAGAGTACATAAATATGTAATCAAAGTATAAAAGCGAACTATTTGGAAACCTTTCAAAACCTTTTTCGGAATGTTTTTATTTAGGTCAATTTCATCAAAACAAACAATGTAATATCTCAATTATCTTTACGCGAGTCATAAAATACAAGCTCTGAAAACTTTACGTGGGCTTTCCACACGTACGCTCGCGTCTCCGCTATTCTGACAGTAATAATTTGACATAACTTCTATGCGTCCTGAACGTATAATGTTTAGGGCTTAAAAATCATTACTTTTAAAAGGTCTTCCATGTAATGATAGTGTAATGATGTGATAGGTAGTGGGAGAACTATTAAGTTGTTACCGAGAATTACAAATTAAATTAAGAAGATTAGTATGTTTTTTTTAATGAAAATAAGGGACGAGACAAGCAGGACGTCCAGCTGATGGTAATTGATACGCCCTGCTTATTACAATGCAGTACCGCTCAGGATTCTTGAAAAACCCAATAATTCTGAGCGGCACTACAATAGCGCTTGTCACCTTGAGACATAACATGTTAAGTCTCATTTGCCCAGTAATTTCACTAGCTTATAGGCAAGACAAATAAACCTTATTCAAAGGCTTTAACTTAGCATTTTTGAATTGTCATTATAAATATTAAATTAAAATAACTGAATGAAACATTTGTTCGGAAAAAGTAGAGCTCGAGAGAAGAACATGCAAAAAACTCATCAAGAATATGTCTAATCAAAGACTTTGTATCTACTTATAGTACAAGAAGAAAAGTACCTCTTTTGTTTGATAAAACTAATTTTAAAGGAACCTTTAGGCAGTATGTATTAGTGATTAGCTGCCTATAAAAAAAAACGCAAGTACCTGTATTTTCTTATGGAAAATGAAGACGAACGAGTGTACGGGTCACCTGGTGTTAAGTGATCACCGCCGCCCACATTCTCTTGCAACACCAGAGGAATCACAGGAGCGTTGCCGGCCTTTAAGGAACACGCCCTTTTTTTAAAGGTATTTTTAGAACAGTCCCCGTGATAAGTGCGGTAGAAGACACACAATGAAGCGACATCTCTACGCAACGCCAAGTGATCCAGCCGTTCGCAGAGTACTGGGTCTCCGACAATTCGAGCTGCTCTACGTTGCATGCGGTTAAATGGATGGATCGAGCTTATACTGGGGTGCGCCCGATCAGAGATGACAGCAATACTCCATATGTGACTGGACCTGCGCTTTGTAGAGCACTAGAATGTGGGCCGGCTTGAAGTATTGCCGTGCTCTATTTATAAAGCCCAGTAATTAACCCCGACGATTCTTGCTGGATTGTGCTAACATCGTAAGACGGCAGCGTGACTCTCCTACTTCTAAGAAGCCCTTAGTTGCCTCTTACCTCCCTTGGGCCCGGGAATCCCCTATTCTTTTCACACCCCGGGGAAGCACAGGGCAAATTGATTTTAGTATAATTAATATTTTGATGTTATTTGCACCTATATGTTTTTTTTATAAACTGTAATTCATTTTAAAGGAAATTATGTAAATAATTGAAAAAAATATGGTTACCAGCTCTCAGTTAGTCGCAACATAAGGGTAGTCGGGTGTAAACAGGTACATTTTTGTTGATAATTTTACAGTCATCTGTTTTTGTTTATTTGAATACAAAATTGAAGTTTTATATTTATTATTTACGATAAGACATGCTTGGGTAAAAATAATGCAACACGGGAAGCACCGGCTTTCATATAAAAAAAGAATCATTAAAATCGGTTCACCAAAAACTGTATTTTTGATAACCTCCCATTTTATTTATGAAGTCGGTTAAAAATAGTAAGATATCCTTAAATATGCTTCGCGTATCATACTTTGAATATCACAATAATAATTCAAATGAAATGTGAGTCATACTGGATTTATATTAATGAAACAGATTTACGTGAAATTGTGTTGTGAAAGGTCTTACATGTCATTATCAAATCTGCGGAGTGCTTGTTGCTTTTAGGTTAATTATTATAATGAGCTCATACTTTTGTACTGCTGTTTATTCTTTGTAGTATTTCAACGGAACTTTACGAGAATTAAATTAGATATTTTGTCTAAACAATACTTATCTATATTTCTTTTTTTAATGCACAATTGAGCTTACGGGTCGCCTTGCAACGGGTTGCAACACCAGAGGAATTAATACATTCTTAGTGTCACATTATCAAAATTGTAAATGTTTTTATTGAAGTGAAACCTTCTTTAACATCGTTAGATTTGAAAGTCGATGCAAAGAAAAAGCGTGACAGTAAAAATAGACAGACACATAAAGTCATAAAATTTGACGTGGGAGAATATGAGATAGAAATCATTATACAGTGTTTTGGTACCAGGCGATCATAGTTGAAGATGACATTTTTGCGAATATACCTTTAATGTATTCAGTCGTCATGCAATCGATGTATTACTACATAGACACCAGGAGAACATAAATATCGTAGCGGTGATACTAATGTCTTTCATAGCGGTTGAAATCATGTGTCATCCTAGCAACATGTACCAGGACTTCATATGCAGTTTAGAGGTTCATGCGCAATGCAGGTTTCACTTCCGATATGTGTACTTTGTACGCACGCAATTTTACTTTTTATTTTCAGTAGCCAGGACCAATAACTTTAGCATGTCTTACTTGTATTTCGAATTGTCAAATTGGTTGTGATGAATTTTCACTTATATAATAAATACACGCAGTTTTTTAATTTAGTTTTCTTTGTGACATGATGTTATAAAACGAGAAATTAACCGATGTCGACAACTTTTGTCTCTCGCGTCGCGACATATCTCGCGTTGCGCATCTTAGCCCGGCTGATACCGATAATTTCAAGCTTATTAAGTAACAGATCGTGGGAGACTATGTCGAAGGGGTTTGAGATTATAAAAATAGTCGAGTAGTTAGATTGCTATTCTTGATACTTGTAGATAGCCTTTTCAAGAGTGAATACCGCTAATGAAGTGGACTTATTTTTTTGAAAGCCAAACTGTTCGTTGCTATTTATATGAAATTTTTTGCAATAGTCGGTTAATCTTCTATACATGCACTTTTCATATATCTTAGACAATATGGGTATCAAATTTATTGGACGATAATTATTGATATTACATTTTTCACAATTTTTAAAGAATGGCTTGACCATTGAATATTTCAGGGCGTCAGGAAAAGTGCCCGTATCAAATGTTATATTTATTAAATGTGTTAACATTGCAGTTAATTGTTTAGCACACTCTTTAATAGTTTTGGTGTTGATTTCATGATAACCTACAGAATTGGAGTTAGTTAAAGACACTAAGAAAACATCATTGACATGGTGTGACATCACATTTCTTTGCAATGGACAAATTTACTTACCATTGGATTATTTTTCTTCCTTCAAGCAGTTGGTGCAATCATGATTGTATTTTAGCTTGATAGAGCCTCTTGCTGCTAACAACGATGAAAACAGGCCAGGCTACTTTAGTGTGCGTGACAAGCTACGTCTCGCGATTTGTATGTCACTTTATATACCTAAAAGGATCCACTGCATAGGATGACGACAAGATTATGGGTACCACAACGGCGCCTATTTCTGCTGTGAAGCAGTAATGTATAAGAATTACTGTATTTCGGTCTGAAGGGCGCCGTAGCTAGTGAAATTACTGGGCAAATGAGACTTGACATCTTGTCTCAGGGTGAGGAGCGCAGTTGTAGTGCCGCTCAGAATTTTTGGGTATTTCAAGAATCCTGAGCGGCGATGCATTGTATTGGGCAGGGCGTATCAATTACTATTAGCTGACCCTTATTTTCATAAATAAATAGAGGTTAACTGTCAACCTCAATAATTTTCGATGTTTTCACTACTGTTACTGTCTATGTAGATGTATAAGGGTACGGTGGCTAGTGAAATTACTGTGCTAATGAAATTTAACATCTTATGTTTGTAAAGCGCAATTTTTTTTATGAAAATAAGGGACGAGACGAGCAGGACTTTCAGCTGATGATAATTGATATACCCTGCCCATTACAATGCAGTGCCGCTCCGAATTCTTGATAAACCCAAAAATTCTGAGCGACACTACAATTGCGCTCGCCACCTTGAGACATAAGATGTTTAGTCTCATTTGCCCAGTAATTAAACTAGCTACGGCAATTGCAACGTCGATTAGAATGTTTCAAGAATGAAAAATCAAACATTCTTGTTTCCTGATTGTAATTCCAATTCCTGTCTCATAACTTTTTCACATAAAAACAAAACAATGTTATATTTCCAATACCTGGACGATCACACCCCGATCAATCCCGGAGTCACAGGAAATTTACGAGCCAACTTAATAATGGAGTCCGTGAAACGAGTTCGAGCAGTTCTTGACAAATTTTCATTTATTATTACAATATTCCACAAAACATTTTCGGAATAAAACTTAAATCCGTCCGATCGGCCTACTAAGTTCCCTTAACTTTGTACAAGCTGTTACCGTAAATTATACCCCATTAATCATACTATATTGGAACACATAATATTATCTTAATTTATTTTAAATTAGAATTTATTGTACGATATAATAAACTCAATTAATAAGCGATGGTTTGGTTATGAAGTTCAAACTCTAACTAATACTTGAATCTCGTACTCCAACAAATTGAATTATCATAATAAAGAGAATAGAAAGTATCTCAAAGAAAAATTTAAAGAAATTAATATTATGACTGTTCGTTGTCAGTACAATTATGAAAATTTAATATATGTTCACAAAAATCGTCACCTTTTTGCTCTAAATAGTGATTTTCATTATTATAACACTAGAAATAACGGATTGCTTTTAACTTATTCTAGTAGGCTTCATAAGATACATAATAGCTTTAATGGTAAATGTATACACTTTTACACTAAAGTCCTAGCCACTGTTCAGGCATTTCTATAAATAAATTTAAATGTTTTTATAAAAAAAAAAATTGTCGTAGATCCTACTACTCCACAGCTGAATATCTAAGTGATCGGACAGCCGGGGACTAGACTATGATTATTTTATAGCAATAGCAATGACAGTACAATATTGTATATTTTTATTAAAAAGAGCGCACAAAATTAATACTGGGAGAGTTTCTTGCGCCCTTTCTTTTCTCTCAAAGCGTCATTTGTTTCCGAAGCGGTAGTAGTATCTAGTATATCTATATATTTTGAGAAAATGCCTTTTATAAATGAATATAAATTTATTGATATGTATTAGATGGATATATATAAGGATTGTGTCATATATATTATAAATCGTATAATCAATAACTTAATTCAAAAATAAATACATTATTATAAAAACATCAATCAAAGGTACAACGAACGACAAGAACTTTAATATTCTGTTACTTGCTGCTACCGAACCTCTCCGAGTTTTTGATCTTAATATTTATAATCAATATTTTTGAGTGACAACCTTATAGCCCAGTGGACTAGTCGGCTTAGGCTAGAAGGCTTATATTCGGCTAGGATTTGACAATTCTGATCACAATAATGTCGTTCCCACACATTTACTGTGTACTAAAGCGCTAACGGCTGTAAAAAGTAAAGTTGGCTAAGTCTGCAGACCTCTGAGCTAAGGGTTTTGGGTTGGAATCCCGGTTCGTGTGATAATTTAATCTGCACCCATGCTTTAAATCCTCTATTAAAGATTCTAAAACAGTGAGCTTATTGCCAACATTAAAACACCCAATGTCCTAATAACCATTACAACATCCAAACGAGTGCTGTAATGAAGTTCAGTACAACATCACAACACTCGTTTGGATGATGTTACTAGGACTGACTTTCTTATGTTAGCAGTAAGCTAACTGCTTCAAAATCTTTTATAGACGAATTCATATTAAGGGTGTAGATAAAGTCTTGTATGCAACTGTTGATAATTAGGTATTAAAACACTCATGTGATACTATTATCACCCACATTCGTGTTTTAATACCCCTTAATACACAACATTTGCATAAATAACTATTGTGTGATGAATCTATTCTAGAAAACCAATCTATGTTTCTTTTTGTTTTGAGCTGTTTTCATAAAAAAGGGGCAAATTGGAAAAATCACAAAATCAAAAAAACCCACATGGAAATTCGCGATACCAAAGTTCAAGCGGTACGATTCCAGCCTTGATGATTCTTCGGTGTACACTTACAAACAGGAGACGTGCAATTCCATTCCTACATCTATATTTAACTATATACAAGTTAAAACAAAAATATTTTTAATAATTCTCTCCTTATATATTTTGTTTTTTTTTCGATAAAAATACTATTCGAATTTTATCGCCAGATCCAAGTGTTTTTGTACCAGAAAAGCATTCTGGGGCAATACTGAACTGGATATCCCCAACGACTTGTTCTCGACGCAATAAACAGATTAACTGAAACACAAAATAAGAATACTTACTGATTTTATTTTTCGATTGTTGCTAAGAATATTGTATATGAATATTAATTATAACATTGTCATAAAAGAAGCTTAACAAAGAGAGGTTGGATCAAACAAAACTTTATACAATTATTATAATTAAAAACAAGCATGATTTACATATTATTCTAAATTAGCACGCGCTATTTATATTTGCTTAAAAACTGAGTCGATCGATCAAATCTTAAAGCTATTATGTATCTTATGAAGCCTACTAGAATAAGTTACCAGCAATCCCTTATTTCTAGTATTATAATAATGAAAATCCATCCCAGCGGAAACTCCATAGGGAGTGCCGCTTGCGCCTCTCTCTCCCCATGAGAAGGTCGCCTTCGATGAAGGCTTAGAGGGCACCTGCCCAAAGCCAACTGCAGGTGGTGTTTAGTGGGTAGGCACCTAGGTTTCACGTGAGTCCCACATAACCAACGCAGACTTAGGCTGCGTTGGTATGCATGAGCATTCACCACCTCCCTCCCGTCGTTATCCCGGAGGGTAGCCCATTCCCTTGCTTGGGCGCAAAAAAAAAAAAAAAAAAAACTCATTTGATTCAGTCTCGTGCCAGATTTTGGCGAGACAACACGTCCTGAGGATGCCTCGTGTAGAGGCGAAACACGTGTCGAATTGTTTTAAAGACAAATATTGGCGGAATTAACACTAAAGAAAACTTAAATAATTTGTATACCTTTTAAGAATGCTGAGCGCCATCGTAGTGGGCAGGGCAATTTTACTTATCATTAGGTGATCGTCTTGTTACCTCATCATCTCTTATAAAAAATTATAACTTGTACTTATATAGAGGCCATTGGTTACTCCATTCTCAGCTTCATCATCTCCACCGCTGATGCAGGCTGATAAAGACGTCAATGGTTAGATGACGTGGGAATGTAGCGAACTAGGTAAGCCTATATATGTATACCAGCGGGAGACTCCTTTGCAAAGGAAGCCGGCTAGTTTATGGGTACCACAACGGCGCCTATTTCTGCAGTGAAGCAGTAATGTGTACCCTTCTGACCGAAACACAGTAACTTTACTGTGCTTCGGTCTGAAGGGCGCCGTAGTTAGTGAAATTATTGGGCAAATGAGTCTTAACATCTTATGTCTCAAGGTGACGAGCGCAATTGTAGTGCCATTCAGAATTTTTGGTTTTTTCAAGAATCCTGAGCGGCACGGCATTGTAATGGGTAGGGCATATCAATTACCATCAGCTGAACATCCTACTCGTCTCGTCCCTTATTTTATACAAAAAATGTATATTATAAATGTGACTTTCTTCTGAATTTCTTGCGCCCGTTCTTCTCAAGTCTGAGGCTTAAATTTTCGAATGGGTTAGTATATTTTGACATACATAAGTGATCCCTATCCTATTCTTAGTACAAATATTAGAATTAGAATTTCAACCTCTGTAAGGCTGAGATCGAATTAAAATACATAGCCCCGATATTTGCGAAACTGAAGTGGCAGTGGGCAGGGCACATAGTTCGACGGACAGATGGCCGTTGGGGAAGTAAAGTCCTCGAATGGCGACCACGTACCGGAAGACGCGGTGTTGGTAAGGCCCCCACAATATGGACCGAAGATCTGGCCAAGATCGCCGGAATACGTTGGCCTTTGTCCAGTAGCGGTTGTCTTCCAGCTGATGATGATGAAGGCTGAGATCTATACAGCATACTAAGACTTTGCTCAGACTTTAGTCACGTAAGACATAGGTCAGTGTAAGCTTCGCATAAACTTTTGTTTCGTTTTAATAGTCATTTGACAGCTGAAATTATACTGAGCTTAAGCTAAGATATCCGAATACAAAAAACAAATGTGCGTTTCACCAAAATCAGCTAAGTTTTACGTAAGTAAAATCTGAGCAAAGTTTAAACGTCCGAGTTGTATAAACAATTTTTTGTATAAAGAATTTGTGCAAAAAAACAAGCCGTTTTTAGCACAAATTCCCGTTTTTTTTTATTTTTGCACGTTCCTGGCAATTTTAAAGCCCCGACTAAATCGCCTGGCTTATTTTTTGTTATCTTATATCTATAAACGAGCAATTCTTGTATATAAATAATCTGAATCTCGGAAACGGCTCCAACGATTTTAATGAAATTTAGTATACAGGTATTTTCTTGGGCGAGAAATCGATCTAGCTAGGTTTCAATTTTGAAAAATGTAGTCTTATCCGCGTTTTAATGAAAAACAGCTACAATAACATCAGTGTATTCTGATGTTAAGGTAAATTTCGCCGCTATACACACACATACCTATACAGGATTACAATAGCTCAGATGGGACATTGGGTGATCCGGAAAGCAGAAGACCCCGGTTCGAATTCCCCGATAACACCAGGTGTCCCATTAGTTTTTTTTTTGTTCAAGTTTTGTACATCCTTAAATAACCCAGCAAGGCTCGGTCGTCCAGATATTATTCTTTAAACATAGAACTACAACATATAAGAAGAAAAATAAAAATGATATTTTTAAAACTTTAGGAGTTCATTTAACCCCGCTACTCACCTGCCAGGTCTGCAGCTCCGAGTTGGGTATAATACGAGAGGTATGGAACAAGTTTTTAGCTTGCTTCAAATACCTACCCAAAAACTGGTTCCAGCTCTCCTACTATTGCCTGTGTATTCTCATTTCTCTATCTGTTATTACTCTATGTAAAATGACTTGCTATAAACATCTTGGTTTTACTTTTCACAATGAGCGATTTCCTTTTTGTCAGAGTTATTTTGGGTGTTTATATTCTTTCCGGTGGCCTGAATGGTATCGAGTCACATCATTAAAACTTTGTAAGTTCAAGTGCGAGATTTATTCTTAAGCGGTTATATCTAGTTTTTGGTGACGCGACAATCTGTTTGTTTTGTTTATTGTCTGATTTAGATATTGAAAAGGAACTTTTGTGTATTGAATTGAATTCACTGAGTGGTTTTTCCAATAAAGGGTTGAAACAGACAACAAAAATAAGGGTATCACGCTGGGAGTGCCGGCAGAAGTGAAAACTTGAACATTAACGTTGTGTATTTTTGAATATTATTGAATGGTTAGGGAATAATTTCGCAGGAATTGCTTTATTTATCAGTATAAAAGTACTAGCATTATTTATGTGGCTAAATACAATATTCATTGATTGCTCCATGGTAATCAAAAATGATAATCTATATTACATTCAAAAATTTAACTCTCAGAAAAATTGACTTTCATCCAAAACGAACTATGATAATATTTCACCGGAGGCCATTCCCCCCCGTCCTTTCCCCCCCCCCCCCAACAAAATATGAGAGCGGTCCTAAAAAAGAAATTACCCCAGGAGGGTACCGGCTCGTGTAGAGCCGGAGAATCCCTCCCCGAGCATTCGCGCTCGGGCTGCCCCTCGTATTCTGGGGAGGGCACAGTACCGCGTATGTCACAGGACAAACAGGACAGCAACACCACGGCACCCCGCTCCACGCTTAATGTGGACTTTTGTAACATCCGGGGACTTTTGTAATTCACTCCAACTTAAACGCCGTCCACCACCACCTTGAGACGGCGCAGCCGGCCTTGTGTTTCCTTACTGAGACGCAGATATCTCGACCTAGCGATACGTCATATTTAACGTACCCCGGGTACAAAATTGAGCATAATTTCATGCCTCATGCCGGGGTATGTGTGTACGTTAGGGAGGATATCTGCGTCTGTTATGTTCATTTAAATTTATATATTTTTTGTTATAAAAATACATAATATTGCACTTGAATTTATACACTTCTCTACATAAATGACGTGGAATTAAAATGCAGTTATCCGACAAAAAAAAAGGGTGTGCGTGTAATCTTTACGCGCGATTGAAGTAAAACCTAATTATAATTAACTTTAGGAATAATTAACATTAATATATTACATTAAATGAAGCCGTATTACCAACTAAGCACTCACGATTTACTGAAGAGCTAGAAGCATTGTTAGATTTTTTTGTTTTTTTTTTCTCGGAAAAGCTGACGATATAACTTCATCTTTTGAGCAAAGTTGGTATTTTCTCTACCTAAAATAAAAAAATGCCTTTATTAAAATATAATATAATTCATATTATTTTATCAAGTGAGATTTTATATATGAGTAGCTGACCAGACAGACGTTGTTCTGTACATAATAAATAAAATACCGTTTTTGATGAATTTGTCAATAATTTTTCATTGTAACATAATAATATGCTCCTTGTTGTTATAATGAAATTGTTTCACAGCAGAACTGTCAAACCGCGCGTCAAAAATACTCGCACAGAAAATATGTCCAAAATAAAAATAATTATGGGTCCCAAATCGAAATAAAAACTATCCTATCTCTTAAGTTGGACTAAACTGCACTCCATGAAGTAATCCCCATTGAAATCCGTTCATTAGTTTAGGAGTCCATTGAGGACAAACATTGTGACACGAGATTTATATATATTAAGATGAATGATATAATGCTATATTTTGATATTATTATTCATCAGAATATAAACACTTACACTTTTTACAGGTCAGGTCATTATCAGGTTCTTGATTTTCTCTTTTTTTCTTATTTATTGATGAAGGAGTAAAATGTTCCTGGGATTCCGCCATTTTATTCGACTGATTATTATTTTCATTATATATTCTATTTATAATTCAGTTCATTGTCCATACGCACATTTTAAAATTTTCACTGACTAATAAAATAATTGATAGTGAGAAATTGAAGGTTATATTTTTATTAGCACATATAAATATGATGTCGTTATTAAGGAATATGGCTGTATGGGCTCGAGCTCTTGGCCTATCCTAATAATGGAAACGAAAAAAAAACCAAGAACAAATTAACGAATGTCAGAAAATTTCTGAAAACGTATATATTATTTATTGCAATAGAAGTAATAAAGAAACAATAATAACACCTGGAGATCTTAAAAAAATATTACTGAGCACTTTAAAATATTTTTTAAAACCATTTAATTATAACGGCTTAAAAATTATTTCAATTGACTTTTGTACTGATCGTTACTTCCATCAGAAAACAAGAGTTACCCCCAAGTCGTGCCTAAAGAAGAGTTTTACTTCAAAAAGATCAAGATAATTCTTACGCCGAAGTAATTTTTACTCCTGTAGATGAAAATCTTGGCGACTACGTAACGCATAAGATTATTTAGTTTAAAATTTATTGAGAGCGAGCCTTCCCCTTATAAGATATTACTCATAATTTAAATTCGCTTTCGCGCGGAACATTTACGAGCTTACTTATAATGGACTCCTGAGGCTTGGCTGTACAGTTTTCTACAACCTTTTATTTATTATTACTACACTCATTTTCATGATCAATATATTCTCATTCTCACACGTCTCGTGTTTTCTTTTTTTGTAAGTGTTCTGCGGCAATTTTTAAACCGAGCAATCTCTTCCCAGATAACCTCATATACTAGAAAAATAATACCTACTAATTTATCTTAAATCTAAGTAATACAAAATTCAATCTATCATTCTTTACTTAATATCTCTCTTTTTTCTTTTTCTTTTCTTGACTTGCGTTGACACTCTGGCTCCTTCTCATATCCAAGTTACATAAGTTGGTGCTGGGGTTGCTGCTTCGACTGCCGAAGACAGCAAACGTCGCAAATGTGTCGGTCTCAGTGAATCTTACATCTTTGTGTCTGATGATAATTGATACGCCCTGCCCATAACAATACAGCGCCGCTCAAGATTATTGTATAACCCAAAAATTTTGAGCGGCACTACAATTGCGCTCGTCACCTTGAGACATAAGATGTTAAGTCTTATTTGCCCAGTAATTTCACTAGCTACGGCGCAAATCAGTTCGAAACACAGTAATGTTTACACAATTAATTAAACTAATTCTAGTTAGAGTTATTGTTAGTTTTGGAATCGGTGTCCTCCCGCCGCGGCCCCGCTCTCGCCTCCTCACGTTGCGTGTACGACTCAAGCACATCTCACCTAACTATGTAGGTAGTTACAAATTTACATTGGCTGACACCGACTCCAAAAATAGCAATAGCCGTAACTAGAATTAGATTATTTAATTAGATTGTATAAAAATACGCAATTTTTTTATACTTTTTAGTGCATATTACATCTATTGTTTTGGAATAGTGTTATCGGTTGTTTTTATGTTATTTTTTTTTATTTTTTGATTTGAAGGACACTTACTAACAATTTGTCTAAATATGTGTAGATATACTAAATTTTACAATGCAGTAGTTAACGTGAGCGTTTTGCAATTTGATTAAAGACAGTTGGGAATTCTGCCACAGATTGTTCCCTTACTGTAATCCCATTATCAGAAACTAATCAAAATCTCACCAAACTACCTTTGAAGTATATTCTTGACAGTAAAAAAATAATCATTTAAATCAGTTAGCGCGATTTTGAGTTATTCGAAAATTTGTCGCTAAATTTCGCTCGTTAAATTTGCTATACGTATGTATAGCAAATTTAAGACTTTTATGATATTCTCATGGATGACATTGTCAGATCTTGTCCACACGGCAAGTACCAGCTTTCAAATAAAAAAAGAATTATCAAAATCGGTTCACACAGTCGAAAGTTTTGAGGTAACAAACATAAAAAAAACATACCGATGAATTGAGAACCTTCTCCTTTTCTGAAGTCGGTTAAAAAGGAGGACAAACGAGCGTACGGTTAAGTGATCACAGCCGCCCATTCGCTTGCAACACCAGAGGAATCACAGGAGTGTTGCCGGCCTGTAAGGAGGGTGTATGCGCTTTTTTTGAATATAAATTATTTATCCATCCCCGGGTAACATGATTGATTCTAATCTTCGTTAATTCTATCGTTTTTAATAGAATTCTTTATCTTTAATTTTTATTTATTTTATTTTATTTTCTGGGCAAATGAGACTAAGCATCTAATGTCTCAAGGTGACGAGCGCAATTGTACCGCCGCTCAAAATTTTTGGATTATTCAATAATCTTGAGCGGCACTGCGTTGTAATGGGCATGGTGTATTAATTACCATCAGCTGAACGTCCTGCTCGTCTTGTTCCTTATTTTCATGAAAAAAAAAGCAAGAAGGACCCTAACCACTTCATTGTCATCATTAAAAGGGTCCACAACAGAGTATATAAATATGTAATCAAAGTATAAAAGCGAACTATTTGGAAACCTTTCAAAACCTTTTTCGGAATGTTTTTATTTAGGTCAATTTCATCAAAACAAACAATGTAATATCTCAATTATCTTTACGCGAGTCATAAAATACAAGCTCTGAAAACTTTACGTGGGCTTTCCACACGTACGCTCGCGTCTCCGCTATTCTGACAGTAATAATTTGACATAACTTCTATGCGTCCTGAACGTATAATGTTTAGGGCTTAAAAATCATTACTTTTAAAAGGTCTTCCATGTAAAGATAGTGTAATGATGTGATAGGTAGTGGGAGAACTATTAAGTTGTTACCGAGAATTACAAATTAAATTAAGAAGATTAGTAAGTTTTTTTTTAATGAAAATAAGGGACGAGACAAGCAGGACGTCCAGCTGATGGTAATTGATACGCCCTGCTTATTACAATGCAGTACCGCTCAGGATTCTTGAAAAACCCAATAATTCTGAGCGGCACTACAATAGCGCTTGTCACCTTGAGACATAAAATGTTAAGTCTCATTTGCCCAGTAATTTCACTAGCTTATAGGCAAGACAAATAAACCTTATTCAAAGGCTTTAACTTAGCATTTTTGAATTGTCATTATAAATATTAAATTAAAATAACTGAATGAAACATTTGTTCGGAAAAAGTAGAGCTCGAGAGAAGAACATGCAAAAAACTCATCAAGAATATGTCTAATCAAAGACTTTGTATCTACTTATAGTACAAGAAGAAAAGTACCTCTTTTGTTTGATAAAACTAATTTTAAAGGAACCTTTAGGCAGTATGTATTAGTGATTAGCTGCCTATAAAAAAAACGCAAGTACCTGTATTTTCTTATGGAAAATGAAGACGAACGAGTGTACGGGTCACCTGGTGTTAAGTGATCACCGCCGCCCACATTCTCTTGCAACACCAGAGGAATCACAGGAGCGTTGCCGGCCTTTAAGGAACACGCGCTTTTTTTAAAGGTATTTTTTAGAACAGTCCCCGTGATAAGTGCGGTAGAAGACACACAATGAAGCGACATCTCTACGCAACGCCAAGTGATCCAGCCGTTCGCAGAGTACTGGGTCTCCGACAATTCGAGCTGCTCTACGTTGCATGCGGTCAAATAGATGAATCGAGCTGATATTGGGGTGCGCCAGACCAGAGATGACAGCAATACTCCATATGTGACTATTTATAACGCCCCGTAATTAACCCCGACGATTCTTGCTGGATTGTGCTAACATCGTAAGACGGCAGCGTGACTCTCCTACTTCTAAGAAGCCCTTAGTTGCCTCTTACCTCCCTTGGGCCCGGGAATCCCTATTCTTTTTACACCCCGGGGAAGCACAGGGCAAATTGATTTTTGTATATTTAATATTTTGATGTAATTTGCACCTATATGTTTTTTTTTATAAACTGTACTTCATTTTAATGGAAATTATGTGAATAATTGAAAAAAATATGGTTACCAGCTCTCAGTTAGTCGCAACATAAGGGTAGTCGGGTGTAAACAGGTACATTTTTGTTGATAATTTTACAGTCATCTGTTTTTGTTTATTTGAATACAAAATTGAAGTTTTATATTTATTATTTACGATAAGACATGCTTGGGTAAAAAAAATGCAACACGGGAAGCACCGGCTTTCAAATAAAAAAAGAATCATTAAAATCGGTTCACCAAAAACTGTATTTTTGATAACCTCCCATTTTATTTATGAAGTCGGTTAAAAATAGTAAGATATCCTTAAATATGCTTCGCGTATCATACTTTGAATATCACAATAATAATTCAAATGAAATGTGAGTCATACTGGATTTATATTAATGAAACAGATTTACGTGAAATTGTGTTGTGAAAGGTCTTACATGTCATTATCAAATCTGCGGAGTGCTTGTTGCTTTTAGGTTAATTATTATAATGAGCTCATACTTTTGTACTGCTGTTTATTCTTTGTAGTATTTCAACGGAACTTTACGAGAATTAAATTAGATATTTTGTCTAAACAATACTTATCTATATTTCTTTTTTTAAAGCACAATTGAGCTTACGGGTCGCCTTGCAACGGGTTGCAACACCAGAGGAATTAATACATTCTTAGTGTCACATTATCAAAATTGTAAATGTTTTTATTGAAGTGAAACCTTCTTTAACATCGTTAGATTTGAAAGTCGATGCAAAGAAAAAGCGTGACAGTAAAAATAGACAGACACATAAAGTCATAAAATTTGACGTGGGAGAATATGAGATAGAAATCATTATACAGTGTTTTGGTACCAGGCGATCATAGTTGAAGATGACATTTTTGCGAATATACCTTTAATGTATTCAGTCGTCATGCAATCGATGTATTACTACATAGACACCAGGAGAACATAAATATCGTAGCGGTGATACTAATGTCTTTCATAGCGGTTGAAATCATGTGTCATCCTAGCAACATGTACCAGGACTTCATATGCAGTTTAGAGGTTCATGCGCAATGCAGGTTTCACTTCTGATATGTGTACTTTGTACGCACGCAATTTTATTTTTTATTTTCAGTAGCCAGGACCAATAACTTTAGCATGTCTTACTTGTATTTCGAATTGTCAAATTGGTTGTGATGAATTTTCACTTATATAATAAATACACGCAGTTTTTTAATTTAGTTTTCTTTGTGACATGATGTTATAAAACGAGAAATTAACCGATGTCGACAAGTTTTGTCTCTCGCGTCGCGACATATGTCGCGTTGCGCATCTTAGCCCGGCTGATACCAACAATTTCAAGCTTATTAAGTAACAGATCGTGGGAGACTATGTCGAAGGGGTTTGAGATTTTAAAAATAGTCGAGTAGTTAGATTGCTATTCTTGATACTTGTAACTATAGCCTTTTCAAGAGTGAATACCGCTAATGAATTGGACTTATTTTTTTGAAAGCCAAACTGTTCGTTGCTATTTATATGAAATTTTTAGCAATAGTCGGTTAATCTTCTATACATGCACTTTTCATATATCTTAGACAATATGGGTATCAAATTTATTGGACGATAATTATTGATATTACATTTTTCACGATTTTTAAAGAATGGCTTGACTATTGAATATTTCAGGGCGTCAGGAAAAGTGCCCGTATCAAATGTTATATTTATTAAATGTGTTAAGATTGCAGTTAATTGCTTAGCACACTCTTTAATAGTTTTGGTGTTGATTTCATGATAACCTACAGAATTGGAGTTAGTTAAAGACACTAAGAAAACATCATTGACATGGTGTGACATCACATTTCTTTGCAATGGACAAATTTACTTACCATTGGATTCTTTTTCTTCCTTCAAGCAGTTGGTGCAATCATTATTGTATTTTAGCTTGATAGAGCCTCTTGCTGCTAACAACGATGAAAACAGGCCAGGCTACTTTAGTGTGCGTGACAAGCTACGTCTCGCGATTTGTATGTCACTTTATATACCTAAAAGGATCCACTGCATAGGATGACGACAAGATTATGGGTACCACAACGGCGCCTATTTCTGCTGTGAAGCAGTAATGTATAAGAATTACTGTATTTCGGTCTGAAGGGCGCCGTAGCTAGTGAAATTACTGGGCAAATGAGACTTGACATCTTGTCTCAGGGTGAGGAGCGCAGTTGTAGTGCCGCTCAGAATTTTTGGGTATTTCAAGAATCCTGAGCGGCGCTGCATTGTATTGGGCAGGGCGTATCAATTACTATTAGCTGACCCTTATTTTCATAAATAAATAGAGGTTAACTGTCAACCTCAATAATTTTCGATGTTTTCACTACTGTTACTGTCTATGTAGATGTATAAGGGTACGGTGGCTAGTAAAATTACTGTGCTAATGAAATTTAACATCTTATGTTTGAAAAGCGCAATTTTTTTTATGAAAATAAGGGACGAGACGAGCAGGACTTTCAGCTGATGATAATTGATATACCCTGCCCATTACAATGCAGTGCCGCTCCGAATTCTTGATAAACCCAAAAATTCTGAGCGACACTACAATTGCGCTCGCCACCTTGAGACATAAGATGTTTAGTCTCATTTGCCCAGTAATTACACTAGCTACGGCAATTGCAACGTCGATTAGAATGTTTCAAGAATGAAAAATCAAACATTCTTGTTTCCTGATTGTAATTCCAATTCCTGTCTCATAACTTTTTCACATAAAAACAAAACAATGTTATATTTCCAATACCTGGACGATCACACCCCGATCAATCCCGGAGTCACAGGAAATTTACGAGCCAACTTAATAATGGAGTCCGTGAAACGAGTTCGAGCAGTTCTTGACAAATTTTCATTTATTATTACAATATTCCACAAACATTTTCGGAATAAAACTTAAATCCGTCCGATCGGCCTACTAAGTTCCCTTAACTTTGTACAAGCTGTTACCGTAAATTATACCCCATTAATCATACTATATTGGAACACATAATATTATCTTAATTTATTTTAAATTAGAATTTATTGTACGATATAATAAACTCAATTAATAAGCGATGGTTTGGTTATGAAGTTCAAACTCTAACTAATACTTGAATCTCGTACTCCAACAAATTGAATTATCATAATAAAGAGAATAGAAAGTATCTCAAAGAAAAATTTAAAGAAATTAATATTATGACTGTTCGTTGTCAGTACAATTATGAAAATTTAATATATGTTCACAAAAATCGTCACCTTTTTGCTCTAAATAGTGATTTTCATTATTATAACACTAGAAATAACGGATTGCTTTTAACTTATTCTAGTAGGCTTCATAAGATACATAATAGCTTTAATGGTAAATGTATACACTTTTACACTAAAGTCCTAGCCACTGTTCAGGCATTTCTATAAATAAATTTAAATGTTTTTATAAAAAAAAAAATTGTCGTAGATCCTACTACTCCACAGCTGAATATCTAAGTGATCGGACAGCCGGGGACTAGACTATGATTATTTTATAGCAATAGCAATGACAGTACAATATTGTATATTTTTATTAAAAAGAGCGCACAAAATTAATACTGGGAGAGTTTCTTGCGCCCTTTCTTTTCTCTCAAAGCGTCATTTGTTTCCGAAGCGGTAGTAGTATCTAGTATATCTATATATTTTGAGAAAATGCCTTTTATAAATGAATATAAATTTATTGATATGTATTAGATGGATATATATAAGGATTGTGTCATATATATTATAAATCGTATAATCAATAACTTAATTCAAAAATAAATACATTATTATAAAAACATCAATCAAAGGTACAACGAACGACAAGAACTTTAATATTCTGTTACTTGCTGCTACCGAACCTCTCCGAGTTTTTGATCTTAATATTTATAATCAATATTTTTGAGTGACAACCTTATAGCCCAGTGGACTAGTCGGCTTAGGCTAGAAGGCTTATATTCGGCTAGGATTTGACAATTCTGATCACAATAATGTCGTTCCCACACATTTACTGTGTACTAAAGCGCTAACGGCTGTAAAAAGTAAAGTTGGCTAAGTCTGCAGACCTCTGAGCTAAGGGTTTTGGGTTGGAATCCCGGTTCGTGTGATAATTTAATCTGCACCCATGCTTTAAATCCTCTATTAAAGATTCTACAACAGTGAGCTTATTGCCAACATTAAAACACCCAATGTCCTAATAACCATTACATCATCCAAACGAGTGTTGTAATGAAGTTCAGTACAACATCACAACACTCGTTTGGATGATGTTACTAGGACTGACTTTCTTATGTTAGCAGTAAGCTAACTGCTTCAAAATCTTTTATAGACGAATTCATATTAAGGGTGTAGATAAAGTCTTGTATGCAACTGTTGATAATTAGGTATTAAAACACTCATGTGATACTATTATCACCCACATTCGTGTTTTAATACCCCTTAATACACAACATTTGCATAAATAACTATTGTGTGATGAATCTATTCTAGAAAACCAATCTATGTTTCTTTTTGTTTTGAGCTGTTTTCATAAAAAAGGGGCAAATTGGAAAAATCACAAAATCAAAAAAACCCACATGGAAATTCGCGATACCAAAGTTCAAGCGGTACGATTCCAGCCTTGATGATTCTTCGGTGTACACTTACAAACAGGAGACGTGCAATTCCATTCCTACATCTATATTTAACTATATACAAATTAAAACATAAAAATATTTTTAATAATTCTCTCCTTATATATTTTGTATTTTTCGATAAAAATACTATTCGAATTTTATCGCCAGATCCAAGTGTTTTTGTACCAGAAAAGCATTCTAGGGCAATACTGAACTGGATATCCCCAACGACTTGTTTTCGACGCAATAAACAGATTTACTGAAACACAAAATAAGAATACTTACTGATTTTATTTTTCGATTGTTGCTGAGAATATTGTATATGAATATTAATTATAACATTGTCATAAAAGAAGCTTAACAAAGAGAGGTTGGATCAAACAAAACTTTATACAATTATTATAATTAAAAACAAGCATGATTTACATATTATTCTAAATTAGCACGCGCTATTTATATTTGCTTAAAAACTGAGTCGATCGATCAAATCTTAAAGCAAGCATATTATGTATCTTATGAAGCCTACTAGAATTAGTTACCAGCAATCCCTTATTTCTAGTGTTATAATAATGAAAATCACTATTAAGAGCAAAAAGGTGACGATTTTCGTGAACATATATTATATTTTCATAAATGTACTGACAATGAACAGTCATAATATTTATTTCTTTAAATTTTTCTTTGAGAGACTCTCTATAACCAAGCTGATATATAGCACGAACAGCTCTCTTTTGCAGTGCAAACACTATATCAATGTCAGCAGCATGACCCCATAGTAATATACCGTACGTCATGATGCTGTGAAAATAACTAAAGTACACTAATCTAGCGGTCGCAACATTCGTGTACTCTCTAATCTTTCTAACTGCATATGCCGCAGAGCTGAGTATATCTGCTAGATGGGTAATATATGGACCCCACGGCCAAGCAGTTACCGTGAATGGGGCTCTCTATTGCGAGAAGATGACGGACTTCTTGTGGCTAAATTTAGGATATGGACTTGAATTATATGGTTTTAAAAGGATGGTGCCAATTGCCATGCAGCCAAATAAACAATAGCTCTTTTGCGATAGAAATTCAGTAACCATTTTATCTCATGTCGTGGCGATGTTAATTGTCCGCCACGATCATGTTATTTGACATCGTTGGATTCTTTTCTTTGGGGATATTTGAAAGAAAACGTGTCAGAAATAGGTTTCATGATTTCTGGCTTAACGAAGGAGCGACCAGCATGGCATTCTTTTCATGGGAATCTATTGCAATATTATTGTAACTATCTCTTAATCAATGAGTTTGGAAAAAAATAAGATAGCAAGCAAGCTTAAAAGAAGGTGAGTCTTAATATTAATTTATTAAAGAAACTAACATAATTAAAAATATTAAGATAATTCTCTGAAAACTTTTTGTTACTGTTAACATTGTGCGTTTTGGTTGGACCACCCTGTATATTTGTCTATCTTTAAAAATTTCGAGTGTCTCATGAGTCTCAAGACTTTTTCGGTGGCGTTTTGTGAATTAAATATAAAAAATAAACGGTAAACTTTTTTTTCAGTTCAGAGAAAACCTTACCAGGGAGGCTCCTTTGCACAGGAAGCCGGCTAGATTATGGGTACCACAACGGCGCCTATTTCTGCCGTGATACAGTAATGTGTAAGCATTACTGTGTTTCGGTCTGAAGGGCGCCGTAGCTAGTGAAATTACTGGGCAAATGAGACTTAACATCTTATGTCTCAAGGTGACGAGCGCAATTGTAGTGCCGCTCAGAATTTTTGGGTTTTTCAAGAATCCTGAGCGGCACTGCATTGTACTGGGTAGGGCGTATCAATTACCATCAGCTGAACGTCCTGCTCGTCTCGTACCTTAATTTCATAGAAAAAAAATCCTGCTTCGTTCCTGCAAATTTCGAAATAAAATCAGAAAACGGAAGAGTTGTAGTAGAGTAGAGGACGACTATATTACTGCGGTAATATCATAATTACATCACATAAACCGTGTTCAAATTCAATATCCATCTGAGATCGTAATCTGAAACACGTTATTTTTAAAACTCTGGACAATTTGTTTTAAAATTATTACATATTTTTATTGGAATTTAATCTTCAACTATAGATTTTTGAAGTTATACTTCTTTAGGTTGGTTGTTGCAGTGAGGCGCGTGCATCACTGCAACACAAAAGTAACAGGTTGAAGTTGGTTCCTAAAATTTTTTGGCGTTTACGTCATTCGTTTTTTTTTTTTTGCTTTTTCGTCCATTATTAGGACAGGCAAAGGCTTCAAGCTCAGACAGCCGTATTCATTATTTAATACTAAATTGTCAAAGCCATCGTTCCAAGATTTTTACAAAATTGTTATTTCTAAAAACATAGAATAGCACGTGGGATAAATCAATTTAATGATTCTTGCTTCGTTAGGCCGAAGAAGTATCACTTCTTGCTTGCATACATAAGTAGACACACACACTTTTTTAAGTTATTTGTCAGTTCGCGTATAGCGTATAATATTATATTCATATACATAGAAAAACAAGATGGCAGCCGCTTAAAATTATTATTTTACTGAATCATTTAATCTTTATAAAACATTGTACATTGATTCATAATCGCAAGAGCAAAAGACATGCCATTGAGCTCCAACAGCTACTCAACTGTAGTTGTGCCGATTTTACAAAAAGCCTCTTCTGCGCTGGGCCTCGTTTATATAATCACTTACTTTTGGTTATTATAGAAACGGAGGAGATCCCGAATTTAAAAAAAAAGTTAAAATGTTTCTAATAGATAAGACATTGTATACAATCAGTTTATTACGGAAAATTTTTAACTATTATAAATATTGTTTTTGACATCTATTTAGTTTTTTGACATTTAGATTTTCGACATATAATAATTATATTAATGAACATTAGACATTTTAGATGATAAAATATTAAGAACATTATGTAATAGTATAGTAATATGTTTCTTTTAATGTTGCATGCTGTAATTAAGCAGAGTTTGACTGCTCATATATTTTCGTTTATATTCAACACCTGTATATCACCCAAATTCGCAAATAAAGAAAATTGAATTGAATATATATATGTGTTACTATTGGTGTTGCAATAGGCTCGAAATAGGAGATGAAAATTCTTGAAACTCGATCGCATCGAGAGCACACAGTAGCGGCAACAGAGAGTATTATATGCAGTGTGTCCATTGTCACGAGATATATTATGTTTAACAGTCATTTGCGCCTGTTCTTGCTGCCACCTTACAGCGCTTGAAGCGCTGCGATATTGGGGAACTTATTTTGCACGTGTAACTTCATTTAGGTCAAATTTTGCAGGCACTAACTTTGTTAAGTAGAAAGTGCTTGCAGCACCACTTTGCTATAGGGTACATTTAGTTAATTAGTCAAATCAAATCAAAATCACTTTATTCATGTAGGTCACGGAAATGACACTTATGAATGTCAAAAAATTTCTTATTCAATCTACTGCTACTTCGTAAAGGGTTCAGCTAATGAGAAGAGGTCGAAAGAAACTCATTGCCACTCTTTTAAACAGAGATTTACATTTTCATCGTTTTGCAAATCATTTAAATTACAATTTAATATGTAAAGTGATGCAACAAACATACTCAAACGTCAAATAGTCAAGTCAAATGGCAAAAAATGTCTGTATGTCTGTCCGGGTAAGTTATAGCCACTTTTTTCCAAAACTATATGGACTATACAGTTGAAACTTGGTATGTAGATGTATTTTGTGAATCGCATTAAGATTTATACACAAAAATAGAAAAAACACAAAAAATTTTGGGTCTTCCCCATACTTAGTTAACTTATGGGTTTGATGAAAAAAAAGTTTTTGGTTTTAAGTTCAAAGTATGGGGAACCTACTACTTACCAAGTTTCAACAGTACAATTCTTATAGTTTCGGAAAAAAGTGGCTGTAACATATGGACGGACAGACAGACATGACGAATCCATAAGGGTTCCGTTTTTTTGCTATTTGGCTACGGAACCCTAAAAAACTGCTGGATGGATTTTAATAACAGTCTTCTATGTTTTATTCCTTATAGACTTGGCCATTATTAAAAAAAAATCAATTCAGCTCTATAATAATAGATATTAACAACATGTATGCAATTCATGCGTGCTAGAAGTGAAACAAGATGTTCAGCAGTTGTATAATAATTTTAAGATGCTAACTGCATATGAAGCCCTGGTACATGTTTTTGGTTGATGATGATGATTTCAACCGCTATGAAAGACATTACTATCACCGCTACCATATTCATGTTCTGGTGTCTGGTGTACCTGGTGTATATAAAGATTTTTTTTTATATGAGAGGGGGAAACGGGCAAGAGGCTCACGGGATGGGGAGAGGTGAGGCAACCGCCCATGGACATCCGCAACAACAGGTGTGCAAGAAATGCGTTGCCGGCCTTAAAGGTAGGAGTATGCTTTTTTCTTGAAGGTCCCTAAGTCGTATCTGTTCGGGAAGACCGCTGCCGGTAGTTGATTCCACAAAGTGGCTGTGCGAGGCAAGAAATGTCAAACAAAACGCGCTGTTGTGGAATGCCAGACGTCTACGTGATGCGGATGGTACTTTGCACGTAATGTCCGATGGTGGAATTCGGCCGCTGGAATCAACCCGAACAGCTCCTCTGAGCACTCCCCGTGATAAATGCGGTAGAAGATGCAGAGAGAACCATGCATGCGCATCACATCGTCGTGCGCAAGTCGTACGTAAGTACCAGGCGATCATAGCTGAAGAAGAGAATCTTATAAATTTATGTGCCTGTATCTTTTTCTGTATCTTTTTCGTTTCATCGACTTTCAAATCACAACAGCGATGCTAATGAAGTTTTCACAATAATAATATCGTAAGTAATGTAAATTATATCCAAGATCCACAATTATAAATAGAAAACTAGCTGACCCAGCAAACGTTGTATTGCCATATCAAGTAATTAATAAAATTTTAGGGATGCAACCGATTCTTAGACCTACCAAATATAACGTACTACAATTATTATATTCGATTGCCATCTTGCAACCCTATTGCGGATCTGTGGATGAAACAGAATATTATAAAAATCGCGATACGAAAGTAGGTTTTGATCGTAGAGGGTTGAAAACTTAGGGTTGTATGTATTTTTTTATGCTGTATCATAAAAAAATAAAAACAAAAAATTTTGTACATAAAAATAAAATTAAAATTTAGGGGTTTGAAAAATAGATGTTGTCCGATTCTCCACCCTAGCCGATATGCACGCTAAGATTCACGAAAATCGGTCGAGCCGTTTCGGAGGAGTTTAATTACGTACACCGTGACACGAGAATTTTATATGTAAGACTAGCTGACCCAGCAACCGTTGTATTGCCGATATTAAAATCGCGATACAAAAGTAACTGTTGATTGTAGATAGGTGAAAATTTGAAGTTGTATCTATTTTTTAATGTTGACTCATAATTAAACAAATTTAAAAAAATGGCAAAAAAATTAAAAAAAAAATTCGTGTGGACCACCCTTAACATTTAGGGGGATGAAAAATAGATGTTGTCCGATTCTCAGACCTACCCAATATGCACTCAAAATTTAATGAGAATCGGTCTAGCCGTTTCGGAGGAGTTCAAAGTTTAACACCATGACACGAGAATTTTATGTATAAGATATAAATTATATTGCTGCAATAAGAATTGGTTACTAACTGATTGCTATAAATATTATAATAAATAGTACAAAGCATTTTCATACAGATTATCACTAAGCTTTTAGTGACAGACTCTCAGTACTGAACAACAGTAATAAAATTGAAAAACAAAGACCATAGATTTTCCATTCCATTTTACTAAAGAATTTTTCATTCAAATCCCACAACCAGTAATTTATTGTACACCTTTGTACACGCAAAGCTGTCGTTACTTCACCACTAATAGATGACGCAATTTCTCTCCAGGGTACGCCGTTTATAAAAACATCGTTCACCTTATTGCAAAAATCTGTAGGGGTTTAGCCAATCAATTTGATTAATGGCACATTATTTTGTAAGTCGACGAATTGATGAAACTTTTTGTGTTCGTATAATATGTAATAAAAAATAATATTATAATAAGTATAAATGGATGGTAGATTTTTCAATAAGTGATATCATTCCCAATTTGGATGTAATTATGGATTCTGCTGGATAAATGCCTCCGACTAAGATCTCCAGGACGATCGGTCCTGCGCTGCCTTCACGCAACGTATTCCCGCGACCTTGACCAGATCGTCGGTCCATTTTGTGGGGGCCACTACGTCTTCCGGTACGTGGTCGCCATTCAAAGACTTTTCTACCCTACTGGCTACTGCCACTTCAGTTTGACAATCATTTGGGCTACGTCGGTTATTTTGGTTCTCCTACGGATATCTTCATTTCTGATTCGATTTCGCAGGGTAACTCCGAGCATAGCCCTCTGAGCTTTCTCATCAGGCCCATAGTTAGACACCACGTCTGTGTACCGTAAGTCATCACTGGCAACATACACTTGTTGAAAACCTTTGTCTTCAGATATACATATATAGATATAATATATACAACTTTATAATCACGTAAACTGATGTTATGAAAATAACAATTAAAAACTTTCTTCGGGGCATCTTATGTTGAGATAAACTAACTGATTAATAACGTGCAACTGATTGCGTGTACATGACACGTTTAAATACGGCTACCGATTCGCAATTGAATAAAACGATACGAACGCAGACGTTGCGGGTAAGGGGGATATGCTACTCTTTTTCATTACGTCACTTTTTTATCTGTTTAGTGGAAGAATTGAGTCACTATTTGTTTTAATTAAATTTCTTATAATAGCGTTCTGAGGACCAAAAAGAATTGGGTGCAAATAGCATTACAATAACTCCGCTATATATTTTTTTTAATGAAAATAAGGGACGAGACGAGCAGGACGTTCAGTCTGATGGTAATTGATGCCGTACTCATTACAATGCAGGGCCGCTTAGATTTCTTGAAAGATCCAAAAATTCTGAGTGGCACTACAACTACGCTCGTCACCTTGAGACATAAGATGTTAAATCTCATTTCTCCAGTAATTTCTCTAGCTACGGCGCCCTTCAAATCAAAACTAATGCTTCCACATGACAGCTTCACGGCAGTAAAAGGCGCCGTTGTGGTACCCCCAATCTAGCCGGCATCCTTCATGCAAAGGAGCCTCCCACTGCAAATAGTTACAATAATTCCGCTATATTATTTCTTATAGTATTTGTATGCAGTTGTGGCATGATTCAAACCTTTTCATAAATGATTATATTTTAAATGGATTGCTCTTTAATGATGAGCTTTTGCCCACAACCATTCAGCCTTCTTGAGATAAGCATGGACAACATATAGGAATTATTAAAATTAATTTTTTTGGCATCAATAACATAAATGCAACATGTACAAATAGTTTTATTTCAGTGGAAGAGAAACTTAATGTAATCTTTTATTTGTTGCAGGATTTCAAACCATTTCAGAAACGAAGAATTAAAGTTAAGCAATTAATGTAAATTCGCTTATTACCAAATCCAAAACTTATTGAATTGTTATCTCAAGACAGCAGACCCTAAACCCAAAGTTTGCAAGTCCAATATATCTCTGTCAGAGATTTAAAGTTATTTTGATTATGACAAGGTTTAATACGGTTGTTATAAATGAGTTCATATAAAAACTTTTATCCCTGGTTTTAATACACTTTCTGCTTTACAATTTTGATATTTTGATAGGTTGTTTGATACAAAGAATAGAACAGTTTACCTGTTTCGTGGTATATACACATACTCAGAGCAAATTATTCTACATGAAAATAAAAAATTAAACGATAGACCTCAATGCCGATGTGGCGTGCAAAAGGGATTGAATCATGCCTCTTGGGCGTCACGGGCTATCCTGCCGTAAAATTAATGAGATTGTCCGCAGGATATGGACAGGCATTGCTTGCGTCGGCATCGTGTGCCGCTCGGTCTCCTTCCCTCAAATATATTCTAAAAAAGGAACGATGGTTGGTCTATGCGTCAACTTCTGAATGGGTGCTGCTTGTGGTGCCAGGTCGACCTGTTATAGTTAGTAAGTAAGCTAATACGTTAATAATAATGTCATTTTTGTTGGATGCAATTACTAATTATGACAGTAATCACGATCATCATGTTCACGAAGCATCCTTACACAAACAATGAGTTTAGGCTCTAAAGGTTGATGCATCCAATATTCGATAATTTATATTTATACATTTAATTCTTTATTACTTTTCATGAAATAATTTATATTATTTAAACACGACTCACATATTGGATGCAGCACAACTGGTTACGAACATATGGTAAATTCGGTAATTTAAAAGAAATATTTATAGTGACCATTCAGAAGCGCTTAAATTAAGCCTATTTGAATAAAGTTTATTTGACTTTGACTTTGACATATGCTGGTCTTAACACAGCAGCCATTTTGGAGCCAAATGGTATTCCCCGTTGCGATGGCAAGCGTCCTGATGGACTGACCCTAGTAGCTTCGGGACGGGAAAACGCGCTGCTGTGGGATGCGGCTTGCGTCGACACTCTGGCTCCACCTCATGTCCAAATTACATCAGTTGGTGCTGGGACTGCTGCTTTTACGAAGACAGCAAACGTTTCAAATATGTCGGTCTCAGTGAGTCTTTGTGCCGTTTGGTGTCGAGACTCTTGGCCCGTGGGGCCCACACGTGCGGAGAATGTACAAAGTACCATAGAATAATAACGCTTAGAAGGTGAGTAGGCCCAAGCGAAATGAAGCAGTTTCAATGTGGTCGTTTATGACCACATACGCTTAACTCCGCGTCAGTGTCATTCTGTCAACTTACAGGACAATGAGTCGAAATTTGTGCGAAATTTAATTGAAAAATTACTAACCTTGCAGTGAAGAAAATCACATTTCACACCTAAATACTATTTCACAACTTTTAATTTAAGTTAATACATTCGTCAAAACAGCAAAATAATTTAAATAAACAAAACAGACGCCATTTAAAAAAAATATGTTGCCAGCTATGAAAGTACTATAGACCCCGAGTTCCTCCGCTGGGATAGTTTTTTATGTCTACAAACATATGTATAATGTACGTCGCCACATGATGTTATTAGTATTCAAAGTCAAAGTCAAATAATCTTAATTCAATTAGGCTTAAACTAAGCGCTTTGAATGGTCACTATAAATATTTCTTTTAAATTACTGAATTTACCATATGTTTGGAAAAAGTTGTGCTCGTGAGAACATAAACGGCCACTCTTTTTAGCCGACTTCAAAAAAAGAGGAGGTTCTCAATACGTCGGTATGTTTTTGAAGTAAAACTTCTTTATTTACGTATGAGAGAAATTTCATAGCATATCGTCACGATTTTTGGTTACGTGCCATTTTGTTTTTTTTTAAATCCAAGATGGCCGCCGTGCAAATTTATGATTTCAACAATATTGATATCGAATCCGAGGTTCTCGAGGGTGCAGAGAACGCATTTGGCATCATTTTTTAAATCCAAGGTGTCCGCCGCGCTATTTTATGATTTCAACAATATGGATATCTTATCCGAGGTTCTTGATAGTGCACAGAATGAATTTGGGACCATTTTTAACCGACTTCAAAAAGGAAGAGGTTATCAATTCAATCGGTAATTTTTTATGTATGTACACCGATTACTCTGAGATTTACGATCCGATTTACATAATTCTTCATGCAAAATAGATGCCATTTGGTCCCATAAAAATTTTACAAAGTTTGGCCCAGTAGTTTTGATTTTATGAACATTTATTTGAAAATTATCGTCTAATTTTCGACTAGACTTAAAAATATATTGATTTGAAGTGGTCAGTACTGCAGAACGGCTATTTCATAAGTAAAGACCTATTATTAGTCATATTATTATTTTATATACTTATATGGGACCGGTAAAATTTAATCCAAATTAACCTTAAGAAAACAAAAATATGTGAGGTCACCGAAACTCTCTCATTGTCGTATCCCCTCGATTCGCGATCACTCCTATAACTGGCACAGCTGTATTGGCCTACTCGGCGTCCTGGAGATCTTTAGGGAGGCCTTGGTCCATCAGTGGGTGCCTTCCGGCTGATATGATGAGGATGATGATGATGAAGTGTCTTACTCTGATCTTAATAGTTTATCATATTCAAGTAAATTTGATACTGGGATTATCGAAGTCATAAAAACAATTTTATATCTTTTTAAATTTTATTGAAACATTCGTATGTACTACAACGTCTACACAATAACAAGATAAAATAACAACTACCTTACAACTAGAAGCTTTAAGTACACAATTATTGCTTTTATTTTTTTGTAAGGCTTTTTACATTATATACAATATTATAAAATAACTCAACTCTAAGGGTGCTTTCAATTTAAACCCTAAATTGAAAGCGTGTCTGACTGCCGTGCGTATGTATACCAGTTTTTTTAATTATTTAGCTCTGAATTCTATAATTACATCGCACTATTCAACCCCAAAATGAACACGTGTCACGTCGTGCATGCGATGTTGCCGTCTTGTTGTCGAGCGCGTGCATTACCAGCGAAGCGCTGTTGCCGCACCGCTCGATTTGATTGAAAAAAACGATCATCGCATAAATTGAAAGCGCCCTAAATCTGGATTTTGTTTCCTTTCATTATAACCTCATATCGAAATGGAAAATTGATAATAAAGTTTTTTAATTTGTTAGTTTTAAGTTTTTCCTCACTTATTGAATTAAATTGGTAAAATTTGATGCTTACTTTAGCGATGTAAACTGTCGATCTAAATTTTTTTTTTAAATATATGCATGTCTACCTTTTTTGTAAAAATGTGATGCCTTTGATGCCATTAAAAAGTGTCAATAAATATCTCGAAATAATAAGCAAGCCAAAGAAAATACAGCTCCCGTCTTCAAACTTATTTTATTAAGTATTGTTAACATTATTGCGTGCCTATTTATTTTTCTTATAACTGCCTACAAACATATGATCTAAAATCTAACCAGTTGAGATCCACTCAGAAACGGGATATACTGAGTAATAATTTAATTCCCTTTTCCTACCCTTAAATTCTGTAGGTACTATTTTTCCAAGACTTCTTCGATAATCTATTAAGATTTACCTTGAGGTAAATCACTCTCAGAAAAAAAGGGAAATTCACATGCATTGAGGACCTTATCGAGTTTTTAAAACATTAGTGTCTTATTTGTTTATTCAAACATTAAGCATTTCTGTTTGTCGGATAAAAATAGCAAATTGCTACATAAAAAATATATCCACACAGTACAATTTATTGTAATTAACGGTAATTTTCGTATGTACAGCGATGGCTATTACTGAATGATACAAGCGGACAAACTGGCGGTTATTTTAAATTCGATCCATTATTCCAAATTGAAAGCATCTCCATAAATGCACCACAACGTGAACTTTATAATATTTTCTCGACTAATTAATAGTGAAATTATTATTACTTATATCTTTGCATTAAATATATTAATAAATAATTATTATAAACCTTATCATTTCAGTACAATTCTTACGTATGCGTTTTCCCCTTTTTGAATTAATACTTTACAATTTCTTAACTTATGATATTTTTAATCATATAGACGTAAAACTAACTTATTTAAAAAAAATCTAACTTATTGAATTATTTATCCGACATTTCACTGCATGGTTAATTGCCATTTTAGAAACTCCTAAAATTAAATTTTATTCGTGAATTATTATTAACCAATAATTCTTATTGCCAATTTAATTTATTGGATATCTGTGAGGAAAGTAATTGAAAATTAATGTTAAGTATAAAATTGGGTTCTTTTTTATGAAAAAAGGGACGAGACGAGCAGGACGTTCAGCTAATGGTAATTAATACTACCTGCCCATTACAATGCAGTGCCGCTCAGGATTCTTGAAAAACCCAAATATTCTGAGCGGCACTACACCTGCGCTCGTCATCTTGAGACATAAGATGTTAAGTCTCATTTGTCGAGTAATTCAATTTCATTTGCACAGTAATGTTTACACACATTACGTCTTCACGGCAGAAATAGGCGCCGTTGTGGTACCCATAATCTAACCAGCATCCTGTGCAAAGAACCTCCCACTTGTACTATCAAAAACAATAAATATGTACTCTCATTAAATGTTCTTTTCATAGATAACTCATTCGACCATGTTTCACATGGAAGAAAAGAAAAATTGAAACCCTTATACGATATTTTATTAATGATAAAGACATAAAAGTCTATTCAAGAGAATGGGAACATAAAATTTCTGACAGTTTTATCGGTTCCGTCCAGGATAATGGGAGAATAAACAACAGTGGATAATAATGTTGTGAGGCATTAAACACATCTTTATTCAATTTAATGAGTAATATTTTTATTCTAGATGAAATTTTAAGTTAATAAGAGTAAAGAATTTAACCATATCAGAAATTATATTAATTGAAATGAAATTTTATTTAAAAAATACTAAAAATATCAATAACGGCAAATTCTCTGTGGTGAGTGCTTTCAATAAGCTCTCGAAACTTTGGTTTACTTAGTTAAATGGTCATAGCGATTATTACATTGTCTTAAAAAAATAAATATGTGCTGAAATACCCAACCTATTTTGATTCAATTAAAAAAAGCAACTGTGTGATTTTATGAAAGCACGATGTAAGTGAATACTTTTTTTTTTTCACAAATTAACCATAGTATCAGCAAAGAAAAAAGAACAAATTTATATATTATCCTTTACATATTCATAACATAAAAACAAACAAAATAGCGTGGACCACTGGCACAAATGAGTAATTAAAATAAAAAGTTTACACACTACACGGTCAGCTGCTGCGAACTATAGGCGACGCCCGACCATCACGCGACATGCAACACACAGACGAAAAAGTTTGAGACGATGTAATATAAGTTTCACTTTAAAATGAACACACATATAAATTAATGGCCTCCCTTGGATGAACAATATATCAGGCGGAACCCACGCGGTTGATGTATGTTATATAATGGCTAATAAAAAATATAGTTTATCATATATTTATCATAAGATCTAGGATACTCTGAAAATAATGAATAATTTCTTATTCCTTATGATGTCGAATCAAAAGTCCCATCATAAGGCACACAAAACATCATAAATAAACAAGATATGTCAAATAATTGTTTAAATGGTTTTACATAATGATTCTCACCAATATTTAATTCTAAAAAGCTTATAACATCTACGGCACTATTATATTAATACAATTCCTTTTGATTGCTTAGCGATTTGACACTTAAAAGTAATCACAGATAAAAATATCTTAATAGTAAATTTACGTTCACAATGAACACGACTTTATAATTAAGCTATTCGCACATAAAATATCATATTACATTATTTTCATTATCATTAGAAAAGAAATACGTAAATTTGGATATACTAAAAATATACTTTTTTTATTTCAAATAATAAGGGTAAGATCCATCCATCCACTTTAGCTTTTTGTGATATTATATAAACAACAATTTTATAGCTAAATGATTTAAATATACTGAAGGCTAACATCATAAACTTTTGTATTGCTACGACTACTCTCTACCCTTTAAAATAAAAATTAAGAAAAGTTTCCGAGAATCTTAAATCATTATTTTTTCAACTATGTATATAGAATACAAATAAATATCACTGTTATACAAAATCTTCTGCTTATTTTCGAAATATTTTTTATAATATTAAGCGTTTAAATTCCCAGAAATATAAAATACTGTATTATATTATATGCGTGCCTAAGTACGGTGATCAACGCTTTTCCATCACACATAATGCGCACTACTCGTGTCCTTCCAACAATGGAAGCAACAAGGCAGGGCACACATGAGCGTGTTTTTAAACGCGTCTCGGAAATCGCGATTAAAATACGCGTATATGAGTGGATTGAGGGCTGAGTTCAGGTATCCAATCCAAAACAATACGCCGACCACAACATCTGGAGTATCGCATGGCTCACCGCATACATTTGTTGTGACGTACCTGTTAGCAGACAATAATATATTAGTATAACTGCGCAAAATTAATGTATATACTTAAATTAATAACGGGTTGCAATCCGGGAATGGCCGCAGAAGTGTAAACATAAACGTTAACGTTCTGCATTTTTGAAGTTTTTGGAATGGTTAGGGAAAAATTTTGCACGGATTGCTCTATAAAAGTACAAGCATTCATGTGGTTATATGAATATTGTATTCATTTATTGTGCTATCGTACACAAAAATGACAATTTATTGAGCGGAGCGACTCCAGTTGATTTCTGTGTTAAATTGTTTCTCAGTTATTTCTGGAACGATTTAGAAAAAAATGAACTTATAGAAAGCTTTCGATATTTTCTAGGTTATTGTTGAGATAGAATTTTGAATTTCAACTTAATTCAATTATTATATTTTATTAAAGATCTCTCATGTGCAATGCTAGATGCAAAATGTCTCGCATTTGCACGATTTTCTTATAATGTTGATATTGCTCAAAATTTAAAGTATGGCCAGATGTATTTTCAGGCAAAAATCTAGAGTGAATTGACTGCCAGGTTCTCAGTTATTGAATTTGAAAATCAACACAAGTTTCTGCTGTGACCAAATAAGGCGCTAATACATCACGTTTATATATGGTGCCAAATTGCAAAAGATTCTTTTTATTGTTTTTGTTTGTACACAGACTTAGTTTACCTAGCTTTGCTCAAATATACGCCGCAGCGAAGAGGTACGACGAACTGTGGCATCCTAGTATTACATATAAATGTAACATTTCAGAACTAATATAATTATTTAACTTTAAAAACTCAGAATCAGCTTTTATTCATATTTTCAATGATATTCTCACGAATTTGCGGTCAGGCCACGTGATCTAACGCAATTTTAACATTTTGTACCCATCCCAAGAACAGTATACAACGCCGCTAAAGAATTTTTTACTTCAAAAATATTTGACAGTCATGAATATATAGTAGCAATCCTAATCCTTACTATTATTAATTTAAAACGAAAGCGACGATGTAAATTCGTTCCACCATCATTATGAATGTCATATGGTTCTCCCCTCCGGTAAAAACTGCTCGAAAAAAAATATTTCGCGAGATCATCTGGCATAATTATCATGTAAGCCTTAATTCCTAATTGAGCACGTCTTATTTACGAATAAAATTTACTGTATTAGCTTAAATGAGAAACACACTCGTAATATAAATAAAATACAATAATAAACAAACCAAAGAAAAAATGGCAGCCAGCACAACAAAAACGCTCCGACAATAATGCCCAGTGTGCGTGCAGCCTTATGCTCCGCTCTCCACGACTTGCCGGCAGCACGAAGTGATGCACCTATTAACATGATTTATATTTTAAAATGTTGGTACTTAATACAATAACATCTTGTTGACTGTGTATAATTATCAATATATTTTATTATACATACAAGAGTGAGGAAATAATTCTGGTAGGTTCGATATATAAAGAGTATTTTGGGAGTAAGGGTCTGTTTCATAACATACAAGGAAGGCTCTTGCGACGTATTTATCCGACTAATAAGTCGACATAGTAGTCATCAAAGGATTGAAATATATAGGAAGGAGACATTGACATTAGATTACTCAGAATTCAGTATAGGAATTGGGTTACAAAATAAGCCGTGTATAAAGTATAATATTATCTGTTGATGAATAAAAATGATCATAATGTTTATATTACATCATTTTTATTATCCAGTACATAGATACATACTGCAAAATTAATAGTGTAATATTTTTTATCTTGTTTATTCACAAGATAATATCATTTTCTTGGATAAGAACCCTAATTCTTCTCGTTAAAGCTCAACCTATTCCGAATTTGTGGTAATTGATATAACACAAAAAGGTTTCACATTAATAAGTGGCATTTCCTTGAACTAGAAGAATAAAGTGATTTTGATTTGATTTGATTTACTGGGTGTAGGTATCCGCCAGTTTAATACAGTTTTCGCGGACCTTCGCTTGTTAACACTTGCACTGTTTTTCATTACATTGTTTCATGGGTCGTTCTAGTCGTTTTTCTCATTTGGTCCTCGTGGTAAAAAAATAAAATTCGTGGTAATGCGCCTTATAATTATTATTTGTCGGCTCTGTTAGAGGCTGCATGCCAAATATAATATGATCTGTATCGAAAAATAGCCTAACATAATATTGATACAACCTTGATTTCAATATAATAGGCTTGTCACCCCCACTGTTAGAAATGGAAAGTTGCATATTGCGCCTGTAATAATAATGGCCCCACACTCTTTGCCGTATAAATAGATGTTGTTCTTACCACTGTGATAATTATGTGTAATATTTGTTTAAATAGTGACTCAATTCGCCAATAGACAGAGCAACGTTGTATGTATTAATGAAAGACAGCGGCGTCCTCTCCTTGCGTCGTCTGCAAATGTACCAATTGCGAACCTGTCCTCCTAATAAGGCGGGTCACATACGCTGTATCATTTGCTTGCATTTAGGGCCAAAACAAGATTTTGTTACATATTTATTTACTGAAATTTATTATCATAGTAGTACATTAAATATTTGAACTTAATACACAAGTATCCATCCCTACTCTGTCATTATACTTACCAACTGTGCTGTAAAAAGCAATTTTTTGTAACAACTGTTTAATATTTTTTGCGGGTAGACGTCGATATGTGTCATGAATTACGATACGCAGACGTGACCGTTAACTATGGGCCTTATGAGAACGCCCAAGGTCGCTCAGAGGGCAATGGAGAGGGCTATGCTCGGAGTTTCTCTGCGAGATCTAATAAGAAATGAGGAGATCCGTAGGAGAACCAAAGAGCACCGCCATAGCCCAAATGATTGCGAAACTTAAGTGGCAGAGGCCAGGGCACATAGTCCAACGGACAGATGGCCATTGCGGCCGTAAAGTCCTCGAATGACGACCACATACCGGAAGATGCAGTGTTGGTAAGTCCCCCATGGACCGATGACAGGTCAAGATCGCTGGAATAAGTTGGATGAGGGTAGGACAGCTATTTTTACATACATAGTTATACTAGCGGGAGGACACCCACTCCAAAAATAACAATAATTGTAACTACATTATATTGTCGTAATAATTTCATTGACTTCTAGGTAGTCTAATATTTCCAAAAATAAGTTGATTATAAAGTTGTAGAAGCATACTTTATTATTTTTTTACTTTTGTGGCAAACTCGCAACTTGGTGGCCCGTGCCACATTGGGAATTTAGACCTACAGGATCTAACGATGACGATGTGAACACTTTGAAATAGGCAATGACAATACAATGCACGTACGTACCTTGAACTGCTACTAACACTCGATGATTCTCCACCAGCTACAGGGATTCTCACGTGGTCGATAGGATCTTGGAGATGATGCGCGCGCGCGACGGTTTCGTTTCTTACCGTCTTCGTTGACGGCTGTGTCTCCACACGCGGTACCACGTCGGAGTGCGTTCGCTCTGACATACGTCAAGAACGTCGTGCATGACAGCTAGTGTTAGCTGCAGGTTGTCATTGCACTAAATTCAAGTGCCAACTATCATCAGTATCACAAGTGCTAACGGAACAACTTTTTAGTGCATATTGTAATGTTTTGGTATAGTTCTGTGAAGTTGGTTGATTTTTTGTTATTTTGATTTGATTAAACATAACAAATAGTAAGCTAGCTCTGTCGTCTAGTCTCTTACTGTTAGGTATCGCATGACAACTCGCCCACGTTTATAACGTTAGTAGCCGAAAATAGAGGTTAACAGTTCGCCGATATTTTTTCGGCGTTTAAACTGCTGTCCCATGCAACAACAGTGAAATTACAGTAGCGTTAACAAGAGCTTATTAGTTAGCGTTTAGGCTATTAGTTTTGGTTGGCCATGTTAATACGATCACGTATATTTTTGTCATTTATTACCTAGGCAAGCCCCTAGATGTCGCCCTAACGAAATAAATTCTTTTTTACATCGCGGTATTTAACTTTATTGGCAATATATTAGGTTTTTAAATGAATTTAATTTAACTGGTTTTTGACAATGGTCAACAGGTTGAAAAAACTGTTAAAACGTCAACACATTATGAAAAATCGGTTAATGCATATATTAATAAATTACGCTTTTATTCAGTTCATATTTGCTGAATTTAATTTTCATACGTAGTAGCTATTTCTTCAATATAATATCAAGTCAACGTTTTCGTTCGCAAATTCGTCAACTGTTTTGAATTAACCTGTTTTAGCGAGGCATTCAATAATCAATTTACTTGCGTTGTTGTGGCTGAAGTGCAACTGAGAAAAGGATAGGTGCAAAAAGGTCGGAATTATGCTTCATTTATTGCAATTTACGGGCGAAGACGTTAATTGAATTTATTAGCTTATTATGTTCAACAGGTTTTTTCGTTGAAGAAAAACAGTTAATTCGTTAACAAAACTGTTAATAAAAACAGATTATTGATTTAACGACCATCTCTAATGGAGATACGTGGTTGATAAAAAAGGAAAATACTCAGTTTTCGGCACATATAGCTTATTAATTACTTTGGATTCTGTTTAGGGACCTTTCGCCGCGCTGAACATGCCAATAGATACAGATCCCTGAAAACATAAACTTCCACTTTACGTATGTGAATAACTCAACTAGAAACTGCAATTTCAAATATAAAAACTTACTCTGGATCCATTATGGCCACAGATGGAAAAGCCATGTTGCACTTTTCTGTTTTAGTTCGTGAATTCCCAATTGCTCCGATTCTAAATAAATTTCAAACGCTGATGAAACTTCGAGTGGAGTTATTTTTTACTTCCTTGTTATTTAATTTTCTTATCCGTATAAATAGAATATAGTATATATAGAAGAGTAATATAAGGAGACTTATGGCCTTGATTATTGATCCTTTAATTTAAACTTTTATCTCCCTTTTTTTATGGAATAGGAGGACAAACGAGCGTACGGGTCACCTGTTGTTAAGTAATACCCGCCGCCCACAATCTCTTGCAACACCAGAGGAATCACAGGAGCGTTGCCGGCCTTTAAGGAAGGCGTACGCGGTTTTTTTGAAGGTATCCATGTCGTATCGTCCCGGAAACACCGCACAAGGAAGCTCATTCCACAGCTTTGTAGTACGTGGAAGAAAGCTCCTTGAAAACCGCACTGTGGAGGACCGCCACACATTCAGATGGTGGGGATGATATCCTAACTTGTGGCGTGTCGTGCGAAGGTGGAATTCGACGGCAGGAATCAGGTTAAACAGCTCTTCGGAACGCTCCCCGTCATAAAAGCGGTAGAAGACACACAATGAAGCGACGTTATTATATTCCCTTATGAATAAAATATGTCCCTGCAACAGTTCGAATTTACACTGGGACTAGTTACTTTCAATTTATCCAAGAAATAATAAAAAATTAAATTAATAAGTATTGAGTAAGGTCAACTTAACAAAATATAATTCCTTGCGCTCGGTTTATTTATTTCATGACAATAAGGGACTAGACGAGCGGGACGTTCAGCTGATGGTCATTGATATTACAATGAATTGCCACTCAGGACTCTTGTAAAATCAAAAATTCTGTGTTTTTTTTATGAAAATAAGGGACGAGGCGAGCAGGACGGTCAGCTGATGGTAATTGATGCGCCCAACCCATTTCAATGCAGTGCGGTTTAGGATTCTTGAAAAACCCAAAAATTTTGAGTGGCACTACAATTGCGCTCATCACCTTGAGACATAAGATGTCAAGTCTCATTTGCCCAGTAATTTCAATAGCTACGGCGTCCGTCAGACCGTAACACAGTAACGTTTACATATTACTCCTTCACGGCAGATATAGACGCCGTTGTGGAACCCATATTTTAGCCGGATCTTTATTTTCTGATTTACGCTCGTCAACTTGAGACATAAGACGTTATGTTTCATTTGCTCAGTAATTTATCTAGCTACGACACCCTTCAGAACGAAACAAAATAATCCTTACATACAACTACTTCACGACAGAAAAAGGGGCCGTTGTTTTATCCATAATCTAGCCAGCATGCTATGCAATGAAGCCTACTGGTGCCTACTGTAAATGCCCTTAGTCGCCTAATACGACAACCTTGGATCTGGGACTTCCCTATTTTTTTGATCTCCCGGGGAAGCTACCATTAAGTACCATTAGCTGAACATCCCGCTCATCTCGTCCCTTTTTGTCATAAAAAAAATCTCGTATTATTACATATCTATCGCTCAATAAATGAATCAACAAATCAGAGAAAAATATAATGTATAAGTAAGTTGCATGCACCTGTGACTATTTACTACGAGAGTGGAATCGAAGTAGCGAAATCACTTAGGACTATAAGTTTACTTATATTGAATTTGGTTATAACTGACTTGGTGTAACTTAGATACTCAAGTTCTGGTCAAAGTTGATAAGGCTGTAAGAGTTCATAACTTGAATGTTTAATTGTGCTCATTCATGCTTCATTTCAAAAGTATTTTGCCATTAATGAGGGTCAATTTGATATTTGAATCATGAAAATATAGTCCAAAATGTTAGCCGGTTATACTATGACTGTACACGTAATTCTTTTACACAAGCAGTAGATACAATAGATAGTGGAGTCATACAATAAACTACATGTATAATACAAAATTAAAAAAAGAAAATATTTTTCAAATTATTTTTATACTTGCTTTTACCCGCGACTTAGTGCGCAAGCAATAGTTGCTTTTACAGCATTTTTTATTTATAATGTACTCACTTTACAAATAAAGAATAATGTTTTTAAAATTATTAGTGAATATGTTAATAGCGAGCAAACAAGTGTAGAGTTTTTATATTCAGATATAACAAAACATTCATAGATGTCAAAGTGACGCAAGGAAGCGAGGGAAAGGGGAGACTGAGGATAGACTCAAGCGAGATAACACACTAGTGATTAATAATAAAATAATTTTTAATTAAAATTCTTTTTGACCCCACCCGAAACGTTCGGTACTGTTATATTTTTGGATAATTTATATTATTTTACAACAAATTAATGGCCATATTTTGTTAATTGGAGTTTACTCCTTAAGAATTGATTTTCATATAAGGCGCCCGGTATGAGAAAAATATGGAGAGTAAAACCTATTCATCAAACTATTAGGGTGTGCCAAAATATAACTTCATTGATGGACCTTTTAAAATTGGAATTTTAAGTTCCGTTTTAGACAGGAATTGTGTTTGGGCATTTCTTGACATATTTTGAGCGTAAAGGATTTATATGATTTTTATAGCATTTTTGAACAGGAATTTTTTCGGCCAAATTTAAATTCCAGTAAAAATGCCTAAAGAAATCGTTTTTGAGGAATAAACTCCAGTCGTGCGTCGGAGCTGACACACACACTTTTTTTTTTTTTTTAGTACAATGTTACTTTATCGATCAAATCTTATAACTACATACAATACTATGATGGAACAATAAACCTCAAACGAAAAACCTTGAAAAATATAATAAAATAACTAAAATATCATATTATTAATGGAGTCCCTTTAGGCAATATTCAGAAGATACTGGCAGCGTTCCCCCTTTGAATAGCTAGACTAATTCATTGTCCGAGGTAGCTGCCAGCTCTTCGGTCTCCAGTGACCTCGACTTACCTTTTTGCTATTTCCTTAAAAAGCCTTATCGCGCTGAGAACTCACGGTCCAAGGGTCTCGACATCGAATGGGACAAAATCATATTCGGAGCCTAAACGCCTGTGGCAAGAGACCGGCGTATGATGTCGGTAAGTGCGGTAAGTCTCGAGAAGCGACCTACACTTTTTTGGCATGACAGTCCGTCATGTCCTAGCTTGTTGACATCACTGCCACTGGGACATTTTGACCTAGACATGCAATTAAGAAAGCGTTTCTTACTTCTTCCAAGCCAGTAATCTCAAAGTTTGAAGGGGATGCGCTTAAAATATTAATTGTTAAACTTACTGTACTATGGACAGAAGATAGGAAGGCTGGTCATGCTGCACTGGAAATTTTATGAAATTTTGGCCATATTTATAATCGGCTGACTTTGCGAAGTAAGAGATTATTTATGAGAAAATTTACGAGACGCGCAAGACATTCTTCTGATAGTGAGTGATGCGCCCTGTCAATAACAAAGAAGTGCCGCTCAGTATTCTTGAAAACGCTTAGAATCAGTTCAGAAGAGGTTTCTCTGGCATTTATCTTATAGCTGTAAGCTAGCGAAAAAAAATCCTTCTTATACAGGTAGACTGCAGTATTTCCACCTTAACTCACTTAAGTCCCGTAGAACTTTGCTCGACAGTATGTTCCTCTTTAAATTCTTCTTCTTAGTCGGACACTCTTGTCAGAGTGGTCGTGGTTGCGCTGACGAGGTACATGGTGGAGTGTTCGGTGGGTCAACATCCTTTCTGAGGGTAGATCTCCTGGCGATGTGCTTCCATTTCTGACGGTTAGAGGCGTTGCGAGTACACTGGACTATGGTGGACTCAGTAGCCTCTTTAAATTACTACATAATATTATTGATTCTCCTCATCTTATATCGAAACTAAACCTCGCTGTTCCAAAAACTCAACCGAGAGCGTGTAAGAAATATAATCAATTTCTGTGTAATTATGCAGGATCTAATTTAGGCTATTTCTCTCCCTTGAATAGAATTACCAGGGAATATAATAGTCATCACGATGAAGTCGACATATTTGATCATAACTTACATAAATTTAAAAAATATATTAAAACGGTTCTTTCAAGGGAGGGATGACATCAATCGTTATTTTTCGATAATATTTTGTGTAAATTTATATTAAGATTGTATTCATAGATATATAATATATTATAGTTCTTATTTTATTTTGTGGCTTAATTTAATTGAATAGCATGTCATTTTCGCCTATAATTGAGGCATCACTTACCATGTGAATGTTATTATTTTGTATTATACTGTGTTTATATTAGTGTATACCTTGTTGGCGGAATTTTATAAATAAATAAATAAAAAATCTAAAAACCTGAGTGGCACTTCGATTGGCACTTCGATTGATCTCATCACTTGAAAGCAGTTTTACGTCCAGTAATTTCATTTGCTACGAGGCCAACGAAAAAGAATCACGAATTTTATCAACTTAAATCACTGTCTCTCAGGATATAGTAGGACTTCGAATCTTAATTTGCCACGATCTTAATCGATTTCCCTTGCTCTTCCACTCGACAAAACCCTTTGTCACAACTTCTCTTATTATAGGCACACTTTTCTTGCGTTTTATTGGCACAACTCTAATTTAACCGCGGAATCAATGGCTAGGTTAACCTATTCTCTTTAATTTTAGTGGTCAAACTAGTCTTTATTCCCTTCATAACCAATCCACCCCAGCATCCCCTTCTGTATAGCTGTCATATTTTCTTCAACTTCACACATTGTTTGTATAAAAGCCAACGGCCAACATATTTATACATTTTTTTTTAATTGAAAATAAGGAACGAGACGAGAAGGACGTTCACCTGTTGATAATTGATACGTCCTGCCCTCAAGACTATTGAAAAACCCAAAAATTCTGAGCGGCACTACAATTGCGCTCGTCAACTTGAGACATAAGATGTTAAATCTCATTTGCCCAGTAATTTTACTAGCTACGGCGCCCTTCAGACCGAAACACAGTAATGGGCGTCGCTGTGGTACCCATATTCTAGCCGGCATCCAGTGCAAAGGAGCCTCCCACTGGTATTACGTGTTCGCGTTTTCCTTTTGAGTAATGGAACCAATGACGTTCTATACATATAGACGATGCACCTCATACAAAATCAAAGCCGAAATATGGCACATGCCACAAATGACACCATAATAACCTTCGACTGTTATGTCTATACATTTCTGCGTTTACTCCAGTTGTTTAAAATATTATTGGTCAATAGGCAGCAATGTAAACCCTATATTAGTTTCAGCTGCGTATTTCAAATTTAGAACCCGATTTGGACATTGACATCAGTGGAGTAGCAGTTAGGTATTTTTTTAAATCCAGACAAAAATGTCGGTTGCTATAAGTTTTACGTTCGTCAATCTGTCCCATTTTAAGATCAATATCTGTTCAGTCGGAGGTTTTTTACGGTTTTAATCAAAAATAACACTCATATTATAAAGGGGAAAGTTTTTATCTTTATTTATTGGCTTGAGTTTATATTTGTTACTTCTTTACGTTCTTAAGGGATTTGGATTTAATAAGTTAAGGTTTAATGAGAGAAACTAATACTCAAATATAATATTTTTATTTACATAAAATTATTAGTTAAACTGGTTATTTAAATGTTGACTTCCTTGAATTAAATTAAATTTGTCTTTTAGACTTAGATATCTTTTCCAGGGTATATTTTTGGTATATGTAGCGTAAGCGGACATCAACATTTGTTCGTATGACAGCTTTTGTCAAGTTTTAAATGTAGTTAAATCCAAAAAACGTAAATATATGTGATATATAAATATGCTTATTTAGTTTGTAAATTTCTTCACATGTCTCTCTTGCTACCAACTGGCGCCATTTTTTTTATTATCTCGTGTACGGGAAAGCTGAAAAATATTAGCTTTTACATATTTGCGACGTAAATAAGTATGAATTATCACTAGCTAACGATACTTCCGTGATAACGTGTAAATAGCACTAGTATGTAAGCGTTCACGTTCTTGTAAGCCGTTCACATTACACAAAATACAATATTGCTAAACATTGTACACTTGGCCGTTAAAGAAAAAATATTAAATAAACAACCAACTTCAAAAACACTATTCCAAACCAATAGATATAATATACAAAAAAAGATACCAACGAATTGAGAACCTCCACCTTTTTTGAAGTCGGTTAAAAAGAGCGACTGTATTGTTTTCATTTCTGAATGTGTCCTTTCATCTATCTCATTTTGACAAACGGGTCTTGTCTGGTGACATTAATTAATGCCATATTAAATGAAAAAATATTCGTTTTATTAAATTACTTAAGCTTTTTGCATATCAATCTTACATAAATAAAATAACCTTACCTATAATAAGTCACACCATCTTTTTTTTGAGTCGGTAATGTAGTATTTAAGCACTTTTTATAGCACACTTAGGCTTATTGATTGACACACAGTTGACACACGACTAAATAGAAAAGTGTGCTTACATTATCTTATGCACACTTTTGCCGTTCCACTGTCAGACTGCGAATGATATGTCCATACATAGGGTGCACTAAAAGTATCGGGAATGGAATATTTCCACTGTTCCTGTCATATTAAAATCTTTTTAATTGAAAACTCCTTGGTTTTAAAAATCGAATACCATTTATTTATTTATAAAAAGATTCTCGGTCTTGTCACAAGGTCTTGTCAAACTTGTTTAGTCGTTGAGAAAATGGAATTGACTCGAGAAAATTCTAGAGCGATAATTTATTATGACTTTCGAAGTGGTTTAACACAAAAACAGTGTGTTGACCGGATGATTTCTGCATTTGGTGATGAAGCCCCATCCAAAACCACAATTTATCGCTGGTTTGCTGAATTTCAACGTGGACGTGTCAAGCTCAGTGATGATCCCCGTCAAGGTTGTCCATAAACTGCAGTCACCAAAGAAAACGTTGATGCTGTGCGTAAGCTGATAGAGGAAGTTCGACATGTGACATACCGCGAAATTCAGGCAACTTTAGACATTGGCATGAGTCAAATACAAATAATCTTGCATTAACAATTAGGTGTAAAAAAGTTGTTTTCGCGATGGATACCGCATTTGCTCTGTGAAGAGCAAAAAGCGGCTCGCGTTACTTGGTGCGTCAGAATTCTCGAAAGATTTCACACAGGATCCTCAAATGCTGTATATAACATCGTATCAGGTGACGAATCCTGGATATCCGCGTACGAACCCGAAACGAAAAACCAGTCACGAGTTTGGGTGTTCGAAAATGAGTTAAAGTCAACAAAAATTGTTCGTTCACGGAGTGTTGCAAAAAAAATAGTGGCCACGTTTGTCTCCAAAACCGGCCATGTTGCGACTATTCCTCTTCAGGGATAAAGAACGGTTAATGCAGAATGGTATGGTAGCATTTCTTTGCCACAGGTCGTTTCTGAACTCCGTAAAGAGAACTGCAACCGCCGCATCATCCTCCATCACGACAATGCGAGTTCTCACACCGCGCACAGAACAACAAGTTTTTAGAGCAAGAAAACATAGAATTATTAGACCATCTGCCGTACAGCCCCGACCTAAGGCCTAATGATTTCTATACTTTCCCTAAAATAAGGAATAAATTGCGTGGTCAGAGATCTTCATCACCTGAAGGAGCTGTGGACGCCTACAAAACGGCCATTTTGGAGACCCCAACTTCCGAATGGATTGGTTGCTTCAATGATTGGTTCCATCGTATGGAAAAATGTGTCAAATTTCGCGGAAAATACTTCGAAAAGCAATAAATACATTTTTAAATAGTAATGTTGTGTCACTTCCTTGATTCCCGAAATTTTCAGTGCCGCCCTCGTATGTATAGAACGTCATTGAATGGAACTCATTAAAATATCTTAAAATCATACACGATGAATGACGGAATTATTCCATTCAATGTGAACACATTTACAACGTCAAATATGCAGTAGAACATTTTCTAAATCGAATTAAAACTCAAACTGTTCTGAGTTTAGCTCTCAGTTAACATGCAAATTAAAATTTGGCTTTAGTGAGAATTGTAACGTACAATTTAACAACTTTTCTTTCAACTCATTAAAGGATTTTTAATGAAATTATATTTTGTTTTTAATACAGTTCCATGGAAACTTAATATTTGTATTTCATGGAATTAAAACTTTGAACATCATCGCATCCCTAGTATTTTGGTATAAGATGAAAATTTCAGTCATTATTAATTGAAGGTTCATTAATTATTTAAAAGTTCAACATGTAGCCTTAGGTATGAGTCGACTTCAAGACTTTTGATTAGCAACTTTCCTTCTAACAGGTTAGCGCTTAATAACATTTTATAAATTATTATTAAGGAGAAACGTAGATCAAGTTATTTATAAATCCGTTACATATTGTAAAAAACAATCTCTACAAGTAAATCAGCAAAAAAATTCACGTATGAGTTGCTGTTAAAATTATCATTAATTAAAATGTCGGTCAATGGGAGGTTGCCTTACTACGTTCCATTGCGTCAGTTTCATGCCCGTTTATGTAAAAAAATAATCAGCATTTGTAATTTTTTGTAATTAAGACAAACGAAGATTCTAAAGAAAACGGGGCCATACTCTTTTCCACTTACTAAACTAGCTCTGCAGTTACAATGGAATCGTTACCGTTATCGTAAACTACAATTACAGGAAATAAAGTGACATTGAACTTTTCATGCCAGAAGAGTTGAAAAAATTGAGCGAGTAATTCTAAATTTTTGCCCTGTGCTTCACCGGTGCATAAAAATCAAAAGAGAAGTCCCGGGTCTAAGGGTGCCATAAGACGTGACTCAGGGCATTTTTCAGTGGGAGGCTACCATGCACAGGCTATATTATGGGTACCAGAACGGCGCTTTTTTGCGTCGTGAAGCAGTAATGTGTATGCATTATTGTGTTTTGCTCTGAAGGGCGCCGTAGCTAGTGAAATAACTGGGCAAATGAGACGTAACAATCTTATGACTCAGGGTGACAAGCGCAATTGTAGTGCCACCCTGGAATCCTAAGCAGCACTGCATTTTTTTTATGGAATAGGAGGACAAACGAGCGTACGGGTCACCTGGTGTTAAGTGATCACCGCCGCCCACATTCTCCTGCAACACCAGAGCAATCACAAGAGCGTTGCCGGCCTTTAAGGAAGGTGTACGCGCTTTCTTTGAAGGTACCCATGTCGTATTGTCCCGGAAACACCGCACAAGGAAGCTCATTCCATAGCTTTGTAGTACGAGTGAGAAAGCTCCTTAAAAACCGCACTGTGGAGGACCGCCACACATCCAGGTGGTGGGGATGAAATCCTAACTTAAACAAGCACCACAAAAACAGTATAGAAGAATCAGTATTTAGCTGTGAAATGTTTCTATAAATAGATTATTGCTGTAGATAACAACACAATCTATAACAGAACACGACACCATTATATTTTTTTAATAAATATCCCTTAAAACGACAGAACAATTACGATAAAAATACTAAAATTAAATAGCGGTCCAATTTGACAGGATACTAAATTGTTAAAAACGGTGTCACTGTCCACCTATTTCGTCTCTTTCTCACACCTACGTTTTGTGGATGGATAATTATCTGACTCTCACATAGGGTTCGTCTATTACGGCAGTATATTAAGTTTATGATTTAGACGTATAAATCATCTAAGATCTTATTGTTACGGAGAAAGCATTTGTGTTACACAGATGCTGTCATAAAGTTTGTTACAAACCGTTCAATTAAGAGGCGGACTCGAACACGAATAAATTGTTCTTACTAGATAATATGAAGTCATAACACAAATTAAATTTGAAAACAAAATTTATGATCGATGCTGCACTCGAACCAGCGACCCTCACACGTTCTGTGCGAGCGCTCTTCCACTGAGCCACTTTTCGAGTGTCGATGGTTCATAAATCTTGATATCTCTTATTCAACTCTCAGTATGTGGCTTCATTTGATTTCATTTGTGTAATTAATCCCAGAAGTTATTACTTTATCAGTTTAACGTGTTATCACTTTAAAAAAATAACAAATTTTTTATACAATGCTTCGACGTATTTTTAAATGTAATAGACACGTTTTATGGCCGGTGTCCAATTCACCATTATTTTTTTATCATTTGTTGTAATAGCAATAATAATAGAACATACTCTATTAAAATGACATTGTCAATGTCAACAGTCTATGGTGGAGGAGGAAGAATGGTAGAGGAACTAAACCCTAAAAAGCACCATGTTCCTTGCAGCGAACATGTAAAGAAACATTTCGTAAAGGAATTCCTTTGATCAGTTCGTATGTTCAATTCAAATAAATAATTCAGCTAAACTTTTCCATTTCGCAAACAAGCTTCTTATATCCCACAAACTTGTTGTTTGTTAAATATGAAGTTATCATACTTTCCAAATTACTATTCATGATTCGCGATCTAAGAATTGGTTCGAACTTTAGTTGCAAAGTTGCAGAGGCGAGTGGTTTACTAATAACGATACTTTACCGTAACTACGCTCAGCTAGAACTATTTGTATTTTGTTTTGAAAGACAATCAGTATTGGCGAGTCCATAAAGCGGTACTTCAACATGGGCGAGGGCTCCGAAGTACCAATTCGAACCATCGATGATCAAGTCATCTCCGATCAGCTCGATTTTTTAGCGTTACGTATCTCTCTACATCTTCTTTCGTATATGTCACGGGAAATATTTTGAGTAATTACTCAGATTAAAACCAGCAGCCACACCAAGTTTAGGGGCAGAAGAAATAGTCGCCCATGTCATTCTTAGGACATTCATTCAAGAGATGGCGAAATATAGGGCAAAATTTCTCGGAAGGCTAAGGTCATGGGCAACATTAAGGGTCTACTGGACTGCCTGGTAGAATTAGGTTTGAAGGAGTAACACCGTCAACTCATCACGCAATAGGCAGTATATATAAGACGTCGAGTTGTGGAAAATAGCTCGCTTAAACCTATATAATACATCTACCAGCATCCAAATTTTTGGTCTTAACATCACGATATGCGACCGACACGACAACAGATACAGACAGATACAAGCGAGTGGATCAAAAGCAGTTTATCAGATCTAAACGAAATGCGTCTTCTATCGAGTCCTCTCTCGAAAAGGTCGCGGAATACGGTAAATTGAACCTTGTCCAATTTAACCCCCAGAAGACTCAAGTTTGCGCGTTTACCACAAAAAAACCCCCATATGTCGTATCACTGCTCTTCGACAACACTTCCCTTAAAGCCTTGCCTAGTATCGGAATACTGGGTCTCGAAATCTCGAGCGATTGCCAATTCCGTGGCCATCTGGAGGGCACGCCAAATTGGCTTCGAAGAAGCTGGGCTTCATCAATGGAGCACGGAAATACTTCAAGACGGCCCACATTCTAGCGCTCTACAAAGCGCAGGTCCGGCCACACTGGTCTGGCGCACCCCAGTATCAGCTCGATCCAATTGACCGCGTGCAACGCAGAGCAGCTCGAATTGTCGGGGACTCAGTGCTCTGCAAACGGTTGGATCACTTGGCGTTGCGTAGAGACGTCGCTTCATTGTGTGTCTTCTACCGCATTTATCACGGGGAGTTTTCCGAAGAGCTGTTTAACCTGATTCCTGCCGCCGAAGTCCACCTTCGCACGACACGCCACAAGTTAGGATATCATCCTTACCATCTCGATGTGTGGCGGTCCTCCACAGTGCGGTTTTCAAGGAGCTTTCTTCCTGGTACTACGAAGCTGTGGAATGAGCTTCCTTGTGCGGTGTTTCCGGGACGATACGACATGGGTACCTTCAAAAAAAGCGTGTACACCTTCCTTAAAAGCCGGCAACGCTCTCGTGATTCCTCTACTAATATTTTGTCTGCAATCAATCAATTTCTTGAAAGAATTGGCGCATAGCATCAATGATGTGTGGTATGTTTATAGCTTTATTCTTAGTGATTTTATTTAGTATCAGTCCAGTCCTTACTGGAAACTTAAAAAATATAGTATATAGAAAGAAAAAAGTACTAAATATTGTAAATTGTTTTAGTGTAGATAAAAAGAGCTGTGCTAATATAGTAAAGAATAAAAGAGAAAGCCAATATTCTTCCTTTAGCAGTTGAATGGAAATCATACATAAACAGGCTATGAACCTTCGAACTTAGAGCATCCTTTTAGGGTAAAAATTAGTTTGTGAGAAAGTTCCGAGGGTACTGTAGCTGGCTGGGGGAAAATTTTTGTTGTAAATCTAATAGTTATCGATAGTCATATGACAATGATGAATTCGGCTGCCAATCACGGCTCAGTAGAAATATTTAAATAGCGCTTACGTTTCTACGCATTGATGAAGTAATGTAAGGTTGGTCGGCGAAGGCCTTCTTATCTATGGAATTTTGATTGAGTTGTTTATTGCACCAGAAAGCATAAACAGCATAAAAAGACACTTACACAATTAAAACCAATAGTTTCATTGTTTAAGGCTGTGCTATAGGCACTTTATCATAGATATTTCTAATCCATTCTTTCTGGCAATATTGAGTATAATAGTGCATTAATATTGGACAGTCCCTAAACATAAAATATTTGTCTCTAACATCAGCCTTATTTGTAGGGTAAATACATTCAACAATGAAAATTAAATACTTTTGGTTACCTTGTGAATTTAATTCCGTTGCAGCTTTCGCAAGATCTCTATTTACTACAGTCGATGCACAGCTTGGTCGCCACCCATGTGGCTGCCCACTTAATGATCTCTTATTTGAGCCCCCAGAACAGTATCCAGAACTCGCCGTGTCAGAACTGATGTTCACTGACTTTCTTGGACTTGCCTCCTTACTTGGGCAAATATCTCCCAAAGCCAATACTTCTCCGGCTAATTCAGTCTCTTCAGGGCCAACTTCTGTGAAGGTACTATAGTTTGGACTTATATCTGAAGGTCTTCTATCTGGATGTAGATAATGCGAATGATGTGCAGAATGTGATGTATGCTTTATATGAACTGAATTCAGCAGAATATTTGATGATGTTCGGGTTAATGCTTCTCTTTGTCTTATTGCTTCTCTAAATATCTTACAATACATCGAAATCATCACAACACTGGGTATCCAAAATGAAACGCTGGAAGATACTAACGCGTAGATCATATTCGCTTTAAAAATGCATACATCTGGATGAAATTTTCTGTACTGTCTGTGTTGCTCAGTTGTGTACCAACCCATGAAGATGGGCACAAAGCTGATAAAAGCTGGCCAGAGCCAAACATTGGCAAGCATAAAACAGACAGTTCTATGCGTCATTGTAACTGGATATTCCAAAGGTCTTACGATGGCATAGTAACGATCCACGGAGATGCAACATAAATGAAGAATGGATGCACTTGAGAAATAAACATCCAGGGAATTGAATATATCACAGACGAGGGGCCCAAAGAGCCATGTATCTGTCAGTTCAGCGCTGGCATTGAACGTCATAGCACAGAGGGCAACTAAGATATCAGCAACTGCAAGACTGACGACGTAGTAATTAGTAATGACGCGAAGTTTCCTGTGCCGGTGGACAGATATGATGACGAGAGCGTTGCCGAGGAGTGCCCCGAGGATGATGGTGATGAAGACGAGGCCTTTGAGGACGTGGATTAGGGTGTGCCAGTGTTCGGGCGCGGCAGGTGGCAGGGTGGAGTGCAGCTCGGTGAGGGCTGGCTCGGTGCCGCGCCCGCGGCTTTCTACCTCGCCCCGCAGTGCGCCATCTGTGGGAAAAAAGTTGAAGTTAGTGTTTGCTACAGTTAGTTTTATACAAAAGGTTGCCCGCCCCGTACTATATTGAAATGAAACACTTAATGGTACAGGTAACTTTTCCACAATATATCAGGGGCAATAACATCAATCTCAGCTTAGCTTTTTCTGAGGTTATAATGCAAAACAAATTGAAAACAGAGAAATCACAAAAAAATCTCGCAAAAACATATAAGATACATAACAAAAGTTTGTAGGAAATTTATATTATAAGTAATTGTGTGTAGACGTTAAATCTTTATTTATTCAACGTTTAATCTTTATTCGATGTCTTTAACATCTACTTTAAATATACGAACGATAGGTAACTCGAACGATTGGTTCAGTAAAAACACTCACACGGAACGCGAGATGTCACGGCTTCGAGTCCCGCATCGTTTTGAAATTTTATGTGTGTATAATATACTTGCTATTTATGAGAAATAAGTTCTTGTTTTTCTTTAAAAATACTTTTATTATCATCTAAAATTAAGCGATAGCATTTGTATATTCAAATTGTCATGGGACAAGCAAATATCAACAAATATCACATACGAAAGTAGGACCAGTCTACAAATTCAGTAAATGCCGTGTGAAACGCTAACGAAGTCTTATTAAACAGCAATTAACGCCACGCAAAGACTTACTCAAAGAAACAAGATACATGAGGAGACCAAAGATTCTCCACAAACTTTAGAACGACTAATGAGTTAGTTGGGGATACAAACGGAGGTAAGTTGCTTCGAAATACGTCATTAATTTAGCTAAGAGATTAATACGAACTTAGTGATGTCTACAAAAAAAATTGTGTGTGTATTTATATATGCACGCAAGATGTTATACTTCTTTGGCCTAACAAAGCAAAAATCCTTAAAATTATTTATTCCTCGTGCTATTTTACGTTTGTTAACTTACATAATATTCTTATAGTTTTATTATTACGTACATAATATTAAAGGATTTGTTTTGTTGCAACAAAAATTATAAGACACACACTTCCAAATCTCAGCTCGTTGACAGACAAATGACCGGATAATAGAACTATGGAAGTATAATTCCCTTTTATCACTCTTCGGGTACGGAACCCTTAATAGGGTCAAATTTAGGTTCGTTTTTGTAGTGATTCCAGTTCAGTGCTTACTCTTACAAAAAAAAAACATTCTGCTGGAAATAAATTGATTATCTTTTCATTAACCCTACTGAGAATGTGCATAAGTTAAAACTAAGTTCATGAGATCAATGAGAGACTTTCTAAGTGGTACTTTCTACTAGACCGTAAATTCTGCATGTCTTAAATAAATAAATGAAGAATAGTCTGTGAAGAACTGTAAAAATCACTATTGATCCTATACCTACACATTTACTAGTGGGAGGCTCCTTTGCACAGGATGCCGGATAGATTATGGGTACCACAACGGCGCCTATTTCTGGCGTGAAGCAGTAATGTGTACGCATTGTTGTGTTTCGGTCTGAACTGAAATTACTGGGCAAATGAGACTTAACATCTTATGTCTAAAGGCTACGAGCGCAGTTGTAGTGCTCTCAGAATTTATGGGTTAATCCTGAGCGTATCAGTTACCATGAGCTGAACGTCCTGCCTGTCTCGTCCCTTATTGTCATAAAAAAAGTGATACTATGGTTGCCAAAAAACATTGAAAAGAATACAAAACACAAACTTAAACACACACTAATACATCCATGACTCAGACATAAACATTAATTCTCAACATACTTGTTGCCTCCGATTTTGGAACTCGAATGAGGTAGCCATATGATACAATTCAGTCAGATATAATTTAAATAAGAATCATTTATTAAGACTCGTACACATCCCAAAAATAAAATTTACCTACATCTTCAAAACGTCCCCGAAATGTGTTAAATTTCAAGGGACGTCAGTATTCAGGTCGCTGTAATATGGAATAGCTAATACTGATTCGAGCCACGCGTTTAGATTAGAATATGAGCTGAAATTGCTTCTGGTATATATACAAGGTCGCATACTTGGCATGTTTAATAAATGTCTCACAGCGCCACGTGACTTCATTGGGTCGTTCAATGTTCGCTGTCAGTTCTTTTTAGTTGGAGTAAAATTAAAATAAGCTTTTATTTTTTGACCACCTAGATGTGTTTTACTACTCGGTTGTATTGAAGCCCTTCGGAATTTGTTTTGTGCCTACGAATTACAACCTTGTTTGAATTCTCCCCATGTTAAAAAATATACTATTAAAGGTACAGAAGAAGTGCATGTCACTTACTTTTCCATCAAAACATCTATTATGAGAAAAATTAAAGAGCATTAGCAATAGATTCTCATACATTTTTTCTGCTCTCTACATTAATATATTCAACAACTTTTACGTCGGCGTATATTTAGAAATTCAACTTAGCACTTTCGCTCCCAGTTATCTCATCAATATTAAAGCATTGTCCGAGAAGGTTGTAGTATAATTTATATATTTTATAACATATTTTGCATGTCAATTGACGAGACATATCGGATTAGCAATAATATTACGTTAACATCTTATGTACAATGTTTATTGCAAATAAAAATATAAGAAATATTCTTGAAAATCGGTTTTATATTGTAAGGTTTGGAAAGAAGATAAGAAAGACTTATAATTTTTATTTGGTCGGTATAAACGGAGATCAAATAGCTAATCGGCTCAAGGACGTGTGACATATCAATCATCATTCTAAATTCAAACTACTCCACTGACTCTGAGCTTTATTGATATTCAAAGCGAACGTAACGAATATAGAAATTTCACTTGCATTCGAACGCCTTATCAGACGGGATAAGTGGTCAATGTACTAAGTAAGAAAAACTGGGCTATTTCGCAAGTCATTTAATATATATCGTAATGCTTTCAATGATATGCAATAGCAACCACATCACGTTGACATCTGGCATTCCACAACCGCGCATTTTCATTGTCTCGCACAGCCACTTTGTGGAATCAATTACCGGCTGCTGTTTTCCCGAACCGATACGACTTAGGCAACTTTAAGAAAAGAGCATTCAAGGCCGGCAACGCATCTCTTGACACCTGATGTTGCGGATGTCCATGGGCGGTTGCCTCACCTCTCATCCCATGAGCCTCGTGCCAATTTGCCCCGTCTTATGTAAAAAAAGAATATTTTTAGCGCCATTGTACCACTCAGACTATACGAATAGTTTATACAGTTGAAGAACTTTTCATAAGACAGATGTATTAGACCTGTAATATTTTTGTCCAGTTTCACTTAGAGCATCTAAAAGATTCAATCCACTGAATGGTTTGCAGCTTTTTGAAGCATCATGTTCAATTCATTTGTATCTTTGCCCTTGAAGTATACAATAGTTCCGGTGTATTTTCTTTGTCGAACTGTAGAGTTCTAGAGGAAAGTCTATAGAATAAAATACAGAAAGTATATTTCATGAAATGGATTTTCAATCAATTTATTGAAAACTACCAATGTTCCGCGGTTTCACTTGGTAGTGGAAGGTGTACTAAGTCGGCCTATAGACTTATTTTTGTTAATATAGAAGTTTTATTTCCGTCAGTTATTATTTAATTATTGCATTATTTTCTTTAGATGGATATTTTTAAATTCGTTATATCTTTTGAATGGAATGTCTGATTTTCATTATTTAAAAAGTGTTTTACAGGTATTAAAACGGTCTTTAATATATAGTGGGCTGAGGATTAAAACAGAGGTATGAATTATACAGTTTGATTATTATTATATTATACTTTTTTGTATATATTGATACGTTCTATAATACTGTACAGGGATTTTTTGTTGTATCACCAATAGAAATATATATATAATAAATCAATTTTTTACCTTGGGTTAAATAATTGAATTTTTATTAGGGATCCCTATTTTTTTGAGAATGTTACATAGCCTATGTCACTCAGTGAATATGCAGCTTTATAATGGTGCAAGAATTTTTGAAAATGGTCCTGCAGGTTTTGTGTGGAAACATTGCAAACATACATACAAAAACACAAATGTTTCCTCCTTACAATATTAGTTAAGATGAACAGAATTTTCTGATTTATTAAAACTTCGAAATAAGGAGTCTTTGTTAAAATTCAATTTGGACTGTAATGATTTTATGTCCGTTCATCAACAACATTCCGAGATTTACGGATGCAAATACTTAAAGGCGGAATTTTTAAATTATTCTTTAGTGATTAAATAATTTTTATTACATCTATTTGATTCAGGAGTTTTTTAAATATTTCATTATGGCGCAAACTATTTATTTAGACATCGCAATATAAAGTATAGTAATTTGTTTCTCAGTCTCTGTATTTATGTTTGTTTGTTTGAAGCCCAAACGCGGGATCTGACTTTCGTGGATCTTATGTCAATCAAATTATCTAAATTTTGAAGTGGAAACTTTTTTAGCAGCGATGAGCACTTTTGGGTTGGTGTGTTGGGATGCGTATAAAATGTTAAACTCGCGTCAGGACACGTGGCCTGATCGCAAATTCATAAAACAATTATTGAAATTATGGATGAAAGGCTTATACTTCTAACTAATTAAAGTTCGGCTATTTCAACTTTATGATCATACGGTCATTGGACCAGTGGTTGAATCATTGTGATTGCGAAGCCGAAACACCGCGAGGTCGAGGGATCGAATCTCAACCGTGAAATGTTTTCACAGTTATGTTATTATTCACGAAAGTTGATTTTTCTGAAAGCTGATAAACTTTTTAATGCAAAATAATTGTAATAGTTCTGAAGTGTTAAATGTTTTATGTAATATAAATTGTCATTATTGTGTACGATAGCGCAATAAATGAATATTGTATTTAACCACATAAATGCTGGTACTTTAATATTTATAAATAAAGCAATCTTCCCAATAAACGGTGTAATTATGCGAATATTGTATGAAATAAGTAAAGATGTGTACGCAGAGCCAAGACTTTAATATTAGTTTCAACTTATTAAAAATAAAATTTAATAACTAATTAACCAAACTAATAACACAATAACACATAATTGAAGAAAATAAAATAGTATTTATTTCATTTTACAACTTAGTAAATCTACAGCTTGTAATATAATATTTAAGTGGTAAATTATAACATTAAGGAAAATTATATATAAGTTGTCACAAATAAGGTTACATACAATATTATGTACATATCCATAGGGCATTTGCCGCAGATACCATTCTTGAGAAGGTAGTGAACAACACCATCTTCAATAACCTAGAACGGTCAGCAAGACTCGGCGCCGGGTCATCATAATGCTCGGTCTACGCAGTCTTGGTTGGAAACGAACGTTTCGGACTTCATCAGAGCTGAAGACTGGCCGTAGTCTAGTGCCGATCTTAATCCGCTGGATTACGATTTATAGTCAGTTTTAGAGAGTACTTGCTCTAAACGCCATTATAATTTCGAGTCCCTAAAACAATTCGTATGATTGGCAGTGAAGAATTTTCCCATGGAAAAAGTGCGTGCTTCTATTCGACGTTTAAAGGACTATATTGCATCCAATGGAAACCACTTCGAATAAGCTTTTCATAATTTAAATTGTTTTATATTTATGTATTAAACTAACACACTGTAAAAGTAATATATATTATTTGCAATAGAATTTTTTTTCTTTGTTTCAGTATTTATGGCAAGACTAGGTAATTATAAGTTTTGTTTGAATAATTTAGTATTCTAACAAAACAAATCTTATAAATTTAAATTATATTCATGTGTATTTAATATAAATTATATAAACAAATATATAATTTATATTAAATACACGAAGCATTTCAATTCTCTATAGTTTTTATACCTTATTCAGCATTTTAAATAAACCATTCACACAAATTGCAGGAAAAAGCTTCAAAAGTATTTGTAAAACATAATCTCTTCTGCTTGCAGGAATTCCAACGGGTCTTTATAAAAGATTAGTTCCAGTTTTCGTAGCGATTTACTTTTCAGCTTCTTGGAACTAGTTCACAGTAAGCGAGAACGATTAATTTTATATTTAGAAACTTCTAGATGCATTTTCATTTTGAATTATTGCAGTCTGGAACGCAATTAAGATATTGAATAAAACTTAGTAAATTAAAGTGAAAATTTCTTCAATTCAATATTTTTAGCTTTGCAAGTTCTTTTTTACTTATTAATTCCTTATTTGAATATATAACACTATGAAACTTTAACATGGTGCTTTTGAGGTTGGGTTTATACGAGTATATATTGTAACAACGTACGGCGAAAGAATGAATGAATGAATAATGTATTCAACAAAATGGAAGTACTATTGTACCTATTGGTACATTGTACGACCTATTGGTTGAAATACTGTCTGATAAGCCTTATACATTTTACCAGTGTAACTGGTGTTTGAATATTACATTCATTTAAATTAAACAAAAAAAAACAAACAAGTTAGGGTTAAAATGTCAAGTTATTCATTGACTTTATACAAACAAAGCATAAAATAAAAGTAATGATTAAAATGTTATAATAAAAGTCCAAAACCAATTATTTTCAATAGCTTTAAAATATCCTTAACCTTTGAAGACTTTGGATCGTAGGTGATACAGAACCCATAATTAGCGAGGCGATAAAAAGTGAATCGACAACTTTATTTGTCTTTCGTCTGCCGTTGTTAGTTAAATGGAGACCGAACAGATGACGCTTACTTTAAAATGAAAAATTCCGGTAAAAATAATATTTTTATCAAAATTGCTAAAGCCGTTTTTGAGAAACTTTTAAAATATATGAAAATTGCTAGTTTAATATGACATCTAGGTAAACGAGCTCTGTTTGGTGTGAAAACTCGGAAAAATGGATATTTAGTCCCCAAAAACCTCAATTTTGTGAATTTAATTCATTTAGAGCCGATACAATAGAATAGCAAATTTTTTTTATAGAAAAGGAGGACAAACGAGCGTACCTGGTGTTTAGTGATCACCGCCGCCCGAATTCTCTTGCAACACCAGAGGAATCACACGAGCGTTGCCGGCCTTTAAGGAAGGTGTATACGCTTTTGAAGGTACCCATGTCGTATCGTCCCGGAAACACCGCACAAGGAAGCTCATTCCACATCTTTGTAGTACGTGGAAGAAAGCTCCTTGAAAACCGCCACACATCCTTAAATAAATTCGAGATAGATTACGAAAAACAAAATTATAATGTCAAATATTTCATGACTCGCTAAATATAAATGCTCCACAAGAATCTGCAAATTATAAATTGACATGTCCTACACGTAGAACATAAAAGTATATCATGTAGTTGGCAAAGTGCCACTCAGGTGTCTACTGGGGTTCTTCCAAATTAATCTTGATTATCTTGAAACCTGCACTGCAGTAGTTAATCTTGTTCGTTGTATCTTCAAACGCCCTATATTCGTTAGGAATTCATTACGTAGTCGATGTGTTGAAACGTGAGCCATTAGGGCCTTCAGGATAATAGGTTGTAAAAACACTCAGAGGGAGAAGTCAGACGCAGTTAATGAATTAGCATGGGGTTTACTTAATCTTTGCTTACCGTATTAAGCCACTAAATACAGCAGATAATTCTAAATACTAATACTGTGATTCAAAAACTGTTAAAAGAAGAATTTAAACATTTATAAGCAAAAAGTGTTCCTTTACCAATGCTATAAAATTCATAAAATTTGACGCGCACATACTAACAGCAAATTTAAGACTTTTTGTGGTTTTCTCATGGATGCCATTGTCAGATCTGGATCAAATTGCAATGGGCCACACGGAATGCACCAACTTTAAATTAAAAAAAGAAATATCAAAATCAAATCTAAACCCTGTCGAAAGTTCTGAGGTAACAAATATAAAAAAAAAACATACTGACGAATTGAATACCTCCTTTTTTGAAGCCGGTTAAAAATGATAAATATAGAATAATACGGCATATTATGTAATTAGTAGATAGTTAATTGTGTTTTCTTTAAATCGTCAATAATTAGAACAATTGTGCAAACTTATAAGTTAGATGATAATATTTAAATAGTAATTATAGATCTTAGAATTTTGGATGTGGCAGAAGAAAAGTGAATTCAAAGTACATGCGTTAGAAATTTAAGGTGGTGTTAATTTGAAAGACAGATTTATTAACAATGACATAACAAAAAGATGACTTGTAAAGGAAGAGGAAGTGAAAGTTATTGATTAGACAATGATGGGATGGTTTGTTCATGTAGAGGAAGTATGAAAATTTTCAAACAGGGCTAACGGGGATGGAAATATAAAGGTCAAGCTAAGCGTACATTAGACGATCAGTTCGAGATATTTTAGAAAGCGAAAAGTTCCCAAATGCCAAAAATAAGAGAGTATGTATTCCAAAAATAAGAAGCAATTTGAGTGTTACAGGATATGATGCACAAAACCCTTCAGGGAGTATATGGGGGCAGCCATGGTTAGCTATATGTTGAGAGTAGCGACAAAATTGTCTCCTCGGATTTTTTATAACATGTTCGTTAGTGGCTTGTTAATTAAATAAATTGTCTAATGTATGATAATCTTAGCTTTTGATTTTTGTAATGAAAACTTCTTTAACATCGTTTTTATTCCTCATAATGTCACTGTTAAAATTCATAATATCAAAGTTTTTAATTTTATATTCAATAATATAAAGAGTAATATTTTATTATTTGTAACTTCTATAATGTCATTGTTATGAAACAAAAGTAGAATAGGCCCCAGGACACTTCCTTGAGGTACACCACACTGGTTAAATGTATATTCAGATTTGTATGATTGTATTATTTGTATTTTTATCATTTAATCTTATTAGTCCGAGTAATAATAATACTTTGTTTCCTATTTTTTAAATGTGATCGGAACCAATGTCACACAAGCCCCCATATTACATTTGCCATTTGTTTCCGAAGCGATAGTAGTATCTAGTATATTAGAAATGACACCGAAAAGAATTCTAAAGGAATAAATTTTGAGAAAATAAATGCCTTTTATGCCTTTACATATGCCTCTAATTTTTTTAATAATATGTCATGGGACACTCGATCAAAAGCTTTTGACATGTCAATGTACAATATTGTAGTCAATATTTTGAACAATAAAGAATGTATTGCTAGTTACCAATGATTATAAAGGTTAACATTGAATGATAATAAGTTATATTATGTGTATTTAAATTGTATAGATAACGAAACTGTATCATGGTTGTTTTCTTATTGTTATAAAATTTATTTTGTGTTTGTTTTTCTCTGATATTTTTTGTACACGTATAAAAATCAGCCTAGTATCTTTACTCTCAATATAAAAAAATAATATATAACCCAATACATCAATCCAATTGCTTTCGAGTAGAACTTTAAAAATGTTGAAGTTTATTTTGTAGATTGACTTAATTGCTTTACGCTGTCGTTTCATTGTTGATTGATTTCACTAAAAATATCCCGCAATATAGCCTCGTCTATTTATATAAAAAACTTTGGATATTTTTGTTACAATTTCATTAAAGGGACTGAAGGCATTACAAAATATTTTTAATAAAAATTTTTCGGAGTTCGCACATAATATTTTAATGAAAGCGAAATACAATCAAAGGCTATATTTGATACATTTTATTTTGTCGATAAACTTACAGATTTATATTTAACTGCAGGTATTAACAGGTAACTTTTCCCAACAAAAGGTGCGAGTAAAAATTCTCTCTTGAAATGTTTTAGTTAAATACAGAATCAGTCATAATAACGAAATAATGTTAATTTTTACTAAAAATAATATGCGTCATTTTGAGAATTTTTTTTTCCTTGTTTCTGTATTTACCAGTGGGAGGTTATTAAATTGTTTACTTAGTTATTATGCTGTTTTATATATTTTCCTTAAAGTATTTTCATTCGTAATAGACTTTTATTTCCTGTAGATTATTAACTTATGACCTTTTTTTGGTGTTCCGTACCAAGGGAGCCTACTTTGCGCAGGATGCCGGCTAGATTATGGGTACCACAACGGCGCCTATACCTGCCGTGAAGCAGTAATGTTTAAGCATTGCTGTGTTTCGGTCTGAAGGGCGCAGTAGCAAGTGAAATTACTGGGCAAATGAGACTTATCATATTATGTCTAAAGGTGACGAGCGCAATTGTAGTGCCGCTCAAAAATTTTTGGTTTTTCAAGAATCCTGAGCGGCATTGCATTGTTATAGGCACCGAACGTCCTGCTCATCTCGTCCCTTACTGTCATAAAAAACTATGGCAAGACTAGCTGGTATAGATTGTTAATAAAGGCTTAAATTACTAGTATTATTTTTTAAATTATTATTATATCACATGCATATAAATTTGCTTTAACAATTAATACAACGCAAACACTGTGCCCCATCGTCCACATATAAGTAACTCAGTTCATGCAAGTAAATCTAATGAAGGCATACGCCCGGTAGAAAATAAAATGAGGACAAAGGAACCAGAGCATGTCAAGAGGTAAAACAAAAACTTTAAGCTCTCACATCCTTGTACATAACATACGAACCGTGTTTTACTTCGCATGAAATACACCTTCTAGTTTAACAAGTGAAGCTATTATATTAAAATAATTAAATAAAATTGAAAAAAATACATAATATAAGTCTTTATTGCTGTTTTTAACTAAATTAGCAAAACATAATAAAAGTTTAATAGAGGTAACAAAATATCATCGTCTATCGTTGGCATTTGGCTGTTTTTTTTTATGAAAATAAGGGATGACACGAGCAGGTCGTTCAGCTTATTACAGTTAGAGTAATTTACTACTCTAACCGAATGCACATTATACAAGTCGAGCCGACTTTTCCCGAACGAGCTTTAGATATAGCAGAGTGTGACAGCTCACTCTAATTGAATGAATGAATGAAAACTTTATTAATAACAAACATAAACCACACAGAATAATACAACTAAAAAAGACTTAGAGGTAAATAAATAATTAAAAACTTATAGCATAAAAATATACGAATGATAAAAAAAAAACAAATGTATGCATAATATTATAGTGATTATCTTTATTTAAAAGTACTGTCTAACAGTTATTTTATCAAAAGGAAAGCGTAATGCTGCATTGGAATAATACCAACACAGCGCTGATTTTCAGCAGCCCCCAGGTGACCCATTGAGTAACTACTATTGTTAAAAAATTAATTTACATAAATAAAAATACACACATAAATATTAAAATAATAGCAATTTTATAAATATTTGCAGAAACAAACTAAAACTTCGATCCCATTATGTATTATTAATAATATATATCTTATAATGTAGGACTTATGCACACAATTTGGGAGCAGATACTTAATAATTCAAATAGACATAAGGCTGAGATTTTCAACTTTTTTCTGGAAAGTTCACACAGTAATTCGATACACACAAAATAAATTGTTCAGCGTGCCTTAAGAAGTTTTCATTTTAAAAATGTTATATAATTTCGCACATATAGAGCAAAGGTTATTTCTGTAGCGGAGCAAACACTTCCTCAGCCAAAGTTATCGATTGGTTTCGAGAGAAGGTCATTACCAGATCGTCGCAGTAGATATGGCACTGTGCCAAGTCCAATTATACACTTCAGCATCAAATCTTCTTGTATTGACTTACAAGTTCCACATCCCTGCTAATATTAAAAATGTGAATGTAAGTTTGTCTGTTATGCTTTTCCGCCTAAGCCACTGAACCGATTTTAATTAAATTTAGTATAAAGATAGACAAGAGCTTGGGGAAGGACATAGGCTACCTTTTATCGCAAATAAAAGGCTTAGCAGGGTTGAAATTGGGGAAATTTGTAAGAAAGTTCGTCATTAGTTCGTTCTTTCTAGCGTTTTTAAAATTTAGACCTGTGTGGGGATGAAAAAGGGGTTTAAAAGTTCTATAGTTGGTAGCTTATAAAAATGTATTAACCACAGCAGTTTGTTGTGTATTATTAACAAAGTGAGTACCTGTATAAAAACAATTAAATTGTAAGCGCAAAAATCTACTTATTAGATAAAGAGTATTCCGAAGAGCTGTTTAACCTGATTCCTGCCGCCGAATTGCACCTTCGCACGACACGCCACAAGTTAGGATATCATCCTCACCATCTGGATGTGTGGTGGTCCTCCACAGTGTGGTTTTCATGGAGCTTTTATCGCAAATAAAAGGCTTAGCAGGGTTGAAATTGGGGAAATTTGTAAGAAAGTTCGTCATTAGTTCGTTCTTTCTAGCGTTTTTAAAATTTAGACCTGTGTGGGGATGAAAAAGGGGTTTAAAAGTTCTATAGTTGGTAGCTTATAAAAATGTATTAACCACAGCAGTTTGTTGTGTATTATTAACAAAGTGAGTACCTGTATAAAAACAATTAAATTGTAAGCGCAAAAATCTACTTATTAGATAAAGAGTATTCCGAAGAGCTGTTTAACCTGATTCCTGCCGCCGAATTGCACCTTCGCACGACACGCCACAAGTTAGGATATCATCCTCACCATCTGGATGTGTGGTGGTCCTCCACAGTGTGGTTTTCATGGAGCTTTCTTCCACGTACTACAAAGCTGTGGAATGAGCTTCCTTGTGCGGTGTTTCCGGGACGATACGACATGGGTACCTTCAAAAAAAGCGCGTACACCTTCCTTAAAGGCCGGCAACGCTCCTGTGATTCCTCTGGTGTTGCAAGAGATTGTGGGCGGCGGTGATCACTTAACAACAGGTGACCCGTACGCTCGTTTGTCCTCCTATTCCATAAAAAAAAGAGGTAATCATTTAGTGGATCCACCTGGGTTGTTACGTATCACAAAGAATCCTTCTTTGCTAACAGGAGACTTAATAGGAAATGTATACAGTATTCCTGACCCAACTTCAATATCCGATCTTTTATTGAAAACTATTTAAAATCTAGATTTAGTCTCATCTTTCAAACGATAGTATTTTTTTTTAAATGCGTAGTAAATAGTAGAAAAATTGCGTGCGTACAAATTACATGTCAGAAGTGAAACTGCAATGTGCATGAACCTCTAAACTGCATATAAGTCCTGGTACTGGATGACATATGATTTCAATCGCTATGAAATACATTACTATCACCGCTACCATATTTATGTTCTCTTGGTGTCTATCTAGTAATACGTCGTGCGCATGACGTCGGAACATAATATTAAGGCATTATCGCGTCATAAATAAGACAATCTCTTCTTCAACTATGATCGCCTGTTACCAAAACACTGTTTAATGTCACTTTCTTCCACACTAAATCTTATGAATTTATGTGTCTGTCTCTTTTTACTGTCGAATTTTCGATTCATCGACTTTCAAATCACAGAGATGCTAAAACGCATTGAAAAGAACGCAAAAAACGCTTGTCTGTTACATTTACGCTTTGTAGAGCGCTAGAACGTGGGCCGGCTTGAAGTATTGCCGTGCTCTATTGATGACGCCAAGCTTCTTCGAAGCCAATTTGGCTTTGCCCTCCAGATGACCACGGAATTGGCAATCGCTCGAGATTTCGAGACCCAGTATTCCGATACTAGGCGAGGCTTTAAGGGAAGTGTTATCGAAGAGCAGTGATACGACTAATGGGGTTTTTTTAGTGGTAAACGCGCAAACTTGAGTCTTCTGGGGGTTAACTGTTATCTTTTCGAGAGAGAACTCGATAGAAGACACAAGTTTCTCCCGGCACTGGTCGACGTTTTCCCGAGAGAGACCTGCATGGCCCGTGTATACGGCTGTCGTCTGCATAGCAATATATGGAGGTGTCCAACATATCATTGATATGCAGAAGAAACAGCGTGGGAGATATCAAACAGCCTTGGGGCACTCCAGCGTTCACGGGCTTAGGATTCGAGCAAAAACCATCGACAGCGACTTGTATGTTGCGCCCAGTGAGGAAGCTGGAGGTCCACTTGCATAAGCTCTCGGGAAGCCCAAATGATGGAAGTTTTGAGAGGAGCGCTTTGTGCCAAACACGATCAAAGGCCTTCGCTATAACCAGGCTGTCTGCCAGGCCTTCCCCCTTGCTTTCAATAGCCGCCGCCCATCTATGTGTTAGGTACACCAGAAGATCACCTGCCGACCGTCCATGGCGAAAGCCGTACTGTCTGTCGTTGATCAACTGGTAACCCTCTAGGCATACTAAAAGCTGGCGGCTAATTATGCTCTCCATGATTTTGGAGAAGAGGGAGGTAATAGCAACAGACCTGTAGTTAGCCGGATCCGAACTGTCTCCTTTTTTTTTGGATCGGATGGACAAGGGCTGACTTCCATGAGTCAGGGACTATGCCTTTGGAATAAGAGTGCCGGAATAAACGCGTTAGCACCGGCGTCAAATCAGGGGCACACGTTCTGAGCACGATTGGAGAAATGCCATCCGGCCCGCTCGACTTCCTGACGTCCAACGAAAACAGAGCACGCCTAACAGTTTTCTGTCTGAACTGTACTTCAGGCATAGAGCAATTTTATTGCCATTTGTTATTAAAGTATATATTTCAGTAGTTTTGACGGTCAATATGTGAATTTATTTTTTTGAATTCACATATTTTAATTTGTTTAGTTATGCATTAGTGTAATCAACTAATTTGTAAGCGAATCGGCTTTTGTTCACTAGTAGGCCCCAAAAACAAATTTAGACTGTTGAACACAACGCACGAGCCGAGCGTAGCGTGTTGAAAACCGCATTGTGGAGGACCGCCACACATTCAGATGGTGGGGATGAAACCCTGACTTGCGGCATGTCGTGCGAAGGTAAAATTCGGCGGCAGGAATCAGGTGAAACAGCTCTTCGGAACACTCCCCATGATAAATGCGGTAGAGGACACACAATGAAGCGATAAGCGATCTTACAATCATTATAAACATTCCATACTTTTAAATAATATTTAATAATTATAAGGATAGATTTCTTTAATTTTCTTTTTACAACTTTACTTAAGCTTAACACCGAATTTCAGTGCAAAAATATTTGATTTTGGCTTAGAGTGGGCTGCTTAGAATACTTTACCGTAAAGGGTATCTAGAAGCTCCTATGAATATGAATTATACATAAGATATTACGTGAAATATTTTCCGAAACTTTATTCCGTTTGGCCGTGGCTTACAAAGGTCGTTTTACATAATTCGGAATTGGCAAAAATAAACATTTTACTCGTATATTTTTTAAGTTTACTGATTGAGTGTTCGCGGTCTCAAGTTCCGGAGTATATAGCAGAGTTTGTTTCATTTACTCCCTTTAAAACAATATTGAGAGCGTAAGTTATGTTGAGAGTTTTGAGTTTTCCGTTCATTTTTTTTTGTTGGATTATTCTTATTCTTACACGATTTTTCTATATATATCAACTCTTAATAGGAACAAGGTAGAAAATTCAATTAATTTGATTAAAGAAGTTTAAATTTTTTAGGTAAACATTTTTTTTATTTTTACTATCACTTCGTTGTCTTTGTCTCTATCTGCTTAGATTATTTTCCCAAGCATCCCCAATCTATATTAACATATACAATCAAAAAATCCGTCAAATTTTCGAATCTCACGAATGCAATCAATTTGCTAAATAATATCTCAATTAGAGAAATGATTAACATAATGTTCAGATTCATCAGTTCTTTTCCGACAAGAAGAAGCTCATCATCAGCCGGAAGATGTCCACTGCTGGACAAAGGCCTCCCTCAAAGATATCCGGGACGATACCTCCACCGCCACTTTAGTTTCGCAATCATTTGGGCTACATCGGTGACTTTGACCTACGGATATCTTTATTTCTGATTCGATCTCATAGGGAAACTCCGAGCATAGCCATCTCCATTGCCCTATGAGCGAAGAAGAAGAAGAAGCTCACTGAAGCATTCATTCGAGTAAAATTGGCGTATATTTCACCAAAATCGATCCATAAAACCTTAAATATATCAAACATGCGTGTTTCGTGTCAGTTGTTGCTTGATAGCCGATTGCGTGACAGCGTTATGGGGAGGAGAGGACTTGTCTAGTTTTGGAACGTGATCCTCTGACGTTCATAAGTTATTCCCGAATCATCCCTAGATAAACAGGAATCTACTTTTACTACTTGTACTTCTTTTTTTTATGGAAACAAACAAACGATCGTACGGGTCACCTGGTGTTAAGTGATCACCGCCGCCGACATTCTCTTGCAACACCAGAGGAATCACAAGAGCGTTGCCGGCCTAAAGGCCGGCAACGTACGTACACCTTAAAAGGTGTACGCGCTTTTTTTGAAGTTACCCATGTCGTATCGCCCCGGAAACACCGCACAAGGAAGCTCATTCCACAGCTTTGTAGTACGTGAAAGAAAGCTTATTGAAAACCGCTGTGGAGGACCGCCACACATCCAGATAGTGCGAATGATATCCTAATTTGTGGTGTGTCGTGCGAAGGTGGAATTCGGCGGCAAGAATCAGGTGAAACAGCACCTCGGAACACTCCCCGTGATAAATGTGGTAGAAGATACACAATGAAGCGACGTGTCTACGCAACGCCAAGTGATCCAGCCGTTAATAGAGCACTGGGTCATAGAAAGCTCTAATTTGGTTGGTATAATAGCGATACATTTTTTTTATGAAAATAAGGGGCGAGACGAGGAGCACGTTTAGCTGATGGCAATTGAAACGCCCTGCCCATTACAATGCAATGCCGCTCAGGATTCTTAAATAACCCGAAAATTCTGAGCGGCGCTAAAACTGCGCTCATCACGTTGAGACGTAAGATGTAAATCTCATTTGCAAAGTAATTTCACTTCAGACCGAAACACAGTAATGTTTACACATTACTGCTTCACGGTAGAAATAGGCGCCTTTGTGGTACCCATAATATAGCCGGCATCCTCGCACTGGTACTAATATGGTATACTTCATAATATTATATTCTAGTAATTCTCATTTATCATTAACCGTGATAGTTAGGATCCAGCCCTTACTGTACCAACACACCCAAAGCTGTTATTATGAATAGAAATAGAACTTCGTTACGAATTTAGCTTCCGTTTGACCTTCGATAGTAACACCATGTCGGAAGGACGTCGACCTTGCGTGGGTAGGTTGTGATGTAGCGTGTTACTATGATGATAAGGGTTTGTACACACTAAAGATTTGCTAAATAAAAATATAAAATCTATAGCAAAAAGATTAATGGCATTCACACGTGCTCATAGTTTTAGGAATTTGATTCCGATGTGGTGGTAGTCCTTTAGAAAAAATAATTAACTTAACCTTCTCAGAGTGCCGTACGGCACCCTACTCCCTCACCAAGTTCTGACCATTACTTTGTTTATAAGATGGTTTATTTTGTATGGTCTTAAAGCTTGTTCCAATAGCTTTCTGATACATTCACGCAAATCATCCTAATTATAAGCAATCTATTGCTACACGTAAAATAATATGCATTGACAGAACGCTGCGCGCGCGCAAAAATCGCGCCGATCTGAGCCATACTGTGCGATCAGTTTCCCGGAACGGAAAGGTAAGACCAATATCAGAATTTCAGTGCACCGAATTCGTTTTTGTATACATTAACGATATTTATTGGTGGTTTCAGAAAAAATAAGCTTTCAGCGAATACGCTGTCCAAACCCTTTGAGATTTAGCAAATTAATGGTGGAATTGTAATCTTATATAGGTCTACAGAAAAGTCCACGATGGTATATATATCTATCTCTTAAGAGCAACATACTATATCCATTGTTTCATTTTTGACGGCTAAATATACTCTTTGACCGCTAAGCGACCCAGAAACTATGATGAAATTTATAATGACGCAGTGTGTATTATTTGAAGAATAAGCAAATACTTGAGAATAACTCTTGTGTCTCAATAAAGACGATATTACAAAACTGTGTATTGCCTTTTTGTATGTAAAACGATATGAGCTCTCTCTGCCAGCGGCTAACCGTTTATATCCGCAAACAATTTTATTCAAGCGCTTTTGATGTTCAGGCTGCATAATATTCCATCTATTCCGACGCGCGGTTCCATTTGATTCGCGTCGCCAAATTCCAGATTTGAAACTAATCGCCTCAAACTCATACAGTTTTCAACATTGTTGATATTCAGCCACAATACAGAATATTTTCTGTTTATACTTCTACTCATTTTGTTTCTATGTGATTATAACATAGTATATACATATAATAAGTATAAGACGAGACGAGCAGGACGTTGACGAGGGTAATGGTAATTGATATGCCCTGCTCATTACAATGCAGTGCCGCTCAGGATTCTTGAAAAGCCCAACAATTCTGAGTGGCACTGCAATTGCGCTCGTCACCTTGAGACATAAGATGTTAAGTCTCTTTTACCCAGTAATTTCACTTGCTACGGCGTCCTTCAGACCGAAACACAGAAATATATATACATTACTGCTTCACGGCAGAAATAGGCGCCGTTGTGTTACCCATAATCTAGCCGGCATCCTGTGCAAAGGATCCTCCCACTATATATTGACTCATCACGATATCTCTGAAACTATAAGGCGTAGAGACTTGAAATTTGGTAGGAATATTCCTTTTTTTTTCTATTCCAAATGACATTTATTACTTTTATAGATACTCAATTTAAAATACAATAAGTTTATTCGGAGTGGTCTCCGTTGGCTGCAAACAGTCAGTTATCAATAGAAGTACGCACTATTTCCATGGGAAAATTAGTTTTAGGGACTCCAATCTGATGAAGTCCGAAACGTTCGTTTCCAACCAAGACTGCGTAGACCGAGATTTGTGACCCGGCGCTGACTCTTGCTGGAAGGACCATTCTTGTTTAATGAATATGGTGTTAAGGGGCTTCACTACCTTCTCAAGAATGGTATCTTGATACATTTGTGTCGATATTTTGATACCTTTTTCACAAAATTATCAGTCACTCCTTCATAGCTAATTCCCCCCCAAACCATCACTAAAGTCGGATAGAGCCCACGTTGCACTCTGTCGACTAATTGGGAAGCTTCCTTAGAGCTTTGAGCATAAATACATTCATTTTGTTTGGTAAAATGTTCCTCAATTTAAAAAAAAATCTCATCCGTAAACCATATTTTTCTGTGACCTCCCGTTCCGAACCGTTTCATTAGTTGTTTCGATATTACCACCCTATTCTTTTTTAAATTAACAGTTAAGAAATGACCGGTTCGCATGAGAACTACCTATAACAAATACTATCTCGACTCCTGTCAACCGCAGTCCCCCTGAAAACGTGATCTAGAAAATTCACGAAACATCGGGTTAGCTAAAATAATAATAAAAATGTAACTTTTACGCAAAATCTAAAGTAAAAACACAGTTAAAAGTGTTTTATCGAAATGTGTAATACTCGCGTTAATGAAAGAAAATACAAAAGAATACACTTATCTGTTACCAATTTTTCACGTGTTTTGGTTGTAGTGTAAACGATACTTCAAAGTTAACATTAATAAATCCTTTTCAAATAATCTATTTTCATATTCAATTTCTCCTATTATTGCGGTACGTTATGATCACAATACGATTTAGCGTAACTGGTTTCTGAATTTCCATAGTTGATTAAATAGATCCATTGTTAAACAAAAACATTTCATTTCAAACAGACAGGGATTGCTTTGTGAGCCTTTAATTTTGTTGTGATCATGCGAATGCTATACTAAACGGTTCGTTATGCTTAGTAAAATGGCATTGCTTGCGGCTATGTCGTATGCCGGGTCGCCTCCTTCCCTCAAATGTGCGAAGGGAACGATGGCCAGTCCATGCGGCAAGTGCCAGGTCGACCTGTTATTTTTAATAAATCATTGTATTTGTTGGATGCAATTACTAATTGTGACAGTAATCACGACCATCATGTTCACAAAGCATCCTTACGCAAACAATGAATTCAAGTTCTAAAGGTTGATACAACCAATATACGATAATTTATATTTGTACAGTTTCCTTATTATTTTAATGAAATATTTGAAATTTAAAACGGTTTAATCTTAAACCACGATTCATATATTAAATGCAGCACCTTACAAACTAATTTGTTATGTATATTACAGTCATTGTAAAATACTCTATTGATTGAAAAGAAAAACCGTTGGGTTTCTTGTAGGTATGTTCTACTCACGAGCTCTACGTTTTCCGAACATATAGTAGGTTTCAGTAATTCAAATTATAATGACGATTTAAAAGCGCTTAATTTAAGCATAATTGAATAAAGTTTATTTGACTTTGAAAACAAATAAGGAACGAAAACAATTAAACATTTTAGGCTCGAGTTCATCAACTTTTATTAAATGAAAATAAGGGACGAGATGAGCAGGACGTTCAGCTGATGGTAATTGAAACGCCCTGCCCATTACAATGCAGTACCGCTCAGGATTCTTGAAATACCCAAAAATTCTGAGTGGCACTACAGCTCGTCGGCAACTACGTCGCTTGTCACATTGAGACATTAGATCTTAAGTCTCATTTGCCCAGTAATTTCATAGCTACGATGCCCTTCAGACCGAAACACAGTAATGCACATAAGACACATTACTGTTTCATGGGAGAAAAGAAAGACATGTCACACAATTTACCATGTCATGGAGCAAATCAATTGTTAACCTACGTGTGCTACTTCGTTTAAGTAAATCAATCGGTTAAAGTACCTAATCAATGGTTAGTGCATGATGAACACTAAAATATTAACAGATTTGTTATGTCTTAAATTGATAACCCTCACTTCTAGGATTAATACAAAAATAAAATTTGAAAAACAAAATTTTATGTACGATGCGGGACGCGAGCCCACCCTAAGAACGGTTAGCTCAGTTGATTAGAGCACCGGTACGGAACGCCGGAGGTCGTGGGCTCGAGTCCCGCATCGTTCATAAAATTTAGTTTATCAAATTTTATTTGTGTACCAAAATATTAATAAACGGCCGCTTAAATCTTAAACAGTCGTTCATTATTTAAACGACTGTTTGTGAAATCGGCTCTAAATATGAGTTTAGTTGGTTAGAGTGATAAAGTCCCAAATAATCTTTTATCAACAGGGCTCAAAGGAGTTGACCCGTGTTAACTTCAATAAGATATATTGTTGAAACCCACACCTGAATGAGCACAGAATAAAGTCTGTAGCTGAGTATTTACGCAACATAATAGCTTGTTGTTGACGCGTTCAGCCCTGTCTCTACGCTATTCTCTAGGTAAGGACTTGGATAAGAGTACTCTTAAACTCACTTATAAAGGTTTGTAATATACAGAAATTTAAACTTAATCTTAATCTATATATATATATATATATATATATATATATATATATATATATAAATGAATTGCTGTTCGTTGGTCTCGCTAAAACTCGAGAACGGCTGGACCGATTTGACAAATTTAGGTCTTGAATTATTTGTGGAAGTCCAGAGAAGGTTTATAAGGTGAATAAATAGGAAAATGCTGCTAAATTAAATAAAAACAACAAATTTGTTTTTCCTTTGATGTGTCCATACATAATTTCTATGAGAGAATTTATTTACGCACGGTTTCGCAGTTCTGCTGTGAAACAATTTCATTACGACAGCAGGGTGCATATTTTACGAAGTAATTTTTGATGTTATGATATGTTATTGACAAATTCGTATAAAAACATTATTTTATTTATTATATACAGAACAACGTCTGTCGGGTCAGCTAGTTTTATATATAAAATTCTCGTGTCACAATATAAGTTACCTTACTTTTACCAAATAATAGATTTTTACCAATTTTTATATGCATATTCAGTAGGTCTGAGAATCGGCTACTATCTATTTTTCATATCCCTAAGTTATAAGGGTTGTTCACCCTTAACATTTATTTTTTATTTTCGGACAAAATTTTATGTTTTTATTTTATTATGATTCAGCATTGAAAAATACATACAACTTCAAATTTTCGCCCTTCTACGATTTACAACTATTTTGTATCACGATTTTTATTTTATTCTGTTCCAACCACAAATCCGATATAGGGTTAAAAGATGGCAATCGAATACAATAATTGAAGTACGATGTATTTGGTAGATCTGAGAATCGATTGCATCTATTTTTTATACCCCAATTTTTTTTTAAACTTTAATTGGCAATATAGCATTTGCTGGGTCAACTAGTATTATATATAATTCTTCTGACTTCTGTTGACAGTGAACTCCTCCTAAACGGCTGCACCGATTTGAATGATATTTTCTGTGCGTGTTCAAGTGGATTCGTGGATGGTTTAGATTCACAATTGAACTACCACCTAAATGGCTGGACAATGGATTTTGATGACTTTTTAGTGTCCCAGTGAATTTGAGTTTGGTTTAGATTCTCAATACAGTCGACATATAATTCTCCTACGTATGTTAGTGATCTCCTCCTAACGGCTGGACCGATTTTTCAAATTTAACACGTGTGTACAGAACAACGTATGTTGGGTCCGCTAGTTGTAGATATTATTTGACGTATCTAATAAGTAATAAATATTATATTTATTAATACAGAATGGCTCTTGAACTATGGGACAGATTTTAACAATTGATTTACTCTCAATAAATCTTCTCTTCTGATAATAATATGGAAGTTTTTTTCTTAGCCATAAATGTTTATTATTATATTATACAAGCTGACCCGACAGACACGTTTCTGCCAATGGAAAAAAATATGTATGTATTAGAGCATAATGTAATATAAAAACATCAGTAATTTGTAATCAAAGTTGATGAGTTAAAAATAAAACAAAAACGTATTTCTGAATGATTTTATACATTATGTAGCAATAAATTGATAAGGATTAATTTCGTATTTGTGTAAACTGTTTTAACATTACCGCATTCTAATTGCCAATTTCTTAAAGTATTCAAATAGATATACTATGTTATCCGAGATAGACATATTATGTAATCAAAGATTTCCTGTAGACTTATATAAGATACTCAATTCCACCATACATTATTTTGTTATATCGCAAAGGGCGTAGACAGCGTTTTCATTGAAAGCTCCCGGACGGCTTATTATCTCCGACAACTTCGACTAATATTGTTAATCTATACAAATATGTACACAAAAACTTAACAAGTTATAAAAAAAGAGAGAAAGAAATAAAACGAGACAGAGAGACAGACGCGGCGGAGGACTTTGTCTTATAATATGAAGTGATTAATATTTCGTTGTCTTGCAACCCATAGTACAACACGCTATGCTTGGGGCAAGATAATAATATATCTTCAAGGGATTCATTGAGAGAAAAGTTTAGTGAAATAAATATTATGACAGTACACTGCCAGTACATATACGAGAACCTCCTACACGCTCATAAAAATATTAGCCAATTTAAAAAGAATAGTGATGTACACAGTGTCAATACTCGAAAAAAAACTTAAACTCGCAATTCCATCTACTAGGCTCCGTAAAATTGCTAAATCTTTTAAAGTGGATTGTGTTATATTTTATAATAAACTCCCAAATGAAATTAAAATACTAAATATTAAAAATTTAAATGTGTCATAAAAAATAAATTAACATCTAAGGCCTATTATAATGTGAAAGATTATTTGAATGATAAAGATAGTTGGAATTAATGTTCTAAATTTTGTTAATGAATATTGTTATACTCATTTGAATGCTATTGTAACTTTTGTACTTCATCCTGACTTGCACTAAATAACTTATAAAGTTTTACAGTGAATAAAGATTTTTTGACTTTGACTTATGTAAAAAAAGTGTGTGAAATAGTGTACTGTACACACGTAAGTATCTGCAGTAAATGTATACCTTAATCCATTGAAATTTGCAAGTATTAGGTAATTATTATGACTGTGAATCTAGTAGACATTATTTTTATACTATTTTGCAGTTTTAAGTGTGACAATTTCTTTTTTTTTTTTCAGCCATACGTCGATAGAGAAGTTTCACTTCAAAAATGATATGTTGGACACCTCCAATCATTTAGAATTGACAATGTATTTAATAAACTTTAAATGACAGAGTTGTCAGTTGTCAGTGGCACTTAAATCAAAACCAACATGGCGCGGAACCGAAAATCTTGACGATTTGCTATAAAATTTCTCTCATACGTCTTTAAAGGACTTTCACTCCAAAAATGTGTCAATATTATTATAGTGCCTGGGAGATCCCAGGCGCTATAATATAAATTCGAAGAATGCATTAATTTCGCGGAAGCAAATGCAATGCGAACGTTCTAGAAGTATGTTTTTAAATGACACGTCAGACTCGGTTTTATATACGAACGTGTTCTGATCTGCCCGCGAATCAATTCATACTTTTGAATCTCGTGTCATATGTCAAATTAAAGTTTGCTAATTGCCGGTCAACGAAGACAGATCTCGGCGCTTTTAATGAGATCAGCATCGGCAACAGTGAAAGTGAATGAGTGTTAATCTTTTCATTTTTCCTTGAAATTTCCTTTCTCACAACTTCTTTCCAGCACTCATAGATGAAACTGATACTTGTACAAGTAGGAAATAATAATATGTAAGTACTGTAATATATTAAATATATATTTTGTTATATCTATTCATAACGAGATTATCCATAATCGCGTGCTTAGCAAAACAAAGGACATTCTAAATAGATTGTAAAATATGATGGAACTTCGTTTTAACGACGCAATTCATGAAATTGTAAATGTAACTTTAGTCAAACAACTTGGCTATAAATACATTTAATTGCTTTCTGTTACTCAGCCAAAACAAGTTAGTTATAATAATCAGTTTTTTTTAAATAAGGGACGAGACGAACAGGACGTAGTAAATAATGTAGTGCTGTGAACAGGACTGAAGGACTGAAGGACTGAATCCTGAAGGATTCTCGAAAGATCCAAATATTCTGAACAGCACTACAACTGCGCTAGTCACCTTGAGACATAAGATGTTAAGTCTCGTTTGCCGAGTAAATTCACTAGCTACGGCGCCCTTTAGACCGAAACACAGTAATTCTTACACATTACTGCTTCACGGAAGAAAAAGGCGCCGTTGCGGTACCCATATTATAGCCAGCATCCTGTGTAAAGAAACCTTTCACTTATAAAAACAGTTGTATGTACATAAATAAATAATAATGTTACTATAGAGTTTCACGTAAGGAAGAATGCGGTTCGTTTACCTAAATGCCCATTTATTTACAATTTATTTCCTACAAATGCTGACCCGGCAAACGTTATTTTGCCATATTATACTGTAAGTACATTAAAACAAAACAAATCTTATAATTATATTTATCTACACCCATGCCTTAAGTCCTCTGTTAAAGATTCTGAAACAGTTAGCTTATTGCCAACATTAAAACACCCAATGTTCTAATAACCATTACATCATCCAAACGAGTGTTGTAATGTTGTACTGAATTTCATAACGACACTCCTATTTTTTTTTTCAATCCCTTCACGCTCAAAGAGTTTTATCGAACAGCCACATTCTTATTGCTCGATGCGTGGTATCTGTATGAATTTCAAAAAAAGAACATTTTCCTTTACGCGCGTTCCACACTACCAGAACGTCGCGCGCCGTAAAAAAAGAGGAGGTTATTCGAATCCCCGCCATTTTTCTTCGATATTTTTATTGTTTTATTTACAAAAAATGAGCGATTCATTTTAAACGCTGCAAAAGAACATAATATTCAAGTGAATTTTAATTATTGCACTAAACAAAATGTAAATTACTACAAAAATAAATAATTCTTTCTTAATACTTAGTTTATTTGTTTATAATCAGTGATGGATGACATTAGGTTACTACAAGGACTGGCTGTTTTAATGTTAGCAGTATGTTTGAGAATGTTTTAGAGCATTCATAAATAACTATTACAATACATTAAATTAAAACTATCATTACGGGTAAGCGTACCAAGAATACTGGCAGTATTTTCACGTTGGATAGCTAGACTGATCTGTTGACCAAAATAGCTGCCAGCGCTTGGTTTGCCAGTAGCCCTATTGAGGAGAGAAGATAGTACTTTGTACATTCTCCGCGCCTCTAGGCCCCACGGGCCAAGTGTCTCGACGGCACAAAGATGTAAGACTCAGTGAGAACGACATATTTACGACTTTTGCTGTCTTCGGCAACCGAAGCAGAAGCCCCAGCACCAACTGACGTAACTTGGACATGAGAAGGAGCCAGAGTGTCGACGCAAGTCTCGTCCAAGAGCTATGTCGCCCAACTCGGCTACGCCTACATCCGTCGGTGCACTTCAATAGAATAAATAAAATAGATAATAAATAATAATAAATTAAATAAGTACTTTAATAGACAACAGTTAAGAATTGGAAATGCATTCTTATTACAAATTAATTCTTGAATTTTCAAAATTTTCAACTAAAGTAAGTATTAAATGTCATTGACTGAATTACACTGGCCTGCAAAAGTAAGTATCACACTTTTCAAATTAATTTTTTTTCTTAACTATAGAAGGTAGAGACTTAAGAATGAAAACGTTTTGTTGCAAATTTTATAGGCTTTAATTCTTAGAAACTAAAATTATACATTAGTAACATTTTTAACTTAATAAAGATAAAACAATGAAAATAGACATTTTTAGTTTAGTTTAAAAAAATTCAACTAAAATGTATTACATGTTATTTAATTTTTAATAATTGGTATTGCCTCCTCGAGCTCTGATTACAGCTTCGAGCCGGTTTGGCATACTAAACACTAGGTTTCGGAGCCGATGTCGGGGAATATTCTCCTATTCTTCTACCAGGGCCTGCTTTAGTGCCCTGAGGGTAGTAGGTGGTGGTCGGCGATTTCTGACTAGCCTCCCAAGCTCATCCCAGGTGTGTTCAATCGGGTTGAGATCGGGAGAGACTTCTTGATGGCCAAGCCATCACGCTGATACCGACCTCCTGAATATACTCTTGTACGATATGAGCCGTGTGTGGCCGGGCATTATCATGCATCAGCATCGATCCATCACCCATATTTGCTAAATACGGCCCTGCATACTCATTGAGAATCTCTTGAGCATATCTTTGCCCAGTGAGGGTGCCATTTTCTATGGCTACTAGCTCTGTGCGACCTTCTGAAGATATGCCAGCCCATACATGTACACTGCCTCCACCGTATTGGACTCTTTCTGAGATGCAAGCTTGAAGGTATCGCTCACCAAGTCGCCTGTAAACACTTCGCCTTCCATCAGAATTGTAAAGGGAGAATCGAGACTCATCTGCAAACAAAATTCTTGACCATTCTTCTTCATCCCACTGCATGTGTTCACGGGCGTATCGCAGTCTCGTTACTCGATGCTGTCTCTCGAGTTTTGGGCCACTCGCTGGTCTTCGGGCTGTCAAATTTGCTTCAGAAGTCTTCTTCTCACTGTACTATCACTAATGTAGTCCCTCCGGGTCTGAAGTAGCTGTTGCTGGACTTCAACTGCATTTTGGTGGCGATTTCTTAACACAGTGGAAATAATATAACGATCTTCTCGGGCACTGGTACACCTGGGTCTGCCATTACAAGGTCTCCTCAGATGGTGTCCAGTCTCTTCGTACCTTCGCTTTACCTTCTGGACCGTTCGTACCGTCACACCCACCATTCTTGCGGTGCGACGCATACTGATGCCTAGTTCCAGAAAAGCCATGATCCTAGCACATTCTTCAACTGAAAGAGGCATGATAAATAAATGTTATGTGCTTTTTAGCATAAATTTTTAAAACAAGACCCATCGATCTTGAAAAAAATTTAAAACAGAAAGAAAAATGTGAATGGTTAAATTGTAATTCGGATACGTCCACTTTGAAAAAGGAATGGTTTTGTTTTTGAAGTTTTTTTTCAGCCAATTCTTAAAAGAAGGTTACCGACTATAAAGTTTTTATGTATAAAATAAAATTCTCTTTGGAGTCCTTTTTATTTCGAAAGTATATCTTGTAAACTTGAAACGTTATCCCAATTTTAAAAGTGTGATACTTACATTTGAAGGCCAGTGTATTTGAATTGCGAATATACAGTTATGTATTTCTAAATAAAATAAAAAATTTAGGTTCTGGATAAGTAATCATCAACGTATTATATGCTAAAAAGCACGTGCACCTTCCTTACAGGCCGGCAACGCTCCTGTGATTCCTCTGGTGTTGCAAGAGACTGTGGGCGGCGGTGATCACTTAACAACAGGTGACCCGTACGCTCGTTTGTCCTCCTATTCCATAAAAAAAGGCTTCTCCGAAACACGCTGTATCTTATGGTATAATTATTATACCAACCGGTTCAGTAGTTTTCGCAGTATAACTGAACAAAAAAGCAGCTCTACATTTATTAGTATAGATAATATTAATGAGCGGTGTTTTATGTAGTTTATGTGCTCCAATATTTCCGGATCATTCCTTGGTCAGAAATTTAAATGATGTTAAGGAGGGAGTTGTATATTTTACTAAAAAGATGGCAGAAACGAATGCTGGGAGAGTTTCATGCGCCAGTTTTTCTCTCTAAGAGCGCTATTTGTTTCCGAAGCGGTGGTAGTGTTAGAAGTGACATCAAAAATAATTCTGTTAGAATTCTAAAGAAATCAATTTTGAGAAAATAGAAGCTTTTTATGCGGGTCCAACTCGGCTAGCCTGCGTCGGTGCCCGTTCCTCGATATAGTAATGAATGCCTATGCTCCACTTACCTGTATAACTACCACTGGGCAGGCTGTTCTATAATTTTGACGTATAATACGGGTCGCTGCGAAGGAACGTACAATACTCTGAGATATTTTTACATTTTGAATCAATGTAATAGAGTACACAATTTTTTTTTGGTGTCATCACTAGTTTTAGTACCGCAGTCTCTCGCTGCATGGCCAACAGCGCCAAAATGGCGAATATCACACAGGCACAAAAGCACTTTGACAGTCGCTAGTCCAGTGGTAAATAGTAGAGGTCAGTGCAAAGCTCTGTAACTTTCCATAGTTTAATTATTATATCAATGTTTTTTAGTCTTACCATAAACATACATTTATTATTGTGTATTAACATTGCTTTTTAAAAACTTGATTCCCAACGCCCGATACATTACTGGGATCATTCATTGGTACACCTTTCTTAGGGATCGGGTGCACTAAAGCCGCCTTCCATAATTTCGGGACTACGACTGATGAGTAGGAGAGCCGGAAAAGACGGGTAAGGACCGGCGCCAGTTCCGGAGCACATGTCCGCAGCACTATCGGGGGAATGCCATCGGGCCCGCTCGATTTGTGAATGTCCAAGGTGAGAAGCGCCTTAAGCACGGCACCATGCCGGATTTTTACCTCCGGCATATATGAATCGCACCGCGGAATATGCGGTGGTGGTGGCTCTAACACCTTGGTCATCCAGAGTCGAGTTGGACGCGAAGAGGGAGCCCAGGAGATCAGCTTTCTGTTTCGCGTCATGGGCCAGCGAGTCATCATCCCTGTGCAGTGGCGGAATGGCTGGCTGGCAGAAGTTTTCTTGGACAGCCTTGGCGAGCGACTAGAACGCACGAGTTCCCGAGGGAAGGCGTGCAAGTCTCTCGCCAATTCTGCCAATGTGCTTTGACTTCGCGTCAGCAATAACTCTTTTGAAGGACCTGGAGGCATGATTGAAGGGTTTTTTAAGTTCGCTGGAATTCACATCCTTAGATACCACCGCATTGACCCAAGCCTGATAGCACTCCTGCTTTCGGCGAGAGGCCATTTTGCAGGAGCGGTCAAACCATGGTTGGGACCTGCCACCGATAGGCACAGAGGAGGATGGAATGAAGATTTCCATACCTTGCAGTACCACATCAGCAACAGCGTCAGCAGCGGCATCTGGATCTCCCAGCGAAAAACAGATCTGCCTCCACGGGTAGGATGCAAAAAAGCACCGCATCTCGTCCCACTCTGCTGACCCATAGTGCCACACGCGGCGACAGCCTAAGAAGCCGTGCCGTGTTGGGCGCGTGATCGGCACGGTGCTCCGGATCAGGGAGTGGTCCGACGATCCCAGAGGAGGGTCAATGGAAACTAGGTAGCCGTCCGGATGTGAGGTAACAGAAGGTCCAACAGTGAAGATGTATGATCTTGCACATCTGGGATTCGCGTTGGCGCAATAACCAGTTGCGTCAGACCATATGCTAAGGCGAAGTCGTGAACAGATCTCCCTGCATGATCGGTGGTACGTGAGCCTAGCCATTCAGCGGGGTGGGCGTTAAAATCGCCAAGAAACACGATCTCTGCAGTGGGGATCTGCTCCAACACGGAATCTGTAGCCATTTTGATGTGTTCGAGGAGCCGGTCAGTCTCTGCGTTACCGCTATGGGACCTATACAGGCATGCGTAGATTCGCGGATGGTTATCGCAGTCTACACGCAGCCAGATGATGGATAGGTCCTGTCCTTCAAGAAAACTCAGGCGTCGAGAACAGACATCCTCCCTGACGTAAACGCACACGCCAGCCCGTGGTATAAAGGAGTGTTCCAAATTATATCCCGGGTAGGAAAGGTAAGATGAATCAGCCAGGGAGGATATCTGTGTCTCGGTTAAAAAGAGCAGGGCTGGCTTCGCCGTCTCCAGGTGAAAGTGGACGGCATTTAAATTTGAGCGAAGCCCCCTGATGTTGCAAAAGTCTACAGCGAGTGTGGAGGAGGGTGGTTTGAGCCTCCTGCTCTGTCTGCCCCGAGTTAGCGCAGATTTGCCCCCTCCAGAATACGCGGGGCAGCCTGGGCAACCACTGTTAGGTACAGGCCCTAATTATGGACGCCCAGGGACGGATTCTCCAGGGCTGCATAGCCTGGTACCGTCCTGGAGTAGTCTCGTTTTAGTCTGTGCTGCCATTTGTATTTGGGAGGGGGGGTGTAGGCCTCCGGATACCACACTCACCGGACGAAACACAGCGGCATAGCCGCTATTTCACGCCGTTTTCGAGTGGGGGAGTGGTATTTCTCCGGGCGTGCCGGCCCAATTCGGTTGTGTCCGTGAGGACCCAACATGGAACTACCACTCCTAAGCAATTTTTATAGCAAATTTAAGACTTTTATGGTTTTCTCATGGATGCCATTGTCAGATCAGATCATATAGCTTACACACCAAATAACACATAGGCTATTATTTATAAAACTATCGCGTAAATTATACTTTATATGGCAATATAACGTTTGCTGGGTCAGCTAGTATACTATAAAATATTAGGGATATGCCCCTACAAAAACACCCTACTTTTATATCGAAAATGCATTGCAAAATGTAATTTAAATTCATATAAGTAACAACCTCTCAAGTCTTATCTTTACCAGAATACCTTAAGTTCAATATTCAACAAACGCCCCGAAATCGTGAAGATATTAGTATTTGAATATCTCTAAAGATTCTTTACGTCGGTGTGATAAATTTAATGTTAAGTGGGTAGTTTTAAACTGTAAGGCACTTTTACATGAAGCTTAATTGTATTTAAAATATAATATAATAGTCTTGTCTCATATCTCCACGACCATCGGTCCTGCGTTGCCCTCATCCAACGTATTCCGGCGATCTGGACCAGATCATCGGTCCATGTTGTGGGGGCCTACCCACACTGCATCTTCCGTACGTGGTCATCATTCGAAGGCTTTTCTTCCCCACCGGCCATCTGTCCGTCGGACAATGTGCTCTGCCTACTGCCAGTTCAGTTTCGCAATAATTTGGGCTATGTCGGTGAATTTGGTTCACCTACGGATCTCCTCATTTCTAATTCGATCTCGCAGGGAAACTCCGAGCATAGCCCTCTCCATTGCCATCCGAGCGACAATGAGCTTTCACATCAGGCCACCAGCGGCCACGTCTGCGTACCATAAGTCATCATAGTCTTGTGTAATACGATACAATACTTCAATAGGCAACAGTTAAGAATTGTAAATGCATGCAATTAAAAATTGATTTTTTTTTACGGAATAGGAGGACAAATGTGCGTACGGGTCACCTGGTGTTAAATGATCACCGCCGCCCACATTCTCTTGCAACACCACAGGAATCACAAGAGCGTTGCCGGCCTTTAAGGTGTACGCGCTTTTTTTGTAGGTACCCATGTCGTATCGTCCCGGAAACACCGCACAAGGAAGCTCATTACACAGCTTTGTAGTACGGAATTGTCTTGTAGTACTCTGTAGTCTTGGAATTTACAGCTTTAAGAAACTGTCCAAAACTTAGCACAGAACAGTTCCCGGACTCACAATATTATACTACATTATTTACTACATTATTTTGTAGGGTCTATCTATCTCATAGGGTTCAGCCAGCGTTTGCAAATTAGCGCAAAAAAATTGATATTAACGAGATCATATTAGAAACCTCTAAAATTATCAGTGTTTCGTTACTATATTATGCATTTTTTTATGAAAATAAGGGACGAGACGAGCAGGACGTTCAGCTGTTGGTAATTGATATGCCCTACCCGTTACAATGCAGTGCCGCTCAGGATTCTTGGAAAACCCAAATTGTGAGCGGCACTACAATTGCGCTCGTCACCTAGAGACATAAGAAATTAAGCCTCATTTGCCCAGTAATTTTACGAGCTACGGCGCCCTTCAGACCGAAACACATTAATGTTTATACATTACTGCTTCACGGCAGAAATAGGTGCCATTGTGCTACCCATAATCTAGCCGGCTTCCTGTATAAAGGAGCCTCCCTCTGGTGCATGTATTATAAATATAAACCTTCCTCTTGTAACCCCCTATCTACTAAAAAACAGCATCAAAATCCATTGAGTAGTTTTAAAGATCTAAGCATACATAGGAACAGATAACGGGAAGCGACTTTGTTTTATACTATGTAGTGATATAGATAGATATTTTACAATAAAAAAATTTTAATAAAAAAACAACCGACTTCCAATACAATATATATAATAAGCACTAAAGAGTATGAAAATAATTGCGTATTTTATCCAATGTAATGGAATCCGTGTCCTCCTGCCGCGGCCCCGCTCTAGTCTCGCGTGCGTGTGCGACTCAAGAACATCTCACCTATAACTATGTTTCTAATTAGAAACCTAACTCGGGTGACACAGACTCCTTCAAATAAAAAAAGAATTATAAATATCGGTTCACCCAGTCCAAAGTTTTGAGGTTACAAACATAAAAAATAAGATACCTACGAATTGAGAACTTCATCCTATTTTGAAGTTGGTTAAAACAATGTGGGAATTTCTTATATCAAAACGGTAACTTTATGTTTTAACCCCAAATATTACCCGCGTATAAATATATCTTTATTAAGGCATCGTTACTGCTAAATTTGCAAGGTAAATTTTCCAAGTCGTAAACTTTATCATCATTGTATAATACGGGGGAACACTGGTTGCGAATAATTTAGTATTTACAAGAAAAGAAAATTATTTGTGGATTTTCTTTAAAACACACGTTCGTTATTTTCTGAGACAGCCGAGGAGATGGTTTGAATATCAAGGGACGAAGTAAAACGGTTTCTATTTCACTGTTTGATATCTTTGGGATTTGAAAACGTTTTTCCTAACAATGTTTTTGTGTCGGTATTTGATCAAAATGCTATTACTAGTTAATATCTAATTATAAATTCATCTATATTAAAGTAATCTGTTTTTGTTGAATATTGAATCCAAATTTAAAAATCTTTTTATTTCCTGTATATCTGAAGTATAATTCTATTAGTTTAAATTCAAATTCAGATATTTTTATTCAAAATAGAATTAAAAATCACTTATTGAACGTCAAAAACTACCACCCATTCAAAATCGACTGCCAATTTTTTTTAAAAACACGGGTAACAATATAATACCGATTCATTTCCGGTCTTTGGGATCATAAAAATCGTTTATGTTTTAATAACCTTTCCTACACAAACGTTTTTTAACAATTCTTTTAATTTTCGTAACACATTTGCACATTTTCTGGGATCATATTGTAAAAGCATACATAACCCACATCGCCCAATGAAATATAGAATAATATTTTATATTACGTCACCTTAATTACAGAGGATAATAGAAGTTTTTTAGGGCGGCGAATTTACATTGTTATTGTAAAACAATGTAATTTATTTAAAATCATTTCAATTACAATCGTATTTGAATTATTTTTAATAATTAATCGGATTGTAAATTTAATTATAAATAAGAACTTGTAAATACCATTCTGTTTTTAAAAAGAGCAACCTTAGAGTTTCTTGCTCGTTTTTCTCTAAGAAAATCTATCTTCCGAACCAGCTGTATGAAAAAATGACATATTTCAAGTGTAATGCAATTTACCTGCGAAATAAAATATTTTTGAATTGATTTATATACGCACTTTATTTTGATGTAGCTTACTAGGTGGGACATACTGCTTTAAGTGGGGTATCCACACATAACGAATGACTGCCAAAGAAATATTGTGATGGAAAAAGAATAATTTCAAATTTCTTGGAAGGGATATCTTTGGGATTAGTAGTGAAATACAATATGGCCGCTTCGATATATCCTTACTTTTAAGATCCTTACGATTCAGTTCTCATGAACTCTTAAATCATTATAATTTTATAACATTACCTGACAGGAGACAGGAGAAAATTATTCGTAATTTGCTCAACACTCCAGAACTGTTGCAAGATATCAATTTTAGAATACCTACACTTGCTATTGATCGCAAGAACCATTCATAGTTAACAGATGTCGCACAAATGCAGGTTTCCGCGCTCCAATTAATAGACTTATGAATTCATTCAATAACAACTTTAACTCTGTTGATATTGATACAGATTTTAATATTATTAAATTGTAGTTCTTTTTCAGTAATCGTTAGTTAATTAAACTGTCCTTGTCACATTAGAAACTTTAAGTCTTAGTGGGAAATTTCTAAGGAACAATTGTTTTAGCATTAAATATTATAAGCCACTTATTTGTACCAATGTTTTAGATAATTGTTCTGTTTTTCTTTCCAAATAAAAAAAAATACTAATATTATGATTAACATTGTAAGAATATGGATATTATTATTATCGTTTCCAAGGTTCTCAAAAAAACATGCAAGGAATGAATTTGCCATCATTTTTAAATCCAAAATGGCTACCACGGTATCTTATGCAAGAAAACAGAAAAATAGATAATTTGGAACTTTTATTTAATGGGAATCGATCCTGTAAGCTTCTACCTTTGGTTTTACCTAATAAATGGAGCTGTAATCAGCTGATTCTGATTACAATCTGTAATGGTAATCAGAATCGATCACATTGTAATTTGTTGCAATTCAAAAAAAATATTTTGTCATATTACTTAACATCAGATTGACAATAACTATATAAATATAAACCCTATCAGTCTGTTAAAACTAACAAAATAATAATAAATGCTCATGGAATCATAAATAATAGATACAAATTATCATAATCTCCTTTAAAGCATCATTACAACAAAATTTACTAGATTTACTTTTCCAACTCGTAAGGAAAACTTTATTATCATTATGGAACAATGATGAACACCAGTTGGGAAACACTTCAACAGGAAAACCTTCAGTTTTTTGTAGATTTTTCCTCAAAAACTCATGTTCGTAATTTTCCGAGACAGCTGAGGAAATTGTCTTAATACTACAGGGAACATCTTCTACGGTATTTATTACGAATATTATGTTGTTACATTGAAATTCATCTTAACACAACTACTTGTATTGACTGTTTTTTTTCTGCGCACCTATATTTCGGGATCATTCCTCAGTCAGAAATTCAAATAATGTTAAGATGGAAGTTACTATAAGGTATTTATATAGTTAATAAATAATAAGAAGGGAGTTGTATATTTTACTAAAAAGAGGGCAAAAATTATGCTGGGAGAGTTTCTTGTGCCGCTTCTTCTCCATTTTTTTCCGAAGCTCTGGTAGTGTTAGAAGTGACATAAGGAAGAATTCTAAAGAAATTAATTTAGAGTAAATAAATGCCTTTTATGTCTTTTACGCCAGCCCAACTCGATATATTAATGAATGCCTATGCTCTGTAAGTTTCCATTGAATAATAATTATAATAATGTTTTTAGTCTTGTACCAATTACCATAGACATAACATTTATTTTTGTGTATTAACCTTGCTTTTTAAAAACTTGATTTCCAACGCCCGAAACATTACTGGGATCATACATTAATACACACTATATGAATGAATTCTATCAATAAAAAATTAAAACATTGAAACAACCGAGTTCTATAACACTATTCCAAAACAATAGATATAATATCCACTAAAAATATAAAAATAATTGCGAGATTTATATAATCGGCAATTTGCGCGATATTGAGTTATTCGTCCTTTTGTCCCGCACATACTTAAAATAAATTTAAGACTTTTATGGTTTTCTCATAGATGCCATATTTTGTCAGGTCTGGATCAGAGTTGCAATGGAACCGCACAGGAAGCACCACATTTCCAATAACCCCTACTTTTATATAGATCATACATTGCAAAATGTAATTTTAAATTCATATTTATTTAAAAGCACCTAATTTTTATCTCCACCAGAATACCTTGAGCTCTATATTCAGTAAACGCTCCGCAATGATGAAGATATATCTGAATATCTCTAAAGATTCTTTAAGATTTTTTTTTAACTTTGAGTAAAGTTTTTTGCAAAGGTACTGTTTGGGTACTCAATTCATGCATATTATGTCTAAGGAATAAAAAGTTTCATACAAACTGTTATCCTCTATTTATCCCCCTTGGGGGTTGTACTTTACAAAACCTTCCTTAGCCTTCGGATTAGCCTGTGCGTTGATACATCAGTCAATCACTTTGGCCCTTTATATAACTTTATACGTGTATGTATTCCCAAGAACTAAAGATAAATTTCGAGGTATTCGCTTAACGAGCCCTGAAGATGCGGTGAAAGCAAAAATGACATAGAAGAGTTCCCTAAGGAAGAATGGGCCCACTGCTTGTCTCAGTGATTCCATCGAATGCGACGATGAGTAGAGAGGAATGGAGATTACTTCGAAAAACAACAAAAGTATTGGCAATCTTCTACATTAAGCCGTTTTTCATTTTAAAAACATTTTCAGTGTCAAACATACCGACGAATTGAGAACCTCCTCATTTTTTGAAGTTGGTTAAAACAATGTGTGTATTTCAACAAAACAGCGACTTTATGTTTTAACCTCTAATATTACCCGCGTATAAATATATCTTTATCAAGGCATCGTTACTGCTAAATTTGCAAGGAAAAGTTTTCCAAGTCGTAAACTTTATCATCATTGTATAATACGAGGGAACACTGGTTGCGAATAATTTAGTATTTACAGGAAAAGAAAATTATTTGTGGATTTTCTTTAAAACACACGTTCGTTATTTTCTGAGACAGCCAAGGAGATGGTTTGAATATCAAGGGACGAAGTAAAACGGTTTCTATTTCACTGTTTGATATCTTTGGGATTTGAAAACGTTTTTCCTAACAATGTTTTTGTGTCGGTATTTGATCAAAATGTTATTACTAGTTAATATCTAATTATAAATTCATCTATATTAAAGTAATCTGTTTTTGTTGAATATTGAATCCAAATTTAAAAATCTTTTTATTTCCTGTATATCTGAAGTATAATTCTATTAGTTTAAATTCAAATTCAGATATTTTTATTCAAAATAGAATTAAAAATCACTTATTGAACGTCAAAAACTACCACCCATTCAAAATCGACTGCCAATTTTTTTTAAAAACACGGGTAATAATATAATACCGATTCATTCCCAGTCTTCGGCATCATGAAAATCGTTTATGTTTTAATAACCTTTCCTACACAAACGTTTTTTAACAATTCTTTTAATTTTCGTAACACATTTGCACATTTTCTGGGATCATATTGTAAAGGCATACATAGAAAATTTATTGAATTAGGCGTTACTTTGCGGAAATCCATAATTATACAAATGATTTAAGTTTTCTTTAGTGTTGATTCCGCCAATATTTGTTTTTAAATCAATTCGACACGTGTTTCGCCTCTACACGAGGCATCCTCAGGACGTGTCGTCTCGCCAAAATCTCTCTAATCTTGAGTCTCGTGCCAGATTTTGGCTGAGAAGCTTCAAATTTAGAAGACAATTAGCGTTTAGTTTATAAATCAAAGAAAAACTAATATATTTTGCAATTACTTAATAACTTAATACAGAAGGTCCCTTAAAACTTAGACTGACTTCGTATTACATAGATTTTACAACTTTTTACGGTAGAAGAACTGAGTTACAAGACTTGTTTTTTTTTATAAGTTATGTTTTTGATGGAATTAACTATTCTACAGGAAGTGACCTCCAAAAATCTCCAATTGTCTCTATCCTGTGAAACTCTTATCCATAATGATCTGTTGATCCCTTTTACATTTAAGTTTTTGTGCATAACTTATAACAGTAGTTCCTTAATAATGCTTGCTCAATGCTTGTGGCGACTACGTATAGCGGCTAATTTACAAATTAATTCAGTTACGATTGTAATTAAAATAATTGTAAATTTAATTACAAATAATGCAATTTACCTGCGAAATAAAATATTTTTGAATTGATTTATATACGCACTTTATTTTGATGTAGCTTACTAGGTGGGACATACTGCTTTAAGTGGGGTATCCACACATAACGAATGACTGCCAAAGAAATATTGTGATGGAAAAAGAATAATTTCAAATTTCTTGGAAGGGATATCTTTGGGATTAGTAGTGAAATACAATATGGCCGCTTCGATATATCCATACTTTTAAGATCCTTACGATTCAGTTCTCATGAACTCTTAAATCATTATAATTTTATAACATTACCTGACAGGAGACAGGAGAAAATTATTCGTAATTTGCTCAACACTCCAGAACTGTTGCAAGATATCAATTTGAGAATACCTACACTTGCTATTGATCGCAAGAACCATTCATTAGCGCTCCAATTTATAGACTTATGAATTCATTCAATAAAAACTTTAACTCTGTTGATATTGATACAGATTTTAATATTATTAAATTCTAGTTCTTTTTCAGTAATCGTTAGTTAATTAAACTGTCCTTGTCACATTAGAAACTTTAAGTCTTAGTGGGAAATTTCTAAGGAACAATTGTTTTAGCATTAAATATTATAAGCCACTTATTTGTACCTATGTTTTAGACAATTGTTCTGTTTTTCTTTCCACATAAAAAAAAATACTAATATTTTTTGATTAACATTGTAAGAATATGGATATTATTATTATCGTTCCCAAAGTTCTCAAAAAAACATGCAAGGAATGAATTTGCCATCATTTTTAAATCCAAAATGGCTACCACGGTATTTTATACAAGAAAACAGAAAAATAGATAATTTGGAACTTTTATTCAATGGGAATCGATCCTGTAAGCTTCTACCTTTGGTTTTACCTATTAAATGGAGCTGTGGGAGGTAATCAGAATCGATCAAATTGTAATTTGTTGCAATTCAAGTCGATTCAGTCTGTCAAAACTAACAAAAAAATAATAAATGCTCATGGAATCATAAATAATAGATACAAATTTAACATAATCCTCTTTAAAGCATCATTACAACTAAATTTACAAGATTTACTTTTCCAACTCGCTAGGGAAACTTTATTATCATTATGGAACAATGATGAACACCAGTTGGGAAATACTTCAACAGGAAAACCTTCAGTTTTTTGTAGATTTTTCCTCAAAACACATGTTCGTAATTTTCCGAGACAGCTGAGGAAATTGTCTTAATACTACAGGGAACATCTTCTACGGTATTTGTTACGAATATTATGTTGTAACATTGAAATTCATCTTAACACAACTACTTGTATTGACTGTTTTTTTTCTGTTAAAATAATAAACATAAGAGTTTTTCAAGGCTTTCAATGAAAGAAAAACTTTAATTAAAATAAGTAATGCCATTATATACGATCGGCTTCGCAAACACAATGATTCAACTGCTGGTCCAATGACCGTATGATCATTAAGTTGAAATAGCCAAACTATAATTAGTTAGAAGTATAAATCTTTCATCTATAATTTCAATTACATTCTTACGAATTTTCGATCAGGCCACGTGTCCTGACGCGAGTTTAACATTTTATAACCATCCCAAGAAATGTGCTCACTGCCGCTAAAGAAGTTTTCACTTCAAAAACTACTTCAAAAACTAAAAAATATAAAAAAAACATATTAAAGTTTTAATTTAATACACCCTATGCAAACCTAATACCTTTAATATTAATAAAATGCTATTATTTGTATGTGCTACCTGTTAATAGGTTTTATGAGGTGCCGAACTGAGAACCTCCTAATTTTTGAACGATGTGGGACTCAAGCTCGCGACTTCTCGCATTTCGTGCGAGTGAAATTCCGATGAGCCATCGTTGATGAATCTTTTATATGTCTTTTTCAACTCTCAGGTTGTGGCTTCATCTACAATACAAAATATACAATAGGTCGAGTGCCGCATCGTACATATTTTTTTACAAGATTTATTGTTGTAATTAATCTCAGAAGTTAGGGTTATCACATTAAAAAATAAAAAAATTGTTGAGAACCTCCTCCTTTTTAAAATTGGATAAAAAGGGGCACACCTATCAATATTGATCGCTGACTGTTCTTATTGCCGGCGAGGACTCTCTCCACTAGTTAGTAACAGAGACAAGAGCTATTAAAGATAATAAATACTCAATCAGCGATGATTGCATAGCGTTCGGAAACACTCGACAAGCGCCTCGTCGCCTGTTGTTCTCATACTCTCGCTATCTCACTCATTTATAAAACTGTCCCATGTAACTTCTAAAATAAGAGAATGATAAAATTAAAAAAAATATCTGATGTGCATTACCTTGCAAACTTCCACCGACAATTGGTTTGAACAAGATCTAGTTAGTAGTTATTTTTTAAATACGTTATAAATCGTAAACCATTTTTTTCAATGCTACTTGTTGCTACGGAACCCTTCATGGGCGAGTCCGACTCGCATTTGGCCGCTTTTTTTGATCTAGCTATACAACGTTGCACACAATACTTTTTCTACGACTAGGTAATTTTAAGTGGAACAAAAACCACAAGTTTAAATGAAAGTATTGTATACATATACACAAACACTCTGCTGAGTGTTTTTATTTTTATTTCATGGGATGGCAAAAAGGATACACTTATACAGCCAGAATACTTACAGCATCTTGGCAAATAATTTTTAAAAGTCGTTTTCTTAAGTTTATATTAAAAATTTGAAATATTATTCATGTTATAAAGGTTTATTACCTAATTATTATGTGATGAAACCGAGTTCTATTCCATTAATTATTAATATTAAATAAAATTACATAGCAGACGGTAATCACTGGTTGGCTCTGCACACGGTTTCCTAGTGAGTCATACAGAGAAATTTAATTTAAAGGTGCCTCTTTGTTACTGTTTTTGAGACTGAGACTGTAAATTTATATTAGGCATGAAGAACAGTGTATTTAATTAAAATTAATAATAATAATTGAATTTTATACGTAATACCTAATATTACTCGGACTATAGCAAACTTAGATTTTAGTTGTCTATGGCACAAAACAAACTGTGCTTTTTTGGTGACATTTCAGTACAATTAATAGCGCTTTTTTAGGACATAAAGCTTTTTTTGACCATAGATTTTTCAAAGATTAAATAAAGTATGTACTTAGTGATCATGATAAACGACAGATTAAAGTAGGGAAGTAGAAAAATGTATTAATACATTTGTTTAACTAGCTCGTATACTGTTCGTTTATTTCTAGTCTTAATAACTTTACTAAATGGAGCTAATAAAATGATATTATTTCTATAACACCTACGTTTTCCAATTACGTTCCGAAATGATTTGTAACGTTTAAAAATGAAACACTTGGATTCGTCTTGATAATTTTCCGCCCCAGTGAAGCGGACAGGAAAAGTCTGCGAAATATATTTTGTCAAAATTCAATTCAATTGTTCTCAAAAGCGTAATTTATTTGATCGAGATAGTACTTAATTATTAATTCTCGTTCTATTTTTGTGACATAAATGTTTGATGTAGTTACTAATTGAATTTTTAAGATTTATTTTGATCGAAGTTTCTGTGATAAAGTATACTGAATATATTTGAAGTACAAAATTTCTTAATAAGGAAACATTTATTTTAATTACCGTGTTGTCTTAGCCTTATAAACATTCAGCAAATTGTGTACTTTTAAGATATTTGTTTCTTTTTTGTCTAGTCAGCTGTGACTTAAACTTATATAAAATTACATATATGAACTAGTGGACCCGACAGACGTTGTCCTGTACACACGTCTTAAATTTGAAAAATCGGTCCAGCCGTTAGGAGGAGTTCACTATCAAACACATGAGCAGGAGAATTATATTATATGGACGGAATTGAGAATCTAAACCAATCTCAAATTCACTGGAACACACAAATCATCAAAATCGGTCCAGCCGTATAGGAGGTAGTTCAATTGTGAATCTAAACCATTCTCGAATCCACCTGAAGACACACAGAAAGCTTAAAATCGGTCCAGTTGTTTATTAGGAGTAGGAGGAGAAAACGAAATCAAAGATACTAATCTTGAACTCAGCTAAGTTTTACGTGAGTTAAGTCTGAGCAAAGTCTAAGTACGCTTTATAGATCTAAAAATCACGTAGTACTACCTAATATTTCTATAAACCTACCATATCTAACCTAAATTTAGTTGTCTGAGGCACCATTAAGACTATGCTTGTTTGGCAACATTATGGTACGATAAACAATGATTTTTTAGGCCATAGAGTATATACTTTTTCAAAGACACAATAAAGTATGTAATTATGTTACTGATTAAGGCTATATAAATGACAGATAAAAGTAGAGGAGTAGGAAAAGTATTTATGGACTGTGTAAGCTTTTGATTACACATCCAACCTAGCGAAACTCTCTAAGAAAAAAGCGATTCGCTCGATTGTATGAAACGTGCAGTCATTGGTAGTTAACTAATATTATCGTTTTCAATTTTAATTAGATCTATATTGTCATCATTATTAATCACTGTGACAAGAGGTTTATGGTTACAAAAATACGACACGTGAACGTAGGTAGATACATGGTTCACGAATCGTGCCCAAACACAACTCCTGTTAAAAGCAGAACTTAAAATTCCAATTTTAAAAGGTTCATCAAGGAAGTTAAGTGAAGTTAAGCTATCCCGGAGTATACTGTGTATGCTGGCTACACACAAGTATATATATACACACACACAACTGAAAAGTGATAGGTGAAATGATGCGCACAAAAAACGTTACTATCCCATTTGATGAGTAGGTTTTACTCTCCATATTTTTCTCATACCGGGCGCCTTATACACAATGAATAAAGACGTTATATACACAGACTTTTTAATATTGTGCTTCAAAAAGGAAATAAAGAATAAGCATAAAAGGTATTCAATTGATGTCCGTAATATAATATATATTTTGTCCATGAACGGATGTAGGCGTGTAAGTTATAATGGGGACAAATTTGATCTTACTTTCGGTTTATCATTAAAATGGAAATTGATATGGCGCGTTCAGATTAAATATAACAAAAGTATTAATTAAATTGTTGATGTTTTCATCCAATATCAATAAATTTAATTATTGCATTAATAGGATTTTCTTTTTAACGATAGTGCTTTTTATAGGTTACGAGTAAATCAATGATCAGTCGTTGAAAGACGTTCCCAATATTCAGTCTATCTCATACTTGAGATAAAAATCGTAACTGTCGCTGACTTTTCTGTCCCAAAAAACTTATCGAGGGTAACTCACCTTATCCGTACACGCTGTCTGTCAATGGGACGACGTATAGCTTACCAGCGATAAAAGTTTGTGTGCAAATTTCAATTCAAGCCCAATATAAGGCGACAAGAATGACTTATCGGGTATATTGGGACAGCTTCAGATTATTGACAGCTAATTACTGACAGTAGAAGGTAGTAATTTATCTCTATCTGTAGATAGTATATTGGGAACGGTTGTAAGTGGATAGAATACGTTAGTATCCATCCCCACTCTGTGGTTTAAGTGATATTTGTTTTGACAGCTATAAGGCTAATGGCGCGTCTAATATTTTTATAACACAGGTACAACCTTGTGAGCCTTTTTGCTATAATAGGAGGATAAAATAGCTGAGATGTCAGGTTTCATGCGCCGATAGGCGTTCGGTTTATTCAAACGAACGAATATTTTTATTCAAAATAGGATTTTAAAATCACTTATTGAGACATCGAAATCTACCACTTATTCGAAAAACTATGCCTCTGATTTTAGAAGAACGGTTGCAGAAAACTCAGCATGCTTCTCTTTTTTCATAAAATATCTTTACAATGTAAAATCGTACAATACAATTTATTATACAATAGCCTGAAGGCGGTCGTTCCATTCTCAATCTGTGATATCAATGTTGGAAGTGTAAACGAAGCATTAGTGGTTTGTCTATGATGTTGTATTATTTTTACTCCAGTCAAACGTCTATGCTCTCTATGCCTGCGACTGACCATCGACTCGCTGCGTTTTTCTGTGTGCTCCCAAAATATTCAGCCTCAGTACTAGACAAAGCAACCGTTTTTTGCTTCCTACTTTCCCATGATATTGTGGAATTATGTGTTTAACTTAAGATTTTGCTTATGTATTAGGTGAAATATTGTTTGGTCATTATGTATCTATGTTGAATATTGTATTAATGTTTAATGACCATAACATAATATCATGTACACAATGTATATAACTGTAAGTTATTGTGAATGCTTCGTTTAATGCTTTGCAGTGTTGGAAGTGTAAACGAAGCATTACGCAGTAGGTGGTTTGTCTATATTGTTGTATTATCTTTACTCCTGTCAAACGTCTATACTCTCTGCCTGCGACTGACCATCGACTCGCTGCGTTTTTCTGTGTGCTCCCAAAATATTCAAATAAATCAAGTTTGATCCTTTTTCAAATCTTTTCTTTTCACGGCCTACACCCTTCAATCAATTGGTTCAATCCTTTCAAATTCAATTTGTACAGTTATTTAGACTTGTGCGATTTGTTGTTAGAAAGTATAAAATAACTTTTTTCATGGAAAAGGATGACAAAGCGTACGAGTCACCCGGTGTTAAGTGTTCACCGCCGCCCACATCTCTTGAAACACCAGAGGTATCACAGGAGCGTTGCCAGCCTTTAAGAAAGGTGTACTTGCTTTTTTTTGTAGGTACCCATGTTGAATCGTCCCGGAAACACCGCACAAGGAAGCTCATCCCACAGCTTTGCAGTACGTGGAAGAAAGCTCCTTGAAAACTGCACTGTAGAGGACCACTATACATCCAGGTGGTGGGGATGATATACTAATCTATGGAGAGTTGTAAGCAGGATGTTATTTTATTACTTACTACTCCTGGAAGAACTCAACAGTGGAATGCTACAGTCTGACCTATGTCACACGACTTCTAGAATTATGTTATAGATTGTCAACTTACAGGATAACATTTCTTCCTATAAAGTGGTTTATGTTGAAGAAGTGGTAGCTTTATTATAGTTTTGTAATAATTTGCAACTATTCCTAAGAAAATAATTTAAAGAAAACCAAAAATCGCGTTTTTAACCAGCACTTGGCGAGTCAACAGCTCCTGACGATTCCTCGCAAGGAGCCAAACATATCATGTCTGAACTGATTTTGTGATGCTTAGGGGAATCAAAACGATTAAATTATCATTAATACAATATTAAAAATGATGTACCAAAATGTTAAATCAAATAAAACCTTATTTGTATACTTTCAGATAACAGTAAATGAATTGTTTAACTCTGTTTCTCGTTATATGGAAGCCATGCAAAGTTTTATAACAAAATCCCTCGGCCATTCCGAGGTTTATCCCATTCTGTTGAAATCTAATTAATGTTACAATAAAAAGAGCCACTTTCAAATACATGTTTTGAATGAAGCTCTATGAAAGCAATCCCGTTCATTGAATGAAATACGTTGAGCACTATTCACAGAGATTGAAATAGTTTTCTTTGCAATGTTGTTTCCGTGCTGGTTTAAGTGATTAAAAGACGAGAGAGAAGAAAGAGAGTTTAAAAGTTCCTAACAATGACGTACACATATTAGGACATATAATTCGCAGTCTTATAGCGGAACACCAAAAGTATGTATGTAAAATATTATGACTGTTCATTGTCAGTACATTTATGAAAATTTAATAAACGTTCACAAAAACCGTCACCTTTTGCTCTTAATAGTGATTTTCATTATTAGAACACTAGAAATAAGGGATTGCTTGTAACTAATTCTAGTAGGCTTCATAAGATACATAATAGCTTTAAGGGTAAATGTACACACTTCTATAATAAAGTCCCATGGCTCGGTCGTAAATCCTATTACTCCACTGCTGAATATCTAAATGACCGGACAGCCTGGGACTAGATTGTGATTATTTTAAAGCGATAGAAATGACTGTACAATATTGAATATTTTTATTGAAAAGAGAGCAAAAAAGAATGCTGGGATAGTTTCTTGCGCCGCTTCTTCTCTCTCAGAGCGCCATTTGTTTTCGAAGCGGTAGTAGTATCTAGTAGTTATAAGAAATGACATCAAAAATAATTCTAAAAGAATCAATTTTGAGAGAATAAATGCTTTTTTATGCCTTTTATGCTTAAAGACACTGTAAACTCAATTTTAGTAATGTGTGAACTATCACTGTCCGAATCGGGTCTAAGTTCAACAGGTGTAAACTAAACTGAATAAATGTTTTACATTGCTGCTTAATGACCAAGAATATTTTAAACGACTGGAGTAAATGCGGCTATGTATAGCTATCGAAGCTTATTATGATGTTATTTGTGGCATGTTCCGCCAAAGCCGAAATACGGATTGTGGCTTTATTTTACGACGTGATTTATCTATATATGTAGAACGTCAATGGGTCATGTCAGTAATGTTTTTTTTGAAGTGAAAATACCATCGTTGTGCTTTGTCGATGTCAAAGTCAATGAAACGAAAAAGCGGGACAGTAAAAAGAGACAGACATATATAAATTCATAAGATTTAACGTGGGAGAAAATGAGATAGAAAGCATGATACAGTGTTATAGTACCAGGAGCTCATAGTTGAAGAAGAGATTGTCTTATGTATGATGAGAGTATACTTTTATATATTCTGACGTCATGCGCACGACCTATTACAACACCAGGAGAACATAAATATGGTAGCGGTGATAGTAATATCTTACAAAGCGGTTGAAATCATGTGTCATCCTAGCAATATGTACCAGGACTTCATATGCAGCTTAGTTCATGCACAATGCAGGTTTCACTTATGCCATGCATACTTTGTACGCATGCATGTTTTCTTTATATAAGAGGGAACAAACAGGCAAGACAATCGCGTGAAGGATAGTAGTGAAGCAACCGCTTATGAGATGAAAGGATGCGATGCCGGCCTTTAAGGTAGGAGTATGCTCTTGGCTTGAACATCCCTGAGTAGTATCGGTTACTGATACCACAATGTGTCTGTACATGGCTAAAAGTTTCTCGCAAAGTACGCGGTCGTAAATTGCCAGACGCCGTCAACAATTTCTCTGAGCACTCCCCATGACATATGCGATATAATATGAAGAGAAACCCCACGTCTTGTAACGCCTTAGTTTTGACTGATTTGTTTTTTTATATATTACTAGCTGACCTAATAGACTGTTATGTTAATAGAAAAAAAATGTAAGTATTCGGGAATAACATTATATTATATTCCCCATAGCCATCTGAAATGTGTAACAATGTATTTCTGAACGATTTTATAATATATAGTAATAAAATTATAAGGATTAAAATCGTATTAAAAATTGCCATTTTTTTATGTATAAAATGCATATAATATGTAATGCTTAAGATAAAGTCATATGCCATAGTGGACCTTTATGTAGACCTATTTATATAAGATACACAATTCCATCGTGTATTATTTTGTTATATCTCAAAGTTCTTAGAGAGCATTTTCGTTGAAAGGTCTCAGCGGCTTATTTTTACCGACACCTCCAATAAATTTCGTTAAAATATACAAAAACTTAACAAATTATATACTTAAACCTTCCTCGAGAACCACGCTATCCATTGGACTAAAGGACACGAAAATTGGTGCTGTAATTTTTGAGTTTATCGCGGACAGACAGACAGTGAAGGACTTTGTTTGTGAGGATGTCCCCCTAAGAAGAAGAGCGGTCAGTTGTTGGCTAAAAAGTACTTAAGATCCTCGTGAATACTTGTATTAATTGTATGTGCACATAATTTAATGAATGTATTAATTATTACAAAAAAATAACAATTTGTTTTTTTTTAATGATAACCCTTACTTTCGGGATAAATTACATAAATTAAACTTATAAACAAAATTAATGAACGATGTGAGACTCGAACCCGAGTGCTTCTCCACTGAGCCAACCGTTCTAGTGACGTATTTGCAATAAATCTTGTATATGTCTTGTTCAACTCTCAGGTTGTAACTTCATATACAGGATCTACTTTATAGTTGATAACCTGCTCAACCCCATTATTTGCATATTAGGAAAGTGACTTGAGAACTTGCTAAGGCATAGGATAAATATATACACCTAAATACATAAAGTTTTTTATATAATACACAACTAACATTTATTTTGTTGGATATAACATATACAGGGAGACAAAAAATTGTATAGATAAATTATAATTATTAATATGAAACTAGAGTTATTATAATTATTAATCTAGACCTTAATTAGAAGTAAAATGCTAATAAAAGGGAGGTTCGAAGGTTTAATTTAATATAAAGGAAAAGAATGAAACGATTTGCCAAATTTATGGTCAGGCGGCTACAACTTTATTACACAAGGAAAATATACAAGGTCTTGATTGAACTCCTGGTTGTGGCAGTAAAATATATGTACGCGATTCATATGGCAAAAACCAGTCAAGCGTCGGTCTGTTTCACTCACAGATGGTTTAGTAATATTAGTATCAACATATTATGAGACTAGCCGTTCCCGCCCGCTTCGCTGGGCGAATTTTAAAAGGAACGAACGTTGGAATTCGAAAAATAAGTAGCCATAAACTATATAGGATAAGTTTGGCATGGAATGGTGGTAGTTTCATGTCGATACGATTAATGGTTTAGGCGTGTTTGAGCCTCAAACAAAGACCATTTTCATTATATTATCACTAGCCGTTCCCGCCCGCTTCGCTGGGTGAATTTTAAAAACAAAAAAAATATACAATAAAAAACAAGTAAAAATAAACCATCTTAGATAAATTTCGCATCGAATGCTGGTAGTTTTATGTCGATACAATTAGATACGAGTGGTTTAGGCGTGACTGAGCCTCAAACAAAGACCATTTCCATTTTCATTAAAGATATCATTCACAAATATAAATACTACTTTTCATTTCTTTACAGTCACGGCATATAAATTGCTTTGCTTTTTACTTACTAAATTGTCAATGTTAATAACCCCGAAACTAGTGAAAGTTTCGGGGTTGGAGCCTCTGTCTCTTTGTATGTATGTGTGTGTTAAGTTTTTGGTGAGTAAAATATACGACATTTCGTTTCAAAATTTCACTAATGTTTAAGATAGGTGGTCGTTTTCATTTTACCTCTTAATTGTTTACTGTGTAGATAAAATCTAAGTTATAATCTTTCTTATTTATAGAAGTCCCTACTAATATTATAAATGTGAATGTTACGCTTTAACGCCGGAGCTACTGAACCGATTTTGATGAAATTTGGTACAGCGATAGACTAGAGCTTGGGAAAGGTCATACATTCTATCCCGGAAAAATCCATGATTCCCTCGGGATTTGTGAAAAACTGAAATTCACTTCAATAAGCTATAACTATATCAATAATGGGTTTAGCTTGCCATAGCAATCTTCCTCGAAATAAGATTCATACAATATGTTGGGAACGGGAGCGAAAACGGGAACCGGAACCTTCAATTCCAAACTTGCTTGTTATTTTTAAAAACCCTTTATCTACGCGGACAAAGTCACGGGCATCAGCTAGTAATATAAAATCTGAAGTGTTTTTGTTTGTTTTCTCTTACGCTATAATCTCAGTATCTGTTAGTGTATTTTTGTATATTTGTGTATGTTTTATCTTCTCCTTGATTAATGTTTTAGGGGCAAATGTATTCCACCTCACAGTTTTCGCCAGCACTATCCGTTACAGATCAGTCAAGTCACTCATGCATGGCCCATAGCAGAATAGATTTGGTCGGTGCATCCTGTAGGTAACCTTCCGAACGATCTACAATCCACTTTACTACACGACAAGACGTTCTATGTACTGGATGTTCCGTCTCGATACCTGTCCTAAAAGAGTTAACATGCGGGACTGCACTGTGACAGATAAAAGCTGTTTGATATCTAGCTCCTGTAGTATCGAGACTAAAGAAACCATATGGCTACGACAGGTGATGACGTCACCTGTCAACGAACAGGTCATTTTAAATTGAATTGAAACCTACACTTTGAATGTAAAAGATATGAATCAAGGTTAATATTTTCATGTATTGAAAACTCACACTTCCAATTGGACGTAATTCCAGAAAAACGTTGCAAACCACAATCATGTCGAAATTGAGTTAAGAACAAAACTGGCCACGTGATTCATATTAATGGACAGACAAAAAAATGGCAGCCCTACTGTCAGTCTTTAAATTACATCATGACTTAGTAGCCCAACCGACATACATATGGAATACACTAATATTAATTATTAAACTTTAAACAAGAATTCCCTAAAAACGTGATTATTGTGACTTGGAACGTTTTACAAGAACTACGTCCAAATTTTTTTTTTGTGTGACTCCTTTCGCAATATCAGCTTGAGCAACAAAAGCACAAAGATCGCGGCTCTATAGGGAGTCAAGACTCCTTTTTCTTAGATCCTTTAAAAATAACATTTTAAGACTATTAATGTACTAGTAATGATAAATTATTAAGCTTATGTTCGCGACTTGGCCTGTGTGGAATTTCGCATTGGGCCCACGAAAATGTGAAATGCATGTACAAAAATACAACTACTCTCATAAGCTAAGTCAAAATTTTAAGTGATAGTTTCCAAAATTGGATTTTAATTAAAAAGCATTTAGTCTGCCACCAATTATAATCTTTCCACATTTGAATTAGTAATAAAGTTTTAAACTACTATAGACATACAAAAGGACAGAAAACAATTCAAAAGTAACGGTATTGTGTTCAGGTACACTTCTTTAGACTTGCTCTGCTTTCTATTATTCTTTTATCACTGTACAGAGACAAAAAATTCTAAACAATTTGTAACTCTTAAAGTGATAACCCTTCCTTCTGGGATTAATTACACAAATAAAATTTGAAAACAAAATTAATGGATGATGCGGGTCTCGAAACCGCGTGAGAATAACTGACAATAATGTGTAATTAATCCCATTAAGTGAGGGTTGTCACTTTAAAAACATAACATATTGTTTCTAGATTTACAAGAGCGACATCTCAAGTCAATTTCCTAATATGCAAATAAGGTTATCCTGCTCAACACCAATCACAGCAGTTGATAACAACTGTTAGGTAGATCCTGTAGGTGAAGCCACAACCTGACACTATAACAAGATAATATATCATGATTTATGAACCTTACGTCACTCGAATGGTTGGCTCAGTTGGAAGAGCGCTCGGACGGAACGCGAGAGGTCACGGTTTTAAGTCCATTTTGTTTTCAAATTTAAGTTGAGCATTTCCTATTATTCTTTTTTCACTGTGCGAAGACAACAACTCTGTTATATAACTATAAAGAGTCTTAGGTGTAAGAAATGTGTATATGACAAACAATGTCTGTGTTTAATTATAAGTTTGGGTTGAAATATTCTTTTATCTGGAATTGATCCGCGCCTTATATTGTTATGTCTCACGTAAGGTCACGTAAACCTGTAGTGAGTTGTGAGGTGACACTTCCTCAGCGGGATCTGCCCCCATGGATTATACAGTTATCAGTTTATTTAATAGGCTTTGCCCTTTAGACAATCTTCATCAATGATAAATTAATAATATTTCTTTTAAATTTTGAATCTACCATATGTTCGGAAAAAGTAGAGCTCTTGAGAAAAACATAGAAGAAACTCAATCATGTTTAAATAATACGAAATATTTCATAAAAGTTCATGCAGAATAAATTGTATAAATATAAATTATTGTTTGTGTAAGGATGCTTCGTGAACATGATATAGCATCCAACAAATAAACTGATTTATTAACCAGGTCGACCTGGCACCACCCGTTCACGAGTTGACCCAAGGATAAGCCATCGCTCCCTTCCCACATATTTGAGGGAAGGAGACGAACCGGCACACGAAACTGCCGCAGACAATGCTATTTACATTACATATCTATTTATAGTTTTATATCGGCTTAAATTTTTCATGATTTTGTACTGTTAAATACTAAACGTACTATTAACCACTATAGAGGCCAGCAATAAGAATGAGGAGTCTACCACTCTGAGCGTCATCCAGCCTATCTAGACCTCTCCATCCAGACAAAAATCCTGGTGACTTGATTGAGCCACAATCCAGCACCTGCAGAACACAGAGAACGATTCTATCTTCTTCATCATAATCAGCCGGAAGATGTCCACTGCTGGACAAAGGTTGACAGCAATTTCAGAACCGAACACCCTTTGTGTCATATTCTATTGTTCCTTTCGATAACTGACAAAGGGATTCGAAAACAAACATTCACCAGATCATTGGAAGACGTTGAAGTAATCTAATATTGCGTTGTCTAATCTCTGCTAAGGGTCTTCTGGGTGAATATAGGGATATTATTTTAAACTAGCCGTTCACGCCGATATGTCAAGCAGTTCACTCTATATATTATTTATACTAATTGTAATCATCATTAACATCATTTCAGCCGGAAGACGTCCACGGCTGGACAAAAGCCTCTACCAAATATTTCCACAATGATCGGTCCTGAGCTGCCCACATCCAACGTATTCCGGCGATCTTGACAAGATCGTCGGTCCATCTTGTGGGATACCTACCAACACTGCCTCTTCCGGTACGTGGTCACCATTCGAGGGCTATTCTGTCCCACCGGTCATCTATCCGACGAACTATATGCCCTACTCACTGCCACTTCAATTTCGCATTATTTGGGCTATGTCTCTTCTCTTAATCTCCTCTTTTCTGATTCGATCTCGCTGGGATCGTTACCATCTCCCATAATTAATATCACAGTAGGAAGACGAAAGAGCCCTGAGGACGGTCTCCAATCATGAACGGCCATGGGGAGAAATATTATATAACAATATATATCTATTGAAAGTTTTAAAGCGACATGTAAAACAGTACTTTTGGTGATTGTCACAAACAAACAAATAAAAACAGAAAGACGGACAGAGAAAAATTTAATAAACCTAATTTGTGTTCTATTATAGTTCTTTAATCATCCCTATTGTTTATTATAACGCTTTTTTCATTGTATATAGACAACGTATTCTGCTGTTCAATCATATGCATTAAGTAAATTAAAACCAGATACAATTTTAAAATAATTTTTCAAACAACTATTAGCACTTGTCGAATTAAATTTTTAAAAAAATATTGCGCTTATTCCAATACATACCTACAAAATATAAGTGGATTTTTGATGCAACCAAGACAGAGAAGCAAAAAAGCTATACGAACCCTCCAAACCGTAGAGCGAGCTCCCATTTATCCTCACTATTATATTGTACGTCTGTCTATCCACGAATAACTTATCCACTTTTCTTTTAATTACAACCCGTATACTAAAACTCTCGGCATAGTATGCATTGCGTAGAAAATCACCGCGTCGCTATGTAGTGCTACGCGTTACAGCTACACAGCTACTGCCGTAGCGGGCTACGGCTTCGAATGCTACAAGATTCGCTATCCCGCTTGTACGTAGTGTTTTATATTGCGTCTCGTTTCTGAAGAGGTTTTAAAGGCTTAGGCGGGTTTGCGAGTGATTTGTGATAGGAGGGATGTAGGAAACTAATAAAGTTTGTGTAACAGATATTCGGTGCGAAGTTTCCGTTCCAGCAATTTCGAATGTTAGTAGTCGAATTATATTGAGTTAACTATTTTATTTACTCAAACTGGATAATTTATTATTTTATAACTATTCTGAATGAAATATTATTATTACACGTTTTAAGGTTGTAACAATGTTATTGAACTCAATTTTGGAATTGCGAAAATTTTGAATTTGCGCTCGTCACCTTGAGACATAAGATGTTAAATCTCATTTGCCCAGTAATTTCACTAGCTACGGCGCCATTCAGACCGAAACACAGTAATGCCTACACATTACAGCTTGACGGCAAAAATAGGCACCGTTGTGGTACCCATAATCTAGCCGGCATCCCGTAAAGCCTGTCTAAGGTCTTGTTGTGAAACCTTTTAGCAATACACTTCTTTAAATGCACATCGCTATTTCTACCTCTGGAAATAAACGTTTCAGACTTCATAAAAACCGAAGACTAGTCTACCCTAGATCTTGGACTTCAAATTATGGTCAGTTTTCGAACACATGACCTGCACTAAGAGACTCGTCGACATTGAGTCGTTTCAGTAATCTCATTTGAGTATTTCGTTGTCTTTCCAGGTCGACCTTTTCAGGGGTGATTGAGGTTGACAAGATTCAAAAAAAACATTGTTACATCTGTTAATAAGTGAGTGGTGAGTGGCGGTGATCACTTAAGATCAGGTGACCCGTACGTCCGTTTGTCCTCCTTTACATTAAAGAGATTGAATGACACTTATTTAAATTTTGTAGACGTCCTTTTCGTCCTCATAACTCTGTTTTTAACTTACACATTCATCAAAATTGTTTTTTTCTTACGATAAGTGTTAGAGTTCAGTCTTGAGTTGACAAAATTTGTCAACTCAAATTTTTCAAAAAATAACTCAAAAATTCAAAATTTGGCATTTAATGTCGAAGAGCCTGTAAATACATGCTTGCTATTTTTAATATAAGGCTAGCTATTTTTATATATTAGTAATGCAATTTAATTTATAATATTTACTTTATTTCTTGATTTTGATATTGATATAAATAATATAGATGTGTCCCCTTATTATATAGAACAATACATTTGCCATGGCACTTGTAAATAGATTACAATTTTATATTACACGAAATAGATGGACTGATTTTAAATTTAACATCCAACATTGCTTAGGTATATAACATATGAAATAGCGTAGGTTTTTGATGTGAAACTTCTTTAGAATCGTTGTGATTTGAAGCTCGATGAAATGAAAAATCGAGACGATGAGGCGATTTAAAAAATAATAATTTCATTTTATACATATTATTACTATTTTATTTAACATATCACATTTTAAATTTAATTTTAAAATTTAAAACTATTATTTTAGCCGCAGTGCCAAATTATGATTTCAACAATATGGATATCGTATCCGAGGTTCTCGAGTGTGCAGAAGGGATTTGGGATCATTTGTGAAATTCAAGATGGCCGCCGCGCAAAAATTTTTCTGGGGTTATATTATGATAACCCTAATGGCAAACAATTTAACGGCATCTTTCGGAAGTTGTTGTGCCACATGGAACTAAAATCGTTGAAATCGACGAACTATGTGCTATAATTATTAAAATTGGTGAAAAATATGAAACCTTACATTTATTCTGATACTCTATATCGATCTCAATCTCTCGTAGCCTAATCCTGATTAAAAATACTCATTGAAAGTTATGAAAATGATGAAATATGAATTGTTTTCAATAATCCTAATTCTTTTTATGCTCTCTAGCTAACACTCAAAATGTTTAGAAAATGAAAAACGGCTTAATGTAGAAAGTTGCCAATACTTTTATTATTTTTCGAAGTAATCTCCATTCCTCTCTACACGTCGTCGCATTCGATGGAACCACTGAGAAAAGCAGTGGGCCCATTCCTCCTTTAAACTTATCTAACATTTGGCGACATTGTTAAAATATGGGGAATCCATACAAAGTTTCCTGACGCCTAAATGTTCTTATAATATTTTTTTCAACTAGACTCATACCAATGCCTAGGCTTGCCCGTATCTGCTGATAGGTCACTCTCTTATCTTCCTCTATCATGCACAGCACTGATGTTATCATTATAAATATTAATTTCTCGCGTTAGGTTCATTTTCACGTGTAACAAGAGTTTTAGATTTGCCGCCAATTCACAAAAACAAATGACAAATGAATGCGATATACTACATTAGGTTACCAAAGAGTCCTAAAATTGAAATTCAAAATAAGTTTTCATTAGCAATGTTTCTAACTGGCCAGTTATTATAAATATACAGTTTACATGAAGCGACTGTTTATTGTTTCAAAACTTTTCAGAAGTTTCACTTCTACCATGTATGACTAAAAGACACACATTTTTTTTATTGATTTTAGAAAACAAATTAAGAACTTATCAATAATTAACCAATTCATTGTTATTTATGACATGTAAATGAAATAGACAATGTTTATTCTTTATAAATGAGACAATAGAAAAGATAAACACACTTGTTATAACTAGGTTTCCAAACTTTTCATATTCAACTGTTATTGATAATATTGAAATAGCGAAATTTCAATTATTTCTCAATACCCCCGGATTAGTTCGCTGATCCGACAAATATTTTGTATAGCTATTTTATCATTTCATGTACAATATGGTTTTATTTTGTTAGTATCTATTGATTGGTTTTAGAAACAATTTTGTTTAACATCTTATGTCTCAAGGAGACGAGCGCAATTATAGTGCCACTCAGAATTTTTGGATTTTTCAAGAATACTGAGTGACAATACATTGTAATGGGTAGGTCGTATCAATTACCGTCAGTTGAACGTCCTGCTCGTCTCGTCCCTTATTTTCATAAAAAAAAATTACTAAAAAATATATATTCTTAATCAAAGAGTACGTCATGCGAATAATATGCTAAGTAATGATAAATTTTGTAGTTGTGATTTTGTAGATGCTGGTTCGAATTTTGTTAAACGCATTATTAGAATTTTTAATTTACTCTTAACAAAATGTTATTTCACTTTAGAAATTGTTCTATAACTAAGTATCTATTTGTCTGTACAGTGGGAGGCTCAGACGCAGGCGCTTTGCACAGGATGCCACAACTGTATGGGTACCACAACGGCACCTATTTCTACCGAGAAGCAGTAATGTGTAAACATTACTGTGTTTCGGTCTGAAGGGGGCCGTAGCTAGTGAAGTTACTATGCACTTAACATCTTATGTCTCAAGGGGACGAGCGTAATTGTAGTGCCTGTGTTTTTCAAGAATTCTGAGTGGCACTGCATTGTAATGGGCAGGGCGTATCAATTACCATCAGCTGAACGTCCTGTTCGTCTCGTCCCTTATTGTCATAAAAAAAAACATTAAAATGACGGTACAGTCATGTACAATGTGTACGTACATTCTTGTAACGAAAACTAGTGTTGCAGTTGTTATATTTGGTATAAATTTAGTGTGTGCAACTATTTAGTTAGTTTTAGTAACTATCCACTCAAACGTGCGACTTATTTCTTTAGGTAACAAATATTTAGTTTAATTGATTTAATTATCTTAGAAAAATGAAAATTGTGAACATAATATTATTTGGTTCAGTTCGTTAGATATTATTATCTAAACTAAACGAAAGCTTACGCGGGAGACCTCGTAGAACGTTCGTCGACCAAATTGGGGACGTATTGAAAAAAGGAAATGGTCTAAAGCATGTGGTGAGCGTGTTAGAAAAGAGTAATGAATGAAGAGAAAGCGCGTGAGGTTTGTAAGCATAGAAGCAAGTGGCATTCTGTTGTCTCTGCGTACCCCGTCGGGAAAAGGGGAATAATGACGTCTTATTGACTTATTTGCGGACGGATGAAAGGAGGTTCAGTAAGACACTTTGACTACATTTACGATGTTACAAATAGGAATTATTATTATCATTTTATTATTATTTTCTGCTATTATTATTATTAAGAATTGTTTTATTAACCTTATCCATTATGTTATTTTTTAAGACGACGATTGACAACGGTTGAGACGACTTTGATTCGTGTATTATTTGTGTTTTATTATCAACATCTCTGTTTATTTAAATTTTTCTTATTTGTTTTGACATTGTTTAAATTTTATGTTATTTTAATTTTATTTGTAAACAATATTATATTCTGTGTTATTAAGTGAAATTGGTAATAGGCCGTTCTTGTTAACACTAAATAAATAAATAATATTGTGTGTGTGTGTGTGTGTGAGTGTGTGTAAAATATTCGCGTGGTGGTTCGTTCAGTTTTTGAAAATATCGTGAGAGTACTGATGGCTATTCAAAGCGTCTTATACTTTGAACTGGTGCTTTTTGTAGTAGCTGTTCAATCCCTCCCCGACTAACAGATATGGATATAGATCGTTAGTGATCTTCTCTCCATCCAGCCGGCGGTCCGAGGTTCGAGTCTCCTTCCGAGACGCCCCGCGCCTGTGAGCAACACTTTCGGCCTCCAAGGCCCCCGCCCGGCTTTGCTGTAAAAGCCTTCAGGGCTATCAGCACAGAGGAGGTTTTTAGTCGGTAGGGGGTGTTTACACCCGAGCCCGACATATGGGCCCCGTTTCGGGGTCTTCAATACGTAAATATATTGTACTCCTCTCAAAAAAAAAAATGTTCAATCCTCTCACTTCGTTCGATTTTGTAATAAAATTAATTTATAATACGTACATACTTCTATAATCTTGTTCCACTTGTTCTTTCCATTGTTGTATCTTCTATATTGATAGAGTTTTAAGTACTGAATACTTTTTTTTTAAATACTGAAGCTAACTTATTTGTTAAATCTTAATATATATAAATCCAGTGTCCTGATGTTTGTTTCGAATAAACTCCTAAACAAATGAACAGATTTTAATGGGGATTGCTTCATGGAGTGCAGTTTAGTTCAACTTGAGAGATATGATGGTTATATTTCGATTTGGGACCCATAATATAATATGTTTTGTATGGACATATTTTCTATGAGAGAATTAATTTGACGCACGCTTTGACAGTTCTGTTGTGAAACAATTTCATTATAACAACAGGGAGCATATTTTACGAAATCATTCTTAATGTTATGAAATATTATTGGAAAATTCATAAAAAAAACACTATTTAATTTATTATGTACAGAACGTCTTTCTGGTCAGCTAGTATTAAGATAATTGTTTAAGTATTAAATTAATTTTATAAAAAGTCGAAATAGGATTCTTATCATTTATTCACATTAAAACTCTTTACTAAATTACAAAATGTATGATATTGATATTAATAAATCACATTTTTAAACTTAATTACTAACATATTATTTTAAATTTGACTTGGTCATTGCTTCCTTGGTTTTAAGTAACTTTGTTACCAACACAATTTTATGATCCTTTATTGATCGAAATAAAGAATTTACTATTACAGTGAAACTTTTATTAGATTGTCTCTAACTTTTTCGTCTGTGTATTTTGTTTGCATGTCGCGTGACGGTCGGGCGGCGCCTATAGTTCACAGCAGCTGACCGTGTAGTGTATAGACTATAACTCATTTAATTGGAGACTTAGTCTACTTTTATTATTTCCCATTATCGTTCCAATTTTCCAAGAATAAAATTAAGATTGAAAAAGCGATTTTTACACCCTTAATGGAATATTATTCCAAAAATTTTTAGTTAAATGTCTAAAATAATGTGAAAAAAAGATTCACTTTTACCGTGCTTTCATAAAACCACACAATCCTTTTTATCGTTGCGGCGATACAAATAAATTTTACATTAATATAATTTTAGTTATATTTCACTAAAGAAACAACAATGAATCACAATAATGATAAATTTATTCACGTCCATGATACGTCCGTTCAAAAATTAATTGAAATAAATCGTTCACAAACGTGTGAATGTTATTACTGCGGAAGTAGAGTGCTGTATGTGATTTCGTTAAATCAACGTCATGTTTTTAAACCGATGATTGAACATGGAAAATCTATATGTCAGAAGTTTGATTGAAACGCATATTCATGTGAGTATTCATTACCAATAATTCGATTTGTTTGTTGGAGTTCTGTTGACACAATTATGTCCATTACTGTTTCAGTTTTAATATAAGCACTTTAACATAAAATTACGCAATGTTTGAGTTATTTTGTAAGCTATATTTTTTAGTAATTATCTTTTTAAGCTTCGCCTATATATTGATATATCTTTGTATGTTACGGAATTAATGACTTACGTACAGATTTCAAGATATTTATTTCTCACATGCTGACCCGACAGACGTTGTTCTGTATATAATAAATAAAATAATGTTTTAGTATGAATTTGTCAATAATATATCATAACATCAAAAATTACTTGGTAAAATATGCACCCTGCTGTCGTAATGGGATTGTTGATCAGCAGAACTGTCAAACCGTGCGTCAATAAATTCTCTCATAGAAATTATGTATGGACACATCAAAGGAAAAACACATTTTTTGTTTTTATTTAATTTAGCAGCATTTTCCTATTTATTAACCTTTTAAACCTTCTCTGGACTTCCACAAATAATTCAAGACCAAAATTAGCCAAATCGGTCCATCCGTTGTCGAGTTTTAGCGAGACTAACGAACAGCAATTCATTTTTATATATATAGATTAAAATGTTAAAGTCACTTACATGAGAAAAAAATAATTGTAGAACATTAATTAACATTATAGTCAATAAGGCATAAAAGGCATTTAATTTCTCAAAATTCCTTTAGAATTCTTTTGATGTCATTTCTAATATACTTAACACTACTATCGGAAACAAATGGCGCTCTGAAAGAGAAGAAGCGGCGCTAGAAACTCTCCCAGCATTCTTTTTTTTGCGCTTTTTTAATTAAATATACAATATTGTACTGTCATTGCTACTGCTATAAAATAATCATAATCTAGTCCCAGCCTGTCGGACACATTCAGCTGTGGAGTAGTAGGATTTACGAGAAAGCTATTTTTTAATAAAACATTTAAATTTATTTATAGACAATGACTGAACAGTGGCTAGAACTTTATTTTAAAAGTGTATACATTTACCCTTAAAGCTATTATGTATCTTATGAAGCCTACTAGAAATAGTTACCAGCAATCCCTTATTTCTAGTATTATAATAATAAAAATCACTATTAAGAGCAAAAAGGTGACTATTTTTGTAAACGTATATTAAATTTCATAGCGTACTGACAATGAAAGTAGTTTTAACATAAAATTAATATTAAAATTTTATTTGACTGTCTGAAAATGAAATGTTTCTTGAATATTCTTATTAAATTAACCATAGAAAATACAAGATTTATCAGTCCTAATAATTAATTAATTGATATGTTATCACCAAAAAACTATGCGATTTTATCTAATATCAAGAACCATGAGATCTTATTTAATACAATAACGTGGTTGAGAATGACATTAGCCCCTTTTAAGATAATAGATAGTGATGGGAAACTCAATTATCAGATCCATTGAGAATATATCGACATTTTCTACTTGGCTAACTATAAGTTAGTTGTCACTAGGAGATAATTCACTTAATATCAGATCACTAACAGCCGTTCCCAATATACTATCTACAGATAGAGATAAATTACTACCTTCTACTGTCAGTAATTAGCTGTCAATAGTCTGAAGCTGTCCCAATATACCCGATAAGTCATTCTTATCGCCTTATATTGGGACGCGTGAATAGCAATTTCCATACAAACTTCCATCGCTAGTTAGCTATTCGTCATCCCATTGACAGACAGCGTGTACGGATAAGGTGAGTTACCGTTGATAAGTTTATTAGGACAGAAAAGTCAACGATAGTTACGATTTTTATCTCAAGTAAGAGATATATTTGGAACTGCCGTAAAACATCAAACGATTAACTTGTGTAAGACAGTCACTAACACATAACTTGAAACTATTATGAGTGTAAAGCTTTTATGACTGCAACACATTTGTTTTTGTTCAAATAAAATCAATTTATTTTCAAGCTAAGATTCTCATATTTTTTTTTTGTACATTTAAAATTCTACTGTACTGACCTTATTTTGTACATTACAATTTCATACCAAATCAAACATACCAAGATACTTATCCCATATATTTTGGAATAAGTTAAATTTGTGTGCAACTTAAAATGAGTTTTGGACGTTCAATAAGAGATTTTAAATCCTAATTTAAAAAAAATTAATTTGTATACCGGTATTGAAGTAAAAATTTATTGAAGTATTGAATCTCAAAATTGATCTTCCAATTGCCTGAATCGTTTAAAAAAAAGCGGCCAAGTGCGAGTCGGACTCGCCTCTGAAGGGTTCCGTAGCAGCATAATATAAAAGTTCATGTAGTTGGTTGTTACGATTTATGACGTATTAAAGAAAGTACTAACTAGATTTCTTACAAACCACTTTTCAGTGGAAGTTTGTATGGTAATATTCATAACATTTTTTTTAGTTTTATCATTCTCTTATTTTAGATGTTACCGGGGGGGTCATACATTTTATCACTTTGGAAGTAAACTTAGTTTAGAAAAAAATCTCATTGAAGACCTATCCTTAGATACCCTACACGCTTGGGTTTGATGGGAAAAAATCGCCGTTGACGTACTCATAATCTAGCCGGTATCTTGTGCAAAGGAGCTTCCCACTGCTAAAAGTTAGTCCTACTATAGTGAAGTTGAAGACGCCACCAAAGCGAAATTTTAATGCAATTCAAAAATATATAGTTTTTCACATATCAGTGGATCTCAGATAGTCGGAAAAAACATGTCATTTCAGTGAAAACACAGCACATAACAAGCTATGTCACATTAGACATGTGTCTCGGAACAAAGTTAACAACAGGATTACTAAAGTGGCTATATCAATGTTTATTACACATCTCACTGCGTCTTTGGGTTAGAATTTCAAAAACATAGAGTTAAGAAAAAATAGAGGTAGCTGGGATGGATTATTTTATCAAGTTTTAAACAACTAAACATAAACAATCTTATGTGCAAATATGTATTATTATAATGTTTAATTATTAAATTTCAAGCAGTGAGTGGGACACTGCTAAAATGCAAATTACATAATTTTTATTTTACCTGAAATAGATCAGCTTCTTATTGTTATAATTTTAAAGGATTGAGACGTAACCTATTTTTTACTAATAATATGTAAAGCAGTTTTGAAAAATAATGACAGTTTTCTTTCAGAAACCACTTTATATTTTCAGTTTTTACAATTAAAACTATTAACTTTCAAATATATAGGTATTCTTGTTATTATTTAACAACAGAACAATTAATTTAATCCCGAGCAAGACATTTAAAAACCCTTCGCCACCCATCTCCATTCCTCATCCCCTCTCCTGTACTCGCCTCACACTTCACACCGCCACACTAGCGCCACCCGCTCCTTACTTCACTTTACTCGTTATTAATAGTTGTGAGGCAACATAACAGTAAATTGCAGTATAATTTTTATATTATTTGTATCCTACTATTATTTTAAGCTTATAAAGCCCTATAATGTTGCTATTCAGGGAGTCATTATCAACGCTTACTTCATCTTCTATCAGTGCCTTTTAGTCATAATGGATGGCTTGTGAATCAATACCAATCACAGGTGAAACTGAACATCTAGGCAATAAGCCAAGATAAGTTATCTTGCGTTTCTTGCTAAAAAAAATTAATAAAAATTAAGCAATCTATTTCCATGACTGCAAAAGTAATAAATACACTTAAACATAAAAATACTTATCTTAAATAGGTAAACATGTTCATAGCCCCTTTTCGATGTCGGCTATGCCCAGTTTTCTTTTTTTCTGTTGCAATCCAGTCTCAAGTGTTTGGTCCACCCTTCACTCTTTTACTCCAGATCCTTTCCACTTTTACAACACTTTTTTTTTTCATTATTTTCAATTGATGATTTCCTACAAATTCGCCGATTTAAGTTGTCCTTCCAGTGCAACATGTGTTACTGAGGTTGACAGCAGTTAATGTAGTGTGCACTCATTGTTTCGGAAGTGGTTTTAGCTAATGGCTAAGCTGAGTAACATTATCGTCTTCATTTTGAGTATGTGTTTAATATTAAACAGATGAATATCAATAAACAAGCATGGGTAAGAATACTTACTATCAAGTGTCTCTTTACAAACTCGTTTACACCGTACACTCAAAGTGCGTAACCAATACCTTATATATATGTCAATGTATGTTTAATATTTAGGTTTAACATTCAAAATATTAAGTAGCTAATGCCAAGCGTGGCTGAGTGTTTACGATTTGTCAATCAAAGTCGGTTACAGTATCAATATATTCACATTAAAACGCGTGTATTTGTAACTGTGTATTGACATTAGATTTTACGTAAAAATGACATTTTTTTTTCTCCTTTATTAAAGGTCGCTTAGAACAACAAGGTTATCAGCGACCACGAACACAATTTTCATTAACTCGACGTCTTAAGGCCTTTCAGATCTCGATTTCAGCGGAACTGCGGATGAAATTAGTCAAGATAGTTTTTCTCATCCTTGTCATTATGAAGTTTAGCGACATTTATTGCTTCGAAGGTGGTAGTTGCTGTAGACTGTCTTATAATAATCCTTTAAAAAGTGTTTTATTTAAAAGTTACAGATTTTCTTCACTCTTGTACGCTCTGTTCGTCTATACGCTGCTATTGCAGCTTCGTCTATGTTTTTCTTTAACTCTTAGATCTAAGATCACAAATGAAACCCCAACAACCCTCGTCATGGGAGACATCCTCTCTGTCAGCATCCGAAGAGGGACACCTCAAACTATTCTTATTCAGATTTTATTAATAGCTCCGGAAGGGTTTCGGGTTCTCAGCATCAATCTATTGGGTATTTACTCGGATGGTTTTGCGATGTCGATGCTGCGTAATCATAAGTAGTGATATAATATGAAATCTCTTTTGGTTTATATTTTAACTAAATCACCAGTGGGAGGCTCCTTTAACAGTGGGAGGCTCCTTTGCACCGGATGCCGGCTTGATTATGGGTTCCACAACGGCGCCTATTTCTGCCGTGAAGCAGTAATGTCTAAGTTTTACTGTGTTTCAGTCTGAATGGCGCCGTAGCTAGTGAAATTACTGGGCAAATAAGACTTGACGTCTTATGTGTCAAGGTGACGAACGCTGTTGTAGGGCCGCCCAAAAATTTTGAGTTTTTCAATAATCTTGAGCGGCACTGCCTTGTAATAGGCGTATCAAGTACCATCAGCTGAACGTCCTGCTCGTCTCGTCCCTCATTTTCATAAAAAAAAATTTATCTATCTACAGAAATGGAGGTGGGTAGGGCACTTGATGCAAAAGGAAAATGGAGCCAGGCAGTGACGGAATGGTATCCAAGGGATGTCAAGCGAAACCGAGGTAATATAAAGAAATAAAAAAAATAAAAAAAATCGGAATAACTGACAGGGTTACCATTACACCAGGAACAGACATAAACTTATGATGCCTACTACTCGGCTAAGTCGAGTTAGTAAGACTTTTGTGGGGCGATGTATATGCTTTTACAACAAGATCCCAGAAAATGTTCAAAACAAAAGTATAACGTTATTCAAAAGAATTGTTAAAAAACGTTTGTGTGGAAAAGGTTACTATAACATAAATGACTTTCTTAATGATACCACAGATTGGGAATGGAGTGACCGCCCTCAGGCTATTAAATAATAAGTTTAATTGTATAATATAACTTTGCAAACATATTTATTCGATGAAAAAAAAAGCCCGCTGAGTTTGTTGCGCCCATTCTTCTCAGGTCTGAGGCATTACATTTTGGAATGGGTGGTAGTTTTTTGACTTTCAATAAGTGATATCACATCCTATTTTGAATAAAAATATTTGAATTTGAACACTATAATGGTCAGTCTTAAGAATGGAAATTGTTTTTACTGTGGGAATCTAGTGGTATCTAACATAATATACTTCCTATATTCGATCTCTAATATTTTTAATCAGCCTTTTCCTTGTGGCCATGTTTTTGTTATATTTTACAAAATTGTCTTTAGCTAAACGTCGGTAGCGCAATGGCCATGACGGCTGCCTCTAATCCGAAGTACGCCGGTATTGTCCACGAATTTCACGTACGTTTATTCGACACTTTTACATTGTTAGGTCTATGTGTATTGTTTGGTAGTTTTCCGTGCCAGACTTCGTAGTACACTCTAAAATGTCATCTATTTTACCAAATGCCATCTTAGTTAAACGTATAAAAAGGCTTTTAGCATTTGAACTTTCACATTTTATCCAATACGCTCCATTCATGACAACATTGGTACTAAAATAAAATGAAAAGAAAATGTTATTTTGTTCTAATAACATTTTCTTTTCAAACACATTCTCGCTCTCTACAAAGCTCAGGTCCAGCCACACTTGGAGTATTGCTGTCATCTCTGGTTTGGCGCACCCCAGTATCAGCTCGATCCAATTGACCACGTGCAACGCAGAGCAGCTCGAATTGCTCTGTGAACGGCTGGATCACTTGGCGTTGCGTAGAGACGTCGCTTCATTGTGTGTCTTCTACCGCATTTATCACGGGGAGTGTTCTGAAGAGCTATTCAACCTGATTTCTGCTCCCGAATCCCACTTTCGCACGACACGCCACAAATTAGGATATCATCCCCCCCATATGGATGAATGGTGGTCCTTCAAGGAGCTTTCTTCCACGTACTACAAAACTGTGGAATAAGCTTCCTTGTGGGGTGTTTCCGGAGCGATACGACATGATTACCTTAAAAAAAGCACGTGCATCTTCCTTAAAGGCTGGCAACGCTCCTGCAATTCCTCTAGTGTTGCAAGAGAATGTGGGCGGCGATGGTCACTTAAAACCAGGTGGCCCTCCGCTCGTTTGTACTCTGTTTCCATAAAAAACAAATATCACCTTACAATCGTGCATATATTCGTAGTGACATTTCATCCTTTTATCACATATCAGATTTGATTATGTGATTACATATCAATAAAAATTGTCAGCATAATTCTTCATTTTGTATTTTTTTTAGCTTATAGTAGGTAATAATCAATTCACTCTATTCATCATCTACGTAAAGTTTTGTGAAGGTCGCATCAATTTTATATTGCAATCGATACACAAGTCGTCAAGGCTCTAGCATTGAACTTAATAATAGCTAAAGTAGCTGACGAGGTCACTGGTGGTGCGATGGGTGCCTTGAAACCAAGGGGTTGTAATATATTCAAATATATTTTTTTACCCATAGGACACAAAGTGATACTTGGGTATGCCGATAACAAAAAAAGCTAAACTTAAATCTAATTATAAAGTAATTACGTGTATTACAGTTCATTACAAAGCTATTGTCTACTGGGAAAAGAACTGCAAAGAAAATCTCAGAATAACATTGATACAATTTAATTTTACGTTTACGCTATAAATTATTTTTTATTGTGGTTCGAATACCCTATATATATGTTTTGTTGGGAATAACTGGGGACAATACGGCGCCTATTTCAGCCGTGAAACAGTAATGTGTGAGCATTATTTTGTTTCGATGTGAAGGGCGCCGTAGCTATTAAAATTACTGGGCAAATGATATCATGTCTCAAGGTGACGAGCGCAATTGTTGTGCCTTTCAGAATTTTTGAATTTTTCAAGAATCCTTAGCGTAATGGGCAGGCCATATCAGTTACCATCACCAACGTCCTGCTCGTATCGTCCCTTATTATCATAAAAAAGTACTTCAAGTTAGTCTACATTTTAACAATCCAGAAAGCGCAAGTTAAGCCACATATAGAGTATTATATACCCAAGTATAAGGTCAAACTATTTGATACCATGCAATGTAAAGCTGCTCAAGTCAGACATTTAGTACTTTGAGAAACACTTGATGGCTTAGCGCTGCGTCGAGCCGTTTGACCTGATTTCTGCTGCTGGATTCCACGTCCGTATGTCACGCCACAAACTTGGTTCAACCAAATACAAACTTGAAACTATCTTCACTGGCTGAATCTGGCTGCATACTCACTGATCTGCACCTTTGGCGTTCCTCTTCCATTTTTCAAATAACTTTCTTCCACATACAACCAAGCTATGCTATATCTAAAAGCCTGGAACCATCCCTGACATTTCTCTGGTGTTGCAATTAAGTATGTGGAGCGATTATTAATTTTCTTTAAAAAAATCATGCATTATTAGTTATTAGCATTTACTTTATCAAATCACGATCTTCAATATCTGTGAGATCTTTTTATTATATTTGATAAACTTAAAATAAAATATTGACACGGGAGTGGGTCAGGGATTGGAATTAATACTCCGCTTATAGGAACGAGTCTTTATTTGCGTTCACTTTTTCTGAACTTGCGCTTTGCCGGTCTGCCGCTCTTCCTTCCTCTTGTGGGCGGCGGTACCTTCAACGCGTCACACCGCACCGAACACTAAGTCTCTTCTATCTTCTTCTTCTTGGAACACTTCCACTTTTCACTGCTTCTTCTTTTCTTCTTCTTCTTCTTCTTTACACTTTCGAGTCAGAACTAGAACTGCCGTAGGCCACGCTTAGTACGGCTTATATACCCCCGGATCCGTTCTATTTTCAAAATGATTCTCCCATTCCATCTTTAAATTTAAATTGTACTAGAAAATTCTTTTAACTATTTTTATCCTGCTTACACATTTTCCATCCCTTTTTTTCTGTTCGATTTGATCCTGAACTTACTAGAAATTTCCTTTAACTTTACAAAACCCAAAAAAATCCATACACTGGTAGGTGTATCGAACCCGGGTCTACAGCGACTAAAGTAAACACTTTTCTGCTGAGCTACGAGTATTGCTGACGGAGCTGTTGAAATTTACAATGTCTTGAAGTTTGACAACTCTCGTCATATACTTCGAAGGGTTGCTACGCAACAATCGGAGAACTAGTGTAATGAGAATAATAGGCAAAGTTCAAAACACGTCGTAAGTAAGAGTAACAAACAAAAACAACAATTAATTATAAAATCTCTTTGGAATATTGGAGTCTATAATATATGAATAACGTCTAAGTTATTTTAAGCTATAGACTAGAAGCTGGTCGTAAAACCGCAAGTAGGTCACAAACGATGCTTAAATTGCAAATGGTGGGGCCAGATAGGCCAGGAGATGGAATCCAACCTATATATCTAATGAATATTTAATTTAGCCTTACAAACTTCTCAAGGAATCTTTATATTATAAAAAGTTTCTGCGTCTGTACATTATGATATAAGAATAAAACTTTACAGCACACCACCTAAGCGCACACCTAGGCTGACTTTTTCCAGTACTCCTATCTATATTAACTTTATAGAGTAATTCTAATTTCATCAATCTTTTCAACATGATTCAATCAAAGTCGCTTTTAACTTTTAATAAACACAAATGAAATTTGCAACATTAAGTTATTATTTGTACAGTTGCCGTCCATGTTCCTTCGAGACAGTTACAGACTGACACAACGTCTATTTTTGCTGCAAAAAGGTAGGCACTTGTACTGTTTTTTGATCAATGTCATATATTCGGCATTAAGTTACTCGTTAGGTAATGTAATTTGTTCTATATTAAATCATATTGTTACTGTTAATTCTTAGCATCAAGTAAACTATATTCAAGGTAACTTACTTTCGTAATAAAATTACATCCGTCGCTCGGACTATAATATCCCAAGTAACTTTTGTTTGCTCCAGTAAGCTTTCAAAGCCTGACCACATGACGACGCGGTGAAAGTCAACCAAAGGGTTTTCGTTTGATTTGTTGTTTCTGTCCTCTAAATGATTACACCACAATCTTATTTCGGATCACGTAATGTCACTTATTCCATTACTTAAAGATATATTGCTGTACTGGAGTAATAAATTTTGTATATTCAGTTTTATAAAAGTACTCTTTCAAAAAGAAATCGAATGTGTGTTATTTTTTTTACGATCTCTACATTTTTACATTCTTGATAATGTAATGTATGTTCATAGGCACATAAGTGAATTTGCTAGAAACTGTCATAACCATAATGTTAACACCAGGAACAGAAATTAACTTAAAATGCTTAGTACTCGGCTAAGTCGAGTAAGTAAGTCTTTTGTGGGGCGATGTACATGCTTTTACCACAAGATTCCACAAAATTTACATGTTAAAAAACGTTTGTGTGGTAAAAGTTACTATAACATAAATGACTTTCTTAATGATACCACAGATTGGGAATGGAGCAACCGCCCTCAGACTATTGAATAATATGTTTAATTGTACAATATTACTTTGTAAACATATTTTTTCGACGAAAAAAAATCCCGCTGAGTGTGTTGCGCCCGTTCTTCTCAGGTCTCAGGCATTCGTTTTGAAATGGGTGGTAGTTTTTGACTTTCAATAAGTGATGTCACATCCTGTTTTGAATAAAAATATTTGAATTTGAATGGCAAGACTAATTAGGCTACATACAGCTACAGATGATGGGATGGCTTAGATGGTTGCGAAACTGAAGTGGCAGTGGGCAAGGCACATAGCTCGACGGACAGATGGCCGTTCGGGCAGTAAAGTCCTCAAATGGCAACAACCTACTGGAACACGCAGTTTTGGTAGGCCTCCCACGATCTGGTCAAGATTGCCGGAATACGATGGATGAGGGAAGCGCAGGACCGATCATCATGGCGATCTTTGGGGGAGGCTTTTGTCCAGCAGTGGATGTCTTCCGGCTCAAATGATGACGATGATGATGAGGCTACAAAGTAGGCACTACATTTGATGAAAAATATGAATGACAAGAATTGACGATAATTTCAACATTGATAGAACTGAGCATATAGGTTGTTTGTTATATGATGATTAATTTGGGTGTGTTCACATTACTGTCGGCGCCAACAATCAGTTGAGCAACGATGTTGCGCCTGGGCGATATTTATTCGATTACTCAAAGAACTTCGTTCAAAAACTTGATCGGCTGTGCACATTTTTTTATAAAAATAAGGGACGAGACGAGCAGGACGTTCAGCTGATGGTAATTGATACGCCCTGCCCATTACAATGCAGTGCCGCTAAGGATTCTTGAAAAACCCAAAAATTCAGAGTGACACTGCAATTGCGCTCGTTACCTTGAGACATAAGATGTAAACTCTCATTGGCCAGTAATTTCGCTACCTACATCGCCTTTCAGGCAGAAACATGTGTAAACATTACTGCTTTACGGCAGAAATAGGCGCCATTGTGGTACCCATCATCTAGCCGGCATCCTGTGCAAAGCCCACTGGCACTATGATGATATACGGTGATCACCTACCATGAAGACAGCCCCATGCTCGTCCTTATTTATCTTATAAATGAATAAAAAGCAAAATTTTTCACATTATAATACCAGCCGCTTGTTAAAACTATTTTAACTGTCGAATTATTTTGTTGTCCTTTTTTGACAAGTTTAAGTGACGATTAGTTTGTGTCTGTATTTTTATTTTAAAAGAGTATGCTCTCTAGATTATACCATACCACAGAACAGGTAATAGACATCTTTTTAAACTCTTCAACAAACAATCGTACGGTTTACTTGGTGTTAAGTGATCACCGCTGCAAACATTCTCAGCACCAGAGGAATCATAGGCGCGTTGTCGGTATAGTAACATCGTAAACTTAGTATACTACCGTCTCAGTAAACTAATTTTATGTCCAGACAGTCTCTTTTTTTTTCTATGAATATAAAGGACGAGACAGGCAGGACGTTCAGCTGATGGTGATTGATACGCCCTGCCTATTACAATGCAGAGCCGCTCAGGATTATTGAAAAAACCCAAAAATTCTAAGCGACACTACAATTGCGCCCGTCACCTTGAGACATTAGATTTTAAGTCTGATTTGCCCAGTAATTTCACTAGCTACGGCGCCCTTCAGACCGAAACACAGTTATGCTTACACATTACTGCTTCACGGCAGAAATAGGCGCCGTTATGGTACCCATTATCTAGCCGGCATCCTGTGCAAAGGAGACTGTCACTGGTTGCTTGCTGTTAGACAACCGATAAAAACAGGCCAAGAATATTAGTTTAGTGGGTGACAAGCTACACTTTGTGTAAGTGTGCGTGAATTGCTCAAAATAGAGGTTACTTCTAAAGTCTATTTTGTCAACGTTTTCATAGCTGTCATAGTCTATCAAGACATATAAATAATATAAGACTACCGTTATAGACGAATCCTGTGTGAAAGTGAGATAACTGTCCTTAAATAAAAACCTAGATGTGAGAAATAAATGGAATAGATGAATACCATGAAACTATCCATTAGTCTCCTGTAAAATTGGACCGCGTTTGAATTTTTGTGTTTTTTATCGTTTTTGTTCTGTGTTTTAGCGGATATTAATTAAAAAATATAATGGTGTCGTGTTCTGTATAAGATTGTGTTGTTACATATATTAACAATCCAAATAAAGAAATATTTTAAAGGTAAATTTGTTTGTAAGGTTGATTTCTCAATAAGTACTACTTTCGTGATGTTAATTTTAGTAGAACATATTATGCGCGGAGAATGTTCAAAATACTATCTTCGCACCTCATTAAGGCTACTGGAAACCCAAGCGCTGTCAGCTATCTCGGTCAACATAAGTATAAATTAAATATAATATTCCAATATTGACAATCAAATATTTGTATCCCGATATATTGGCGAATTGTGCTGTACACCAATTCATTGTTAACAACTATGCTACCACGATTCATACAAATAAATCATTTCATTTCATTTCAACGGCCTTGGTATCCAACGCGGTAATGCTGCCAGTATTCTTGGTACGTAATGGTAGTTTTAATTTTATGTAGTCGTAGTATTGTAAATATAGTTATAAGATTTGTTTTGTTTGAATAATAAAATATATATTATGCACTAAAATACTAAATATTGCATTTTATATACGGAGTAAACAAGTTATTATGTTAAGATAATAATAATTTAAGAAAATACGTGTTAGAAAATTAAAAATGGTATACGTGAATATGACGCCGTTTATCAATATTTGTCATAGGGATTTATATTTCATTTCAATCGTTATTTATGCAACTGTTGTGTAATAAGGGGTATTAAAACACGAATGTGGATTTATTATATAGTATCACATGAGTGTTTTAATACCTAATTATCAACAGTTGCATACAAGATTTTATCTACACCCAGAATCCTCTAAAAGATTCTGAAACAGTTAGCTTACTGCTAACATTAAAACAGCCAGTCCTAGTAGTAACCTAATATCATCCATTACTGAGTATATACAAGTAAACTAAGTATTAATGAAAGAATTATTTATTTTAGTAGTAATTTACATTTTGTATAGTGCAATAATTAAAATTCACTTGAATATTATGTTCTTTTGCAGGGTTTAAAATGAATCGCTCATTTTTTGTAAACAAAACAATAAAAATATCGAAGAAAAATGGCGGGGATTCAAATAAAGAAAATGTTATTTTTTTGAAATTCATACAGATACCACGCATCGAGCAATAAGAATGTGGCTGTCTGTTATGAAGGGATTGAAAAAAAAAATAGGATTGTTGTTATGAAATTCAGTACAACATTACAGCATTCGTTTGGATGATGTAATGGTTAATAGAACATTGGGTGTTTTAATGTTGGCAATAAGCTAACTGTTTCAGAATCTTTAATAGAGGATTTAAAGCATGGGTGTAGATAAAATACTATACACTTCACTGACTCACTAACACATCTGTAAAACTAGCACACATGAACATTTTAAATTAGTCTCGCCGTAATGAGAGTGTTTGTCTATTACGCTACCGTCAATACGAAGTTTATGATTAAAATGCAGATTAAGTAACGAATGACATTAAATCTGGATTCTAAATAACCCTCAATTATACATACATACAGTCAGTGAATGCACACATTTATATTACACATTGCAATAAAATACTACGTACTAAAATACAATCATCCCCACCATCTGGATGTGTGGCGTTCCTCCACAGTGCGGTTTTCAAGGAGCTTTCTTCCACGTACAATGAAACTGTGGAATGAGTTATTTAACTAAATTATGCGGTATAATAATATTTTCATTGGTTATTTTTAATACCTTTTTTTATAACAATAAAGTTTTTTCTACTAACGTAAAATGGAATAATAATGTTTTAAAGGATTTTTGTTTTATAACGCCAAAGCCAAATAACTATTTACGTGCTTTACATAAGTTCACACACACTTATTTTTTATTTGTGAGTTATCTCACTTCTATTTAATATCCAAATTCAAATAATATATAACCGCAAACGGAGACTTGTACAGACATACCATGATTTATAAAAAAGCTGATATTTCGGAAGGTTTTCTACACAAGTTCAAATACAAAATTAAAACAACAATGATTGGAGCAACTTCTAAGATATACAAAAAACGCCTATATTTAAAAATGAGAAGCGAAACTGTATAATGAAATATCATTTTTCTACTATTTACAACTTTACAGAAATTGGTTTAATTGAAATTAAATTTATTCTGTTTATTATATTAAGTCTTTTTATTTTATCATTTTTCAAACGAACATATTATTCTTTACACCATTAAACTGAACAAAAAACTTAGACAAAAAAAAACAACATGGCACGTAGCCGAAAATCGTGGCGACATTGCTATAAAATTTCTATCATACGTTGATAATGTTTTTGAAGTAAAACTTCTTTACGCGAAACTACAAGGTAACTGGACGACAATGCAACGGAACCGGAAGTCCGTTACGGCAAGATGGCGTCACGTTTCTGTACTATCCGGTTATTGGTTTCTTCTTCGATTATTAGGACAGGCAAAGGGTTCGAGACCATACAGCCATATTGATATGTGATAATTAATAATCTTACCTTCAATTTCTTAGTTTCAATCATTTTATTTAATGAGTGAAAATTTTAAAACGTGCAAGTGGTATTAATGAATTATAAATACAATATAAAATGAAAAAAAAATCAGTTAAAAGAAATGGCGGAATTCCAGCATCATTTTACTCTTTTATCAATTCATAAGAATAAAAGAGAAAATCAAGAACCTGATAATGACTTGATGTGTAGAAAAGTGTAAGTGTTTATTTTCTAATGAATAATATCAGTATAACTCTATATCATTCTTTGTAAAATAAATAAAATGTCACTTGTTAATATAACGTAAGTTTAATGATATTTTTTTTATTTTAGGTAGAGAATGAGATGCCAACTTTGTTCAAAAGATGAGGTTGTATAGTTAGCGTTTCCTTGAAAATAAATTACAAAATCTTACAATGCTCCTAGCTCTTCAGCAATACGTGAGTGCTTAGTTGGTAACACAGCTTCAATTAATGTTAATAAGTTAAGTTTTACTTCAGTCGCGGTTTTGTTTGAATCTTAACCAGCTGATGGAAACTTTACACTTATTTCGCCAAAGAGTTAATACAACATCAATTTGAATTGCGTTCGTTAACATCAACTCTTTTGTAAGGTCTTAGCGTTGTCATGTTTCGCTCAATATTAACAATCACCTAATGACTTCACTTTTTTTCTCTATAACGCTTACAGCGTTTCACTCCATCTATTATATCTTAGTCTATGGCTTTGAATAATAAATTGTGCCAAGAACGAATCGAGCGATAAATCCAGCTTAGATAAATGAGGGTGAAATAAGGATTGAGTTTTTAATATTATCAAAAGATTTAAAATTCTTTCCGTTGAGCTTGCTTTATTTTATTTTAACAATAAGTTTCAATTTGTTCTAAATTATGTTTGATGATCAAGTTCTTCAGACGGTTTATTATGAAGTACTAACAACTTGTTACAACTATCTTATTGATAATGACACCAAAAGCATAGTAAACTAAACCATATCGAATTGTTTTGTCGCTTTCTATGAAACGTTACTTTTTTTTAATGAAAATAAGGAATGAGATGAGCAGCACATTCAGCTGATGGTACGCCTGGCCCATTACAATGCAGTGCCGCTCAAGATTATTGAAAAACCCAAAAATTCTGAGCGGCGCTACAACTGCGCTCGTCACCTTGAGTCATAAGATGTCAAGTCTCATTTGCCCAGTAATTTCACTAGCTACGGCGCCCTTCAGACCGAAACACAGTAAGTAACACATCCGGTGAAAGGAGCCTGCCACTGGTAGGATGAGAGTAGGTACTTGAAGGAAAGGGACAAAACAATTCGAGGCTTAGCTGTTTTTACGATCGAAAAGAGTTATTATAGGGCGACGGTGATCATTAACGACCCCTCTACGCTCGTTTGACCCCCTTTCCCATAAAAAACGAGGATAAAGACCGTTCCAGTTGGTTGGCAGTCAAACCTTGGTATTCGACTTTATTTCCGTATATTTGAAACTGAAACATAAGAAAGTGCGTATCAATTTAAAATAGCCTTCGTCTACTGCACACATCCGCAACACTAGGGGTCAAGAATGCGATACGGGCCTTTGAAGTGGGAGTATGCTCTTTTCTTGAAGGTCTCTAAGCCATATTGGTTCGGGAAAACAGCAGCCGGTAGTTGATTCCACAAAGTGGCTGTGCGAGGCAAGAACTTTCTTCCAAAACGCGCGGTTGTGGAATACCTGACGTCAACGTGATGTGGGTACCTTGCACGTAATGTCCGATGGTGGAATTCAGCTGCTGGAATTAATCCGAACATCTACTCAGTGCTGAGGCGATCAGAGAGAACATCTCTACGCAACGCCATAGAATCAAACCGATCTGAGATGACTTGATCGTCGATGATTTGAGCCACTCTTCGTTGCATGCGGTCAAATGGAAGAAGCTAGCACTGGGGAGCGCCGACCCAGAGGTGAGAACAGTACTCCATGTGATGCTGAAATTGCGCCTTATATAGTTGCGGTAGCTTATAGTGAAGTACTGTCTCGTCTAACTGAGAACACCAAGCTTTTAGGAGGCCAGTTTGGGCTTCTCTACCAAGTGACGACGGAACTGAACGTCGCTCGATATATCAACTCTAAGTATACAGGCTGTGGCAATTAGAGGAGTGCTATCGATTCGAGGGGATACGACAAAGGAAGACTTTTTAGCGGTGAAAACTTCAACTTGTGTCTTCTTAAAAGTTGTGTCAAACATAAGTTTAAATGGGAACAAATTTTGTCGACCCCATCCCGAGACTTTACAAATTTCAGAAAAACTTCAGACACAAGTTTGCTCCGGTTCTTGTCAACGCTATTCCGGAACATCTTGGATCGGCCGGTGAAGGTAGCATACCCTGTGCTGTCTGCATAGCAATGAATACGGCTGATTTGAAGCATATCATTGATATACAGTATGGGCTTAAAGTCGGAGCATAAACCGTTGATAACAACCTTGATGCTCCGATCCGCCAGAAAGCTAGTGACCCATTTGCCTAACCTCTTAGGAAGCCTATAAGATAGCAGTTTCGCTATAAGTGCTTTATGCCTCACCCAATCGAAGGTCTTCATAATGTCCAAACTCACCGCCAACGCCTCTCCCTTTGACTCAACCGCTTGCTCCATTTATGGGTGAGGTATGCAAAAAGATCACCAGCTGAGCGACCCTGACGGAAACCGTACTGGCAGTCGCTGATTAGCTAGTGCTCCTCTAGGTTTCCCAAGAGCTGGCGATTGGTACTTTGGAGGTAATGGCAATGGGGCGGTTGTTGGGCGGATCTGAACGTACACCGTTCTTATAAATGGGGTGCACGAAAGCCGCATTTCGGGACTACACCTGATGAGCAGAAGAGCCGGAAAAGACGGGTAAGGATCGGAACTAACTCCGGAACACATGTCCGCAGCACAATTGGGGAATGCCATTAGGCCCACTCAATTCATGAATGTCAAAGGTGAATCTCCGCCATGTGTGATTACTCGCACCGCGGAATATGCGGTGTGGTGCACCTTGGACGTCCAGAGTAGAGTTGAATGCAAAAAAGGAGCCCAGGAGATTTTTCTTTTGAGTCATGTGCCAGCTAGTCGTCGTCTCTATGCAGTGGCGGAATAGCTGGTTGGCAGAAGTTTCCTTGGACAGCTTTGGCGAGTGACCAGTACGCACGAGTTCCCGATTGAAGGCGTCTCTCAAATCTCTCGCCAATTCTGCGAATGTTTTAATTCTCTAAAAAATGTTTTCATTTAAGTATTATTAATGAAAATATTATCATTACTATCGAACATCTCACATCAAAGTGGTCATTTCTTCCTAGGAAAAACACATGGTGTATGTGTTTAAAAAACTCCTTTTGTGATTCCTTTCGTATTGCAGTCAGCATAAGTAGCAATTAATATTTTATCTATTATATAAAATTATTATATTATTATTAATTGAAATTGTCAAATAATTCCTGAGATAATAATATTATGAGTTAAACATCTAAATCCGTAATCCTGTTGAGTTGATAGCAATTTCAGGAGCGATTACTCTTTGTGTAATATTCTATTGTTCCTGACGCTAGCTGACAAAAGGGTTCGAAAACAAACGTTTTCAGATCATTAAGAAACGGTGGAGCTACCTAATATGCCACTGTAAAATCTCTATTAAGTGAGCTCTTGTTAAATTAATGGTATAATATTGTGGATGTATCCCGCGCCTTGGTTCGCGCGGAAATTTTGGTGTGTTGACCAAAAACCTTATTACCCATGCACTGTGAATAACAAAATGAATCTATCCCACGGGAATCTTATATTTACTTGGTATCAAAAGTAGCAAGCTTACTTACGCAAGCTTTTAAGTTTAAGCGGCAACTGGCACCACATATCCTCTGTAGGCGGATGGAAAATTGTCAACATTTATTTATGTATTTATTTAGACACTTCAACAGAATATATATTAATACATTTACAAATACAGATTTAGCATTATTTACAATTCTTATGTAACCTATAAGAGAAATGCACAGAATTGACTAATAATAATTTAAAGTAAGTGTGTTATACCTAAGTACAAATGTGGAAATTAATTTAAGTTTAAATGAATGTTAGTATTTTATTTTTAAGTAAGTGAATATAACTACATTTGAGTGTTTCCTAACAAGCATATTATATTTTTCATCAGCTCTGATAATTGGAGAGGATTAGGAGTTCATTCCTCATTTTATAAGGGGTCTGCTAGATGTATTATGAATACTTTTACCCATAACATAAATTACTATTGACCGGAAAGGCAAAAGATAAGTCAGAAAATCAACCAAACTGTGGACTGATGGCGTAGAGAGTGCAGTGCAGGTCCAGTCCATACTGGATGCAAAAAAAAATGGAATGCTGTGGAAAACTAGAGGAGGCCTTTACTTAAACGAAATCCAGCGTTTCGACATTAATATGAGCATCTAACCCTACACGTTAAATATTATTTTACTATATATATTCTATACGCAATTTAGGTACAAAAGCCTTCATAGCAAGATTAATTCACAGTAAATTTTTATTAATGTTATTAATTAATTTAATATACGCTTCCAAGAGAAAAGCGAGAATCATTGGTCTTGTAATAAGCAGATAGAGCTCTGCAGCCTTCCATTATAGAATGTGTGTAATTCTTTATTAAAAAAAAATATGATATCTTTGATTAAAATTCAGGTGTAAATCTTTTCAAGTAATTTGTTATTTTTTTAAAGCGATAACACTTACTTCTGGGTTTATTACACAAATTAAATTTGAAAACAAAAGTTATGAACCATGCGGGACTCAAACCCACGACCTCTCGCGTTTAGTGCGAGTGCTCTTCCAACTGAGCCAACCGTTCGAGTGACGCCACGTTCATAAATCTTGATGTCTTAGGTTGTCAGAGGTCGCGGGTTCGAGTTCCGTATTGTTCATATGTTTTGTTTTCAAACTTTTCGAGTAAATCAAACATTTTTTTTAAATTTAACTGTTAAATTCAAAGTAACTTAATTAACAACTCCTAGAAGTTGAGTATCAATAGAACTGGTCAGAAATTCACAGATTCCAATTAAATATTTATTAGACGCTTATAAAATTGAATGTACGCAAAATGCTGCAATCAATGCACTGTATTACAAAGACTAAAACTTAAGGGGCCAGTTAATGTCTTAGATTAAGGATTGCCGCTGCGCTCCAACTAGATATCGCAGGCGTAGTCGCAAAGGGCGGCAACTTACTACGCCCAAGTACTCGAGCTAAAATTCCGGGTTCCGAAGTAAGACTTTGTAAAAAAAATGTTTTCTTACAATTTCTGAGTTTGTGGTTTTGTATCGGGCGATCATAGTTGAAGAAAAGATAGTATTATGTATGAGTATACCTTAATATATTCTGACGTCATGCGCACCACGTACTACTACATAGACACCAGAGAGAGACAGAGAACATAAATATGAAAGCGGTGATTGTAATGTCTTTCATAGCGGTTGAAATCATGTGTCATTCTAGCAACATGTACCAGGACTTCATATGAAGCTTAGAGGTTCCTGCACAATGCAAGTTTCACTTCTGACATGTGTACTTTGATACACACTAAATTTTTTTTAAGATTGAGCCACAGCGACATGGTTTTAAGTGGAAGCGTGAAAGTAGCTACACTGAATGGTAGCTAAGTTAAGCTAGCTGTTATTTCCATTATTAAGTTTGATAGCGCGATCTATCAGATTGCTTTAGTCTACACGTGTACTATAAAATATGATTGTTGTGACGTCACGCCGTTTGTTTTATTGTACAACACGGCTTCTGAACGCAATCACTCATACTGTAACGTTTGTGAGACAGCTATGAATCTGACTTACTCACTGTGCATATATTTAATATTATTCTATGTCAAAATTAATCTATTTTGAAAGAAATCTCACATAAAATAAAAATAACATAATAAAAGGATTAAAAATAAGTATTGACATAAAATAAATGTTTGGTATGAGCTTTGAAAATTGTACTCTATTTTGCTAGCCAAAATATAAAAAATGAAAGCTTAAAATGTGGGAAGACAAAATAAAATCCATGACCAGATAAACATAGATCTTAGAGAGACTTTAAATCCGAAATTATGAAATAATATTATTATATATTATTTATTATTATTTACAAAATATAAATATATAGTAGGGTAGTACGTATTTAATCAAATATATAAAATTCTCATGTCGCGGTGTTTGTAGTTAAACTCCTTCGAAAAGACTTGACCGATTCTCATGAAATTTTGAGTGCATACTGGGTAGGTTTGAGAATCGGACAACATCTATTTTTCATCCCCCTAAATGTTAAGGGTGGTTCACGCCGAATTTTTTTTTTGGACATTTTTTTTTAACTTGTTTGATTATCAAATTTTCACCCATCTACGATCAACAGTTACTTTTGTATCGCGATTTTAATATCGGCAATACAACGTTTGTTGGGTCACCTAGTTATTCAATACAATGGTTGTTACTCGACTACTACTATATTTAGAATGCTGGTTTATTTACTGGCTCATCATGAGAGGACTTTTCCCCCGATGCCATGTTGTCGTTACATTTTAGGAGACCTGTATGAAATATCATTGACCTGTCGCAGGGAAATGATGATAACAGAGATTTGGTCAATTCCATAAGTGATTTGATCAAATCACGGAGTATGTTTAAAGAACAACATGATTTTATCATTTCTCTAAACAAATGTAGTGATTTGATCAAATGCCAGGGTTGGTTCCGTGAAATGACAATGAGTGACGCGACTTGAATTATTTATTTATTTTATTTATGCAGTATTTGTTTTTGATAAAATTAATTAAAAAAAAAGCAAACGGGAAGTGAGTAAAATTTAACTTGCAAGATTTATTACAGACAGACAACGGGACAGGTGAAATTAAATAAAAATGCTTGTCATAATAATAAAAATTAAAAAACGTGATAAAAAAATAAAGAAATTAGAAAAAAACAAGACGTACCCCAGGCTCGAACCTGAGACCTTCTGCACGAAAAGACATAGAAATATCTATATAGATCTAGTAAGTAAGTGTTAGGTTATTTTCGTTACGGAATTTCTGGATTCGGTCTCCACGCTCAAGAGCCGCGATAGAAGCTATGCAATAGCTTAAAATAATCAAACTTTTAAATATGTAAGACACTTATTATTGCTTGTTGTTTCATTTCAGCCAGCGAACCAAACTAGGTTCACAACGCGAAAATGTTCCTTATTCTCAGAACATTTGCATATAGTAGAACTTTTAAGCATCACGGGTTTTAATTAATTTATAAAACCTAAATGAATAAGTAATATCTCTCAATATATTCTTGATAATGTAATGTATGTTCATAGGCACATAAGTGAATTTGCCAAAAACTGTCATAACCATAATGTTAACACCAGGAACAGACATAAGCTTATAATGCCAACTACTCGACTAAGTCGAGGTAGCAAGTATTTTGTGGGGCAAATGTTCAAAGGGAAAATGTTCAAAGCAAAAGTATTACGTTATTCAAAAGAATTGTTAAAAAACGATTGTGTGGTAAAGGTTACTATAACATAAATGACTTTCTTAGTGATACCACAGATTGGGAATGGAGCGACCGCCCTCAGGCTATTAAATAATAAGTATAATTGTACAATGTCACTTTGTTACTTTAATGGTAAAACATATTTTTGATGAAAAAAAAACCCGCTGAGTTTGTTGCGCTCATTCTTCTCAGGCCTGAGGCATTCATTTTGGAATGGGTGGTAGTTTTTTGACTTTCAATAAGTGATTTCACATCCTATTTTGAATAAAAATACTTGAATTTGAATTTGAATGTTCACTTACCATCAGGTAAATATATTGGTTAGACTCTTATGCTGGTATATCCACCCATTCAATAAAATAACCATCATTAACATTCAATTTATCAAACTTAAGCCTTAATATCAATTTGCACAGTGAGTAAGTCAGTAAAAATAGAGCTTTATGAATAATGAGAATAGGGATTGTTTTGATGTTACAATTTCAATTTTCCTCACTTTTCAGGGTGACAGTTGTTCATGTGAACTTGAATTATTCACAGGGCTTGAGTTGGCTATTATACTTCGTATATACCGTGTCATGTATAAATCGAATTCGCTTAAATGGGGGCGCTAGTATCGTTTCAATCTGTTGTATTTCCGCCATAATATCTTATTTGCGTAAAACAATAACGTAAAATATTGTGTGGTTTTACGAAACCACAGTAAAAGTGAAACTTACTTTTTTTTTTCAAGTTTTTCACATAATAGACATTTAACTAAAAATCTTTGGAATAATATTCCATTATGGGTATAAAATCGTTTTTTCTATCTTAATTTTATACTTGGAAAATTGGAATGATAATGGGAAATAATAAAAGTAGACTAAGTCTCCAACTTATATTTTTATTGAACTCTGTGCTCTCTTAGCCCTGGTTAAAAATATTGATTGAAAAGGATTAAAAATGATGACATTTGAATACTTTCAATTCTTTTTCTTGTATATAGTTTATATATAGTTATAGTTATATATAGTTTACATGGGGTGACTGATTCCCAATACTTTTCAATCAATATTTTTAATCAGGGAGAGTACGACGTACATAATACTTAACAATTATTTAGATTATATACACATATTAAAAATCTAAAAACAATATTTTATAAGGGTTTCATTCAATAGTCTATAACAATACACGGTCAGCTGCTACGAACTATAGGCGCCGCCCGACCGTCACGCGACATGCAACACACAGACGAAAAAGTTTGAGACGATGTAATAAAAGTTTCACTTTAAAAAACTTCACCAAAATACCTTAGATCTATTAAGTAAAAACCTTTTCTCATACTATTTATAATTTATTATAATTAACACTTAGTTCGTTTGCTTGCCACACGATAACATATAATGGACATAGTAAACAATGCTAAAATCGATCGATTTGATAGAAATTAGGGCGACCTTTATAGACATATAAATCCGCGTGTGTCTTCATCGATACCTGTTGACCTTAAATAGTATTTCTTCATCGATTACTGTACTATTTTTATCAGAATAACTGCAACTGTTGTGTTCGTAAAAGGTCTTATTGCCACTCGATAGGTTTCACTTTTGTGTGCATTCGATAAGATTCTAGTCTTTTAAATTATTAGTCAATTAAAATATTGGTAAGATTTACCAGTAGGAGGCTCCTTTGCACAGGAAGCCGGCTAGATTATGGGTACGACAACGGCACCTATTTCTGCCGTGAAGCAGTAATGTGTAAGCATTACTGTGTTTTGGTCTGAAGGGTGCCGTATCTAGTGAAATTAATAATAATAATGATAATAACTTTATTTCCCAAAAATTACAATAATTAATAATAGTTAGTAGTTACAAGTTACAAATAGTTCTAAATTATATTATTAATTATTTACATACAAAACAGGGAGCAAAGACAGCTAAACTAGTATGAACTGTTTTTCAACTGTCAGAGACTTCTCGGTACAAGATATTATTACCTATATAGTCAATTAAATTATCAAAATCAGATAAAATTAAATAAAAGTATAACTTCTAAGAATGTGTGTCTATGTGTTTGTGTGTGTGTGTTTAGATATGTTATTATGATTTGTTTATATTTATTAAGTTGTTTTATTGTGTAAAATTCTCGGTCTCATGGAAATTCAGCCCATGGAGCCAGTTTTTCGTTGTCTTTTTGCATTGTAATAAAGTCTGTGTTGTTTAGTCTTGCGTTGGCTGCATTATATAACTGGTTACTGTAAATATAGAATTGTCGTCTTGCCAAATTTGTTTTATGTGGGGGAATTTGACATACTTCACTTTTATTTCGTTTCAGAATAGGTCCGAACGTTAAATGTTTATGCTTCTTTAAGATAGTCATTTGCAGGTAAAGTTGGCGGACCGTAAGTACACATGATTCTAAATAGACGCAATTAGTGTTATATCTGAGAGTTTTTCTGAGTAGGATTTTTAGAATTCCTCTGTTTCCGCGTTCTAGCTGCATAAGTGTACTAATACCGACACCTCCCCATACTGTCACACAATATTTTAATAGGCTTTAAGCTAGAGCTTAGTAAACGTAGTTAGTGTTTCAAGATCAGCTCCATTTCTAAGCCTACGCAAAATGGGAATTAGTTTCCTCAGGCGTAGAGTAAGGTTTTGAATATGTTCTTTCCAATTGAGAAAACGATCTACAGTGAGCCCCAGGTATTTAATGCACGTTACTGAATGTAGAGATTGGCAATTACAAATATTAGTACTATCAGTGCATGTATGCAATTTTGTACTATCATTTTGTTTTGGTAGAGTGTTTTGACGATGACTAAACGTAATAAATTTTGTTTTTTCTACATTTAACGTGAGTTTACAGTCATTTAACCAGCACATGACTTCTCTCAAAGCATTTTCAGAATGTGTACGGGTCTCGTTCCAATTTCTTCCATGTAAAAGCAATACTGTGTCATCAGCATATGAAGTGATATCACAAGAGGTAATTTTTTGACTGCACAATCCAAATATATGTATAAGGAAGAGTGTTGGCCTTAGTACACTCCCTTGCTGAACTCCATGGTAAATGTTTGTCTCTTGATTTAATAAGTTGCCAATCTTTACACATTGTGTACGTTCAGAAAAATAACTTTGAAACATCTCTAGCACTATTCCACGAACACCAACTCCTTCTAATCTTGATAATAGAATTGGAACGGAGACAGTATCAAAGGCTTTAGCAAGGTCTAAAAATATACCAAGTACTTTTTGCTTATTTTTAAGGTGTCTGGCAATCGATTCAGTCAGAAGGAGACAAGCATCTTCTGTACGTTTACCCTTAACAAAGCCAAATTAATTTTCAGAAAGTATCTTATTCTTATGGAAAAACTTTGTAAGTCTATTATTAATATTTTTTACTAAAATCTTAGATAAAGATGGTAGTAACGATATCGGCCTGTAGTTAACGAAACTGTTTCGGTCACCATTTTTATATACTGGACAAACTAGTTCTTTTTTAAATGCTTTCGGAAAGGTACCACTTTGCAGGTATATATTAAAAATATGAGTCGGTGGGGGTACTAGGGCATCTTTGCATTTTTAATGACTAGTATCGGAATGTTATCAAGGCCAGCAGCAGAATCATTCTTCAAGTCCAGTATTTGACTCTCTACTTCTTTGAAGTCAGTAACAAATAGTGCCATTGATTCATTTGGTGCAAAATTAGTAGTTGTGGTGGTACTAGACGTGAAACCGTTCGTAGTGGGTATATTTTGACATAATTTCGAACCTACATTTGCAAAGTATTCATTAACTGCATCAATAGCTATCTTGCATAGTTTGAAGAAGTTCATACGGAGGTGGTTGCTTTTGATTAAACATTGATATCTCATTAATCGTTCTCCACATAGCTTTTGTATTCTGGGCAAATAAGACTTAACATCTTATGTCTCAAGGTAACGAGCATAATTGTGGTGCTGCTAAGAATTTTTGGGTTTTTCAAGAATCCTGAGCGGCACTGCATGTAATGGGTAGGGCGTATCAATTCCTATCAGCTGAATATCCTACTCGTCTCGTCCCTTATTTTCATAAAAAAAAATGTTTGCTTCTTTTTCGGCATATCAGTACAGTGACGCTTGAAAATCAAAAATTATGTTGCTTATTGCTTATTTATATAAGTACTCAGAGTTTATGACAAAAAAATGGGAAACAATATTATGGCATTATTATTGAGATCCCAGAAACATATCGAGTTATCCTCATTAGCCGGAAGACGCCCACTGCTGGACAAAGGCTTCACGTCAAGATCACCACGACTATCTGGTCCTGCGTTGCCCTCGTCCAACCTATTCCGGCAATCTTGACCAGATCATCGGTCCATCTTGTGAGGGCCAACCAACACACGTGGTCGCCATTCGAGGAGTTTGCTGTCCGTCAAGCTATGTACCCTGCCCACTGAAACTTATCGTGTGACCTAAATAAATAGCTGAATATGTAGCAGAATTCATCTCAGTCAACAAAAACAAATAAAATACAGAAATATTAGATACACAAAATAGTTATCTATTTAATACGTAACTCACGAACCTCTTACGACCCTCGTTAGGATAAAAGTCTGATTGGTTAGAGCATCACTCGACACTTAAGCTCAGGGAGTATCAGCTAAATACTCCGTTAGACTAATGGGTCAAGTATTGGGTTAGCCAGTTCACAAGGGGTCACTTCAACACAGACTTTCTATCTTTATATTTTTGAAGTTATACTTCTTTAGGCGCGTTATGAAAAAATTATGAGAGCGAAATTTTAAGATGCGCGCATCACTGTATCACACAAGTAGCAAGGTTGGTTCTTAAAATTTTCTGACGTTTGCGACATTCGTTATTTTGTTTTTGTTTTTGGTTATTAGGATAGGCAAAGTGTTCAAGCCCATACAGCCGTATTCGTTATTTAATAATGAATTGTCTAAACCATCGTTGCAAGATTTTTACAATATTGTTCTTTCTATAAACGTAGAATAGCACGAGGAATAAATAATTTTAAGGATTTTTGCTTTGTTAGGCCAAACAAGTATAACTTCTTGCGTGCATACGTAAGTACAGACACACTTTTTTATACTGTATCTTAATCATATTAATCCTTTGCCAACACGTCCCGCGCGTCCGTAGAAGCTGCCTGCTGTGCTGTTTTGGCGCCGAACCTGGCGCCGGCCACTTGAGACGCTGTAACCACTTGTGTTTGCAATAGTCGAATTATCATTTTGTGATTTATGTTACGGGTTGCTAGATAAAGCAACAAGCTTGGTGTCAAAAAACGTGATTTATGATTCTACGAGAAATTGTGACTATTTTTCTAAATGCGTCGGGATCAAATAAATTATTTGTATTATTTTTACTATTATTACACGTTATCATATAATCGTATCGATTTCTTTCAAAACAAAAATGGCCGCCGCTAGATAATGCCAATAAAAAACTAATATATTTTATCTTCAAAAGCGTTACACTTTGTTTTATGGCTCTTAGAACCAAGAGCAATTAATAATACACCCGGTAAAAAAATCTCTCTGGTGTTTTTCTAGGGTTACGTAGATATTGACGGTTTTTGACGCCTGTATTATCGTGTCCACGGAGACACGGTAGGACCATAAAAACACTTATGCACTGGAACGTAGAGGTAACTTCATTTCTACACAATTTCTACATATAAAATATAAATTATTTCTCAAGTATTGTATGGACTTATGTATAAGTAAGATATACCAGGTACAAGGAATAGATAACGCACTATACACTATTTATTTATTTATTATTACAAGGAAACATAACAAACACATCACAAGAACGGAACAACATAGGAAAGAGATACAAAATATAAATGTAGATGCGTCCTAACACATGTTTCACAAATACAATAATAACAAAAAGAAAAATCAAGGGTATACAGTCACAAACGCAAACATTCACAGAAGTAACTAATTTAAAAGATGTAGATAAATGAAATTAATTAAAACTAAACTTGGGGCAACGATAAGAACGATTTTAATTTTAATTCTAAACTGTGTCTGAACACAGCAGGGGAGCACGAAAATATGTCGATGTCGAGAAAACTATTGTTGTAAGATTTACACATTCTGTGTAATGGCGCGCGAAACCCAATGTTTGTTCTTGGGGACGATAGCTCAAAAGTAATGCATGTGCGGAGAGACCTGGCTGGGACGTGAAAGCCTACTAGACTGAGGAGCTCAGAAGATGTCAGCTCACCAGTACATATTTTCTTTAAAGTTACACAGTCTGTTATAGTGCGGCGCTGACATAGCTGAAGAAAGTTGTATTCACGCAACAAATCATTATAGTGGGCTCGATTTCCTTTTACACGATAATTTAATGTGCGTAAGAACTTTTTTTGAACACTCTCGACTCTTTTTTCGTGGATCGAGTAAAAAGGATTCCATATTGGGCTTGCATATTCTAGTTGGGGTCGCACGAGGGACTTATAAAGATATGTGTAAGTACACTTGTCCTTAAATTGCTTGGACACACGTGTAATAAAGCCTAGCATGCGAAGAGAGCTATTTAGAATATGGTCTATATGGGTGCCGAGGGTTAGTGTGCAGTCTAAATGAATACCCAGATCTTTGATGGTAGAAACTGACGTCAGCTGTTGATTGCCGAGCTGAAAATGAGTCGTAATAATATTTTTATTTCTGGTGAACACGATATGTTTACACTTTTTGTATGCCAAGTATAGTTTATTACGTGTGCAGTATGCATCAAGTCTGTTAAGATCCTCCTGAATACGGACAGCGTCAGATGGACAAGTAACTGTTTTGTACAGCTTTAAATCATCAGCGTAAAGTAAATAATGACAATGTGAAAAGCACTGAAATATGTCATTGATAAAAATAGTGAAGAGCAAGGGTGCAAGAATAGAGCCCTGCGGTACACCGGATGTCACGCGAACTGGAGAGGAACGATATCCATTAACAATTACCGACTGAATGCGGTCCTGCAGATAGGCCGCAAACCACCTCAAGAGGTTACCTTTAATGCCATTGAAAGAAAGCTTCTGTAAGAGTAATACATGGTCAATCTTATCGAAAGCCTTCTGGAAGTCTGTGTATATTGTGTCTATTTGTGTTTTACAATCTAAGCCGGTGAAAATGAAGTTGGTAAATACGAGAAGATTGGTGAGAGTTGATCTGCCGGCAACAAAACCGTGTTGTTGATCAATAATAACATTTTTTAAGCTGGAGAGGTGACATGACGGTGCAATAGCCTTTCAGTACTTTGGGAATTGTAGAGAGGATAGAAATGGGACGATAGTTTTCCATGTCATTTCTTGCTCCAGATTTAAAAATGGGTGTAATGTAGGCCGATTTCCAGAGTCTGGGGAAACAGCCTGTTGACAGGCACTTGTTAAAAATAATTTCTAGTGGCACACAAATTGACTCGTGTGTGTGTTTAAGAAATATTGGACTGATATTATCTGGTCCAGGGCCTTTATTGCGGTCGAGTGTACGCAGTTCTCTGCTTATTTCCTACTACACTATATACTATATCTAATCGGTCCATTCGTACCAATCCAAGTAGGAAAACAGTCATTTTACGTTGTGCCTTTCTTTTAAAATACTATGTTACTTAAGAAGAGTTATTAGTTTTTGGCTATTCTTTCGATTGGCATTATAAAAGTAGGGGTATATTTTTTTACATTTCAGTCGGTTCGATTCCCAGACGAGGCAAGTATTTTTTTAGAAAATCTTTGAATGCAGAAGTACTAACTTTTAAAAATAACATAAAGTCTTCTTTCAGTAAAATAGCCTATCTTCGATATTTAAGGTACTTTGTCCCATAACTTTAGGACATCCTGTAAACTGCCATAAATAGTAAGTTTATTACAAAGTAAAGATGGCAGCGTGAGACGTCGAGCGTTCTGATACGCCATTGTTTTTTTCATTCGCAATTTGCAAAACAATTATATTTAAATAAAACATTTATAAAGGCTTAAAACGCGTGTAATTGTAACTGTGTTTTTACATTATTCAGTGCCCCTGAAAACGAGATCTGGAAAGGTCTTGAAACGTCGGGTTAACTAAACTAAAAATGTAACTTTTACGCAAAAATCTAATGTAAAAACACAGATACAATTACACGCGTTTTAATCCTTTAAAAGTGTTTTATTTAAATGTGTAATACTCGCGATAATCAAAGAAAATATTATAAAACAATTGTAGTAAACATGGGACGAGTATTCAATTTTCCACCTAAAATTGTTGACGAAATAGTAGTGAACTAGGGCCGCTTAGGTTCTGGTTCGTTTTGAATAACAGTTTTAATTTGTTATTGGGACCTACTACTGACAAGAGCCGGTTCTGGCACTCAACGGGCGCTGCCGCGGCACGCTACGCTCGGCTCGTGCGTTGTGGTCAACAGTCTAAATTTGTTTTGGGGCCTACTAGTGAACAAAAGCGGATTCGCTTACAAATTAGTTGATTACACTAACGCATAACCAAACAAATTAAAATATGTGAATTAAAAAAAAGATTAAAATTCACATATTGACCGTCAAAACTACTGAAATATATACTTTAATAACAAATGGCAATAAAATGATGATGAATTATCTTGATGTAGATACTTACTTTAATTTCTCTGATGAAGAACTAGTAACAGGCGTTCGATTGATAAATCTTATGAATTCCGGTTCCATTGTATGACAGAGTGAGCAACTCTGAGTGTTGTGGCTCGTGTATTTGCCCGTACATAAGCACTTGCTTTTCTTAACGTGGCAAACAAAAAAGAAAGCATTTATTCACCTAGGTTCATAAATTACACTTATGAATGTCAAATATGTGTGTTCTAGAATAATCTAGAATAGCTTCTCAACGTTTCAAGCTTTAATAAGGATAAGTGACAAGAAACTCATTACCTTTATTCAAAACAATATTTACATTTTAATAAGCTTAGATGGAGTCCTAATTGGTCTGTCGTCACTAGAACTTAGCAAAGGTCACTCCAGAACTTTGTATAATTGGTCAAGTATTGGATTGCTCAATTTGTGAGTAAAGGAGCAACATATGTTTACAGGAATCCTATTACTTATGTGTGGTATTTATCGTGTACCACAAATGTTTGCGCGTGCTTGGGGGTGTGGCAATTACCACGTAATGGCTGAGTGGTTTTGTGCTAAGGGAGTTAAAGGGCAGGCAAATATAAGAACCACCTACCTGGTTTTCCTCTGTTCTCCTCTTCTAAGCGGTGTTGGATTGGATTGTATTTTGGAGTACGGCACACACTGTATTGTCGAATTTCTTGCGGCGTATTTCACTCGAGCGGTAGGTATATTCACTAGGTAGTGAACAAGTGGGTATTAGCGGTGTCTTCTTCGTGTGTCAACGCAGACAGACTGGCGATGTATTCACTCGCGTGGTGCCATGGACGAACTTTCCTTGTGCTTGCAGCGGAGGCTCTTCTCTGGTCAGCCTTCCACTGGATGAAATAGGTCGTGTAGACGGATAATACCTAAGTATGAGAAGTATGGATATTTAAAAAATAAGGTATGGCGCGGGCAACTTTCAATAATTTTTTTTATTTCAGAGAAATCTTCATATCCGTAAAAGTATTGTAAAATACTTATAATGCAAATTATTGAGTGTTAAAAAGCTATGGAGATGGATATTCAATAACTTTACGATTGAGGTTTCATAAAAATATGTTAATTTAATAGCCACCCTGAACAAATCAATGAAACAGCTTTTTAGGACAACCCCGTAAATTTTACATAACAGAACAATAAAACTACGGAGAGAGCTATATCCGAAATCTTACCAGTTGCAAGGTTAGCGTGCCAAGGTTCGAGAAGGTTGGCATCTCGTCAAGGTTGACAGACGAGTTGGCGCCAACGACAGGGGATGAGTTACTTTCAGGATCCGGGGCAGATTGAGGTCATTCACCGTCATATTGATTTTAATACGGCGTCTGTTGTAAGAAAGGGGATTGGCCTAGTTTCTTAGCGAACATGTCCTATCGTAATTACTAACGTAAAGTGGGAAGTTGTGTTTACTTATAAGGCTTAAATGGGCGTATTTTTTGATTAGGCTGATTTAATAGCTTGGTTTTTTAACAATCTCGTTAAATATTAGTATTTCACGACAACCCACCGAGTGCGGGTCAAACTTGCACAAATTCAAATTCAAATTCACAAACGAGTTTCGTACCATCATACAAGATATAAAATAATGTTCTATAAAGGGTTCCGTAGCCAAATGGAAGAAAACGGAACCCATAAAATTTTGTCATTTCTGTCTGTCTGTCCGTCCGTAATTCACAGCCACTTTTTTTCCGAAACTATTAGAACTACACTGTTGAAACTTTGTAAGTAGATGTATTCTGTGAATCGCATTAATATTTTCACACAAAAAAAGAAAAACAAAAACAAACAACAAATTTTGGGGGTTCCCCATACTTAGAACAGAAACTCGAAAATTATTTTTCATCAAACCCATCTTTGATATTGGTATATTGGTCGTCAAAAACGATATTGAGGTTTCTAATATCATTCTTTTCTAAACTGAATAGTTTACGCGCGAGAAACTTCCAGAGTGGTACAATGTGCCCCCCGCCCCCTGTTACTTCTAAAATAAGAGAATGATAAAACTACTATCAGGTAGCGGACCCTTTCGGCCGTTCCCAATATACTATCTAGAGATAAATTACTACATTTTACTGTCAATAATCTAAAGCTGTCCCATTGACAGATAACGTGTAGGGATAAGATGAGTTACCGTCGATAAGTTTATTGGGACAGAAAAGTCAACGATAGTTAAGATTTTTTATCTCAAGTAGGCCACAACCGGAGATAGACTGAATATTGGGAATGGCCGTTAAAAGATTAACATTATTTGTTATGCAAGAGTTTTTTGTTTTTTTTTAAGAGATACAGATTCCCAATAATTCTTATAACGTTCTACATCACTAATTTAAAATATGAGGGCAATGAAGTGTGGGATCGAACATCTCGAACAGTTGTAGAATTTTTCCGGGTGATGCTAAAGATGTGAGAGATCAACAATTGTTAATATTTATGACATATGATTATTACATATTAAGCGAGAGCCAGTGTAAGACCTCACTATCAACGTATCCTAAATCTTGATACTTGCAAGGTCAGTCTGCCAAGGTTCGGAAAGTTTGGCATCTCCTCAAGGTTGGACATGCCGGCGTCAGCTTCCATGGGCTCAGTGAAGCTGGGACGCAACGCGGTCGTTCACCGTTGTATTGATTTTGCATCTGTTGAACATAGATTAAAAAACAGATATTGCACGCGTTCTAATTTATATTTTTATAAGGGATGACTTAATAAACCAAGGTCGACAGTATAGGATTTTTTTTAAAAGTGAACTTCTTTAGAATCGTTGTGATTACAAACCGGATGCAACGGAAAAAACGACAGGTACGAAACACAAATACAAAAATGTGTAGGATGAAGCCGGCAAAGAATGAGACTGAAATATGCATACTTTATCATCGTTGTGATTTGAAAGTCGATAAAACGAAAAAGCGACAGTAAAAAGAGCAGTCACATCAATTCATAATATTTAACATGAGAGATAATGAGATACGAAGCATAATACAATGTTTTGGTACCAGGCGATCATAGTTAAAGAAGAGATTGTCTTAAGTATGGCGCGAATATACCTTAATATATTCTGACTCCAAGTACTCCACGACGTATTACTACATAGACACCAGCAGAACATATTATTATATATATTAGTAGTGGTAGGAATGTCTTTCATAGCGGTTGAAATCATGTGTCATCCTAGCAACACGTACCAGGAATTCATATGCAGTATAGAGGTTCATGCACCATGCTGGTTTCACTTCTGACATGTGTAATTTGTACGTACGCAATGTTTTTTTTTTATTTGTATAAGAGGGGGCAAATGGGCAAGAGGCTCACGAATGGTGAGGCAACCGCCCATGGACTTTTTTTATGGAAAAGGAGGACAAACAAGCGAACGAACAAGTTACCTGGTGTTAAGTGATCACCAACGACCAAATTCTTTTGCAACACTAGAGGAATCACAGGAGCGCATTCCTTTTTTTAAGGATACCTAAGAAGCGCGAAGATATGTATATATCGTATCATCCCCGACACATGGCACAAGGAAGCTTATTCTACAGTTTTGTGGTATGTGGAAGAAAGTTCCTTGAAAACCGCAACAACGGGTATCAAGAGATGCGTTGCCGGCTATAAAGATGGGGGAATGCTCTTTTCTTGAAGTTGGTCCCTACGTCGTATCGGTTCGGGAAAACAGCAGCCGGTAATTACTAGTTACAAATTTTTTTCAAACGAGTAATGATTTAATTGTGCCTATTTTTCTATAACCAGATTGCGATTCAGTATCTTTCACAGATACTCGTAGTAAGTCTTAGTCTCGAAAATAAATTAACTGTGACCATATCAAGGGCAGTAATTAAATTTTAGAAAAACCTAAAATAAAGTAAAACCCAAAGTTTAGTTGGTTAAGTGGGTGTAACTTTTTAACAGCCAATTTCAATTTCCTTCTAATTACATTTCATAGCCGATTCACTAAATCTTCTTTTGACACGCCGCTCAGCTGATGCTAGTTCTACGTCATTGGACTGCATACAGGGCCATTAGTACAGCCACAATACCTTAATTTACTGATAGAATAAATAAGTCAGTGGTTCCAAAGATTTTTGAAACCATTTAATATGTATGAATGAACCACATCAATGTAGATGTGGCGTTCAGGTAGATGCTCTTGGACGCCACGGGTTATCCTGCCTAAAATCGGCAGGCCGTTACGCCAGCCGTTACGCCAGCATTAATGAAGTCATCCGCAGGGCATTTGCCGCTCTTAATATACCAGCTGTTTTAGAGCCAAATGGTATTACCCGCTGAGATGGCAAGCATCCTGATGGAATGACGCTGGTGGCTTGAGCACGGGGAAGGGCGCTGGTGTGGGACGCTACTTGCGTCGACACTCTGGCTCCTTCTCATGTCCAAGTTACGTCAGTTGGTGCTGGGGCTGCTGCTTCGACTGCCGAAGACAGCAAGCGTCGCTAATATGTTGGTCTCAGTGAGTCTTACATCTTTGTGCCGTTTGGTGTCGAGACACTTGGCCCGTGGGGCCCAGAGGTGCGGAGAATGTTCAAAATACTATCTTCGCGCCTCAATAAAGCTACTGGAAACCCAAGCGCTGGCAGCTATTTCGGTCAACGGATCAGCCTTGCTATCCAACGCGGTGATGCTGCCAGTATGCTTGGTACGCTTCCACGTAATGATAGTTTTAATTTTATGTAGTCGTAGTATTGTAAATATAGTTATAAGATTTGTTTTGTTTGAATAATAAATATTCTGTAATTTTATATGCATTGTTCTTTTTACTGTAGCATTTAATCTAAAGGGTTTTGATTTTATATTTTAGTGTCTCCGCATTCTACTTTATATTCGTATCAATTATGCTACATGGTTTTTTTTAACACAGTGTATACTAACCGTCACCATATTAAGGGCAGTAATTAAATGTTAGAAAAACTTTTAATAATATTTAACTCAAAGTTAAGTTGGATAAAGGAGTCGGTGTAACTTTTTCTAACAGCCAATTTCTATTTCCTTCTGTTGGCATTTTATAGCCGATATACTAAACATTTTTTTCAATCCAACTACGTGATGACGTATCTGTATGAATGTGTCAGGTAAGACCTTTCAATATTATAAAGAGATTTGGAGCTAGATATATTCATATGCTTGTAAAGCCTGGGCCCTTACCCAAAAACAACTAAGTAAGTTAAAACTTTGCCAAAATTCAATACATCGAAGTTGGTCGGGGTAAAGCGCCAAGACAAAGTGCGATTGGATCATATCAAAGGAAAAACTAAGTTCAAAAGCATAGAGAAAACAATACGCACTCTGAAATGGAGATGGGTAGGCCACTTTATGACGGATGAAACACCAAAATGGACTAGAGCAATAACTGAATGGTACCCCAGAGGAGATAAGTTACCATACTTTAATTAATAATTCACCAAGAAAATAGACTCAACACCCCTTTGTTTATAACATTCATTAACCAAAATAACATCAAGCTGTTTTTATTTTATTTATTGGGGTAAATAAACAATGAAACATTAGATCTTACCAACTAAAGTATATAAGGTAATACTAAATGTGGCATCAGCACTGTTATCCACAGATTAATTACATTGAGACAAAAAAAGAGGGTGAAAAACGTACAAAAAATTATAAATTTTAAACAATATAAAAGGTTATTAGTTATAAGATTTAGTTTGTTTATCTTGTGGCCAAATAATCCCTTCAATACGTTGCGTAAGCCTTTTTGTTGATGCCAACGCAGATAAGTCTGCGTTGGTATGCATGAGCATTCACCACCTCCCTCCCGTCGTTATCCCGGAGGGTAGCCCTTTCCCTTGTTTGGGCGCAAAAAAAAAGTAATAAATGTTTTCGCTCAGTGAACAATTGTTTTTATTTGCGAGTGCATTAGTTGGGAAGTGTACACCGTGACTTCGTTTGTGTAAAGCCCACTTTTTAAGGCAGAGTTTAATAGTATACACTCGACGTTGCCTAATTTATAAGCAAATTCCATCAAGCCAATCAATTCATTCAATTCAGATGGGTTTGGAAATGAATTTTGTATAATTAAATCTGAAATGTAAATAGTCTTAAACAAACAAACAAAAATATTTTTATTTCGTAGGTTAATTGCATTACACTTGAAATATGTAAATTTTTTCGTACAGCTCGTTCGGAAAGCAGATTTCCTTAGAGAAGAACGAGCAAGAAACTGTAAGGTTGCTCTTATCAATACTGAATGATATTACAGATTCTTATTTTCAAATTAATTTTACAAATCATTTCAATTACAATATATGCAAAGTGATGCAACAAAATACACAAACGTCACGACGAGTAAGTCAAAAAATGTAAATAAATAAGTAAAAACATAGTTTTCTTATGAAAACAAGAGACGAGACGAGCAGGACGTTCAGCTAATGGTAATTGATACGCCCTAACCATTACAATACAGTGCCGCTCTGGATTCTTGAAAAACCCAAAAATTCTGAGCGGCACTACATTGCGCTCGTCACCTTGAGACATAAGATGTTAAGTCTCATTTGCCCAGTAATTTCACTAGCTACGACGACCTTCAGACCGAAACGAAAGAAAGACGAAAATTAATGTGGTAATTATGACGATACTCACTAAAATGCCTTAGGTATTATAGTATATTGAAAGCGGCCACTAGGTGACAGCTCTGTTATATTAATCTTTGAATGACCTACTTGAAGCCCTGTTGATCACGGATTAAGTGTACGCCTGCTTTGACATTGCATCTCTATTCATGTAAATAATTCTATAGACAACAACATATTATGAGTGATTATGTATCAGTACTGTTACATACTACATTAGATTAAATTTAGTTAAGTATACATATTTGTTTATAACGTAGCTAAGTAAAATCTATATCAAATGAATAGTGCTCTGAGAGAGGATAAATGCAAGATAATCTCTTTTTAAAATAATTAATATTGATTATGTATATGTCTCAAGACAACCAATTGCTTAGATATTTTGTATTTAATTAATATATAATATACCGGCAGAAATATTTTGGAGTTTGAAACGCTTCCATATATTCCTGGGCCCAGGTGATAACAAGATGAAAGTAGCACCATTTAAAAGCTTACCTTTAAATAATTCATAATTGAAAATTTAGCAAGATTTGTCAATCCAAGAGCTGAGTAATCGAAGATATAAAAATGAGGTTATGTCGTAAACTATATTTTTTGGCTTTTTATTTTGTTAATTACTTTTTCAATACAAACTATACACGAAACACACCCACAACATATAACACAACACAAAACACTCACGCTACCTTCCAAACACCAACTGTTTTATCACATTTAAATATTCACTTCACCTGTTATATCTCTCATAAATACTTAACCGAACTAGTAAATTTAAGTAAATTACATATTATATATTATACTACATCTGGACTATCTTGGCAAACGTTCAGTATGGATATTTTTCAAAATCTTATGATTGGAAACCATGACAATGGCTAATTCGGAAATTCTTAGAGAACTCGATACGCCCGATGACTTTTGCCATATTGCACATAGTCCTGACTGTTGTAGAACTCTTGTTAACACTAAATTTGATATTAAAATTCTTACCTTTAATATCAGAAGTATCCAACGTAATTTCGATAGCTTTTTGGTGACCCTGTCTAGATTTAGTATGCTCTTTGACGTTATAGTATTGACCGAATGCTGGATACATGAGGACTCTACCATACCCCAAATAGAGGGATACAATTTTTTTAGAACTAATAAATACATAAATAGAGCAGGAGGCGTAGTTGCTTATGTAAATGAACGTTGGTCACCGCAAGTTGATGAGCCCGTTTTTGAAGATGCAAATTGCTTAAAAATTACTTTAAAAAATCAACTTGTCGTACTAGCCCTATATCGATCGCCGTCATTTATAAATACATCGCCTTTTCTAGATTCTCTAGCTACAGTAATCCAAGATATTAAAGATGCTCGTTGTGTAATTGTTGCTGGGGATATTAATATTAATATTTGCTCTAATGATGATAGTCAAATGGCTACTTGCGCGAAATATCTGTGTTTGTTAGCAGAGCTAAACCTTCAGCCTATCGTAAATAAACCTACACGAATTAATTCGTGCCTAGATCACATTCACGTAACTTCTAAGTACCACACGGAGTCAGTTATTTACAAATCAGATATTACAGATCATGATATTGTAATTGCCGGAATAGTAACTAAAGATACCAAACAACATAAAACTTGCAGACTCACAAAGAATTATAATCTAGAGCGCATTGTAGAAGAATTAAGACAGGCTGACTGGACAGAAGTCTATAATAGCATTGATATAAACAAAGCAGTATCTGTTTTTGATACTATTCTAACAAACATTATAAGCAAACATTTAGAAGAGAAACGAATAAGTCGATCCAGAATTACTTTCAAGCCTTGGATGACGCCTGGTCTAATTAGGTGTGCTAGGCACAAATCGCTTACATTTACACTTACGTAAGAATCCCAACAATAACACGGTCAAACTCATTTACACACGTTACCGAAATTTTTACTATGATCTTTTGCGAAAACTAAAACACAAACACGAGTCATTTGAATTGGAAAAAAACAAACACGACCCTAAAAAGCTCTGGAAGAGTATAAGAACAATTTCCCACACCAAGAAAATAAATCAAGTACCACTAGAACTCACCAATATTAAAGATACTGTAACGGAATCTCTGGATTATTCCAATGAATATTTTGCAGGCATAGGTAAAACTCTTGCAAACAAGATACTCACAGCATGCAATGAAACAGAACATTTCACTCGCTAGTAAGATAATACTCGAAAATACTCCAACGCAATCATTTTTCTTAGGACCCACTGATGAACGAGAAATTGAATCCTTGATAAGTAACGCTAATCTTGACAGTGCTCCTGGACTGGATGGAATATCAAACCGCCTTTTGAATATTAGCAAAAAATATATTACTCCCCCCCTGACGAGCATATGTAATCTAAGTTTATCTCAAGGCATTTTTCCTACTGCCTGGAAAATGGCTGCAATTGTTCCTATTCATAAGTCGGGTAACAAATTGAATCCTACGAACTATAGACCGATTTCTTTATCAGGATCATTCTCAAAAATTTTGGAAAAACTAGTACACAAGCGATTGACAAGTTTTCTTGACGCACATAAAATAATATCTGACAGACAATTCGGGTTTCGCACTAAAAAATCAACGGAAAACGCTGTAGACTTAGTAACAAAAATTATTTCTTCCAAACTAGATAAGCAGCAAGCATGTATCGGTGTATTTTTAGACCTCGCGAAGGCTTTTGATACAGTCTGTATTCCTATACTTTTACGAAAACTTGAGCTCCTAGGTATTCGAGGTAATTGCCTGAACTGGTTCAAAAGCTATTTAATGTGCCGAACTCAGTGTGTTATAGTGGATCATAAGAAAAGCAATCCAAGTACAATAGATTTTGGCGTCCCCCAAGGAAGTATATTAGGCCCCACGTAATTCCTTTTGTATATAAATGACATCAAAACTAAAGTATCCAGCTCTGACGTCATCTGTTATGCCGATGATACAGCTCATTTATTTTACGGGAAAAACTGGGATACTGCACTACACACAGCGGAACACGGAATGAGGAATATTGCAACTTGGCTGCAAAATAATCTTCTCACTTTAAATCTCACTAAAACACAGTACATCTGTTTCCATAAAACGAAAACTTCATCCCCTTCCCACATTTTTGATATTAAAGTCCACACATGTCCTGTTGCTCTATCTGGCCCTTGCTCTTGCAATAGTATAAGTAGAACTACTCATATAAAATACTTAGGAGTCGTCATGGACGAAAACTTAAACTTTAAGCAACATCTTAATACAACAGCGAAAAGAGTCCGCAAGCTGATCTATATTTTTAAGAACTTACGCGCTTCGGCATCTTTAAATCTGCTAAAAACCATTTATTTTGCAATCGGTCAATCTGTATTATCTTATTGTATCACCGTATGGGGAGGGGCGGCTACTTCACACATGATACTCTTAGAAAGAGCACAGAGAGCTGTCCTTAAAGTGATTTTTAAAAAACCTATTAGATACCCAACACATAAACTATATAAAGACTTAGAACTTCTTTCTGTCCGAGGTATATTTATCTTGCGTGTTATGACAAGCATGCATAAGGAGGTCTTGAATTTGCCTAATTATAAAAACCTACTAGATAGCCGTTCGTACAAGATTCCAACACCAATAATAAATACAATATTTGCAAGTAGATTTAGCCCATTCTTACATACATATATATACAACAAGGTAAATTTAAAATGTTCTATTAAAAATCCATCCGGTCCATCAGGTCAAATTTAAAATACAGAGATGGTTACACACACTCACTTATGCAGACATGGAAGCTATTCTTAAAGTGATAGCTTAGCATTCATATAATGTTAATACTTTGTAACATGATTAAGCAGATACTAACACTCACTCACACCCACCCTCACACACACACACACACATACACACACACCCAGAGACACACACGTGTACACACACACATATACAGAGTGCACTTTTTGACCTTTCGGTTCATATTGTTAACCTTAGGATGTAAAATGGTTGCCTACAGGACAGGCTACGCCTAGTGTAGGGACCAAATATAATGTAATATTATGTGATAAAGTGTCTGTATATAATAAATAAATAAAAATATGTTGACAGCTGATCTATCTATGATAGTAGGTAGATTAAATGCCTAGCTGCTAAAGATTTATCACATAGTAGGGGAACATGGGTATCAGTGGATCATTTTTTTTTTGTACTGATGTTTTGGATTGAGTTTCTTCTTTATCGACCAAGGTTTTTGTTGTAATATGCTAAGGCATTCCTAATTTTTGGGATACGTGCTTAAAATGCCTATTTTATAGGTAAGTATCCTTTATATGATAGTTTTTTCTAGTGCAGGGAATTAACCCAATGTGGCCCATGCACGGGTTACAAAGAATCAGGGTTCGGGTTACAATGGATCAAATGGGGCACCCTAAATCACAAGTATTTAAAAATCAATAAAACTTGTTTTATTACTTGAGTCTCTTTATTAGTTTAAAATAGATATAATAATTAGTCATAGCTTCTATTTTTAATCAGTCTACAAAGTTTTTAAATTACAAAATAGTCTTAAAGATCAATCAATCTAGAAAGTAACTAAAGATAGGTTTAATAACATAAAAAATAAAGCAATGCAGATATTTAAAACTGCAAAAATTTTAATCTAGGCCACAGTAAAACAACACTGAACAAATAAGGCATCCAAAACTAAAGAATAAATCAATATTAAATATTATGCAATCAATTTTTAATCTAGCCTATCTTAAAGTTTTGGACATATTTAGAACAGAAAAGAAAACTAAAACTTAACGTAAATCTATGTTTGTAAAATCAACGTCGAAATAATATAGACCTTGAGTTATTTTTGTGCTCCCAGTATACCCAGGTTTAGGCAATATCAATTTAATATCGAGCAATGCGACCGTGGCAAGATCTGGAACAACAGGCAAGTGAAATTTGTTTGAGTTTTTGACTGATTTCCTAAGAAAACTGACCTCAGTCTCTCCACCCTTTTCTCCTATTACTTTTGCTATGTAATAAATATTTTTAGTCTTCACTTTAAATAATACTAATACGAAGTCCCCTTCTTTTGGCAATTTAATCAGTGGAACAAATTTATCAGGATTAATGAATAGAAACTCAGTTTCCTCTTCAAACACAGGTTCTTCTTCCGATTAAATGCTCATTTCTTCTTCTTCTTCACTGGAGCTATTATTTAAGACTTTTCTTTTCACAAGAGAGCTTTTTTTCTAGAGCTTTAGCCTGTATCTTAGTCTTTTTTCGCTTATGTATATCTTCTGCCCTCTTTTCGATTTGGTCTTTTTCGGGTGTATCTGTAGCAATCATGGTTTTACCCTTTCGTCTTGCTGCTCTACTATCTTTTCTAGGATCAGCTTTTGGTAAGCCACGAAATTCTAAAGGACTAATGAATTTCCTAGCTTGTGCATTTGAGTCTATAAATGTACTAGAAGTTGGCGTTGGGCCATTAAATGCAGTGCAAGGTGGTTCTACAGGTAATTGTTTGACTGGTGTACCAGAAGCTGGTTCAGTAAATAGTTGATGAAAGAAAATATTTTCTGAAGGAGATATCAATGGCACTAGTTCGACGTAATTTAAGGTTTCAATATCTTTCGAAGCTGATTTGGCGAATTCGGCAGATGATGTACTTTGAGGGTCGGCTGAAGACGATGTTTGGTCATGAACAATTTCCGGTGATAGTTCTAAAGGCAGAATTGTTGGTGAAGGAGTTCTTGTTCTGTTCTCGTCATTGTCGTCTCTGAAAATATCTTCATGTTGTCTGTCATCTGGGTTTTGATAGTGTGGCCTGTCGGTAACTTCACTGGGTGCAAAATCCTCGTCAGTGAAAATATCTCTGTTGAAAGGGAAAATCCCTGTTGCCCGAAAGGCATTGCAAATGTTAGCCGGAGTCATTGCTTTGAAATGGGCATCTCTAACACATCCAGCAACTTCATAAATTGAGAATGTTTACCCTGGATTGCGCATCATCCAGCTGTCAACAGCCTTGTTGTAGGCAGTTTTAAATGGCCCAAAAACACCAACGTCTAGAGGTTGCATTTTACCGGTTGAATGCGGTGGGACCATAATAATTGTCACCCCATTTTCTTTCAGACTGGGATTAATTTTACTTGAATTTGTATGAGTTATAAAATGATGTAATGTCTTTGCAAATAATTCTCCATTTATCCAGCCAGATTGTGTTCCGAGTCCTAAAGTGCCAGGTGGTGCGTCATTTATCATGTGTTGTTTAAAATAGACCCTTGGAAAGATCATTACGGGTGGCAGAGTATTACCCAGTGCGCTCATTAAGTAACATGTAGTTACTAGTGTTCCGCGCTCTGCACTCGTAACTTTGGAAACCTGTTTTTGGCCTTTGGGGGCAAGTACTTTGGCTGATTTTTGAACAGTCATGGTGTTGATTTCGTCTAAATTGAAAACCCTGGTTCCGTTGCCAAACACAATTTCTCTCGACATAGCATGGCTCAAACTGCAACCTTCAGGTGTTCTTAGGCTTAGATCAGGATGTCTTTTCCTAAAGCCATAAAGCCATTCAATACCTGCCAGTTTGGTTTCATGCCATTTTTGTGGTACCTGGATATTATTTAGCAACGCCATCTCAGCCAGCTTACGAATATCTACTGTAGTTAAACCCTAAAACATGTGGCTACATTTAATAATGTAATCAACAATTGCTTGCTCTTGAGTGGATGTAAATATTTTGCGTACAGCATAGTTAGGTGTAAGTGCAACTAAACAATTATGATCCTGAATTAAAGAGTTTGATAGTTTTTTGTTATATGTAGAGTCGAGAAGGGGATTTGGGTCAGTCTTGAAACCGCTCGTATTGTTTGACCCTCAGCTATCAATTTCAATGCGTTGCACATTTAATTTTCAGTGTGGAGTCCGATGTCTGTCTTCCTTTTCCTATTACGTGGCATTTTAGTCTGTAAAAAAAGTACTTTGAAGATCGAAGCTCTTTGGGGTACAATGGATCGTGATCTAACGAAACCCATAATAACATGATTCACTGTAACCCAAATACCAAAAACACAAATAATATTTTTTAAATAATTTGCTTTTTTCCTGAACCTCAGTACGGTTCTATACGATTGAGTATATATATGTAAAGAAAAAATGCATTTAATAAAAAAATTACAAGTAACTTTGAAGTAAGACAATTTCAAAAAGCACGTAAAAAATTTTTTGCGTACTTACCTCCCGCTACGATGCAAAGATTGCGACTAGTTGGGCCGCGCGGGGTATGGAAGAGCGTTATTGAAACCATTGCGTGTATGTGTGGGTGCTATAGATACAAAACTATATTAAATGATTCACTGTTCCCCGTGATCCACTGATACCCATGTTCTCCTACTTATACTAGCTGGGTACCAATGCTCATTAGCATGAACTGTAAAACATACTGCTAGAGACAACTTTCCTTGGAATTCAATTGGGTAGGTAGTTAACAAGTCGGTAACTCAACGAATACAACGAGAAACGAAGTGACAATGACGACGAAACGAAATGATCTGTCAGACTGTCATTGTCAAAGTGAAGTTAGCGTTGAGGAACAAGGCTTTCACTAGTATCGATTTTTATGTCAATCGATTTATTGATAATAAAATGATTGCTCAGTTCTGTTTTTTCCTTAGAAAATAATATATTTTATTCATAATAATATGGTCATTCGAACATAAGCTATGCACCTAACTAATATTATTTAAATAACACTATAATTAAATATTCATTCTATTACATTTTAATCGATTTTCTTTATTTTAATGTTTTTTCAGTTTGCAAAATGAGCTAGTGTTTTGTATTTTTCATCAGAAAAATATACCCTTTTTTGAAGTATATTTCAGCTTGTTAACATCAGGCCCAAAAGTCCCATTCTCCTTTACTCCTCAAACTATAATGTAACAAACAATTCTATGTTTTTATTTCCTCTGACATATTTTTCATAGCTGTAAAGAATAAAGATATATAAGATTGATTTCTTGTCTGTCCGTAAGTCCTGCAAGCTCCTTTTTTTATGGAATATGAGGACAAACGAGCGTACAGGTCACCTGGTGTTAAGTGATCACCGCCGCCCACATTCTCTTGCAACACCAGAGGAATCACAAGAGCGTTGTCGGCCTTTAAAGAAGGTGTACACACTTTTTTTGAAGGTACCCATGTCGTATCGTCCCGGAAACACCGCACAAGGAAGCTCATTACACAGCTTTGTAGTACGAGGGAGAAAGCTCCTTGAAAACCGCACTGTGGAGGTGGGGGAACCACACATCCAGATGGTGGGGATGATATCGTAACTTGTGGCGTGTCGTGCGAAGGTGGAAACCTTTCTTTCAGGAACCCGTAAAGTTAAACATTTACACCTACACCTACCTTGAACCTGTAAAATAATTAATCTTCTTAACCCAACAGTTTCTTCTTAGTCTGTTTTAAAACACTCACGCTACCAACAATTTCTCAATATACTAATATAAGAAAAACGATTAAGTGTGACAGGGATAAAACGAGAATTTCAAATCATTATACAAGATATTATAATATAGTGTAATCATTATTTGTAGGATTGTATATAGCTTGTATTTATTATCTTTAAGAACTTTTTAAAATTAATCATTGGTAATTGTATAGGAGCCATTTTGGAATTCAAGGTTTGGTTCAATGATGAAAATCTTGGTTCTTAATATTTTTTTACAGATATAATACTTTTGCTCACTCTCAGACAGGTGTAGTAAGAAGAAATATAATCAAAATAAGGGACGATCTTGCTTACAACGATAAGCATGAGGGCGGCGGTGATCACTTAACATCAAGTGACTCGTACACTCGTTTGTACTTTAACAAAAAAGGTTTACCGCTGATCATAGGGATTGCTCGCAGAAGTGAAACGTTAAATGTATAGATATGATTAAGTGAATTCTTATATTCCATTAACTTCTTTAAAAAAAGCAATACGGTTTTCGTCCAAACTCGAATACCCTAGCCGCCTAGATTTGGTAATATATTTAAAACAAAGTATTGATAAAAGGGATTTGACACTTAGTATTTTAGAAAATTTATTGAATTAGGCGTTACTTTGCAGAAATCCATAACTATAGGCGAAACACGTGTCGAATTGTTTTAAAGACAAATATTGGCGGAATTAACACTAAAGAAAACTTAAATCATTTGTACTTAGTATTTTTATTGATTTAAAATAAGCCTTTGACATCGTCAGCCATAAATATTACGTTTGAGGGTGCGCAGATATAGTAAAAAATTGCGTGCGCACAAAGTGTATGGTAAGGCAATTATAAAGCGGTATTGTTAGAGTTGTTTACACAAATAGGATATTAATCCTTATCATTTTATTACTACATATTATATAAATATACTTAGTCTGGCTATAATTACTATTACAATTATAAACTAAATAACAAAAATAAACAAAATATTACATTTGAATTTGGAATCAGTAATTTTTATATGATTGTTCATTGAGTTTTCTCATTTTGGCGCCAATACATTGTACAATATTTTGCGTGGGATGTGGGATGAAGTGGGATGATAAAGAGAACTGAATCGCTGTGATTGCATTACACAAAGTAGGTATGGAGCCAAATGCAATTTTTAAAACATCCATACGCTTGGTATTACTAAAATATTTGTGTACCGGGATATTAATAGGTACAATGAGACCTCCTCTGTTTGTTACCGAAAAAGATCTGGTCGTACACGTAAGATTTTATATCGGGAGATGAAGGTCGAACCTTGAAGCATGTCGCGTATTTTAAAAGAAGACTCAGGACTTGCCTATAAGAGACGTACTGATCATTTCTTAACTTATAATTTAAAAAAAATAGCGTGGTAAAGTAAAATATAAACGACTAGGTACTGAAGCTGTACGCAAAGGTACGCCATAGAAAAATTTTGTTTACGGATGAGATTATTTTTCAACTGAGCAACATTTTAACTAACAAAGATTTATTTTTTATTATTATTAATTATTTATATTTATGCTCAAAGCCCTAAGGAAGCTTCCCAATTAGTCGACGGAGTGGAACGTGGGAACTATCCGACTTCAGTGTTGTTTTGGAGGGGTATTAGCTATGACTGAGCCATACTTTTGTGAAAAAGGTATTAAAACATCGGCACAATTGTATGAAGATACTATTCTTGAGAAGGTAGTGAAGCCCCTTAACAACACCATGGTCAATAACCAAGAGTGGTCCTTCCAGCAAGACTCGGCGCCGGGTCATCATAATGCTCGGTCTACACAGTCTTGGTTGGAAACGAACGTTTCGGACTTCATCAAAGCTTAAGACCGGCCGTCATCTAGTCCCGATCTTAATCCTCTGGTCAATTTATGGTCAGTTTTAGAGAATACGGCTTGCTCTTAACGCCATGATAATTTGGAGTCCCTTCAACAATCCGTACGATTGGCAGTGAAGAATTTTCCCATGGAAAGAGCGTGCTTCTATTGATAACTGGTCTCAACGTTTAAAGGACTGTGTTGCAGCCAAAGGAGGCCATTTCAAATAAGCATTTTATAATATTTTAAATTATTGTATATCTATGTACTAGCTGACCTGGCTAACGTTGTTTTGCCATATAAATTATATATGTAAACCTTCCTTGAGCTTCAACGAATCTATTACAAAAGATTTCATTGAGATCGGTCGGAGTTATAAGGGAACATACAAAAATACATTCTCTTTTATATATATACATTAAACTAACACACTATAAGAGTAATAAATGTTATTTGGAATAGAAAATTTTTCATTTTCTTTGTTACAGTATCTATGTCATGACTAAATATTTATTTCAATATTAAACTTGCTAACGCACACATTGTCTATAAGATAGTATAGTGTAAGTTAATAGTTTAAACTAAGAAACAGTTTCAAGCCTCTGCGGATTTTAGTAAGATAATAATTTTAAGTCACAATTTACGAAAATGGGTTACGTAAATGAATGTCACGTTCGAGAGGAAATTAAACTCTTATTCAAAGACTGAAAATCTTATAGTGAGAAAATCAGGCCAAGTTCTTAGTTTGAATAATTTATGACTATATTTGGTCTTGACTTGACATTATTATTATACTTGTATGTTTAAGTATAATATAGTATAATATAGTATACTTTAGTTATTTCCATAGTATTATGTCCTATGGTATATTGCTATGGGGCAACGCTGCCGATATTAATGCAATATTTGTGCTGCAGAAGAGGGCTATTCGCGCTATTTATTACCTAGGTCCTACAGAATCATTGAGAGCAAAATTCAAAGAAATTTATATCTTGACACTTGCTTCTCAATATATTCTTGATATAATGCCTACTCCTCGGCTTAGTCGAGTTAGTAAGTCTTTTGTGGGGCGATGTATACATACATACATGTAAAAGCATATATGCTTTTACAACGAGATCCCAGAAACTGTTCAAAACAAAAGTATTACGTTATTCAAAAGAATTGTTAAAAAACGTTTGTGTGGTAAAGGTTACTATAACATAAATGACTTTCTTAATGATACCACAGATTGGGAGTGGAGCGACCGCCCTCAGGCTATTAAATATTTAATTGTACAATATAACTTTGTAAACATATTTATTCGATGAAAAAAAAAACATTGCGTGCGTACAAAGTACACATGACAGAAGTGAAACCTGCATGGTGCATGAACCTCTAAACTGCATATGAATTCCTGTTACGTGTTGCTAGGAAGACACATGATTTCAACCGCTATGAAAGACATTCCTACCACCACTAACATTTTTTTTTTCTATGACATAGGAGGACAAACGAGCGTACGGGTCACCTGGTATTAAGTGATCACCGCCGCCCACATTCTCTTGCAACACCAGAGGAATCACAAGAGCGGTGCCGGCCTTTAAGGAAGGTGTACGCGTTTTTTTGAAGGTACCCATGTCGTATTGTCCCGGAAACACCGCACAAGGAAGCTCATTCTATAGCTTTGTAGTACGAGGGAGAAAGCTCCTTGAAAACCGCACTGTGGAGGACCGCCACACATCCAGATGGTGGGGATGAAATCCTAACTTGTGGCGTGTCGTGCGAAGGTGGAATTCGGCGGCAGGAATCAGGTTAAACAGCTCTTCAGAACACTCCCCGTGATTAATGCGGTAGAAGACACACAATGAAGCGACGTCTCTACGCAATTCGAGCTGCTCTACGTTGCACGCGGTCAAATGGATCGAGCAGATACTGGGGTGCGCCAGACCAGAGATGACAGCAATACTCCATGTGTGGCCGGACGTGCGCTTTGTAGAGCGCTAGAATGTGGGCCGGCTTGAAGTATTGCCGTGCTCTATTGATGACGCCCAGCTTCTTCGAAGCCAATTTGGCTTTGCCCTCCAAATGGCCACGGAATTGGCGATCGCTCGAGATTTCGAGACCCAGTATTCCGATACTAGGCGCGGCTTTAAGAGAAGAGTTCTCGAAGAGCGGTGATACGACAAATGGGGTTTTTTTAGTGGTAAACGCGCAAACTTGAGTCTTCTGGGGGTTAAATTGGACAAGGTTCAATTTACCCCATTCCGCGACCTTCTCGAGGGAGGAATCGATAGAAGACACAAGTTTCTCCCGGCACTGGTCGACGATTTCCCGAGAGAGACCTGCATGGCCCGTGTATACGGCATCACCAGTGCTGTCGACCGCATAGCAATGTATGTTGGAGGTGTCCAACATATCATTGATATGCAGAAGAAACAGCTTAGGAGATAGCACACAGCCTTGGGGCACTCCATCATTCACGGGCTTCGGTTTCGAGCAATATCCGTCGACAACGACCTGTATGCTATGCCCAGTGAGGAAGCTGGAGGTCCACTTGCACAAGCTCTCGAGAAGCCCAAATGATGGAAGTCTTGAGAGGAGCGCCTTGTGCCATACACGATCAAAGGCCTTCGCTATATCCAGGCTAACTACCAGGCCTTCCCCCTTGCTTTCAATAGCCACCGCCCATCTATGTGTTAGGTATACCAGAAGATCACCTGCCGACCGTCCATGGCGAAAGCCGTACTGTCGGTCGTTGATCAACTGGTGACCCTCTTGGTATACTAAAAGCTGGCGGCTAATTATGCTCTCCATGATTTTAGAGAGCAGGGACGTGATAGCAATAGGCCTGTAGTTCGCCGGATCCGAACTGTCTCACTCACTTCAGGCATAGAGCTCTGACACCACGGGATGGTCGGCGGTGTTTTTCCATTGTCGTCAAGTGTTGAGTTGGAGGCGAAAAGAGCGCACAGGAGCTCGGCTTTCTCTTTTGCCGTATGGGCCAGGGTGTCATTCCTCATGCGCAACGGCGGCATGGACGGCTGGTTGAAGTTACCAAGAGCAGCTTTCGACAACGACCAGAACTTGCGTGTTCCGGTCGGGTAACTGGAAAGCTGCTCGCCGATTTTGACGACGTGCTTAGACTTCGCACGGGCGATTTGCCGCTTAAAAAATTTGGAGGCACGGTTATATTTCCTCTTAAGAACTTTGCAGTTCGGATCCTTTGTGCCCAGCGCCGCAACCCAAGTTCGATACGCCTGTTTTTTGCAGTCAGATGCTGCTTTAACTGACGCATCGAACCAGGGCTGTGATCTGCCACCGATCGGTATTACAGAGCTTGGTATAAAAATATCCATGCCCTGCAGTATCACATCGGCTACTGCAACGACGCAGGCACTAGGATCATCCGAAGGGAAACAAACCTTGCCCCAGGGGTAGGATGCAAAAAAGGAACGCATCCTATCCCAATCTGCTGACTTGTAGTGCCAAACGCGGCGGGTCGCTGGTGGTCTGCGACGTTGGCGTCGGATAGGCACTATACTCCTGACCAGGCAATGGTCGGACGGATTGAGAGGGGCGTCGACAAAGACCTGGTAACCATCGGGATGTGTAGTCAGCAGAAGATCTAATAAGGACGGCAAGTGGCTATCCACATCCGGGAGCCGCGTTGGCGACTCAACCAATTGGGACAGACCATACGCCAATGCAAAATTATGCACAGATCGCCCTGCGTAGTCTGTGGTACGTGATCCAAGCCATTCGGCATTGTGCCCGTTGAAATCACCCAAGACAACGATTTCAGCGGAGGGGATCTGTGCAAGCACGTCGTCAATTGCCGCTTGAACGCAGCCCATGAGATGATCGGTTTCTGCGTTACCACTATGGAACCTGTAGACACACGCATAGATACGGACGCGGTCCTCTAAATTTACGCGGAGCCAGAGAGTAGACAGGTCCCTATCCTCAAAATTGCCGAGACGGCGACAGCAGATATCCTCCCTAACGTACGCACATACCCCGGCATGAGGCAAACATTTGTGCTCAATTTTGTACCCGGGGTACGTTAAATATGACGTATCGCTAGGTCGAGATATCTGCGTCTCCGTAAGGAAACACAAGGCCGGCTGCGCCGTCTCAAGGTGGTGGTGGACGGCGTTTAAATTGGAGTGAATTCCCCTGATATTGCAAAAGTCCACGTTGAGCGTGGAGCGGGGTGCCGTGGTGTTTCTGCCTCGTTTGTCCTCGGTCATGCGCGGTTCTGTGCCCACCCCAGAATACGAAGGGCAGCCCGAGCGAGAGTGCTCGGGGAGGGATTCTCCGGCTCTGGTAGAGCCGGTACCCTCCTGGGGTAATATCTCTTTATGGACCGCTCTCATATTTTGTTGGGGGGAGGGGGTGGGGGTACGGGATGGCCTCCGGTCCTCGACACTAACCTATGCGAAACATAGCGGCACTAGGCCGCTACTTCACGCCGGTATTCTGTGCGAGTGTGGTAATTAACCCGGACGAGTCTGGCCCGATTGTGCTGACGTCAGAAGACGGCAGCGTGACTCTCCCACTTCTAAAAAGCCCTTAGTCGCCTCTTACGACACCCATAGGCCTGGGACTCCCCTATTCTTTTTACGCCCCGGGGAAAGTACATATATAATAATATGTTCTCCTGGTGTCTATGTAGTAATACGTCGTGCGCTTGGAGTCAGAATATATCAGGGTATACTCGCGCCATACTTAAGACAATCTCTTCTTTAACTATGATTGCCTGGTTCCAAAACATTGTATTATGCTTCCTATCTCATTATGTCTCATGTTAAATATTATGAATTGATGTGACTGCTCTTTTTACTGTCGCTTTTTCGTTTCATCGACTTTCAAATCACAACGATGATAAAGAAGTTTTCACTTCAATAGCATGCATATTTCTGTCTCATTCTTTGCCGGCTTCATCCTACACATTTTTGTATTTGTGTCTCACCTGTCGTTTTTTCCGTTGCATCCGGTTTGAAATCACAACGATTCTAAAGAAGTTTCACTTCAAAAAGCCCGCTGAGTTTTTTGCGCCGTTTCTTCTCAGGTCTGAGGCATTACTTTTGGAATGGGTGGTAGATTTTCAACTTTCGATAAGTGATGTCACATCCTATTTTGAATACAAATATTTGAAATATGAATTTCAATCACTATATATCATAAAACAAACTGCTCCGCCGCCTCTGTCTGTCTGTTCGTGATAAGCTCAAAAACCACTGCACCGACTTTCATGTTCTTTCACCAATGAATAGCATGGTTCTCGAGGAAGGTTTTAGTATATAATTTGTTAAGTTTTTGCATATATTTTTGTGTACAGAAACGATATTTATTGGAAGTGTCTGCCTACCGTCGTCACCGTCTTAGCTACTATAAACAAGGAACGGTAGTTAAAGGGTATGTATGAATATTTCATTTTTAAGTAATTCAAATAAGATAACAAATTTCCGATGGCTTTAAACAACATTATTCCCAAATAGGTACTTTTTATTTTTTCCTATTGACAGAACAGCTTCTCCTCAGTTCAGCCAGTACTTTTTAAATGATTGAAAATCGTGTAATAGAAAGTGTATAATATTTTAAATAATCTCATAAGAGTTGCTTGCGCCGCTTCTTCTCTCTCAGAGCACCATTTGTTTCCGAAGCGGTTACTACCGCTTATACTTATACTATGTAGTATATTAGAAATAACATCAAAAAGAATAAATAGATAAAGAACGGTTGGCTTAGTGGAAGAGCGCTCGCACGGAACGCGAGAGGTCGCACGTTCGAGTCCCGCATCGGTCATAAATGTTGGTTACATATTTAATTTTGTTATTAATTCCAGAAGTAAGGGTTATCATTTTAAAAAATAACAAATTGTTTAAATACAAAAAATGTTCATCATAAATTATAAATGAATGACCACTTAGTTATATCAAGAAAACATTAATTCCCAAAAACGTATTAGTTATTTATGCAACTCTTGTATAATAAGGGGTATTAAAACACGAATGTGGATTTATATTATTGTGGATGTGATAATAGTATCACATGAGTGTTTTAATACCTAATAATCAACAGTTGCATACAAGACTTTATCTACACTTATAACATGAATATTCTATAAAAGATTCTGGAACAGTAAGCTTACTGCTAAAATTAAAACACCAATTCTAGTAGTAACCTAATATCATTCATTACTGATTAATAAAGTATGTATTAATGAAACAATCATTTATTTTAGTAGAAATTTACATTTTGTAGAGTGCAATAATTAAAATTCACTCGAATATAATGTTCTTTTGCAGCGTTTAAAATGAATCGCTCACTTTTTGTAAACAAAACAATAAAAATATCGAAGAAAAATGGCGGGTATTCGAATAACCTACTTTTTTTTACGGCGCGCGGCGTTCTGGTATTGTGGAACGCCCGTAAACGAAAATGTTCTTTTTTTGAAATTCATACAGATACCACGCCTTGAGCAATAAGAATGTGGCTGTATGTTGAAACTCTTTGCGCATGAAGGGATAAAAAAAACATAGGAGTGTTGTTATGAAATTCAGTACAACATTACAACACTCTTTTGGATGATGTAATGGTTATTAGAACATTGGGTGTTTTTATGTTAGTAATAAGCTAACTGTTTCAGAATCTTTAATAGAGGATTTAAAGCATGGGTGTAGATAAAAACTTATATCACATAGCAATATTTAACACAGCATTATAAAAATATCCTTATAACAATAAAAAATAATTTCAGCCGGGAATCTATCATAGGCTCAAATAAACCAATTTCCTTAAATTACGTGGACAGAATTTTTTATCACGAACCGAAGAAAAATCTTTGTCTTCTAGAGATTAATGATTTTTCCGGATCAGCTCTTTCGATTAACTACGAGTAGATAAATCTTTGGAAAGAATTACTTTTTAACAAATTTTGATTGGATTTTTAATTGATACTTGTTCTGTAATTTACAAAAACCCTTTTTTTTAATTGATGCCTTTATTTTTTCAATAGGTCACAAATTTTCAGTATACGAGTACACATTATAAAACTAGTTAAGCCCTTAGATTAAGAATTAGTCTCCGAACTAGACACCGCACTACCTAAGAACATTTTTTTTTATTACGGACTACTATTAGATGCTTGTGTGCGTGGCATCTTTCAAATTTTGTAACATACGCTTCGCGTTATTTTACAATGAAATTAATAAAATACAAAATATTTACTGATGATGTCTGATTCCAGTGTCTTCCTTATTTCTTGTAGTATTATTTTTACAAAGTTTTACTACGCAACCTGGCATTTGAGTTTCAATTATTAGCAAAGTTTAACAGAACATGTGGCACGTCAACGTCACACATTGTTTGAGACTGGCTCGAGTACGCCCATTTGGGCGGAGTATTAGTTGCCGTACTTTGTGACTACGCCTGCGGTATCTAGTTGGAGCGCAGCGGAGACCATTTCTATTCTTAGTGTTATTGCAATCTACAAGACTCGGTGGTGCAATAAGTAAAACCAGTGAGAGGCTCCTTTGCACGGGATGCCGGCTAGATTATGGGTACCACAACGGCGTCTATTTCTGCCGTCAAGCAGTAATGTGTAAGCATGATTTGTGTTGCATGTCAATTGACGAAACATATTGGATTATCAATAATATTATGTTAACATCTTACGTACAATGTTTCATGTAAATAAAATTTCAAATTTAATTTCGGTATGAAGGGCGCTGTAGCTAGTGAAATTACTGGGCAAATGAGACTTAATTAACATCTTATGTCTACAGATGACGAGCGCAATTGTAGTGCCGCTCTGAATTTTTGGGTTTTTCAAGAATCCTGAGAGGCACTGCAATATAATGTGCAGGGCATCACCAACAGCTGAACGTCCTGCTAAAAAAAATCGTCCTGTCCCGACACGTAGCAATGTGTTTCAAATGAACGTTTATATTTTAACGCTTTATAAGATTTGCAACTCTCTTCTGACTCTTCTTCCTGGGGTAGCGTGGCAACTACAGGGTGTTACAATAAAGTAGAGCATATCAAGTAATCCATATGTATGTTTGTTTGTCCTCCCCTATGTCTCAAATTGCCGCGTCTGAATGTATGTCTACTAAAATTATAAATGTGAATGTAAGTTTGTTTGTTACGCTTTCACGCCTAAGCCACTGAACTGATTTTTATGAAATTTAGTATAAAGAGAGACAAGCTTCGAGCTTGGGAAAGGACATAGGCTAAATAAACGCGAATAAAAGGCTTGGCGGGGTTGATACAGGGGTTGGAAATTTGTATGATAGTTCGTCATTATCGAAACACCATGAAACTTTTAAATATTTGTTCTAGCGTTTTTAAAATTTAGAGCTGTGTGGGTTGAAAAAGGGGGATAAAAGTTCTATAGTTGGTAATATAAAAATGTATTAACCATATCAGTTTGTTGTGTATTATTAACAAAGTGAGTATGTAAGAAAATGCTGGCCAAAGCAACTATTTCACGCGCACTTAGTCGCTGGTAAAAGCTAGTATCATTTATCTTAATATATATATTTCTTTTGTGCGTCTATTGTAACTGAACTTATCCTAAACGGCTGGACCGATTTTAATAAAACTTTCATTGTGTCTTCAGGTGGATTCGAGAATGGGTAAGATTCACAATTGAACTACCTCTTAAACGGATGGACCGATTTTAATGATTTTTTGTGTGTTTCAGTGAATTTGAGATTGGTTTCGATTCTCAATTCCGTCCATGTAATATAATTCTCCTGATTAAGTGTATATTAGTGTACTTCTCCTATCGGCTAGACCAATTTTTCCAATTTAAGACGTGTGTACAGGACAACGTCTGTCGGGTCCACTAGTGTACTATTTTGAGTAATATATTCAAGCTTATGACATTCTTTGTATGGGTACGCTTAGCTTTAGTGTATTTTCTAAACATTAGTTTCTTGCGCCGATTCTTCTCTCTCAGAGCGCTATTTGTTTCCGAAGCGGTAGTAGTATCTAGTAGTTATTAGCAATGACATCAAAAAGAATTCTAAAGGATTTTTTTTGAGAAAATAAATGCCTTTTATGCCTTTTAATATAATTGGATCATATCTTTTGTCAACCTAAGACTTCAGTATAGGAATTCTGATGTGTGTACAGCCTTAACACCTTCGAACGGCCTAAACCTTCGGCGGCTGATCTGCCATGCACTCTACTACTAATAAAACTGCAAATACATCTTGTATACACGGACTAGTAAAAAAAAAGGACTCCGCGCCGTGATATTAGCAAGTGAAGCACCTTTATGCTAGTGTGTGTGCGGTTACAGGATATACCAGTTATACAAATTTTCTCCCTTAAATAATCATATATCCACAAATACTTTTATAGTATTGTTTTAACAATTTTTACGACGGTATTTTTTAAATATTTTATTGCGACGCAAACTGATCTGTCACAGACGATAGCAAATCTCATAATGGCGGCCGATCGGATTGTATTAGTGTCAGTGTGTGCGTGGGGCTATGTATTTTACACGTTTACTGGCTTGTTTTGGTGCCTCACTGTTATGTAAGGTGACACAGAGTCCTTATTTTTATACTCATCCGTGCTTATATATAAAGTTTGTAACCAAACTCCTCCGAAACAGGCTTATATCGATTAGGTCTGAAAATCGATCAACATCTATTTTCCATTTAATATTCGAATTAATATAAATAAAATATCGAGTGAATTTATCAACTAATCAGCGTAAAAGGCTTGTTTAAAATAATATCCTTATATCAGCCAAGAAGACCCTTAGTAGAGATTAGACAGCGCAGTATTAGATAAGTTCAATGTCTTCTAATGACCCCGTAAACGTTTGTTTTCGAACCCCTTTGTCAGTTATCGTCAGGAACAATAGAACATAACACAAAGGGTGTTCGCTTCTGAAATTACTGACAACTCAAAATTAGACTGATAATAATAGACCCCATGTCATTATTTGTATTAGTTACTTTATTTAATAACCCCATTTAATCCCCAGTCCCACGATTATGTAAAATTTTAAATTCTTATAGCGTAGCTGCAGATATTGACATATTTGCTGATTCCTTATCCAAATTCCGCAAGTCCATTTGCAGCATCATTGGTAATCTTTAATAATGTTATAAATAGAAAATAAATGTAATTGTGTATAACTACGTAAACTACTCATTTATTAATTAAAAAAAATATATTGTAACGAATTCTATATAATACCTAAAATTAATTATTTCTGTGCATGCTGTGTTTATTTGTAAGTAATCACTAAATTTAGTTCCTACTTTTTATATTTGTATTGTAAGGGATTGAAAATAAACCTAATAAATAAATTACCCGAGAGGTCAAAAAGGAATTCAAATTATGCATGTTAGTGGGAATATCTGTATAAATAAAAGAATAATAAATATAGAAATAGAAGGGCAGTATGCACATTTCGGACTTATGGCCGCTATTCCAAGAAATAGCCAAAGTAGTGCATAATTGAAACCATTTCTTGACGGTTTATATAAGCTTATATTTGTACAAAAAATAAATAATATAATAAATAATTAAATAAATAATTGCTAAGAAGTAATGAAATATCACAACACAATTATTATTTTGTTTTTAATAAACGCAGTGTAAAGTTACTCCAAGTTTTAAAATACTTCTCCCTGTCATGTAATTCCGACAGTGACAAAGATAAAATTGTGTTATTACAAATAAGTTAAGCATTTTAAACAAACAAACATGAACACATGTTCTAAAAAAATTCTATTACAAATCTGTGTCTTTCTGTTTTTTTTTTTTGGTTCACAAAACGGGATACACTCTTAATATTGTATAAAACAGAAAAATGTAACCATGTTGGAGCGAGTGCCTCCTTCTGGAAGTGAACACAGCATGCTTTTAAATGTGTTCTAGATTTTATATAAAACTAAAAACATAAACTTAAGCTAGATAAACATAATTCAACCCCACAGTCCCCAAGCCGCTTTTTCTAGCAGAAGTTTTCTGAACCTAGGTACTGACGAATTGAATATGTCTACCTTCCGACAGATTTCATTATACAGAGAACAAATGCGATATAAACTAGAATGTTGACCATAATTTGTGCGTGTTGAGGATAGACTGAACGTTTTCCTATTAATAATACGGCTGCAATGCCGTGGGACAGCCAAAGTAATTTTACTTAGTAATAGAGGACTGTCTACGTGGTCATGAATCAGTTTGTGTAAAAAGACAAGGTCTGACACTTTCCTACGCTGTACAAGAGACGTCATGCCAAAATGCACAAGTCTAGATTCGTAGCAGTCTAATTGACGACAAAGATTACTTGAATATGAGAGATGATATAAGAATTTCGACTGCACCTGTTCTAACCTCTTAATATGAACTTTGTAAGAAGGGTTATTGTCTTCAATCAATCAAACAATCAAAAAAACAATCTTTAGACATTGCTTATATTTAAACACGAGTCGAAGCTTGTCTAAGGTGTATCTAACGGACAGGTCGTATTCATATGGAAGATTTAGATTATAATGATGACAGATAGATGACAGCTGACAAAAATTGCGTTCCGTTCCTTTAATTGTACCTGAACACTTCAGTTTATGTTGTGCTTAACGACGTTTTAGTAAAACACAACCTTAATTTCTTTTTTAATTATTGAATTAAATAAAAGACTAGACGAACTAGCCGTTTCGCTGATGGTAAATTATACGCCTTGCCCATTACAATGCAGTGCCACTGATTCTTGAGAACCCAAAAATTGTGATCGGCACTACAATTGCGCTCGTCATCTTGAGACATAAGTTGTTAAGTCTCATTTGCCCAATAATTTCAAAGCTACGGCGTCCTTCAGGCCAAAGCACAGTAATGCTTACACATTACTGCTTCACGGCAGAAATAGGTCCATTATGGTACCTATAATCTAGCCGGCTCTGCAAAGGAGCCTCACACGTTTTTGTAATAGAAATAGATTAACTCCATTTTGGACGTCGGTATTGTTAGGCCACTATCGTTATAGTTAGGTCACTGTCTAAAAAACAATTAGTGTCTAATCCATGTTTAAATGAATATTTATAATAATGTAAAAACACCGAAAAAGTTTTAAGCTTGGAATAACTTTATTTCGCGTTTATTAATCATGCCTAAAGAAATTGACAGAAGGATAGCCAACACCTGGAAAAGATTTTGGTCTCTTAGCGAGATCATGAAAAATGCAGATATGCCAATTAAAGAAAAAAGAAAAGTATATAATACCTGCATTTTACCATGTCTAACGTATGGTGGCCAAACATGGGCATTAACAGAAAAGTTGTTGAAAAAAATCGAAATCTGCCAAAACGGAATTGAAAGAAGTGTTATTGGAATTAAAAGAAGATATAAAATAAAACTAACAAAAATTAAGAGAACAACTAAATTCAAAGATGTCAAAACTGTGTGCAAAACATTAAACTGGAAATGGACGGGACATATGCTACATGACAAAAGCGAAAAATGGACAAAAATCATAACGGAGTGGTATCCACGAGAATGCAAAAGAAGCAAAGGGCGACAAATGATGAACGATGGGAGGATGACCTTAAGAGAGTGGCTGGCCCAGAATGAATAAGAATGGCGAGAGAGAGAGAAAGATGGAAGTCTTTGGAGGAGGCCTATGTCGAAGGACAAGCTGTTAAAAAAATTATAAGCAATTAGTTAAGGATATATATTTAAAAAATGTTATTATTAGTAACAGCAATAAAGGCTAATTTTATTTATTTTTATAATCAACACAGTGCGAGTCTAACTCGGTTGCAACTTTTGTTCTACAAATATATATTAAATAGCTGACCCGGCAAACGTTGTTTTGCCTTATAAAGTATAATTCACGCGATAGTTTTATAAGTAGTAAAATATTGCCTATATTATAGCCTGTACATCATTTTGTTCTATTGTCATGTTGGATGCTCCTTTGCACAGGATGCCAGTTAGATTAGGTACCCATACCACAACCGCGCCTATTTCTGCCGTGAGGCAGTAATGTGTAAACATAACTGTGTTCCGGTCTGAAAGGCGCCGTAGCTAGTAAATTACTGAGAAAAAGAGACTAAACATCTTATGTCTCAAGGTGTCGAGCGCAATTGTGGTGCCGCTCAGAATTTTAGGGATTTTCAAGAATCCTGAGTGGCACTGCATTGTAATGGGCAGGGCGTATCAGTTACCTGAACGTCCTGCTCGTCGTGTTCCTTATTTTCATCATAAAAAAAAGATAAAGTTACTCGGGAGTGCTTTTTATTCCCACTGTCTTTAAAAATCTATCCTTAATTTGATCCCAAAACTCTTATATTATATCTCAAGGAAAAATTTTCAGCATTAAGTTCTCACCAACTAAATATTCGGTCTATCCATTATCTTTTGCTTTGTACACCTGTTCATAAAACTTCCTTCCTTAACAATTCATTTACTGTCCAAGCTATGAACATATGGAATTCTTTTTCCACTGAAATCAAAAAGGCTTAAACTCTCAAATTTTTCAAAATAATGCTCCTTAATTATTATTTATCACTGTGACAAAATTATTAGTTCTTTTGATGGTATTTACTATATTTACAGTTCGTGTATGTTTTAATTTATTTATTTACTGTATGTGTATGTTTATATGCATATCGATGACACCATCTTATGTTATCTTTTCAACCAAAACTATTTCAGTACAGGTTACCTGGTAGAAATCGCTCTTGTATTTTATGTACTCTCGATTTTGGTTATACACTTTTTTTAGGAAAATAAGGGACAAGACGAGCAGGACGTTCAGCTGATGGTAATTGACACGCCCTGCCAATTGCAATGTAGTGCCACTCAGGATTCTTGAAAAATCCAAAAATTCTGAGCGGCACTACAATTGCTTTCTTCACATTGAGACATAAGATGTTTAGTCTCTTTTTCTCAGTAATTTACTAGCTACGGCGCCTTTCAGACCGGAACACAGTTATGTTTACACATTACTGCCTCACGGCAGAAATAGGCGCGGTTGTGGTATGGGTACCTAATCTAACTGGCATCCTGTGCAAAGGAGCATCCTACTGGTAATTAATTATTTTGTGATGTGCTATATATATATATATATTTCATTTCAATTCATTACTTAAGGCTAAGCGAAAGGTGCAGTCTAATGCTATACAGCCTGAGAAATATCTCATGAACTTGGATACATAAATATAAATATTGTTCCAGAGATTAACGCATTTAAACAAATAATAAACTCTTCAACTTTTAAATGGTAATATAAATACGAAAAATCCATAAGATAAAATAATGATATTTCCATGGAGATGTTGGTGTGTACAATTATAAATTGCGGATAATAAGAAATACATCAAACAGAAGTTTTCTTTGAAATAAAGTATCGGGCATCATTATAAATTGCTCAAATATGACTTACAGTTGTATACAGGGAGGGATTCTAGCGATTGAAATGTGTAGGAGTTAGGTTTAATTGTATTTAGGAACTCTTCTCGAATAAATGTACCCGGTAGGTGCAAGCATTTATATGATGAATATGGATGTTTGTTTCCGAGTCATGGATGTTTATTGTGTATTTATGTATGTTTAAGTAAGTAAATTGTATTAAATATATCGTTGTCTTGCAACCCGTTATACCGGCTATATATACCTTATTTGGGGCAAGATAATTTATGTAAAAATTGTGTCAATATTATTATTATTATCCTTATTCTTCGGTTAAGTTTACTAAGAAGGCCATAATTTTTTTTTTATCAGAAATCCTGAGGAGATCCGTAGGAGAACTTAAGTCACCGACATAGCTCAAATGACTGCGAAACTGAAGTGGTAGTAGGCAGCGCACATAGGTCGACGAACAGATGGCCGTTGGGGCTAGTAAAGTACTCGAATGGCGACCACTTACCGGAAGACGTATTGTTGGCAGGCCTCCCACAAGATTGACCTAATCTTGAGGGCAGGTTGGAGAAATTGAAGATGAGATGGTTGGATGATGGCAGCACCGATCGTTGGAGCAGGACCGATCGTCATGGCGATCTTTGGGAGAGGCCTTTGTGCAACTACAGCATATCTCTAATCATAATCCGCCCCTGTGAGCAACAAAGAAAATTTCCGACTAAGTCTTATTGTGAAAAGAATAACAAGGAACATTGTTAGACCTGTCTCCAATATCTCAGAGAAATGCAGTTCCTGATGAAGCTGACAATAAAATCCGTTGTCTGGTTCAATGCGGATTTCATTTCCAATGAATAAATAAATGTAATAAACTCTAATGACTGTATTAAATTTAAAATATTGATATGGTTATAAAAAGTAGCCAAGTGCGAGACTCGGACTCGCCCATGAAGGGTTCCGTAGCAGCAAGTAATATAATATAAAACTTATATAGAAGGGAAAATAATATTAAATTGCTTAAATGGAAAAGGCAAAAAATCTTTGCTGAAAATTATACAGTGCAAATGAGCTCTCATCATTCATTATATGTATTACAAAAAAACTACGTACTAGATATCGTTCAAACCAATTCTCGGTGTAAATTTGTATGGTAGTCATATATATTTTTTAATTTACCTTTCTTTTATTTTAGAAGTTAGGAGGGACACACTTTTTACCTATTTGAAAGTGTCTCTCGCGCAAACTGTTCAGTTTAGAAAAAACATATATTTGAAACCGCATATCTTTTTTGAAGACCTACATATAGATACACGTTATGGTCTGATGGGTATGGGTTTGATGAAAAAAAATTTTTTTCGTTTTAATTTTGTGTTTCAGTTCTAAGTATGGAACCCCCAAAATATATTGTTGTTTTTTCTATTTTTGTGTGAAAATGTTAATGAGGTTCACAGAATACATCTTCTTATCAAGTTTCAACAATATGACATACACGGACAGACAGACAGAAATGATGTATCTATATAAGGGTTCCGTTTTTTTACCATTTGTCTACGGAACCCTGAAAACGGAATAGAATTTAAACTCCAATATCTTTGCGCGTTGGAGTATAGATGGAACCATCAACTTACAAAATACAAGCATCTACAAATAAAGCCTGTGAGAGAAAAGAATATATCTAACGGAGAAATAGGTAAGGAAATCTAATGTTACTGTAACCGATTTTATTTTATTTTGGCAGCCAATAGTCATAGTACAAAAATAGTTCTTATTCTAATACTTAAAAGGTAAGAACCTTGAAAAGGGGTGCACTTAGGGGTAGATATATATATTGGTTTTTATGGTAAAAAAATTTATTTACTTATGGTAATAAACTAATCTATGACACTTGCTAAATAACTATAATTAATGGTACTATTAATTGGTTAAAATGGTTACTCGGACCAGTCCTGTAATGGTTATAGACAAATGGTTAATGGTAACTAGGACCGGACCGATCAATTGTTACACGCGTTCTGCCTTACTAAAGGCAACACATGGTTATTAGTAATTATTATTATTACTATTTGATGGATTTACTTTGAACAGACCTTGAGCTCCCACAAATTATAATGTAGTTAACAATTAATGTAAACATTCAGGAAATATTAGGAAGTTAACAACAACTCAACGCAAATACAAAAAGAAAATAATAAAGAGAAAAAAAGAAAAGTTAATTGCTTTTTGTAAGCAAATCGTTAATTAATGATTTTTTTTAAAGGTTCTTTTAATATTAGTTGTAAAGGGATCCAAGTGAGACATTTGATTATTGTATAGTTTCAAACAGCGGTGAAAGAAAACATTTGAAGCAAAATTCGATTAAATTCTTTTGACGGCTTATAAATTGTTAGTTGCACGAAAACATATAGTCGGGATTTTCAATTTGAACTTTTCTACAAGATTAGGGGTTTACTACACTCAATTACAAAGTTAATAATTTTATACAGAAACATAGTCGACCTGTTGTCGCCAGAGGTGAAGGGGTATCATTTTAAGTGTTTTAAGTGAATCAGCATAAGATATACTACCAGAGCCGGTTCTGTACTCGAGAGACCTTAAAAACACTTTTTTTTCTAAATTTTCTCAATTCGATTGATACATAGTGTTCCAGACCACAGGACCGAAGTCTAGCAACGAACGAACTAAACTAAAATAAAATATTTTTTACATGATGCTCTTTTAAATGGCTTACACGTGCGTAAGAGGAAGCCCAATTGTTTAAATGATTTTTGTATTATCTAATCTAAGTGAAAGTTTGTGATTTAATATAGTACCTTAATCACAAATTTGGCTCACTCTAGATATATTAAGACTCATGAGATTGTATTCAAATTCAAATTCAAATTCAAATTCAAATTCAAATATTTTTATTCAAAATAGGATGTGAAATCACTTATTGAAAGTGAAAAAAAACCTACCACCCATTCCAAAGTGAATGCCTCAGGCCTGAGAAGAATGGGCGCAAAAAACTCAGCGGGCTTTTTTTTTCCATCAAAAACATGTTTTACAATTAAAGTAACATTTACAAAGTAACATTGTACAATTAAACTTATTATTTAATAGCCTGAGAGCGGTCGCTCCATTCCCAATCTGTGGTATCATTAAGAAAGTCATTTATGTTATAGTAACCTTTACCACACAAACGTTTTTTAACGATTCTTTTGAATAACGTAACCTTTGTTTTGAACATTTTCTGGGATCTTGTTGTAAAAGTATATACATCACCCCACAAAAGACTTACTAACTCGACTAAGCCGAGTAGTAGGCATCATCAGTTTATGTCTGTTCCTGGTGTTAACATTATGGTTATGACAGTTTCTGGCAAATTCACTTATGTGCCTATGAACATACATTACATTATCAAGAATATATTGAGAAGCAACAGTCAAGATGTTAATTTCTTTAAATTTTGCTCTCAATGATTCTCTAGGACCTAGGTTATAAATAGCGCGAATAGCCCTCTTCTGCAGCACAAATATTGTATTAATATCAGCAGCGTTGCCCCATAGCAATATACCATAGGACATAATACTATGGAAATAACTAAAGTATACTAGTCGCGCCGTATCTATGTCAGTTAATTGTCTAATTTTTTTAACCGCGTATGCTGCAGAACTAAGTCTGTTCGCCAATCCTTCAATATGGGGGCCCCATTGTAATTTGGAATCTAGAGTTATGCCAAGAAATATAGCAGATTCCACCGGTTCTATCACCTCTCCGTTTAACTCTGAATTCTATTGTTTAGATATGAAGTCAGAAGATCGAGCGAAGTTCCTTTTATGCCATAGTGGTATAGCTTCCTGACCAGCGTTGAATGTTGAACACAATCAAAAGCCTTAGATAAATCACAGAAGATGCCAAGTGCATTCTGCGATTCCTCCCAGGCATCAAAAATATTCTTGATCAGCTAACTTATCTAACTTATGATATTATTCAAATTTAATTGGGTTTCTTTTTCGTGTAAAACTGATTATAAAACATTTACCTATGTTTAAATATAGTTGGTTAAGAAGAAGATGAAGAAACACAATCTGATTCGTTATTGATAATTATTTTGAAATTTTTTGCGTCATCTGCATAAAGGAGAACGTTGCAGTTACTAATGTAGCAAGTAATGTCGTTAATGAATATAGTTAATAGTTATGGTCCTAAATGGGATCCTTGACCCCAGAAGGTACTGATAAAAAGTCTGATATGTAACCCTTGGTGGAAACTGATTGAGAACGATTACTTATGTTGGACTTGACCCAACGGAATAGGTCGCAGCCCAAAGCTTATCCAAGAGCATATTATGGTTAATGTTATCGAATGCCTTAGAAAAGTCGGAATTCATGACGTTTACTTCTAATTTATTATCCATAGCGTCGGGAACAAAACCGACAAAAGTAATTAAATTTATGTCTGCAAATACCGCGAACGAAACCATGTTGGTAGGGCGTTATATAATAAAAATTTTACTAACAAATCGTAAGCAGACAGCCACGCTTGGCATTATCTCCTTAGTATTTTAAAAATTAATTTGCATAGACTTAGTATTATAATATAGCTATAATATTAGCTGATTATTAGCTTGTTTAATATTCAGTTTGTTTGTTACAATGTTTCAGTCTGAACGGCGCCGTAGTTACTGAAATAACTGGGAAAATGAGACTTCCACCCCTCAGAATTTTTGAGTTTTTCAAGAATCCTGAGCGAATCAGCTGATCGTACTGCTCGACTCGTCCCTAATCCTCATAAAAAAATAACTACCGTTTCCTCAGATCCTACCAACCAATAACAGTAGATGTCTATTCTACAATGTATTGAACTTAAAGCAATGAATGCAATCTAAACCTATTTTTTTTTTGTTTTGCTTTTACGCCGCAGCTACTGAACCGATTATGATGATATTTGATACAGTACTTTATCGCTGGAAAGAAAAAACAGAGGCTACATTTTATCACGGAAAAATCCATGGTTCCCGCTAGATTTTTGAAAAGCCGAAATTCGCGTCGATGAGCTATAACTATTCCAATAGTAGGTTTAATTTCCCATACCAATCTTCCTCGGAATAAGATTCATAGTATAATATATTGGTAACGGGAGCGAAAACGGGAACCGGAACTGAAATACGACATGAGATTATCTTCAATTCCAAACTTGCTTATTATTTTTATAAAGCTTTTATCTACGTAGACGAAGTCACGGGCATCAGCTAGTATATAAATAAATAAATGATATAAATAATGATAAAGAAGTTTGCATAATACATTTTGAATAAAATCAAATATTAGCAATTCTTGGTTCTCTCTTTTATGAGGTAAAATATTTCCTTAAAATATTCCGTGAAGAATACGATGTCCGACAAAAGTATAAAATATAAAGCTTCCAACTTACGAAACTACTTTAAAAACTGTCAAGATGTCTTAAGTTTTGCTGAAGTTGCACCGAGTATTCGGTGCGAGACAAGTTTAAAATATCAATACTGACGTCGAATAAATTATATTGTTAATATGCAGTTCTATAAGATTATGTAATATTTTTTTTCAATTTTGTTTTAAAATTACTACAGGTAAATTACTTACGGGATGTTTTTACATTTGTATTTTTATATTATTTACAGGAATTCTAAAATTGTAAACAACTTTAGGACACTGTTGCGGCATTTGAACTGGGGTCAGCCGTTGCATTTTTCGCTTACGGTTATCGTAAGCATCGTACTTTTCATTGCATGTCACAATTCGATCCAATATTCCTTCATTTCTGTATCGAATCAACAAGATAATACAAGTTTCAAAACGAGTTCTTTCTGCAGAAAAGTCAAATCATGAGGCAGCCATTTTTCATATTTTTTATTGATTTGACGCAATTGAGTCAATACTATTGGTAAGATAACGTTAAACCATGCCGCTAATTACTGGTTAGTTTGGCTCGGATTGGCTTCCACCATCTCTTTCTATTCATTGTTTGGTTTCCATCATGAAAGCGTTTTAAGTATGTCTTGTAGATGGTAACGCCAGTTGCATTATGTTAGACACATTCTTTACTGAAATACACATTCTTTACACCCATTTCCCAGAAACCTTTCTTTAAAATAACCCGCAAGCCACGAGATCTATCGCGAATCATGACTATATTAGAGCAGGGTCGATAATTTATGAAACCAAAAAGAAAATAAAAGTAGCATAAAACCCATAGGAAAAGGAAGAGAATATAATAGAAGTGAAAGGACAAAGAAATTACGGGCGACGTGAGGTCGCGAAGTAGAAAAAGGGGGGGTGTTTGAGGGTAAAAAACAACAAGTCCTCTGGAAAAAAGTTAAGTAGCAAAGTTGTAGGTAATAAAAAGATCTACAACTTTTGTTTTTGCACTCTTTTCAGATAACCTCAAAATTTATGTGAAAAATTCAAAGAGAAAAAATAACAAAATTTTGATGTTTTTTTATTTTTCTCTTTTATAAAAAAAACCTAAAAAGTACCTTTTTATATCCCAGACAGACTTTTTTTGATTATCAACTTTTATTTTTTCACCTCATTTTGACTTAATATCGAAATAGAACCCTATTTTTCAATCGAAAATTCTCACGTCAAAATTTCAGCAATTTTCAAAAAGTTGGTTGGACATTTTATTAGTTAAAAATCTCAACTTTTTTATGGTGTAAAAATAATATATATAGCTATGGTAAATGTTCTCAGAAAATGCAAATAAACGAAAAATCTCGAATCCGAAAATTTTTTTTTACATTTACAATATTGAGCTATTTATTAAAATTTACACTTTAATTACTCAAAAAACGTAAGATTCCAACATAACATCTTAATATATAAAATTCTCGTGTCCTGGTGTTAAATTTAGAACTCCTCCGAAACGGCTTCACTGATTCTCATGAAATTTTGAGTGCATATTGGGTAGGTCTAAGAATCGGACAACATCTATTTTTCATTCCCCTAAATGTTAAGGGTGGTCCACACGTTTTTTTTTAATTTGTTTGATTATGAGTCAACATTAAAAAATACATACAACTTCAAATTTTCACCCATCTACGATCAACAGTTACTTTTGTATCGCGATTTTAATATCGGCAATACAACGTTTGCTGGGTCAGCTAGTTGATACATAAAAAATTGACATAATATACTACCTTAATTAACAACCAAATATGTTAACAAAGTTAATATTTAATAAGATATCTATAATATTTTAAAAAGGTTTTAATATATTCTTTAAACTATATGCGTAGATGCCTATTTATTGCTATTTTAAGATAACTTAGGAACCTGAGTGACCTACAGAAAATTTTAGCCCATCAAAAGTTATTTTATATACAATTCATACCTGGTAATATATGAACATAGCACTGAAGCGCAAAAAAGCGCTTACACTTTCCTTAAAGGCCGGCAACGCTCCTGTGATTCCTCTGGTGTTGCAAGAGAGTTTGGTACGCTGGTTTGTCCTCCTTTTCCGTAAAAAAAAAACTGAATCATTATCCTTTTAACATTTATAAATAGATTTGATTAATTGTAATCTATATTGTTGCCGCTACGAAATAACAGGTATGAATTCTCTATGAAATAACTTTTGATGGAATTCGCGTGAAGCGCTTCAATCTTTAATTTAGACCCATAATTGTCCGATCCCTCGCATAAACCACACGATAAACAGATTTTAATCTGAAATTAAAACACTTAACCAACAGTCCAAGCAATACTTCAACATGAGCCAAACGTAAAATGTTGATAGAGCCGCTGTAATTGAGTCACGATTCCAATTATCCAGCCTCCCTTTTATCCAGAAATACTCTACAGCTGTAGAATTTGAATAAGTCATGCTATTGCCAGTGAAGTATTGAAAATAATTATCCTACAAATACCCTTGCTAATCAAGCTGGCTACAACGTAGTCTGTGAGAAAAGTAAATACATAAATAAGAATTTGAATCAATTATTATTTTCGCTCCAACTATATACTGCAGTACCTAAGAACTATACCTTTTTTTAGATGCTTGTGTGCATGGCATCTTCAATGGCATCTTTCAAATTTTGTAACATACGCTTTGTGTTATTTTATATTGAAATAATTAATAAAATACAAAACACTTACTGATGATAAGTGATCCTAATGTTTTTCTTATTTTATTAGTATTCTCAGAAACACAATAAAATTTTCAAGACGTGACGTCATCTCTCCCCACTTACAGCCGACAGATCGCTATATAAGCGGTAGCAGAACAGTTGATATCCATTTCACTGCACTCACACTCACACACGGACTGACTGACGGACTGACATACACCACCTTCACAATCACAAACACACTCCACAAACATACGCAAACACAAATATACATGTACACAAACATTTACACTACTAACATACATACATACACTCATAAACACATACATACACACTTACATACATTACACAAAACATCACCACACTCGCCGGCGAGTGTGTTCTTCTCATCGTTTCATCTTTCATCTTCATTTTCATTCTCTCTCCTTCCCACAAGCACACAGCCGGTCCGAGGTTCAAGTCTCCTTAGGACACGCCCCGCGACTGTTGTTGCGTAGTCTTTGCGGTCTCCACGGCCCATGTCCTATGTCGCTGTAAAAGCATGGCTAACAGCATAGAGGAGGTTTTAGTCGGTATGGGGTGTCCGCTTACGCGGACACTCGAGTCCGTCATATTACGCCCCGTTCCGGGGTGTAAATACGTAACTGTATTTCCTCCTCTCAATAAAAATTGGTGACCATTACTTCGTTTGTCGTCGGACTGTGAACATCTAACCGAAACTTGGTCCGTTTTCGTATTGATTGTTTGTAGTGAGTAATTATTTAAATTGTGTTGACAGTGACAGGTGGACAGGGTAAAGACGTCTATAAAAGGCGTCTCCCTAGCGTCGACACATTTTCGCTGCAACCGTTGACTAGTTAGGACGTTACTCTGCCCGATTTCTATTCGAATATTAGTCTTTGTATTGTTTGAAATTTATTCTTAGAAGCTTAAAAACCCTTTTTGATCTTATTTCCTAATTGTATTATTTTTACAAACTTGTTTATAAACCGGCATTTGAGTTTCAATTATAAGCAAAGTTTTACAGATTATGTGGCATGTCAACGACACACATTGTTCGAGACTGGCTTGAGTACGCTTGGGCATAGTATTAGTTACCGGACTTAACGACTACGCCTGCCGCGGTATCTAGCTTGAGCGCAGCGTAGACCAATTTTTTATCGAATAAAGTTATTTTTTTTTTTAGAATAGAGTATATTCTTTTTCTAGTTGCAAATACTACGATAGAATATGTCATATGTCTGGCCACGAAACACGAGTCATATGTCTGGCCACGAAACACGAGTCATAACATAAAAATGCTGAGACAAATCCTTACAAAGCCAAACCCTTACTATTATTGGCTGACATTTAATTATCAATATCAAAGTTTTTGAAACTAAAACAGTAAATAGCTGAGGGAGCTTATGCGGTCCCTAAATCACTAGAGGCCTTAAATCATTTAAGCCTCCAATAACCGCTTCGTTAGCGGCCTTTGAATTGGTTGACAATTACTGTCCTCTTATAATTGAATTTCGATTTTATAAAAATTGTTAAATAAAATTGTATATGAATTTTACTGTTAGTGTGGAGATATAGCGAAGGTGTACGTGGAGGAACGATACTTCATGAAACTTCCATTTTATGGGCTTCACCGAGTATTGGATCACCAGGCGTATTCTTCGGTGAAGGACTTACTATAGTTGTGCGGATGGGCTTATGTGTGTTCAACATATAAATCTTAGCGGATTAAACACTTAAGATTTACATGACATTTAGATAATTATGGAATTCTACTTCTTTAGGCGCGTTTTGGAAAAATGATGAGAGTGAAATGTTAAGATGTGCGTGCATCGCTGTGAAGGTGAAGTTGGTTCCTAAAAATTTTTAACATTTGCGACATTCGTTTCATTAATTTCGGTTTCTTCGTCCATTATTAGGATAGGTAAAGGGTTCAAGCCCATACAGCCTTATTCGCTATTTAATAATTACTTGTCAAAGCCAGCGTTGCAAGATTTTTACAATATTGTTCTTTCTACAAACGTGGAATAGCACGAGGAATAAATAATTTTAAGGATTTTTGGTTTGTTAGGCCTACACTATAGGTCATACACACTTTTTTTTAATTTTGTTATCTACCAAAAAAAACTGCTATTTAAAAATTCGTACCGATCGGCTAGAATTAGTGCAAATGTCCTTCCCTCGATTTCTGATAACAATCGTTTCTTTTTAATATAGCCAGAAGCTAAAAAACTTAAATACTTTTACATAAAATTCAAATACTTTTTCAATTAGAAGAGTGTTCAGTAAGTTTCTTATACGTTCTTTTCTCGGGCTCTACCTATTCCTTACATACGAGAGAATAGATATAAAATCAAATTATCGTGCTGGTCAGAAATATTTATTCAGATCCAAAAACGTATATAACATATCCCATATCGCTTTTCTTTTGTGATTGAGAGCAGTTCCGTTCTTCATGACTGTGTCAATCTCAATGTAGTTGATCTGATCTCTGGTAGCTGGTAACCATTCTAACGGCAGCAGATCCGAAGTTTCCGGAATGGGAACTCTGTATAAAAAGGACGTATTGTAATCATTATAAATGAAAAGCAGTTAAGACTGTTTTTACTTGGAAAACCTACAAGAAATTTTTAAGTTCATACGTCCTTATATAATGCATAAAATGCATTTATTTTCTCGAAATTGACTCTATTAGAATTCTCTTTGATGTCATTTCTAATATACTAGATACTACTACCGATTCGGAAACAATAGCACTCTGTGAGAGAAGACGTGGCTCAAGAAACTTTCCCAGCATTATATTTCTTGGGCTCTTTTTAATAGAATATACAATATTATTATATTAAACATCATAAATAACCCTCCCTGCACGGTTTTTTAAGGATGATAGTACATGGATACCTTCGACAAAAGTTCATTCATCTACATTTAGAGGCATCGTTACTATAATTTCTGAACATGGGCAGTGCGAATTACTTACCACCAACTCAAAATGTTTCCAATATCAATTTCAAAATCATAACACATAGTTCAACATAGTTAAATTTGTAGCATGGAAATCAACTACACAAAAATATGAATAGCTTCATAGTTGAATCAGATCTCATACGGTTTAAAGAATTTTATGTGCATTTAGACTTAAAAGTCTCAGTTCAAACCTTAAAAGAGGACTTACCCATATTTAGCAAAATTCGTCCACATCTTTGTCATTCTGCCCATTATTAGATCATCGGCATCACTTAAATTGCTATCGAAGAACTCCATCTCGTACAGATAACCCAACTCATCTGCATGAGTTGCACCACCCTCCGTAATATTTAACCTTGACTTCACAAAATTCCTGCCTCCGCTATAAGAGAACATATACTCATAGATTTTCGCATTACTGTTCTTAATTATCAAATCGAGACTCCTTTGTATCGGGTACACGAAACCATAATCTGAAATGAAATCAATTAATTCATTTCTTAGAGCTATATTCATTTCTTCATCACCAATATAAAATCTTCGCATAATATGTGCACTCTCATCTACGTCTTCTATTTGAAATGTTGCCATCACTTCTTCAAACAGGTTTAGATACTTGTAATCATCAGCTGATAAATAAATAAAATATATCAATACTTCTTGATTGTTATAGCCTGATATAATATCGATTGATTTAACCTTATCGTTATTGTAATCTAATTGTTTTGAAATGATATTTTCAACACCAGGAAATTCCTTTTCGATACAGATTGTATGGTGCAGTCCAAGTTTTGAATTGGTTTCAATGAGAATCTTTGGATCTACTAACGAAAGAAAACTCAAAGCACTTTCAATACTATCTGTTGGAAATCCTAATTCTTGGGCTAACACTAGCGGTACATTTCTATTAGAATTTTGAAAAAGTCCAGATATTAATACAGAACCACTCTGCAAAATAGCACGATGAAACAGTTTCTCTTGGTTTGATAGTAGGTGTAATTCAATAGATATTGCCCCTGCACTATTTCCAATAACAGTTACTGTATCCTTATCACCTCCGAAGAATTCTATGTTATTTTGAACCCATCTTAGTGCTAGAACTTGGTCCTTCATACCCTGATTCCCTGGCATTTCTGGTGTATCTAAGCACATAAAGCCATATGGTCCAAGTCTATAGTTAAAAGTTACTAATATAACTTCATGTTGTGTCAGATACTTTGGACCGTACATGTAGCGACCTGCAAATCCGATGCTGAAGCTTCCACCGTATATTGTTACAAGAACTGGTAGTTTTTTGGATAGTGGGTTACTCGGTACATAAACGTTCATGTGAAGGCAGTTTAAGTCACCGACGTAAGTATTATTAAACTCTTCTATTTGCGGACAAATTGCTGAGTCATTGTTGGCGATGAAGATGCCGTGGAATTTCGGATTGGGTACAGCTGGCTGAAAGAGTAAAATTATACTTTTTTTTTTTCAAAATATATGCAAATAAGATGTTAAGGCACCTGGTGAAACATCCGAAAGTTATATAATTTGTAACATATAATTTATGCAACTAACTTGGGCCAGGATGCATTCCTTATAATTATAAAGGTAATAATAGTAACTATTACAAATTTTTGTTAATAGTTAATTATCTAGGTAAATAATAGTTAAATAATAATGCATTTTGAAGTGTTACGGAAACCCCACACCCTACGCAGCAGGGGGCGAGCGATGGTTTCACACTATACTAAAGCTCCACTCCTAACACTTTTTTATACTGAACCTGTAGCAATCTGAATATCGCAGCTAATATTCGTGGTTTAACTCTCCAAATAAGACGCCACAGTTTTGTTTGCAAAGTTCCGTATAGATGGGTTTCATGCAATTAGCAAACCGTGCCTCGAGAGTATGATTCAACTTAGGAACGCATCTTATACCAAATTGGTGATTTGTAGTAGCCAGATAGGAACTAAACTCCTGACTGGACTGAATAGTCGGATATGCCAAGAGGTGCATCGACAGGAATCTGGAAATCATCGCGATGTGTAGTCAGAAGATCTAATAAGGACGACAAGTGGTAATCGACATCTGGGAGCCGCTTTGGTGACTCAGCTAATTGAGACCAACCATAACACGTATGATTTGATTTTATTTGGCGTTTATTAATAATCTGATGAGTCTTATATCTTTGTGTGTTTACGTTAACTTCGATCATTGGATCAACCTAACTATCTTGCTGCACTTTACATGTAAACACTAAAGTACTTCTTTTGTACTTGTAAGTTTAGCACTTCAGATAAATCCAAATTATAAGGGATCTAAAACTCATTTCTTAAAATTGCAAAGAGTACTAAAATTCATATCTATATTACTATTAATTTTGAAACAAGTTTGATGGGTGAATTTCCGCCATATCCTATCGCCTATTATAACTATTATCGCTAATCTGAAAAATTTGTTATATTCACAAAAATTAATGCCGGAGAACTCAATATCCATGTTGTTATCTACAAAGAGAAAACTCTGCAAGAATTTACCGATGAGCCAATAATTTTGACAAAAACCGTTGCCACACGACTCTATGTTAGACAATGGAAAGCGTGGTCTATAGTGCATAAAGGAGGATTCTATCCTTACCATTATACTGCTGTGCTAATTATTCCTGAAGAGAGCCCTGCAAGGTGAGTTGATTTATGTAGATTCATGCTATAATATGCGGATTAAGAAGACGCGTCTTTTGTGAAAGAAATCCTATGGATATCATCCCTACCAATATCATAAAAGTGAATGTAAGTTTGTCTGATTCACTTTGACGCAGGACAACGCTTTGACAGCGATAGACTAAAGCTTGGGAAAGGACATAGGCTACACATTTTATCTCGGAAAAATCCATGGTTCCCGTGGGATTTGTGAAAAACTGAAATTCACGTCGATGAGCTATATAACTATACCAATTGGAGGTTTAGTTTGCTATAGCAATCTTCCTCGAAATAAGATTCATATAATGTGTTGTAACGGGAGCAAAAACGGGCGAAAAATATCTGTAATTAGCTCTAAGTTTCTATTGTATTTTTTTTTGTGTAAATAGCTGTTAATATTCCTTGAAATAAATTATAACGGGATTACTATGATGACAAACATTACATTACTATCCGATACTGGAAAAAAAATTATGATATTATACTTATGGCAAACTCAGAGCAGTGCCGGGAGAAACTTGTATCTTCTATCGAGTCCTCTCTCGAGAAGGTCGCGGAATGGGGTAAGTTGAACCGTGTCCAATTTAACCCCCAGAAGACTCAAGTTTGCGCGTTTACCACTAAAAAAAACCCCATTTGCCGTATCACCGCTCTTCGAGAACACTTCCCTTAAAGCCTCGCCTAGTATCGGAATACTGGGTCTCGAAATCTCGAGCGATTGCCAATTCCGTTGCCATCTGGAGGGCAAAGCCAAATTGGCTTCGAAGAAACTGGGCGTCATAAATAGAGCACGGCAATACTTCAAGCCGGCCCACATTCTAGCTCTCTACAAAGCGCAGGCACACACACAGGCAAAGACACATGGAGTATTGCTGTCATCTCTGGTCTGGCGCGCCCCAGTATCAGCTCGATCCATTTGACCGCGTGCAACGCAGAGCAGCTCGAATTGTTGGGGACCCAGTGCTCTGTGAACGGCTGGATCACTTGGAGTTGCGTAGAGACGTCGCTTCATTGTGTGTCTTCTACCGCATTTATCACGGGGAGTGTTGCGAAGAGCTGTTCAACCTGATTCCTGCCGCCGAATTTCACCTTCGCACGACACGCCACAAGTTACGATATCATCCCCACCATCTGGATGTGTGGCGGTCCTCTACAGTGCGGTTTTCAAGGAGCTTTCTTCCTCCCACTACAAAGCTGTGGAATGAGCTTCCTTGTGCGGTGTTTCCGGGACGATACGACATGGGTACCTTCAAGAAAAGCACGTACACCTTCCTTAAAGGCCGGCAACGCTCATGTGATTCCTCTGGTGTTGCAAGAGAGTGTGGGCGGCGGTGATCACTTAACACCAGGTGACCCGTATGCTCGTTTGTCCTCCTATTCCATAAAAATAAACTCCTACGAACGATGCTTGTGGCAAAAATCTGAGATCACGCTTGGACAGCTCTTATATGACTCCAAGAGCTTGTGCCTACCCAAAATTATAATTACAAAGTAACTCAACATACCCCGAACACATTAGCTGGATCAACAGCAGCGTAGGGTATCCCCATGAACTTGGAGATTCCCTCATCATAAACTCCTCGCACCCATCCTTGATCTATCCTCACCAACGGCCACGCCACCGCCGCCTCCACCAAAAACAATAACATCCACATCTCACAATACGACACTTCGAACTTGCAATCAAAAACTTGCGATTTTATTTATATTTCAAGATAAGCGCAATCTGAATATGATAAACTAATTAATGTTTTTGATGACTAAATAAGACTAACAGCCCTGCCCTGGCTTTGCTCAAGGCTTTACCTTTTTAGTATGATGCTCGTATTCCAGAAGAAGTTGTGAAGGTGTCTCTTCTCTGCCCTGTCATTATTTATTTATATTGCTCCAACAGGGTGAACACAATACAATAGAATTCCTTAATAGCTAACATAGAAATAATTTGACGAATTAAAGGATCGTATTCGCACAGAAATCCAAAACATCTCAACATGTAAAGCTGTTATCTATTAAAATTTCCGATCTAGATTGCAGCAATGCCAGAATAATGAAGGATTGCATATGAATGATGTGATTTTTAAGAAATTAATTCCCCTTTTGTTTACTATCGAAAACAATAAACAATTTTGATCTACTTTAATTACTTTTTTTAATCATCATTCCAATAATTATAAACGGACTTTTTGTCCACCCTGTATTTATGTGACACCCCAATTATGGGTGCAAATCGAGAACAATTAACAAACGAACACAAACAGAGCATTACTTACGTTTTAGCAAATTAATAAGCAATATAAAAAAATAAATATTAGTATTTCAATATTTTAAATTAATCAATACTGTGAGAAATAAATTAAATTCGACCAAGGGAAAAAGAGCTCATCAAATAAATCATTGTTGATACATTAGAATACAATATATTAGCGAAAGCTAGGACCTAACAGAGTGTGAGGACATAACAGAGTGCTGTATTTTTCTTTTGTAGCTGTGGAGGTGATCAGAGAAGATATTAATTGCTTATAAGAATAACACAATACACTTGATCACCGATTATTTATTCAGACAACTTTTAGACCAAAGAAACCAGCTAACAGCCATACTTTACTGTTAAATATTATCTTCAAATTGGTGTAGTACGAAAAACGCTGATAGTAGGTACCTGCACATTTATTTCTAGCTCGGCGGCCATATTACAATTATTGTTTCTACAGAAATCTCATTCTGTCATTGTAATGTGTTATAATTGGCTGTAATTTGACAAACAATTTGTTTATTTTAAAGCGAATTCTTAAGATTAATACTCTTAGGATTAATTAAAAAAAATTTGTAACTAAAATTTATTAACGATGTGGGACTCGAACCCGCGACCTCACGGGTTCCGTCTGCGCCGCTCTTCCAACTCGCCAATCATTCGAGTGACATATGGTTTGTAAATCTTGGTATGTATTGTCCTGCCTCCCATTACACTTTTTTTATGAAAATAAGGGTCGAAACGAGCAGGACGTTCAGCTGATGGTAATTGATACGCCCTGCTCTTTACAATGCAGTGCCGCTCAGGATTCTTGAAAAACCCTAAAAATTCTGAGCTGCACTACAATTGCGCTCGTTACATTGAGACATAAGATGTTTAGTCTCATTTGCTCAGTAATTTTACTAGCTACTGCGCCCTTCAGACCGGAACACAGTTATGTTTACACATTACTGCTTCACGGCAGAAATAGGCGCCGTTGTGGTACCCATAATCTAGCCGGCATCCTGAGCAAAGGAGCCTCCCACTGGTAAAACGCTACTCCTATTGAAAAATAAATCACCGATTAAGAAGTTTAAATTAGTCAAACTAATTTATTTAATAATCTTGCGATTAGATTAATACCGTTATCCGTCTTCTTTATCGTAAGTAATGTTTTTACAAAGCAACAAAAACAAATACTGTGGTTTTCGTTCCTTTGTTGCTATGGGCTAATAATAGTGTTTCACCAATAAAATTCACCAATCGCCTTGTGGCATTGTCTATCAAAGGATTAGCATGAAACCACCAAGAACTTAGCGGAATATGTAGTTTGATTGAAGCATACCCGTAAAGTTCGCCTCGGCAACCAATTGTCAAAGCAAATAACTACAAAAATCTGTGCTCTATGATTTAGTTTACCTGCAGAGAGAATCACAAGCTTGCCTTGGCATGTTAGACCGGCTCAGAAGTGAGGGGATTTTGATGCAAATCATAAAAGTGGCTCCGTTACGATAATCGGAATCGAACATCGCAATGGCTGACTCCAAGCCTAAAGCCGGATCATTTAATGCCTTCGTATAATAAAAGACAAGATATATTACAAGATATATAGATATATATATTTTATTTTATTTATAAACAACATTTAGAAAAGTATTCAAAAATCAAATTACGAGATATATACAGACGATTTAAAACATATCTTATTTATATATATCTCGCTGCTGTGGCTGCAGTTGCTGCTGTGGCTGCTGTGGCTGCTGTGGCTGCTGTGGCTGCTGTGGCTGCTGTCGCTGCTGTGGCTGCTGTCGCTGCTGTGGCTGCAGTGCTGCTGTGGCTGCTGTCGCTGCTGTGGCTGCTGTGGCTGCTGTCGCTGCTGTGGCTGCTGTCGCTGCTGTCGCTGCTGTGGCTGCTGTCGCTGCTGTGGCTGCAGTTGCTGCTGTGGCTGCTGTCGCTGCTGTGGCTGCAGTTGCTGCTGTGGCTGCTGTGGCTGCAGTCGCTGCTGTGGCTGCTGTGGCGGCAGTCGCTGCTGTCGCTGCTGTGGCTGCAGTCGCTGCTGTGGCTGCTGTCGGTGCTGTCGCTGCTGTGGCTGCTGTCGCTGCTGTGGCTGCTGTGGCTGCTGTCGCTGCTGTGGCTGCTGTCGCTGCTGTGGCTGCTGTCGCTGCTGTGGCTGCTGTCGCTGCTGTGGCAGCTGTCGCTGCTGTGGCTGCTGTCGCTGCTGTGGCTGCTGTCGCTGCTGTGGCTGCTGTCGCTGCTGTGGCTGCTGTCGCTGCTGTGGCTGCTGTCGCTGCTGTGGCTGCTGTCGCTGCTGTGGCTGCTGTCGCTGCTGTGGCTGCTGTCGCTGCTGTGGCTGCTGTCGCTGCTGTGGCTGCTGTCGCTGCTGTGGCTGCTGTCGCTGCTGTGGCTGCTGTCGCTGCTGTGGCTGCTGTGGCTGCTGTCACTTTTGGCGAGTTTGGCAAACCGAGTATTTGCACATACTGCAACAGAAAAGGAAGTGGTTCAAAGATGACCTAAAACGACCTGAAGTTGGACAGCTTGTTACTGTTCAACCTAACTTTTCTCCTAATTAATGGTGCTTAGGGCGTATTGTCGAAGTTCATCTTGGTAACGATAATATTATTCGCGTTGTGAAGTGTTAAAACTCCATAGCGTGTACTTAAAAGGCCCGTCGTGAAGTTTTGCCCTTTACCTCTCAATTAAAACTATTTAATTTTTCTTAATTTTATTTATTCTATATTTTAAAATAGTATTTAGATATAAAAAACCTTGTCTTTTTTTTATGGAATAGCAGGACAAACGAGCGTACGGGTCACCTGCTGTTAAGTAATCACCGCCGCCCACATTCTCTTGCAACACCAGAGGAATCACAAGAGCGTTGCCGGCCTTTAAGGAAGGTGTACGCGTTTTTTTTTTTTGAAGGTTACCATGTCGTATCGTCCCGGAAACACCGCACAAGGAAGCTCATTCCACAGTCTTATGTCTTATGTCTTTGGGTTATCAATGCACATATTTTAGTCTAGCTAGAGTATATAAATTTATATTCTAGTTACTAGTTTGTTTTTTTTTTCTATATATATCTATTGTAGTCACTGTCTGAGCTATTAGATGCCTAGATGTTGCCGGGCAGTGAATGTCTTGTGAAACCCCTGGATGGTTTCAAATGGGGGGAAATGTTGCGGCTTCAGAATAATTCCTTATACTTGTCCTGAAAGCCATAAATTTAATCAATTTCAAACTTTCCCTCCTTATATGCACATGCGTGATGTGCGCCATCTGGCGAACTGTCAAAATATATCTGTCTTAATGGCCGCATCGTCGCTCACGAAAAGTATAATATAAATCTAAGGTCTAAGATCGATCAATCGCCCGGAAAACTGTGTACGTACAAGTAATAGTACTGAGTCTGCCAGTAGTTATATATGTTTACCAAAACATTAAGTACTAGTGACGTGTGAATTGGCAAAAGAGGTGTGCTCCTGTGTGGTGAGTATTCCTTTCAAAACTTCCAGTTTTGTAGCCACTATATTTATTCTTATTTGAAGCCACCTAGGTCTTGATATTCGTTGTTTCGGTGACTTAGGCTATCTTAAATATTATCTTACATATGCACCAATCCATACAAGATACATCTTTTGTGAAAGAAATCCTATGGATATCATCCCTACCAATATTATAAAAGTGAATGTAAGTTTGTGTGATTCGCTTTGACGCAGTAGCTACTGAAACGATTTTGATCAAATTTGGTACAGCGATAGACTAAAGCTTGGGAAAGGACATAGGCTACACATTTTATTTTGGAAAAATCCATGGTTTTCGTGGGATTTGTGAAAAACTGAAATTCACGTCGATGAGCTATATTTATACCAATTTTAGGTTTTGTTTGCTATAGCAATCTTCCTCGAAATAAGATTCATATAATGTGTTGTAACGGGAGTGAAAACGGGAACCGGAACTGGAATAGGACATGAGATAATCTTCAATTCCAAACTTGCTTATTATTCTTAAAAAACCCTTTATCTACTCGGACGAAGTTCTATATCCGAATCCAAATTAGATCAAGATGGGATTACTACGATGACTAACATCAAATTTCTATCCGATACTGAAAAAAAATATTATGAGAATATACTTATGGCAAACTCCTACGAACGGTGTTTGTGGCAAAAATCTGATCTCACGCTTGGACAGCTCTTATATGACTCCAAGAGCTTGTAATAATAATTATAAAGTAACTCAACATACCCCGAACACATTATCTGGATCAGCAACAGCGTAGGGTATCCCTCTGAACTTGGAGATTCCGACATCATTAACTCCTCGAACCCATCCTTGGTCTATCCTCACCAACGGCCACGCCACCGCCGCCTCCACCAAAAACAATAACATCCACATCTCACAATACGACACTTGGAACTTGCAAACATAAACTTGCGATTTTATTTATATTTCAAGATAAGCGCAATCTAAATATGATAAACTAATTAATGTTTTTGTAGCTTGTAGTGTGTGTATCATCTTTAAACACCTATGCACACACTCATCGCTCCAACTAATATATAAGTAGTTGCATTGCATAATAAAGGGACTTATTATCGCAGTCAGACTATAATCATTTCAATACCCGAACCTCCAACATCGCAAGCTATAGTCTAAATAAGACTAGCAGCCCTGCCCTGACTTTGCTCAAGGCTTTACCTTTTTAGTATGAGGCTCGTATTCCAGAAGAAGTTGTGAAGGTGTTTTGTCTCTTCTCTGCCCTGTCATTATTTATTTATTTATTGCTCCAACAGGGTGAACACCAATACAATACCTTAATAACTAACGTAGATAAACCTATTTAGGTGACACCCCAATTGTGGGTGAAAATCGAGAACAATTAACAAACGAACACAAACAGAGCATTACTTACGTTTTAGCAAATTAAAAAGCAGTATAAAAAAAATAATTTTAGTATTTCAAAATGTTTAATTAATTAGTACTGTGAGAAATAAATTAAATTCGTCCCAGGGAAAAAGAGCTCATCAAATAAATCATTGTATGTTTAAGTAAGTATATTGTATTAAATATATCATTGTCTTGTAATTCATAACACAGGCTATATATGCTTAACTTGGGGCAAGATAATTTGTGTAAAAAGTGTGTCAATATTATTATTATTATTATTCTCTTTATTACAATTTCATCTTATTTTCTACATTTATATATATAACATATTTATAAAAAACAATATTACATATTACATATTATTGTTATTATTGTTAATACATTAGAACTACAACAATTACAATTGCAAAATAAGACATAACTTTTGCCTCTTTGAGGTATGTTATTCCAACAAAATCTAGCGCACGAAATCTGCACTCGCTGTATGGTGTTTTTAGTTTTACTAAGTAGTCGTGGGCCGTAAACGGTGTCCATACAATTAAATTTAGAAAGGACGAGAGTATCACACAGACGTATGCGTGTTTCGAAAATTTAAGTATTGTCTTAATTTATATAACACCTTTAAACGATAAAAGCAATTTGAAATTGTCAGGTTTATATATTTTTCGTATCGTAGATTTTCATCCATTATTAGACCCAAGCACACGTTCAATTTTATTGTTATTAATTTTTATATTAAGAATATATCGCTCAATTGTTTAAGCCATTCTGTGTACCGAAAATCATATATTTTCTTTTAGCTGGGTTGAGAATTAATGAGTTTTTCTCTGACCTCTCTGTGTCTGACCTGTCTGAATTAATTGAATTTATTGCGTTAACTATATTGTGAGGATTGAAAGATAAATATAGTTGAATGTCGTCTGCATATATTTGATACTTACAGTGCTTTATATTTTGCAATATGTCCGCACTATACAAAATAAATATAAGAGGGCCTAATAGGGAACCCTGTGGAACTCCTCTTTTCATGTTACTACGTTTGGAATAGCGATCTCTACCATCTTCTTCTGTGATTACAACTTCCTGAGTATCTATGACTAACCATTGTATAGTATTTAATTCACTGAGTCCATAGTAGGCTAATTTTGATAGCAAAAGAGTTAAATTCAAGGTGTCAAAAGCACAAGAATAATCAAGCAATACTAAAATTGTTACTTTATCCACATCCTGAGCTGCCAGAATGTTATCCACTACATGTGAGAGTGTGGTCATGGTACCTCTTTTCTTTCTGAATCCGGATTGATATTCTGGTATAATTTTATAGGTTCCTAAATAACTTATTAATTGTTATATAATATACAATTTTTTCAATTATTTTAGAAGGGCCAGGAAGTACACTAACGGGTCGGAGGTCTTTAAAGTCGGGGTTGTCTTTTTTTTGGCACAGGACGGATAATAGCATGACGCCATAAGTTTGGAAATGAGTTAGTTTGGAAGGAGACTTTTATTATATGTGTACGGATAGTATTTTAGGCATTGTCATATGTTAGGCATTAGGCAACTAATAGTAGTAACATGTCAAGTGATATATCGTCAATACCAATCGCTTGGGATTTAAGTCCATAAAGAGTTTTACGTACTATATTATCAAAATCTTTTTAAATTCAAATATTTTATTACTGCGCCTGTGAAATATCATAGTAAATCAGAGTTGATAATGTCACATGGCCGGTGCCTGGAATTTGAAGGAAGTAGGAATTGATTTTATTTGGATCATTAAGATGATGAGGTAAATTACAAATTTTATGCTTTAACCTTATGTGACTCTTAATATGCCTCCATAATATTTTTGGTTTTTTAATGTTGGAATTTATATATGTGTTAAAGTATACTTGTTTTTCACGACGCAGTGCTTGAGGAACATAGCGTTTCAAGTCCTTATAAAACTGTATATGTGCTACATTATTAAATAATGTTTGATAATTTTTTGCATCATATTCTAGCGTTAATCAACCCTTCATTAAATTCGTATTATTAAGATTTGAGTCATTAAGTTAAAATATTCAATATACAGACACTCAGGGACATTTTTTTCGATAATTATATAGCGGTATTGAAAAATTACTATGTATGTAAATAATAATAAAAAATGCCGCATTTAAATTATCTTTAAAGAGTTTATGTTAATTGTTGGAATTTACTTATCAATAACAAAGTTTTTAAACATAAAATGGTAAATCGCTGAATGAGAGAACGCGGTCCCTAAACCACTAGAGGCTATAAATCATTTAATCCTCCAATAACCACTTCGTTAGCAGCCTCTGTATTGGTTGCCAATTACTCATCTCTTATAATTGAATTTCGATTTTACAAAAAATATTTAATAAAAATATATTATACTAGCAATACCCCGCGGTTTCACTCGCGTAGATATTAATCTCGTGGTAGTGGAAAGTCTACTAAGTATCCGACTTAGTACAGTATAGATTTATTTTTGTTAAAAAGTTTTATTTCATTTAGTTTTCTTAGTTTTTAAAATTAATGGGATTAGGATTATGCTCAAGGAATTAGATGAATTAGAAGGGAATTAGATTAGGGAGGTATGAATATTATGGTTTCACTATGGTCGGTACTTTTATCAACTTTTAAAATGTAAAAAAGTAGTTATAATGTCATAACTACACTAGTTGAACCTATGCCATCGCGGATGTTTTTTGTAGATATTGAAACATTCTATAAAACTGTAGAACATACATACAAAAATACGAATGTTTCCTCTTTATAATTGGATGCGCCGCAATTATTATATTATTATGAAATCAGTTATGGCTTAAATAAATGCCAACTGGTATTCCTCGACGCGATGGTCTGCAGCTGGGTTCCGCCGCTAGTCCTGTAGGAACTTCTGGTGGTAAGGTGCGTGCTACTTCTTTGGAGGTGCGTAGAAAAAAGGGTTTTTACGATGCGTTACACCGAGGACTTCTTGATTAGCTATTTGACCAGTGATTAAGTCTTCTGAAGGACTTGCTTAATTATATTAAGCGGAATTTATGCGTATGTGACGATTTGCGTGAGAACTATATTGCTCAGTGATAATTTGTGGTTATATTATTAGGCGGCGAAATAGACAACTGTCATTATGTTAACCTCACAGATGACAATGTGTCTGTTGTCTATGGTATTTCTTTGTCTACAGGCGTCGGCTATAAATTGATCAAAACCAAATAACAATACAAAAATTGCGGCGCATCCAATTAGTTTAGATAAATGAATTTTACTGTAAAGCAGGCCGCACACCAAGCATACATTTGTAACTCGATAATTGTAGCGCCACGTTTGAAACGCGACACATTTAACGCCCCCATACATTTGTACGTGAGCACGCACACCGAGGAAACATTTGTGGCGGGCGCACTTTGTAGCGAGACGTTGTCCGCGCTACACGAATTCAAGATGGAACACGTTCGTTTTTTGTGTCGCGTTTGTTTGCCAAAATGAAAGAGAACATTGAATTTTACGTTGAGTTTATTGCAGAGGTTGAAAAAAACCCTGTATTACACAATCACAGACTCAATGATTATAGTAACAGACGGATTACAGAAGTTATTTTCACTAAGATTGGCGAAAAATTCAATAAAAAGAGTAAGTACCTACTTTTGTACATTTAATGGTCTACCCAATAACGTCTTTTTTTCGTATCTATATTCTCATTAATCGCCACATCAAGAAATCGTCATCGTCAGACGATGATATCGACATTCTCAAAGCGGTGTCACGCTACAACTGTGCTGCCGATGTGCGCGTATACAATACATTTGTAGCAAGCTGATTTGTAGCGCAATGATTGTGGCTCACTAAGTATTGAGATATAGCGAAGGTCTACTAGTAGATATGGTACGAGGCGCTTCATATCAAAATTCCATTTTCTGGGCTTCACTGAGAGTTGGATCACCAGATTTCTCATTGGGTGGAGCATAAAGGTTTGAATTATTTCGCTTTGTATACATATCTTATTTTTCATATACTATCATTGAAAACAGCAGAAATGAAATGAAATTATTTGCAATAATCATTGAACTTAAGATGTTAACATGATTTTAACAATTATCCAATATGTTTCGTCATTTGACATGCAGACAACGGTTACATCTTAGTGGATAATAATAATGTAATATAATTAAATTACAGCTGTGTTAGATATGAATTTGGATAAGGGGCAAAATTGGAGGCCCAAAAGGAATGGTTATTTTTATCATATTATATTTTCAGATATTTAAAAAGTTAACGAGGAATGGAAAGCAAAAGTAATATTGAATTTTAGAATGAAACATGATTTACAAATATTTCTAAATAAGCATGCGCATTTTATATTTATTTAAAAATTGAACCGATTGATCAATCACAATAAGTTATAATTGTAACACTGCTATTAATTGAGAGTGATTCGACTGCCAGGTTCTTAGTTATTAAATTTGCAAATCAGCACAAATTTCTCATGTGTTCAAACAAGGCCCTAATTCCTCATGTTTAAATATGGCGCCAAATTCCAAAAGATTATTTTTATTGTTTTTGCTTGGATTAATTTTGTTTTGTTTTTTTACACAGACTTAGTTTACCTCTTTTTGCTCAAATATCCGCCGCAGCGAAGCGGTAGGACGTGCGATTGCGGCATCTTAGTTTTTAGTATGTATTGTTCACAAAATCAATTGATGCACTATAAGATAATCTAAACTAACTAATAATGTCTTTTCTTTCTTCTATCTTTTACTTTTTTGTAGCACAATATAAAGTAAAAAAAAAACACGGCTTTAAATGTTTATTTAGATTCATTTTTAGCATTTAAAACTGTTTATCAAATTGGCTCGATTGCTTCGTATATCGTATGTGTGTCAATATCTTTTTAACTATCATGATGATCCTGGTTTCAAATTATATCATCGGTCCTTGCCAAATTTTCAAATTCTTCAGTGCATCCAACGTCTTGTAATGAGTAACAGCGAAAGATAATTTGACGAGAAATTACAAAACGAAAGATAAATTGAAGATTTGGCATGCCTTGTTAGACAAAGCTATTGTCTAACAAGGCATGCCAAATGTTTTCCAACTCATTGCATGGCCTCGGATATCCATGGTCTCCAGAGGAGTTTGTGCACGCCCGAACAATGCTTCAATCATTTGAAAATCCTTTGTGACTTATAATAAAGAGTCTTCAGTGGTTTTCTTATACTTTATTCTCTTTTCTTACATACGATGGACTAGATATTAAATAGTTAAAAATTTTTATTCTCATCCATAAATGCATATAACATATCCCATATCGCTTTTCTTTTGTGGTTGAGAGCAGTTCCGTTCTTCATGACTGTGTCAATCTCAATGTAGTTGATCTGATCTCTGGTAGCTGGAAGCCATTCTACCGGCAGCAGATCCGAAGTTTCCGGAATGGGTACTCTGTATTAAATTAAAAACGCATTATAATCTAGCTTAAAACACAGTAAATACTCAAATAAAATTTTAAAAACAAAATTTTATGAACGATGCGGGAATCGAACCCACCACCTCCGGCGTTCCGTGCCGGTGCTCTAGCCAACTGAGCTAACCGTTCGAGTACCGCCACGTTATTACATTCTGTTTGCTTTGTTCAACTCTCAGGTTGTGTCTTCATCTATAGGATCTACTTTACAGTTGATAACCTGCTCAACCCCAATATTTGCACATTAGGAAATTGACTTGAGATGTCGCTCTTGCAAATCTAAACAATATGTTATGTTTTTTTAAAGTGATAACCCTCACTTCTATGATTAATACACACTATCTTACATTATGTGTATTAATCCTAAAAGTGAGGGTTATCACTTTAAAAAAACATAACATACAGTAAATACTATTTTTAACTGTTAAAATTACAAGAAACTCAAAAATACTCCATACACGGATATTTATCCCTACTAATATTATAAATATGAATGTAAGTTTGTTTGTTACGCTTTCACGCCTAAACCACCGAACCGATTTTGGTAAAATTTAGTACACAGATAGACTAGAGCTTTAAAAAAGGACACAAGCTACCTTTTATTGCAAAAAAATTAAAGAAGGGGTTGAAATAGGGAATGGCAGTTTGTATGGAAAATTGTCATCATCGAAGATAAAACCTTGAAAATTTGTAATAAGGCACATGATAAAAAATAATTTATAAACATTTGTTCCAGCATTTTTGAAACTTTGACCTACACAGGGATGAAATAGGAGATAAAGCTTCACAGGGCAATACTATTAAAGAGACTGTCCATAATGACAGCGCTGTATCATAGAAGAGAGGAGAGAGCAGTTTCTATATTTTGTATTATTTGAAAAGTATCCTAAAAAATAAAAAATGTTGCCCAAAGTAACTCAATGCGGACAAAGTCGTGGGTAAAAGCTGGTACTTAATTAATCAAATACTCCTACGTGTGCGGTATTTTCAGGGTACCTTCGAACATGGGTACAACATGGGTACCTTTGAAAAAAGCTCGGACACCCACATTAAAAAGGCCGGCAAAATATTTACTATGATGATTCTTGAGCGCTAGTTACTAACCACCAACTTAAAACTTGTTCAAAATTCTAACGAATCAAAAAACTAATAAAACAGTGTTCGTGTAGGAGAGAAATCACTTTGTAGATGAACAGTACGTAGCTTAATTGTAGCATGTAGTCAATTAAATAACATCTAATGCGGTAATAGTATATTCACTCAAGGGAATGACCGCACTCGCTTCGCTCGTGCATTCAACTTCGCTTTTGTGGGCAATCGACAACATGTCGCATGAGTTGCGCATACTATTTCGAATTACAAATGCAACGACTTAAGTGGGGCCAAGGGCAAAGCATATGACAATGGAATAACCATATTAATTTAAACTGTCAGACGCGTCAACCTCAATTCAGTTTTGATATTTCGATTGTGTTTTTTTTTTTGGACATTATTTTATGTATTTTAGCAATTTTATCTAAATTTCGTGTTCCAAGTAATAGTAATTTTAAAATAGGCAAACGGCTCTTTTTCAACCGTAACAGCGAGCGCCAAGATACTGTTACCGCATGAATAATACAAAATAATTTTGACATTGTTTATGTTTACACTTAAAGCTTAAGTCTAAGTTAAGGTATTTAATGATTACTTACCCATATTTAGCAAAGTTCGTCCACATCATTGACATCCTGTCCACTATTAGTTCATCGGCCTCACTTAAGTTGCTATCGAACAATTCCATCTCGAACTGATAACCAAACTCATCTGCATGAACTGCCCCGCCTTCCGTGACATTCATTCTCGACTTTACAAAATTTCTGCCACCACTATAAGAGAATATATACTGATAGACTTTTGCATTACTGTTCTTAATTATCAAATCAATACTCCTTTGTACCGGGTAAGCGTAAGTATAATCTGAACTGAAATCAATTAATTCATTTCTTAGAGCTATACTCATTTCTTCATCACCAATATAAAATCTTCGCATAATACGTGCAATCTCATCGTCTTCTATTTGTAACACTGCCATCGCTTCTTCAAACAAGTTTAGATACTTGTAATCCTCTGCTGATAAATAAATCAAAGACATTAACATTTCTTGATTGTTAAAACCTGATATTATATCGATTGATTTAACTTTCTCGTTATTGTAGTCAAATGGTTCTAAAATGATATTTTCAACACCGGGAAATTCTTTTTCGATACAGAGTGTGTGGGATAGTCCAAGATTTGAATTGGTTTCAATGAGAGTCTTTGGATCTATTAACGATAGGAAACTCAAAGCTCTTTCAATACTATCTGTTGGAAATCCTAATTCTCGAGCTAATACTAACGGCGCATTTATATTAGAAGTTTGTAGAAGTCCAGGTATAAAATGAGAACCGCTCTGTAATATAGCACGACGAAACAGCTTCTCTTGGTTCGATAGTAAGTGTAATTCAATGGATACTGCTCCTGCACTGTTTCCAAAAACAGTTACTGCATCCTTATCACCTCCGAAGTAATCTATGTTATTTTGTACCCATCTTAGTGCTAGAAGTTGGTCTTTTAGACCCTGATTCCCTGGCATTTCCGGTGTATCTAAGCACATAAAACCATATGGTCCAAGTCTATAGTTAAAAGTTACTAATATGACTTCATGTTGTGTTAGATATTTTGGACCGTAGATGTAGCGACCTGCAAATCCGATCTTAAAGCTTCCACCATATATAAACACAAGAACTGGTAATTTCTTGGACAGTGGGTTACTAGGTACATATACGTTCATGTGAAGGCAGTTTAAATCACCGACGTAAGTATTATTAAACTCTTCTATTTGCGGACAAATGGCTGAGTCATTGTTGGCGTTGAAGATGCCGTGGAATTTCGGATTGGGTACAGCTGGCTGCAAGAATTTAATTCTTTCAATTAAATATTATTGGTATGTAAGCTTATTATTATATATAATAAATATTTATAATATATAATTATTATTACTATCATTTCAGTATCTAGTAATAACATAAAAATCAAAAGAAGCCAAACACAATAATTATATATTTCATAAAGTAAGTTAAGTTTTAGCTGAGCTCTGCGGGTTGAGTAAAATAATGGGTTTAGAACTGTTGCGGCTGGCCCGCATCCTATAATAGAGAGCCAACATTAGAGACGGGCAATGCTTTCGATTACTTACAAACAAGTCATCCAGTGAATCTGAAGTACACTAACTAATTTGTTTAAATATGTGTAGACGTACTAAATTTTGCAATGCAACAACCAACGTTAGCGCATTGCAATTTGGTTACAGTCAGTTAGAAATTCTGCCACAGATCGCACCCTTATGTAGTCGTTCCATTGATCATCATATTCGACTACAATTACTTGACCATAACAACGTTACGGTAGGTGACTCAATATCCGGATAGCATACAAAAGATCGGTAAGTATTTGCTCCTAAGAATTGAAGAGTCCGTTACTTTGTCATGGACCGTTGAAGTATATTATTTCCAATAAGAAAAGAATAATCGAAATCGGTTGGCGCGATATTCAGTTATTCGTCCATTTACTTATACCAAATTTAAGCATTAGGTATATGGTTTTCTCATGGTTGCCATTGTCAGATCTAGATTTGCAAATTGCACTACACGGGAAGGACCAGCTATCAAATTCAAAAAGAATTATCAAAATTGGTTCACCAAGTAGAAAGTTCTGAGGTAACAAACATAAAAAAACATACTGATGAATTGTATACCTCCTCCTTTTTTGAAGTCGGTTAAAAAGGCATAAAGTCAGAAAATACCAGAAGAATCATAGAAGCGTTGACGACCTCTATGAATAGTGAACGATTTAATCATGGCCCTTGAGGAGATGACTCAATATTGGTGACCCCGACGAACACCGACCCCAAAAAATCTTTTCGGTGGTGCAAGTGACTTTGGTAAACTATTCAGTGGACAAATTAAGTGCCAATTTTGATGATGAATCCGGTGACAGGACAGTTATCACAGACTGCTGCTCAGCAGGGGCCACTGCAAATCAAGCCGGAGCTTAGTGACGTGTCGGCAATTTCTGTTACTAACCGTATTCCCGAATTTTGGACTGACCAGCCAAGAGTATGGTTCATCAGAGCGGAAGCGGTACTAGGTCCTCAAAAGATTGCTGATGAAGCTCAGTTCCATATAGTTGTGTCAAAACTGGGTAAAGAGGCTATACAGCAGGTAACTGATTTACTGATCAAGCCCCCTGACAGTAAAAAATATGAAGCACTTAAGAGTAGGTTGCTGACTATTTATGAGGAATCGGAGAATCGCCAGATTTAAAAACTGGCGAAATGGAACTAGGCGACCAAAAACCGTCGCAACTTCTTCGCCGTATGCGCGATCTAGGACGGGAGAAAATACCTGACGATATGTTAAGGATATTGTGGCAGGGCCATCTTCCCACTGCTGTGCGAGCCGTGCTAGCCGTAACGTAAACTAAGGATATAGATAATCTGGCCACTGTGGCCGACAAAATCATGGAGACTTCGCAGCAGCCACAGATTTCTGAGTTATCCTCGCCTCAACCTATTAGAGGGGACGATAAGATTTTGGCTGAAATTGCGAAACTGAGCGTTAGGTTAGCCAATTTAGAGATCTGGCAGCACTTCGCGTGGGAGAGACTCCAGCCGTTTCCGTCAACGTTCCCGGTCTCGCAATCACAGCAAGACCCGTCGCAGCCCTCAGAGCGAGGACTGGCTCTGTTTCTACCACTTCCGATTCAAGGAGTGCGCCAACAAGTGTGTGCAGCCCTGTTTCTGGAAGAAGGGAAACTAGAATGTGCGCAGGTACATGAGGCGGATATCTGTGCAGTTTCTCCAATGCATCGCCTACGTGTTATGGACTACAACAGTGGTTACAATTTTTTAGTAGACACAGGTGCGAATGTTTCTGTTATTCCGGTAAGAAAACGTTATTGTAATAATTATTCTAAGTTATCCGATTACAAACTATACGCAGCTAACGGTACCGAAATTCGAACCTTCGGTATAAAGTCATTAGAGCTCAATTTGCGTTTACGTCGTCCGTACCGCTGGGATTTTATCGTAGCCGACGTAAAACAGCCGATTCTCGGTGCCGATTTTTTAAGGGCATATAGTTTGTTAGTGGATGTAAGGTCACGCAAGTTGATAGATAAGGTGACTAATTTGAATATTTCAGCATCTATTGTGAACTGTAACGTAGCTTCTGTAACCACTATTGACAAAAGTCATCCATACTGTGATGTAATTTCTAAATACCCAGATATTACTAAAAATGTTAATTATAAGAATAGTCCTAAGCATAATGTGTATCACTACATTGAAACTACAGGTTCTCCAGTACACGCTCGTGCTCGACAACTTCCGCCAGATAAGTACAAACGTGTAAGGGCGGAAGTAAGATAATGCAGGAGATGGGGATATGTCGCCCATCGAAAAGCCCATGGTCTAGTCCGTTGCACGTAGTACCTAAGAAAAACGGCGAGATTAGGCCATGCGGAGACTTTAGGCGATTAAACGCGATAACGAAGCCGGATCGTTATGCCGTGCCGCGTTTACACTATTTTGCTTATCTGTTGGATGGTAAGACTATTTTTACTCGAAAGACGTTATTAGAGCCTACCATTGCATACCTATTTTCCCGAATGACATTGAAAAGACCGTGATCACGACATCCATTGGACTTTTTGAATTCCCAATGATGACTTTTGATTTCCGTAATGCAAGTCAAACTTATCAACGGTTTATGGACCATTCGGTACTTCAAGGTTTTGATTTTTTATTTACAATTGTTGATGACGTAATCATAGCTTCAGAGTCGGTAGAACAACATAAAGAACATTTACACAAAGTTTTTGAACGTTTCAGTAAATTCGGTTTATCTATTAATCTCAGTAAATGTTGTTTTGGAAAATCAGAAATTGAATTTTTAGGGCATACAATATGTAAGAATAGCATTTGACCTTTAGTTAGCAAAATCGAAATTATTAAAAATTATCCTAAGCCTAAAACGATTGATGAGTTACGTCGCTACTTAGGAATGGTAAACTTTAATCGTTCTCATTGTATGGACATCCTGTGCTGACAAAGCTTTTGATCGGTGCAAGGCGTGTTAACAAGAAGCGGTCACGTTATCTGCCCCACGTTGCGAGGTTCCAATTTCATTAATGACTGACGCTTCAAATTCTTGCGTTGGAGCAGTCTTACAATAATATGTAGATAATAAGTGCAATTCGCAAAAAAATTCAGATGCTCAAACCAAGTATTCCACTTATGATCGCGAATTACTTAGCGATTCGTCATTTTAAAGATTTAATAGAAGGCCGTAAGTTACATATATACACATGACATACACAGATCATAAGCCCTTAATTTACGCTTTTAAAAAAACGAGATACGAAAAAGAAACACCTAGACGCATAAGACAGCATTCATTAGCGAGTATACTACCGGCATTAGACATATTACAGATTCCGAAAACGTGGTTGCAGATTCCTTATCACGCATAGAGACCATACACTGTCCTACCTCTATTAATTATGAGGAGTTGTCAGACGCCCAAGGTGCGGATGAGGAGCTCTCATACATCATCAATGACGTTAACAAGCGTACTCAATTCAAGAAAATAGTTATGCCCATTTGTAGCAAACCTATTTTTTATGAAATATCGACGAACAACATTAGGCCGTACTTACCTAAGCATTTTCGTAGATTAGCTTTTGACACAATACATAATTTAGGACATCCAGGCATACGCTCATCTAGAAAAATGGTGTCTAGTAAATTTTTTTGGCCATGTATGAATCGCGACATTGGGATTTGGTCTAAGAACTGTTTCGTATGTCAATGCACTTAAGTAGTTAGACACACTAATTCAGCCGTGCAAGCTTTTCCGTCGTGTGGTAGATTTGAATACGTGCACATAGATCTCGTTGGACCTCTTCTAACCATCGATCAGGGACGTCAGTTTGAGAGTGACTTATTTGCTAAACTTATGGTATGTACTTGGTATCAATAAAATTCAAACAACCCCATATCACCCACAAAGCAATGGCGCCATCAAAAGGTGGCATAGATGTTTAAAAGAGCGCGTTTAATTCAAAAATCTTCATCCTGGGTTGACGAATTATCAGCCGTATTATTAGTTCTTAGAGCACCTATTCGAACAGGCAATAAGCTTAGTGCAGCCTCGCCTAGATATTTTTAATAAGGAGATAATCACAACAGGTAATGATTTCACCTACGTTCAAAAGTTGCGTGGCATTTTGAACAGTTTAAGACCTCATTCCAAGTCTCATAGTAATTCGTCATTTTTTGTTCATTCTGAGTAATGTTTATTATGTAATATGTGTAATGTGTGAAAAGAAAATATTTAAAAAAATGTTTATTATGTAATATGTATAACATGTAAACAAAAAATATAAAGTAACGTTTATCATGTAAAAGTTTTTTTTAAGAAGGGGGATGATGTGGGGACAGCTGTCGACGTGCGCAAATGACGAGTCGTGAGTTGTCTCTGGGCCCCGTCGCGCATTAGACGAGTGTTAATTAATAAATAATGGACGTGTAATTACTCGTTTGATTTAATCATGGCCCTTGAGGAGATGACTCAATAACTGTATAAAAAATTTCGAGTAAATACTAACAACGCTCTTCTTCAAATCGTGTTTGTATTATAAATTATGGTACGTATCTGAGATCACACTTGGGCAGGTTTTATATGACACCAAGAGCTCGTGTCTACCCAAACTAATAATTACATGGTAACTCAACATACCCCGAACACATTAGCTGGATCAACAACAGCGTAGGGTATCCCCGTGAACTTGGAGATTCCCTCATCATAAACTCCTCGCACCCATCCTTGATCTATCCTCACCAACGGCAAAGCCACCGCCGCCTCCACCAAAAACAATAACATCCACATCTCACTAATCCACACTTCGAACTTGCAAAAAATGCGATTTTATATATATACAAGATAAGCACTATCTAAATATGATAATATAATTAATGTTTTTGAAATCATTTACTTAATTAAACTAGCAGCTATGTCCTGACTTTGCCTGAGTTGAATTTAGTATGAGGCTCGTATTTTAAAATTCGTACCAACTGCCAATACGTAATCTGTGATTAAGTGTATTTTGTCTATTCTCTGACAACAGATTATGTTTTCAGACACTTTTGTACTAAAGAAACAGTTTCACTGTGGAATATTTTTACTAAATTGATGTAGTATTTTCAAAATTAATTGTCAATTCCATATTCATGCTCTTTGGGATAAGATTTTGATACATGCAATGATATTTAAAAGTATAGATAGGTTACCTAGACAACATTCGGTGTTTGTAAATGGTACACAAACGCACACATGAATAATTTAACATTGCAATAGCACACTACATTACGATTACACGTCAAAGAAGGATAGTAAATGCAATTATCGCAAGTGAAAAAGAGATAAGTCTATTTTGCTAATTGCTTCGTATTTGCATAGCAAAAACACAGAATCATTCACCAGATATGATTTTTTACCGTACACCGTGATTTATGTACAAAATACGATTAATTCATGAGTTCATGTAATAAAAGTTATAAAGTAGTAAAACTACATTTAAATTAGGTAAATTATGTGTTATTGATTTAAAAAAAAATATTGATTATAATATAGAGCCATAATGATGATATAAATTATAGGTACATAAAATAATAAAAAACATACAGACATATCAAAACAAAACCGAAATGTATTAACAATAAGGGTTCCATTTTTACAATTTTACTAACGACGGCTCCCAAAAAGTTTTAAGTTTACAATTATTATTTCTTGTATATTATATTATTTATGAATGTATTTCTGTTGAGGGTTAATTTATTTATTTATTTAAGAAAAACCAACAGCTAATACAATTTTATTACAATAAGATAATGGGAGAAACAGAAAATGATCCATTGGTTCTTCTGCAGTTAGCAAGGGATATACCGAAAGGGCAGTGTTACTGAAGAAACTCCTACGCAAGCAGATAGCACTTACTTTCTACGTCCGCTACCTACCCTAAAACTTGTTTTTGTAGTTTGATAGTTCAGCTATACGCACTTGTTTATTTAAAAAGATTAAATTTCGTTTTTCATTCACTGCAACAACGCATTTTTTACATCATTTCCTAAAATATACTACCTCGATCATTCCGCAGCAGACAGGGTAGATGCGGTACATTCGGAGTATTATCGTATCGTTCCAAATGTGTCGTTGTCGATTTTGCGAGTAGACCTCCTGGTACGTTACATACATTCCAAGATTAAGTACTAATAAGATATCAAATAGCCTGCCATATTACTAATCTCATTCTATACCACCTTTATTATAAGACTTTGAGAGGCCAGAACTTATTATAATCATCATAATATTACTTAAGAAAGACGCTCACTAACTAACAAGAAAACTCAAGTTCCGCAATCAAGCGGTTACGAACGCTATGTATTCTGCCTACGATTTCACTTCTGGTTGATTAATCTATGACACATACTATTTGTCCTTGTCGCGCTGCAGTTGACATCATATTCTCTATCTTGCTCGAACCATCACGTTAATAATTCCAGATTTATTTGTAAAGAAGAAATAAAATCGTGATAAAATACAAATACGACGTTCTTTTATATAATTTCGTATGGTACGAATAACCTTCACTCTTATATATCTTGCAAACATAGTTTTTACATTTTCTTAACACACAGGTTACCATTTTAGATTATTATTGTCACGCCACGAAAACGTTCCGCTTAGCTCGCTGCTATTAGCCGACTAAATGAAATTACGACAATTGTCTGAATTTCTTTGCAACATTTTGCGGGCGCTAGTGCGATATCTACCTCTTTATTGTATATAATATCATTGGATACATGTGCAAACTATCGTTTTATCTATTGAATTAGGCGTTAATTTGCGGAAATTCATAATACAACGATATAATAAAACACAAAAATAACATGTTTATATTGTTGAATGATCAAACAAATTTAGTCCCATCACCTTTGTTACGTGTCTCTTCCGGGGGTAATACGTCACAACAGCCGACCAATCACAGCGCGTCATTTCATGGGACGAGGGTATAAAAGAGTGGCTTCCGGCTCATTTTATTCAGTCTCGTGCCAGATTTTGGTGAGACAACACGTCCTGAGGATGCCTCTTATAGAGGCGAAACACGTGTCGAATTGTTTTATAAACAAATATTGACGGATTTAACACTAAAGAAGACTTAAATCATTTGTATATCGTTTCATCATCAGCTAATCTCTTTTGTGTGTTATTATCGACTGTGAGGCAACCGCCCATGGAGATCCGAAACATCAGGGGTTAAGAGATGCGGTGTCGGCTTTTAGAAAACTATCTCCTTAGTGTTGGAAGTTCCATAAATCCCAATTTCTTCTCACTTTTGTCATTGTGGGGACTTTCACCGGTCCCAATCATGTTCAAAATCTAAGATTGCTCAAGCCCTTTCGAATGACACGAACCGCAATTAAATCGGTCGAGCCGTTCAAAAGTTATAAGAGGGTTACATACATTCATACACACACCCACTCACACACACACACATACATAGATACATACAGACGTAGGAATACCATCGCGGAAATAGTCAGGGAAGCCTCCTGGGACCTTAAAACGTCGAGATCTGATGAAACCTTGATTTTCAAAAAACGGGGTCAAACCAATAACTTTGATTTCTGAAAATTTTCAAGCGGGAAGGTAAAAAAAAGTATAGTCTCTGCGTCAATGAATCATTCAGTCGGGACCAAAATGTATATATGTAAAGATAAAAATACATATAACATGTAATCATACCTGTATCTCGTTACGCGTTACTCGCATTGATAAATATAATTCGCGCGTCAGGATGTCTATAATTCAACAATTTTTACAGTTGCAATCATTATATTGCAATAATTATGTTAATGTTAATCTCGTAATTGGAAATTATTATAAAATAATCTTGCGATTAGATTAATTCTATCATCATCCATCTTTTTTATCTTGAGGAACGTTTTGTTTTTGTTGCATTATGCCTGTGGGCTTATGATACTATTTCTCCATAAACTCTAAGAAAGTCCAAAACGTGGTAGTTTGGTCAATTGCTCAAAAGAGTTACTGCCGAGTCGATATTGCGATATGAGCACATAGCCAGAATTGGCGAGAGACTTACACCTTCACTCGAGAACTCGTCCAATTTGGTCACAAGCCAAGGCTGTCTAAGGAAACTTCTGCCAGCGAGCCATTCCGCCACTGCACAGGGACGATGACTCACTGACCCATGACGCGAAAGAGAAAGCTGATCTAATCTTTTCGCGTCCAACTCGACTCTGAATGACCAAGATACCACTACCGCATATTCCGCGGTGCGAGTCATACATGCCGGAGGTAAAACTCGGCATGGCGCCGTGCTTAAGGCGCTTCTCACCTTGGACATTCACAAATCGAGTGGACCCGATGGCGTTCCCTCCATAGTGCTGCGGACATGTGCTCCGAAATTGGTGCCGGTCTTTACCAGTCTTCTCCGGTTCTCCTACTTACTCATCAGGCGTGATCCCAAAGTTATGTAAGGCGGCTTTAGAAGATCTGAATCCATTTCCATTATCTCTGTTTTCCAAGCGGATTCTAGGGGATACTGTGTAATCGTGAGTTTAGAATTTAAAAACTACGGTTAATAATGTCGCACAAAAATTTTAAATAATTTAGTTGTAGGTATGTCAACATACAGTTGAGTCACAGTGTTAAGTGCAATATTTCATGTATCGCTTTGCTAAAAGTGTTCAGCATCTAGATAGATAGATAGATAGTACATCAATCTGTCCACGTGGTGCCTAGTTCGTTTTGATCTTTGATTCCTTAATTCAAATTCAAATTTAAATATTTTTATGCAATATCACTTATTGAACGTGAAAACAACCACCCATTCTAAATGCACATATTTTTTTGTACATTGTAGAACATCATATTGTAGACGCATATACATCGCCCAATCAAAGACTCGACTCAGCCGAGTAGTAGGCATAACAAGTTTATGTTTGTAACACGAGCTAACATTATGATTGTCACAGTTTCTAGAAAATTCCTCAATGTGCTTATGAACATATAGAACAATATCAAGAATATAATAAGAAGCAACAGCCAAAATGTTTATTCTTTAAATTTTTCTCTTAATTATGCTTTAGGACCTAGGTTATAAATAGCGCGAATAGTCCTCTTCTGCAGCACAAAGATGGTATTAATATCGGCTGCACTGCCCCATAACAATATACTATAGTACTTTAAAACTAGCTAAAGTCTACTAGTCGCGCCATATTAATGTCAGTTAACTGTCTATTTTTAACCGCATATGCTGCAGAACAAGGCTATTCGCCAATCCTTCAATATGGGGGCCCCATTGCAATTCGCGGCAGACTACTGACAACGCGACGTCTACACTATAAACCCTTTGAGATGAATTTTTATTTTAGGGAATAAAATCATGACTGCAAGGCGTAACCCGGGAGTTGCAGTAATGTCCACGAATCCTTCGTTTTAAAGGCTGAGAACAGGAGCGTTGTAGTGGTGAAGCAGCAACTACGGAGCCTTGTGTTCGGTCGCTTGTTGCTCACAGCAGTGAAAACCTCAGGTAATGCAATTAGTTTTCCAGTTAAACCACCAGTGAGACGCTAATTTGCACAGGATGCCGGCTAGATTATGGGTACAACAACGGTGACTATTTATGCTGTGAAGTAGTAATATGTAAACATTATTGCGTTTCGGTCTGAAGGGCGCCGTAGCTAGTGAATTTACTGGGCAAATGAGACTTAAGGCGAAGAGTAAGCAGAAAACACGCAAACATGTTGTATTTAGACTAGTTTTGTGGTGAAAGTATAGCATTTCGAGCTATGAACACTACTTAATCCTGTTACACATATCCTTAAGTCTTATTTGTAGGTTGCTTATGCTTACTGTTGGTTAAAGTTAACACTGCCGAGCCTTTTTGAACTACCACTTTTCTTTGAAGTTAAATAAGTTTTTTGGCATGGCGTGACGCATTTTTTGGTACTTCTCTCAGAAAAGTTATTCTTATAGCTTGTACTTTTTTGTGTAGATTCATTTATTCAGATTAGTAGTGAATAACGAGGATTGTAAGCATATAAACTGTTTTCCACCCAAGAATTTTGAAAATATTGGCTTTGTTACGTAGATGGCGGGCCGGCAGCCGTGAACTCATATCGCTCAAGGTCGCTGGCATTTAGTGTCGCCTTAACATCTTATGTCTCAAGGTTACGAGCGCAATTGTAGTGCCGCTCATAAATTTTGGTTTTTTTAAGAACCCTGAACAGCACTGCATTGTAATAGGCAGGGTGTATCAATTGCCATCAGCTGAACGTCCTGCTCGTCTCGTCCCTTATTGTCATCAAAACCAAATAGAAATATTCATAAATAATAATAAATTATTATTAGATAAATAGTTGACCCGACAGACGTTGTTCTGTATATAATTAATAAAATAATGTTTTTTATTAATTTGTCAATAATATTTCATAACATCAAAAATTATTTCGTAAAATATGCAGCCTGTTGTTGTAATGAAATTGTCTCACAGCAGAACTGTCAAACCGTGCGTCAATAAATTCTCTCATAGAAAATATGTCCGTACAAAACAGATATCGGACGACGAGGGACACACCAAAGGAAAAACAAAATGGTTGTTTTTATTGAATTCCGAACATTTCATATTTATTCACCTTTTAAACCTTCCCTGGACTTCCACAAATAATTCAAGACCAAAATTAGCCAAATCGGCCCAGCCGTTCTTGAGTTTTAGCGAGACTAACGAACAGCAATACATTTTTATATATTACTAGTGGACCCAACAGACGTTGTCCTGTACACACGTCTTAAATTTTAAAAATCGGTCCAGCCGTTAGGAGTTCACTAATATACACATGAGCAGGAGAATTATATTATATGGACGGAATTGAGAATCTAAGACCAATCTCAAATTCACTAAAACAAACAAAAACATCATCAAAATTGGTCCAGCCGTTTAGGAGGTACTTTAATTGTGAATCTAAACCATTCTTGAATCCACCTGAAGACACACACCAATCTCAAATTCACTGGAACACACAAAAATATCATCAAAATCGGTCCAGCCGTTTAGGAGGTAGTTCAATTGTGAATCTAAACCATTCTCGAATCCACCTGAATACACACAGAAAGTTTCATTAGAATCGGTCCAGCCGTCTAGTGACATACACACGCACACAAGAATTATATATTTAAAGATATAGATATAGATTATAGAAGAATTATATATTCATGTATTAGAGTAATTGATAATAAGGATGATATTTAAATGACTAAGTTATAGCGGGTATGACAAGTTCGAATACGTAATTATGACTTGTATGTTTCTATTACGATAAGATAATAAACATGATTGCAATTAAATAATTAATAAGCTAATCAATCACGTGAAAAATTATAAATGATCCTTTAGCAGTTATTACGACACCTTATAAGAATTTCAAATAAAAAAAGAATTATCAGAATCGGTTCACCCAGTACAAAGTTTTAAGGTAACAAACATTAAAAAAAACATACCGACGAATTGAGAACCTCCTCCTTTTTTGAATTCGGTTAAAAATTAAATTAAATTTATTGTGTCGAATACAGTATACATTATACATCTGAAATTTATTGTAGTGACTTCTATTCGGCTAATTAAAATTAGCATGCGAAAAGTATAATTAAAATTTAAAGAATCCTTAACACTATGAAAGTTTTTTTTGATTAACCATTTAAACAGGAGGCAATTAAATCGTTTCGGTGGTAAGTTTATATTTATTATTTTTATTATTACTGTCATAACCATAATGTTAACACTAGGAACAGACGAACTTATAATGCCTACTACTCGACTAAGTAAGACGTGTTAAGAAGTCTTTTGTAGGGCGATGAATATGCTTTTGCAACAAGATCCCAGAAAGTGTTCAAAACAAATGTATTATCAAATTCAAAAGAATTGTTAAGAAACGGTTCTGTGGTAAAGGTTACTTACTATAACTAATAAATGACTTTCTTAATGATAGCACAGATTGGGAATGGAGCGACAGCTCTCAGGTTATTAAATAATAAGATTAATTAATGGGTAGTTTTTGACTTTCAATAAGTGATATCACATCCTATTTTGAATAAAAATATTTGAATTCGAATAGTGAGGTGGTCATCAATATAAATATGCTTAGAAAATTGTGTGAAGCAGAAACCCTGCAGTAACTTAGCTGCTTCGACAGCGGACAGTAGACATTAGTCTGTCTTTAATTTGCCAATTTTGAAGAGGCACCCTTTGTTGGCTTTTAGACACTGGCATGAGAATTTCTTAATCATTCTATCTAGTATTATTATTACTATTATTTGAAGATGGCTATTTCCTAGTCCTAAAGATTCCTAGTAACACCGCGTCCAAAGTTGAACTATTGTGTTCGCCACTCATACTATAGGTCGTCGTCAAGCCCTGCTGCCTTTACGAACCACAGTATCTCCTTGACGCGAGTGTTGCAAACACCATCTGGTGGCACGATGTAGTCGTCAAAGATTGTGAATTGCTTATGCTTTAGTGGGCCGCAGTCGCTGAGTAGATGAATAGACGTTTCATCATCCTCAAAGCAGAATCTGCAAGTTTTGTCGTTTTTGATGCTGACCACACTGAGGTGCTTGTTTAGGCGACAGTGCCCGGTTAGCATCCTAGTGAGTATGTATAGATTTTTCCTGTTCAAAGATAGAGCTTCATTCGCATAACTACTGTTCAATGCCATTATCAGTGCTTTAGTTTGGTTTAAACCTGAAGTGTGAATTCCATGTGAGTTTCTGGTCGAATGTGACTCCCAGATACTTAACCTCAGCTAAGAATTCTAAAAGTGGAGCCGTTCAAGGAGACTTCAATTTGTTAAGTGTTCGTTTCCTCGTGAACGGCACAATAACAGTCTTTCCTGTGTTGACTGACAGTTTGTTGGCTGTACACCACTGTGAGATGGTGTTTAGCGCCTTTTGCAATATAGAGCTTAGTAGGCTTTGGCAGAAACCTCTGACGATAATAACTAGTTCGTCTGCGTACCCTAGTGCATTAATCCTGCTTACAGTTCTGCTAGCTTACTGAGTAGTTCGTCTACTGCTAGTGTCCATAGAAGTGGCGAAAGAACGCCACCTTGTGGGCAACCTCGAGTAGTATATAGCTCCAGTGATGTCCCATGGAGAGAGATTAGAGCTTTGCGATTTGAGAGCATTGACCTTACCCATTTGACAGTGGTGGAGTCTACGTTTTTGTTAATTAGTCCCTTTACTAGCGTGTCTATCGGGGTATTGTCAAAGGCGCCCTCAATGTCTAGAAACGCACAGATTGCAATTTGTTTGTCTTGTAGCCCCTTCTCGACTCTATCCACAAGTTGGAGAAGGGCCGTGTCTGTAGACCTGCCTCTACAGTAGGCGTGTTCTATTTTTAATCTATCTAAGTAAGCTAGATATTTGTAGATGTAACACGATGTGCACTTTTCAACAACGTTGCTCTAGAGGTCAAATCATAAATAGTGAAATACAAATGTATAGTAAGCACGTGATTATTTGACTATTGTCTGTCTTTGTACATTCTTTTTTTTTTAATGGAATTGGAGTACAAACGAGCGTACGGGTCACCTGTTGTTAAGTGATCACCGCCGCCTACATTCTCTTGCAACACCAGAGGAGTCACTAGAGCGTTGCCGGCCTTTAAGGAAGGTGTACGCGCTTTTTTTGAAGGTACCCATGTCGTATCGTCCCGTACATTCACTACATCTTCTCATTTTGACGTATATGTTACATTATTATATTACACGCTTTTTATTAACTTCGCCTGTATGTATATTTGTTTGTAACTATGTATTTGGGCGAGATTTTGACCCACTTTAAACGGGCAGATTTCGTTCAAACTTCGTAGATTTATCGAGGACCGATGACAATACATGAATTTGGTAAAATTATTCCCTTTTTCAATTTGCAAAATAAGATTTTTGTTAATTTTATGTAATTTTCATCTAAAAGGCAGGAATTGATGTTAATTTTTAATTTCAAAATAATTTTTCTATATTTTATGTCGGTTTTCTATAAAAAGCGTGTTTTTAACTACTATTTATTTTATGTCTACATTTTACTCTGTAAAATTGAATATAGCTTAAATAAAATGTAAAATTTCGAATGCTAAATGTAAATTTGCAAGATTCATACGGAGGAAAAGTTAACTTACGGAAGCCATTTTGAATTAATATTGATTCATTGGATAAATTCACCCATATACATTTTGATCATTTTTAAATTCATATCATAATCTTATATGAATAGGCTGTAGAGTAGGTTGTAGTGATACTATATTTACCAATTATAAACCTATTTCCGATTTAACTTATAGTTAACTTAGCTAATACAACTATGCTCAATAAGCCTTCTTTAACATTGGGGTTAAAATACACTAAAATTTAAAAGATTATCATTGCCGTAAATAATACAGTAAGTCTCATAGACAAATTGATTAATAATAACAATATGTTTCAATTTAAGACCCTTTAATAGTTATCTCTAAAGTTTTTTTAAAAAATTTAAATGTATCGAAAAAAATAAATTAACATCTAAGGCCTATTATAATGTGAAAGATTATTTGAATGATAAAGATAGTTGGAATTAATGTTCTAAATTTTGTTAATGAATATTGTTATACTCATTTGAAAGCTATTGTAACTTTTGACTTTAGTGCAACTAAATAACTTATAAAGTTTTACAGTGAATAAAGATTTTTTTGACTTTGACTTTGTTTAACTGTATCATTTTTAAAGTAAAATGTTGTCAATTTATCAATTTACTTTTAAATTAATTAAGTTTGTAGGTAGGTATAAAACTAAAACAGTAAATTGCTGAGCGATTGAACGCGGTCCCTAAACCACTAGAGGCTATAAATCATTTAATCCTCCAATAACCACTTCGTTAGCGCCCTCTGTATTGGTTGCCAATTACTGTCCACTTATAATTCGATTTCGATTTTAGATATGTAACTATGAAATTTTTATGGGGACGAAAGCGTATCTATTGTTAATGAAACCGATTTTGATTGAAAAGTCGTCAACAGTCAGCCACGCTTGTCATGGCGGATCCTTTGTATTTTGATTACAATTGTTAAATTTTTTACGCATTATCGGGCTGTCAGATCATCTATTCGCTAGTATATTAAGCTCGTAAATTTTGATAAAAGATCTTAGCACTGCTTCGGTTCAAGTGTCGTATTCAATATTTCTTCACCACAAACTATGGAATGTATAATTTCACCTTCGCACGACACGTCACAAGTTAGGATTTCATCCCCACCATCTGGATGTGTGGCGGTCCTCCACAGTGCGGTTTTCAAGGAGGTTTCTTCCACGTACTACAAAGCTGTAGAATGAACTTCCTTGTGCGGTGTTTCCAGGACGATATGAGATGGGTACCTTCAAAAAAGCGCGTTCACCTCCCTTAAAGGCCGGCAACGCTCCTGTGATTCCTCTGGTGTTGCAAGAGAATGTGGGCGGCGGTGATCACTTAACACCAGGTGACCCGTACGCTCGCTCCTTATTCCATAACAAAAAATGTACAAAGATTTTTTCTACGACTTGGTAATTTATTTTATTAATAAACAAACAAATTCCACAAGTTTTCAGTTGCTGCTTAAATGGGCGGGAAAACATAGTTATCTCTGGTGAGTGGTTTCATTTTTCCTTCAAAAAAGGGCAAAGGTAAACCCGTACAGCCAATTCAGGAAAATTTAAAAATTACAAAACATACATCTTGGCAAATTTTATTAACAAGTTGTTTTCTTAAGTTGACATTAAAATGTTTAGTCTAATGAAACATGAAAATATTAAGTATGTAAGTTTTTATTACCTATTATTTCTATGAACCTACCATACCTAACTTAGATTTCGTTGTCTTTGGCATCAACACAACTGTGCTTTTTGGGCGACACGAGAGACGTGAGTACGGTGTACTACGCTTTTTTAGGCCATAAATTATAGACATTTTCAAAGACTTAATAATAATAATATATATGACGACCTACATAGCCAAGTGGTTAGTGACCCTACCTACTAAGCTAGAGGTCGAATCCCAGTAGGTGCAAACATTTATTTGAGGAATATGGATGTTTGTTTCCGAGTCATGGATGTTTATATGCATTTATGTATGTTTAAGTAAGTATATCGTATTAAATATATCGTTGTCTTGTATCCATAGTACAGTCTTTCCCTAATTTGGGGGAAGATAATTTGTATATATATATGTGTCCATATTATTGTTATTTATTAATGTAATTTAAGTTACTAGAAGTGGCTGTATATTAAATGACAGATAATAGTAGAGGAGCAGAACAAAATATTAAATTGTTTTTCATTTAAAAATTGAGGCTTAAAAACATTTAATAAAAATGAACGTCTTCATAGTATTCGAAATAAAATCTTTTATATAACTTACATCCAATTACATTTTGTAGAACCATTTTTATATATTTCTATTTCAATTCTAGTTTCCTTGATAATTTGCAAAGCTATTACACCGAACGAATACCAAGTACCCAGCTGACCTTTCAAAGGTGCTTTTCTTAAGAAAAACTTGGGTTAACCGTTAGATATTCAGACACGCTTTGGCCATTAGCAATAATATTCAAATTCCTTCCAGATTCTCTATCCTTCAAGGTTTCTTACAAGAATATAGCATATTGTAAGAATCGCCATTTTTGGTCCGTTATTTTAATGAGAAAGGCATGTAAGTTGTTTTGGTGATTTCGTGTTAAAACTTTTTGAAATTCTAATATTTTTATTCAAAATAGGATTTTCAACGTCAAAAAAACCCATTCGAAATTATATGCCTTATTAATATGACGTTGTTATTGAATATTAACAAATATGGTTATATGGGCTCTATGGTTATATGGGCTCTATGGTTATATGGGAAGTAATAAAAAAAAACACTTGGAGATTTATAAAAATATTACTGAGCAATTTGAAATATCTTTTAAAACCATAAAATTATAAATTAAGTTTTACTTCAAAATAATTCTATTACAAATAACATTTATTACCTTTACAGTGCGTTAGTTTAATATCTATACTAATATTATAAAGCTGCAGTGTTTGTTTGTTTGTTTGTTTGAACGCGCTAATCTCTGGTACTACTGGTCCGATTTGAATGATTCTTTCAGTGTTGGGTAGTCCATTTATCGAGGAAGGCTATAGGCTATGTATGTATGTATGTTTTTTTTGTGTCAAAATTAGGGATCCGTAATAAAATTGCTATTTTGTAACACAAGGTGTAAAATCGAAAACCTATTTTTGCGTGCGCAGCAAAAACTATTGACAATAGAACAAAATGATGTACAGGCTATAATATGGGCAATATTTTATTACTTATAAAACTATCGCGTGAATTATACTTTATATGGCAAAACAACGTTTGCCGGGTTATTTATACTAGATAAATATAAAAACAATTTAAAATATAAGAAACTTATTCGAAGTGGTCTCGATTGGCTGCAATACAGTCCTTTAAGCCTTGAGGCCAGTTATCAATAGAATACACATTCCTGTACCACGTTTATTTTTATTCCTGTTTCGGATCACTTCATAAATCATAATTCAGCGGATTAAGATCGAGACTAGACGACGGCCAGTCTTCAGCTCTAATGAAGTCCGAATCATTCGTTTCCAACCAAGACTGCGTAGACCGAGCTTTATGACCAGGCGCCCAGTCTGTTGTGTAATGCAATCACAGCGATTCGGTTATCTTTATCACCCCACTCCATCTTAATATCGCAAAATATTGTACATATTGGCGCCAAAATGAGAAAACTCAATGAACAATCATATAAAATTTAAAAATGACAGATTCCAAATTCAAATGTAATATTTTGTTTATTTTTAATTGTAATAGTATTTATGGCCAGACTAAGTAGATTTACATGTAGCTGTTTTGCCCGCTAAACGAACGTAATGTCTTTTTAAATATATTATTTGTACGTAGTGAGGCACTTTTGGCCCACTTGTCACATTAGAATCATTCTTGTGCGGGTACGACCGCGATATGTGACCACTCCATTATTTCTAATTTGAATAAAAAATCCATCTAAATTGCTTATGGATTTTATGCAGTTTTCGAGGAACTTTCTTCCACGTCATGGGTAGCTTCAGAAAAAGCGAGTAAGTTCGCTATCATAAGAAATCGCCAAAATAGCGCATAATTGGAACCATTTCTTGACGGTTTGTATTTTTCCAAAAATTATATTATATCTACAAAATATGAAAAGAAAATTGATTTTTTTCTTTACATTTCTATTTTTTTAGACAGTGCGATAATAATCACTAAAATACCCCAGATAGAAATTTGAAAATTGAAACATAAAGAAAATTGTATTACGTTTGTCATAAATTCAAAATGCTTCTAATTCTGAATTAAAACTATGGTGATCTTTTGCGAGAGCGGTAACCTAGCTCCGCTCGATCGCTCAAGGCAGTTGGCTCGGTCCCCAGCCTTAAATCGTGATTCCTCTGGCGTGGGTGGCGGTGGTGGCGTGTACGGGTAAGGTGAGTTACCGTCGATAAGTTTATTTGGACAGAAAAGTCAACGATAGTTACGATTTTTATCTCAAGTAAGAGATAGACTGAATATTGGGAACGTCCGTTATAGAGCTAAAACCGACCCTAGCGTTATATTAAGTACACACCGCTTTTAGAAATTTCTTTTGTGATAAAGAATCTCGTAAAATAAATAGATTTACATCTATGCTTCAGTGAAAACATAGAATTAGTATTTTCCATGTTTTCGAGGTGATTGATGGCCATAGTTTAAAATGAGAGATATCCACAGAGATGATCGAAGTTTTACCATTAAGAGATGGTATCGATAAGATTTAAAGAGCTACGTGCTTTATATTAAAAATGGGTAATTTAATATAGTTTTATAAAAGAAATCACAGACGAAACGTGCAACAAATCTTTGGAATGGAAACGACATGCAGTGTGAGTGACTATACAATCTCAATCTTAACAAATGAGTTCACAAAACGACCTGAAGTACACTGTGATTTGAGCCCACAATGTCCCGTCACCGTAAAACCTTAATATACTTACTCAGATTATACATTAAAGGAGAATCGGACCATTACGTGCAAAGTACCATCCGCATCACGTAGACGTCTGGCATTCCACAACCGCGCGTTTTGTTCGAAATTTCTTGCCTCGCACAGCCACTTTGTGGAATCAACTACCGGCAGCGGTCTTCCCGAACAGATACGACTTAGGGACCTTCAAGAAAAAAGCATACATATCCCACCTTAAAGGCCGGCAACGCATTTCTTGACACAACTGTTGTTGCGGATGTCCATGGGCGGTTGCCTCACCTCTCCCCATTCCGGGAGCCTCTTGCCCGTTTGCCTCCTCTCATATAAAAAAAAAAGAATACTCATGGACGAGCCTTCACTTACGTATCATAACCATATTTTACAAAAACTTTAAAAAGAATGTCTAATTTTTATTGGTTTTATATCAACATTTATTCAATTATTTTGCATATTGTAGGCGGTTGATACAACCGCCAACTAAACCGTACGCAAATGTTGCTAGATCATAAAAGTCGACAATGTATTTTCATCGATTATTAGAAATCGATTCAGAATTAGTTACACATTAATTACAACCTTCTAAATAATATTATCTACACAAGAACTCCTGAAGTAAGCAAAGGTCTCATTCAAAGGGCTTAAACCTATTTACCTAAAGTCACTCAAAATTTGATTATAGAATAGAAAAAAAAAAGCATGTGCGATACCAGGTGATAAGTGATCACCGCCACATAGGCTTCTTCTGCAAAACCGGAGGAGATACAATAATGCTGCCATTTTTAGAGTTCCGTAGCGAAATGGCAAAAAACAGAACCCTTATAGATTCGTCATGTCTGTCTGTCTGTCCGCCCGTACACACAGCCAACTTTTTCGGCAACTATATGAACTATAATACTGTTGAAACTTGGTAAGTAGATGGATTCTGTGCACCGCATTAACATTTTCACACAAAAATAGAAAAAAAAGCAATAAATTCTGAATAAAAACTTTTTTCATCAAACCCTTACGTAAGGTGTTAAAAAATTTAGATTAAGAGTAGTTTGCGCGAGAGGCGCTTCCAAAGCGGTAAAAAGTACATACGTCAAAATACGTCATAAATCTTAAATCTACCAGAACTTTTATATTATTATGTTACTTGATGCTACGAAGCCAATGTCATATTCACGCTTTCTACATATAATGGAAATTTGTGTCAGATTTCCTCCCGAATCTTTACTGAATTCAAGGTAGAATACTGGCAGAAATTAAGTCGAGGGAATTTAAAATCCATCGCAAATTAAACACAAAAGATTAAGCCACTAATTCATAAAAGCGGAAACTCTGCAGGAATACTTCATTCCGCATTCATCTCGAGAAAAAATTTTCCGACAACCATAATTTGATTTCCTCGAGTTTCCCGCTAAGAGTTCTAGATGTATCATTGTTGCTGTAATGAGAAAAGTTAAGTAAAGTTAACCATGCCATCATGAGTCGAGCCCAACTAATGAACGTAATTATATAGAATAATTACGACTTATTTTGTTGAGATGTGGGTTTCCATCAACAGTGAGGGTAAAACACGAAAATACCTTCAACTAATTTACTATTTGGTGTCTCACATAAGTTATGATCTCCGTGTAATAAAACAGGGGTGCTTATAAAATCAATTCAAAACCAAAAAATCATTTATATGCTTGTTAAATTATAGCTTTTATGTTATTTAATAAAAAAGTACTAAATAAAACCTAATGTAAATAATTCGAAGTTAAAAGAGTTATGTTTTGACATCTTAAAACTAAAAAGTAGCTCATTTTATTTTAAACTCAGTACAGCCAATAGGAGCTTGTTCCTGATTGGCTGTTCGAGCTAGAATTGCCAACCTAAGTCTACTTAGGTTTCGTTGGTGCAGCGCAGTGGTGTTTACTCACATTTGACTCTTACCTGCCGCACCGAACGGACACGTCAATGCTAAGTACTTATGTATGTAAGTATAAGTATGTTAAGTATTAATTATTATTCATTATTTTATGTTCTGATATTATTGTCCCCTCAAGTATTTATTAATAATCTAATAACGTCACCCCTTGTGAATATTAAGAGCGCCTATTCACTAGTCGCAAGTCGCGCGGCTGCCGCGCGATAATAGCTGATGCCTTTTCATTACAACTGCTGCCGCCGGAAAGTCTTCTTTTTCATAATCTTGTTGCTGTAATCATCGGTTCTTGAGTCCCATAAAGTAGGACGCAATTGAATTTCGATGATAAATTGTTCTGTGTCTATTGTTTTGGTCATTATGCTAAACGTGCGCTTGCAACATTCTGCTGTTCGCTATACAAAAAAGGAGCCGCACGATTGTCGCGCTGCTACAGACGCACCGCTTGCGACCTAGTGAAAAGGCGCCCTAAATGAGGCTAGTAAGTGTTATTTTAGTATTTTAACAAAGTACTGCTTATTAAAGATTCCTCAACTTGTTGGATTTTTGTTGGACATATTATACTGTATAATATGTTATAAAATGATTTAAAAGATGGGCTGGCAGTTTCTTATCCGTTCTTCTCCCCATGTCAAAGCTCCTTTACGAATTGATGTAGAGTAATGACGCTATAAATAAAGGTTATTAGATTTTCATATTCGCTTTACTTGTAATTTCTATATCCCATACCTACTCTATTTCTGGTAGCTATTCTAACACGCTCAATTAAAGAAATATCAATTATGAAAGTTCAATTAATATATTTTACTATAACTTCGGAAAAGCTAAGCTTTATTGAGAAAAATTGGTATGAAACAACTCTATTGCCACTCTTTAAAAACTATACTAACTATAGAGGAAGGCTCCTATGCACAGGATGCCGGCTACATTATGGGTACCACAACGGCGGCTATTTCTGCCGTGAAGCAGTAAAGTGTAAGCATTAATGTATTTCGTTCTGAAGGGCGCCGTAGCTAGTGAAATTACTGAGCAAATGATACTTAACATCTTATGTCTCAAGGTGACGAGCGTAATTGTAGTGCCGCTCAGGTTTTGGTTTTTTCAAGTAGGGCAGGGCGTATTAATTACCATCAGCTGAACGTCCTGCTCGTCTCGTCCCTTATTGTCATAAATAAAAATTAATAAATAAACAATATTTACTGCTTCATTATTTCAAATAATATATTATATAATGCGTACGCGACATATAATTTCCGTAGAAAGAGACGTACAAAAGCGAGAATTATATGTATACGAAATAAATACATTACAATTACACAAATACATTTTGTTTTATATTAAGATACAAACAACATTTAATCAAAATTAAACATATACCTAACGTATTAAAGAGCTGGATTTATGACAGGGCTGTCCAGGCTCCACAACCACTATTCACTATCAAGACGTATGAAGCAAGAATCTCTTCGAATGCATAATATCTTAAGGCGACACTAAATGCCAGTGACCTTGAGCGATATGAGTTCACGGCTACCGGCCCGCCATCTATGTAACAAAGCCAATATTTTCAAAATTCTTGGGTGGAAAACAGTTTTTATACAATCCTCGTTATTCACTACTAATCTGAATAAATGAACCTACACAAAAAAGTACAAGCTATAAGAATAACTTTTCTGAGAGAAGTACCAAAAAATGCTTCACGCCATGCCAAAAAACTTGTTTAACTTCAAAGAAAACTCGTAGTTCAAAAAGGCTCGGCAGTGTTAACTATAACCAACAGCAAGCATTAGCAACCTACAAATAAGACTTAAGGATATGTGTAACAGGATTAAGTAGTTTTCATAGCTCGAAATGCTATACTTTCACCACAAAACTTGTCTAAAAACACCATGTTTGCGTGTTTTCTGCTTACTCTTCGCTTTAAAGAAGATTACAACCTGCTTCACGACGCTGCCACGACAAATGCCATTTAAGCGAGCACGACGCTGAGAACTCAACCTCAATTATATGCAATGCAATTCTCACGAAATACCTTTACTCACAGTTTTTAAATTTGAATATTTTGCTATATTTTAGACCATTTACAAGTGTAGGTGGTCTACGATGGAATTTCGTAAAAAAAATTGATGTAATTTGCACACTTTAATGGACTATGGACAGCTAATTAAACTAAAATAATTTCAAGTTTTAACTATCAAAGTAAAGTTCCTTTTAGCGTTAATGCTGCTTTGTGCGACGTGAAAATCCATTAAAATCCTTTTTGACGCTTAGCTGCAAGTTTAATCTTCATAATTTATAGTGAAACTAAATTAACTATTTAACATGTAATGACGATTCTTATGTGCTTCAAAGTATTATATAAGTGTGTAAGATCGACTTTAATTTTAAAATATGTTTCTGCAACTAAAAAAGTGTGTGTTTACTTATGTATGCACGCAAGAGGTTATACTTCTTTGGCCTAACAAAGCAAAAATCCTTAAAATACTTTATTCCTCGTGCTATTCTACGTTTGTAGAAAGAACAATATTGTAAAAATCTTGCAACAATGGCTTTGACAATTAATTATTAAATAACAAATACGGCTGTACGTGCTTGAACCCTTTGCCTATCCTGATAATGGACGAAGAAACCAAAAAAATAATAACGAATGTCGCAAACGTCAGAAAATTTTAGGAACCAACTTCACGCTGTTACTTTTGTGTAACAGTGGTGCGAAAGCATCTTAAAAATTCACACATATTTTCATAACGCGCCTAAAGAAGTATAACTTCAAAAAGCAAATCAAAGCTGTCATTTCTGCCGAATTTATACTGTCTTCATTCTTCTTCTGTCACCGCCAGTATTCAATACTGTAAGTTGCGGAGGATACTATCTGCACACCCATATAAACAGCTAGATGTCCCTTCATGAAGATATTGTGATCAATTTCAAACGAAAGTGAAACTTCCAATGCGACTTCCAACAAGGTTGCGTTGAACGCTGCCTGTGCTGTTAGAGTAGGTAGGTACATAGTCAACCACAGCGAAAATATTTAATTAATTTATTTATGTTATGGTTCAACAACAGATTTACATAAAAAATACACAAATTAAACATAGAAATCATTTCAATTATCACTATCGTAATGAAGGTCCAATTATACACAAACACAACTTGGTCTTATTCATAGGATTACAAAGGTGAATATTTTATAAGATTTAACGAGGGAAACAATGAGAAAGGAAGCAATTTACAATGTTTTAGTACCAGGCGATCATAGTTGAAGAAGAGATTGTCTTATGTATGATGCGAGTAAACCCTAATACATCGAGACGTCATGCGCACGACCTATTATTACATAAACACCATGAGAACATAAATATGATATCGGTGATAGTAATGTCTTTCATAGCGATTGAAATCATTTGTCATCCTAGCAACATGTACCAGGCCTTAGTTTAGAAGTTCATGCACAATGCAGGTTTCACTTCTGACATTTGTACTTTGTACGCACGATTTTTTATTTTTTTTTTCAAATCAAAATATATTTATTAAGATACGGGCTAGTGTCCTACGGTAAGCAATTAATGCCTGTATTGAAAGACACTGCTCGTCCCCCATTTCAATTCTTAATGTAGAAACCTACACATAATTCTTAAATGAATTAACTAAAAAGGTAAACGAACATAATCATTGTTTACATTACTAACAAAATGTTCATTTTAACATTCAACTTTTGAATTATTTAAGTTAAATATAATTGAAAGGATAAAAATACGTGCAATTGTAGCAGTAGGCACCTCTGAAAAAATGGGGTTTGCAAAGTTGACCAAATGTCAGGTTTTATATATAAATATTATAATATAACTTTTACGAAAAACCTTGTGTAAAAGTACATATTATATAAATACATATAAATATATGTACAATTACACGGATGTAATTGTACATCCGCAACGTACAATTACACGTTTTAACCCCATAAAATTAATTTATTTAAATAAATGTGTTAAACTTTCGTTTGTTATAGAAAATACTAATTTTATTTACTTTTGTATAGAATTATACTGTGAAGTTATTGCATTTATTTCAGATATTGAATAGAATAGAATTAAAGTTATTGCTTCGTACCTTACCTCGGTGTCGTCTTTTGAGTGAAGAATGTGTTCATATATTATTACCAAGCCTTGCCATAAATATTGCTACAAGGAAAGGATCGATATGTTATTGCATGAAACGAGCATAAATCAGTCTCCTGGACATACTCGCTCAAAATTATTTTGTTAAAAAACCGTACAAGCAAGCCACTTTTCATCGATATTCCAATTTTCTACTCCGCGTCCTACAAATTCTCTTGCAAGTTTTATATGTCGCAGATCCACTTAAAACACAAAAAAATTAGTAAAATATTTACACCTAATATAATATGACCCAAAGAAGGCCATTGAAGGCAGCAACCGAGGATAATTTTAACTAGTAGCCACGGTACACAGAAAACCTAAAAGGTGATAGGCCCGGAGACCATGGCACAAAAAAAATATTTCGTTCATAGACAGGAATAGGAAATTCATTGAATAGAAAATAAGTGGTTTATAGTAAGATATAAATAGGTATAGGCCTAACTACATATCTCTTTATATAATATATAAAATAAATACTACTTCGATCTTCGTGTCTTTTAGGTCGATACAGTGTGAGATGAATAATAAAAAACGGTGCAGGTACCTAAAACTTATAAAATTTATATTAAAACAACTGCAATCAAAAAACTTTTTATCATAAAATTTAAACAGTCACAAAATCAAGAGATTTATGTGAGCTGATCTATCACTATATATCTATATTATTGTGTTTATCAGAATAGATTACAGCTATTGACAATAGATGAAGTAAATTAATTAGTAAATATTTTGCATCGGGCTCTCTGACTATGAACAAAGAGGTCATAAGCTGACCTTGTTGGTTCGTGACTATTGCTAGACGCTGGTCACGAAACTTGGAGTTGAGTGCCTTATTATTTTTACCGAACACTCAATGGAATTCATTCATCGACGAAATTATAGATGTGGCAATTGTCCAAAATGCAAATCTTTATATTATTCAGATTAAACAGTAAATTTTACTATCAGCATTTCTAGACGATGTGATTATAGCAAGTTATATTCTTTTTATTCCACTATATTTTAATCTTCACTCTAATTTTCGGAGTTTATTGGACGGTGGGGAGCGATAGAGAAGTGGACAATACAATCAATTAAAGTATACGAGCCGCCAGAGACGAATTGAATATAATGAAAAGTGGAGGAGATTTAATTATCTTTTATCCATCTATCTACAGTGTAAACTGTCGATTTGATTATTAGTGTTATTGAAGTGAATACTACTTAAGGCGTGTTCCGAACCTTATTTTGTGGGTATTAAATGAGACTGAGTTGTCACGCTCGGATATGTAATACTTAACTAAGGAAGCGCGATCAGTCAGTCACGATTTTTACCAAAGTACAATAAAAATTTGTATTTACAATTGTACTTATATTGTTACGGGTTATCCTGCCTAAAATCGGTAGGCCGTATCAGTCGTCACGCCAGCATTAATGAAGTCATCCGCAGGGCATTTGCAGCAACCTGCTGTTTTAGAGCCAAATGGTATTATATACCTACCGCGATGGCAAGCGTCCTGATGGAAAGACCCTGGTGGCTTTGGCACGGGGAAGGGCGCTGGTGTGGGAAGCGATTTGCGTCGACACTCTGGCTCCTTCTCATGTCCAAGTTACATCAGTTGGTGTTGGGGCTGCTGCTTCGACTGCCGAAGATAGAAAGCGTCAAAAATATGTCGGTTTTAGTGATTCATACATTTGTTTGCGCAAGTCTATGTGCTCTTTTAAATGTGATGCTTACGGGTTCTTGCTTGCACAAAATACGATGAAATTTAGTCGTAGACGTACACTTAGTTTTTTAGCCTATGCTTTAAAACCAATTAAAAAGTATTTACCATAAGTTGAGTTTAATAAAGTTGAGTCGTTTGGAAATTATGACTTACGGTCATTTGGAAGTCATCATTGACGAATGAATAATTTTATGGTTTGAGGGTTGGAATTGTGTATAGCTAAATGGGAGTAGAATATTAATACTCTATAAATATAGAACATAAAAATATTTCTTGCGTTTTTAATACATGCTTGTATCGTTTATAAAATTCCCACGTTGACGGCAAAAACATCGGGAAAACTGTTTGCTATACATACACAAATACATCTTTAAAGTCTATTAGCTAAATATAAGAAAAGAAAAAGGGACTATAGCACGGACGAGTAAAAAAAATAATAATCATATATGGCCACAAATACTTATATAGTATCGTTTTTACACTATTTCACAACGCACGACGGCATTTTTAAAATATTTTATTGAGACGGAAACTGATCTGTCACAAAGGATGACAATTCTCATAATGGCCGCCTATCGGCCTGTAGTAGTGTAAGTGTGTGGGTAGGGCTATGTATTTACACGTTAATCGGCTTGTGTTGGTGCTACACTGTTATGTAAGGTGACACGGAGTCCTTATTTTTTTACTAGTCCGTGAGACTATAGATACCTTAGGAAATGCATTATCCAGATAGTGTCATCACCAATTTATTTGGTATCTATCAAACAAGATATATTTATTTTTACCTTTTTTACTATTAAAAAGTTAGCTTATGTTAATTATTCAAATATTAATTCTTAGTTCCCCTGGAAAAATAATTCACAAGCTGCTATGACTAGATACTACACATTCCTACAGTTGTCAAACAAAGCAACATTTGCCTCATCCAATATTTATTAGTTTCATTTACTCGACAACCTTTCTAGCTTTTTGATTTACGTAATAGTCGCTTTTGAATGAATAAACCGGGTTAGCTGTTTCATAAATATACGGATACATAATTAATTTCTTTCGCACAAATAATTTGTATGGATTACGAGGGCAATGATTGAGCAGGTCATAACACCGACCCGACTTCCACGCGATAAAAATATTTTATACTAAATCTCATATGGTGTGGCAACTGGGATGAATTGCGCCAATTTTTTGTATTTCCTCCTCCCTGCGTCGTAATCCTCAGTACTGAGGGTCGTAACCACCCCTCTGTATCACTTTCTCACGTATGATCGCTCTCCATCTATTCCTGTCTCTGGCGGAGTGAAAGGCATTGTGAACCGTAGAGTCGAGGGCGGAGCGGATCTGATCGGACCATCGTGTTGGACTGCGTCCACGAGGCCTCTTCCCATCTATTTTGCCGACCACAATGAGCCTCTCAAGGTTTCCATCGTCCTTCCTTGCGATGTGACCGAAGTATTCTAAAACTCTGCGCAGACATTCGGAAGACAATCGCGAGGAGATCCTGAGTTCACGCAGTATGGAGAGATTAGATCGAAATGCTGTCCAGGGGATACAGAGCATCTTTCTCCAGCACCACATCTCAAAGGCGTCAATGCGTTTGCGGTATGCAGCTTTCAGTGTCCAAGTCTCAGCGCCGTACGAAAATATTGAGAAAACTAGGGTCCGTACCAGTTTGGTCTTAGTTTTTACGGAAATGTTGCGATCTCTCCAGATTCTTCCAAGCTGAGACATAGCGCTCTTAGCCATGCCAATTCTCCTGCGTACTTCCCTCTCGCTTGAACCATCGTTACTTATGTTGGAACCCAGGTAGATAAAGTTGTCCACCATTTCTAGGCCCAGCGCACCAGTTAGTTCCAACTTCCCAGATCTATCCACCACTATGACTTTGGTCTTGGACCTGTTTATGGGAAGTCCCATCTCTCCACTTATCCGCTCCATACGTTCAAGAAGTGCAGCCATTTCTGACTCATTTGCTGCAAGAAGAGTAGTGTCATCGGCGTAGCGCAAGTTGGTGATTTTCACGCCACCAATTGTGATGCCTCCCTCCCAGTTCTCGCAGGTACATCTCATAATGTGCTCTCCATAGGCGTTGAAGAGAATGGGCGACAAAATGCATCCCTGGCGCACTCCTTGATGAAACTTAAAGGGTTTCGAGGTTGTTTTATCAACTCTCACAACTCCCTGGCTTGAGCCATACAGGGTGCAAAGCAAAGCGATGAGATGATTTGGTACACGAAGCTCTTGCAGAACCCTCCATAAGCAACTCCAATTGACACAGTCGAAAGCCTTACTGTAGTCGACGAAGCACATTAGCACTGGCGTATCAAACTCGTATGCCTTCTTAATGAGCTGCCTGACATTGAGAATCTGCTCCCGAGTGCCCTTGCCTTTCACAAAACCAGCTTGCTCCTGCGGAATTTGCCAATCCAGATAGTAGTGGATGCGATTATTGAGAAAATTTTGCTGGCATGCGAAATGAGGGATAAGGTTCAATAATTGCCGCAGCTCTTGGTTGACCCTTTCTTATGCAGCGGAAGAATTACGGATTCCGACCAGTCCCGCGGCCAATCACCGTTTTGCCAGACGTGTGAACAAATATTGTATAGTGTCTCTTCACCCAGGTCACCCATAGCTTTAAGCACTTCTGCTGTTATTTGGTCGCTTCCTGGTGCCTTCCTATTCTTGAGAGACTGTAGAGCATTAGATATCTCGGAACCAAGAATCATGGGCTCCAGTGCCAGGTCCCTCCTAACCGGGGTAACTTCGGGCGTTGAGTGGAGATCTGTGTATAACTGCTCACAGTAGGTACGCCATCTTTCAGCAATGTGGTCGAGCTCGTGTTGTACAGTGCCGTCGGCATCTTCGATAATCCACGATTTAGCTTTGAACTGCTTGGAAAGGACTCTAACCTTTCTGAAAAGGTCTACAGTTTGTAGCTTGTTCGAATGTTTCTCAATGTCGCTGCAGATGCCCTCAATGAAGTTGTTCTTGTCGCGGCGACAACTGGCCTGGATAGCTCTGCTAAGCCCGGAGTATTCGGTCATTACTTCATGATCTTGCAGACCCCTGGTTTTTAAATGTTTCCTGCGTTGAATGAGCTCCCATGAACAATCGGAGATCCAGCATCCTCTCTTCCGCTCCGGCATTTTGCGCTTTGAGATCTGGTCCAGTGCATCGTTAATATGACCTTTCAAATGTTTCCACTGAGTATCGGCGTTAGCGTGTTCATGCGCTGGGTCATCCTTTAGTTTGGCCTCTAACGCCTCCCGGAAGAAAGGTCGCTCAGAAGGATGCAGGCTTCTGGGTTTTGGCGATTGGCGTCTAGGCGCCTTTAAGCGGAGCGAGAAATTGGTCACGAGTAGGTTATGGTCAGAGCCGCACTCTGCGCCGGGATAGGTTTTCAAATTCGAAACTGAGGATCTCCAACGGGTATCTAGAATGATCTAGTCGATTTGATTTCTGTGCCTATCGCCTGGAGATCTCCATGTGTATAAACGTCTTGGATGATGTTGAAAATACGTGTTCATAATACTGAGATTTCTGGCTGTACAGAACTCGATCAGTATTTCACCCCGTTCATTTCTAATGCCAAGTCCAAATTTTTCAACTGTGCTTCTGATATGATCATCCGCAAGTGTACTACCGACTTTGGCATTCCAGTCACCAAGGATCATTTTAATTTCCCGGCCAGGAATTGAATTCAGCGTTTCCTCCAGTTTCCCATAAAAGTCGTCAATTACCTCATCTTGAGCTTGTGCCGTCGGCGCGTATATTTGTATAATATTCAGCACACACGGTTTGGTGTTCAGCTTCATTGTCAGGATTCTATCCGACACCGGGTTATAACCGAGGACATACTTATTCATGTGTGGCGGCAATATTATTCCGACCCCGTTCCTACTCGAATCTTCACAGCCCGAGAAGTACATGGTGTTCCCCGCCGTAGTGTTGTAGTGGCCATTACCACGCATGTGAGTTTCAGCAACGCCCAGTATGGAGATGTTAAGTGATTCCATTTCCTTTTCCACGATGGCCAGTTTGCCCGCCATTAGCAGACCTCGGACGTTCCAAGTGCGACGATGGGTTCGAATTGAGGTCTTCTCGATATTATATGTTTTGACACCGACAGTAGCATTTCCTTCCTCTGAAGCCTGTCGACTCACCCCAGGGGAAGCTTCGGTCGTCAATTTCACACCATCCAGCCCGGGTACTGGGTGGCGCCGATGGTTAGTCGGGTCGCCAAACATACTTACTTTTTCTGTTTCTGATTCCATAAGGGAGGTTTTCATGGGAAAATAAGTGCGGTGGGCTCCCACATCCTTCCACGTCAGTCTTTTAGAGGGTATTTAGATCCTCACGGTCACTGGTTACCGCCCCATGGGCTCAGTGTCCACACAGGGATGTCGGGTTAGTTACCACCGCCCGATACTCGGTGTTGACTGTTTTACAGGATGGGTAGGTCTCCTCCACACCAACCCTCCTCCTTTCTCATTCGGGCTTGGGACCGACAACGGCGGAGTTTTTTTTGTATTTATATGCGGCTAAATTGATGAATTAAAGTCCATTTCTCACGTGGACAGAACAAAAAATCTAGTTCTAATTTTTATAATCAATAAAGAATCATTGAGAGCAAAATTAAAAAAAAAAATAACATATTGACTGCTGCTTCTCGATATATTCTCGATAATGTTATGTATGTTCATAGGCACATAAGTGGAATTACTAGAAACTGTCGTAACCATAATGTATCTACTTATCGAAAGTGAGCAAAATGGTTCAGTGCAAAAAGTGCAAGCTGTTTGTTTCGGTGACAAAAGACGATATTCTACGATGCAAAGGTCCCTGTGAAGCAGTTTTTCATAAAAAATGCGTGAAAAATGTCAAGTGCTTCATCCAAAAAGAAGTGTGTGAAGAATGCCAGAAGCGAAATTCCCCAGGGAGTAGCTCGGGAAGGAAACCAAAAGACAGAATAGAGATTGATCAGGATGACCTAACGATCGAAAGCCTGTTACAACAAGTGAACACAAAGTTAGGCATTTTGTACATAATTGAGAAACGTTTTGAGGATCTCCGCCACACTGTGGAATTCTACGCCGAACGATATCAAAAAAATTATAGAATTCAAGGAAGACACTGAAAAGAAGTACAAAGCTTTAGAAAATAAAAATATATCTCTAGAAAAGCAAAATATAGCGTTGGAAGAACGAATATTACAATTAGAACAAAAGGAAAAAGATAAAAATGTGGAAATAAAAGGCTTAGAAAAAAAGAAAGATGAAAAGATAATGGAAATAGCGATAAATATGTCTAAGATACTAAATTTAAAATCAGAAGAGATAGCGGATGCAAGGAGGATAGGCAAAGAAAAAGAGATAAGTGGTAATATATACCAGCCGCTTGTTATCACCTGCCGTAATAAGGCGTACAGGGACAAATAGTTAGAGGTTCGTAAAATTATTATTACTAATGAACAATTATATAACAACAATAACCAAGAATGAATTTATATACACGAAGACCTGCCTAAATACAAACGTCAGTTGTTCTGGAAAGCAAAAACAGAATTAAAATCGAAGTATAAATATATCTGGGTACAAAGCTCCATCATATTGGTGACAAAGGAAAATGATAAGAAAATACTAACAGTAAGAAGTGAGAAAGATATTGAAACTCTCAAAAATATCTCAAACTAATGCTTTTATTATATTTTTATTATATTTCATAAGCAAAGTCCAATTACAACTAAGTAAAAAAATTCAATAAAATTCGACTATAATTCATACTTTATCACAATATCTATTAAATTTGATATGTATCATATATAATACATATCAAATTTAATAGATATTTAGAATCAAATGAATTATGTAAATCACTCCAAAATTACGTCAATGGCATTAATATATTTCACTTGAACATACGATCGTTAAAGAAACATTTTAATGAGCTATTGGTTATGCTAAACAAAATCCTGAATTATACACATGTATTAATATTAACAGAAATAAATATAAAACAAGAAGAGGTAGATTTATATGCAATACCAGGTTATGATAATAAATTATCCTACACCAGAGAAAGTAAAAAAGGAGGAGGAATTATAATTTACGCCAGGAGTAAATTAAATATAGAATTTAAGAACATGCAATGTACAGTTGCCGAATGCATATATGGGAAATTATTTATAGGTAAAAAACCACTACATATCTTCGCGTTATACAGACCCCCTAGAAAAAACAAAGAAAGTTTTGTGACACAGCTGGATATTTTATTGCGAAACCTGCGAGTGATGAGATAATTGTTATTGGTGACACAAACATCAATATATATATATATAAATAAAAATGACTCATTAGCAAACATGTACACATCTGCCTTAGCCGAACTAGGCCTAATAAACGCAATACCGAGTTTGGAGGCAACACGCGAGGAGATCGTGAATGACCGCCTGGATACTTCATGCATTGACCACGTGTGCGTGCGAACGAGACAGGAGACGTGTGAGGCTGTGAAGGTGAATACGTACGCAAAATTTTATATGATGATAATCTTATCGCAGATAAACTAGATAAATACGATCGGCATAAACTTTTACTAATTACGTGTCCACTAATTTTATATAATAAAATTTATTATATTTTTAGCAGCATTTATTTGGAGTCTCAAAATGAAATTATAGTAAAACAGAAGCGAAAAACTCAACCGTGGGTTACCAAAGACTTATACAGCATGCTTCTAAAACGAGATGCTTTATTTCGCGCGTGGAAAGCGACTATAATAATAGTAACAAACGATTACAGTATACAAAATTCAGAAATAAAGTAAATAAAGAAATAAATGCTGCTGAAAATAAATATAGGCAAAGTCAAATAGAATTATGTAAAGGAGATTATAGGAAAATATGGAGGAAGATTAATAGCTGGATAGGAAGGGTGAAACCTATTATAGATAGTGTAATTATGAAGTACTTAGGAAAAACCAATAATTTGATAAAAATTTTTGATGAATTTTCAAAAATTTTTACGAAAGAAATCATAGATTTAAAACATTTTTGTAATATGAAATTGTAAGACCGAACGACATATGTAAACCAAAATCATGTATCCTTCAGATTTGCTAAGCCCTCATCGAGGGATATTTATAAAATAATCAACAGACTTAATATTGAAAAATCTCCTGGTATAGATAAGATAAGAGTTAAAGACTTAAAATTTATAAACGAAAAGATTAGTCCAGTTTTAGCGCATTTTATAAATATTAGTGTTTTAACTGCATTATTTAGACCTGTTTATAAAGGTGGTAGCCATTACGAATATACTAATTATAGACCAATAGCAATATTATCAGGGATAAATAAGATTGTTGAAAAAATAATTGTAGGACAAGTTTGCTCTTTTTTTAGAAACATTCAGTATATTGACACCTCACCAGCACGGCTTCAGGCAGGGGCGCAGCACGAAAACAGCGCTTAACAACTTTTCCAACTTTTTAAATGATAAAAGGCATAAAAGGCATTTATTTTCTCAAAATTGATTTTAGATTCCTTTAGAATTCTTTTTGATGTCATTTCTTATACTACTAGATACTACTACCGCTTCGGAAACAAATGGCGCTCTGAGAGAGAAGAAGCGGCGCAAGAAACTCTCCCAGCATTCTTTTTTCTGCGCTCTTTTCAATAAAAATATACAATATTGTACACTCGCTATAAAATAATCACAATCTAGTCCCAGGCTGTCCGATCATTTAGATATTCAGCAGTGGAGTAATAGGATTTACGACAGAGCCATTTCTTTATAAAACATTTAAATTTATTTATAGATAATGCCTGAACAGTGGCTGGGACTTTATTGTAGAAGTGTATACATTTACCCTTAAAGCTATTATGTATCTTATGAAGCCTACTAGAATTAGTTACAAGCAATCCCTTATTTCTAGTGTTATAATAATGAAAATCACTATTAAGAGCAAAAAGGTGACGATTTTTGTGAACATATATTAAATTTTCATAAATGTACTGACAAAAAACAGTCATAATATTTATTTCTTTAAATTTTTCTTTGAGAGACTGTCTATAACCAAGCTGATATACAGCACGAACAGCTCTCTTTTGCAGTGCAAACACTATATCAATGTCAGCAGCATGACCCCATAGTAATATACCGTACGTCATGATGCTGTGAAAATAACTAAAGTACACTAATCTAGCGGTCGCAACATTCGTGTACTCTCTAATCTTTCTAACTGCATATGCCGCAGAGCTGAGTCTATCTGCTAGATGGGTAATATGTGGACCCCACTGAAGCTTTTTATCTAACGTGATACCCAAGAAGACCGTAGTGTCCACAAGTTCCAATCTCTGGTCATTTATAAGTACGTTGGTTTGTACCTCCGCTGTGTTTGGTGTAAGGAACCGTAAACACTTTGTTTTTTTACTGTTTAAGTGCAGATTATTCGTCTCAAACCAACGTACTATCTTTGAGAGTGCATTGCTTACCTCGTCATCAATATCCGCACGTCGCTTCACTTTAAAAATAAGTGAAGTATCATCAGCTAACAATACAATCTCATGGCTATCATCTACCACAAACGGTAGATCGTTAATATATATAAGAAACAAGAAAGGACCGAGAATAGAACCCTGTGGAACACCTATTCCCACAGGTTTACCCGAAGACCGTTTGCCATTTACATCGACTATCTGAACTCTTTCGCTTAAATATAATTTTAACAGATTTAGGGCTCTATTTTTCACTCCATAATGCTTTAGTTTTAGGAGTAAAGTTTCATGGTGGACGCAGTCAAATGCTTTTGACAAATCACAAAAAATGCCCAATGCATCCTGTGACTCGTCCCAGGCGTCAAAGATGTGCTCAATGAGTCTAGTACCCGCATTAATTGTTGATAAGCCCCTAGTGAAACCAAACTGATTTTTGTTCATTAATTTACAACAATGCATTTGTAGCTGTTGAAGCAAAAGTTTTTCAAAAATTTTACTAAAAACAGGCAGCACTGAAATAAGTCTGAAATTAGCAGGGTCAAAAGAACTGCCCGATTTAAACAAAGGTATAACTTTGCTGTATTTCATGAGGTCAGGGAACACACCCTCATCTATGCATTCATTAAATATTATTGCTAATTCAGGTGCTATAATGTCAAGTATGTATTTAACAATATTAGTCGAATGGCCCCATAGGTCTTTTGTATTTTTTAGGTTAATTAATTTGAAGATTTTTATTATATCGCTACCTGTAACATACTTAAATTTCAAGTCAGTAGAAGATACTGGTACGTGTAATTTAAGCATATCATATGCTGCTTTTGGCGAAGATTTAAGGTATTTGGTCGTGACAATCGGGATTTCGGAGAAGTATTTATCAAATTCATTTGCAATTTCTATTTCCGAATTTATAACGCGTTTATTAATATTTAAACAGATAGAGGTGTTACGGCAATTCGATCTACCAGTTTCATTGTTAATTACACTCAAAGTCGCTTTTACTTTATTATTACTGTTTTTAATTTTATCTGCAATGAAACGTGTTTTCGCTTCATGACAAACTATTTTAAAGAGCTTGGAGTATTTTTTTACATATATTTTAAATTCTTCACTATTATTGTAATGTTTCTCATAATAAAGGTCATATAAGCGTTTACAACTTTTGTGGATACCCATTGTTGCCCAATCATTAAAACTATGTTTGTTGTTTACTGTCACCGTTACTGGAGTAAAAATCCTGTCAAATTCCTCACAGAAGGAATTGAAGACTAAGTTGTAGTGAAAATTAGCAGTTTCGCCACAGTGTAAAAATGGTATTGTATTTACCAAATTATTTCTAAACCTCTCAAGACGGCTACCCGTAACTGGTATAATCGTCACCTTTTTTGGTCTGACATTGTCCAATCTTGTATTTACTTTTATAAGTTGCCCACTATGGTCGGACTGAAGATTATTAATTATGAGTTTACTAGTAATAGTAACATCTGTAAAAATATTATCTAAACAGGTTGCTGTTGTAGAAGTGATTCTAGTAGGTTCCCAAAATACATTGAACAAATTAAAACTTTGAAATAAATTTTTAAGGCTAGTACAATTGGCCGAAGGTTCAAGCAAGTTTATATTAAAATCTCCACACACTATAATTGACTTGCTAGTTTTGCTAAATTTTGATAGTACCTCCTCCATTCTATGTTGGAATTGTTCATATGATGCAGTGGGGGGGCGGTATACACTTACAATAATAAATTGCTCTAGTTCTATACAAGCTATCTCAATTAGTTGTTCTATAGAGAGATTAACAATATCTCTTCTATTTTTACATTTTAATCTATTATTAATAATAATTAGGGAACCTCCATGTATTGCCCTACTTCTACAAAACGAACTGACTACTTTATGTTCTCTAAAACTAAACTGGAGCTGATGACTCTTACGCCAATGTTCTGTAATACATAATATATCTATATTACAGCAGCTCAAAAACAGTTCAATTTCTAATTCCTTACTTGAGATACCTTGTATATTCTGGTGAACAATATTTATGAGCTTTATATTATGTAACATTTATATTTGGTGAATGTTGCCTATTTTGTATGATATTGCAAGAGTTGTCCTCCCTTGTCAAATAACTTAATTTTAATTCATTGAAGAAAAATCTTCATTGTTATATTTTTGTACATTAGTACTAATACATTCCCCAATAGGGGCTTGTATGTCGATTATTTTACAATTTTGCCCAATAGAGGCATGTTTATTAAATAATACTACAGAGGAAGTAGTTTGTTGACTAAGACTATAAGCTACTAAAGTAGCCAGCTGTCGCTTAACTCTAAATGGTAGGTATAGGTTACCATTGGTTATTTTCATTTTATAATTAATGAATTTATTTGTGTCAAATAAAATTAAATTTTCATTGTTGTGGAATGTCGCATTATACAAAGTTGTATTTAATTTAAATATTTTTCTATTTTGCTCCTGTGTCAAATCCGAGGACTATGGGAATGTACACATCATCACTTTAGATTTTGTGTCATTGGAAATATTAATTAATTTTTCGATATTTTTAATTAGGTCCTTATTTCTAATATTATGAGAGTTATTACCAAACATTATACCTATGATCGTTTTTTCTTTTAGATTTATTTTTGGTATGGAATTTATGAGGTTATTGAAAGTTATATTGGGTTTACATATATTTATCAACACACAATTCTTTGCAACTGCATTATTTAATAAAGGTCCAAACCCTTGGCCAATTTTGTCTGAAAATAATATAAACCTACTTGATGCACTTGTATCCATTCTTTGACTAGTTTTTAATGGGGATACACTTAGGTCTTGATAATTTTCTAATGAATGTTTATTAGTTGTGCTGGAGCAGTGGCACATATTATTATTATTATTATTATTGTTTATAAAGAATTCAAAGCGTTCCATGTTTTCATTGCCTAATTTAATTAAGCAATCAGCCTGCTTCATATGTTCTGAATGATAGTCTAAATAGTGGAAAGCAGGTAATAGCTCTCTTTCTAGACTACATAAAGGCATTTGAAACTTTAGACCATGATGTGTTGCTGCAAGCCATGGAAGAATGCGGAGTGGGGGGTAAAATGAATCAGTGGTTCAGAAACTACCTCTCTAATCTTACAATAAACACGATGATAAATGGAACCACTGGTGAAGAGGCTAAGGTGACCCTAGGGATGCCGACTGGCTCTGTATTTGGCGCTATTGGGTTTACAATGCTTGTTAACAGTGTAGTTAACGTCGTGCAAAAATGTAATATTTATAAAAGGCATAAAGGCATAAAAGGCATTTATTTTCTCAAAATTGATTCCTTTAGAATTCTTTTTGATGTCATTTCTTATACTACTAGATACTACTACCGCTTCGGAAACAAATGGCGCTCTGAGAGAGAAGAAGCGGCGCAAGAAACTCTCGCAGCATTCTTTTTTTTTGCGCTCTTTTCAATAAAAATATACAATATTGTACAGTCATTTCTATCGCTATAAAATAATCACAATCTAGTCCCAGGCTGTCCGATCATTTAGATATTCAGCAGTGGAGTAAAAGGATTTACGACAAAGCCATTTTTTTATAAAACATTTAAATTTATTTATAGATAATGCCTGAACAGTGGCTGGGACTTTATTGTAGAAGTGTATACATTTACTCTTAAAGCTTTTATGTATCTTATGAAGCCTACTAGTATTAGTTACAAGCAATCCCTTATTTCTAGTGTTATAATAATGAAAATCACTATTAAGAGCAAAAAGGTGACGATTTTTGTGAACATATATTTAATTTTCATAAATGTACTGACAATGAACAGTCATAATATTTATTTCTTTAAATTTTTCTTTGAGAGACTGTCTATAACCAAGCTGATATACAGCACGAACAGCTCTCTTTTGCAGTGCAAACACTATATCAATGTCAGCAGCATGACCCCATAGTAATATACCGTACGTCATGATGCTGTGAAAATAACTAAAGTACACTAATCTAGCGGTCGCAACATTCGTGTACTCTCTAATCTTTCTAACTGCATATGCCGCAGAGCTGAGTCTATCTGCTAGATGGGTAATATGTGGACCCCACTGAAGCTTTTTATCTAACGTGATACCCAAGAAGACCGTAGTGTCCACAAGTTCCAATCTCTGGTCATTTATAAGTACGTTGGTTTGTACCTCCGCTGTGTTTGGTGTAAGGAACCGTAAACACTTTGTTTTTTTACTGTTTACGTGCAGATTATTCGTCTCAAACCAACGCACTATTTTTGAGAGTGCATTGCTTACCTCGTCATCAATATCCGCACGTCGCTTCACTTTAAAAATAAGTGAAGTATCATCAGCAAACAATACAATCTCAATGCTATCATCTACCACAAACGGTAGATCGTTAATATATATAAGACACTAGAAATTACCGAGAATAGAACCCTGTGGAACACCTATTCCCACAGGTTTACCCGAAGACCTTTTGCCATTTACATCGACTATCTGAACTCTTTCGCTTAAATATGATTTTAACAGATTTAGGGCTCTATTTTTCACTCCATAATGCTTTAGTTTTAGGAGTAAAGTTTCATGGTGGACACAGTCAAATGCTTTTGGCAAATCACAAAAAATTCCCAATGCATCCTGTGACTCTTCCCAGGCGTCAAAGATATGCTCAATGAGTCTAGTACCCGCATTAATTGTTGATAAGCCCCTAGTGAAACCAAACTAATTTTTGTTCATTAATGCAAAAGTTTTTCAAAAATTTTACTAAAAACAGGCAGCACTGAAATAAGTCTGAAATTAGCAGGGTCAAAAGAACTGCCCGATTTAAACAGAGGTATAACTTTGCTGTATTTCATGAGGTCAGGGAACACACCCTCATCTATGCATTCATTAAATATTATTGCTAATTCAGGTGCTATAATGTCAAGTATGTATTTTACAATATTAGTCGAATGGCCCCATAGGTCTTTTGTATTTTTTAGGTTAATTAATTTGAAGATTTTTATTATATCGCTACCTGTAACATACTTAAATTTCAAATCAGTGGAACATACTGGTACGTGTAATTTAAGCATATCATATGCTGCTTTTGGCGAAGAGTTAAGGTCTTTGGTCGTGACAATCGGGATTTAGGAGAAGTATTTATCAAATTCATTTGCAATTTCTATTACCGAATTTATAACGCGATTATTAATATTTAAACAGATAGAGGTGTTACGGCAATTCGATCTACCAGTTTCATTGTTAATTACACTCCAAGTCGCTTTTACTTTATTATTACTGTTTTTAATTTTATCTGCAATGAAACGTGTTTTCGCTTCATGACAAACTACTTTAAAGAGCTTGGAGTATTTTTTTACATATATTTTAAATTCTTCACTATTATTGTAATGTTTCTCATAATAAAGGTCATATAAGCGTTTACGACTTTTGTGGATACCCATTGTTGCCCAATCATTAAAACTATGTTTGTTGTTTACTGTCACCGTTACTGGAGTAAAAATCCTGTTAAATTCCTCACAGAAGGAATTGAAGACTAAGTCATAGTGAAAATTAGCAGTTTCACTGTCATTCACAGTTCATTGTATATGTATGCTGATGACATGTGCCTATTATATGCGTCTGAAAACATAGAAAGTGCACAAAGGGCAGTCCAAGACGATTTCGAAAATATTATAAAATGGGCGCATGACAACAGCATCATATTGAATTTAGAAAAAACTAAGTGTTTGCATATTTTTTCCACCTACAACGGAAAGGCAAAAAATGTAAACTTCAATAATATAGCTATAATAGGACATACTTACGAATGTTTACACCGAAATAAAGCAAATTGTAACAAATATTTAGGATTAGTAGTTGATAAGAACTATAATTTAAAATTACATATTGACGCGTTATGCATAAAATTGAGAGCTATTTTAAGCAAATTTTATCAACTAAGGTACGTAACTAATAAACAAACACTTTGCACTGTGTACTATGCGTTAGTTGATTCGCTTATCAACTACGCTGTTGGTATGTATAGTCGTACCTACAATAGATATACTAAAGAGGTATATAACTTGCAAACCAGATTTATTAAATATTTGGTAAGCAAAAAATAGTTTTTTAAGCGCATTAACTTGCCAACAAACCGTTAAAGTTTGGCAAAATATATCAATAAGTTAAAAGTGTACTTATTTAATTTAAAAAAAAAACACCAAGAAAAAACAAACTTGTTATGCCTACTACTCGATTAAGGCGAGTTAGTAAGTATTTCATTAGGCGATGTATATACTTTTACAATATGAACCCAGAAAATGTACAAAACAAATGTGTTACGAAATTTAAAATAAAGTTTAGAAAACGTTTGGTAAAGGTTACTATAACATAAATGACTTTCTTAATGATACCACAGATTGAGAATGGAGCGACGGATACAATATGTATATTGTTAAAATCATAATATTGCGCGGCGGCCATCTTGGATTTCTAAAATAATCCCAAATTCGTTCTCCGCAGCCTCGAGAACCTCGGATACGATATCCATATTGTTGAAAATATAATTTTGCCCGGCGGCCATCTCGGATTTCCAAAATGATCCTATATCCGTTCTCTGCATCCTTGATAACCAAGGATACGATATCCGTATTCTTTAAATCACAAATTTTCGCGGCGGCCATCTTGGATTTCAAAAATGATCCTAAATTTGATCTTTGCACCCTCGACAACCTCGGATAGATATTGTTGAAATCATAATTAGGCGCGGCGGCCAAAATAATAGTTTTAAAATTTTTGTTATAAATAATAGCTGGGAACGGCGCCTTTATCGTCTCGCTTTTTCGTTTCATCGAGTGTCAAATCAGAATGATTCTTAAGAAATTTCAGTGCAATAAAAATATAATATAATAAAAAAACATCAGTCAGGTGTTTCATACCCACGCATGGAAACCAGAGCCTAAGTCTTGTGCATTACTCAGCCAACATGAATTCGCGGCTGAGATATTGCTGATGCGATAGATAAACCTTTCAAGCGATGTGGTAAGAGTTTCACTTTAAAAAAACTCTATCAAAAGCTAAGATTCGCACTTATTACGTTTCATTTATCAAGGGTTACAATCCCACATATAATTTATAATAAGTTATATATTGACTACATACGTCAAATATAACATATTTTTATTTTATATTTTCGTTATTATCTAAGTTGACACCAAACGAGCTTCAAAGACATTTGACACACGAAGTGTCCAATGAATATCGCGTATAGGGTTGACACTTATACATTTGATATTAAAGTTTTATCTTACATTAACGGCCGTTTTCAATAACGTATCTCTAGTTATGGATACATTGCTAATCACCGTTTAATGACGATATCTTATCTATCCATAGATATGTCCATATGTTTATAGTCCAATGCTTTATGTCGTTTGGTTATTGAAATGTTACTTACATTTCATAAAAGGATATATTTGTGTACCTAGTCTAGTAAGTTAAACTAAGGATAGATAGGTTATTGAAAACGGCTGTCAAACGTTTACTTTGCCCGGTAACCTTATTTGAGAATTAACAGCCTAGCGAAACTCCCTGAGAAAGAAGCGTTTCACTCGATTTTATAAAACATGCAGTCATTGATAGATTTACAGATGACGGCTTTAATCTTGTGAAAAACGGAGATAGCCGAAATCCACTACGGTTTATGCAACTGTTCACTTTCAAATCGCCATACTGTAATTACTACTATTTCAAACTTATGTTAAACGATTGCACCTTTTATACTTAACTAAATTCTATTTTATACGCTTTATATTACATGTATGTTTGTATGTTTGTAACCGACTTCTTTGGGCGCGATTTTGACCCACTTTAAACGGCTAGATTTCGTTCAAACTTTGTAGATTTATCGAGGACCGATGACATTACATTAATTTGAACTAAAAAATGAAAAACAAATAATAGTTAAAAAAAACTAAAAAGCACGCTTTATAATATAAAATTCAACTAAAAAAAATTGAAAATAAATTTAAATTGAAAATAGTGTAAAAAAATATATTAGAAGAATTATTATTTTAATAATATCTTAAAAAGCACCCCACGTTTATTTTTACAATAAAATATATTTTTTTACACTACATATTTTCAATTTATTACATAGTATTTACATCATCTTTGAGTAATAAGAGAAAACCACTACAATGTATTTACAGATCCAAAATGCTAATATAGAGGGCTTTGGCATCACATGTTTAAACTCATTGTGTCTCGTGAAAAAAATTATATTAATGACTATTAGGTACCAATTCGTCTAAAGAGTTATGTATTGAATAAAGTTATCGGACAAGTTACGAGATTTAAACGCAAGTAAAACTCAACTATTATGTCCTCAGCAGTTTATGTATGGTATAAGAATTGGGTGTTTGTAACTAAACTCACCGATTATCTTGCCAATGCTATTACTCCATTATACTGATATGACATATTGTTAATATTAATATAACTAACTCCACAGTGCGGTTTTCAAGGAGCTTTCTTGCACGTACTACAAAGCTGTGGAATGAGCTTCCTTGTGCTTCCGGGACGATACAACATGGGTACCTTCAAAAAAAGAGCGTACACCTTTCTTACAGGCCGACAACACTCTTGGGATTTCTCTGATGTTGCAAGAGAATGTGGGCGGCGGTGATCACTTAAAACCAGGTGACCCGAACGCTCATCTGCCTCCTTTTCCATAAAAACAAATTAATATCTATTTTGATAACTGAAACATAAATAGCGTGCTTACCCAATTGTTCCAACGATTTGTGCAAATAACATTATTTGTATATTCTGGGCGACGAGGGCTGCCTGTTCTCTCACGCTGAAATGTGTGCATTGAGATTATAGGACGCTGCTCGACCATAATCGGAGCGATCTCTGCTAAACAATAAATTGAAGGCTTAATCTTCTATATAATATAATAGTGATTTTCATTAATATAACACTAGAAATAAGGAATTGCTTTTAACTAATTCTACTAGGCTACATAAGATACATAATAGCTTTAAGGGTAATTGTATACACTTTTATTACGAAGTCCCAGCCAATGTTCAGGCATTATCTATAAATAAATTTAAAATGTTTTACTAAAAAATGTCTCTGTCGTAAATCCTACTACTCCACAGCTCAATTACTCCGCGATCCGACAGCCTGGGACTAGATTATGATTATTTTATAGCAATAACAATGACAGTACAATATTGTATATTTTATTTAAAAGAGCGCAATAAAGGAATACTGGAAGAGTTTTTTGCGCCGTTTCTTCTCTCTCAGAGCGCCATTTGTTTCCGAAGCGGTAGTAGTATCTTATATATTACAAATGACATCAAAAACAATTCTAAAGGAATCAATTTTCATAATAAATGCCTTTTATATAAGTATATATATATTTGTCACTTTATTTGAAAAATATCTGAGTTTACACGGTATTTCAGGTTATTTTCTTCATTTTGTCCATAGATTTAATTAAACGCGAAACTCAAAAGATATGACCATCTATTTGTTATCACCATATTACTACGACTTTTATAGTTAATAAATAATTGTATGTGTTGGATGTAATTACTAATTGTGATAGTAATCACGACCATCATGTTTACGAAGAATCCTTACACAAACAATGAATACAAGCTCTAAAGATTGACGCATCCAATACACGATAATTTATATTTATACAGTTCATTCTTTATTACTTTTTTTGAAATAATTTATATTATTTAAACACGACTCATATTTGATACTGAACCTTATGTACAAATTTGTTATGTATATTACAGTCGAAATTAAAAATTCGATTTGATTGAAAAGAGTGGCCGTTAAGTTACTTGTATGTTCTTCAGACAAGCTCAACTTTTCACAAACATATTATGGTAAAATCAGTAATTTTAAACGTAAGAATATTTGTAATGACGATTCAAATTAATTAAATAAGATTTATTTGATTTCGACTTTGATTTCCCAGTCTTGCTGCAGTGTTTTACATAGACCAGATATCGTTTGTCTTAAAATATATAACATGGTGTCTACAAGCAATTGGATCGTTGTGCTATCAAATTCACCCGGTGTTCTGAATCAAGTGTAAATCACATGGTGCCCAAAATGACAGGCCTCAGATATATTTAAAATTTAAATATATTTTATAAGAAACAGAACTAGGTTAAGAGCATTAAGTCGAACACAGGAAGACTTACTCAACTTTCGAAACATTCACAATTTGGCAACATGTCTCGGCACCAAATTGTCTGCAATGTCAAGGCTATTTCATCCAGTTGTAAAATCTATTTAGCGATATTTGAAGTTTCGATATTTATTTTTCAACAAAACAAATCTTATAACTATATTTACAATACTATGATTACATTAAATTAAAACTATCATTACGGGGAAGCGTACCAACAATACTGGCAGCATTTCCACGATGCCACGTTGTTATTTTCGCTTGGGTTGCCAGTAGCTCTATTCAGGCGAGAAGATGGTACTTTGTACCTACAATCTCTGTGCATCTGGGCCCCATGGGCCAAGTGTCTTGACACCAAACGGCACAAAGATGTAAGACTCATTGAGATCGACATATTTGCGACGCTTTGGCAGTCGAAGCAGCAGCCCCAGCACCAACTTGGACATGGGAAGGAGCCAGAGTGTCGACGCAAGTCGCGTCCCAGACCAGCGCCCTTCCCCGTGCATAAGCCACCAGGGTCATTCCGTCAATTCGCCTGCAATCGCGCGGCGCTTGGCTCTAAAACAGCTGGTATATTAAGGGCGGTAAATGCCCTGCGGATGACTTCATTAATACTGGCATAACGACTGACATGGCCTGCCAATTTGAGACAGGATAAGAGATATTTTATAATACAATAGTAAGTTAAATTCCATTCTGTTGGAACTCTAACAAATCTTTGGTTTTGGCACCCAGTCATTCAAATACAATTTTAAAATTTTATCAGAGTATCTAATAATTGCGTGAAAAACTGGTATTAGGTGTGTCAAGTCAGACTGTCTTTCCCATGCATTTTCCTAACTTCCATATTTTTTCAGTAATCTTCTTCAACTTTTGGACAAATCATCCACTTTTTATTTGTAAACCTTGAGCACCAATCTTTGACTTTATATAGTCGCTTCACTTCACTAAATATAGTCGTCTTAATTCAGAAGCAACATACAAATTAGAAGCTTCTGATCACACTGTCCTAAATTTAGTTACTGAGTTAGTTACCATTTCAAGTGCGATGAAGTCGGTCGTGTCGTATACGAGGAGGGTTCTAGACATCAAAAAATTAGCCTTTGCCAAGCCGTGGCCGTTGGCTCTATTCAAATAGAAAAAGAAGAATATGGGTGAAGGAATAATTATTACTGCGCGGAAAGTTAGCAAACATGAATATTATATGGGTTCTTTACAACCAGCTTACTTCAGAAATTATCTACGAATGGATTCGAGATCGTTTGACATATCACTAAATCTTGTGACACCGCATATTAGCCAGATCCTATAAGACAGTTTAAGTGCAAAGAAAGATTGGTCGTAACACTAAGATTTATTGCAACAGGAAATTCATATCAAGATTTAAAATTTAGCTCTTTAATAACCCAACGCCTGCTGACAAAAATTGCTGAATGCGATTATACTTTTCTAAATTCAGTAACGACTGAAATCAGACGACTAAATTCAGTGAAAGTAATAAGCGCTTTAGCCTGCACACCCTCTCTTCCGCTTGCGACCTTCGTACGAAAAGGTGTTGTCCTAGACATTCTAGGCCGCCCCTCGATTGTGGAAGTTGGTTCCTGTAGTGCCGTGCACCTGTGGATGCTGTGTGGCGAGGAGCAGTAGAAGAAATTGGTATAAGCACTGTTCTTTTTTTTCACTTTTCATTTCTAATATCGACCAACATCTTTTGTTCCCTTAAAATTTTTACTGCTTTTTTTAAATCTTATATTGATCATACTTCTTTCCATATCTCTTTGACATACAATGAATTTGTTTTCAATATTTTGTGAAAAGGGATAAATAAGACAGCCTTAGATAAGACGCGGTAAGTTCTATGTGTTATAAGGTGTGACAGAGAGAAGAAGTCCTCCGATCTCCAACGACGCTTCCAGATGCCTGTAGCAATATGAAAAGGTTGATAAACTTCTGGAACGGTCTGGGTTGGTTGGGGTAAGAAGACGAACGGACACGAACAATGGCCATATCAAGAGCCTTAGTAGGTAAACAGCGAAGTCAAACAAACTAAAAATTTTATATAGCCAAATTTCTTTTCTTTGCTTTTTTAACCGACTTCAAAAAAGGAGGAGGTTCTCAATTCGTCGGTATTTTTTTTATGTTTGTTACCTCAAAACTTTCGACTGGGTCAACCGATTTTGATTATTCTTTTAATTGGAAGCTGGTGCTTCCCAAATGGTCCCATTGTAATTTGGTCCAGATCTGACAATGGAATCCATGGGAAAACCATAAAAGTCTTAAATTTTGCTATATTTCAAAAATAACAATAATCGTAACTAGAATTAGATTAATTAATTAGATTGTATAAAAATACACAATTATTTTTATACTTTTTAGTACACATTATATCTATTGTTATGGAATAGTGTTTTTGAAGGCGATTTTTTTGTAATTTTTTTTTATTTATGTTGTAATTTCTACTAATCTTAGCTATTTCTTTACAGTTATGTGTTTCTAATTTTCAAATTCATATTTAAGTTTATTCGACGCTCTTCCGGTGAAGGAAAACATCGTGAAGGAGCGTACACCTAGACATACAAAGAAATTCAGCGATTGTGTGAATTTTGCTACTGGGAGGTCAAAAAGGTTTGAACTCATCGCTATTTTCACCCAAAATAGGCAAATAAACGTCCGTGTATTACGTACATTACAAAATCGGTGATTTGAAAATAATATTTAATTGTTTGTTCTTAAATACGAGTAAATAAAATTATAAGTAAATTTACAAAGTTATAAAATTGTTAAAAAATTATAATGGGATGAATAAAATAGAAAGAAGGCAGAGAAAGAAAGGCTGTTGTTGTTAATTTGTTAAATTGTCAGGCTTTATACGGTAGAAGAAGAAGTGCCATATAAACTAAGTACCCTACGCCCGCTCATTGTATGAATTGGCATAATCTATACCTATAAAAATGAATTCTGTTCGTTAGTCTCGCTAAAAGTCGAGAACGGCTGGACCGATTTGGCTAATTTTGGTCTTAAATTAATTGTAGAAGTCCAGAGAAGGTTTAAAAGGTGAATATTTATGAAAATGCTTGGAATTGAATAAAAACAACGATTTAAATATTCCTTTGATGGATCCCCCGTCGTACAGAAAACAAATTAAACAATTGTTTAAGATAAATAACTAATTAGTTTTTTTTTATCTTTCAACTTTCTCAGGAGGTAAGTAATAAAAATAAAAGTAAAAATAAACTAACTTTTAGGTTACTTTAGTTGGTAGATTAACTACAGTTGTTAGCTATCCATCAGATTATTTTTATGTAGATTGGCATTTTTTAGTTGTGTCACAAATAAAATTTCTGAACCTAACCGCACCACAAAACAAAACAAAAAATATAGTTTATCAGAATCAGAAAGCTTTAAATTGATTGACAGACTGTATCATAACAGTGTGTGTCTGTCAATATCAAATTGAAACCTTATAAATAGCCAGTATTTCAAGAAAACTCTGTTTTGTAAGTAAGCAATATCAGGTGTAATTAATAGAAAATAATAATGAAATTTCATTCATACCGAGCATTTTTGGAGTTTACTCCTTAAGAATCGATTTTCTTATAAGGCGCCCGGTATGAGAAAAATATGGAGAGTAAAACCTACTCATCAAATGGCATAGTAACGTTTTTGGTGCGCCGCATTTCTCGTGCACCTTTAACATTCTTGTATTTTGAAGCTTTATTATATTATTGAAATTGATTTATTATTATACTTTCATAAAGTTAAGTAAAAATTCTATAAATTATGGAAGAAAGTGATGTAAATACTAGGGCCGGAAAATATGATAATCACGTGGTTACTAAGTACGTTACAATTCATACATTAATATGACATGTATTTATTGCCTATTGTATAAACATGAGTGCTTTGTTTTTATTTAATAATGAATTATCAATATAGTTCATACAAATTTATATAAGCTATACACATAATTAAATGTTTAATTTAATATGGAGAGTATATATAGCGCATTTCACGCCAAATAGACAATTTTTAACCTAACCTATTATTTTATTTTTTTAATATCTATAATTTTTTTTAATTAATACGCTTTTATTAGCTTCTGCTGTATGTATGTTTGTAACCGACTCCATTGGACTTCATTTTGTTTAGTACCTGTTCAAAGACAATCGTTCTTGAGCAGTCTCTCCAGTCGTGCGTCGGAGCTGACACACACACTTTTTATTTTATTTTTATTTGTTTTGAAAAAAAGGGATTCCTTTTGTTTGTTTTAAGTTTATTTTATACAAAAATTATCTTTTATTTATCGATTGAAGCAGTACGAAGTCTGCCGGGTCAGCTAGTATGTAATAAAATGTCGTTCACTGTATTATTTGCATTGTGAATATAAAAGTACTTCTAAGTAAAAAAATATAGGTTCCAGATAAGTTTTAACCATAAATCATATAATAAAACCTTCTCCAAAACACGCTGCATCTTATGGTGAAAGTATTTTTCCGATCAGTTCAGTAGTTTTTGTAGTATAACCGAAGGAAAACAAACGCCTCTACATTCATTCATCATCAGCCGGAAGACGTCCACAAAACAAAGGCCTCCCCAATGATCTCCATCTCTCGACCGGTCCTGCGCTGCCCTCGTCCAACGTATTCCGGCGATCTTGACCAGATCGTCGGCCCATCTTGTTGGCCTACCAACACTGCATCCGGTGCGTGGTCGCCATTCGAGGACTTTTCTGTGCCAACGGCCATCTGTCAGTAATTTGGGCTATGTCGGTGACTTGTTCTCCTGCGGATCTCCTCATTTCTGATTCGATCTCGCAGGGAAACTCTGAGCATAACCCTCTCCATCCCGAGCTTCCTCATAAGGCCCATAGTTAGCAACCACGTCTGCGTTCTCCATTTATTAGTCATACAAAAGTATCCATCCCTACTCTTGGGTATATATTGATAATGAGTTATGAACGTAACTAGAATGTTCATAGAATTAATGGTTGTTCTGAGATTATACCCGCGGAAACATCTTCAGTTACAGACGTCTTCGATATTCAACAATATATTTCATACAACCAGAAAAAAAAAACATCTGCTCAAATATAACATAAAAATAATATCTATCTTAACAACCCTATTCAAGGAATAATCTAAAGTAAACACAATCCGCCTTCAAATACCCTTCTCACGTACATCCGGTGCCGTATATCCGGGTATTTTTCATCGTATACCGGATATATCCGGACTGAATGCCTACTCACGCCAAACGTGAAAAAAATGTTATAACAACATTATGCAGAAACGGATTGTTAAGCTTTGCCCACAAGGAATTTTTATTATTATCCTGTTGCGAATTGCCCAATAAAAGTATGAAATGGGAGTTAAGAATACTAATGGAATCAATATAAATAAAAATCAGTGTTGGTATAAAGAAGCATAGACTTACAACGAAGTATATTTATTTACTAGCTGATGCCCGCGACTTCATCCGTGTAGATAAATGGTTTGAAAAATAATAAGCACGTTTGGAATTGAAGACTATCATGTCCTATTCCAGGTCCGGTTCCCGTTTTCGCTCCCGATCCCATCATATTATATGAATCTTATGTCGAGGAAGATAGCTATGGCAAACAAAACTGACGTGAATTTCAGTTTTTCAAAAATCCCGCAGGAACCATGGATTTTTCCGGGATAAAATGTAGCCTATGTCCCTTCCCACTTTCTAGTCTATCGCTGTACCAAATTTCATCTAAATCGGTTTAACTCCGGCGTAAAATCGTAACAAACAAACTAAAGTTCACATTTATAATATTAGTAGGGATTTGGGTACACTTACAGCAAAGCAGCTCAGAACATTGACAATTTAATATGTTAACTTAGCCATATTAAATATGTCTTCGTATACAAGTAAACACAGCATTTTAACTTAAAAACAAATTACTTTTTTTTATATTTCTATGAGATCTTGAACTTAAGTATGTAAATTTATGCTAATATATATAAAAAATCACAAATGAAAGTATACGAATTATGCACAACGAAATGATTTATTACTATAAGTTGATGTTAACGAAAGTGTTTAATATGCTCCTTTTTAAACAAATTTATGAACGATGCGTGACTCGAACCCGCGACCTCTCTTCCGTGCGAGTGCTCTTGCACTGAGCCAACCGTTCGATGTTGATACATGTATATTGATAAATATTTTATGTCTTGTTCAACTCTCAGGTTGTGGCTTCATCTACAGGATCTACTTTACAGTTGATAACCTGCTCAACCCCAATATTTATATATTAGGAAATTGTCGTGAGATTTTTTCAAGACTTAGTCTTGAAAATTTTTTTAACTGATAACTGAGGGTTAGTAGTTTTAAAAAATTACAAATTTTTTAGATCTTCTATATATTCATATATCTAAGTATAGCTTACTGTGGTAGATACAAAACCCTACACGCAACGATATGAACAAAACTTATACGTCATAATTATCTAAATAACATATTACACTAATCATTACTAATATTATAAATGTGAATGTAAGTTTGTTTGTTACGCTTTCACGCCTAAACCACGGAAAAGATATTGATGAAATATGGTACAGAGATTGACTAGAACTTGGAAAAGGACATAACCTACCTTTTATCGCGAATAAGATGTTTGGAGGGGTTGAAAGAGGGAGTGGAAGTTTGTATGGATGTTCGTCACTATCAACTGTGACTCTATGAATTTTTGTATTTAGACAATTGATAAGTAATGAATAAATATATTTTGTTCTAACGTTTTTTTAAAATTTCGAGATGTGTGGGGTTGAAATCTGGGATACCTATTATGATTATATTATTTGGTACAAAATAGAACGCTTAAAAGTTTCAGGAATACTTAAGAAAAATATGTTTATCCCATGGGATACTATGTTATGAGTCGTGCTTATGAATATCAAACCCGTAAAATGTTTTAGCCAAGGATGGAAAAACAATATAAAGTAGTTTATAAAAGTGTATTAAAATAAGCAAATTTATAGTTAACCTTAGCAGTTTGCATGTGTATTATTGGCAAAGTATTTTGAAAAATAAAAAAATGCCCCAAGTAACTATTCCACGCGGACGAATTCGCAGGCAAAAGTTAGTATCAAATATATGTAACAAGGCACACTCTATCCGTCGGTAAATCAGTCTTATTTCAAAAAATGAATTAATTATTTAAATTCTTTGAAGGAATGAAGTTGAATGGCTAATTAGCGCGCCGCAGACGACCGCTCGTCAGTTAAAATAAGGAAATAAGTATAAAGAAAGAAGCAAGAATCAAATGCACTGCAAAGTTCTAATTTTCAAGACATTTATCTAAGTAATAAAAATATCAGCTTATAATAGGGGATTTTTTCATGAGGAATAAATTAGATTTATACTTTAAAATGCGTGCTTTTTGAGGTTATGTTTGGGTATAAATAACAGCCAATCTTGGCGTAAGTAATTTTTGAAGTGAAAACTCCATTTAGCGCGGTACGCATATTTTTTAGATAAGATACAACCTCTGGATTCGCGACACCGTTACCAGTAAAAATAGTGTTTGTTTATATGCATGTACTTATAGCAGACCGTGAGTTTAGATAAATAAAATGTAGATAAATTATATTTTATAATTCGAATCAAAATTTTTTAATTGCTGTTTTAGTTAACATAAACCAATAGTTTCTATTTTAGATTGTAATATTTTTATTTTGAAAATAAGGGACGTTCAGTTGATGGTAATTGATACGTCCTGTCCAGTACAATGCAGTGCTGCTCAGATTCTTTTCGCCGCCTTTGCCGCGAATTTTGAAACTTTATTGAAACTACAATACAATTGCGCTCGTCACCTTGAGACATCAAATGTTAAGTCTCATTTGCCCGGTAATATGACTAGCTACGGCGCCCTTTAGACCGAAACACAATAATGCTTACACATTACTGCTTCACGGCAGAAATAGGCGCCGTTGTGGTACCCATAATCTAGACGGCATCCTGTGCAAAAGACCACTGGTAATAATTTTAATGATAATGTATTTTAAAGTTTCTAATAATTAATAAAATGTAATTCATAATTTTGTAACCCGTAATTTTTTTTGTATATGACAGTACACTCATTAAGTTTTCTGAATATATGTAAACATACTAAACGTGCTGCTTATAGGAGACAGTGCCGTTTAAATGAACAAATGATGTGAAGAATGACGCCTATCTCAACAGAGAAAATCTACCTTGGGGACAATTTCAACGGAGACTTGCGACGAGCTCAAAAACAGAACGCTTGCGTCACGAGTAAGGATTTCCATTGATCACCGATACTCGACTACAAAAATTACTTAACCATAACTACGTTACAGTAGGTGACTCAAATATCCGGATGGATAGCTTATAGTAAGAGTTGCAAAATTAAATTGTTCAAATAAATGTATTTAATGTGTTACTAACCCTAGAATAAGATTTCACTAACATAATATGCAGCGGTGGATTTACACTAGGGGCAGTTGGAGCAAGTGCCCAGGGAGGCAATTTTTTAAGGGCGGCAAAATTTTGAAAGTGAATTTTTTTTTTATCTTATCAATGTTGCTCAATATAATTAATTAATTCTGTTAATTAATAATTTCTGCTTCAATTGATAATTCAAGAAATTCAATTTATCCATTATTTGTAATTTATAATTTTGGCACGTTTAGTAAAAATTAAAAATAAAAACGATTTAATCAATTTATTTCCTTGGAGATTTAAACTAATAATTGATTTTTTTATTTTCTGGAATTACAAAAAAAATTGTTAGTATTTTTTTTTGATAAAGTTTCTGCAACAAATTAGTTATTTTAGTTTTGAAAAATAAAATATATAAACTATAAGTTTAAGTAAAATTATTGGGGCGGATTTTTTTCCGGTGCCCAGGGGCGGCATTAAGTTTAAATCTGGCCCGGATTATATAGGCTATGACCTGAAATCAATGATATTATTATTATTACATAAAAGATTTTGCCGAGTATCGTAAATTTGCTCCTAAGAATTGAAGAGTTCAGTTACTTGAATTGTTACATCTGTCCTTGAAGTATATGCTTTGCATTTAAAAACGATTCATCGCAATCGGTTGGCGTGATCTTGAGATATTCGTCCATTTGTCGCGCGCATACTTTATGCAAATTTATGAAGTTTCTGGCTTTATCATGGATGCCACTGTCAGAACTGGAACAAAGACTAATACTTCAAATAATGAAAGAACTATCAAAATCGGTTCACCTATCGAAAGGTCAGGCAACATAAAAAATACAATCGAATTGAGAACACCCTACTTTTTTGAAGTCGGTTAAGAAACCTGAACACGTTCCAGGGACCAATGATTATATGTGATTTTACACATAATTATAAATTCAATAATATTGATAAGTATTGGTTTATATGAGCATGTTTATATGTTTATATTTATTATAGTTTATATATTTTTTTTGTTTATTTATATGTTGACTATATTTAGGAATTTTAGTAAAAATATTTTAAACTTATTTTTTAATTGTTTGCAGCCAGGTCTTAGGGTATCCATACAGTTTGAATAATAGCTGTATTCCAGAATAAAAAGAAGAGAAAATAGCGGGTAGTTTTGCTTTTGTGAAGTGAACAAATACTACCGGGATGTTGGGTGGGTGTGACATTAGTGGTGGTGTTGCCTTCCGCTTGGGCTCTTTATTTACATCTCCTTCCTTCAAAAAAGAAGATCCGTCATCAAAGGATAATATCGTCCTTTTTATTGTTTAGTTTTACTTCATTCATTCATTAAATAATTTAATCATAAAATAATATTTGATTTTAGTAAATATAATATTTACTTAGTCACTTACGTTAACCTATTCTTAGTGAGTTGCAGAGTTGATGACATCGGGTTTCAAACAATTAATGCATAACTATTTTCCAAATTTTGGAGATTTTGAAGACTGGTAACGAATTTTGCACATTATTACTATTTGTGTTAAATAGATTCGCTATGAAAATGTTTGAAACAATTAAACACAATTTATTATAAACATTTTAAAATAATATTATTTTTCGTAAATTATATTTTTTTTCATAATCTCAAAATATGAAACAAAAACACACAATATAATTATTTATATGCAGTGTTAGAATGCTAAAATCTTAGTCTGATTTACCTTTTTAAATTCAAAAGAAAACAATACATTTTTTAAGTTAAATGCTTTAAAAAATAATTAATAGCTACTTTTACTTATATGCAACCCTAGTAGGGAAGATATTCTATTTACTAGCGGCCGCGCTAACCTGCATGATACCACGCTAGTAGGGAAGATGTTCTACTTACAAGCGGCGCTATGTGCTTCATGCTACGTTCGCATTTTCTCACAAATTTTCCCCAATCGGTGTTAATCACTCTCTCCCTTGAACAAAAACCTCCTCCTACTCCTATTTTTGAACAAAAACACTTTATTGCGTTTCATTCGTAAAAAAATACCCTCATGCGCGCAAAGAAGTTTTCACTTCAAAGACAATTGTAATATTCAGATATTTGCATTATATAAGTATAAATAAAAACAATGAATATTTGTTTGCTCTCATATGACATTTAATTTGTAGCTTCGTCCCGGTTATTAGGTTATATGGAAAGTATAAAATTAAGACAAGCGATAATAAATAAAGGACCAAGTGGAATGCATCTACATTAAGGTTGGCTTAGACTTTTGTGCTGTAATGGCTTGCGTTATCCAATGTAATGCCGGTAATGACAGACAGTAGTACCTATTGTAATACTTCTCGGTTCAATTCTTTGTCTGACTGCAAGTAATTAGGACTTTTGGAGCTATTATTGACATAAACGCGTAAATTTTTGTAGGAGTATCATTATAATTATCCATGAACTTTCATTTGGTTCTTTTTTTTCTGGTTAATGATCTGGTTTTGTCATGTAAAAGGTTGGATTAAAGTAGATTTAGGAGTTTTTTATTTAATTACTAGCTGACCCGACAGACGTTGTTCTGTATATAATAAGTAAAATAATGTTTTTATATGAATTAGTCAATAATATATCATAACATCAAAAATTACTTCGTGAAATATGCACCCTGCTGTCGTAATGAAATGTTTCACAGCAGAACTGTCAAACCGTGCGTCAATAAATTCTCTCATAGAAATTATGTATGGACACATCAAAGGAAAAAAGAAATTTGTTGTTTTTATTTAATTTAGCAGCATTTTCCTATTTATTCACCTTTTAAACCTTCTCTGGACTTCCACAAATAATTCAAGACCAAAATTAGCCAAATCGGACCAGCCGTTCTCGAGTTTTAGCGAGACTAACGAACAGCAATTCATTTTTATATATACAGATAAATAAAGGCCAAAAACCACACATTTAAATTGTGTATAATATGCAATAAGGAGTAATTAAATACATACACATTACTGTGAGTCGTATGGTCTGCTATGGCTTCGCATTTTTGAGAGGTCGTCTGTTTTGACAGATTAATAATCTGTACTCAACATTATAATGATCAATTATTATGTTTTCAATTGCAGGTTGCGACACGTTACGCAACAATCGTGGCATCGGCAACGAAAGGCAACTCAGGACACAAAGTTTTAAAACCACTGGATATAAATGTACAGGTTATATAAATATTATGTACTAGGTGACCCGGCAGACTTCGTACTGCCATTGTGGCTGTACTCAATAAAAGACCTAAATTTTTGTATAAAATAAACTTAAAAAAAACAAAAGGAATCTTTTTTAAGTGATTACCCGTGTTTTGAGGAATTTTATTTTTTACGTCCTAAGAAAGTTAGAAAGATATAAAAATTCTAATTAGTTATTCATTTTATACTATTATTTTTATTAGATTTCTGAACGACGCACGGGGGACACATTAAAGGAAATCAAAATTGTTGTTTTTATTTAATTCCAAGTATTTTCATATTTATTCAACCTTCTCATGACTTCCACAAGTAATTCAAGTCTAAAATTAGCTAAATGGGTCCAGCCGTTTTCGAGTTTTAGTGAGACTAACGAACAGCAATTCATTTTTATATATTACTAGCTGACCTGACAGACGTTGATCTGTATATAATAAATAAAATAATGTTTTTATATGAATTTGTCAATAATATATCATTACATCAAAAATTACTTCGTAAAATATGCACCCAGCTGTCGTAATGAAATTGTTTCACAGCAGAACTGTCAAACCGTGCGTCAATAAATTCTCTCATAGAAATTATGTATGGACACATCAAAGGAAAAACAAATTTGTTGTTTTTATTTAATTTAGCATCATTTTCCTATTTATTCACCTTTTAAACCTTCTCTGGACTTCCACAAATAATTCAAGACCTAAATTTGCCAAATCGGTCCAGCCGTTCTCGAGTTTTAGCGAGATTAACGAACAGCAATTCATTTATATATATATAGATTATGTCGTAATCAAGATAACGAGAATGTCTCGCTACTCGTCTTGGCTCGGGTGTAATTGGCATGCGGTGCGAGTTCGGGCTAGAGCGTGCAACTGGCAGTCACGTAAGAACTGTCGAGCGAGGCGGTTGTGTCGCACGCGCACGCCTGAAACACCACTTTCTTTATTTCTTAATCATAAAGCTCCGTGAAGTGTACCTACCATTACAATTGTAACGTTTATTGCTTGGAATGATACCGTGTGTTTATAAGACTGTGTTTTACTTGCTGTCATGCTCAACGCCCACTACAATGAACAACCACGAAGATCCTGACCATGTGACCGGTCTTCCTCCGTCATGCATATTTCATTTTTGTGTTTATATATTTATTTTATTCCCAAATCTTAACATTAAATCATTTTTAAGGCAACGTTTGTACATTGTAGTTTCATATAATAAACATTATTAATTATAGTATCGATTTGTGATTTTCAAATTAGTATGAGTCATTCGTGACCAAGTCTAAAAGAACATTTTATTTAATTGTCTGAAAATCGACGAAAATTATATTTCCACTTTTTTTTAAATGCCTATTGATAAAGACATTTAATTTATGTGTGACAGTATTTGAAATTAAATTTTTACCACGAACAATAGATAACCTAACATTAATGCATACGTAAAGTTCTAACTGTACGAATCCGCTTCATTCTATATTTACCAACGTTTATTGACTTTGGTAAAGCTGTGTTCACAGGCAGAGTATTCGCGAAATGAAATTTCTAGTATTTTCCAGGTTCCATTTATTAATAAGTTATAATAAGTACCAACTTTAACGATAGTATTTTTATTTGATAAAACTCTTTTTAAAGAATTAAAACGCGAAATTGTAACTGTGCTTTTACATTAGATTTTGCGTAAATGTTACACTTTTTTTATTACTTTATATAACCAGATGTTACGTGACCTTTCCAGAACACGATTTCAGGGGGACAGTGGTTGAAAGTCTACCAACCATAATGACAACTATAAACAATACTATCTCGATTTGACCTGTCAACCGCAGTACCCCTGAAAACGTGCTCTGAAAAGGTCACGAAATGTCGGGATACTAAAATAATATATAACTTGTAAAATGTAACTTTTACGCAAAATCGAATATTAAAACACATTTACCCGTGTTTTAGTCCTTTAAAAAGAGTTTTATTTAAATGTGTTCTTGTGTAACGTTATTTAATTTAGTCGCGCTAGTCAAAAAAAATCCTAGACTTATTTTAAAATTCACCTTTTGATTGCCTCGCTTGAATAACGGAATTTAATTATTTAGGCGCTGTTGCGAAAAAAATAGCCACTGGTTTCACTAGAGATTTATTAAGAGATTCAATATAGGGGGGGTTGACGTTGAAAGCCCATGTCTACTAAACTGATTATATCATCTGGCCTAAGAGGTTTTGAAGAGGACAAGTCTTCGGCTTCTATAAGTATGGAACACTGGATTCAAACCAGGCTTCTTGTTTGTGCTTTTTGACTATGATGAGTCTTGCTAGAAATTCCACGATTTAAAGTGAAATGCTGTGTCTAGTTTCCATTATTTTTCAGAAATTAGGCTATTTGACTTCTAGATATTCTATTTCTTATTTTTTAATGAGATAACCCTCACTTCTGGGATTAATTACACAAATTAAATTTGAAAACAAAATTTATCAACGATGCGGGACTCGCCTTCCGTGGGAGCACTCTTTTACTGAGCCAACCGGAAGCCACAACCTGACCAATTGAACAAGACATACGACACTCGAACGGTTGACTCACTCCGCCCAACCGCTCTTACCAACTGAGCCAAGATTTCGAGTGGCACATGGTTCGTGAATTTGAATTTTATAAATATATATAGAATTGTGAAATCCGACATGTTTCAGTATAACAGTAGTGTGTTAGTATTTAGACAATTTTACAACATATTTTGCATGTCAATTGACGAAACATATTGGATTAGAAATACTTATAATGTTAACATCTTAAGTACAATGTTTCTTGCAAATAAAATTTCATTTCATTTCATTTTGTAAATCTTGGTTGTCTGGTTCAACTCTAAGGTTGTGGCTCCATCTACAGTGGCTCTATCACAGAAATGGGAGATACCACTTTAAAAATAACAAATTGTAGATAATAAGATGTTCAGTATCATTAGACAAATATTTTCGCTAGTTACGACGACCCTTTGAATCTAAAAAAAAACACAATAATGTTTGGCCGCTGCTAAATAGTACCCATAGTTCGACGGACCCATGGCCTCAAGAAAAGTTCTCGAATGGCGACCGCTTTCCGGAAGACGCAGTGCTGGTAGGCCCCCACAAGATGGACCGACGATCTGGTCAAGATCACTAGAATACGTTGGATGAGAGCAGCGCAGGACCGATCGTCGTGGAGATCTTTGGGGGAGGCCTTTGTCCAGCAGTGGAGGTATGGTACCCACCTGTGTATGTATATCATATCATCAATATCGGGAAAAAACCTGTAGACACGTATCCAACAAAGCTCGGTCTTCGGTTTTCCCACAACAAAACAAATGAAATTAATAAAACGCTCAGCTTATCAAGATATTCCCTTCATAATCGAGTCACAGGTGAACTCGCCGTAATTTATAGCGGTAATTTTCAACGCACACTATCTCCTACTTAGGACGACTCAGCTCTACCAAATGTTAACGCAGGATTTTTCACTTGCCGAAGTTAACCTTTAATCTTGCGGAAGAAACCCTTCGTGCTAAAATACATTGAATGTTGCAATTTTTTACTATTTTAGACGAGCTTAAGAGGAAATGTTAGTTATCTTTCCATATAAACAGGTAAATTGTATAGGATTCAGCCCGCGAGAGAATGAGATAGACACATAAATTCATAAGAGAGAGAGGGAGAAAATGAGATAGGAAGCATTAAATCAAATCAAATCAAAATATTTTATTGCAAGTCACATTTTACTGTAGGATGGTTGGTACATTAGCATTATACAGTGTGTTGGTACCAGGCGATCATAGTTGAAGGAGAAATTGTCTTATGTATGACGCGAGTATACCTTAATATATTTTGACGTCATGCGTACGACGCATTACTACATAGACACTAGGAGATCATAAATATGGTAGCGATATATATAGCGATAATAAGCTAGGATATCATCCCCACCATCCGTGTGTGGTGGTCCTCCACAGTGTGCGTTTCAAGGAGCTTTCTTCCATGTACTACTAAGCTGTGAAATGAGCTTCCTTCAAAAAAAGCGCATACACCATCCTTAAGGGCAACGCTCCTGTGATTCCTCTGGTGTTGCAAGAGAATGTGGGCGGCGGTGATCACTTAACACCAGATGACCCGTACGCTCGTTTGTCCTCCATGTAAAAAAAAACAGATGTATGCAGTGAATTGGATACTTCCTAGTAAACTGGTGATTTAATTGTGTTATTGAAGACTCTCTAAAAACACATCAGATTCTTTATTCATGACATGCTCATGTACTATACACAATCAAAAGCCTTCACTACATTCATACTAACTGCCAAACCTTCTACATTACCTTCGATTGCCATGGACATTTTTATTATTTATTAACTCTTAGCGTAACGCAGTTCCATAAGTTACAATTCAAGAGAGTAATATGACACCACCGATATATATGGAACACTGACGAAACCCACACGACCTCATTCGATTTCTCGCCTTATTTCATTATTAGGACTTGATTTTTTCCTTTGAACTCATAATAGAATAAAATTCCGTTAAATTCTGTACAATTTAAAATGAAGACAATGGGATGTTGGTTTAAAAAGTTAACGGAAAAAGGGTATAATACATCTAGACTATATTTCCAAGACATTAAATATTAGTGATCAACCCGTTGACTGAGTACATGATCTGATATCTCCGGCAGCTTCAGCAGATTTACATAAGATGCGGTCAAATTCTCCCCGCAAACACTAGGTGCACTCGACCAGAGATGAGAGCAGTTTTCAATGTGTTAATCACCCATTAATGAGTTCAAATTTCCTTTAAAGTCCATTTGGCTTCTAGATGACTGTGGAATTCGCAATCGCTCGTAATCGTTATTTTACCATTAGGAGGCTCCTTTGCAAAGGAAGCCGGCTAGATTATGGGTACCACAACGACGCCTATTTCTGCCGTGAAGCGGTAATGTGTAAACATTACTGTGTTTCGGTCTGAAGGGCGCCATAGCTAGTGAAATTACTGGGCAAATTAGACTTAACATCTTATATCTCAAGGTGACGAGCGCAATTGTAGTGCCGCTCAGAATTTGTTGGTTTTTCAAGAATCCTGAGCGGCACTGCACTGTAATGGGTAGGGCGTATCAAATACCATCAGCTGAACGTCCTGCTCAGCTTGTCCCTTATTTGCATAAAAATCGAAAACAAATCTTCTACACTAGGCGAGATAGTTAGAGGAATAGAGGAATACTCGATAGAAATACAAGTTTTCTCGAGAGAGTCCTGTATATTCGTCAGCGTAACATTGTATGTTGGAGGCATCCAAATATCATGGGGTTATAAGTACCCACCTTCGAGGTATCATTCGAATACTCAATGTAAGGAACTGTACGTTTATCTATTTACGAGATTCACCTGATTCCTGCCGCCGAATTCCACCTTCGACACGTCACAAGCTAGGATATCATTCCCATCATCTGGATGTGTGGCGGTCCTCCACAGTGTGGTTTTCCAGGAGGTTTCTTCAACGTACTACAAAGCTGTGGAATGAGCTTTCTTGTGCAGTGTTTCCGCGGCGATACGACATGGGTACCTTCAAAAAAAGCGCTTACACCTTCCTTAAAGGCCGGCAACGCTCCTGTGATTCCTCTGCTGTTGCAAGAGAATGTGGGAGGCGGTGATCACTTAACACCAGGTGACCCGTACGCCCGTTTGTCATAAACGAGATGTATACAGTGAACTGGATACTTCCTAGTAAACTGGTGATTTAATTGTGTTATTGAAGACTCTCGAAAAACACATCAGATTCATTATTCATGACATGCTCATACACAATCAAAAGCCTTCGCTACATTCACACTAACTGCCAAACCTTCGATTGCCATGGACATTTGTGCATCATTTTTATTATTCAATAGAAGTGAAGTGCTCAGAATTTTTTATTTTATTCGAAGTTTTGCCCCATATTTGTTAACTTGTTATTTTTATTATACATCTAGACTATATTTCTAAGACATTAGAATAATCAGTACGTCTCATTTTTTAAATATTTAGTTATTTAGATGTGTTAACTTTCAAAGTTTTTATATTATCAAAACTTGAAAAATATAATAGGGTGCTTATTGCTTATTGACGATTTTGCACCCACGAAATGACCACGTTCGTATTTTTCTTTGATCTTTTTCCAATATATGTCCGAAATAAATAATAAAGGCTATGCTAATTACTATAAGACCCGCAATGTAATACGAACAGGGTTTAGAGGCTAGTAAATCATAGTATTAAAGATGTCATTATTAAAGCCAGCCAATCGCGTCGAGTTAATTTCGTGACGTCATCTGTCTTCGTAACAGGCTTTAGGCATTTGCATCCGGGCCGGAGATGATTGATGTTCTACAATATTACAACGACCCGGCCACTTATATTTGTGGAGCTTGGAATGTAGCGACGGAGTTATAGAATATTTGACGTAGTTTAATCAAAAACTTTATCAATGTACCATGTACTTATGTTCTCCGCTTTCTGGCGACCCTCAATATGCACTGACATACTTTCGACTTAACATGGATCAGCAGTCATTATTATCACAAAATTTAAGACAACTTTACATATTACGCCCGTGATTTTTTTTTAAATTTGTCCTAATTTTGTCGTATCATATTTATCTTATATCTATCTATAAAATAGCACAGTTGTCCATGATTGTAAATATTTCTCCATTAGTACAATTTCATAATACACATCTTCTAGGTTTAAAATAGAACTTCGTAATCATCAGTGCGAAGATACTACAGAGTTAAAGGCTAAAGAGTAAAAGACTCACATAGGTAGGTTGGTAGGTAGGTTGAAGAAAAACCTCCCGCAGGAACCATTTTGTTGGGTACCAACATAGTAAACAGGATCGGGAGAAAACGTAAGGTAACACCACAAATAAACAAACGAATTGATAAAAATCACTCTTTGAATACGTTCTCTACGTATTTAAGAAGCTCTCTTTCAGTATTAGATTTTATCATCAAATAAATTTAACAATTAAGGATTATGTTACGCTCTGTCTAAACCATTCGTACACCAATTTTACCTATTATCCTAACCTTGCCGATTGTGGTAAAAGCGATTTTCATTTTTGTTAGATGATTTTTTCAAATATAATTCTCGTTGTAGTAAACTATTTCATCTATCGGTTTGTTGTATTCTCTAAATGTCATAAATGTTTTGTCCTTTGTCTTCTGTTATCGCATAGTGATAGGATTCCTTGCATAGAATCCATTACGGCCGTTCCCAATATACTATCTACAGTTAAAGTTTAATAACTACCTTCTACTGTCCCAATAAACCTGATAAGTCATTCTTATCGCCTTATATTGGGACGCGTGAATTGCAATTTTCATACAAACTTCTATCGCTGGTAAGCTATACGTCCTCCTGTTGGCAGACAGCGTGTACGGATAACGGCTGTTTTCAATAACCTATCTATCCTCAGTTTAACTTACGATACTAAACTATCCTCTTACGCTTACTTACATTTCAATAACCTATCGACAGATAGCATTGGACTATAACTAATGATATAACTATGGATACATAAGATCTTGTCATTAGACGATGATAGCAATATATCCGTAACTAGAGATACGTTATTGAAAACGGCTGTAAGGTGAGTTACCGTCGATAAATTTATGGGGACAGAAAATTCAACGATAGTTAGGATTTTTATCTCAAATAGGCCGCAACCGGAGATAGACTGAATATTGGGAACGGCGGTTATAGGTTATAGGTATTCAGAAACTTATATTATTTATACGGGGGAAAGCTATATCTGGAGCTCCAAGTATTAGAGGAATTAATCAATTTCCGAATCCTCCAATTATGATTGGTATTACTATAAAAAAAAATATAATAAAAGCATGAGCAGTAACAATAGTATTATAAATTTGATCATCTCCAATTAAAGATCCAGGATTTCCCAATTCTGTTCGAATTAATAAACTTAATGAAGTTCCTACTATTCCAGCTCAAATTCCAAAGATAAAATATAAAGTTCCAATATCTTTATGATTTGTAGAAAAAAGTCATTTTCGCAAATAAAATGGCTGAGGTATAAGCGATAAATTGTAAATTTATTAACGAGATAATCTCTTTTATTAAGAAGTCTTATATTCATAAATGATATAAAATTTTGAACTATTTTGAATAAAATTATTTGATTTGTAAATATCGTACCATAATGAGAGTATACAGATCAACCTATTGCGTCACAGGGATCAGAGAGTGCCACTCATTTCAAATTTCCTTTCCTTATTTTATTTATAGCACTCATTGATAGCGGCCGAAGTACGGCGTCAACTGCGGCAAGAGGCATAAACAATATGTTATATTTTTAAAGTGATAACCCTCACTTCTAGGATTAATATACAAATAAAATTTGAAAAACAAAATTTTATGAACGATGCGGGATTCGAACCCACGACCTCCGGCGTTCCGGCGTTCGGAGAGCACCGGCACGGAACGCAAGAGGCATATTTTTAGGGTATAAATTCCATGAGACTAATTCTGACATACAGCTGCAATTGGGTATTCGACTCAATTTTATTTAATTAATGCTGATCCAACAGACGCTGTATTGTCAATATAGAAAATATATGATGTAAGAAATGTATTATTATTATTTAATTAGGTATAATTAAACAATGGATATAGCATGTTATCCTTAATAGATAGACATAATATGCCATCAAACTCAAATATTTTTATTCAAAATAGGATTCAATAAAGACTGCCTCAGACCTGAGAAGAATGGGCGCAAGAAACGTTTTTTTATATCAAAATATGGATTACAATGTGATATAGTACAATAAACATTTATAATTAAAGAGCCTGAGGGTGTTTGGTTCATTCCCAGTCTGTGGTGTCATTAAGAAAATCGTTTATGCTATAGTAATCTTTTCCACACAAACGTTTTTTAACTATTCTTTTAAATTTCGTAACACATTTGTTTTGTACATTTTCTGGGATCATATTGTAGAAGCATATACATCGTCCAACAAAAGACTTACTAACTCGACCCAACCGAGTAGTAGGCATAACAAGTTTATGTTTGTTCCTCGAGTTAACATTATGAATGTCACAGTTTCTAGAAAATTCCTCAGCGTGCATATAAACATACAGAACATTATCATAATGTATTGAGAAGCAACAGTGAAAATAATTATTTCTTTAAATTTTTCTCTTAATGATTCTTTAGGACCTAGGTGAATCGCGCGAATAGCCCTCTTCTGCAGCACAAAGATGGTATTAATATCAGCCGCACTGCCCCATAACCACACATAACAATATACCATAGGTCTAAAAATAACTAAAGTATACTAGTCGAGCTGTATCTATATCAGACGGTCTGTTAACCGTCTAATTTTTTTTACCGCATATGCTGCAGAACTAAGCCTATTCGCCAATCCTTCAATATGGGGGAATTTGGAATCAAGACTAATACCAAGGAATACAGCAGATTCCATTGGTTTTACCACCTCTCCGTTTAATAAAATATTCGCATCTACATTTTTGACATTTGGCGCGGTAAATTTAATATCATATTTGGTTTTATGACTATTTAACAATAAGTTATAGGCGCTAAACCAGTACACAATGTCAGAAAGAGTATTGTTTACTTCGTCATACAAAACTTGGCTTCGATTCACTTTGAATATAAGTGAAGTATCATCCGCAAATAATGCCACCTAGTGTTTCTTTTCTACAAGGTTAGGTAGATCATTTATATAAATAAGGAAGAGGAAGGGTCAAAGAATAGACCCTTGTGGTACCCCCATACCGAGAAGAGTCCCAGGAGATCTCCTGCCTTCACATCGAGCCTCTGAAACCTATTATTTAAATATGAGATCAGAAGATCGAGCGCAGATCCTCTTATATTATCCTCCTGGCCAGCGTTGAATGTTGAACACAATCAACAGCCTTAGACTTAGCCATCGCGGACTTTATAGACTGTAGACCTATATAAGATACACAATTCCACCAGAGAGTGTTTTCGTTGAAAGCTGCCAGACGGCTTATTATTATCCGACAAATATCGCTAATTTATACAAATATATAAAATACTTAACAAATTATATACCAAAACTTTCCTTGAGAACCACGCTATCCATTGGTGAAAAAAGAATGAAAATCGGTGCAGTAGTTTTTGATGATATATCTAGTAACGTACGACATGGCCCATTTTGGATCAACTCTTTTAATATTTAGTCTTCATTGACCAACCATCTTTAATATAAATGACACCAGTCCTTGTCTTTCACGCTGCTGTTGCAGCAGGATCAGCAGTTTCTTCATAGGCCAGCACAGTATATCTAAGAACATATTGCTGATGAAAATTTATTTTCTCAAAATTGATTCCATTAGAATTCTTTTTGATGTCATTTCTATTATACTAGATACTGCTACCCCTTTGGATACAAATGGCAATCTGAGAGTGTAGAAGTTGCAAGAAACTCTCTTTATTTTTCGCTCTTTTTAATGAAATATGCAATATAATAATAATTATTTTCATAAAAAAAATTGTACTGTCATTTCTATTGCTATAAAATAATCATAAATCTAGTTCCAGACTGACCGATCACTTAGATATGTAAATTTATGTATAGATAACTCCTGGAAATTCGCAAACACTTATTTTTAAAGTGTTTACCCTTAAAGCTATTATTTATCTTACAAACTAAGAATACTACTAGAATAAGTTACAAGCAATCCCTTATTTCTAGTGTTTATAATGAAAATAATTCGTCTCAAACCAACGCACTATCTTTGAGAGTGCATTGTTTACCTCGTCATCAATGTTCATGGAGGCCTGTCAGTTTTCAACAGATGCCTGCTTCATAAGAAAAGATTTTAATAGATATCGCAAGCAATAAGGTTTCCTATATTAGATTTTATCTGACATATTCCATAGTCTATCAATATCCTACACATATGTTCCGTTTTGTTTACATTTAATCGCTTCTACAGTTTTTGTATCGAGAGTTATTGAGTACATCGATCAAACGTTAAAGCGTTATTTTTGATAAAGTATAAGGCTTCTATTACTCAATCACGGTTAATATTATTTGAAGATAAAAGCTACAGAAACATTATAGTAGAAATTGTTTACAAACATAAAAGCTTCAGAAATATTACACTAGAAACTCAGAGTAATATAGCAAATGTAATGGCATTGCACTCAATAGTTTCTAGGTCGTAATTAAACATTTTCACTTCTGTTTTTAAATCAATTTTATTAAATGCCGCACAGTGGAAGAATGTCACACATCCAGAAGGTGAGAATAATATTTAAGCAGGGACCAGCGGACCTACACCTGTTATTCCAATTCAATTGACGACCTAAAATGAACTGCTTTGCTATTTCATACCACGACGTCATTAGAGGTATCCAATTCAGGTTGACGTCAAATCAAGTCGGAAATTGAATCTCAAACTGTTTTAATTCGTTCATTCATTCGTACCATAAGGTAATATTTCAAGCTAAACTGGATAGCTTATATGTCAAAGTGAACGATTCAAAAAAGGTGTTACTGTCTTAGCGGAAAGTGAATAGTGAAAACATACAGAACAGGAAAATGGAAGTGATGAAAGATTGGATGAGAATACTTTATAGGACATTTTTGTAAAACAAAATATTGAAAATAAATACCGAAAATGAAAATATTGTGCGCCTGTTTGCAAGAACGAATTAAAAAATTGTACTGTATGCTCCTGTCAAATCTAACAGGAATGGAGGTGCGTTCATAACTCGTTTAAATCAGTTTATTTTTACGAAAACACCTAAGCAAACCTTTAATTTGTAATTCAAAGAACTGTATATTTATATGGTTTATAATTTGACGCTATAAATGCAATTTTAAATTGACAAAAATGACAAGACAAATTTCTTTCGTTCATTCTTCCTTAGCGATCCAAACGCCATTCAGATAAAGGTACTTTATGGTACAAATCTTAGCGATTCAGTTTAGGTACCTAAACTGAACTGCATCCGAAATGAATCGCTAATTAAAAATTGATAGTAGGCTTTCTGGTCTAACAGTACTTCGGAATTATCTCGGTGATAAATGCGGTAATAAACAGGCGACCTCAGTGGTTAGATAATAGGGGTTAAAGTACGAAATTGCCGTTTTATTGTAATAGGTACATCGAATTGACATAGAACCTTCATGGTATGAGATTTTTGAGTGACACTTTTTTCACATGGTACCTATGTAGATCTTCTTTAAAAAAATGTGCAACATTCGATTATTGATTCCAGTTGTTTTTTTTAATCATCTTAAACAAGAAAGATGGATACTTCAAAAGTTCGAGTGATTTTTGAATACGAGTTCCGAAACGCGGAACTAACGCAGCAGAAACAGCTCGCAATATCAATGTTGCGTTTGGACAGGGGATTGCTAAAGAACGCACCGTGCGATGTTGGTTTAAACACTTTCGTGATGCAAATTTTGATTTGAAGAACGAACCACGTGGAAGTCCGCCACAGGTGAATAACAATAAATTGAAAGAGATGGTGCAGAAATTTCCATAAAACCAGTGAACGCATATAAAACATGTTTTATGTTCACTGGTAAAATCATTAAATTCAATTCTAAATTCTTATTAATCTAAATTCATTAGAATTCATCTTCACTTTAACTGAAAACTATTGATTATTTTGTTTAATAATAATTTACAGTAAAATTAAATATTTACAAATACATATAAACATTACAGAAAATAAACTGTTAAAACATAGACCCACTAAATTGTGAACAGAGCCCAAGAAAGAGCAAGAAATGCAGCTTATTATGATCCACAAAGAAATCGGTAAATTTGTCAAATATTTCCGATTAACTTAAGGCTGGGTAACGAGCCAACGGCTTTGAGGAATCGAGCGGAGCTAGGTTACCTCTCTCGCAAAAGATCGCCATGGTTTTAATTCAGAATTAGAAGCATTTATAATTTATTGCACACATTATACAATTATCTTTCCAAAAATTACAAAACTATGTATGTCACATTAAATAGTATTGGTATACAGTTAATAATTTTGTCATACTATTTTTATCTAGATTGAATGATTAGCATGGCTCCAACTGTAAGGGCTAGGGGTATTTTGGTGATTTTTTTCACAATGTCTATTAAAGATAGAAATGTGGTGAAAAAAAATGAAATTTCTTCTCTTATTCAGTAGACATATAATTATTTTCTGGCAAAATAAAAGCTTTAGAGATAGAGATATAGTTTGAGAGATAGACATAGAGAATTAATAGTTTGTACACCTTCGTGTGGCAGGACTGTGTGTAAGTAGCGCTCTCTGGGTTTCCACGGAAGACCAGCGTTGTGGATTCTTTCGAAACCACAACTATGCTGAGTTGGGGGCCCATTGGCGTCATTAGATCATAATTAGATTAGTATAACTTTAAGAACTATTATCGAATGTATAATGACGTCAATAAATATTTTTTCTTTCTTTCTTCTTTCTTTCTTTATATAAACGGTTAAGAAATGGTTTCAATTATGCGCCAATTTAGCGATTTCTCGGGATAGCGGCCCTAATATGTTTCAGCATAGCCCGTACACCATCCCGAAATCCCATGCCTGAAAGGCTGGCAACGATTATGTGATTCCTCTTGTCTTGCAGAAGAAAATTGACGGCGGAGATCAGTTAACATGGGGTGACCTGTACGTTCCTGTGTCTTCGTCTTACATAAAAAAACAAATACCTATATACAATACAAAAACAATTAGAAAGGTTTCTAGTTATTTCTGTCAGCAATATTTTGTTTATCTCTTATTAATAAGCAATTTTTTGTTACTTAACTTAATTCATACAACTAGATAGACTGTGACATGTGTGAAAAAAATAGCGGCCAACTGCTACCCTCTTTTTTTAGGCAAACATACGCTCGCAAAATAAAGTGACTGACGTATTGCGAGAGAGACGAAGCCATCGTGCACACTGAGGTAATAAACCTGGCATGTTATTATACGTTGCCTAACAGCAAAAGGCTCTATCTAGACGTATAAATAACTAGCTGACCCGGCAAACGTTGTTTTGCCCTATAAAGCATAATTCACGCGATAGTTTTATAAGTAATAAAATATTGCCTATATTATAGCCTGTACATCATTTTGTTCTATTGTCAATAGTTTTTGCAGCGCACGCAAAAATAGGTTTTCGATTTTACACCTTGTGTTACAAAATAGCAATTTTATTACGGATCCCTAATTTTGAAAAAAAAACATAGCCTATAGCCTTCCTCGATAAATGGACTACCCAACACTGAAAGAATCATTCAAATCGGACCAGTAGTACCAGAGATTAGCGCGTTCAAACAAACAAACAAACACTGCAGCTTTATAATATTAGTATAGATTAGAAAAACATTTGGCGGGATTTTTTTTTATGATTTCCTTAACAAGTACCTACGATGAATGAAAGAAGCTATCACATACAAAATAAGTTTTTAAATCATAACCGTAGCTCCATAGATTAACGCATTTTAACAATCAACATAAATCTTTGGCTAAAGTTAGGTTATAGAAATTAGGGACAGTACACGCATTACTAGTGAGAGAGTAATAAGAGTTACACATTATTGTCTAATAGGGATACAATTACTTTTTACAGCCGCTCTTAATATACTAGCTGTTTTAGAGCCAAATGGCATTACCCGCCGCGATGGCAATAATGATGGAATTACCCTGGTGGCTTGGGTACGGGAAGGGTGCTGGTGTGGGACGCAACTTTCAAATTCAAATTCAAATATTTTTATTCAAAATAGGATTTAAAATCACTTATTGAACGTCAAAAACTACCACCCATTCAAAAGAGACTGCCTCAGACCTGAGAAGAATGGGCGCAAGGAACTCAGCGGGCTTTTTTTTTAATATAAAATATGGATTCCAATGTAATATCGTGCAATAAACATTTATAATTAAAGAGCCTGAGGGTGTTCGCTTTATTACCAGTCCGTGGTGTCATTAAGAAAATCGTTTATGCTATAATAACCTTTCCCACACAAACGTTTTTTAACAATTCTTTTAAATTTCGTAACACATTTGTTTTGTACATTTTCTGGGATCATATTGTAGAAGCGTATACATCGCCCAACAAAAGACTTACTAACTCGACCCAACCGAGTAGTAGGCATAAAAAGTTTATGTTTGTTCCTCATGTTAACATTATGAAAGTCACAGTTTCTACTAAATTCCGCAATGTGCTTATGAACATACAGAACATTATCAAAAATGTATTGAGAAGCAACAGTCAATATATTTATTTCTTTAAATTTTTCTCTTAATGATTCTTTAGGAACTAGGTTATAAATCGCTAGGTTATAAAACTTGCGTCGACACTCTGGCTCCTTCTCATGTCCAAGTTACGTCAGTTGGTGTTGGAGCTGCTGCTTCGACTGCCGAAGACAGCAAACGTCGCAAATATGGCGGTCTCAGTGGGTCATACATCTTTATGCCGGTTGGAGTCGAGACACTTGGCCCGTGGGGCCCAGAGACGCGGTGAATGAAAAAAGTATTATCTTCGCGCATCAATAAGGCTACTGGAAAACCAAGCGCTGGCCGCTATTTCGGTCAACGGATCAGCCTTGCTATCCAACGCGACAATGCTGCCAGTATTTTTAGTACGCTTCCCCGTAATAATTATAGTATTATTTTATGTAATAATCCATAGTATTGTTAATATAATATATAAAATTATTGTGTGTGTGTGGTGTTTGTTATCAAACTCCTTCGAAACGGCCAAGTCTATTTACAGAGTAGTACTTGGTCCTTCCGAGTATAACTTGATTTTTAGCAAACTCATTATGAACGAGTTAGATTCTTATGTGTGTGTGAGTGTTGTTTATATTCTATTTATTTATTTAATTTATATTGTTATTAAATTTACTAAAGTTATTATAAGCGTATGCCGAATTAAATTCAAATTATGACTGAACAAAGTCTGTTTTTGTAGTTGGGTTTTGAAATTAGATAATTGGGTTTTTGAAAAAAATTTTTTTTTGTGATAAATGGAAAGATTATATATTAGTTTTATAGCAAAACTATTTTTTTTTTCGCAATAATTCAAAAGTTATTTCAAAATAAAAAAAAAAATTTGAATCCAGTACCGAAGACACGCCGACAACTCCCGAACAAACCCGAGCGCGTGTGACGTCATAATGTTAGTTTTCACTCATTGCAGTTGATAGAAAAATAATAAATACAGTGTTTTGATCTATTTAATTTTGTTGTCATTATTAAATATTTAAATTTATATTAAAAATGTCGAACCTCAAAAGTTATCGTTCTTGTTTTGTACCATTATTAAGTATGTTTTCATTTATTATATTATTTTTTAACAAACTTACCTTGATGCCTTGGCACCTCGAACTTCAGCAGAATTAAACCGAACGTCATTTTTTAAAAAATCGGTGATCATAAATATATCAACATCAGGAATATTATCAGACTTTGCCTTAATAAATCCTTTATCACACATAGCTAATCGAAACCAACTAACAACTCGTATTTTAGCAATAAATTTTTAATATTATTGTCTAGACACGTGTAATAGCCGTAAACGCTGTACTGTTATTAAATAGCTATAACATTATGACGTCACAACTATGGTGACCAATCATGGCGCGTTTATAGTCACGTGATTTTTATTTAAATTTCATCAATTTTAATTGTTTATAATTAATTGAAAGAAATTTTTTTTTTGAAGTTTTTTGCATTAAATATCAATATTATTAATAATAAAGTTTTAAAATACATTAAAAAATCAATAATTTTTTTTTTCAAAAACCCAATTCTATTATTGGATAAAACGATTTGAGGAGTTCAAGTTATAAGACACAGAAATAAATTTTGTTCAAGTGCTGTGCGACCTTATATCCTTAATTTTAAATTTCTTTCCCTTAATAATAATCTACCCTATTAAACCTAAGCACGCCCTGAGAAACCAATGTCCAAAAACAAGAAGCACTTAAACGCTGAAACAACTCAACAGGTTTTTACCACTGATAGTGGCATTTAACAGTAGATACGTGAATGAAGCCCTATCATTCAACAGGAAAAGTCTATGCAAACTTACCAGGATGCTAACTGGGCTCTTTCGCCTAAACACGCACCTCAAGGTGGTCAGAATGAAAAACGATATAACTTGCAGATTTTGCCTTGAGGATGATGAAACGCCTCTTCATCTCCTCTGCGATTGTGGCCCACTAATGCATAAGCATAACTCCATCCTTGGTACTGCGGATAAGATACTGCGGATCATTAAGACGGCAGGGCTTTACGACGAGCTGTAAGTATGAGTGGCGAATACATTAGTTCAATTTTGTACTAGGACTCATCAGGACGAGTCAAATAGCCACACTTTTCAAATAATAATAAACCTATTGATAAAAGGCCCCGTAAAAACTCTATCTAAACTTATCCTATATCTATCTCATGCCACAAAAAGCATTTATTTTTTATTAAGTCCATTGCTGAAATTTTTCAATTACCAAAGCAATCCAGTCTGAGAGGTTTGTCGTTCTCTTTTCAAAGCTGCGCTTTTGAATGTAATTTCCATTGGACTTGAAGTCTGCAATTTTCCTGTGAAAAGTCTATTTATCGAAATCACGGAGGTTTTTCTAAGAGTTCAGTTAGATTGAAATGTACTGAGACTTTTTAATATCATCATTTTCAAGAGCATAATTTTACTTATTTCATTCTCATAGGTATTTTGATGTAAGTAATTTAATTTCACAGCAATAATATTTTGTCTTATAGCTAGAGCATCGCTGGCGAGAAGGTTAGAACCGTTTCCTCTATGGGAGGCACCGGTTCGATTTATGACAAACGTACCAATTACTTTTCCATGTGTTTTCAAATTTCGAATTCATATGTTCCTACGTTTATTTCTTGTTCTTACGGTATAGGAAAACACCTTGCGGCAAACCTACACACACACCAGCAGAGATTATCAAAGATGGTGTCAACTTGACCAATTGAGGCCAGCGTGAGAAACTTTAGGCTCAAAACAGCTAAGGCGATGAGAATAAAGGCGTAAAGTAGATGTCGATATGCCGAAAATACCCCACGATTATATTACATCAAATGTGTTATAGCAACACGCAATCCATACATATAAATAAAATTGGAGTGTCTGTTTGTAATATTGAAAAAACCGTTTTTTACTACATGTAAAAAACGGTTTTTTACATACGGTAAGTACACTAAAATAATATGTCTGTTTGTTCTGGGTAAACTCAGAAATGGATAGACTGATTTTAACGGGACTTTTATTGGCAGGTAGCTGATGTAATAAGGAGTAAAGTTAGGCTACGTTTATTTTAGAAAAAATCTTTTATTTCAGAAAAATAGTGTAATCTTGCAATGTCCAAGAAACGGTCTTACTATAAAAATAATTTGTTAGAGTTATAAGTTATAGGTAGCTGCGAATGCGCACCTTAATGTTTGTATGTGCTATTGTTGTTGTTTCTATTAGCTATTAGTCTATTACTAAATTTAGAGGTGTGTCATTGAAGGTTTTTAAATTAATTTAATTTAACTGTTCTTTGTCAATGGTCAACAGGTTGAAAAAACTGTTAATTCGTCAACGGGTTTTGAAAAATCTGTTAAAGCATTTATTAATAATTTCGGTTTTTATTAGGTTTTCATTACGTCAATATAATATCATGTCAACGTTTTCGTTCGCAAATTCGTCAACTGTTTTGAATTAAGCTGTTTTAGTGAGGCATTCAATTTCTTCATTTATTGCGAGTTACGGGCGAAGACGTTGGTTGAATTTATTAGTTTATTATGTTCAACAGGTTTTTTCGTAGAAGACAAACAGTTAATTCGTTAACGAATATAAAACTGTTAATAAAAACAGTTAATTGATTTAACGACCACCTCTTTTACTAATAAATCAGTGTGCAAACGACTAGCGAGTTTGATTGACGCGCGTCCTTCGTATAACTACTGTGCAACCTAACATAATTTATGTGACAAAACAACGTTTGCCAGGTCAGCTAGTGAGACATAAATTCTAAAATAGGCTTGTCCATATCAGTGGTAACATAGAAATTTTGCAAATTATTTAAGTTTTCTTTAGTGTTAATTCCGCCAATATTTGTTTTTAAACAATTCTATTTCAATAATATTTTTTTTTATGGAATCGGACGACAAAGGAGCGTAAGGGTCACCTGTTGTTAAGTGATCACCGCCGCCCACAATCTCTTGCAACACCAGAGGAATCACAAGAGCGCTGTCGGCCTTTAAGGAAGGTGTACGCGCTTTTTTTGAAGGTACCCATGTCGTATCGTCCCGGAAACACCGCACAAGGAAGTTCATTCCACAGCTTTGTAGTACGTGGAAGAAAGCTCCTTGAAAACCGCAACGTTGAAGGACCGCCACACATCCAGATGGTGGGGATGATATCCTAACTTGTGGCGTGTCATGCGAAGGTGGAATTCGGCGGCAGGAATCAGGTTAAGCAGCTCTTCGGAACACTCCCCGTGATAAATGCGGTAGAAGACACACAATGAAGCGACGTCTCTACGTAACGCCAAGTGATCCAGCCGTTATTCAAAATAGTAATTAAATAACCAATTCGAAAATATACGTCAACCTCAGTAGATAAGACGCAAGAAACTCAACTAAATAAATTTGTATTTCTAAATTCATTTGATATACGATTACCAGTTGTATTCGTAGATTTTGGACAAGGATTTGATCACAAAAAAGATTGTGAAAATAATACACACTGTAAGATATTTCATATAAAAATATTTAATAGTTACAATATAACCACTACAAATAAATATCTTACGCATTAACAATTGAATATGGTTCTCTCCTAATCTTATACAAAAAGCAGTTTCAAACAAAAACGTTGCGGAAATTTGGATTTGGAGCGCGAAGTTATGAACGTGCTCTTGCAGAAAGAATCATGAAGTTGATACTTGATACTACTGATCCCAGGGTTACTTAATTAGCTGTCGGCTGCTGTGTTTCCAATACGATATGACTTAAGTATCTTCAAGAGCATAATAGTTCTATCTCAATGGCTGGCAACGCATCTTTGAGAAAGAAAGAAAGAAAAAACATTTATTTGAACACACACACACACAAACAACAAAATGAATCAGCTTAAAAATTTACAAACATAAAGTGGTGTTTTAAAAGGAGCCACTCAGCATGTGTTTCAACACAAGTGTGTTGCAACGCTGATCTTCTGTGACCCCGCGTTATACGTGAACCTCAAGGGCGCCACATCGCCTGAATTGAAGTTTTACTACACTGATTAAACTTACAACAATTAACTACTAAACTAAACTTAAAAACAAGAACAAACATAAAAAGATAAATTATAATTAATAATACCTAATAATGACATATAATAAAATAAAACAAAACAAAAAGCTCCTAGTCTCTTAATTTAAGGGAATTAACAGATGAGAGTCCCGAGAATCAGCAAACACGATACATTTTCAACAAATACTGCAAAGTCTAACCTAGGTCACTTTCTTACTCTTAATAGAATTGTTCGCACTTATAATAGCCTTCCGAAAGTTGATCGAACTATAGACATTTTTAATGATAAGCTCTCTACTTTTTGGTATAAACTTCGGAAATTGATATGTTGCTAGACAGGAATATAATTTGCTGCTCAACAAAAATTATTCATCTAATGTAATATTTTAGTTCTGCCGTATTTAAGTAAAAAAAGTTTTGTTCATTTTTATTTATAATTGTATTGTATCTTAGTATTAGTTCTTATGTTGTTAAAATTCAAAAATTATGCATGTTTTACTTGCATGTGGTCGTTGCCTGTAAGTGCAATAACACTTAGACTTAGACTTATTAAGAATTATATTTAATGTAATTGGTTAGTGATTAATGTGTTGGCAATGCTAATAAATAAATAAATAAGGAGGCTTTGAAAGGTGGAGGTATATTGTTCCAGCACTTAGTTGCTTTATTACTAGAAGTACCTTTGAAGGCAGCAGTAAGATGCCGACTAAAAGACAGAAGACCGTATAGCGCCGCTCTGGTGTAGTACAAGGAATTAGTATTGCTCAACTAATTCAATTTCTTAGTATCAATTTCAATATCTTTAGTATAACGGATCTCCATGTACCACAATAAAACACTTTAAATATCGAAAAATATGTTATGCCAATATAGAACAAAACAAACAAATTTTACATGAAAAAATGGAACATTGAAGGAACAATTATTTGGCTAGAGTCCTATGATCTAGTACAAGAATATGGTGCCGTCTGAGTGATTCTCTACTTTGATGGTGGGCGGTGGAGGGTCTCTCTCCAACAAATATCTTCTCAACAGAATTAACCCGACACTTAACAGAGAACATAGATTCGCGCCGAGAAGGAGCCTGTAATGAATACAAATTTTATTATTGTTTATTTTATTTTTATGGTGTTAGTAGACAAAAAAAATCTTAACTCGTTCGCTGTAATACGAAATGGCGTTCAACTCGTTTGATAATATAATTTTATAATAATAGTCAGAGCAAAATATTTTTTTTTATTATTTCATTCATTCAAAAGTTATTGCCATTTGAAAATATAAAAATAGTGTTATATTAAACTTTTACCAGCACTTAAACTTTTAAAAAAGCACTTAATGATACCCAAATCGATTCACCAACCTTTTCTTGTTCTACGTGCAACGAACTATAGAATGAACTTTATTGGGATTTACTTTCTGGTTAAATTCAGCTTCTGTTCTGAGTGTTCCTAGTTCTGACTATGAATTCAAATTTAAATTGACGATTTCTTGGTATCCACCATCATCATAATCATTAGCCGGAAGACGACGTCCACTGCTGGACAAAGGCCTCCCCAAAGATCTCTACGACGATCGGTCCTACGCCGCCCTCATCCAACGAGTCCGGCGATCTTGACCAGATCGTCGGTCCATCTTGTGGGGGGCCTACCAACACTGCGTATTCCGGTACGTGGTTGCCATTCGTTGACTTGACTGCCCCACCGGCCATCTGTCCGAAGAACTATGTGCCCTGCCCATTGCCACTTCAGTTTTGCAATAATTCGGACTATGTCGGTCGGTTACTTTGGTTCTCCTTTCCCCTCCCGCTCCATTACCCTCTGGGAAATCATGAGGGTGGTTACAAAACGTTATATATTATATCTTTTTATTTTGTATAAATATAGATTAAGATGGCAACTTATCCTACTCACCAATAAGAGTAGCCCAGGGCCTGCGCCGACCGCCAATCACCGAGCGCCACGTATGAGAACGCCAGGTGATCACTCCAGCCCGATGCTAACCAGTACACTCCAAAGAACACCATGAACGACACGCCGAGAACCACCGTGGCTACGTTACTCCAGAGACAACCTGGAGACATAATCTAAGTCATAAAGGAAAGAAATAAAATATTGTGGGTTCCGTATAAATATTATATTTGAATTATATCTACCCGCGAATAACTTGTATTATAACATACCTAGTGGCTTATCTCAAACAAATTTTTTCCCAATGCTTTCCCGGGGCTTAAAAAGAATAGGGAAGACCCAGGCCCAAGGGTGTCGTAAGAGGCTGCTTCTGCCATGAAGCAGTAATGTGTAAGCATTATTGTGTTTCTGAAGGACGCCGTAGCTATTGAAATTATTGGGTAAATGAGACTTAACTTCTTATGTCTACAGGTGACGAGCGCAACTATAGTGCCGCTCATAATTTTTGGCTTTTTCAAGAATCCTGAGCGGCACTGTATTGTAATGGGCAGGGCGTATCAATTACCACCAGCTAAACGTCTTGCTTGTCTCGTCCCTTATTTTCGTAAAAAAAAGTTTTTGGAATAATCTGGCTCTATTCTGAATGTACTAGGGATCAATATTCCTTAAATTCATTATTTTACGTATTTCAGACCATTATTTCAGCGCGTGCTAATGATGCTATTTGGGAGCGATTTTTTTTATTATTCTGGGAAAACTTACAGCTAGGTAACTTTTTCTTGTTACTTACTTCACTAGCAAAGGTTAATCAATATTTAAGACTACCTAACAAATACTTCTACTAATTATAAACACATATATTTCTATCCTACTAGGTGAGCCAGAGATTGGCGTTCAGACTAACAAGTAAACAAACAAAAACCTATTTTTAATACCATTTCACGTAATTTCCGTCTCCCTCTACGCTAATTATCATACCTGGCAACCCGAAAATGGTTTCGGTTGGATTTTTTGTTGCATTGAATATTGCCAGACCAGCACTGATCACAGCCAGGGCTAGCTGCACGAACAGGATTACCAGAAGACTGAGATAGACGCTGTATTTTATTATAGGTGGCTTCTCGACTGAAAAAGATCACAATAATAAATATTTAAGACTTATAGAAATACTGTGATAACAAAATGGCGGTCATGCATTGGATTCAGACATGAAGAGTTGTGCACTGTAGCAAGGAGTTCATGTTCGAATAAAAAACCAGCCTAGCGAAACTCTAGGAAAAAACCGATTCACTCGATTGTATGAAACATGCAGTCATTGATATATATTGACAGATGCGGCTATAATCTTGTAAAAAATAGAGATCCACCACATTTTAAGTAACTGTTCGCTTTCAAACTTAGCCGGATTATACTTCGTCGCCAATCGCCATACTGCTCTAACTACTATTTCAAACTTATGTCAAATGACTACACGTTTCATACTAAATTTCAATTTTTAATTAGGCAGTATTGCCTCCTATTACGTAGTATTTACATCCATCTTTGATAAAAATTCTACTATAGTTTAATTTCGTATTGTTATCGCGAAATGTGTTCGGATATTTTTATTTAGTTTTTGACAACCGTGACGTGAGTGCACTGACCTGTATAAATAAATACCACTGGGCAGGCTGTCCCATATGTTTGACAGCAATTTTTTTGTGCCTATTTGAAGCGCCACTCGCGAGCGTCAAGAGAACTAATATTGATAATAATTTAAATGGCTGCGACAGAACTGTACATACTCTCTGAAATATTTTTGCATTTTCCCACCATCTTTCGATGTTTATCATCACTAGTTTGACAGCCGCCAGTCCAGTGGTATATAGTAGAGGTCAGTGCGCGAATCTATAAAGTAAAAGGTAAAGAAGTTTCCACTTCAAAAAAAGAGATCTCACGATCCAGACATACTTGTCTGACTTCTCCGCTCTCATCAACTCTTTCTTAAGGCGAAGAGTAAGCAGAAAACACGCAAACATGGTGTTTTTAGACAAGTTTTGTGGTGAAAGTATAGCATTTCGAGTTATGAACACTACTTAATCCTGTTACACATATCCTTAAGTCTTATTTGTAGGTTGCAAATGCTTGGTGTTGGTTATAGTTAACACTGCCGAGCCTTTATGAACTACCACTTTTCTTTGAAGTTAAACAAGTTTTTTGACATGGCGTGACGCATTTTTTTGGTACTTCTCTCATAAAAGTTATCCTTATAGCTTGTACTTTTTGTGTAGGTTCATTTATTCAGATTAGTAGTGAATAACGAGGATTGTAACCATATAAACTGTTTTCCACGCAAGAATTTTGAAAATATTGGATTTGTTACATAGATGGCGGGCCGGCAGCTGTGAACTCATATCGCTCAAGGTCACTGGCATTTAGTGTCGCCTTAAAAGCTCGAGTTTCGGTACATGAGCTTCGGGCTTCGTTCAATATTATTTTAATAATGTTGACATTACGTTGATACGTTGACATTTTCCAAACCTCAGTCACACTGTATTTCTCAATTCACGCAATAACCATATTTCATGTTTCCTTTACAGTTTAATCAACCTAATAATTGCAGGTTATCAACTGTAAAGTAGATCCTGTAGATGGAGCCACAACCTGAGAGTTGAACAAGACATACAAGATTTTATCAACGATACGCCACTCGAACGGTTGGCTCAGTTGGATAGAGAGCTCGCACGGAACGCGGAAGGTTCGAGTCCCGCATCGTTCATAAAATTTTGTTTTCAAATTTTATTTGCTTAATTAATCCCAGAAGTGAGGGTTATCACTTTAAAACATAACAAATTGTTAAAGTGATAATTACACTGAATGACATTTATTAATTTGTTAATTTACTTAATATGTTAAAATATATAAATACCAGGGTTGGAAGTATCCACTATGGTAACGGAGACGCAAGCTTCATTTGGTCTAAAACCTTTCTCCAGCGCTCGAACCTGTAGTAAAAAGCACTCACATTTTAAGAAAGTTTAAAGTTATAGAAAGGGTTCATTTGTATCACCCGCACCCCGTAGTATTGAACGCTTGTAGCTCCATTTGACGGAGTATTTACATCTTATCTCAATATTCCATTTGACGAAATATTATAAAATTCTCGTGTCACATTGTTAGTTACCTTACTCCTCCGAAACGGCTTTACTGATTTTTACCAAATTTTATATGCATATTCAGTAGGTTTGAGAATCGGCTACTATCTCTTTTTCAAGTTTCTATCCCTAAGTGATAAGGGTTAATTTTTTGACATTTTTTTTAAATTTATTTAATTATGATTCAGCATTCAAAAATACATACAACCCTAAATTTTCAACCCTCTACGATCAACACATATTTTTCTATCGCGATTTTAATATTAGTGCCGCTCAGGATTATTGAAAACCCCGAAAATTCTACAGCGCTCGTCGTCTTGAGGCATAAGATGTTAAGTCTCATTTCACATTTGCCCAGTAATTTCACTAGATACGACGCAATTCAGACCGACACTATGACGCTTACATTTCTGCTTCACGGCAGAAATAGGCGCCGTTGTGGTACCCATAATCTAACCAGCATCCTGTGCAAATGAACCTCCCACTGGTATATATTTACTGCATGTAAAGTGATGCACCAAAATTGTTAAAATTTTTTGACTTACTTGTGTTAATAAAAAAAGAAAAAACAGTATTAATCATAGAAAAAGACTTAAAAGAATAACAAGTGCAATAAATGAAATAATTCACATACATTGTAAATAAGGCATAACTGTATCGGTATATTATCAATTTTAAAATAAAAGGTTTTATCCCTAAGACAGACTAACCAGGCAACACAAGCGCGCACATATATTAGGGAACGACCCGCTCCACGACGCCGCCACGAACAGTGGCATTTAAGCAAGCATGATAAGCCTTGCCCCGAGAGCTCAACTAAATAAATAATAGTTAAAAAAAAGTAAAAAACACGCTTTTTATAGAAAAGCGAACTAAAAGTAGAAAATATTTCCTACTTTTTAGTTTAGTTTATATAAAATAACATGATTTCTTAATTTTTTTTTTAACTATTATTTGCATTGTTGCATTAAAAATTCTCTTTGGTATTCGGAAATTTCCTAATACTAGATAAATCGGTGAAAGATAATGGTTGGAATAAAAAAAACTACGCTTAAAAAAAGCAACTTCAAAAACTGAAAAGTATCAAATAACTAAAAATTTAATTTAATACACCTTTACCCTTAATAATATTAATAAAATGCTATTATTTTATATGTGCTACCTATTGATAGGTTTTAAGTCAGTGTCAAGCCCTAAACAAAATAAAACTTAATATTACAAACAGCTTACTTACTGTAATTATTATGGTTGTCTGGCCACGCGTGTTTGTCCGCTTGGGTTGTTTTGTTCTAGACGAAGCTATCCCGCTCAAAATTACGCGTAGCGAGTGTAGGTACTTACTATTACATTTGGCTTGGCATCGACTTCAAAGAACAATTATTTCGTCGAGGTAAATAAAAATTTTCATAAAAAATGTTCATAAAATAAAAACTACTGGGCCTAACTATATAAAATTTTTATGGGACCAAATGGCAGCTATTCTGCATCGAACTAAAGAAAAAATACGTAAATAGTAAATATCGTAAATTTCAGAGTAATCTGTAAGTACATACATAAAAAAATACCGATCGAATTGATAACCTCCTCCTTTTTGAAGTCGGTTAAAAATTAAGATCATTTCCTGCCTCCTCCTCCGTTCTAGATAAATCTAAGAAGTTTGAAAAGAATCTGGTCGTTTAAAGTGGGTCAAAATCGCGCCCAAATGAGTCGGTTACAAACATACATACATACAGGTGAAGCTTATAAAAAGCGTGTAAAAATCCTACCTCTTCAAGCCGCGCCTCCCTGTCAGTCTTGCAGCTCACTGCACAAGCGTTAATATCTAGTATACAGGTTACTGGAACAAACAATGCTATAAGTATTCAAATGTTTATTTATACCAAGATTTATGGACAACTAGCTTCTACTCGCGACTTCGCCCGCGTGGAATGGTTACTTCGGGCGGCGTTATTTATTTCTTAAAATACTTTGCCAATTGCTTTTCGTTAGTCTCGCTAAAACTCGAGAACGGCTGGACCGATTTGGCTAATTTTAGTCTTGAATGATTTGTGGAAGTCCAGAAAAGGTTTAAAAGGTTGAATGAATATTAAAAATACTCGGGATTAAAATATAGCCTCGGCTCGGGTCGACATTTGTCGGAACTCTTTGCAATGACAGGTTTTCCGCACTCGTAATGAAATATACTATTGTGAGGCGTTGTATATGTTTTTACAACATGATCCTATGATGTTCAAAACAAATGTATTACGAAATTCAAAAGAATTGTTAAAAAACGTGTGTGGTTCATATAACATGACTTCCTTAATGATACCACTGATTGGGAATATAGCGACCCCTACAGGCTATTAAATAAATTTTATCTACACCAATGCTTTAAATACTCTATTAAAGATTCTGAAACAGTTAGCTTATTGCCAATATTAAAACACCCAATGTTCTAATAACCATTACATCATCCAAACGAGTGTTGTAATGTACTGAATTTCATAACAACACTCCTATGTTTTTTTTCGATCCCTTCATGCGCAAAGAGTTTCAACAGACAGCCACATTCTTATTGTATGAATTTCAAAAAAAACACATTTTCGTTTACGCGCGTTCCGCACTACCAGAACATCGCGCGCCGTAAAAAAACAGTAGGTTATTCGAATCCCCGCCATTTTGCTTCGATATTTTTATTGTTTTGTTTACAAAAAATGAGCGATTTATTTTAAACGCTGCAAAAGGACATTATATTCGAGTGAATTTTAATTATTGTACTATACAAAATGTAAATGACTACTAAAATAAATAATTGTTTCAATACTTAGTTTATCTTAATATATATAAAATTCTCGTGTCACAACGTTCGTTCCCGTACTCCTCCGAATCGGCTTGACCGATTCTCATGAAATTTTGTGAGCATATTGAGTAGGTCTGAGAATCGGCCAACATCTATTTTTCATACCCCTAAATGTTAAGGGTGGTCCACACGAAAAATTTATTTTTTAGTTTTTTGACATTTTTTTTTAAATTTGTTTGATTATGAGTCGGCATTAAAAAATACATACAACTTCAAATTTTCACCCATCTACGATCAACAGTTACTTTTGTATCGCGATTTTAATAACGGCAATACAACGTTTGCTGGGTCAGCTAGTATGTATATAATCAGTAATGAATGATATTAGGTTACTACTACTAGGACTGGTGTTTTAGTGTTAGCAGTAAGCTAACTGTTTCAGAATCTTTTAGAGGATTCATATTCTGGGTGTAGACAAAGTCTTGTATGCAACTGTTGATAATTAGGTATTAAAACACTCGTGTTTGAATACCCCTTATTACACAACAGTTGCATAAATAACTATTATTGTGCTATCTTACATTGCATATGTTTATAAAAAAAAAGAAGCCCGCTGAGTTTGTTGCGCCCGTTCTTCTCAGGTCTGAGGCATACCTTTTGGAATGGGTTAGTTAGTTATTAATTATTATTATAATTAATTAGTTAGTTTTTGACTTTCAATAGGTGATTTTATATCCTATTTTGAATAAAAATATTTGAAATCAAAACCTCAAAAACACACTTCGTTAGTAAATAAGACGTATTTTAAAGTAAATTATATTATGTTCCTCATGAAAAAATCCGGCGCTATAAGCTGATATTTTTATTATTTAGATAAATGGTTTGAACATTAGAACTTTGCAGTGCATTTGATTCTTGCTTCTTTCTTTATACTTATTTCCTTATTTTAAATGACGAGCGGTCGTCTGCGGCGCGCTAATTAGCCATTCAACTTCATTCCTTCAAAGAATTTAAATAATTAATTCATTTTTTGAAATAAGACTAATTTACCGACGGATAGAGTGTGCCTTGTTACATATATTTGAAACTAGCTTTTGCCTGCCACTTCCTCCGCGTGGAATAGTTGGGGCATTTTTTTAAATTTCAAAACACATTGCTTATAATAGACATACAAACTCTTGCGGTTAACTATAGATTTGCTTATTTTAATACACTTTTAAAAACTACTTTATATTGTTTTTCCATCCTTAGCTAAAACATTTATCGGGTTTGATATTCGTAAGCACGACATATAATATAGTTTCCTATGGGAAAAACATATTTTCTTAAAGTATTCCTGAAACTTTTAAGCGTTCTATTTTGGTATCAAATATAATCAAAACAGAATATAGCTATCCCCTATTTCATCTCCACACAAGTCGAAATTTCAAAGACGCTAGAACAAATATTTAATTATTTCTTATCACCTGCCTGAATACATAGTTTCATGGTGTTGTCTTCGATATTGACGAACTTCCATACAAACTTCCCCCAGTATTTCAACACCTCCAAACCTCTTATTCGCGATGAAAGGTAGCTAAAGTCCTTTTCCAAGATCTAGTCTATTCCTGTACTTAATTTTATCTAAATATTTTCAGTGGTTTAGGCGGGAAAGCGAAACAAACAAATTTACATTCACGTTTATAATATTAGTAGGGATGTGAAGTTTGACCCCGCACGGGAAACTATGGAGATAAAGTCCCCGATACTCTTACCGCTAATCCAAAAAAAAAAAATTGTATTTATATAATTATATAATAACAATAGTGAGGGAAAACAATTATAGGTATCAAACTTCTTACAATATTTTAGAACTCCTTCCAAAAAATTTAATAAACTTGAAAATGTGACAAACTCAAATAAAAATTGCTTTATTCGTTGGGGTCAAAAATTACTTATGAATGGCAAAGGTTACACATTTTACCACCACTTCGGAAAAGGTTGAGCTTTAATGAGAAAAAGTGGCATGAAAGTCATTGTCAGTCCTTATACCATTGTTTATAAAGTTATCCAAATCACTTACTCTAATAAGTAAAAATAATACATACTAGCTGACCCGACAGACGTTGTTCTGTATATAATAAATAAAAGACTGTTGTTTATGAATTTATCAATAATATTTCATAACATCAACAATTATTTCGTAAAATATGCTCCCTGTTGTTATAATGAAATTGTTTCACAGCGGAACTGCCAAACCGTGCGTTAATAAATTCTCTCATAGAAATTATTTGATACAGCCGTAAAACCTATGTTTTGTTTGGTATAAATTGCTATCCCCATTTACGGCCATTTTCAATAACGTATCTCTAGTTACGGATATCTTGCCGTCACCCTTTATTGACAAGATCTTATCTATCCATAGTCATGTCAAAGTCAAAGTCAAAATATTTTATTGACATAAAATCAAAAGACTGCTCGTGAACGTCAATTCAGATACATACATATTAATTACATAAAAGTTTAAACATATTTTCAAAACAATGCAAACCAGTGAAACAACACAAGGCTGAACCATATAATCCATAAAAAAACAACTATAGTACTATTTAATTCCATATTGTAATATCGTTTACGTAATCTTCAATATTGTTATAAGCCTTCGACACAAGTCTGCGTTAAAAGATTTAAATTTATTTATTGATATTTCAGATACACTTTTGTATTGTAAAATTGAATACTATCGCATGCAAAAGAAATGTTTATTTTACAGAGCCTAGTAGGGGGTACTAACATGGGGGGTATGTTAACAGTTAGTAATATGTAAAAGTTTCGATGGAGTAAATCTTTTTGGCATAATAGTTAGAGTGCCCGTTTGTTGTTGGACGGGTCGACTCTGGAGACAGTATTCGACAAATTGTCTTTGTGATATTATTTCAAACATTAATCCCCAACGTCAAGCTCAAAGTAATAGTCTCATGGGATTCATAATATGATTATGAATTTGTAGTATTACAAATACTGTATCAACAATATCTGATTTTTGAGATTTTCCTTTTATAATACGGTCCCTGGGGAACCGGAATGTGATAAAAAATTAATGTTTTTTGCAACTTTTTGAAGTTTATTTGAGGGTGAAATTTATACTTCATATTTCGATTTATTAATTTGAGGAACATACGAAATATTTTAGTATTTATCTGTATAAGTTGAGTAAGCTCAATAATTCAGAGTAATTACGGTAATTCATTATGCCAGCACCGCTCCTGTGATTCATCTAGTGTTGCAGGAGTGTATGGGCGCGGTGATCCATAAAAATATTCTTAATAAAAAGCATTTCTTATGCTCATGCTATAAAATATGTAGACCATAGACCATTTAGAAGCAGAAAATTAATTATTATTGTTATAATTAATAATATTTAAATTGTACCAGTCTTCCAGTTTTGACTGTCAATAAGTCATGTCTATTACTATTTTGAATAAAAATATTTGAATTTGAATTCAAAATATTCACAATCGTAAGATGCTAAACACTAACCCCTTATTCATAATGGTCCGCTAACTTTAAACAGCCGCTTAGGAGTGTTTTTTCTCATTCTGACTTAGGTCAATAGAAGAAGACAGAGTGAGAATTAGCAATGCTTTAAGTTAGCAGACTATTATGAATAAGGGGGCTAGTCTTGGTCCTCTTCTGGGACCCTAAGCAAGCCAATAAAACACCAGTTGTCGCTCCAGACGGGGTTTAAAATCAATCTGTAGGTACTTACCATACAATCTGTTCAAAGTTGGTGTTGTAAATATATTCAGTTCAAATTCTCCGCCAAAAAGGCCGTAGTGTATGAAACTATCCTGGCTCTGTCCTACTGTGGAGGCTGTTGACACCACCTGCAACATTAACACTCATTCATGACCAAAAACCAAATATATGTTATTTTACGATTTATTCCTAATAGGTACCTATCAATATTTTAAACGTATGGATCTGTTAACCAAATTTACCTGTAGTTGATCTTGTGTTTCATCATCATCAGCCGGAAGACGTCCACTGCTGGACAATGCAGACCAAAGATCCCCATGACGATTGGTCCTGCATTGTCCAGATCGTCTTGTGTTTACTATATTTTTATTATTACAAGGTTATCTTTGTTCAGTTTTTAGTATTCATGTCGATTATTTTGTAGTAATAAGTAAGTTAAAAGTCTTATCTATACTGATATTATATATGTTAACAAACAAACAAACACTGCAGCTTTATCAACAAACATGTTTGAACGCGCGAATCTCTGGTACTACTGGTCCGATTTGAATGATTCTTTCAGTGTTGGGTAGTCCATTTATCGAGGAAGGCTATAGGCTATGTTTTTTTTTTTCAAAATTACGGATCCGTAATAAAATTGCTATTTTGTAACACAAGGTGTAAAATCGTAAACCTATTTTTGCGTGCGCTGCAAAAACTATTGACAATAGAACAAAATGATGTACAAAATATATATATAGGCAATATTTTATTACTTATAAAACTATCGCGTGAATTATACTTTATATGGCAAAACAACGTTTGCCGGGTCAGCTAGTTTTATATATTTATCATACAAATTTAAGAACACTAGGGGGTATGTGATAGTAAACCATAACCAGGGCCAGACTTACTACGTAGTAAAAGTCAGAAATGATGAGATCCGTAGGAGCCAACATAGCCCAAATGGTTGCGAAATAGAGGTTGAGAATATTGGTTGAGGGCTATGTGCACTGCCCACTGCCACTACAATTTCGACGGACAGTTTGTTGTTTACCAGTGGGAGGCTCCTTTGCACAGGATCCCGGCTAGATTATGGGCAACACAACGGCGCCTATTTCTGCCGTGAAGCAGTGATGTGTGAGCATTGTTGTGTTTCGGTAATAAAATAGTGAAATTACTGGGCAAATGAGTCTTAACATCTTATGTCTCAAGGTGCAAGCGTAATTAGTGCCGCTCAGAATTTTTGGGTTTTTCAAGAATCTTGAGCGGCACTGCATTGTAGTGGGAGGGCGTATCTATGACCATCATTTAAACGTCCCGCTCGTCTCATCCCTTATTTCCATAAAAAAAAATAGCCGTTGGAGCAGAAAAGTCTTCGAATGGCAACCACGTACCGGAAGACGTAGGCCCCCTAAAGGTGGACCGTCGAACTGGTCAAAGATCGCCGGAGTAGGTTGGATAAGGGCAGCGCAAGACCGATCATCATGGCGATCTTTGGGGGAGGTCTTTGTCCAGCAGTGGATGTCTTCCGGCTAATGATGATGATGAGAAATACTATTATAGAAATAGAAGTACATAGAAACGCTATTGCCGTTCGTCGATTTTTCGAAAGAATTCAAAATATTTACATACAGGACTTTACTGCCCCAACACCCATCTCTCCGTCGAACCATGTGCCCTGCCCACTGCCACTGCTTCAAATTAAATTGAAAAGTGCCAATAACTATATACCTTAGTGTGTCAATATAAGACTAGCTAACCCTGTTTACTCAATGCATGTCCACAAAACATGATTTTTACCTGTGATTCATACCCTAGATTTGACAGATCTTTTAATTAAGCAATAAAATAATGTAGGATTTTTAAATGCTTATCTGGATTAGTGACATATTGGAACGAAGTTCCTTACGGCAGGCTTGGAGGGGATAGGGATTTTGCTGCGCGACCGAACTGAAAAAAATGTGATAGTAAAACCATAAGAAAAAATCCGTGGAAAAAAGTGCGTGAAATAAAACCGTTAAATGAGACGTGCGCAGGCACGACAGTCGCATACACATGCGAGTAGTGTATATATTATTATATTAATATATGATAACGATTATAGGAATATTAGAACGATTTTTGCAATTTGTGTCGATTCTACATTAGCCGAAGGAACCACGTTCCTACCTGGTGTCCCACGACACCACATCATTTTTTTTAGACGCACAAATCTCAATCAGCAATTAATTCGTCATGTTTATATGTAAATCTTTTACAATTCATCATCGATTTATCCATAATATACAATACAAAATCATGTTTACGTGATGGTCTGTGTTGAACTATGTCATTCAAACATAAACCTGGACGACCGAGCCTTGCTGGGATTTTTAAGATGGTACAAAACTTGTGCAAAAAAAAAATAATAGGACATCTGGATTCGAACCGGAGTCTTCTGTTTTACGGATCACCCAATGTCCCATCTGAGCTATTATAGTCTTGTATATACTGGCGAAATTTACCTTTGTATTCTAATGTTATCGTAGCAGTTTCTCATTTAAACACAGATAAAACAACATTTTTTTAAATTGAAACCTATAGATCGATTTCTCGCCCCCGATACTACCTGTATACTAAATTTAATTAAAATCGTTGGAGCCGTTTCCGAGATTCAGATTATGTATATAATATTAGCTGACCCAGTAAACGTTGTATTGCCGATATTAAAATCGCGATACAAAAGTAACTGTTGATCGTAGATGGGTGAAAATTTAAAGTTGTATGCTGACTCATAATCAAACAAATTTAAAAAAAAATGTATAAAAAATTTAAAAAAAAATCGTGTGGACCTTAACATTTAGGGGGATGAAAAATAGATGTTGTCCGATTCTAAGACCTACCCAATATGCACTCAAAATTTCATGTGAATCGGTCAAGCCGTTTCGGAGGAGTTCAAAGTTTAACACCATGACACGAGACTTTTATATATTAGATATATATTATATTTGTATACAAGAATTGCTCGTTGAAAGATATAAGATATGCAGTTGCTGTTGTAGAATTTACAGCTGATATGAATGTTATTGTGTACACTAACTTGTACAAAGTACTAACCCAATGATCGCTGGCTATAGAAGTCACTAATAACAACACAGAGAGAACACCAGAAAGGAACGCGCCGAAAACGTAACCACGTTTTGTCACCGCCATGTTTAATACTGATAAAATATCGTTAATTATCGCGATAATGATATCGCGGTGCCATTCCAATTACACTAATAGATTACGGCATTAGTCACAGTCTCTAGTTTCGGCCAGAGGTACATGACAGAAACGGATGTGATCCCCAATGCATAGTATTGTTTCACGTCTGTTATCAATAGACTTTCGGCCCTTCCCAATATTCAGTCTATCTCTTACTTGAGATAAAAATCGTGACTATCGTTGACTTTTCTGTCCCAATAAACTTATCGACGGTAACTCACCTCATCCGTACACGCTGTCTCTCAGTGGGACGACGTATATCTTACCAGCGATTGAAGTTTGTATGGAAATTGCAATTCACGCGTCCCAATATAAGGCGATAAGAATTACTTATCGGGTATATTGGGACAGCTTCAGATTATTGACAGCTAATTACTGACAGTAGAAGGAAGTAATTTATCTCTATCTATAGATAGTATATTGGGAACGGCCGTAACAGTTTTACACTTCTAGCTAATCGGAACTATTTGAATTTCGAATATTATATTTTTTGAAACGTTGTAACCTTCTTAGTAATAAAAAAACAATTGGCGGGAAATCATTTGTCACTTGTTTTTATCACGTATCAAAGATCTACGTACGCAGCAAGAATGAAATTAAGTCGAAAAGATTTTAGAGAGATGATTTTAAAAGTTCTCTCTCTCCGCAAGACTGTGCCGCTCGTCTTCAAAATACTTTTGGGATAGAAGCACCTTGCTTGAGCACCGTGAAATTTACAGAGGTCGGGATTCTTTACATGACGAATTTCATGAAGGGCGGACTTCAACTGCCGTCAACGAAAATAAGGTGGCTACTGTTAAGCGGCTAATTGAAGAAAACCCGCGAATTACCTATGCGAAAATTCGAGGACTATTGAGGATTGATATACGCCAAATTCTGAAAATTTTACACGAAGAATTAAAAGTTCGGAAACTTTGTTGGATCCCTCATGAAGTGACAGCGGAGGAGAAGCGGGCTCGCGTGGAATGGTGCTCACAGATGCTAATGAAGTACTTCCACGGATATTCCAATGCTGTTTATGACATTGTCACAGAAGACGAAACGTGGATTTATTGTTTTGAACCCGAAAAAAAAACAGCAATCTTGTGAATGGGTGTTTGAAAATGAGGACAGGCCAACATAAGTGAAGCAGGCGAAAAATGTTGGTAAAAAAATGATCGCATTTTTTTCTCAGCTACGGGTCCCATCTGCACAATTCCACTTGAAGATCAAAAAGGCCGGCAACGCTCTTGTTATTCCTCTGGTGTTTCAAGAGAGTGGGCGGCGGTGATCACTTAACACCAGATGACCCGTACGCTCGTTTGTCCTCCTATTCCATAAAAAAAAGAGTGTTAATGCCGAGTAGTATTCTACCATTTGTTTACCCAGCGTGTTGAAAAAAGTTCGCGAAAGACGACAAAAAGCCGCCTTCTCCTACATCATGACAACGCTTCTTTGGCGGCACACAAAACAAAACCAAGGCATTTTTAGCTTCTGTAAAAGTACAATGCGTCACCCATCCTTCACATAGACCCCGACCTAGCACGCTGTGATTTCTGTATTTTCCCCAAAATCAAAGATTTTATGAGAGGTTTCTCTTTTACCAATTCCGAAGAGACAGTGATAGCGTTCAATCAGCACGTAGAAAATATGCCTCCAGATCTGTGGTCCTCTTGTTTTAAAAAAATATCTGTGAGAGACCAAGTTTGGCACCCAAAAGTCATGCATGGACGTATAGTACACGTATTAAAAACTTTTGTGTTAATGGATAGGAATATGCGACTGCTTTTCATTATTTCTTAGAGTGACCAATACCTTCGCTAAGTAGTTGCTATTCTTTGTCCAATTTCCTTATTCATATGATCTTAGGGGTAAGGCAAGGTGACCCATTATCTCCTAAACTGTTTTCTGCAGTTCTAGAAGGCATCTTTCGAAGACTAGATTGGGAACTATACGGGATCAACATCAACGGCCGACGCATACATCATTTAAGATTTGCAGATGACCTTATTATTCTGTCAGAAACTTCAGAAGCGTTGCAGAAGACAAGAGTTACTTATAGAGAGCAAAAAAGTGGGATTGGATAATATGAATACCCAAAAAAAGAGGAGTAACTATATACATGAAAGTATAGAAATAGGCAGCAAAGGCTTTGAATATATAGATGAATATGTGTATCTAAGCCAAATAATTTCTACTAAAGTTGGGGATTTAGATGCGATTAAATCCTAGGATCAATTGTGTCCTCTGCTTGCACCTCGACGTCCTATGTCTAACAAACAAATGAGCTGTGGAAAAATCGAGACTGACTGGGAAACATGTGCCGTTTGGGCAATGCGGATAAGAGATTCACCGGCTCCACAAAAAGGTTCTGGGCCTATGAAGGGAGATGAGGCTCCAACCTTAGCTAGCTGGTCGACTAACTCATTATCTATTATACCTTAGTGCCCCGGTATCCAGGCCAGGGTAACTTTGTTGCTCTGACTAAGCCCTAAGGATATCCAGTTTTCTTCTACATAGAGCATACACCCACCTTAAATCCCGGCAACGAATCCCTTCACTCCTGGTGCTGCAGATGTCAATAGGTGGTTCACCACGTGAGCTAATTCACCCCCTCTTAAATATCAAAAAGATTCACATTTAAATAAAACAAAAACAAATAAAAATAATTTATTGCAGAATCATTAATTATAAATAAAATATGCGTTGCATCGTAATACATTTACACTTTACACTATTATTTACTACGTCAGTAGCTTTCTGTCTTTCCCATAGCAGATGACAGAAACGGAATGCATATTATAATAAGTCATTACAATTTCCCAACACAGCATCCTAGCGAAACTCTCTAAGAAAAAAAGCGATTCACTCGATTGTATGAAACATGCAGTCATTGATGATAGATTGACAGACATGTTGTAAAAAACAAAGTTACCCGTAATCCACTACATTTTAAGCAATTGTTCGCTTTTAAACTTAGCCGGATTAAACATCGTTGACATATTGTAATTAATATTTCAAACTTATGTCAAATCACTTGCACGTTTCATACTAAACTAATATAATTAAATTTAATTTTTACTTAGGCAGTACCGCCTCTTATTACGTAGTATTTACATCCTCTTTGCAACCAATCACAACAACGAAGGGCATACACATTTATTACTCATTTATGTTAAATATAATTAAGTGATAATATTTTATTGTAAAATTATAGTAAAATAAAAACTTAAAATTGACTTCTATTATTAAGTATTAATACGGTTTAGAAAATCCCGCAAAAAGACCTGTTGTTATATTATTATCAATATGATAAAAAATAATATAGCTTAAAAGCCTGTCAACACAATGAAATTGTGAAAAAATACTATTTTATTTAGGCCCTTAGGGGTACATAACACCAACTATTAAAGGCACCGTGCGAATGCAATACCTTAATATGACAGAGGGAGACAAATAGACACATAGCAACTGAGCGTCTCCGACTGATTACGTAATCGCTAAATCTTCAAATCTATACATATTATTATTATTAGTATAATTTTATTAATAGTTAGCGTGCCGTTTCTAACTTCAAAATTTTCTAATTAATGTAACCGAGACCAAAATAATAGGTAATTCTTAGGATAAGTTTGTTATGCATTTCAATCACAGATACAAAAAACAAAAGACCTATCGGGCTGCCCAGGTCATCAATACGATACCATTCTAAGTCAAAGATAAAACACGAGATTTTTCCAAACAGTCGGAATCATTCACATAATAAACATAAATTCAATATAATAAGTTTTTGGAGAAGAACAAAACATTGTTATAACACCTTTTTTTAATCCGTAGGTAATATTTATTCTCTCCGAAATGAGATAGTAGACTATCTCATGTCTTTTCAAATATATTTCTTCCCAAAATGGCAACCCATAAAACATTATATTGACCACACGGACTAGTAAAAAAATAAGGACTCCGTGTCACTTTACATAACAGTGTAGCACCAAAACAAGCCGATTAACGTGTAAATACATAGCCCCACGCACACACTTACACTACTACAGGCCGATAGGCAGCTATTATGATATTTCTCATCGTCTGTGACAGGTCACTTTGCGTCTCAATAAAATATTCAAAAAATGCCGTTTATTTATGTATTTGTGGCCAAATATGATTATTTAAGGGAGATTAAATAGTGTAACTAGTAACCCCCGTAACCGAACACACACTAGCATAACGGTGCTTCACTTGTTAATATCACGGCGCGGAGTCCTTCTTTTTTTACTCGTCCGTGATTGACCATGGTATAATTTACTCCGCCTGATATTCTCTGTGATTGGCCTAAGAATACGTCATCAGTTGCGTTGACTGTTCTCAAACTATTTTCGAGTGAAACAACGCTATTAACTTGCTATATATAATATTGACATTTTTTATGAGATTGACACACTTTTACACAAATTATCTTGCCCTAAACTAGGCAAAGCCTGTACTATGGGTACAAGACAACGATATATTGAATACAATATACTTACTTAAACATACATAAATACATATAAACATCTATGGCTCGGAAACAAACATCCATATTCATCATACAAATGATTGCAGCTACCGGGATTCCAACCCGGGATCTCTAGCTTAGTAGTCAGGGTCACTAACCATTCAGCTATATGGGTCGTAGATATAAGCGACATGACAATAGTGATGAAATGGCGATCTGTCAGTATCACATAATATATCGTAAAGTAGTCTAAGGCCATCGTTGGAAGATAATATCAGGCAGAGTACATTATTATACCATAATATTAACGTATCATTAATCATCAAATAATTCAAAGCCTTAGATTAAGGATTGGTCTCCGCTTCGCTCCAACTAGATACCGCACTAAGAATAATAGCTTTTTTATTAAGGTAACTATTAGATGCTTGTGTGCGTGGCATCTTGACACTCAATGGCATCTTTCAAATTTTGCAACATTTTTTCATTGCACATTCGTGTCATTTTAAATTGAAATAAATAAAGTATATGATCATATGTGATCCCAGTGTCTTTCTTATTTCTTTTAGTATTATATTTAATTTAACTACCCGGAATTTTAGTTTTAATTATTAGCAAAGTTTAACACAGAATGTGGAACGACAACGTCACACATTGTCCGAGACTGGCTACGCCCACTTGGGCGTAGTATTAGTTGCCGCACTTTGCGACTACGCCTGTGGTATTCAGCTGGAGCGCAGCGGAGACCAATCCTTAATCTAAGTTCAAAGCATTCTGTCAGTCTCTACTCGAGCGTCCTGTGGATGTCATCTTCATTCATAACATCAATTAACTCTAGACATATAAGTACGGGGTTTTCCAATAGGGACAATTTTGAATTTAGTTTGTGAACGTACCTTTTCACTTAACATCGAACTGTCACTGTCAGTTTATTTAGTAGACATAACCTTTTCATCATGGTGAAGTACACGAACGAACAACGTCTGCAAATCTAAAAAAATACTACATAAATGGCCGCTTCTTTAAGAGCTTTAACTCCGAATTTCGGTCGAAATTCTCGCCCTAGTAGACAGGCAGTGAAAAAGTTTGAGTCTACATATTAGTTGTGTGATGTGGGTCCAACGAATCGACCGATGCAATCGTGCCCGCGGTGGCCATATGAGCGAAGACGAGTTTCATTCATAAATGTTTTCAATGTACTTCAACCCGATAATAAAGTTTTAGTAATATCTCAAATGGTATTCATTTTATTTTGAAAAAAAGTTATCAAGTCCTTATTGGAAAGCCCTTTATATTTTGTTATCATTGATACTAACACATTTACTAGCGTAAGGTATGTCTATGACAAATAAATAATAAAAATGAATATAATGCGCAAGCTCACGCTCATAAAATAGTTTAGGAGCGCTTCTTCTTATGACTTAGTTTACACAATCAATGTTAAGCCAGCTATTCAGCTTATATATATATACTCGAAACAAACATAAACTCGCAATTCCATCTACTAGGCTCCGTAAAATTGCTAAATCTTTTAAAGTGGATTGTGTTATATTTTATAACTAGCTGACCCGGCAAACGTTGTTTTGCCATATAAAGTATAATTCACGCGATAGTTTTATAAGTAATAAAATATTGTCTTTATTATAGCCTGTACATCATTTTGTTCTATTGTCAATAGTTTTTGCAGCGCACGCAAAAATAGGTTTTCGATTATACACCTTGTGTTACAAAATAGCAATTTCCCTAATTCCCTAAGGATCCCTAATTTTGAAAAAAAAACATAGCCTATAGCCTTTCTCGATAAATGGACTACCCAACACTGAAAGAATCATTCAAATCGGACCAGTAGTACCAGAGATTAGCGCGTTCAAACAAACAAACAAACAAACACTGCAGCTTTATAATATTAGTATAGATAAGCTCCCAAATGAAATTAAAATATTACCTATTAAAACATTTAAATGTATCGTAAAAAATAAATTAACATCTAAGGCCTATTATAATGTGAAAGATTATTTGAATGATATAGTTGGAATTAATGTTCTAAATTTTGTTAATGAATATTGTTATACTCATTTGAATGCTATTGTAACTATTGTACTTCATCCTGACTTGCACTTAATAACTTATAAAGTTTTACAGTGAATAAAGATTTTTTGACTTTGACTTTGACTTATAGATACATCGAAAGCACTGTAAGGGCTGTATTTCACGACAGCACGGTAGCGCAACCCGCCCGGGCCACCATGGTGTCCGTAAGCTACCAATCTAGACACCATACAGACACCGAGCTGATCGCGCCACCAGATTGATTGCAACCAAACGGACACCAGGTGAGTAATTTTGTTGGAAGCGGCGACTGGTTGTGCCACCATGGTGTCCCACTAAAATATAGCCCTGAGGGATTTAAGATTTAACTTATATATGTATATTGCAAACATAAGGTAATTGATTTACGTCGTGATTCAAAACTACATTATACTACAAAAATAATAATATTTGCTTAATACTTATACTTAACTATTAAGTAGGATTATCAAAAATTACAATAAATTTAGCGACGAACCTAGCTACATGTAATTAAAATAAAATAATTTATTGAAACACTCCCCTGATACAGAAACTATATATAGATACTACCTGACCCGACAGACATTAATCTGTTCATAAAAAAAAACTCTTTCGGATGGAATTTTGGAAAATCCGTTCTTAGCTGACCTCTAGTCGATGAAAGGAATATTCCTACCAATTTTCAAGTCTTTAGCTCTAATGGTTCCAGAGATATCGTGATGACTGACTATATACGTGGAAATCTCTGATATATATAAATAAATAACAGATACGTTAGAATATTATAGGTACGAACGTCATGTCATCAATAATGCAATTATAATCCTTTACCAATATTAAATATAAAACTACTTCACAACTTTATCTTCGGAGACTAGTAATAACTACGTGTATTCCCTTGATTAACAATAGGTACTAACTAGATATAAAATAGCTAAAAATCGCGATCAAAAAGTGTCCGAAAATAGTTGCATACAAGTATAGCTAACGTCATACAGTAAAAAGCTTCTACATTCGCCTTTATACTTTTTGCGGATTTAAATGCGACCTCAATATGTTTTTGAAGACCTATCCATTGATACCCCACACGTATGGGTTTGATGAAAAGAAATTTTGAGTTTCGGTTCTAAGTATGGGGAAGCACAAAAATTTATTATGTTTTTTTTTAATTTTTTGTGTGAAAATGTTAATGCGGTTCACAGAATACATCTACTAACTAAGTTTAGACAAGAAAAAAGTGTCTGTGACATACGGACGGACAGACAGACCGACACGACGAATCCATAAGGTTTCCGTTTTTTGCCATTTGGCTACGGCACCCTAAAAAGGATTCCAATATGTATCCAACCCAATATCCTTTGTAAACGCGTCGTCAAATAGACAAAAGTAAAATAAACCCAATTACAACCCATTGAAGAACTTTAAAAACGGCCAAGCAAGAAAATATTACACAATTTTTTCAACCATTAACTTAGCCTAAATATACATAATAATAAATCAGTATGGTCAATTACTTTAATAAAATTGATTTATTTTATATATTTTATAAATTTGTTCCTTATTTTTGTCACCTAGGAACGTACCCTATAATCCCAAATAAATTATCATTCCATAACAAGAAAGGTCCACCATATTTAAGACTCTATATCTTAATAGTTAGAGTGCAATATCGCTCGCATTAGAACGGCTTCGGCTCTCTGCTCACTAAACGTGTTGAGCAGACTTTGTTTCGGACACTCTTTGAGCGTGATTGGGACTTAGGTCTTAGACCCAGTATTCACCAAAGCGGAGAGGAGAGGAGATGTATTTTGATAACCAATCAGATTTCATTGTTTCCACATCTCTCCCTTTGCTTCCGTGGAAATTTATCCAGCGGAGAGGAGATCGAGATGTCTCATTTTTTATTATTTTTTTTTTTTTTTTTTAGCGACCAAGATCGGAGATGCGTATACGCGGGCGGCCAGGTTGCCTCGCACACCCGAAAGCTTTATTTGATCTAGACATCACGTGACTGATTTCAATTTCTCACACCTCACATCTCCTCTCCACTTTGGTGAAAATAACCTGACAGCTTCACGTCTTATCTCCTCTTATCTCCTCTCGTCTCCGCTCCTCTCCGCTTTGGTGGATACCGGGGCTTTTCATAAGTCGATGGTGTATGCACATTAAATTAAAATTCACCTTATTTCTAAGGCCTTTGCCACACACACAGCCAGCGATCCGTTATCTTTTACTCGCCTAACCCCACACCCATCTTTATCTTTAATGAGTTATCTTTACGGCACTACGCAACATATTATCTGCAGTCAAATTTGTCAAAATTATCATTCGTCATTCGTTAATACAGCTGAAATAAGCTGACGTTAGCTTAGTTGACTTAAATGACGTATGATTTACTAATTTTGGTATGCTTGTTCAAAACCACAGTTGTGGCTTATTTGTTTTAATTTCGTAGTTTCATCGTAACCTGACTCATAAGACTTTCCATATTTTTTTAAGACAATAAGGGACGAGACGAGCAGGACGTTCAGGTGATGGTACTTGATACGTCCTGCCCATTACAATGCAGTGCCGATCAGGATTCTTGAGAAACCCAAAAATTCTGAGCGGCTCTTCCCTTGTCACCTTGAGACATAAGATGTTAAGTCTCATTTGCCCAGTAATTCTACTAGCTACGGCGCCCTTCAGACCGAAACACAGTAATGCTTACACATTACTGCTTCACGGCAGAAACAGGCGCCGTTGTGGTACCGTTAATCTAGCCCACATCCTGTGCAAAGGAGCAAAAATACTCAATTAAAATCACGCCTCATTCAAACAATTCAAAAGCTCAGCGAGACACTCATTACCCCCACACAACTCTTTCAAACGAACTAACTGAGCCGTCGTGAACCCTGAATGTAAGGCGACGACACACAGCAGCCTTCTGTCAGGGAACGACATTACACTGTCACCGCACAGACTGGAGACTAGACCGAACCGGAATATGTTTTGTGCCAGCGGTTGTAACGACCGTATGTACCGGTTCGAACTGGATGAGACCAGTAACGTTAGCACGCAGTATGGGAGGATTTTTGGCGAGATTCCTGTTAGTAAATGACAGAGCGCTTCGAATATCCAACCGGTAAGGACTTGTAGTTGATCTTGACTAATAGATGTTTCGAATACCTGAAATATACAAGATACGTTAATATTTTAAATTATAAAGTTTCTTCTTAAGCATAAAAAGCATTTATTTTCTCAAAATTGATTCCTTAAGAATTCTTTTTCATGTCATTTCTTATATACTAGATACTACTATCGCTTCGGAAACAAATGGCGCTCTGAGAGAGAAGAAGCTGAGCAAGAAACTCTCCCAGCATTCTTTTTTTGCGCTCTTTTTTACTGAAATATACAATATTGTACTGTCATTCCTATTGCTATAAAATAATCATAATCTAGTCCCAGGCTATCCGATCACTTAGATATTCAGCTGTGGAGTGGTAGGATCTACGACAGAGCCATTTTTTATAAAACATTTAAATTTATAGATAATGCCTGAACAGTGGCTGAGACTTTATTATAAAAGTGTATACAATTACGCTTAAACCTATTATGTAACTTATTAAGCCTACTAGAATTAGGTACAAGCAATCCCTTATTTCTAGTGTTATAATAATGAAAATCACTATTAAGAGCAAAAAGGTGACGATTTTTGTGAAAGTATATTAAATTTTCTTAAAGGATTAAAACGCGTGTGCATAATATGGTAGATTCAGTAATTTAAAAGAAATATTTATAGTGACAATTCAAAAGCGCTCAGTTTAAGCCTAATTGAATAAAGTTTATTTGACTTTGACTTTAGATCTTTCATATAAAAACTCACCTCAAAAACAACTTCACAGTTGCAAACGGCGTTCTCGATATACCTGTCTCGCTCACACGCCCCGCCTTCCAACTTCTCACACTCTCTGATACTCTCTACGTACTCGATGACAACTCGACTCAGCGTCGCCGTCGGAGGTAGAGTCTCTCGCAGGAAGTACTTGATCGCGTTCGTGACTATTCGTTTATTTTCGGCGGACTTCGTGAGCCGGAGGGTCTTGTAGAGCAATGTGAGTCGCTCCATTGAGTTCATGAGTACGTCTGGGTCCATATTTGACACGTCCGGTGTGAGTTTGGGGCTTAACAGTTTATTGTCAGCTAAAAATTTATAAGCGAAAATTAAATAAGTGAATTAATGTCTTATTTAAAATTAGTGGCATGTAAATTTCTAGAAACACGCGCCGCAGTTATTTTTAATATTTTTTGTATTTTAATAATTTGTGTTGTTTAATTGTGTAATTTATATTGCTAATAAAGTTTTTTTTCTATTCTATTGTCATTTCTCTCGGTGTATTCTTAACCTAAGGCGTTCCTCTACTGTGTCGCTTTCAAGTAACTTCCTTAGCGTTGTCAAGACTTACTTAGCGTTGCAGTAAGGTTATACCTTACGGGGAAAATCTCTTGTGATTCTTCTGGTGTTGCGATAGTGTGAGAGGTGATCACGTCTTAAGATCAGGTATATATATCTTATTCTATTAAACAAGCTATTTGTGTAAGAATAATTTCATATTTATCGGATATTACAACAAAGACTTTAATGAAATATATTACACTGGGATTTATGGGGGAGACTAGTATTACGGGGATCTCTCTCTGTCTCTCTCTTATTATATGCCATGAAGCTTCATCAGGATGTGTTCATGTTTTAGGAAGACTTTTTTATGTAGTAGGAAACCTTATAACGCTATATAAAGACATACTCTTACGTACTCAATATAAATATGACGACCTGTATAGCCGAGTGGTTAGCGATCCTATCTACTAAGCTAGAGGTCCCGCGTTCGAATCCCGGTAGGTGGAAGCATTTATAAGATGAATATGGATGTTTGTTTCCGAGTCATGGACGTTTATATATATTTATGTATGTTTATATGTATATTTATATGTATTTATGTATGTTTAAGTAAGTATATCGTATTAAATATATCGTTGTCTTGCAACCCATAACACAGGCTATACAGGATGTCCCAAAGTTATGGGACATGAAGGGAAAGTACCTTAAATATCGTAGATAACCATATCTACCCATTTTACTGAAATAATACTTTATGTTATTTTTAAAAGTTAGTATCATCAAGACGAGACAAGTAATTTTTAGAAAATCTTTGAATGCAGAATTACTAACTTTTAAAAATAACATAAAGTCTTTTTTCAGTAAAATACCCTATCTACGATATTTAAGGTTGTTTCCCTTCATGTCCCATAACTTTGGGACATCCTGTATATGCCTAATTTAGGGCAAGATACTTTTGTAAAAAGTGTGTCAATATTATTATTATTATTATAAAGCTATTATACAGTTGTAAGCTTACCTTACTAATCAATAACTACAGTTAAGTAGATAAATCACAAACCTGAAAACAAATGCACCATCAGTATCTGAATCGCGTGATTTTCTGAATATTGGCTCATATTCTCGAGTAGTTTCTCTATTATGTTCTTCTTCAGGTCTTTCGGCAGTATTTGCTGCCGGAGAATAGACTTTATGCCCTGTGAATAGACCAATTTTTATTCTAATTACTGTGTTCCGGTATGAAGGGCGCCGTAGCTAGTGAAATTCCTGGGCAATTGAGACTTAACATCTTATGTCTCAAGTTGACGAGCGCAAGTGTAGTGCCGGTCAGAAATTTTGGGATTTTCAAGTATCAGTTACCACCAGCTGAACGTCCCACTCATCTCGTCTCTTATTTTAATAAACAAAAACATTAGTACCTCTTGCACGACATCAGCGCAGTAGTCTCCAGGTCTATTCAGCAGAGCGGTGACAGCGACACTGGCCAGCTCCGAAGACGCTTCCATCTCCAGCATTGTGAACAGAACCGTCCAGAACAGACATTGTTCATACAACGATATCCTGTTGATTTTTGTGTTTGAATTTTAGCGTTGCAGACTATTTTTCCCTAGCGGTTTTAACCGTAACACTGACAGTACAATATTGCATATTTTGTTAAAAAGGAGCGCAAAAAATAATGCTGGGAGCACTGACCTGTATAAATACCACTGGTCAGGCTATTCGGTTAGTTATTAGGCGTCCAGAGAACTAATTTTGACGTATAATACAAATGGCTGCGAAGGAACGTACAATACTCTGAAGTATTTTTACATTTTGAATTTATTTCGTTCGTTTTCCGTGTTATTTATACTTCAAGAATCAACGTAATAAAGTACACATTTTTTTGTAAATAGTTTCCCACCATCTATCGATGTTTGCTAAGGTTTTCATCACTAGTTTTAGTACCGCAGACTCTCGCTTCATGGGCAACAGCTCCAAAATGACGAATATCAAACAGGCACAAATGCACTTTGACAGCCGTCAGTCCAGTGGTAGGATAGTAGAGGCCAGTGGCTGGGAGACTTTCTTCTAGTACAAGTTCTTCTCTCTCAGAGCACCATATTTTGTTTGCGAAGCGGTGATAGTATTACAAGTTACATCAAAAATAATTCTAAAGGAATCAATTTTGAGAAAATAAATGCCTTTCATGCGATAAATATCGTAACTACGCACGCGTTTACATTTACTTGCCACAAGAGGGCGCTGCAAATCAAAAATATGTAATTAAAGGAATTGCGAATGCTAAAAATGCGTTACATATTTTTCGCTCGATATTACTCGATAGATATCGAGTGATATTCTGTATATATAATATATATCTATATATATATATGCTTAGGCTTTTGTTCCAGAATATCACTCGATATATATATGTATATGTATGTATGGATATATACATATTTATTTATTTATAATCGCTTATAAAATGCTCGCAGAATACCTTTAGTTATTTATTTATGGTGCATGTGGATGATGCAGCAATTTTGACTTACTCGTGTAAGACATTGACTATTTGACGTTTGAGTGTTTGTTGCATCATTTTACATTTTACAAATTATATTGTAATAGAAATTATTTGTAAATCGATGTAAATGTAAATCTTGATATAAAAGAGTGGCAATGAGTTTCTTGCTACTTCTTCTCATTAGCTCAACCCTTTACGAAGTAGCGGTAGATTCAATAAGAAAAATATTTATTTTTTTTGACATTCATAAGTGTCATTTCCGTGACCTACTTGAATAAACTGATTATGATTTGATTTGATTATACTATACGTTCGATACGGATCGCACCAGTTCGGTGATAAGTTTGATTCACCCAACACGTGATTATTGCAATGAGCGACAATATAAAAAAGGCTTGTTTTGTATTCATATTAGCATAAGCATTAAAAAGGAGTGTGAAGAGAGAGAAATGGTCAGAGTATTGGCTTCAAGACAGAGATAACTTTACGCAATTTATTTAAACTTTTTGAATCAGATTCTTTTATACGAGAGATATAGATGGTTATATAATATAAAATGGTTACAAACACAATTCTTCGCACGTTCCTCCATCGCTAACAGGATTCGTACCGACACGTCACACGATAAATATCGACCCGAGACAAGACGCTCGATATTTATCGACGGTTCTTAATACAGATCGAAGATTTCTGGATTTTTAGAAATCCATTGATCCGTATCACGATTCGTGATACGTTATACTACACACTCGATAAATATCGTGATCCTGGGGGCCTACTCCTAAAATCGATATTCGATATATCGTGGCATTAGTCGTGTCGAATCCTACTCTTAGTTACATCGTATTCAATGTCAAAACGATGATTGAACGAACGAAACATTTTTCGATATTATCGGTCCTAACCCAACTCTTAGTTGAAAATGTCAGAGACGAATATTCGAATTTGACACATAATCAAACGTCACTTTTACGATAATCTCAACGACACCTTCTACGCCGTCGTTTCTATTATCGTTTCAAATTGTAATATTAGCCATACAATATACATACTTAATAAAAATTATTGAAATAATTATATGTGAGTATACTACCAAATAATTTAAGTCATTTTATTGATCGTTTATGCGTAGAAAGTAATGCAAATGGCCGCCTGACAAATAGGAAGTCGACGAGAAGGGTTGAGTTACCTTTTTACATTGTAGTTATTCGTAATTTTTAAATTATTTATTAAATTTTAAATGGTCATATTATATTCATTACATAATACTTCAACATGTACATTTTATATAAATGATGTAAATTGGTGGGGCAGAGTCTGGCATGATCCTTTGCGTCTGAACTATGTTTTGACTTTTGAAAAAAAGGGCGCATGTGTGTACTCCCAGAAACACAAATTCTTTAAAAAAATTATGGTGATGCGCAAATTATAATGATGAGACTGAGTAGCTTTCTTAAAAGCAGAAATTCTAGATGTAAGGTATGTCTGGAAGCATCTCACCCGGAAGAATCTTAGTATTTACCTCTTGTTCCCACTCAGTTGCTGAATGACAATTTGTCTCAAGGTCGCTGAAGAGTTTGGAGACATCTTCGTGGACAACTGTAACAGCCAGCCTCGTAGTGCAGCCTGACGAAGCGGCGCGTAGCTCGATGACAGTGACTTCAGGAGTTTCTCGTGCACTGATGATAGATCCTGGAATTTTTATCTCATCAACATTCTGGATGTGACAAAAGCAGAATTAGAGTTATACATAGTATGTATAGAGTTATCTTGAGAGATTTTATTTATTGAATTGGGCGTTATATTGCGGATATCCATAATTAAAAGAATGCCGGAAGAGTTTCTTGCGCCGCTTCTTCTCTCTCAGAGCGCCATAGTTAACGACGCGGTGGTAGTGTTAGAAATTACATCAAAAAGAATCCAATAGGAATCAATTTTAAGAAAATAAATGCCTTTTAAGCCTTTTTATGTCTTTCAATTAGACTGAGTCTCGTGCTAGAATTTGGCGAGTCAACACCCCCTGAGGATGCCTCGTGTAGAGGCGAAACACGTGTCGAATTGATTAATGAATCTTAGCGGAATTTACACTCGAGAAGGCTCTCAACATTTGGATATTTTATTTATTTATTATAACAAGTTTAATTATCCCCAAATAATACGCATTGGTGATACTTATTGTAATTTATTTAAAAAAAAACTACGTCTAAAAAATCGACTTCAAAAACTGAAAAGTATAAAGTAACTTAATAAAGATTTAATTTAATACACCTCTTATGCAAATTTGACACCTTTAATATTAATAAAATACTATTATATTATGTATGTGCTACCTATTGATAGGTTTGAAGTTAGTGCAAAGTTAAATGTAATAGCAGGTACCTACACTCGCCACGCGTGACATTGAGCGGAATAGCTTCGTCTCGAAACAAACAACCCAAGCAGGCAGGCACCGACTTTCAACTCTATGCTCATTAAAGCAATTGTAGGTAGGTATACACTGACATGTATTTTGTTTATATACGACAATAATAAATATTTATAATATGATCTCTTCTTCACTTTAAGCAATAAATTAAATCGTATCTTAAATTGCTCCATCAGTTTAGGAGTTACGATGTCACATACACAAGATAACTAACTATAGAAACTGTAATATTTAAATTTTAAGTGCGTTTATAGTTATTTATGCAACTGTTGTGTAATAAGGGGTATTAAAACACGAATGTGGATGAGTGTTTTAATACCAAAATATCAACAGTTGCATACAAGACTTTATCTACACCCAGAATATGAATCCTCTAAAAGATTCTGGAACAGTTAGCTTACTGCTAACATTAAAACACCAGTCCTAGTAATAGCCCAATATCATTCATTACTGATTATATACAAATAAACTAAGTATTAATGAAACAATTATTTATTTTAGTATAATAATTTACATTTTGTATAGTGTTCATTTTATTCAGCGTTTAAAATGAATCGCTCATTTTTTGTAAACAAAACAATAAAAATATCGAAGAAAAATGGCGGGGATTCGAATAACCTACTTTTTTTTACGGCGCGCGACGTTCTGGTAATGTGGAACGCGCATAAACGAAAATGTTCTTTTTTTGAAATTCATACAGATACCATGCATCGAGTAATAAGAATGTAGCTGAATTGAAACTCTTTGCTTTGAAGGCATCAAAAAAAAACATAGGAGTGTTTTTATGAAATTCAGTACGACATTACAACACTCGTTTGGATGATGTAATGATTATTAGAACATTGGGTGTTTTAATGTTGGCAATAAGCTAACTGTTTCAGAATCTTTAATAGAGGATTTAAAGCATTGGTGTAGATAAAATTAAAAACCCCTTCCACATAATATACCTGTAAGCCTTCGCCATCGCACGCCTGCAGCACCGGCAGACACTTGGCCAGCGCGTGTAACGCTGCGGTGGTCGCGTGGGGCCAATGCGCCGTGGTTGCGTGCGAAGCTGCCATCAGCTGGGTTCCGGCGCGAGCCCAGTGGGAGACGCTCGTGAACACGGAGCTGATGATGGAGATACCTGACAGCAGGGCTACACGGGCCGCCAGCCCTGTGGGCGCCTGTGGGTAGTTACGAAACATATATAGTCCACCTATATAACCTAGTAGTGACCCTGCCTACTGCGCTAGAGTTCCCGGGTTCGAATCCCGGTAGGCGCAAACATGAATATGGATGTTTGTTTCCGAGTCATGGATGTTTTTATGTATTTATGTATATTTAAGTAAGTCAAGTTAAATATATCGTTGTCTTAGACCCATAGTACAGGCTATGCCTAGTTCGGGGCAAGATAATTTGGGTGAAAGTTTGTTAATATTACTATATGGTAACTCCACCAACACTGACATGAAATCATCTAGAAGTTGGCATGACATATGATCACATAACCATACAAAGAGTAAGGAGTACTGATTGTTAAGGGTTCCGTAGCATCGTACAAAATATAACAAAATCTGCTTTAAGAGATATATCATACCACATCAGTAAAACAAACTTTACTGGTTTGGCAACGAATATAACTTGTTCCAGCAACGGCAAATTCAACCATCTAAGTATGGGGCTTATGAGATACATCGCGCTGAGAGACATGCGGACGAGCGGACAGATCAGTCTTAGCACGGGAGCCCTATAGTACTAATATACATCATGGCGCTACAATGGCACCATTAAATGAGCACAGGGATAAAGCTATTTAACCTTAAACATAAAAAAAATAAAAAAATAAACTACAAACCAATTTTCCATAACATTATTTCGTAAAATTTCAATTATTTACTTTAATTTTCAAATTTATTTTTGAAGTTACCGACTTCTTTAGACGCGTTATGAAAAAATGATGAGAGTGAAATTTTAAGATGCGCACGCATCACTTGTAACACAAAAGTAGCAGGGTGAAGTTGATTCCTAAAATTTTCTGACGTTTGCGACATTCGTTATTTTTTTTTTGGATTCTTCGTCCATTATTAGGATATAGCCGTATTCTTTATTTCATAATTAAATCTCAAAGCTATCGTTGCAAGATTTTACAATATTGTTCTTTCTACAAACGTAGAATAGCACGAGGAATAAATAATTTTAAGGATCTTAGCTTTGTTAGGCCAAAGAAGTATAACTTCTGGCGTGCATACATAAGTATACACACACTTTTTATATATTATATTTAACTGAGAGTAGAGTACGCCCACACACACAAACACACACACACACACACTCAAAAACACACACACATTACTAGTAATTTACAAATTTAAAGTCTTCTATTGTTATGATCTATTGATGCTCTTCTAGCTACTAGTACGGATGTGTACTATTTTAATCATTGTGATCCTTATATCTGGGGGTGAGGTCCTGGTGATCTGTAATACAGGGTCAACCTACTTCAGGCACCAGCTCCTCACAAAATACTATCTGTTATAAAATGTAACACTACTGTACTGTTTTAGCTTTAAGATCTTTGTGAGGAGAAAATAAATAGATATTATTATTATTATTATATGATTATGGTTAAGATTAAGTTTTATGATTAAGTGGTAGAGCTACTTCCTGTATTATACAAAGAAACATCTTATCGTTGATTGATAGTTCAGAATATGTCCACTAGTGTCGCACCTCGAGCATGTCCATAACGAGCTGCAGACAGCTGTTCACGTCGATCTCTCGACAGCTGCGCACGCGCCGCACTTCCCTGCGCACGCGGTAATGCGCGTCCTCCACCACCTCTGTACACAGTTGCTGAATTATTAGCTACGAACTTATAACACAATGTCCTCTGCATACATTTGTTATGAATTATAACGAGTAAAGTGAAGTGAGGAGCGGGTGTTGGAGTGGTGGCGCTAGTGTAGCGGTGTGAAGTGTGAGGCGAGTAGTGGAGGGGCCAGGAGAGGAGAGGGGATGGCGAGGATATATAAATGTCTTGTTTGGTTAAACTGTTGCTAAATTATTACGAGAGTATATATTTGAAAGTTAAAACTTAAAATTGTAAGATCTATAACATAGTGATTTATGATGAATACTGTTTTAATTTTCCCTGAATGCTTTACAAATGTAACAATGTACGAAATTATTGAGAAGATAATTTTGGCTTGGTTTGTTGATCTACAGAGGATGTAAACTATACGTGATCTACACAAATTTATAAAGCTAAGCGGAATGGATGCAAGTTTAGGATAAGGTCGACCCAGGCATTGTTTAGAATTACGCTTAATAAAGTAAATTTGTAATCAAAATTTATAAACGATGCGAGACTCCAACCCATTACCTTCCAATGGTTTCTGTCCGAGCGCTCTTACCAAATAATACAACCATTCTAGTTGTAATAAATTGTTTAAATTACACTTATTCATAAAAATTCCCAATTTTTTTTACAGTATTATTCTCAATTCAAATTGAAATATTTTTATTTAAAATAGGATTTAAAATCACTTATTGAACGTCAAAAACTACCACCCATTGAAAAGAGACTGCCTCAGACCTGAGAAGAATGGGCGCAAGAAACTCAGCGGGCTTTTTTTAATATAAAATATGGATTACAATGTAATATCGTACAATAAACATTTATAATTGAAGAGCCTGAGGGTGTTCACTTTATTCCCAGTCCGTGGTGTCATTAAGAAAATCGTTTATGCTATAATAACCTTTCCCACACAAACGTTTTTTAACAATTCTTTTAAATTTCGTAACACATTTGTTTTGTACATTTTCTGGGATCATATTGTAGAAGCATATACATCGCCCAACAAGTTTATGTTTGTTCCTCGTGTTAACATTATGAATGTCACAGTTTCTAGAAAATTCCTCAATGTGCTTATGATTCTATATATATATATATTCAAAGAAACATGCTTGACAAGCTCACCCGCAGAGTATTTGAGGTACTCGGTACTGAACTGATCGTACTGGTAGCCGGTGATTCCTTCGTTCACAAACGGGATGTGTTCCAAGTTGATATCGTCGAACATACGCCACGCGGACGTACCGACTAGTAATGTACGTAGGCGTTGCATTCTGCGAATAGTAACTTTAATTTTTACCTAGTTGAGTATAAATTACAATAACACTCTATTTTACGACTCGAGGGGCGTATATATGAATATTAAATTCATAAAATGCTCACAAAATACCTCTATTTATTAACGGTGTGTGTGGATTGTTGCATCTAATGAACTCAATAACTCAAAATTAATTTAAATTTAAATTATTGACGTTTTGACATTTGACATTTGAGTATATCTGACGTATAAGCTTTGGTACACATATAAAAATGTATATTATTATACCTGTATAATTATACATGATTGTATATCGAATATATAAAATTCTCGTGTCATGGTGTTAAACTTTGAACTCCTCCGAAACGGTTTGACCGATTCTCATGAAGTTTTGAGTGCATATTGGGTAGGTCTGAGAATCGGACATCTATTTTCATCCCCCTAAATATTAAGAGTCCACACGAAATTTTATTTTTTTGACATTTTTTTTTATATTTGTTTGATTATGAGTCAGCATTAAAAAATACATACAACATCAAATTTTCACCCATCTCCGATCAACAGTTACTTTTGTATCGCGATTTTAATATCGGCAATACAACGTTTGCTGGGTCAACTAGTTTTATATATTATATTCTCGCCTGGCTATATATTATATTCTAGGCTATATATATATTATATTCCTGCTGCCGATTTGCCATCCTTAGTCTGCATGAATGACGTTCCTCGACAGTAATGCGTTCAATGAATTTTCTAGCACGAACAACAAACTTGTAGAATGAACTTACTTGTACTCCTTCGAACTTACTTGTTACTTTACCACAGGACGCCGGCTAGATTATGCCACAGCGGCGCCTGTTTCTGTCGTGAAGCAGTAATGTGTAAACATTACTGCGTCACGAATCACGTGAAGGAGTAATGTGTAATCGTTATTGTGTTTCGGTCTGCTAGTGAAATTACTGTGTAAATGAGACTTAACATCTTACATCTCAAGGTGACAAGATGCCGGCTAGATTATGGGTACCACAACGGCGCCTATTTCTATCGTGAAGCAGTAATGTGAAAGTATTAAGCAGTAGTATGTTTCGGTCTGAAGGGCGCCGTGAAATTACTGGGCAAATGAGACTTAACATCTTATGTCTCAAGGACGAGACGATGTAGTGCCGCTCGGAATTTTAGAAGTTTTCAAGAATCCTAAGCGGCACTACATTGTAATGGGCAGGGCGTCTCAATTACCATCAGCTGAACATCCTGCTCGCCTCGTCCCTTATTTTCATAAAATAAAAAAATACCTTCAAAGATGATCCCGTATAAGCGAGGTAGCTCTTAACAATACCCAGCTATTTAATAATAGAACAATGCCATACCCATCACTAAGGGGTAAATATCTCCTCGGCACATGCAGGAGTCCTTTGCCCCTAACTCTTGGGGCAGTGCTGATCAAGAGTTGACTTATGCCTCGAATCGCCCAATGCGGCCCATTTCCCTGTAGTGCCCCTAATAGCCCCACCCATATTTCCTCGAATTGCTTTTTAGACGACCAACCAATAAGGTTTACTCTGTAAGTATTCATGTAGTATTTTATAATCATATAAAACAATTGATGAATGTACAATTTTCAAAACGATATTGGATTGTTTTTGATACAATTTCACAGTTTGTGTTACATTTAGTATTTCTGGCGGGATAAAGTCTATCATTTGGTCATCTTCTGTACTAAAACTGGACATATTTATAATTATTTACCGCGCAGAAACAAATGTAAAACAAACAAAATATAAAAATTATAGGAAATGGCGCGCATTTTCTTTTTGCTCGCGCGAAATGTAAGGTGATTGATTACTACATATATCTATACAGCTTATTTCAATATTTTTTTTATGGAATAGGTGGACAAACGAGCGTACGGGTCACCTGGTGTTAAGTGATCACCGCCGCCCACATTCTCTTGCAACACCAGAGGAATCACAAGAGCGTTGCCGGCCTTTAAGGAAGGGGTACGCGCTTTATTTGAAGGTACCCATGTCGTATCGTCCCGGAAACACCGCACATGAACGCTCATTCCATATCTTAGTAGTACGAGGAAGAAAGCTCAAAAAATGTTAATTTTAGTGATAAATTGCATAAATTTTTATAACAAATTATTGTGAATTATAAATTTTTGATATATACTATAAATTTGATAATAATAAATGTTTCTTCCTTTTAATTAGAGCCTCATTTATTTATTCCAAAAATGTAAATGGATTTTCAGCGGCACATAACGTCTTTATTGATACAAAAAAAAACTGTATAACCCGCTTTAATTAAAAATGCTCCGGTTGCTCTTATATAATTTGCAGTTAGGTACTAATTAACTTCGTAGGGATAATTCTAATAAGGCTCACATTACGAGTAATGTGTTGAATTTTTTTTTTTGCCGAAGTTCCACACCTGAACAGAAAGGGTTCCAATACGTCCATATCTTGTAAAGCCTGCAGCGGCAAGTCTATCCTCTGCATATGATCCTTTTGCTCCTTCTTGAAATTGACGTCAACGCATGACCATGCTATGGGCGGTATCAACGCTATATTACTGAACACTTCCAACCTAAAAATTTACGTATTTTTACCATATCCTTGAGTTAAATACCCCAAATGTGCTGATACAAAATACACTCCCAAATAACTTCTTGTACATGATGCCAGAACCGCACCGAAACTGTGTGCGAATCGCACCGGAACTGCGTGCGAATCGCACCGGAACTGCGTGCGAATCGCACCGGAACTGCGTGCGAACCGCACCGAACCTGCGTGCTAACAGCATGAATGTCTTATTACTGAGTCACGATTATAGTTCAAGAAAGTATTGGCGTAAGAGTACTCTCCTTATAATGTTAATATTGATATATTTATTATGTTGGAATTAGCAAAAAATAAAGTCTAAAACGTTCCATTTGAAAACGGTGCGTTTCATTTCATCATGCGGTAGACTGTATTACATAGATTGAAAAAATGAACAATATTTTATTATTGCACTAAAATATAAACACTATTTAAAAAAACATACTTGACCAAGCACAAAAAACGGTATATGTACAGTTTCTATTTACAAAAAATTCATGGTTTGGTCAATATTATTCAATAAGAAAACGAAAGTGTCTTTTAGTCTCGCAACGAAGTACGCCGAAAACAGAAACAATTCCTATGTCCATACGCAGCATTCCAAACTAAACCTTAGCGGACCCAACAATAAGGTTGACTTTTATTAAAATACTCCTATGATGTTACGATAATTATCTGTGTTTTCTAGCAATGTATGTAGGGTTGCATACGACTCACCTCCACAAAATTACTTGTTATTTTGTGGCTACTTATTTTTCGAATGCAACGTTCCTTCCTTTTAAAATTCGGGCCGGAACGACTAGTTGTACATAAGAAAAACATTGACATTTCCACATAAATTTATTAATTTTTACGGATTTTTTTTTTGAAAAATGGTTTGAGTTTTCTAACGACTTTGAGTCTCGTGCCAGATTTTGGCGAGACAACACGTCCTGGGGATGTGTCCTCGTGTAGAGGCGAAACACGTGTCGAATTGTTTAAAGACAAATATTGGCGGAATTAACACTAAAGAAAACTCAAACCATTTGTATAATTATGGATTTCCGCAAATTAACGCCTACTTCAATAAATATTTTTTTGATTTAAGAACCCTATTATTAAGATGACTTATACTCTTCGTTCAATTGTATATGGATCCCCGCACTAATCACATTTGATCGAAGCTATTATAGGTATTATAAATGCTTACCTTGACAAACTTACTATCAGACCCTCGATAGATTTCCTGTACCTCTTCGATAGCACGTTACATCTGTTTACATAGAAATTAATCTCCCAATATTCTATGAGACTAATTAACTTATCGCCAGTTATCATAATGTCAAGTTTGGGCGATTCGTCTTTCGAGTTTATGTACGATTTTGCTACAATTGGTTTTGTGTCCTGGAAATATTTTGATATTTTTTTTTTACTTTTCATGAAAATAAGGGACGAAACTAGCAGGGCGTTCTGCTGATGGTAATTGATACGCCCTGCTTATTGCCGCTTAGAATTCTTGAAAAACCCAAAAATTCTGAGCGGCGCTCGTCACCTTGCGACATAAGATGTAGTCTCATTTGCCCAGTAATTTCACTAGCTATGGCGCCCTTCAGACCGAAACACAATATGCTTACACATTAGTGCTTCACGGCAGATATAGGCGCCATTGAGGTACCCATAATCTAGCCGGCATCCTGTGCAAAAGAGCCTCCCAAATTTCCTTTTCAACTTACCTTAACTAGATACTTAACAACGGCGAATAAACAACAAACAGCCGACTGTACTCTATTTAAATTACTTTCAACATTCAATTCGCGCAATATTTCGTCTATTTTCAACGCTTTCTCAACGTTGTCTATGGTCAAGCCCATCACGTGGTCTATAGACACATTCTCTATGGGTCCGTTAGAAACTCTGAACGAAACCTCCACATTTATAGGCGATTCCACCAATTTCTTGTTTTTAATCAAAAAAGACAAGTATTGTAGAGACATAACGCTGAAATTCGCTAAATTCTTCGCCAGTTTTCCAGGCATTAAGTTCTCAATATTCTTTTCAAGTAATTCGCAATCAGTTTCATCAATAAGGGTGATGATTCTATCAAGTGATGTCAAAAATCCGGTCAAAATTGTTTGTAGAGTCAGGAATTCTTGATAGAATAATTTATCTTGAAATACTTGATGACATTTCCTTGTATATCTGTCAAGAGTAGCCGTGTTGAGATTGAAGTTATCCGATTGGCTCAGCGGCCGATTTTGTTTCGGGAACAACTTGAGAATTTCGGCCAAATATCTGTCCAAATTCGAAACACTGGCTATATACAATTTCGGCAATTCTGGAACAACAATTTCACAATCTTCCTCGCAAATTTTTAAATTTCCAAAATTTTCTTTAACATCATTGTTAATTGGAATGAAGAATTGTGATTTAGATTCTTTGCTATCGCTCTTTTTGAATACGTGTATATTAACGACATTTATTTTATGATCCGATGACGTCATTTCATCTTTGAGTCTACACATCTCTCTCTGATCTTTTATAAACTGTCGTTCGTTCTCTTTCGTTTCGTGTACGGACAGAACATTAAAGAATTCTTTTGTAAAATGTTCGCATGCCACATTGAAGCATTTGTTAATAATTTTTCTGTCGAATTCTGGACACGACATCACTGTAGTCAGTTCCTCGAGTGACAACTTTGAAAGAAGTTGAGCGAGGTCACTGTGTTTTGGTACTTTCGGTATTCTAATGTTGTGTTGGCAGCATCTACAACCAAACTAAATAATAAATTTTAATTTTATACATTTTTGAAGTAAATAAATATATAAATTGTTGTGTGATGCAGAGACAACATGTCAACAATCCATATTTTAGACCAAATTTCGTATTACATGCGATAAAGTATTGATGCCAAAACCAGTCGTCTACTAACGTCACGAGGAATTTTCGGTATCAACGGAAAATGTGCCTAATTTATCTAACCCTAAAAAGTCTTTGCAATGTCTTGTAAAAAATATCTTTATATATATAAATCCAGTGTCCTGATGTTTATTTCCAGTGAACTCCTAAACTAATGATCGGGTTATAATGTTGATTACTTGGAGTAGAGTAGTGTTGAATGGAGTGCAGTTCAGTCCAACTTGAGAGATAGGATAGTTTTTATTTCGATTTATGGGTCCCAAACCCATAAGTATTTTTATTTCCACTATTTGTTTTGTATGACCATATTTTCTATGAGAGAATTTATTGACGCACGGTTTGAGAGTTCTGCTGTGAAACAATTTCATTATAACAACAGGGAGCATATTTAAGGAAATAATTATTGATGTTATGAAATGTTATTGACAAATTCATAAATAACAGTATTTTATTTATTACTAGCTGACCCGACAGACGTTGTTCTATATATAATAAATAAAATAATGTTTTTATATGAATTTGTCAATAATATATCATAACATCAAAAATTACTTCGTAAAATATGCACCCTGCTGTCGTAATGAAATTGTTTCACAGCAGAACTGTCAAACCGTGCGTCAATAAATTCTCTCATAGAAATTTTGTATGGACACATCAAAGGAAAAATAAATTTGTTGTTTTTATTTAATTTAGCATCATTTTTCTATTTATTCACCTTTTAAACCTTCTCTGGACTTCCACAAATAATTCAAGACCAAAATGAGCCAAATCGGTCCAGCCGTTCTCGAGTTTTAGCGAGACTAACGAACAGCAATTCATTTTTATATATATAGATAACGTCTCATATAATATTAACATTCTTATATAATTTATGGCTCAATTTAGTGGAATAGCGTGTGTTTTTCGCCTATAACTGAGGCGTCACTCAGCATATGAATGTTATTGTGAATACTGTGTCTGTGTAGGTAGGTATACACTAATACCATGTTGGCGGATTTTTTTTAAACATTGTACATGTTTTTTCTTCCTACTGCGAAAAATGGATATTTAAACTATATCAGCTACAGTCGTCGTTTTCGTTGACGCCTAAGTTAAAGCTAATTAAATTTTTTCACATTTTTGTAATTTGTTTATTTCCTGAAAACCAATATTTATTTATTTCCACTACTTGATACCAATATACGCCTCCAAATATAGTACAGAATTTTTAACACACTGTATAATAATTTTAAATTTCTTTAAACCTTACCTATTTCGAAAAGAAACACTAAAATACCTATTTATTCTCATACATTTCGTTATCTACTGCTTGTATGAAATAGCTATGAGTTTTTAAATTCAATTCTCTATAATATAATTTATGACTTTATTATTATAAAAATTAAACGAACCGGACTACGATTCAAATGAACATTTTCGATTGATGAAAACAACCTAAAACACAAATACCTAGGGTATTTGTGTTTTAATATAAAAATAAAAAATTTAATATAAAATATCTTATATAAGTTGCTTTTGGACAATTTTGCATACTTGCTATCTCTCTTACCTGATTTTGAGGTAAAAGGGATTGTTATGGTCATTTGACATTCCAATTAGTACCAACATTCAGTTATGATAATACTCTTAGAATAATTTGTAACCTGTTAATATTATGTTGTTTTTGTAATTGTATTTTGTATATTTTTAGTAATTGTATATTATTCTCGTGTCACGGTGTGCGGGACCGAACTCCTCCGAAACGGCTTGACCGATTCTCATGAAATTTTGAGTGCCTATTGGGTAGGTCTGAGAATCGGACAACATCTATTTTTCATCCCCCTAAATGTGAAGGGTGCTCCACACGAAAAATTTATTTTTAATTTTTTTGACATTTTTTTTTAAATTTGTTTGTTATGAGTCGGCATTAAAAAATACATACAACTTCAAATTTTCACCCATCTACGATCAACAGTTACTTTTGCATCGCGATTTTAATATCGGCAATACAACGTTTGCTGGGTCAGCTAGTATTATATAATCACATACAAAATCTTAGTGACGTCACTTTATTATGAAGTTGGTAGTGTCGTATTATTAAGGTTGGTAGTACTGTTACGAATTACTCTCAGCTATTGGCCACTTCTTGTTGGGGCAGTCGAAAGTGTCGGTCGTGTTACTACTATTCACCCGTCGGCCCTGTTGTTTTAAATAATTTTGTGTTACTTGTATATATTTGTGATTCTAGTGAAATTATTGAATATAATATATTCTATTCAAGTGGTTCGTAAAAGTGTTTTATTATATAGTATCAGCACTGTTAAGCCACGCCCAAGCATTTTTAATCTACTTTTAATAAATGGCCTAGTTTGGTTTTGTTTAGTGTACTTATATTGGCAATGACATATGACATTTGTGATGAGTGTTTTCTCCAAGACATTTCGTGACTTTGACATAAAGATAATTGCTCTCTGTTATTAACAAAATTAGCAGCAAGCAACACGTTCAGGAAATTAGAAGTATATCATCCCCACCATCTGGATGTGTGGCAGTCCTCCACAGTGTGGTTTTCAAGGAGCTTTCTTCCACGTACTACAAAGCTGTGGAATGAGCTTCCTTGTGCGGTGTTTCCGGGACGATACGACGTGGATACCTTCAAAAAAAGCGCGTACACCTTCCTTAAAGGCCGGCAACGCTCTTGTGATTCCTCTGGTGTTGCAAGAGAATGTGGGCGGCGGTGATCACTTAACACCAGGTAACCCGTACGCTCGTCTGTCCTCCTATTCCATATAAAAAAAAGAACTATTCTTTTTATTTTTAACTGACTTCAAAAAGGGTTAAATTCGATCGGTATTTTTTTATGTATGTATACCGATTTCTCTGAGATTTCTGATCCGATTTACGTAATTTTTTTCGATGCAGAATAGATACCATTTTTACATAAATATTTTTTATGAAAATTTTTGTTTACCTCGATGATATTATTGTTTTTTGTGTACGGCTGTTCATTCAGGTTGATTATATATTATAATTATTAACTGACACTTAAAAGTAAAAAAAAAACTACGTTTAAAAAAAACGACTTCAAAAACTGAAAAGTATCAAATTACTAAAAATTTAATTAATTTTAATAGACTATTTACCTTTAGTATTAATAAAATACTATTATTTGTATGTGCTACATATTGATAGCTTTGAAGTCGGTGCCAGTAGTGCCGGACGAGAATTACTTACAAAAGAGTATTTTTCATTTATGGTTACTCACCAGGCCTTAATGTTGAAATGTTTATATAATCACCTTGTTTTGAGTTGAGTGATCCGCCAGTGGTCGTCCACTTTGGTAGTGATGACGTGTTGGGGGGACACGAGCCTGTCTGCTGTGAGGTCTAGAGGCGATAGGTCGAAGGCGGATATCGCAAGACTGTTGACTTCCACTACCAATTTCGGGTACCTGTTTGTAAAAAAAAAAACAACATTAACATAATAATAACATTCAATAAGTATTGGTATAAATTTATTATCAGCCGCAAACGTTTTTTAAGTTTGTTAATAAACTAGTTGAACCGGCAAACATTGTTTTGCCATAGAAATTATTTTAAGAGTTAGACCGTTTCTTAGACATTGTAACATTTCTTTATTTTTCTAAAATAAAAGAATATTTCTAAAATAAACGTAGCCTAAGTTGTTCCTTATTACATCAGCTACCTGCCAATAAATTTCCCGCCAAAATAGGTCCAGCAATTTCAGAGATTAGCCGGAAAAAACAGACGGACAGACAATAATTTTAAAATGTGTTATTTTAGTTATGTACCGTATATACATATATTCATATACATGTAGTAAAAAATTGTTATATCAATATTACAAACAGACACTCCAATTTTATTTATATGTATAGATGTATAGATAAAAAATAAGACTGTTGTGTAACTGTAATAAATAATTTGTTGTAATTTTCTTTTGTGGCTTTTTTCAGTTTAATAGCATGTGTCTTTCTCCAATAACTGAGACATAACATAGCATATGAATGTTATTGTTGTTGTATTATAAGTACTATGTTTTTATGAGTGGGATTACCGGGATTCAAACCCGAGAGACCTCAATCTAAGTATTTAAGTCGAAAAAATACTAAATCTTTTTGGTGCACGGACTCGCCTGAACCGACTAACTCACCGCATGTGAACATTCTCCCTCTGCAACATCTCCAAGGCGACCTGAACATCTTCTTTCGTCAGCTGCGAGTTTATCTTATCCGCGGGAAGCTCTCGCAACATTTCGCACCTGTCCATCGCTAGATTCACAAACCTACACAATTTTTTAATATAAACTTACTTTAGAATAAAAAACTTAACAAATGACAAACGGATAGAATTATGACGTACTAAAAACAACTAGAGTCGCCTATTAAAAGGTCGTTAAAAACGTCCGAGCATATACAAATAACGTATGCATTAATATATTAAGAAAACATTAAAACATTCATTCAAATTAACACCTTATTTCGTGGCGGTAATGTTCAATGTCTATTGTATACGCTCATTAGTAACACCACGTCACGCGCTAACGGACGCGAACACAAAGCAAGATCTTTTTGTTTCAGCAATTGAAATATAATTATTTAATAAAATGATTAATAACATCCACTTAGTTACACAGTTTTGTTAATTTAAAGGGGCACTTGCTTATAATACGACACTCCATCCTTTTTAATTTGGATATGCAGTTATCTGGATATTTTTAACTGAACACTTTTTCATTGCGTGGCTTTATATACAAAGCGCGGTCGAAACACAACTGAACAAAAACTCTGCGAGACAATTGTTGAGCGAGATTGTGGGTCTAGTTGTTTATTGAACGTCGATGAGTCCCCGGCTACAGTAAGGTTGTTACTAAAGAGGTATGATTTAATTTAATGCTATGAATTTTTCACAAACCGAAACACTCCTCATCATACTCCAAAAATCCAAATGGAGTTTCGATAACTACTATCGTTTGATTTTTGATGAAAGTGAAACCTTCAAAAATTTTGGCTTCAAGATAATGAGACGAATGTAAAATTTCGGGAAGAAGATAATTGTAGCTTTTAGTGATCATAGTGATACAAATTTTGATAATTAATTTACATATTATTACATAGATTTATTGTTGTTCCACAGTTGATTCCACCGGTAGTTGATTCCACAAAGTAGCTGTGCGAGGCAAGAAATTTCTAAAAAAACGCGCGGTTGTGGAATGTCAGACGTCTACGTGATGCGGATGGTACTTTGCACGTAATATCCGGTGGTGGAATTCAGCCGCTGGAATCAGCCCGAACAGCTCCTCTGAGCACTCCCCATGATAAATGCGGTAGAACATGCAGAGGGAACCCACATCTCTACGCAATGCTAAAGAAACAAGAAGATCGGAGATGACTTGATCGTCGATGATTCGAGCCGCTCTTCGTTGTATGCGGTCAAATGGAATAAATACTGGGGAGCACCCGCCCAGAGGTGAGAACAGTACTCCATGTGAGGCCGAATTTGCGCATTATAAAGTTGCAGGCGCTGGCTTTTAGTGAAGTACTGTCTCGCCTTACTGAGTACACCAAGCTTTTTAGAGGCCAGTATAGCCTTCTCTTCCAAGTGACCACGGAACTGAACATCACTCGATATATCGAAGCCAAGTATACCAATACAGGCTGTGGCAGTTAGAGGAGTAATCTCCAATCTAGGGGATACGACAAAGGGAGACATTTTAGTGGTGAACGCACAAACTTGTGTCTTCTTGGGGTTGAATTGGACTAAATTTTGTCGGCCCCATTCCGAGACTTTGCAAAGCATAGTCTCGATTTCTGACACAAGTTTGTTCCGGTTCTCGTCGACGCTATCCTGGGACATGTTGGCACGGCCGGTATAGAAAGCATACTCTGTGCTATGTCTGTGTCTGCATAGCAATGAATACTGCAGATTTGCAGCATATTATTGATATGCAGAAGAAACAGTGTAGGGGATAACACGCAGCCTTGCAGGACACCAGCGTCTATGGGTTTTAAGTCGGAGCATGCATCGTTGATAACAACCCTGATGCTCCGATCGGCCAAAAAGCTAGCGACCATTTGCACAACTTCTCGGGAAGCCCATACGATGGCAGTTTCGCTATAAGCGCTTTATGCTTCACCCGATTGAAGGCCTTCGCTATGTCCAAACTCACCGCCAACGCCTCTCCCTCCGCTTGCGCCCATTTATGGGTGAGGTATGCAAGAAGATCACCAGCTGAGCCACGCTGACGGAAACCGTACTGGCAGTCGCTGATCAGCTGGTGCTCCTCTAGGTATCCCAAGAGCTGGCGGTTGATGATCGACTCCATTACTTTGGAGAAAATGGGGGTAATGTCAATGGGGCGGTAGTTGGACGGATCTGAGCGTACACCGGCATCGGGTGCATCGGGTGCACTAAAGCCGCCTTCCATTATTTCGGGACTACGCCTGATGAGAAGGAGAGCCGGCAAAGACGGGTAAGGACTGGCGCCAGTTCCGGAGCACATGTCCGCAGCACTATCGGGGGAATTCCAACGGACCCGCTCGATTTGTAAATGTCGAAGGTGGGAAGCGCCTTAAGCACGGCGCCACGCCGGATTTATACCTCCGGCATGTATGACTCGGACCACGGACAATGCGGTGGTGGTGCACCTTGGTCATCCAGAGTCGAGTTGGACGCGAAGAGGGAGCCCAGGAGATCAGCTTTCTCTTTCGCGTCATGGGCCAGCGAGTCATCATCCCTGTGCAGTGGCGGAATGGCCGGCTGGCAGAAGTTTGCTTGGACAGCTTTGGCGAGCGACCAGAACGCACGAGTTCCCGAGGGACGGCGTGCAAGTGTACCGCCAATTCTGCCTATGTGCTTCGACTTCGCGTCAGCAATAACTATTTTGAAGGACCTGGAGGCATGATTGAAGTGTTTTTTAAGTTCGCTGGAATTCACATTCTTAGATACCACCGCATTGATCCAAGCCTCATAACACTTCTGCTTTCGGCGAGAGGCCATTTTGCAGGAGCGGTCAAACCATGGTTGGGACCTGCCACCGATAGGCACAGAGGAGGATGGAATGTTGAGTTCCATACCTTGCAGTACTACTACAGCAACAGCGTCAGCAGCGGCATCTGGAGCACCCAGCGAAAAACAGATCTGCCTCCACGGGGAGGATGCAAAATAATTCCGCATCTCGTCCCACTCTGCTGACCTATAGTGCCACACGCGGCGACAGCCTAAGAAACGGGGCCGTGTTGAGCGCGTGATCGGCACGGTGCTCTGGATCAGGCAGTGGTCCGACGATCCCAGAGGAGGGTCAACGTAAGCTAGGTAGCCGTCCGGATGTGAGGTCAAAAGAAGGTCCAACAGTGAAGGTGTATGATCTACCACATCTGGGATTCGCGTTGGCGCAATAACCAGTTGCGTCAGAGTCGCTAAGGCGAAGTCGTGAACAGATCTCCCTGCATGATCGGTGGTGCGTGAGCCTAGCCATTCAGCGTGGTGGGCGTTAAAATCGCCAAGAAACACGATCTCTGCAGTGGGGATCTGCTCCAATACGGAATCTATAGCCATTTGGATGTGTTCGAGGAGCCGGTCAGTATCTGCGTTACCGCTATGGGACCTATACAGGCATGCGTAGATTCGCGGGTGGTCATCGTAGTCTACACGCAGCCAGATGATGGATAGGTCCTGTCCTTCAAGAAAACTTAGGCGTCGAGAACAGACATCCTCCCTGACGTAAACGCACTCGCCAGCCCGTGGGTATAAAGGAGTGTTCCAAATTATACCTTGGGTTTGACAGGTAAGATGAATCAGCCAAGGAGGATATCTGTGTCTCGGTTAAATAGAGCAGGGCCGGCTTCGCCGTCTCCAGGTGAGAGTGGACGGCATTTAAATTTGGGCGAAGCCCCCTGATTTTGCAAAAGTCCACAGCGAGTGTGGAGGAGGGTGGTTTGAGCTTAGGTACAGGCCCTAATTGTGGACGCCCAGGGACAGACTCTCCAGTACTGCATAGCCTGCTACCGTCCTGGAGTATTTTTAGTCCGTGCTGCCATTTGTATTTGGGGGGTTAGGCCTCCGGATACCCCACTCACCGGACGAAACACAGCGGCATAGTATTTCTCCGGGTATGCCGGCCCAATTCGGTTGTGAGGACCCAACATGGCACTACCACTCCTAGATGTTGTTGATACAGTGCGACTGCTGCACATAATCAAATTAAATTTGGCAAACAAAACTCATTCTACGATATCGCTATATTCGATGCGAAATTAACATTACATTTCCTACTTAGAAACATCGAAATTTTTTCGAAATTCCTTTTTAAGAATTCGTGATACTTCTCATGTGTATTTAATTAAATTTTCGTGATCGAATTCAATAATTGTATTTACTAAATGGTTGGAAGAAAGGTTTGACATGCCGAAAGCTGAACTGCCCCCTTTTAAATTTATGTGTTTGTCTCTTATTAATGTCGCTTTTTGGTTTCATCGACTTTCAAATAAAAAGGATGCTAAAGAAGAGTTCACTTCAAAACGCTCGCGAGTGGCGCTCTAAATTGGCACAAAAAATTTGTTGTCAAACATATGGAACAGCCTGTCCAGTGGTATTTATACAGGTCAGTGTTATAGACTCATAAAAGTTGAAACGGAATTGGCAATGAACATAATATAAAACTTGCGAAGCACATACTTGCAGGCGACAGACGGCTCCAACTTCCCCACGACGCGGCACACGAAGAACACCAGCGCACCCGACTGGCTCTCGTGACACAGCGACAGTATTTTGTATGCGTTCAGCGCGAACTCATCCTGTTTAATGAATTTTGCACGTACACGAATTATTTTAAAAATTACATTGTTGCCAGTAGATTACAAATGAGTGGGGATTTTTTTTTATATTATCTGTGTATGTGTGTGCAATACTGTTTATAGGTGCGTGGGATGCGTCCCCTACTTATTCTGCCGACCTTAGAAATCTACGAAATAAAATAAAGCGTCGAATTAAGGTACATATGAATTCCAAAACCGAAAACACATTGGTTTGACGACCTGTACAGCCGAGTGGTTAGCGATCCTACCTACTAAGCGAGAGGTCCCGGGTTCGAATCCCGGTAGGTGCAAGCATTTATATGATGAATACGGATGTTTGTTTCCGAGTCATGGATGTTTAAATGTATTTATGTATGTTTATATGTATTTATGTATGTTTAAGTAAGTATATTGTATTAAATATATCATTGTCTTGTAACCCATAACACAGGCTATATATGCTTAACTTGGGGCAAGATAATTTGTGTAAAAAGTGTGTCAATATTATTATTATTATTGGTACGTGGAGGGTGATGATCGAACCGGGGTCCGTGGTGAGAGTCAACAGCTCAACCTATTGCGCCACGGAGGCTTCAAAATTGATTGATTGCTGAAGATTCGAGCAGGTGTCATGCACTAACCTTAAGATAGGTCTGACATCTAGCTGCAATAGCGTGCAGCAAAAGCGCTGATGAACCGCTCATCTGCTGCACCTTGCTGATCACTTGCTGGACCACCTTCAGGCCGTACTGCGACACGAGGATATGGACACGATTCGCCAACAGCCACGTCAGGTGGATGACCTCCGTCAGCCCATTATCAACCTGTTCCAATAAGAGTAATTTAAACACAATCTTAAGGTCAAAATAAGTTATTTCGAATGAAAACCATTTGTTATTTTTAAAGTGATAACCCTCATTTCTGGGATTAATTATTATACAAATTTAATTTGTAACCAAAATTTATGAACGATGCGGGTCTTTTATCACTCTAAAAAGAAGAAATTGTTCGGAGATTTGACAAAGCGACATCTCAAGTCAACTGCCTAGTATGCAATTATTGAGGTTGAGTAGGTTATCAACTTTAAAGTAGAAATGACTCGGACTGGTGGCTCAGTTGGAAAGAGCGCTCGGACGGAACCCGAGAGGTCGCGGATTCGAGTCTCGTATCGTTTATAAATTTTGGTTAAAAATTAGATTTGTATAAAATGGGAATACAGCACGTTGATGTGTGAGATTCGTCATTTGCCGGCTGTAGTATTTAGGAACCGATTCGACTTAGAGACCTTTAAACTGAGAGCACACTCCCACATCAGGCAAATCTCTTGACCTCTGGTACTGCAGATGTCCATGGAGTTCACCATCTTGTTTTTTTATTATTTAGACAACAAGAGCGCATTGGCGGTGATGATGACTTAAGTTTGATGACTCACGCGGTTGCTCTTTACCTTATTACAAAAAAATTAAGTTGTTCAGTCTAATTTTGCATAAATAACCCCCACTATATATTCCCGATTTATGGACACTTTACAGGAAGAGTAACCAACGGAAGCCACCTACCAGGACTCCGCTGTCTATTCGTGCATTTGTCAACTTTGACAGAGTGTATGTTACTTGCTATATGAACATGTGTTGCTGCTGATACTAAAAACCAAAACGCCCAACTCCAAAAACAGCCACCAAGTAAATTAAATTTAAAGTTTCTACGATTTACATATTGTATCTTGGAACCCTTCTAATGGTAATAACTCAGAACATTAATACGTCTCGATCACTGACCTCTACTATATACCACTGGACTGGCGGCTGTCAAAGTGCTTTTGTGCCTGTTTGATATTCGCCATTTTGGCGCTGTTGGCTATGTGGCGAGAGTCTGCGGTACTAAAACCAGTGATGACAACCTCAGCTAAACAAACATCGATAGGAAAACTATTTACAAAAAAATGTGTACTTTATTACGTCGATTCCTGATGTATAAATAATACGGAAAACGACAGGAATTAATTCAAAATGCAAATATACTACAGAGAATTGTACGCTTCTCTTGCAGTCATTTGCAGTATACGTCAAAACTAGTTCTCTGGACACTCACGAGTGGCGCTGCAAATGGGCACAAAAAATGCTGTCAAACATATGGAAAAGCCTGTCAATTGGTATATATATATTTATACAGGTCAGTGGTCTAGATAGACAGCTGTGAAAACGTCGAAAAAATTGAGTTTAGAATTAACCTCTATTTCGAGCAATGCACGCATACTAACACAAGGACGTGTCATTGAAATCGCGAGTGTAAGACGTAGCTTGTCACGCACATTAAAGTTTTAAACCTGGCCTGTTCTTATCGGTTATCTAACAGCAAGAGACTATCTAGACGTATTAAATATCTAAGGCTAGTATGTTTTGCACCTGACACTTTTTTGACCCCTTTTCAACTGTAGGCAATATAATCAGGACTCACAAAGTACTCGCAGTAAGCCATAACGCAAGCGGTTTGCAGTAGATCCACTCGCAGTAGGGTTGTGTCGCTGCTGTCTCCGCTGAGCGGTAGGTTGCGAGAGAACCCTATCAGTTTCTGCCAATATTTGTGGGAGAGGAAATTCATCCTGCGAACAATTGATGTACATTCTTGTTAAAATGTGAATATCTTGATAATGTGTATTGATTTAAATTAAAGTGAAATTATTTGTAATTTTATTAAAAGTACATTTTTCGTCCATTTTCAACCTCAACCACCCACCGGCAAACAGTGGCGAGACGAGATTTTTTTGGGTCTTTTATAAATTGTGTTACATTAGCATATGTGCTTTCTAGCCTATGCCACTGAGCGGTTCGAACATACCACATGCGATTTTTATACATTGATTCGTCGGTCACGGTATCTAACAAAAAGGATGTAAATACTAAATACTATGAAACATGCAGTGATTTGACATAAGTTTGAAATTGTAGTAATTACACTATGGCGTTTAGAAGTATAATCCGTATAAGTTTGTAGTATTCAGTTTTTTGACGTTTTGATGGTTTTTACGAGTGGCTCCTTTGCCCAGGATGCCGGTTTAAGGATGCCGGCGACTGAAGGGCGCCATAGCTAGTGAAATAACTGAGTAAATGAGACTTAACATCTTATGTCTCCAGGTCACGAGCGCAAGTGTAGTAGAGTTCAGAATTTTTGAGTTTTTTAAGTATCCTGAGCGGCACTGCATTGTAATGGGAATGGCATATCAATTACCATCAAGCTGAACTAGTCCTGCTCGTCTCGTCCCTTATTATAATAAAAAAAAACTTCAAACTATCAATCACTGCACGTTTCATACAATCGAGCGAATCGCTTTTTTCTTAGAGAGTGTCTCTAGGCTGGTACCTGATGAGGAGATGCGACCAGTGCGCGGTGATTAGTGGCAGCCGGTGCGCATGCGTGAGACACACGAGGTTGAGCCGGTCGAGCGGGATGTTCTCTTCAGGCGCGTACAGCCCCGTGTTGAGGCCGCTCTGCTCGTTGTGGAGAATCGTCTGCGCTGTTTTAGCCGTCAGCGGGAAGTGACAGCCATCTGGACATCAACATAGAGTTAACAACGATAGAAGAAATAAAATTAATTGTTTTTTGTTTATGAAAATACAGGACGAGACGAGCAGGACGTTCAGCTGATGGTAATCGATACGCTGTGCCCATTACAATTCAGTTCCGCTCAGAATTCTTGGAAAGCCCAAAAATTCTGAGCGGCACTACAATTGAGCTCGTCACCTTGAGACATAAGATGTTAAGTCTCATTTGCCCAGTAATTTCACTATCTACGGCGCCCTTCAGACCGAAACACAGTAACTTTTACACATTAGTTCTTCACGGCAGAAATAAGCGCCGTTGTGCTACCCATAATCTAGCCGGCTTCCTGTGCAAAGGAGCCTCCCACTGGTAACATTTGTTTGGTTGTTGTCAGTCCAGTTCAGACTTGTTCCCCCTCCCCGGAGCGAGTGCTGGTTTTGTTCAGTCCCGACCAGACCCGCCTGGATCGGGAGAAATTCCGCTTCCAATGTAGGGCCGGCCTAACTCATTATACACGAGGCTGTGACGTCAATCAGCCGAGTGAGCAAGTTGTTCACGAGTTTCATACGCACTTTTTCAACACACTTGCGAGGAAAAAACAAAAATATATTTATCACACAACAATAGCAAGTTTTTTTTTTTCACACGCCAAATGTAAAGTGATTGATTACATATATCCATACATCCTTCATCTATCCATACTTCAAAATTAATAATTTGATAATAAGAAGTGTTTTTTCGTTCAAATTAGGGACACATTTATTTATTCCAAAAATGTAAATGGATTTTCAGCTATATAAAACCTCTTTGTTGTCACAAAAAAAAACTGTATTACCCGGTTGAACTGAAAATGCTCTTTTTACTCTCATTTAATTTGCAGTTAGGTACTAACTTACCTTTGTAGGGATCATTCTAATATGCACGCGTGTGTTATAGTGCGAGTTATGGCCCTAATAAAGATGTAATAAGGTTCATATTCGAGGAAGTGTGTTGTAATAGTTATTTATGCAACTGTTGTGTAATAAGGGGTATTAAAACACGAATGTGGATTTATTTATGTGATAATAGTATCATACTCATATGAGTGTTTTAATACCTAATTATCAACAGTTGCATACAAGACTTTATCTACACCCAGAATATTAATCATCTAAAAGATTCTGAAACAGTTAGCTTACTGCTAACATTAAAACACCAGTCCCAGTAGTAAAAAAGCGCGTACACCTTCCTTAAAGGCCGGCAACGCTCCTGTGATTCCTCTGGTGTTGCAAGAGATTGTGGGCGGCGGTGATCACTTAACAACAGGTGACCCGTACGCTCGTTTGTCCTCCTATTCCATAAAAAAAAAGGAACCTTATACCATTCATTACTGATTATATATCTACAAATAAACTAAGTATTAATGAAACAATTATTTATTTGAGTAGTAATTTACATTAAGTATAGTGCAATAATTAAAATTCACTCGAATATAATGTTCTTTTGCAGCGTTTAAAATCAATCGCTCATTTTTTGTAAACAAAACAATAAAAATATCGAAGAAAAATGGCGGGGATTTGAATAACCTAATTTTTTTACGGCGCGCGACGTTCTGGTTGTGTGGAACGCGCGTAAACGAAAATGTTCTTTTTTTGAAATTCATACAGGTACCACGCATCGAGCAATAAGAATGTGGCTGTCTGTTGAAACTCTTTACGCATGAAGGGATAAAAAAACACATAGGAGTGTTGTTATGAAATTCAGTACAACATTACAACACTCGTTTGGATGATGTAATGGTTATTAGAACATTGGGTGTTTCAATGTTGGCTATAAGCTAACTGTTTCAGTATCTTTAATAGAGGATTTAATGTATGGGTGTAGATAAAAGAAATAATAAAATACTCACTGGTCAAATGCAACATATGCTTCACTTGCACGATGATATTAACGCACACAGCATACAACAAGCTATCTGGACCCCTATCTCTGTTAGCATCAAAGTCGAAACTCCCACTGTCCATTTCGCCGATAGCGTACGTCAATGTTTTGAACAGAAACCTCACAAGCACGACATCTGGCGACAGGTTGGCGCAGTTCTCATTAACGCTTTGCACGTTGAGAGGATCCACGTTCGTCTTCACGTTGAAGAATATCGTCTGCGGCGCGATGGCGGTCGCTTTTAGCTCGTTTATTGACAGAAGTATCTCACTCTCTGGTATTAATATCAGAACTTTTCGCAGTAGTACCATTATGATGATGAGGTATCGCAGCTTCTGTTTCCGTGGTGTTGATACCTGAAAAATTATACATCTATACATATAAAAGAGAATGTATGTTTGTATGTTCCCTAATAACTCCTAAACTATTTGACCGATCTCAATGAAATCTTTTGTAATAGATTCGTTGAAGCTTAAGGAAAGTTTACATATAATATAATGTATATGGCAAAAAGGTGTATTGCCAAGTCAGCTAGTTGTGAATAAAGTAAGTATTACATAAATAGATAAACTTTATAAACTAACACGGCTTTGAACATTAATAGGAGTATATAATATTATACAGCAAGATATTTAACGTTTTTTTTATGACAATAAGGAACGAGACGAGCAGAACGTTCAGCTGATGCTAATTGATACGCCCTGCACATTACAATGCAGTGCCGCAAAGGATTCTAGATGACGACCCCTATAGCCGAATAGTTATAACCCTGACTAAAAAGCTTAGAAGCGGTAGGTGCAATCATTTATATGATGAATATGAATGTTTGTTTCCGAGTCATGGATGTTTAAATGTCTTTATGTATGTTTAAGTAAGTATATTGAATTAAATATATCGTTGTTTTGTTTCTATGCCTAGTTTCGGGCAAGATAATTTGTGTTGTGTGTCAATACTATTATTACTCTTGAAAAACCCTAAAACTCTGAGCGGCACTAAAATTGCGCTCGTAACCTTGAGACATAAGATGTTAAGTCTCATTTGCTGAATATTTTTTTAAACTCAAAATGTACATACATATATATACATAAAGAAATTTTAAAACTATTTTATTTAAATGTGTAACACTCCCATTAATCAACGAAAACACAATATACAAAGCCTTCAGCAGAAAAACAATATTTATGTATGAAGTTGACTAACACGCACTGGACCACCATCAAGTCCTGGTCGTCTTTAAGGTACAGACTGAAAAAGGCTTAAGAGTCATGACCGTTTTCACGCAAAAAATACATACAGTAGAAGCCGTAGCTGAAAGAATCCCGAGAATACCAATACTTGTACATTACACTCTTAAAACTTTTGAATTATAAACTACTAGCTGACCCGACAGACGTTGTTCTGTAGATAATAACAAAAACAAAATGTTTTATAGGAATTTGCCAATAATATTTCAAAACATCAAGAATTATTTCGTAATAAATGCTCCCTCTTGTTATAATGAAATTGTTTCACAGTGGAACTGTCAAACCGTGCGTCACTAAATTCTCTCATAGAAAGCATGTCCATACAAAACAAATATTGAAATAAAAATAATTATGGGTCCCAAATCGATATAAAAACTATCCTATCTCTCAAGTTGGACTAAACTTCACTCCATGAAGTAATCCCCATTTAAATCCGTTCATTAGTTTAGGAGTCCATCGCGGACAAACAACGTGTCACGTAATTTATACATATTAAGATAACAACTAAATATTAATGCGGTTTATAGAAACAAAAGTGCAAACAAAAAACTGTTCAGCTTAATAATTCCAACAAGACTGGGCTTAGTACTTATTTTCTTTTTTGTAAAAAGAAATATAAAACATAATAAAATGTTAGAAAGTTCGATAATTTAATAATAAATAAATTTCGTTTTTATTTTCAAGATTGCATATACATTTTAGTGGTTGAGACTTCTCAGTAAATTGTCTTAGGACAGTTGTATTGGGAATATCTCGCAACTTCCTTAGTATAATATACCTTACCATACTATTTGATAAACAATATAGAAATAAACAATAATGAATAAAAACCAAATTTTACAATCATCTTACAATTAAAACGAACTGTGTGTGAGTGTATGTGAGTATATATCTTATATCTTTAAACGAGCAATTCTTGTATATATATATATATAACGATTTTCATAAAATTAAGTATGCAGGGGATTTCGGGGGTGATAAATCGATCTAGCTAGGTTTCAATTTAAAAAAAATGGTTTTATCCATGTTTGAATGAGAAACAGCTACAATAACATTAGAATACAAAGGTAAATTTCGCCACTATATACAAGACTATTATAGCTCAGATGGGACATTGGGTGATCCGGAAAGCAGAAGACCCCGGTTCGAATCCAGATGTCCTCGAATCCAGATGTCCTATTAGATTTTTTTTGTTCAAGTTTTGTACATTCTCAAAAATCCGAGCAAGGCTCGGTCGTCCGGATATTATATATATATAATATATAATTACCCACAATTTTACAATATTTTTTCGAGACTTTTATCGCTATATCTATATCTTGCTAAATCAAAAACTAATGAGAAAAATGCATTTTTATTATAATATAACACAACCCGGTCCAAATAGGTAGTATAAAAAATATTCCTGACCTGTTCAGGCGGCGCCTTAAACAATATCTTTAATATCAGCTCAATCCGGCACTGCTCGAGCAACACGTCGCGATACACACAGTCGAGTAGCGACTCGAGCGCTCTCACGCCGAGCCCGTCAGCACTGTCGCATTCAATGGAGCGCTCGCTGAGCAGGTTGAGCAGTGTGTCGCACGCCAGCTCTGACCAGCGGTAATAGCTCTCCGGGTGCTCTTGAGACAGAGTCAGCACGCACGAAACCAACTCCTGAACCTGTGGAACAACAATAATATTACATTACTTTATTGATTACTGACTTTATTGTTTGTGTACAAGATGAAATAGCTAGTATATTGAAAATGAAATGCTCATGAAAAATTATGATGAGACAGTGGCTTTAAAAGGAATATATCCGGCTCGAAGGACCAGAAATTTACAGCCTGCAACAACAATTCAGATATAATTAGTGCTAGAAAATGATATTGCCAGCTATGCGAGACATTCACCCGATACGGCTAACGCCATCTAACACTCATTTATATTAAAATAATGAATAAGAATAAATCGTTAGATTTTTATTATGTTTACATTGTATAATTTGCGCGTAATTAATATATGGCAAACACGTACATAATTATAAAAATGAATGTAACTTCCGATTAACATGTTTATGCAAATAAAAAAACTTTTGAATAATCAACTGCCAGTTGCTACAAAGACTTGTGTAGCTCGGGTATGTTCCGTTTTACGTACCTTAGCTTGATGCATAGTTTTCTGCAGCATGTAGAAGAGAACTTCGCGTGTGGCCTGCAACTCTTGTTGCTGTGCCCTGCCCAGAACGCTAACACCTGCAAAGATGCAATAATGTTTTTTTTTTAAGATTTTTTAAGACTAGTCTAGCTAATATTTATAGTTCAAAAATCCAACTCCTTTATCATGACTGATCCTCTCATACATAACGCATACATCGTCCACATATCTGACAAATAGTGACAATATGCCAAGCGCGAACCAGTTACCCTCGGTTACTGTAATCATGTCATGCCGAGAACCAATCACGTAAATGACGTTGGTCGCATGTCAATGTAACTGACAAACCACATTCTAATATGGACCTAGGAGTGATAGTTTACTGTACTATGAATTAATTGTATAAATTTTTGGCGCTAATGATCAACTGTAATAGTTATTTATGCAACTGTTGTGTAATAAGGGGAATCAAAACACGAATGTGGGTTTATGATAAGTATCACATGATTGTTTTAATACCTAATTATCAACAGTTTATACAAGACTTTTTCTACACCCAGGATTTGAATCCTCTAAAATATTCTGAAACAGTTAGCTTATTGCCAACATTAAAACAGCCAGTCCTAGTAGTAACCTAATATCATCCATTACTGATTATATACAAATAAACTAAGTATAAATGAAAGAATTATTTATTTTAGTACTAATTTACATTTTGTATAGTGCAATTATTAAAATTCGCTTGAATGTTATGCTCTTTTGCAGCGTTTAAAATATCTGGCGGTGTGAAAATGAAATTTATACGGATACCACGCATCGAGCAATAAGAATGTGACTGTCTGTTGAGACTCTTTGCCCATGAAGGGATCGAAAAAAAACAAAGGAGTGTTGTTATGAAATTCAGTACAACATTACAACACTCGTTTGGATCATGTAATGGTTATTAGGACATTGGGTGTTTTAATGTTGGCAATAAGCTAACTGTTTCAGAATCTTTAATAGAAGATTTAAGTAAAGCATGGGTGTAGATAAATAGTATAACAAGACTGCTTCCATGTTTTATAAGCGTTCACTGCTCTTCACGCATTAATCCTTTCATACAAGCCGTTCGTCTCATAACATCATCAACACAATCCCGAAATACGTTTAATTTTAAAGTAATTCATACATAGCATACATATTATATATCTTACGGATGATATGCTTAAAAGCTAAAGATAAATCTGGTTATTCCAACACATAGTCATAAAAGATAGTTTGTACTCACCTCCCATACTGCTGAACACCTTGATCGCGACGGGCTCCAAACCCGCTATACACTCATCCAAGGCTCCCGATGCCATTAAGCCATCGCATAGTTGGATGAGCTAGAATATTCAATATTCGCAATAATAACTTAAAATTCAGAATTTGAAAAACACGGTTGAATAATTTTCCATTCCCAAAAGCGAAACGTACAATTCGCTACGTCGTACGGAAGTCGCCGTCGAAAAAAGATTTGATGACTTTAATTTTTGTTGCACTACAAGTGTTGTACATAAATAAGCTATTCTGTGGTTTGAATTGTTCCCAATTGTTTCGCTCTTAATATTGTTTAGTTAAAAAAATTTCGTGTGTAGTAATGTTTGTGGGAGGCTCCTTTGCACAGGGTGCCGGCTAGATTATGGGTCCTATTTCTGCCGCGAAGCAGTAATGTGTAAACATTACTGTGTTTCGGTATGAAGGGCGTTGTAGCTAGTGAAATTACTGAGCAAATGAGACTGAACATTTTATGTTTCAAGGTGACGAGCGCAATTGTAGTACCGCTCGGAATTTTTGTGCTTTTCAAGAATCCGGATCAGCTGAACGTCCCGATCGTCTCGTCCCGTATTTTCATAAAAAAAAAGAAAATAAAAATCATTAGAAATAAATAACATAGAGACATAATTATGGACATACCTTTGGTATTTCAATAATCTGCTTCGTGTGATGTTTAGAGGTGGAGAGTTGTACCAAAAACAACATGATACTGTTCACAAGGCCACAGCAGTTGCTGGAAAAAAAATATAATATTATTATCATCATCATCAGCCGGAAGACTTCCACTGCTGGAGAAAGGCCTGACAAAGACAAATATTATTATAAAAGGCATTTATTTTCTCAAAATTTATTCCTTTAGAATTCTTTTTGATGTCATTTCTGATAACTACTAGATACTACTACCGCTTCGGAAACAAATGGCGCTTTGAGAGAGAAGAAGCGGCGCAAGGAACTCTCCCAGCATCCTTTTTTGCGCTCTTTTCAATAAAAATATACAATATTGTACAGTCATTTCTATCGCTATAAAATAATCACAATCTAGTCCCAGGCTGTTCGATCATTTAGATATTCAGCAGTGGAGTAATAGGATTTACGACAGAGCCATTTTTTTTATAAAACATTTAAATTTATTTATAGATAATGCCTGAACAGTGGCTGGGACTTTAGTGTATACATTTACCCTTAAATTTATATACTAAGTTAATCACAATTTTACCTCAACGCCCACTAATATAATTTAAATGAATAATATGTAGTTAAGGTGTCTTTCGTATAGTTTGACATTAACAGTAAGAGCGTAACCAACACATGAGTTATTTAGTTTTAAGATAATAAATTTCTTATGTCAAGTCGCTGTGTGTGTGTGCATCATCAACGAATCATAAAAACGAGATGTCATAGTTTGTTTAGTAACGCGAGTCTATAAAGTAAGGGTCTCGGGTCCAAATCACGCTAGATACAAATATTTGTATCATGAATATCATTGTTTGTTTTCGAGAAGTGTATTTGTATAATATGTATTGTATTAAACATCATTCTCTAGCATCCATAGTACAGGTTGTGTTTAGTGTGAGACGAAATAAATTGTGCGTACAATAAATAAACGGTTTGCGCTCCGGGAGTACCGTCAGAAGTGAAAACTTGAAAATTAAAGTTGTGCATTTTTGAATATTTTGGAATGACTAGGAAATAATTTCACACGAATTGCTTTTTTATAAGCATAAAAGTACTAGCATTTATGTGGTTAAATATAATATTCATTTAGTACGCTATCGTACACAAAAATGACAATTACATAAACGTCTTACGATTTTTTGATCAGGCCACGTGTCCTGACGCGAGTTTAACATTTTTTACCCATCCCAAAAAAGTGCTCAACGCCGCTACATAAGTTTTCACTTCAAAAATGCGTCAAATACTAATGATTCTTTTTAACTACTATCTAATGCCCAAAACCTGCAATGTATACTGGTACACACAAAATACGTACTCATACCGCTCTATTAGCAATTTTTTTTTATGGAAGAGAGGGCAAAGGAGCATACCACACTCTCGTCACACACAAACACCTGAGGAGCCACAGGAGCGTTGCCGGCCTTAAAGGAAGGTGTACGCGTTTCTTTCGAAAGTATCCATGTCATATCGTCCTGGAAACACCGCACAGAGAAGCTCCGGCCAATATCATAGCACTGACTAGGGTAAGCTAAGCTCTTGCAACACCAGAGTTAATTATGCTCTCCATGATTTTGGAGAGAGCAGGGAGGTAATAGCAATAGGCCTGTAGATTACTGGGTCCGAAGCGTGTCCTTTATTTGGATCGGATGGACAAGGGTTGATTCCAAGAGTCCGAGACTACGCAGTTTGAGTAGGATTGCCGGAATAAACTCAGAGGCACACGTTCTGAGCACGATGGGAGAAATGCCATCCCGCCCGCTCGACTTCCTGACGTCCAACGAAAACAGAACTCGCCGAACAGTTTTCTGTCGGAATTGTACTTCAGGCATAGAGCTCTGACACCGCGTGTTTTTCCCTTGTCGTCAAGAGTGAAGTTGGAGGCAAAAAGAGGAGAAGAAGAGGAGATGGGAGGTGTCATTACTCATGTGCAGTAGCGGCAGGGACAGTTTTTATATAAGAGGGGGCAAACAGGTAAGAAGCTCACGGATAGGAAGTAGTGAAGAAACCGCCCATGGACATTTGCAACACCAGGGTTTAAGAGTTGCGTTGCCAGCCTTTAAGTATGCTCTAAGCTTAGAGTTCCGGATGATATTACAAATACACAAAAATAATCTGGTGGTGTGTACATACGGGATTTCATGCTGCTCCACAAGGTCGAGCTGCTTAATCAGGAACCCAATGAACACCTGGTCGCTGTCCAGCATGCAGTAGTTGACCCGCAGTGCTAGCAGCTGGCACAGCAGCTTCAGCACTTCGCACTGAAGAGCCGTATCGTTTTGTAATGTATATGTCTGCGGGATAATTATTTAAATACAGTTGAATGTAAATAAAACACTGTTTAGGATTTCACACCCAAAGAGTGACCATCCGTCGTCTTGCGTTACAACTTACCAGTGGGAGGTTCTTTTGCACAAGATGTCGGCTAGATTATGGGTACCACAACGGCGCAGAGAAGCCGTAATGTGTGAGCGTTATTATGTTCCGGTCTGAAGGGCGCCGTAGCTAGTGGAATTAGTTCAGTATTTTTGGGTTCTTTAAGAATCTTGAGCGGCACTGCATCGTAATGGGCAGCGCGTATCAATTACCATCAACTGAACGTTCTGCTCGTCTCGTCCCTTACTTTCATAAAAAATAATAATAAAAACAACTCGGATAATACTGTTTTAGCCAAAACAAAAAAAAAAATTTTTAAGAAAAGTGACAAGGTAATGACGACGTTCATTTGATGGTCAGTTATAAGTCCTACCCGCAGCTAGGATTCTTTAAAAATCCAAAATTCTAAGCAGCATTTCAATTGCGCTTAAAGACAATGACATACAAAGAAGAAAACGCTTAAAGACAAGACTTTGAGACAGAACATATTAAGCGTTCTGTCTCGCCAAAATCTGGCACGAGACTAATTTTGGCGAGACAACACGTCCTGAGGATGCCTCGTGTAGAGGCGAAACACGTGTCGAATTGTTTTAAAAACAAATATTAGCGGAATTAACACTAAAGAAAACTTAAATCATTTGTATAATTATGGATTTCCGCAAAGTAACGCCTAATTCAGTAAATTTTCTTAGAACATATTAAGTTTGATCAGCCCAGTAATGTCGACGGGAGAAGCGAAAGACTTACTGAAATTATACTTCAAATATAATTTCTAATGGTTATTACTCACATTCAAGGACTGTATCACAACGGGCTCAAAAAGCCTTATATATCGTTCCAACTCCCTTTTATTATTACTCCACTTCCGATCCGACCTGTTCTTCTGGAAGCTCTCCATGGCCATCAGGTAATCTCTCTCCTTGATCATCCGCGTATCCTCAATGACATGCTCAAAGCAATTTACCAACATCACATCATTAAAAAAATCCTTCTCAGTGTGTCTAATTGTTCCTCGATCTATACTCATATAATCTGCATATTGATTTATCATATTCGTACCGAACAGACATTTTAGTAACTGTGTGACCGAATACACAGTCTTGTCTGGACATAGTGGCATTATAGTTTTTAAGTAGTAGAGTATTTCTTCTGTAATCGGTCCGAATTCTCTTTCTGTTGACAGCTCCAATTGTATCGCGAGGGAATTCAAAACCGTTGATAGGAATCCATAAAATATGCTGCTTTTTGATTCCAGATTAATCTGTTAACAATAAAATACATTTAGAAGTAACATGTAATACATTAATGCTTTTGAAATTACAAGTTAAATAGGTCCAAAAAATATACAAATTACCCAGCCCCACACTAGGGCCCACTGACCTGTCTATATACCACTGCACAGGCTATTCCATAGGTTTGACAGCAAACTTTTTGTGCCCATTTGAAGCGCCACTCGCGAGCGTTGAGAGAACTAATTTTGACGTATAATACAAATTGTATTCTTGAAGTATAAATAACACGGAAAACGAACGAAATTAATTTCAAAATGCAAAAATACTTAAGAGTGTTGCACGTTCTTTCGCAGCCATTAGTATTATATGTCAAAATTTGTTCTCTGGACGCTCGCGAGTGGCGCTTCAAATAGGCACAAAAAAATTGATGTCAAACATATGGAACAGCCTGTCCAGTGCTATTTATATAGATCAGTGTCGTTCATCCTCCTAGATCTGAAAAACATACAGCAATAAAAAGTAAAACCAACCTTATAATTAGAGTACGTAGCTCTCAAATTGTCATACAGCTTCATATATATGGGCTCTGTATAGAAATGGCCTACGTAGTTAGCACGCAACAGACTGTTGCCCGGTTCGTTCAACTTCTTCTTCGGTATTTTATCATCAGCATCTCGAGACGTCGAATCTGAAATATATAATTACTGATAATGCGCCTTAAATTCTCCCAGAGGGCTTCTTTGCACAGAATGCCCACAAAATGTGGACAAAACAAAAATGTGTGTGAAGTAAAGGCGTCTATTTCTGTCGTCAAACAGTAATTTGCAAGGACCATTTGTTTTTTGCCGTTTAAGATTTTGGGTTTCTTTTTTATTATGAGCGGCACTGCATTGTAATGAATGTTTTATAAAAAGCGATCCAAACACAAAGGGAGACTACAATTAATACTTTTGCCAGCCAGCAACAAAGCTACAAGCAGGTGTTTTTTTTTTTAAAACGTGTGACACATAAAATGGCTAGGCCATCCACCAACTCGTGAATGGTTGATCCTTATGGTAACCCATTGGCCCACTGACCCAAGTGTCCTAATATCTATAAATATTAGCAATGCAAATAAATGAGGTAAACGGGTGAGGCGTGAATACTCTTTGGTCACGTAATGATCTAAATATATCATAATTTTTCAGGTAATAATGATGATTTTTAAAGATTCTGACCGAACCAAACATCAATACAAAAATTACGAAACACTTTCTTAATTGATTTAGACAATAGTAAGCATAATAAGTTTATAATTGTTCCTAGTATTATAAATACCAATTTTTTTTGAAGTGAAAATTTCTTTAGCGGCGATGAGCACTTTTCTTGGGACAAGTGGCCTGATCGAAAATTCGTAAGACTGTAGTAGAAATTATGAATGAAAGTTGATTTTTCTATGAGATAAACTTTTTAATGTTAAATAATTGTAATAGTTCTGAAGTGTTAAATTTTTTATGTAATATTTTATAATTGTCATTTTTGTGTGTGCGAATGCGACGAAATTATTCTCTAACCATTCCAAGATATTCTTTCTACAGTAACTATCTACACTATTAAATATTATTTTAATTATAATAATTTCTAACAAACCATGTGTCTTCCACCACTCCGAGCTCCCTGGTATTGGAATCCCGCTCGTATTCAGATGTACATTAGGGTTGATTTCCTCTATCAGATGCACGAGCAAATTGAGCATCTTTAGCGTCACCTGTTGAAACTTCTCGGCCAGCGATGCGACTGTCTCGCTCTCTAAGTGATGCCATTTCTCTCGCGGCTCACTCAAATCGGCGTCAAACATATCCCGATTCTTTTTGCTCTGCATTATGTTTTTAATTTCAACTGTGGAATAACATCATTTGCGAATTACGATTACAAGTCAGAAAAGGGAGCGATGGGTGGTCCATGCGTCAAATCGTGAACGGGTGCTGCTTGTGGTACCTGTTTGACGTGTTATCTTATATATAAAATTCTCGTGTCACAATGTTAGTAACCTTACTCCTCCGAAACGGCTTTACTGATTTTTACCAAATTTTATATGCATATTCAGTAGGTGAGTATTCTGAGAATCGGCTGCTATGTATTTTTCATCCCCCTAAATGTTAAGGGTGGTCAATAAATTTTTATTTTTATTTTTTGGACGTAATTTTTTGTAGTTTATGATACAGCCTTAAAAATACATACAACCAAAAAATTTCAACCTTCAACGATCAACCCCTATTTTTGTATCGCGATTTTTATATTATTCTGTTCCATCCACAAATCCGCTATAGGGTTGCAAGATGGCAATGGATCCATACTTACAATAATTGTAGTACGATAAATTTGGTAGGTCTGAGAATCGGTTGCATCTACTTTTTACACCCCAAAAATTTTTTTATTACTTTATATGGCATGGAATATATAAAAATGAATTGCTGTTCGTTAGTCTCGCTAAAACTCGAGAACGGCTGGACCGATTTGGCAAATTTAGGTCTTGAATTATTTGTGGAAGTCCAGAGAAGGTTTAAAAGGTGAATTAATTAAAAACAACAAATTTGTTTTTCCTTTGATGTGTCCATACATAATTTCTATGAGAGAATTTATTGACGCACGGTTTGACAGTTCTGCTGTGAAACAATTTCATTACGACAGCAGGGTGCATATTTTACGAAGTAATTTTTGATGTTATGATATATTATTGATAAATTCATATAATAACATTATTTTATTTATTATATACAGAACAGCGTCTGTCGGGTCAGCTAGTAGTTAATAAATCATTGTAATTGTTGGATGCAATTACTAATTATGACAGTCATGTTCACCTAGCATCCTTACACAAACAATGAATTCAAGCTCTAAATTCAAATTCAAATTCAAATATTTTTATTCAAAATAGGATTTATAATCACTTATTGAACGTCAAAATCTACCACCCATTCAAAAGAGACTGCCTCAGACCTGAGAAGAATGGGCGCAAGAAACTCAGCGGGCTTTTTTTTTTTTATATAAAATATGGATTACAATGTAATATCGTACAATAAACATTAATAATTAAAGAGCCTGAGGGTGTTCGCTTTAATCCCAGTCCGTGGTGTCATTAAGAAAATCGTTTATGCTATAATAACCTTTCCCACACAATAAAGACTGATGCATCCAATATACGATAATTTATATTTATATAGTATATTCTTTATTCCTTTTAATGATATAATTTATATTATTTAAACAAAACTCATATATTGGATGCAGCACCTTACAAACTAATATGTTATTTATATTACAGCCATTGTAAAATACTCTATTTGATTGAAAAGACTGGCTGTTGAGTTTATTGTATGTTCGTCTCGCGAGCTCAACTTTTTACGACCATATTATGGTACGACGTTTTCAAACTCAAACGGATTATACTTCGTTGCCATATTGTTGTTACTATTTCAAACTTATGTTAAATCTCACTGCACGTTTCATACTAAACTAAGGCACACTTTTACTTAGGCAATCCCGCCTCTTATTAGGTAGTATTTACATCCTCTTTGGTGAAAACGCGTTCTGCGAAATTCAAGAAACGTCGGGTGAAATAAAGTAATAGAAAAGGCCTAGTTATGCGTACCAAGAATAAGAGAACTACCACGAAAGTTTGATATTAGTGGAAAAGCAAACCGTTGTAAGAACTACATACCCGGATAGACCATGTGGCATAGATCCAACAGAGTGGTCCGGACAACGACACTAGTGTTGCAGCACTCCAGACTTGACAGGCAGTAAGAGAGGATCCCCTGAGTGCTGTACGCAGCCGGGTGCTTCCAAGGTGACCACCTGCGGCACACTGCTTGGAGGGCTTCTAGTGAACCTTGCTGAAATTATATACATTATATTATGAATAATACTGAAGTAACTTCGCATTGGCACAAGATTGTCCACAATTTGCTGTCAAAAGATCATGGGGTATTTTGGCAACATTACCCAACGCCTTCCCAGTAATTTAGACAAACTGATAGTCATAGCCAAGGTGGAGGGCAAAAGACCACGCGGACGGAAAATAAGGGACGAAACGAGCAGGACGTTCAGCTGATGGTAATTGATACGCCCTACCCATTACTATGCAGTGCCGCTCAGGATTCTTGAAATACCAAAAATTCTGAGCGGCACTACAATTGCGCTCGTCACCTTGAGACGTAAGATGTTAAGTCTCATTTGCCCAATAATTTCACTAGCTACGGCGCCCTTCAGACCGAAACGCAGTAATGTTTACAAATAATTGCTTCACGGCAGAAATAGTCGCCGTAGTGGTACCCATAATCTAGCCAGCTTCCTGTGCAAAGGAGCCTCCCACTGGTCGGGCCAGATCAAGATACTCACTGGCCTTCCACTTACAACCGCAATAAGGAAGGCCGAGGACCGAAAGGAGTGGAAGCGCTTTAGTGACCAACGTTACGAAAACTTTGAATTACGGACACGACCTTCAGAAATGAAGAATGCGACCAAGAAAACTTTTAAATAAAATACTATCGAAATAAGTTAAAGTTTTGGATATAAAAAGGGCTTACATACAATACAGTCACCTGATTGGTTCATGATCACCTCAGCTTCATACTACAAGGAATGTTTTACCAGGGGAATGACAAAAAGGGTTGCCGTAAAAAGCGTTAAATAAAAAACGTACATATGATTTCTCAAACTGATAAAACATTGGTACATGGCCAATGTAGAAAGAACAGGGTGCTCCGTGGTGAAAGTCAACTATTTGACATTTTGACAGTTGTGCAAGCTTTTTTGGAAGGTACCCATGTCGTATCGTCGCGGAAACACCGCACAAAGAACCTTGTGCGTGGAAGCAAGTTCCTTGAAAACCGAACTGTGGAGGAACGCCACAAATCCAGATGTCGGGGTTGATATCCTAATTGGTGGCACTTCGGCGGCAGAAATCAGGTGAAACAGACCTTCGGAACACTCCCCGTTATAAATGGGATAGAAGACACACAATGAAGCGATATCTGTACGCAATGCCAAGAGATCCAGCCGTTCACAAAGCACTGGGTCCCCGCCAATTCTCTACGTTACACGCGGTCAAATGGTTTGGAGCTGATACTGGAGTGCACCAAAACATTTTTTTTCACTTCACAAGAGCGTTACAAGAGCTTTAAGGAAGGTGTACGCGCTTTTTTTGAAGGTATCCATGTCGTATCGTCCCAGAAACACCGCACAAGGAAGTTCATTCCTCAGCTTTGTAGTACGTGAAAGAAAGCAGATGGTGGGGGTGGAATTCGGCGGCAGAAATCAGGTTAAACAGCTATTTGGAACACTCCCCGTGATAAATGCGGTAGAAGACACACAATGAAGCGACGTCTCTACGCAACGCCAAGTGATCCAGCCGTTCACAGAGCACTGGGTCCCCGAAAATTCGAGCTGCTCTGCGTTGCACGCGGTCAAATGGATCGAGCTGATACTGGGGTGCGCCAGACCAGAGATGACAGCAATACTCCATGTGTGGCCGGACCTGCGCTTTGTAGAGCGCTAGAATGTGGGCCGGCTTGAAGTATTGCCGTGCTCTATTAATGACGCCCAGCTTCTTCGAAGCCAATTTGGCTTTGCCCTCCAGATGGCCACGGAATTATATGTAATATAATATATTATTGGACATATTCCATCACCGTTGTTCTTCCAAATCTTAAGAAAGCTACGGAGGCGAGAATCCGAAACCCTATTTATTATACATCTTATGTATAGCATTTCCTTTGAATTAACGAAACCCTCCCTCACTTGATAAGAGTTCTGATTTTTCCGTAAAGTTATAAGCCCTAAGAATAAGGCTGAAATCTATAGAGCGTACTTGAGACTTGGCTCAGACTTTACTAACATAGCTGAGTGTGATTAAAGGCGAACTTGACATTAGCATTGGGCCACGTTAGCTTAAGGGCGCATTCACATGGAATACGGCAATGACAATTCGTCAAAAAACACGATACAGTACATAATAAATAAAATTACGTGTTCGTCATTTTTTACGAGTTATGAAGCGTGTGAACATTGGCATTCAAAAAGCACTGTTTCCGTCAAAAACAATGAATCATAAAAAAAACGATTCGACAAAACCACGCATTGTCCTCGGGTGGACAGGCTCTAAGCACAGCATAATTATTAATTTCAGATGTCAACTGAGCATAAAAATTTTAACAATAAAACAACCGACTTCAAAAAAGGAATACAGATAACATGCACTAAAAAGTATAAAAATAATTGCGTGTTTTTATGCAAACTTATTAATTAATCGAATCCTAGTAACATAGGGACCATATATTCGTTTTTTTGGAACACCAGCTTTCAAACAAAAAAAAAGAATTATCAAAATCAGTTCACCTGTCGAAAGTTCTGAGGTAACAAACATAAAAAAACATACCGATGAATTGAGAACCTCCTCTCCTTTTTTGAAGTTGGTTAACAACGAATTCAAAGATTATGCTTAGCTTACACTTAGCTAAGTTTTGCGTAAGTAAAGTCTGAGTACGCTCTACAGATCTCAGCCTAAGAAAATAATTTGTACGCAAACTTACCGTTAAGTATTCACATTTGGAAGCCATAATGTTGCCCACGAGCTCACCAACGATCAGCAACAGATTATCAGACTCCCGCAGCACATCTCCGCGCGTCATCTGTTCCGGCAGGTCGTGGTAGAAGAACATGTCCCTCACTAGCTCCACGGACAACTTGTCGTCGTTGAACGAGAACACGTCACTTGTCTGCGCGGCTGTTTCAGCCAGCATAGTTATTGGTGACGATCTCGGTGGCGGGAAAATAACTGGGATGATACTGGAATTAATTTATATAACTGTAGAAATCGTTCTATATTTACATACTATATATTTCGAAATCACGTTGACGTCTGGCATTCCACTAGCGAGCGATTTGCAAGAAATTTCTTGCCTCGTACAGCCACTTTGAAGAATCACCGACTACGGTTTTCCCGAACCGATAAGACTTAGGGACCTTCAAGAAAAGAACATACTCCCACCTTAAAGGCCGGCAATGTATTCTTTGACCCCTGTTGCTGTCCATGGGTAGATTTCCATAGTTGGTTGCCTCACCTCTCCCCATCCCGCGACCCTCTTGCTCGTTTTCCCCTCTATATAACATATATAGAGGGGAATCCCTGATGATGTTCATGTGTAGAGTATTCGTAGAAGTACAGATGAACATACGGATCAAATGATGGAAGTGACCACCCATATTGTCTTGCAACACCAGAAGAATTGTTCCTCGCTCAACATTTTGGATGTAGATGAAGGTGTATGCGCTTTTTGAATAACCCATGTCGTATTGTCCTGGAACCACTGCACAGGGAAGCATATTCCATAATTAGGTTGATAGAAGAAAATTTCACTAAATCCGCAGTGTGGACAAACGCCACACAGCCAGTTGGTGAAGATTGCTGTGTGCTATGGTGGTGGACCAAGTCAAATAGCTCTTCAAAACACTCCCCGTGATAAATGCAGTAGAAAACACACAATTTATCAAGGTCTCTACGTAATGCTAAAGTATTTGTGTGCATTACTATTGAAGGTACCAATGTCATATGGTCCTAAAAACCGAAGTAAAAAATTTCATGAGAACCGCACACATAGAATCTGATGAATGTGTGGTGGCAGAAATCTGTGGTTTGGCTCTTCAGAACACTCCTTCTCTTCTAGTAGAAAGATAGCAGTTAACCGAACCCTCCATACAATGACTATATGACTCACTTGGTGATGGCGAGCGCTGCGGCTGCCCTGACCTTCTGGTCCTGGTCGGCGAGCAGACTGTACAGAGTTGACATCACTTGGCTGCTTCTTCTCAAGTATTCTCTGCTCAGCATGAACAATCTAAAATCATACCGACAAATGTTTAATATTTTCTGCTGTAGACAGATTGATGTACTATTAGTGACAAGTGTCAATGTGTCAAAAGTTTCTCAACGCCTCAGCAGAAATATCGGGATCAAATTAATAAAATATATGTCGTCAGTACCCGCCATAAACATTACTATGTTTGAAGTTCCGCGATGATAAATGCTGAATAAATACAATTGTTTCGTTGTAAACAGCTTCTATTAATAATTCAACATAGCTTCATATGCTCTGACCTTTGAAACGGCAGCTTCTCGTAAAGCTTAATCAAGTTGACACGGCACAACCAGTACTTGTTCTTCTCAACAGCAACTAGAGCGTTCAAGATATCTTCTAGAAGGTTCCAATGTACGCTGTAGCTCAGCGTTCGTAGAAGCTGTGTCAACGCGGAGAGCGTGTGGTTCACCGCCGAGTGGATCTCGTCTGATAAGCCCTACAATAATTATCAAAAAAAAATAGTAATAATAATAAAGATACCAATTATAAATGTTAAAATTACACGTTTTAGTATTAGATCATTTATAGGCGTAGATAGAAGATGGACACTAGATTCGCTATCAGCGTTTGTAAATGAGATACCAATAGTCTGTTACGTTATAATATAATATTGACACACTTTTTACACAAATTATCTTGCCCCAAGTTAAGCATATACAGGCTATACAGGGTGTCCCAAGGTTATGGGACATGAAGGGAAAGTACCTTAAATATCGAAGATAGGCTATTTTACTGAAAGAAGACTTTGTTATTTTTAAAAGTTAGTAATTCTGCATTCCAATGCAAATAATTACAATGCAGTGCCGCTCAGAATTCTCAAAAAACCCAAAAATTCTGAGCGGCACTACAATTGCGCTCGTCACCTTGAGACATAAGTTGTTAAGCCTCATTTGCCCAGTAATTTCACTAGCTACAGCGCCCTTCAGACCGATACACAGTAATGTTTACACATAACTGCTTCACGGCAGAAATAGGCGCCGTTGTGGTACCCATAATCTAGCCGGCTTCCTGTGCAAAGGAGCCTCCCACTGGTATCTATCTTAATATCAAAATTCGGAGGGATTGTGATCCACAACTGTAGGTTTGTTTACTTGAAGTAGGGGCGCGCATATCATATAGGGAATTAGGCAGTGCCTACCTCGTTTTGAACCTAAATAAATATAGCACTAGTGTTAAAGCTAATTTAGTTTAATTTAGTCCGTTATTTTATAACCAAACTTCTGTTTAACACCCACTCGTAAAATTTTTCCTTACGCTAGACACTAAATACTTACGGTAAGCAATCTATTCATATTTCAAAGCTAAACTATGAATAGTTAGATCTGTGGATCTAGTTTATTAGAAAACGTGTGTGTCATCTTTATACACCTATGCACACACTCATTGCTCCAACTAATATATAAGTAGTTGCATTGCATAATAAAGGGGCTTATTATCGCAGTCAGAATTAATCATTTCAATATAAGAACCTCCAACATCGCATACGCCCATGACTTGAAGTAATCACCTACCATCAATTAGACCATAGGTTCTCAACGTGGGCGATAACGCCTCCTTGTGGGCGTTTGAGACTTTCGGGGGGGCAGTAGAAGACCCAGAGAAAATTAGGGGGCATTGAGAGCGCGCAGATGGGGCGTGGGTTGATTAAAAAATATAGTCTAAAAAGGCAAATAAATGCACGAAAATACCCTAGAAAAAAACATATTCTCAAAGTGGGCTGTGAGCAAAATAAGGTTGAGAAACTATGAATTATACCATAGATCAGCTCTCTGACTGCCATGAAAAAATAGTTAACTATTTTTATTTTATTTTTCTAAGTAGTTTTACGATAGATGGACGACAAAAAAGCATTGCAGATTTACGAACGATGCGTCAGAGGACAGTTAGCGGACAGTAACACCCATTTGGCGCAATTTCACATCATTCAAAAAAATAATAAAATTACCTTCAATAAAACATCCACAAGTTTCTCGACAGCTATCACCGAAGCCTCTTCCTTCGGCAGCAAACTATAATACCTCCATCGACTGTAATCCCCGTGCGCCGAATCCAACGCACCAATCAAATAATTCGCAAGACACACACGCACCAGCCCTCTCACTTGAGGGTCATTATGTCCCTCAAACAGCAACAGATCACTCATGTGCTGACTATCTTCGACCTCGTCAATCACTTTCACATCTACCCTCTCTTTCTTACCGTCATTCGATTCGCCAAAATGATCGAATTTCATGTCCAAATCGATACTAACGTCCCCGCTAATCGACATGGGACATCCCTGCTCATCAGTGTACGCAGTAAAGTTACTATTTGTCATGTTGCTGTCTGCAATCGATTTGCTATCGAGAATATTGCTCGGGACGTCCTTCGAGCTTTTGAGTTCGCTGTCTAGCGATTTCTCGAGTGATTTTGAGTCTTTTTTGTTTATGAGTAGGCCGTGACAGCTTTTTAATAAGTCTTGGCAGAGGGATTCTGTAATCGAGTCTTGGTAGCACACGTTGCGTTCTAAGATGTATTCGTGTATATTGTCGCGGTTGGATTCGGTGCCTTCCGATGAACCTAAACAAATAAAAATAGTTTAAAAAAACTAAAAAACACGCTTTGGTTGAAAAGATAATAATTGAAATTTAAAATGAACATCAATTCCTGCCTTATCGACGAAAGATGAAAAAATTATATAAATTAACAATAATGTTATTTTGCAAATTTATTTATTAAATGAATTAGTTACAAAATTTATTTATTGTCAGGGGTCCTCGATGTATCTACAAAGTTTGAACGAAATCTGGCCGTTTAAACTGGGTCAAAATCGCGCCCAAATGAGTCGGTTACAAACAAACATACATACAGATGATACTAATAAAAAGCGTGTAAAAAGGGATAAAGCTTTAACAAAAAATTAAGGCAAAAGGCAAAGTTTAATATTAAAGACAGCGTCAAACGTACTTTATAATAAATGATAATGTATAATAAAAAAAATAGCCTATTCCGTTTTATACCTTTTTACTCTTAATATTGATTTTCATCACATTCATCATGAGTTATAACACTAGAAATTAGGGATTGCTTTTAACTAACTCTAGTAGGCTTGATAAGATACATAATAGCTTTAAGGGTAGATGTATACACTTTTAAAATAAAGTCCCAGCCACTGTTCAGGCATTGTCTTTAAATAAATTTAAATGTTTTATTAAAAAAGGCTCTGTCGTAAGTCCTACTACTCCACAGCTGAATATCTAAGTGATCCAACAACCTGGGACTAGATTATGATTATTTTATAGCAATAGCAATGACAATACAATATTGTACATTTGATTAAAAAGAGCGAAAAAAAATGCTGGGTGTTTCTTACGCCGCTTCTTCTCTATCAGAGCGCCATTTGTTTCCGAAGCGGTAGTAGTGTCTAGTATATTAGAAATGACATCAAAAAGAATTCTAAAGGAATCCATTTTGAGAAAATAAATGCCTTTTATGGCTTTCAAACATAAATGACTTTCTTAATTATACCACAGATTATTGGGAATGTAGCGACCGCTCAGGCTAATAATAATAAATTTTACTATAGTACCATATCGTATTGTAGCGAAATTTTATTAAAACAAAGAAGTCAGCTGATTTCTTGCGCCCGTACTTCAAATCAAATCAAATCAAATCAAAATCAGTTTATTCAAGTAGGTCACGAAAATGACACTTGTGAATGTCTAAATAAAATAAAATATTTTTCTTATTGAATCTACCGCTTCTTCGCAAAGGGTTGAGCTAATGAGAAGAAGTAGCAAGAAACTCATTGCCACTCTTTTATATCAAGATTTACAGATCATTTCAATTACAATATAATATGTAAAATGATGCAACAAACACACTCAAACGTCAAATAGTCAATGTCTTACACGAGTAAGTCAAAAAAATAAATGTAAATTAATACAAAAGTTATTGAATATATATATATACACAATAACTTTTAAGAATCTGAAACCGAGTCCCCGGCAACAGGATCATCCTGCCACCACAAGCAGCGTCCGTTCACGAGCATGACGCATGAGCCAGCCATCGCCTCCCTCAACCATATTTTACTTCTCAGGTCTGAGGCATACTTTTTCGAATTGGTGGCAGTTTTTGACGTTCAATGTGTGATTTTAAATCCCTATTTTGAATAAAAATATTTTAAAGTAATTAGAATATTATATTGCATCGGTTCTTGATATGTGTGCAAGTTGGAACGTAATTAAATTAAATTATATAATGTATTCTGTATAATTTGCACGTGATAAATATGGCAAACATGTACTTTATAATATTTATGTAACATCAATCCAACATCTTTTGCTCTTAATAGTGATTTTCATTATTATAACACTAGAAATAAGGGATTGCTTGTAACTAATTCTAGTAAGCTTAATAGGTTACATAATAGGTTTAAGGGTAAATGTATACACTTCTATAATAAAGTACCAGCCGCTGTTTGCCACTGCAGGCACTATATATAAATAAATTTAAATGTTTTATAAAAAAATGGCTCTGTCGTAAATCCTATTACTCCACTGCTGAATATCTAAATGATCGGACAGCTTGGGACTAGATTTTGATTATTTTATAGCGATAGAAATGACTGTACAATATTGTATATTTTTTTTAAAAGAGCGCAAAAAAGAATGCTGGGAGAGTTTCTTGCGCCGCTTCTACTCTCTCAGAGCGCCATTTGTTACCGAAGCGGTAGTAGTATCTAGTAGTTATTAGAAATGACATCAAAAAGAATTCTAAAGGAATCAATTTTGAGAAAATAAATGCCTTTTATGCCTTTTTAAGCAAATTAAAACTTTGATTTTGACTTTGCAATACGAAGTTTTCATGTTGGCGCCATATTTCATTTGCTCATTTCGGAACGAACTTGTAACTGTCAGCGTCAATGTCAGTTGTCAAGTTTCTACTCCCCGCTTCCTCATCCCTCCTTCCGCTCCCCGTGCCCTCCCCCCCTACCTCGTCCTCACTTTCTCGTTGATGGATCATGCGCAGCACTCCGTGGCCCTCAACTCGACGACTACAGCGCAACCCGCGTAATCTCTTAAAGTAATGGCGGACGCGCCACCTAACTAACCTAATCAGTGATAAGTGACACAGAAGTACTAACGTAGAAGAAAGGATTCACATAAAGGCCAATTTGATTCCCCCGGGGGCTGCAGAGGAGTACCAGCTTTTTTCAGGTCAGTTCCCTCTGTCCCTGAATATCTTTCCTCACCAGCACACCCAGATACATACAGTGCTCCCAAATTAATAATGCGCATACAGATCTTCGCCACTTTTCGGCAACGGTCGTATTTCCCGACCGTCGGGAGACGATATCTATATAGAGTGGTAAAATGCATTACTTTTGCATAATTTAGTAGAATTATATTACAATAATAATAACATGACGGGTGTGTAATAGGAGCTCTATATAATTCCACATAGACTGAACACGTCCAGTCGGCACCAATACTTAAAGACGACTGACTGACCGGCTAGGGATGGCGATCTCAAATCGATTAATCGAAGAATAGATTCCTCGGACCAAATAAATCGATTTTTTTAATATATATGTCGAACTGAATCGATTCAGTGAATCGATATTTTACCCTTGAAAATCGACTTTAGATTTTTTCTGTTTTGGTAAAAAAAATTTTTAGAAATAGCTGAATGTACTCACAATATTACAGCATTGCCAGTTAAAGGTTTAATTACAAAAAGATACTCGCGAGATGGCGGTGTGCTTAGTTTTCGTCGCTTCTCTTTAGTAAAAAACTACTTTGGTAATCTTTGACTTTGTTGATTGATATTGCGTCATTGTTTTGTCGTGTTATTATTCATTCATTTGATTATATATATGCCTTGACTGGTTGATTGTTGTAATATACATACTGTGATTAGGGAAATCAATATTTATTTCTATGTAGTGTTTGTTACGGAATAATTGAGAGTGAGTAAAACGCTTTTTATTTTTTACTTTGATGCTATTTTTATAAGTTTGTTCTATTAGTTGCGATTGTTAAAACTAGTCGTGTATGTAAGTCATTTAAATTAGTTTACATATAAAATAATCACTTATGAGCATTGAAATAGCTATGTGGAATTCTTAATTAATAAAGTGTTCATATTTTACTATTACTTTATGTCCCTTCATCTGTATAACCTCAAATTGTTTATGTTGTTTACACTTTACAGACAAAATAATAAAGCTCTCGTTTTTTTTTAATCAACTGCCGATTTTACTCCAATTTTACCTTAATTAAGTGAAATCAGTTTAAGCAGAAAGAAACCTGCAGGCCTATTGCGTATCTCAGTTGACAGGTAATAGTGATGATCACTTGAGGAAGTGTACATCAGTTAGTTGTCAAACATCACTTTCCGTATTGACTTTCGTCAGTGGACAACTGTGATGACGTCATGGGCACCTTTAACTCTCTTAACTTTTTAATTTAACAAATACATTTAGAAAATAAATGTCTTCTTTTACATCTGATCTGATATTTTGATATGGTAATAAAAATAATTGTAATTATCGAATTCCCTGAACTAAAAATTCCTGATTTTACTGATAAGAGATCCCAGAGATTGTTTATTATGGTATCATTCTTGCTTTTCATAAAATGGATTTATATTTACATTGTAAATACAAATTTTTAAAAAAATCGATTTTTTGGAAATCGATTTTTTAGACCTCAATTTTTTATGAATCGATTTTACGGATTACGATTCGAATCGATTTAAAAACCGATCTTTTTTGGAAAGAATCGCCATCCCTATGACCGGCTACCACAGCCGACCGCCCGATTTGTTTTCGTATTGTGAACACATGATTTGACTCCTATTTCTTTCGCACAAGGTGCAAAGGCTCTTACGATTGAATGATTCGGGTGTTTCCGGGAATACGCCAATTAGCGAAGATCTGTATGCGCATTATTAATTTGGGAGCACTGTACATAATACATAGCTTGAGGTGAGATTCATATATAGTTACCAGAAAGGTTCAGCTTATTATCTGCTTCCTTGTCCAAATATATCGTTAACGCTTGTGGATACATCTGCAGGATGAAAGACAGACAGGACAGCGCACTGGCTTTCACTGACACGCGCACCGATCTGAAACGTTATTACATCATCTAAAGTCAAAGTCAAATAAGCTTTATTCAATTAGGCTTAAAATAAGCTATTTTGAATCGTCACTATAAATATATCTTTTAAATTGCTGAATCTACCATATGCTTGGAAAAAGTAGAGCATCAGATATATGAATCGTGTTCAAATTTAAAGGCGTTTTAAGTATCAAATCCTATATATAAAATTCTCGTGTCACGGTGTACGTAATTGAACTCCTCCGAAACGGCTCGACCGATTTTCGTGAATCTTTGCGTGCATATCGGATAGGGTGGAGAATCGGACAACATCTATTTTTCATCCCCCTAAATGTTAAGGTCCAATTCTTTTTTTTTTTGACAAAATTGTTTGTTTTTATTTTTTTATGATACAGTATAGGGTTGCAAGATGGCAACCGAATACAATGATTGTAGTAGGATATATTTGGTAGGTCTGAGAATCGGTTGCATCCCTAAATTTTTTTTTTAATTACTTTATATGGCAATACAAAGTTTGCTGTGTCAGCTAGTATTTTAAAAAAGTAATAAAGAATTAATTGTATAAATCTAATATTTATTGAAGTAGGCATTACATTGCGTAAATTCATAATTATCCAAATGTTTTCAGTTTTCTTTAGTGTTAATTGCGTAAATATTTGACTTTAAACAATTCGACACGTGTTTCGCCTCTACAAGAGGCATCCTCAAGAGATGTTGACTCGCCGAACTCTGGCACGAGATTAGCAGTCTCCTCAAGTCAAGCGTAAAGAAAACTCAAAACATTTGGATAAATCTAATATATAAAGCTCTCGTGTCGCTGTGTTTGTTATGATAAACACAATAATTGTTGAAGTTATACTTCTTTAGGCGCGTTATCAAAAAAATGATTAGAGTGATATTTTAAAGTACGCGCGCATCCCTGTAACACAAAAGTAACAGATTGAAGTTGGTTCCTAAAATTTTCTGATGTTTGCGTCATTTTTTTTTTTTGGTTTATTCGTCCATTATAAGGACAGGCAAAGGGTTCAAGCCCATACAGGCTTATTCATTATTTACTAATTAATTGTCAAAGCCATCTTTGCATGATTTTTACAAAACTGTTCTTTCAAAAAACGTAGAATAGCACGAGGAATATATCATTTCAACGATTCTTGCTTCGTTAGGCCCAAGAAGTATAACTGCTGTATGCGTGCATACATAAGTACACACACACTTTTAAGTAATATAATCCATCATAATCTTACAGCATGTATAATACTTGTTTATGTAAAATAAAACTTTTTAATTTTGGCACTGATCATTACCGTAAAAAGTTGTGAATTTGTTAACACCGACCAAATACATACTCTTCTACAGCTTGGTGGTCTACTTAAACTTGATATTGGCTGAATTTTAGTGGCCCTTCCACAGCAGCCATAATAGGAAGAATAGAAGTGTATAATAGTGTGTTTAAGTGTATATAGTGAAGTGTAACAGTTATTTATGCAACTGTTGTGTAATAAAGGGTATTCAAAAACGTATATGGGTGATAATAGTATCACATGAGTGTTTTAATACCTAATTATCAACAGTTGCATACAAGACTTTATCTACAGCCATAATATGAATCCTCTATAAAAGATTCTGGAACAGTTAGCTTACTGCTAACGAGTGTTGTAAAGAAATTCAGTACAACATTACAACACTCGTTTGGATGATGTAATGGTTACTAGGACATTGGGTGTTTTAATTTTGGCAATAAGCTAACTGTATTAGAATCTTTAATAGAGGATTTAAAGCATGGGTGTAGATAAAATAGTATAATTAAACTTACCTGTCAGAGATAACAGAACCTTTACACCCGGCGAGGAGGAACTTAGACACGATAAGTCGGGCGCAGTACTTGAGTATGACATCGTCGTCTGTGCACGATCCGATGTTTATCTGATGAAATAAACCTTTGAAATTATTATTATACTAGCAGCTGCCCGCGACTTCGTGCGCGTATAATTTCTGATTTCCTGTGAGATTATTTTCCTGCTGGAAGGGCAATCAATCGACAAAAGTCGCCGCCGCACTCCATACTTCATAACCTAAAGAGGTCGCAATTTACATTTTTTTTTATAGAATAAAGAGCTGACGGTTCTATTTTTTCCAAACTTCTCCGTAAACAAAATTTCAATTTACATGCTTATAAAGCCTCCACGCTTGTTGTGAAATAAAAAACAATTTCTGAAGAAAAAGTCAGACGTAATTCTGACTTTCTTATTATAATAATAATATCGAGTAGCATAATTTCTTAACCAGAAATTGTTGCTATATTTAAAATGCAGTTGGTAAAACTTCAACATTTCTTGTTCTTCTTTCGGGTTGAAGAAAAATCTGATGAACTGACTCTGTAGCACGCCACATACAACAAAATTCATTTCTGACATACTGGCTGGTTTCACAGTTTTTTTAATATGGACTAGCAGAACGTTCATCTGATGGTAATCGATACGCTCTGCAAATTACAATGCAGTGCCGCAACCTGAGCGACACTACAATTATGATCTTAAGTCTCATTTGCCCCGTAATTTCACTAGCTAAGGCGGCCTTCAGACCGAAACAAAATAATGCTTACACATTACTGCTTCACGGCAGAAATAGGCACCGTTGTAGTACCCATAATCTTGCCGGCATCCTGTAGAATGGAGCCTCTCACGGGTATTATATTATTATAATATTAAGAGATATCTCTCACCTTAAAATCAACATCTTTCGCGACAACATCCTGGTCAGCGTCATCGACAACATCTTCGTACTCTTGTAACCTCTGGCTCACTTCTTTCGCCAGTTGTTCAGTGTCCAATTGTAATCCATTATCACTATTCTGTGAATCTGGCGTCTGTTAACAAATTATGAAAAAGAAACATTATTTAATTGGTTCGCAAAAGTAACAAAATTGGGAAAACGTTCAAGAATGAAGGAAGAAAGAAGTAAGGCAGATTGCTCCAGCCAGAGTATATATTTCATCAATAGAGAATTGCACATGTTATTTTGTGTTAAAAATGCGACGATTTATGTGGGTCCAGAGGCAAAGCCAAAAACAAGAATAATTAAACTTTTCGCAATGTTTCATATACGAAAAAACTTACGCGTAATTTTAAAATGGGTAAACGGCTCTTTTTCAACCGCGAGCGCCACGATACTACTTTTCCCGCATGAGTAGTAATACAAAATATAAAACTTACAATCTTTACAACTCTGTGAACGACTATCTCCACGACCACGAACCATTTGTATGTGTAGCGATCCTCTACAATGTGGTGTTTAGGGAAACTTGTGTGGTGTTTAAAGATTGATACGATAGTGGTACTTTAAAAAAAAGTGTGTGTGTACGCACGCAAGAAGTTATAATTATTTGCCCTAATAAAGCAAAAATCCTTAAAATTATTTATTCCTCGTGCTATACTACGTTTACAGAAAGCACAATATTGTAAAAATCTTGCAACGATGCCTTTGACAATTAATTAGTAAATAACGAATACGGCTGTACGGGCTTGAAACCTTTGCCTGTCCTAATAATGGACGAAGACCAAAAAATCAAAAATATAAAATATAGTCAAGTCATAAAATATTAGTAACCAACTTCTCCCTGTGCGATCTTAAAATTTCACTCTCATCATATTTTCATAACGCGCCTAAAGAAGTATAACTTCAAAAACCTATAAACACGACAACAATCGTATCATTCATCTGGTGTTACACAACAGTATGGGCGGCGGTCAACACGTATCATTAGCAGCCATTCCCAATATACTATCTACAGATATAGATAAATTACTATCTTCTACTACCCAATATACCCAATAAGTCATTCTTATCGCCTTATATTCGGACGCGTGAGTTGCAGTTTCCACACAAACTTCTATCGCTGGTAAGTCGTCTCATTGACAGACAGCGTACACGGATAAGGTGATTTACTGTCGGTAAGTTTATTGGGACAGAAAAGTCAACGATAGTTACAATTTTTATCTCAAGTAAGAGACGTATGCAAGTTTGTCTTTTCCATAAAACTGTTCTAAGTGTAAGTGAAGTGTGGGGTATCTCCACAGAGCGGGTATTAAAACGATATTATCCACCAAAATAATGTGTCAATTGCAAACTATTTTCTCGTGCAGCGGTTCAAGGTCTTTACGATATTACTTAATTTATTTACATTACATTAATTAATGAGGTTACCTTAAAAAAATTCACTCATGTGATTCCTCTCGCAAATTATCGGTTGGCGGCGATCATAAACCACCAAGTGATCCGTATGCTCGTTTATAAGAAACGTCTGTGAGGCACTCAAGTCCTTCCCTCCCATCTGTGCCATCGTTTTCGAATTAATATGTACGTTTGTTCAGTGCCCCTTTTGGGAACATTGTGAAGAAATCTATATACATCTATGAAGAAAATTGAAAGGTCGATTGTCGACTAAAAAATCCAGATTAAAAAAGGCTTGAAGTCGCTGCCGTTCTCAAGTCAAATATGCGCACGAGTGTACGCAAGTTGCGGATTATAGCCCGTCAATATTTAAAATCACTGACCTGTATAAATACCACTGGACAGGCTGTTTCATATGTTTGACAGCAAAATTTTGGTGCCAACTTGAAGCGCCACTCGTGAGCTTCCAGAGAACTAATTTTGACGTATAATACAAATGGCTGCGAAGGAACGTACAATAATCTGAAGTATTTTTGCATTTTGAATTATTTTCGGTCGTTTTCCGTGTTATTTATACTTCAAGAATCAACGTAATTAAGTACACATTTTTTTTTGTAAATAGTTTCCCACCATCTATATAATATGATTTAGTACCGCAGACTTTCGCAACATGGCCAACAGCGCCAAAATGGCGAATATCAAACAGGCACAAAAGCACTTTGACAGCCGCCAGTCCAGTGGTACATAGTAGAGGTCAGTGTTTAAGATGGTCATTTGTCTTTTGCCACCTCAACAGTACCATACCTGTATATCTAGATCATCGACGAGAGGACTCTCATTCAGCCGCTGAACGCTGCCCAGCTGTAGCGCACCGCTTAAAGCCAGCTCTGGTTCGCGCCACTCTAAGCCAATGCTATTAATGGTACGACAGGATACGGCGCTCGAATAACCTGGAAAAGACACATACAAATTTATTATCATAAGGGGAGATGCCTCGTGCCAGAGTTTGGCGAATCAACATCTCCTGAGGATACCTCGTGTAGAGGTGAAACACGTGCCGAATTGTTTGAAGACAAAAATTAACACTCAAGAAAACAAACATTTAGAGATGTTTATATCCACAAATATCGGCTTTAAAGTAATCAAAACACAATTGTGGTAGATATAGAACAATCAAATGTTACAACTGTTTGATGCATTTTCCAACTTTTCAATGCTGATATGCGGCTGAAAGCAAAGCTGAGATGGTTTGGACATGTCGTGAAAATGAATGAAGAACGACTGACGAAGAAAGTGCATAAGGCCAGTGTGAATGAAAGTGTTGGAAGGGGTAGACCTAGGCGGTCGTTTCAAGATCAAGTCAGGGACGTCTTGAAAAAAGGCCAGGTCAAGAGTACCCTAAACCGGAGAGCACGTATGAAAGGAATTATGAAAGTGGACGAAGCGAAAGTATGTAAGGATCGTAGCAAGTGGAAAGAAGTGGTCTCTGCCTACCTCTACGGGAAAGAGGCGTGATTTTATGTATGTATGTATGTATGTATGTATGTATGTATGTATGTATGTATGTATGTTACTTACTAAAATTCCTACGATGCCCCTTGCCCTTCCTGCTATCCAAACACACAGCACTTGGGTGTTTGTCCAGCAGCCCTCTCCGGTGGTAGTTAGTGGCTCGAGAGAGAAGGACTGACAGACACTCCAGCACAGCATTCTGTATATTGTGCTGCTCTGTGGTCTCTATGTAGTGGATGCACAGCTGGTATATCTGGAATAATATTTTTATTTTCTGAGAAGGACGTTCAGCTGTTGGTAATTGATACGCCCTGCACATTACAATGCAGTGCCGCTCAGGTTTATTGAAAGACCCAAAAATTCTTAGCGGCACTACAACTGCGCTCGTCACCTTCAGACATAAGTTGTCAACTCTCATTTTCCCAGTAATTTTACTAGCTACGGTGCCCAACAAACCGAAACACAGTAATGCTTACACATTACTGATTCACAAATAGGCGCCGTTGTGGTACCCACAATATAGATGGCATCCGGTGCAAAGGAGCCTCCCACTGGTAATGTAAGGTAAATATATAAATAAGATATATAAAAATAAATATATAATTACGGTGCTACATTTTTGTTTTCAAGAATTCCTGAGTAGCATTATTGCATTTTATCAACGATAAAGACAAGGATTTAACAACGATACGTCACTCGAACGGTTGGCTCAATGGAAAGAGCGCACGCTCGGAACTCGAGAGGTCGCCGGTTCGACTCCCGCATCGTACATAAATGTTGTTTTCAAATTCAATTTGTGCAGTATTGCATTGTTAAAAGGATTTTTGTTAAATGCCTTTAGTGCTATTTTTTTAGTCAGCGCTTTTTGTCATCCTGCGATCACTGCGCAAAGAAGTGTAAAGAATCACATATTTTACTTGTACGTGCAAGAAAATTCGTCGAAAAATGCACTGTGGAAGAACAGGAATGTTGAGGATGATATTTTTTACTTTGTTACGTGTGGTGCGACGGTGGAATTTGGCGGCAGGTATCGGGCCAAACTTGTCTTCGGAATACTCCCCTAAATAAATGAGGTTAAAGACGCTCAATGAAGCGACGTCTCTATAGAAATGATCTGAAGGCCTACCATTAACTTTTAATAAGCGATGCGATTCCGATGCAGTTTAATTTAGGTACCTAAACTGAATCGCTAAAATTCGTACCATGAAGTGCCTTATACTAAATGGCGTTTGGATCGCTTAAGAAGAATGAACGAAAAAAATCCGTCTGTGGTCCGCGGTGTAAGAAAGAAATGACGCTCTACAGTCGTTGCACAAGTTTGTCTCTCTTACTCGTACCATATGCGTTGCGTTTCGTAACCTAAAATGATAATGATTTTAGCGTTTTTTTTGCGTAGAAAATTCAGAAAATACATTTTAAAATTGCGCTTTCTAGCGTCAAATTGTTGTTGAAATATTATCTCATGGTACGAATGAATAAACGAACTATATCAGTTTGCTATCAATTGACATCATTGCGATTTAATCAGTTGATTTGACGTCAACCTAAAATAGATAGCTCTAATCACGTCGTGATGCGAAATAGCAAAAATTTCATTTTAGGTTGTCAATTGAATCGCAATAAGAGTTCATGGTAGGCCCCCAGGGCTCTTCACAGAATAGTGGACCAGCGACAATTCGAGTAGTTGTTCGTAATGACAGTGGGGTGAGAGTGTGCAATTATATTAGCCTAGACTAGCTTCGGACCATTCGGAGGTCCTTCATCAGGGTGAGTGTAGTGGGTTCGTGGTAACGTCCCGTTTGTTAACGCGGATTTGTGCTCGTAGTGCGCGGCTTATTAATAACGTAACAATGTGTAACGAAAGGCTTAAGTAGTCTTAAGAAAATAATTAAGTAATTTGAATATCATCCCCCCCATGTGGATATGCGGCGTTCCTCCACAGTGTGGTTTCCACTTTCTTCCACCTAAAACTTACCTCCAAATAATCTTGCACAGAGAAAAGATCATTCTCGTACAGCTTCTCGAAATCGTTGATTTGTAGTATAGCTTTAATCACGCAAAACCAGCCAATGACAATTGCATCGTTCCTTTCCGATGGCCAAAGATTTTCTGTAAACAAATTAAATAACATGAAAACGAGTATAAATGCTCAAGATGTACAATTAATCACTGATTCAATCATTTTTGACGTTATAACTTCTTACGGGAAGGTAAACCGCTTCGTAACGTAGCGCGTTACGGCGCCAGTCTATCTGGCTTCCCTTTCTCTCATGGACACATAGGCGGGCTCCTCCTCTCTCACTCTAACCAATTGTTACTTTTACAGGATTACCTAATGATACTAATAATGTACATACACAAATTTCAAAATAAATCTAGAATTGTAACTATAAATACAATATATTATATACAATATATTTCATAATCTATATATAACCTTTCCTTGTTTCCTATTAATATACATAAAAAATATTAAGAAATAACCTAATATTTCTCAAGTGAAACAGTTTCAATATTAAATAGTTCAAATTTGATTAGTTTAAGTTTTCACTTCTGAAATTCATAAAATCAGTTTTTTCATGGAATAAGGGAGCAATTGAACCACTATCTTACCCATGCTAGTATATTGCAAGGTCAGTACCACAAGCATTACTTCTCAAAAGTAAGTAAAAATAAGAGATGATACTCATACATCTTAAGCTATATATTGATGGTAAAGCAAGCTATCACGGCAAGCACCTTCTAACGACCATCTATATCTAATATATAAAATTCTCGTGTCATGGTGTTAAACATTGAACTCCTCCGAAACGGCTTGACCGATTCTCATGAAATTTTGAGTGCATATTGGGTAGGTCTGAGAATCGGACAACATTTATTTTTCATCCCCCTAAATGTTGAAGGTGGTCGTCCACACGAATTTTTTTTGACATTTTTTTTGACATTTTTTTTAATTTGTTGGATTATGAGTCAGCATTAAAAAATACATACAACTTCAAATTTTCACCCGTCTACCATCAACAGTTACTTTTTTATCCCGATTTTAATATCGGCAATACAATGTTTGCTGGGTCAGCTAGTATATATATATATAAGAGATTTCCACGTATATAGTCACTCATCACGATATCTCTGGAACCATAAGAGCTAAAGACTTGAAATTTGGTAGGAATATTCTTTTCACCGAGCAGAGGTCAGCTAAGAACGGATTTTCCAAAATTCCATCCTCAAGAGTTTTTTTTTATTATGAACAGAACAACGTCTGTCGGGTCAGCTAGTTTATTATAAAGCCATCTTTAATAGTACCTAATGCAGGGTAAAATTTGTAAGCTGGATCACCATCCTTAATCTCATGTCCATCAAATTCGGGTCAGTAGTTTTAAATTTAGAACAAGGTGAATTTTTTTTTCACTTTTATTATACATTATATAATAAATTTAAAGGGCTGCAGTATATTGACTGTACAAAGGTAGCATAATCATTAGTCTTTTAATTGCAGACTTGTATAAATGACTGTATAAAATATAAACTGTCTCTATTTAAAAATGAAATTTAATTTTATAGTTAAAAAGCTAAACTAAATTTAAAAGACGAGAAGACCCTATAGAGTTTAATATTTAAAAAAAAATATTATTCCATCATCAACATCATTTCATCATGGAAGACGTCCAATGCTGGACAAAGGTCTCCTCCAAAGATCGCCATGACGATCGGTCCTGCGCTGCCCTCATCCAACCTATTCCGGCGAACTTGACCAGATCTTCGGTCCATCTTGTGGGGGCCTACCAACCCTACTTCTTTCCTTATGTAGTCGCCATTCGAGGACTTTACTGCCCCGATGTATGTTGTCACGTCTGTTAGTGGACAGTCGGTATAGGGTGTTCAGCTGTACTTCAGGGTGCTCACCCAAAAAAGTTGGCCAAGTAGCCACCTCATCTCGGTTATCCGAGCAACGGGCGCGGTGACCTGCAATTGAGCTGAAGTAGATGGTTCCGAAAGGTTCCTCGGCGGTTACACGTCAAACGTGGTGGAGGTAGCTTTACCGACACGGGGGCTATGGAGGAGGGGAGCTCACTGGGTATCAGTGCCCCTCCATTGGTGTCGGAGTCGTAGTGGCTTGGCGCAAATGGGATGTAGATCTTGATAACCGAAAGGTTGGTAAGTCCATGGGAAGGGAAATGCCCCAATGGAGATCTGTCCATCGAACTATGTGCCCTGCTCACTGCCTCTTTCAAATTGACTTTTTCACTTTCCAATTTGTGTTTAAATAATTCAGCACTATCATAGCCACGGCCGTGTCACAGATAATCCTGAGTCGGTGACCCATTTCCTGCACTGCACAGGAACTCTCCAATATTAAATCTATTACTATTTAAATACGTTGCTTTTTGGTTTGTTTTGTACTTTTATCTTTTTATATTAAGTGTATCCTGTGAGTGTTTTGTGAAATAAATGTTTTTCTTTCTTTCTTTCTTTAGCACTCGCCCCTTTGTAACCTCGCCTCACCGTGCCTAATTTGTCTCAGGGATTTTTAAAACCTTTAGACCCACCAAAAAAACTGCAGTTTTTGTTTTCTCTATTCTCGTTATGTGATCTGATGAAATTAAAATAATACAAGATAGAAGCCACAAACTGAGAGTTGAACAAAGCAAACACAATTTTATAACGAGGCGGTACTCGAACGGTTGGCTCAGTTGGCTAGAGCACCGGCACGGAACGCCGGAGGTCGTGGGTTCGAGTCCCGCATCGTTCATAAAATTTTGTTTTTCAAATTTTATATATATAATACAAGATGTGAATCTCGATTAAGATAAATTTTCTCGATATAAAAAACACAAAAGGAAACCGCTGCGTGACATTTTTACGGATTCACTAATAAACAACGTAATATTATTAATTTTACTAGCCTAGACTTTATATCACAAATTTGAAAAATTGTGGTGCGCGTAACTAAAACTAAAGCTTTTTTGTAAGTGGACAACTATACAGATATTTTTTTATTGAAAGCTAGCTGACCCGACAGACGTTGTTCTGTATATAATAAATAAAATAATGTTTTTTTATGAATTTGCCAATAATATATCATAAAATCAAGAATTGCTTCGTAAAAATGCACCCATTTGTTGTAATAAAATTGTTTCACAGCATAACTGTCAAACCGTTGCGTCAATAAATTCGACGGGGTACGCATCAAAGAAAAAACAAATTTGTTGTTTCTATTTAATTCCGAGCATTTTCCTATTTATACACCTTTTAAACCTTCCCTGTACTTCCACAAATAATTCAAGACCAAAATTAGCCAAATCTGTCTAGCCGTTCTCGAGTTTTAGCGAGACTAACGAACAGCAATTCATTTTTATATACATAGATAAGGGACGAGACGAGCAGGACCTTCAGCTGGATGCAAATTGATCTGTCATGCCGATTATAACGCAGTGCCGCTCAGGATTCTTGAAAAACCTCAAAATTCTGAGCGGCACTTCATAATAAGATGTTTCACGACAGAAATAGCCGCCGTTGTGGTACCCATAATTCAGCCGGCATTCTGTGCAAAGTAGCCTGGTAAATATGCTAAATGTTCACTTCAATGTATGCCTAACGTAACTTCTAAACTCACCAAATACTTTCTCTAATATATTTGTCAGCAATGGTTCTCTATGTGACACGAGATGAGCTATGCATGTCCCAATGCCGCGTCGAATTGATGCCTCTGTCACTTCTATATGCGATAACAGTGCCTTTGTAAGCTCTGAAAAAAAAAAAAAAACAATATTTTAATTATGTAATTATAAGGTTGACATATTTCTAGCCACTTGAAATGGTATAACATTTCAAGTGGCTAGAAATAGCGGTGGTACATCTCTTTTGTTACGAAGACGGGTTAAAGGAAACATAATTCCAGGCTGTTCCAACACGTAGTAGTAAAAAGCACATAGTTAAGAACATGAATAAGCACAAGACATATTTAAATGTTTTTTTAATATATCACAGCGCACTTTAACATTTAAAAAATGAAAAAGAATTAATTATGCATGAAATAATTTCTAAATTAGTTTTTTTTAGGTTTATAATATATAGAATATATACAACTGAAAAGCATACATTATTTATATATGCTAACTTGGATGTTAGTTGTTGTACATGCACACGCAATTGCCTAAGGAATCAAGTAATACTGGAAGCAGCCGGTCACAGGTCCTCGCTACCAAGCCATCAAGGAAGCTAAGCTGCTCCTAGACAACTATCAACGTAAGCGCGCCAAAAAATGCATAAGCTTGGACAGGAGACAACTGAGAGCTCTCACAGGGTTCCTCTCAGGCCACTGCAAGCTGAATGGGCACCTAGCCAGAATGGTCTGAGTGAATCAAACCTGTGCAGATTCTTCTGTGAAGACGCTGAAGACCCCATACACATCCTTATGGAATGAGAGGCCATTGCCAGAATCAGGCTGGGGTGTCTTAAAACACCTTCACTCAAAGCAGAGAACATGCCCTGCCTGGACCCTCTGAGGATCCTACACTTCTTAAAAGTCTTGAGAACATAATTTAAATCCCGGCACATGTTTCATAATCAGTAACCTCGATATTTCCACAGCTCATTTGTTGTTTAGACATGGGAAGTCGAGGGAAGGCGCGCTAGCGCAGCACAATAGATCCTAGGATTTAAGTGCATCTTAATCCTCCACTCTTAATAATAATAATAGTTGTTGTACATACATACAATTTAGCATTTATGCCTGTGTAAGATATATATCTTACAGAATAAGTTCTCAGAAACCTGTCATATTTGAAGTAATCTTTTTTTCTCTCTCATGATACATTTGTAATTGAAAACAGAACCCAAAACCATTACCAGAAATTTCTTCGTCTGTTGTGTATTCAGCCAAAGCCTTCAGTATCCTTGGCAGATTATTTTCCAAAGCTCCAATAATAAGGGGCACCTCATTGGTCTGCCGGACAATTTGACTCAGTTTCGGGAATAAACTTTGGGCCTGTGACCTGATCTTTCCAATGCCAGGCCTTAACCAACAGTCCCTCAGGCAAATACGGGATAATGTTGCTCTTATCCATCTGAGGAATAGAAAGAGATGAATAGAATTTTGGTCAATATTGTACAAATCCACAGAAAAACAGTACAAGAGAAAAATATCAATAGAATTATTCTATACAATACAAATAAATGAGCAACCTTCACTGGTATAACATTAAACAATATGTTATGTTTTTAAAGTGATAACCCTCACTTATAGGATTAATACACAAATAAAATTTGAAAAACAAAATTTTATGAACGATGCGGTACTCGAACCCACGACCTCCGGCGTTCCGTACCTCAATTGGCTAGAGCACCAGCACGGAACTGGCTGAGTTGGTTAGAGCACCGGCACGGAACCCCGGAGGTCGTCGGTTCCAATCCCGCATCGTTCATAAAATTTTGTTTTTCATTTTTTTTTGTGTATTAATCCTATAAGTGAGGTTATCACTTTAAAAATATAACAAATTGTTTAGATTTACAAGAGCGACAAAATTACAAATGCTTCAATATAATTGTTATTTATGTTAGACTAAGCAACTTTTGCTGAATCATATATATCATTTGCCATATCTATTCAAATGTTCAGTCTATTCTTAAACTGATTAACAGATTTTGATTAAACCACATCCTTGGGCAATCTATTCCATAAATGAACAACTCTGTTGGTCAGGAAGTGTTTTAATGGATTTGATGATACTAATTGATATTCTAGCTTCATATCATGTCCCCTCAGTCTAGGATTGCTCTTTCTTGGAAACATGCTCTCAAAATTTTGTACATTACAATAATTATTTAGATTTTATATGCAGTGAGGAATCTTGATTGCCTCTCCAAAGTAAAGAGACCCTACTGTACGTGACAGATATGGTAATAAGACAAAAAGTAAATAAAAAAAAAAGACATTCCATTAAATTGTGCTGAGTGGCAAGTGCACCTAAAAAATTTTTATTACTTAATCAATTCTGTGGGAGGCTCATTTGCATGGGATGCCGGCTAGATTATGTGTACCACAACGGCGCATTTATCTGGCGTGAAGCAGTAATGTGTAAGAATTATTTATTATAAGTGTTTCGGTCTGAAAGGCTCCTTAGTTACTGCAATTACTAGGCAAATGAGATTTAACATCTTAAGTCTCGAGGTGTTAACTAATCAATTGTAGGATATATCTGTTTGTTAATTGGAACTTAAAACTTTAAAATAAAAATTATATTTACCTTGCATTTTTTGTGACATCAATTTGATTCAGAAATATTGCATTTGTTTTGTATGAATTGAAGGCAAAACCGCCTACAACTATTCTGTTTAAAGCTTCATCTCCTACCAACCTTACTTCAGCCTGAAATTTTTTGAAAATTTACGTAAACCTCATAAAGTATATTCCAGTTTATTTACCAGTGGGAGGCTCCTATGCACAGTAAACATTACTGTGTTCCGGTCTGAAGGAGGAGAATTAACTTATGATATCTCAAAGTGACAAGCGAAATTGTAGTGCCCCTCAGAATTTTTAGCTTTTTCAAGAAGCCTGAGTGACACTGCATTGTAATGGGCAAGGCGTGCAAATTAACATCAGCTGAACATCCTGTTTCTTGTCCCTTATTTTCATAAAAAAAAAACATAAACGATATACATATACATATATTAATCCTTAACAAAGTATACTATGTTATAATTATTAAGGAATCTTTACCAAACTATTACATGTGAAACAATCAACCATAGTGGAAAATAAAATAAATCTCATTTAAGATATGCTTAGATACATATTATCAGCTTTAAATATATATCTACTAGCTGCCTCAACAGACGTTGTTCTGTAGATAATAAAAAAAAATACTGTTTTATAGGAATTTGCCAATAATATTTCAAAACATCAAGAATTATTTCGTAAAAAATGCTCCCTGTATTTATAACTAGCTGACCCGGCAAACGTTGTTTTGCCATATAAAGTCTAATTCACGCGATAGTTTTATATGTAATAAAATATTGTCTATATTATAGCCTGTACATCATTTTGTTCTATTGTCAATAGTTTTTGCAGCGCACGCAAAAATAGGTTTTCGATTTTATTAATGAATGAATAATAATGAATAGCCTAAAAAAAAAAACATGGCCTATAGCCTTCCTCGATAAATGGACTACCCAACACTGAAAGAATCATTCAAATCGGACCAGTAGTACCAGAGATTAGCGCGTTCAATCAAACAAACAAACAAACAAACACTGCAGCTTTATATATTAGTATAAATGAAATTGTTTCACAGCGGATCTGTCAAACCGTGCGTCACTAAATTCTCTCATAGAAAATATGTCCATACAAAACAAATATTGAAAATAAAAATAATTATGGGCCCCAAATCGAAATAAAAACTATCCTATCTCTCAAGGTGGACCAAACTGCACCCCATGGAGTAATCCCCATTAAAATCCGTTCATTCGTTTAGGAGTCCATCGCGGACAAACAACCTGTCACATAATTTACATATATTAAGACTAGCTGACCAGACAGACGTTGTTCTGTACATAATAAATAAAATACCGTTTTTGATGAATTTGTCAATAATTTTTCATTGTAACATAATAATATGCTCCTTGTTGTTATAATGAAATTGTTTCACAGCAGAACTGTCAAACCGCGCGTCAAAAATACTCGCACAGAAAATATGTCCAAACAAAACAAATATTGAAAATAAATATAATTATGGGTCCCAAATCGAAATAAAAACTATCCTATCTCTCAAGTTGGCTAAACTGCACTCCATGAAGTAATCCCCATTGAAATCCGTTCATTAGTTTAGGAGTCCATTGAGGACAAACAACCTGTCACATAATTTATATATATTAAGATTTAGTAGATGTTTTACTAAAATATACTCATAGAAGTAGAAGAACAAACTGTATAGTGTATGTGCTGTGTTAGTCTAGGGCAGATTGCAATTACAGTATTACTCTATAGAAGTTATGCAATCTTTTATGGAAGATGAGAACAAGAGTATGGTCCTGATGTATCAATTGATGACTGGTGGTGATCATTCTTTTTCATATCCACATTCTCTTGCAACACCAGAGGAATCAAAGAGTCAATAGAAGACACAAGTTGTTTTGGCACTGGTCAACGATATTCCAAGAGATACCTGCATGGCCAGTGTAAACAGCATCTCCAGTAATGTCATCTGCATAGCAATACATATATTGTAGGAGACAGTGTAGGAAATAGCACACAGCCTTGGGGAACTCCAGTGTTCACGGGCGTCGGTTTCAAGCAAGAACTTTTTTTTTTTTTTTAATATTGACACACTTTTTACACAAATTATCTGGTCCCAAGTTAAGCATGTATAGCCTGTGTTATGGGTTACAAGACAACAATATATTTAATACAATATACTTACTTAAACATACATAAATTCATATAAACATACATAAATACATTTAAACATCCATGACTCGGAAACAAACATCCATATTCATCATATAAATGCTTGCACCTACCGGGATTCGAACCCGGGACCTCTAGCTTAGTAGGTAAGATCGCTAACCACTCGGCTATACAGGTCGTCAAAAGGTTGACTACGACCTGTACGCCCAGGGGGCAAGCTGATGGTCCACTTGCATAAGCTCTCAGGAAGCCCAAATGATGGAAGTTTTGAGAGAAGCACCTTGTGCTGTACACAATCGCGATCATTTACTATATCCAGACTAATTGCCAGGCCTTCTCCCTTGCTTTCTATAGCCGATGCCTATTTTTAATTTGCTAGGTATAACAAAAGACTGGTGCCACGACCTGCAATAACGAAAGCCGTACTGTCTGTTGTTGATCAACTGGTCAAATTCAAAAAGTATACCAAGTATATTTGCTCAAAGTATAGAGCCATATATGCCCAGAGCTAGCACTTAATAATACCCTCCATGATTTTGTAGAGCAGCGATCCAAACTGTATCCTTTTTTGGGATTGGAAGGACAAGGGTATGACTATCAATGAGACTGGGACTACATCCCTTGAATTTAAGTTTCAGTTGGATTGGAATCAAATGGGTTATTTGCAGCCAATCAATGGTAAGCTTACCAATCACTAGCATTCATTGTTATGTATGCTTCTTACACCAGTCATGCCAACATCCTCAACAAAAACTGGAACAAATATGTCTTAAAATAAGACTGTGTTATGCAGTCTCAGAATGGGGTTTAACTTAGTCTAGTGTTACCCTAATATGGCACTGGTTTTGGGTGGTAAAAAACTCCCTTTGTTGCACTTACAGGAAATTGAGTTCATCGGAGGAAAGGGGTGGGAGTTAAGTGAGACCAGGCTACAATTCAAGCCACCAACTGCAATTAGATAAAACACTTGTCATGGAGCACTGTACATACATATATACAGATGTGGGGTAATTTCTCTCTCTTTCTCTGCTACCTTATCACATATATCATCGGGAGTGTGCAGATAAGGTCTTCAGTTTGATAACAGTAACCAATTTTTACCACCAAGCATTACATCAAAATCACATGCATTGTTGACCTTTGGTATTGCAGATGGGCATTGGTGGCAAGTAGACGGCTTTAGACTGTACAATTATTTTTATTTTAGAGAGGGCATTCACTAATGTTGTAGCAAGATGGTGTTGTTCTTCAGCAAATTTTTTGGTGTTTTTCAACTGAGATGGTATTTGTACTTTTATCATTACATAGTAGATGTGTTCGTTATATTAGATAACTGATAAAATAACTAATATTTATTTATAATCACATAACATATTATTTATTAAAACTGGCAAATTTTATTTAATATTTACATCCAGAATGTGATATGCAATTTTTGTCACCTGCCAAGTTATGCTCTAAGAGGACTTCAGAATAACCATATTCAAATGATAGGCCAGTTGTAATAGGAAATATAAAAGGCAATTGAATATACATATTATGTTTTGATGATGATGTTATTGGATACGCTGGAAAAGACTGGCTAATATTGGGCAAAGACCGAATAGTGTGGAAAAAAATGGAGGAGGCCTTTACCCAAAGAGGGGCCCATACTACTAATTAAACATTTATTATTAAATAGAAAAAAAATATACTAACATAAAACTATTCTCTTTTTAAGCTCTTATAATATTAGGCTTAAGTTAAGCTAAGTTTACTAACAATAATTATAAGTTTGTTTTAATTTTTAAATTTAGCTTAACTTAATTATGTAATTTGGTATGGGAATAAAAGGCTTTTTTATTTATTTTATTATATTTTATATTTTGTTTGGATATGCAACATGTTAGATTATTTTTTAAATGTATCAGTGCAGTTATAAGCCTCTTGCGGCATATGTGACATTGCATATCACATATTTTGATTAATGATTATTTGTGTTTGTGAGTGATTGGTAATATTTAATAGTTTAGTTTAAATGAATTTCAGTTAATCAGAGTACCGTAACTAGAACATTTATGCGTAAATAAAATCTATATAATATATTTTATCATAAATAATAATTTTAGTTAGTCCTAAGCATATAAAAGTGTGAAACAAGTTCAGTTTTTTAAATTAAGTAATAAACAATTAAAACTATCACAAAGCAATAATATAAAGGATTATATTAAACAGCACATGATACTTTAATTCTGCAACAATACTTAAAACATGTCATTCTATTTGTAGAATGGCAACGAACAAAGCAACTTATATATTATAGACCAAAAAATAATCAGTGTTTTAAAAGTAGCATATTATTATAACACGAGTTTAATATATAACCATTGTGAGCACTTTTAGTAGATAGAGCAGCTTAATATCATGTGACTGTGTCACTTGTTCCCATACAAATAGTATCAAAATACTTACACTTTCATGGCTTGACAACTTAAGTAATATTGGTATGGCTGAGCTCAACAAGTTAGAATAATGCCTTGCATAATTGGGCCGTGTACCAAGAGCTCCAAGGCATCGACCCAATGTTCCTGCAACTGCTTGCAGTTCATGCCCTCTGCAATAAGTTAGTTCTTATGTGATGAAACTTCTTCATATAAACCTATTTTTAGTTTAGACTATAAACTTGACAAGGTACTGATTGAGAAACTTGTACTACCATTATAACTTGTAGTTTAATTACAAAATGGAAATTAGCAGGTAAAAACAATATTAGTTTATTTTGCAGATTCAAATAATATAAGTTTGTGCATATAAAAACTTATCCTTCTACGATGTTTAAATTTGTTCATTCTACTGTTATTAATACTAATTGACTTGTTTACCTATTAATTATTTTTAAGCAGTTCGTAGCCGTACTTACTTGGACAATCCTTCATAATTTTTTAAATATTCTAATGACTTCTCTGCTTTTTTTAACACATTCATTCTTAACTTTAAATATTGCTGAGGTAAAATATTACAATCATTTTTCGTACTTCGTACTAGCGATTATTATGTTTTTTTAGTTAGCTTAAAAATGATTAAAAACAATATTTATTTTTCACAATTTTTTTTTAAATTTATTTCATGACCATGGATGCTAGGTCTTAGTCAAACATATACTTTTTTTATTTTATTACATGCTCATGGATACAAGTCCTTTAGGTACAGAAAATAATCAACATAACAGAAACTAGTTTAAGTTTTGTGTGTTGATTATTGAAAGGGTATAATCACCCTTCAATGCTTTGTTATTTGAGTCATATACAATAGTATTTTAACGTTTCAGTTTAAATAAATAAAATTAAAATAATAGTTCCAACGAAATAAAAATATTTTTTTATTTTTCAATTTCTTTTCTTAGACAACCTTAACTTTTAAAGAGACCACAAATTTTAGGCAGAGTTTTAGTTTGCAAATGAAATAAGGTAACCTTCTCACGGACGTGGGGCCATACCATAAACATAAACAAAGTGGTATGTGGCAGGTATCATACCATCCTTTTTAATTCTATCCTGCGGAGCTTTTAAACACTCATGTAGTTTCACAGTGTAGGTACTTAAGTAGGTACCTAGTTATTTCATCACTAGTACCTTCAAAACAGCCCAGGTATATCACACATGATACAGGTAGAAGTAGGTAGGTAGGTTTTGCAGCAGGTGTATGCACACTAGAGCGAACCACACAGGAGCGAATAATACATAAACATGCACGTGGCATATGTTTATGTATTTCACATAAAATTATAATAAGTTACTTCCAACGTAACAAATAAAAATAAGGAACTACATAACATTATATAGTTTCACGTCTGTATTTCTGAATTCGGGTCAGGCAGTGTTTTTTCGCCCACTGTGGTTAATTCCCACGAAATAGAGGGCGAGCATCCACATTTCTAAGCTCCGGGCTACTCTTCAGATATTTCTCACGAAAAACCCATTAACCATGCCCAGCCAGGGAATGGAATACCTACCTACCTATTATTATTACGAGGATAGTCAAAGATATCGATTTTTGACTAAATTTACCCGTGAAGAACGATTTCTTAATAAGAGCCTATTAGAATTATCTTTTTTGGGTAATAAATTTTTTTATGTTAAGAAGGAACGAGATGAGCTGTACGTTCAGCATATACAATGCAGTGTCGCTCAAGAGTTTTGAAAAACCCAAAAATGCTGACCGGTATTACAATTGCGCTCGTCACCTTGAGACATAAGATGGTTAGTCTTATTTGTCCAGTACACTAGCTACGGCGCCCTTCAAACCGAAACACAATAATGCTTACACACTTCAGTGCAGAAAAAGGTGCCGTTGTGGTACCCATAATCTAGCCGGATTCCTGTGCAAATTTGTAATTTTTTTTTCAACTACATCCTACATTGGAGCTTAGCTAATAACTTATCAAAAATATAAAATCATTTAAGGTTTTACCATAACAAATAGATCTTAAATAAAAATTGTGCAGTGTGAATATGCCTTAGGAGCTGTCGGCGCTTAATAATGATACATTAATGCGTGATTGTAATTGTATAATGTCTTTCTCACATTATCTACTCACAGAGCAGTAAATATCGTGATTCTAAGAATATTTCGCAGACAGGCCGATCTTTTTAACCTACATGTATAACATAGTTTCATAATTAGATTTGAATTAGCTATCTTTATAGGGTAACACATAACCGAAGTAAACACAAAATTGGAATGATTTTAAGTGTTGATGAATAGTAGGCATTTTACTATTATCTGATATTATGTCACATCTACATTAGGATACTAAGTTCAACCCCAAAACTATATCATATTTACTAATTCCATGGTTTAAACATACGCATTTCACGAATACAAATGTAAGCGATATACCAAGCCATTCGTCACATATCCGGTTTGCGTAGAGGCCAGCTCACAGAACACTATTATTCTCTCACATCTCATCTCTCCGGTTATTCTTTTCCGATACCAAATCGGAAAAGAATAACCGGATAAAAATATTTATAAAAGTTACACTATATTTTCTACAAATGATTTAAGTTTTCTTTAGTGTTAATTCCGCCAGTATTTGTTTTTAAAAAAATTCGACACGTGTTTCGCCTCTACACGAGGCATCCTCAGGACGTGTTGTCTCGCCAAAATCTGGCACGAGGCACGTGTCGAATTGTTTTAAAAACAAATATTGGCGGAATTAACACTAAAGAAAACTTAAATCATTTGTATAATTATGGATTTCCGCAAAGTAACGCCTAATTCAATAAATTTACTATATTTTCTGTAAATATTGACAATACATGCCGCTAACGGTTTGTAAAGGCCTTTGCCGACTGGCAAACAGATCTAGGAAAGATAACCAAGCAACAAATATTAGTTTAAATTTATTCATATCTATTAAGTTTAAGATTTTAATGCTAATCCTTTACATAAGTTTAAAAATTTATTGCATTAAGAGATCTGAATAAAAGGCTATATTATTATTATTATTATAACGGTTTGTAAAAAGCCATGTTGGACAACAACTCTTGCGTACGGCGGGGAAAACTCAGAGATTTTTTTTGTGCTATGTCACTAATGTCACTTAACAACAACATTGACATCCTCTTTGATTATCCCAAATCAACTTATCAAGTCCACCTTGAGCATATTCAAGTGGCCTTCCTATGGGTGCCATCACATAAAGGTATAACAGGTAACGAAATGGCTGATAAGACTGCATATGAAGGTATTAATTCAGTTGATAGTAAAAATGTTATAGAGATTCCTATCACTGATTGTCTCCAATATATTGACCAAGAAATTCAAAAGTTATGTTTAGACATGTGGAAGAAAGACCAAGATAATAAAGGAAAATGGTATGGCCGCATACAAGAAAACATACCTGTCAGACCCTGGTACAATCAATTGAAGGATTGCAACAGAGATTTTATTACCACGATAAATAGATTGCGTTTTGGCCATAATGGACCACCTTATTTTCGACTGCCAAACATTTCTGATTGACAGACTTGTGCTGGCTAGTGAATTCAGTGACTCCAAAATTTTATGTGATTCTTCATCTCGCCCGCCTCCACTTGATCAGTTATTAAGAGACAAGAATATAATTCTAACAATATAAAAAAAGTGAAGTGATAATTGAACTGTGAAATGAAAAGTATACATATTTGATAATAAACAAAGACTTGACTTAAAGTTCTTAGTTACCAGGTCATAAAATCCCAAAAAAAAAACTTATCAAGTCTTATCAGCAAAGTCATTGTCAATTATTGTTAATATTATTTATAGTTTTCGTTATCAGCTATTGTAATTTGTATGAGAATTGAGCAATATAAAAACTTTACTACATAGTACATAATAGAGCTAGAGTAATCAGTAAATTATAAATATATTATCTGGTTTATCTCAAATCTAACATCATTCTAAAAGGCATCATTACTCATAACAATTTACAACAGAACACTATTACTCGACGAACGTATTGTTAGTGTTACTAGTCACTTACAGTGTTGAACACGTTCTGTGTTCTGCTAGTATAACTATTATGTCTGACGCTGTTCAAAAGGAGCTTGAAGTAGATATAATGCATAATTTGAAAACAGTGTTGAGTCGTATTGAATTGGCCGTAAGCAGACGAAGCAAAGTTAGTAATAAAAATAAATTAAAGTTATAAAACCATTATAAAGTATCATATATGTACATAGAATACTATTTGAAATATAATATATAAATATAATAATATAAATACTTTGAAAAAACGCCTACCTTATCTATTGCCAGCTTGCCTGAGGACATCCGACTAGAAACCAGTAAAAGAAAATTTAAAACTACTCTTAAGAAATATTTATTGTCAACACTGCCTTAAAATTAAAATTAGATTTTTTATTATATTTTTTATCAATATTTGTTAATTACACTTGTATAAAATCAATGTTCTAATAAGCACTAATGTATTACAAGAGACTTGATCCTGCAGACAAACTGTCCAAACAGACTATGTTAGCTTTTAAGATTCTTTCTGTAAATTATTAATAGTATAAATAAATACATAATAATAAATTCAAAATATTAATATTATTTTCAGGATTTACCTAACATTGCACCAAAATTGATTGCAGTGTCAAAAATAAAGCCTGTACCAATGATTATAGAAGCATATAAAGCAGGACAGAGGCATTTTGGTGAAAACTATGTGAATGAGCTATCCGAAAAGGCAAATGACCCACAAATTCTAGACCAATGTAAAGAGATCAAATGGCACTTTATAGGGCATCTGCAAACAAATAAGATAAATAAGTTACTGCAATCACCTAACTTGTATATAGTTGAAACAGTGGACTCAGAGAAACTTGCTGATAATGTAAATAAGCAATGGGAGAAGTTCAGAAACAGTGATAGCAGATTGAATGTTATGGTGCAAGTTAACACTAGTGCTGAAGAAGGTAAGATATTATACACCTAATTGATGCAATAATCACTTTGGAGGCATATATGTTGTCACATGCAGTAGCAAACTTAATATTACTAAATATTTTTGATCACTCTTTTGTAAAATTGGCTATTAATGTATAATTAAGGTTGTTTAGAGTTTGCCTTTGTTGTTTCTTTTTTATTAACCCCTGTGTCATTTAACTATCTTTTATTCAAAAACTCAAAGTATAAAATAGCTTTTGTGAAGTATCAGAATTAAATTTAAAATTTTTCATCAAGTTTAACCACATTTGCTGCAATAAGGGACTGAGTAGGGTACTAACCCCCCTCTTTATCTCCTCATGAAGGTAACATCAAAAATCTTTATATTATATATTCATTATCATTATATTATGATTGACATATTCATTATCACATGAATAAATAAAAAGTATTAAAATATCACTAGTTGTTACTGTGATAAGATATCAAAATACAAGTGGGCAACTTACTCAAGTATAGAGTAATTTATGAAACTGTTATTTGAGTCACAGTTTTAATTAAACAAATTATTCAGAATAAAATAGAAATATATCTATTTACCATAGGGAGTGACAATAACATAACATGTTGTAACAACACTTAGAAAATATTATAACCATGCCTTGTAACCATTAATTTTTGTTTACCTTGCTTATAATTTTATCATAAATAATTGGAAACAACCAAATAATACAAGTGTTTAACCCTATTTTCAGCCAAAAATGGGTGTGAACCTTCAGAAACTACTACATTAGTCAAACATGTCTTGGAAAAGTGTCAAAATCTTAATTTCAAAGGTTTGATGACAATAGGACAATATGACTATGATGTATCGAAAGGTCCCAATCCAGATTTCATACTCCTTGCTAAGTGTCGCAATGAAGTTTGTACAAAATTAAACTTGGATATAAATACTGTTGAACTCTCAATGGGAATGTCTACGGATTATGAACATGCTGTAAGTATTTTTTAATACTACCCAGCACTGCAATTGAATTGTTAAACATTTGGTTTCATGTCTGCATTTGCTTTAACTATAAGTCAAATCCCATTATCTCTCTTATTATTGTTGTAGGTCAGAGTAGTATCATGCCATGGTCAATTGTGATGCATCATTACTAAAATTTTTTCAAATTTACATTTTCACACTTCATTGTTTCTAATAAACGGAATTCAAGCTGTTTGGTAGAGCCAGAGGATCACTAATTGATCAGTGACTTTTATATATATGCACCAACTATAATTTGTGACCTGTGATAGACCTAAATTTACAACCACTATAAGACATAACAACCAACATATTTACATCAAATTAGACCTTAATACCTTATGTTACATCACATTAGCACTAAGGACTTAGTAATTATAGATTTGTCTACTGTAAAAAAAACTATGTTTAAAAAAAGTTTGTGCAGCACAATTCCAGTTTATCATCTCTGAAGAAATTGAGAGCTTGATAATATATTGAAGTCATTATTAATCTTATTTTGAATAAGGACATGAAAATGTGTCCTTATACTTCTAATGGTTCAAGAATGGAAACCAAGTGATTTCTTTTCACTCAGCTTTCATCCACTGAAGTGTGGACAATTATTATTCTAGAATTATAAGTATCTAAATTAATCATATAACTTGTACCAATAAAGGTTCATTTTAAACTGCTACTCTTAAAAATGTAATACATTAATTACCTAATTGTTTTATAAATCTAAATACATGTGGTATGGAAAACAATTAGTAGTATTTTTAAGTGTGATGTAGCATAATTAGGCTTAAATTTAATGTTTGTTAATGAATTTTACACATCACTTGACATTTGTGTATAGTGGCAACAGTGTAACGCCCGCACACTACTTCCACAGCTTTTTGAAGTGGAAATTTCTTAGCGGATGTTGAGTACTTTTATTGGGATGGATTTAAAATGTTAAACTCGCGTCAGGGCATGTGGCCTGATCTAAAATTCGTAAGACAGTCGTTGAAATTATTGATGAAAGATTTATACTTCTAACTAATTATAGTTCACCTACTTCAACATAACCATCATAGGGTTATTGGACCAGTGGTTGAATCGATGTGGTCGAATGTGATGCCGAAATACCGCGAGGCCGACCTCGCGGTATTTCGGCAGTTCGGCGGTTCGAATCTCAACCATGAAATTTTTTTACAGTTTAATTATGGTTTGTTATTATTAGCAAAGACTTGTATTTCTTTGTTCAAGTTTTCACTTCTGCTGGCACTCCCAGAGTGCAACGCGCATTTATTTTATTTCATGATATTTTAAATCTTATGTATCTTTTTAATAAAAAATCCTATTTTCAGATTGAACTGGGAGCCACCACAGTTAGAGTTGGATCAACAATATTTGGTGTGAGACCTCCAAAAAATGCACAAACAAATAATTCATAATGATTTAAACAAATTATAATATGCAAACCTGAAAAATCTAGGGAACCAAAAAATTGCTGCAATATTATAATTTATAAATTATACTTATATACTAGCTTACCTCATATCTCATCCTGGGTAGTTTCATTTCGTATCACACTAATTTCCAAGTTGTGTCAGATTTTAATATGGTAAAATATATACCTGATATTTTACTTGATTTGTCAGGAATGCAGAAAATATAATCTTTTATTATTGAGGAGAAGTACAATTAAGAATAATGAGTTTTATATCTCTTACACTTTCCTCTCAAAGGATGGCTTCCGGGATATAAATCTCCATACAAAATGTAATCAAAATCTTTAAATTACAATCGCATTTATTATATTACCGCGACTATGTTTTTACTTTTAGCTTAGTTTGTACCAAGCACCAAATGCTTCAAGTAAATACTGATATAATTATTCATGTGATAACAGAATGAGTCATCAAGTTTGGTTGGGTCATAATATTGGGTGACATCAGCTCAGAGGTGAAATCAGGTAAGAGATACTCGAGGGTAGATCACTCCCGCCCACTATTTCATATCGTATAATAATATGTCGCCATATTTTATCGAAGTGAAATCTAGGCATTAAGCGATTTTTAGCAATCCGGCCGCGTTACCGACATCGGGTTGCATCATAAACATACTAATGTTAATAGTATAGGTTTCTCCAGCTACGAGCATGTAGCATTCATTCCCTTTGGCTAGCGATGAAATGATGTTTATAATATATTTATAACAAATTATGAAGTTTTTAGTTTTGGTAATACAGATAATTTAAAAATTCACACAAAAATTTGTTGTTCTTTTTAGTTTTTATATAAGTAAGTAGTAAATAATGTGAGCTGTAAGTAGGAATTATTAAGTTGTTATTTTATTTCTAAAAAGGGCTTCCAAATAAAATGTTTTAACCTAACTTTGAAATGAATTATTTGTAGCAAGTAGTAGTTTCTAACCTAGTAGTAACTAATCTCTGTTCTCATTACATAGTCATGCAAAAGTATGTCTTTATAAATTAGATGTATATTACTCGCCCACATGACTTATTATAATAAGATAAGTAAGTGACTAGATGCACAAGAAGCACGAGAAGTTTCCTTGATGGTGAGTGGTACACCCTACGCAGTGCTAAATTGCTACCTTCGCACGACACGCCACAAGTTAGGATATCATACCCACCATCTGGATGTGTGTCGGTCCTCCACAGTGCGGTTTTCAAGGAGCTTTTTTTTATGTACTAAAAAGTTGTGAAATGAGCTTCCTTGGGTACAATACTTAATGGCCGGCAACGCCCCTGTGATTCCTGTGGTGCAAGAGAATGTGATCACTTAACACCAGGTGCGCGTACGCTCGTTTGTCCTCCTTTTCCATAAAAAAAATACAAAATTCTGACCGGGATTGCACTCGTCGATAGATGAGTAGCTTAGAAATTTCACTAGCTATTAAGGCATCTTTCAAACCCAGACATAAATAGCGCGTGCACACTAGGTACTACTTGGCGACAAACAGTGGCAACGCTGTCGCACCCATTGGGCGCCATCCTGTGCTTGCCTCACAACACCATCTCTTTGTGACTTGAACTTAGGGAAATCAGCCATGTCTTGATCCCTAAGGTTAGACACACACACAGCTAACTACAGGCAATATGAAATATCAGCTCTTGGGATTACCTAGAGCAGAGATTCCCAGACGTTTTATCTCATAGACTACTTTCAAAATTTGGCTGGTTCCGGTGAAGCCCGTGTAGATATATTTCTACCATATGGAAATTTGCGTAGCGGCTGAGTTCCTTATTGAATAATGTGCGGGTTTTCCTTATAAGCTGCCTTAAAATTCCATCACGGTACCTACTTCACGATTAGAAGTCTTTGTTTTTAGCAGATAGCTCGCTTCATAGGTATCTGAAATATCTTGTGTCAAAGCAGACACAAAATGAAAACTCTACTGACTTAATACTCCTCGGAATTTACTCTACTTAGGTTCAACATATAGGTACGTTCCCAGGCGGACCGTGTAGGATTTAGGAAATCATTCGGCAGTGTCAACAGTTGGCGATTTGGGGTTTACATTAAATAAACACGAAAATAGCTTTGGACACAAAGCTGTTTTCTTTTTGCTTTTATCTGCTTATAATAAATGTAAAAAAATGTAGTTATAATTCTATTGTATACTATTTTATTTGTGCGACTCAATATTGTGTATGGGATTTTATGCCTGCAATAAAGATTTATTATTATTATTACTCTTTAGTATGTGTCTGGAAAGATTTTTAAATAAATAAAATAAATAAATAAAATCACATTTATTGTTTTCAAAGAAAAAATAATACAGAATAACTAACATGCTACAGATTACAAATTAAAATGAAAACAAAAGGTAGCGGCTCAGCTGCTGCTCGGCGTACATTACTCCAAGCAGCGCTGGTTTTCAGCCGCCCCCCTCCCTGAGGTATTATTAGGGAACTATTAGAGTCCACGTCCAACAGATATAAATCACCAAGAAAATTTAAAATAAACTTTCAAATGTTGTAATTATACATATACTTAGTTTCATATAATTATGTTTTAAAATCTATCATACTATTTATTCTTATATATATATATATATATCTAACATGTTTATATTACAAATTCAGAATATATCACACTACAGTCATAAGTATCTATCCCTACTCTTTGTTATAGCCTTGTTTGTTTGTGTGTGTAATATAGAGATTCAAAAAAAGTGTTTTAGTTTTAAATCTTTTACGCAAGAGTGTTTTAGATTTTCACCAGCAAGTTGTCGTTTTAGTAAGGCAGTTTTAAACTTGAGTTTAAATGTATATGCACTCATTTTCCCTCGGAGGGGGGGAGGCAGATCATTCCATATACTTGCTGATAGAAATCTAAAACAACCTCTAAAGTGTGAAGTTCTGTGTCTAGGTACTTTAAGAAAATATTTTGTAGAACTGCATGTATCTTTCATCCAATCCAGTTTTTCGAACAGATATTCTGGCTTTTTACTATAAATAACTTTTTTAATTGATATTTTTCTTATTTAAATAAGGAGTTATGAATTCACGTCTGGTATATTATATTCACATATTATAAGAAAAACGTATACAAGCATTTTGTACCCGTTGTATAGCTGATTCCATATTTTGGTTTAGTCTTGGACCATAAGTACTGCTGCAGTAATTAAAGTGGGATAACACGATAGCTTCAGTTAACCGATGACGAAGTTCCTCGTTGATATAAGGCCTTATTTTGTATAAAGTTTTTAACTTAAAGAAAGCTGTCTTTATTTTATTATTTATATGTTGCACATACTTTTGCTCACCGTCCAAGATAAGTCCAAGATTGCGCGCATTCTCGACTATTGCTATATCAGTGTTGTTTATTTTAATTTTGCTCTGACAGTTCAACACACTTTCTTTTTTATGTTTATTTCCGATGATGATCATTTGTTTTTTAGAGGGATTTATCTTGAGACAGTTGTTTTTTCACCAGGTATAAATGTTATTGAGATCACTATTTATTTTAATAATTGCTTCGTTTACGTCCTTAGCAAGGAATGAGTAGTATAATTGTGTATTATCTGCATAGAGATGGTGTTTGCAGTGATGAATCTGTGAAGGTAAGTCAGAGGTAAATATGGAGAATAGGGTTGGGCTCAATAAGGAGCCTTGGGGAACAACTCTCTGTACTGGCATAGCAGTCGAGTACCTCTTCTGTCCGTCCATTCCCTCAGTAACTACCCTTTGCTCTCTATTCAATAGAAAGGATCGAAACCATTGACAGGTGTTATAAGAGAAACCATTGTGTTCGAGTTTTTTCCGGGAGTACGCAGTCAAATGCTTTGGAGTAATCTAGCAGTATCATTATACTAGTATATCCCATGTCTGTGGCCTCAGGTCATCGGTTATATGTAACAAAGCCGACTCAGTGCCATGACATTTACGAAACCCAGACTGATATTTTGGAATTAAATTATGGCTTTCTAAATATACTGTCATTTGGTTGAGAACCACTTTCTCTAAAACTTTTGAAAGTAGGGGAACATGGGCATCAGTGGATCACGGGGAACAGTGAATCATTTAAAATAGTTCTGTATCTATAGCACCCACACATACACGCGATGGTTTCAATAATGCTCTTCCATACCCCGCGCGGCCCAACTAGTCGCAATCTTTCCATCATAGCGCGAGGACGCGCGATAGCGCATCAATCAGTAGGTAAGTATCCAAAAAATTTTTTACATGCTACTTAAAATTGTCTTACTTAAAAGTTACATGGATTTTTGTTATTAAATGCATTTTTTCTTTATATATATGTACTCAATCGTATAGAACCGTACTGAGGTTCAGGAAAAAAAGCTAATTATTTAATGTAAAAAATATTATTTGTGTTTTTGGTACTTGGGTTACAGTGAATCATGTTGTTATGGGTTTCGTTGGATCACGATCCATTGTACCCCAAAGAGCTTCGATCTTCAAAGTACTTTTTTTACAGGTTAAAATGCCACGTATTCGTAAGCTTCCATACGAGATGGCGTTGCTAAATAATATCCAGGTACCCCAAAATTGCATGAAACCAAACTGGTAGATATTGAATGGCTTTATGGCTTTAGGAAATGACATCCTGATATAAACCTAAGAACACCTGAACACGTTGACAGCTGGATGATGCGCAATCCAGGGAAAACATTCTCCATTTATGAAGTTGCTGGGTGTGTTATAGATGCCCGTTTGAAAGCAATGACGCCGGCTAACATAAGCATTGCCTTTCGCGAAACAGGGATTTTCCCTTTCAACAGAGATATTTTTAGTGACGAGGATTTCGCACCCAGTGAAGTTACCGACAGGCACACTAGCAAAACCCAGACGACAGACAACATAAATATATTTTCAGAGACGACAATGACGACAGAACAAGAACTACTTCACCAACACCTCCTTCACGCCTTTAGAACTATCATCGGCAATTGTTCATGACGAAACATCGTCTTTAGCCGACCCAAAAAATACATCATCTGCAGAATTTTCCAAATCAGCTTCGAAAGATATTGAAACCTTAAATGACATCGAACTAGTGCCATTGATATCTCCTTCAGAAAATATTTTCTTTCATCAACTATTAACTGAACCAGCTTCTTCTACACCAGTCAAACAACGACCTTGCACTGCATTTAATGGCCCACCGCCAACTTGTAGTACATTTATAGACTCAAATGCACAAGCTAGGAAATTCATTAGTCCTTTAGAATTTTGTGGCTTACCAAAAGCTGATCCTAGAAAAGGTAATAGAGCAGCAAGACCAAACATAAGTGTTCATTAACATAAATTTCCGAGGGAATGGAAAAAAGGCATAATAGTGCCTATTTTTAAAAAAGGTAATAAATGTGATGTTGTTAATTATAGACCGATAACTATTTTATCAACTCCTGCAAAGATCTTTGAATCAATTTTATATCCTCACTTGTTTTGGCAAACTAAGCACCTTTTATCTGACAAACAACATGGCTTTATAATAAAAAGATCTGCGACGTCAAACTTGTTAAACTTCACTAATAGAATTATAAATGAAATGAGTAATAATCATGAAGTTGACGTCATTTATACCGACTTCAGTAAAGCATTCGATAAAGTGGACCATTTCCTACTAATAAAGAAACTCAGGGACATCTATGGCATATCGGATGAATTACTGACATGGTTAACATCTTATTTGGCTTCTCGACCACTTATGGTTAAGATTAGTGGTTATCATTCTCGGGATTTTTATCAGCTATCCGGGGTACCACAAGGCTCACACTTAGGCCCCTTATTATTTACCTTATACATAAATGATATCACTAAATTAATAAAATCAGAATATGAACTATACGCAGATGACCTAAAATTATACAGGACGGTAAAATGTTTTGAGGACCAAAAAATGCTTCAAGATGATATCGACTATATCTACTTATGGTGTCAAAATAATAGTATGGAACTGAACGAAGGCAAATGCAACTTTTTAAAATTTTCCAGAAAACATATTAAACTTAAAACTAGTTACAAGGTAAATGACGTGTTCATTGCTGAAAAAAAATATTTTAAAGATTTAGGCATTATATTAGATAGTGAACTAAGATTTAACAAACATATAGATCACATTGTTCGTAAGAGTTTTAAAATGCTAGGTTTTATTTTCCGTAATACGAAAGATTTTAGAAGTATTTTACCACTCAAGATACTTTTCAACTCTGTTGTCAGATCTAATCTAGAATATAACTCAGCTGTTTGCGCCCATATCACAAAATATATATATCACGAATAGAATCTGTACAAAAAAAGTTTCTTTCAAAGTTAAGTTTTTTTGCAAATAAATATATCCGTAATGATAGCTATGAGAATAGATTAAATACATTTCAAATGAGGTCTCTGCGAATACGTAGAAATGCTTCACAATTGCTGTGTTTACATAAACTTTTAAGCTATGATATGGACTGTCCTTCGCTTTTATCACAAATCGGTTTGCATGTGCCTGCCTTTAATTGTCGGCTTAGTACTTTTTCCCCATTGCACATTAAATTCCACCACAGTAATTATGGCTTAAACTCTCCTCTACAGCTAATGTTAAAATTATATAATTGTATTTTTAATATAGATGAAAACACTGATATCTTCTTTTCAAACTTTCTTAATTTTAAAAAACAAATTTATATTGCTCTCCAAAATTTATAGATTTTAGATTTAAAATATCACATGTATTTCTTATAGTAATGTTGTGCCCACCTATAATTTAAGTACATTTAAACTATTTTATTATATTTGTTTAATTCTTAGTGCATAAGTTAATAAATTGTATTTAGTTGGTAAGCCTTTATAAATAAATAAATAAATAAGACGAAAAGGTAAAACCATGATTGCTACAGATACACCCGAAAAAGACCAAATCTAAAAAAGAGCAGAAGATATACATAAGCGAAAACAGACTAAGATACAGGCTAAAGATGTTATGAAAAGAAAAGTCATAATAGCTCCAGTGAAGAAGACGAAGAAATCAGCATCTATTCGGCAGAAGAACCTGCGTTTGAAGAGGAAGCTGAGTTTCTAGTCATTAATCCTGATAAATTGCCAAAAGAAGGGGACTGCGTATTAGTATTATTTAAAGTGAAGAGTAAAAATATTTATTACATTGCAAAAGTAAAAGGAATAAAGGGTGTAGAGACTGAGGTCAGTTTTCTTAGGAAATAAGTCAAAAACTCAAACAAATTTCACCTGCCTGTTGTTCCAGATCTTGCCACGGTCACATTGCTCGATATTAAATTGATATTGCCTAAACCCGGGTATACTGGGAGCATAAAAAGGACTCAAGGTCTATATTATTTCGACGTTAAATTTACAAACAGAGATTTACGTTAAGTTTTTGTTTTCTTTTCTGTTCTAAATATGTTCAAAAGTTTGAAATAGGCCATAAGATTAAAAATTGATCACATAATATATAATATTGATTTATTTTTGGATGCCTTATTTGTTCATTTTTGTTTTACTGTGGCCTAGATTAAAATTTTTGTTGTTTGAAATATCTATATTTTTTATGTTATTAAACCTATCTTTAGTTACTTTCTAGATTGATTGATCTTTAAGACTATTTTGTAATTTAGAAGCTTTATAGAATGATTAAAAACAGAAGCTATGACTAATAATTATATCTTTTTTAAACTAATAAAGAGATTCATTTAATAAAAATAAGTTTTATTGAATTTTAAATACTTTTGATTCAGGGTGCCCAATTTGATCCATTGTAGCCCGAACCCTGAGTCTTTGTAACCCGTGCATGGGCCACATTGGGTCAATTCCCTGCACTAGAAAAAACTATCATATAAAATATACTAACCTATAAAATAGGCATTTTAAGCACGTATCCCAAAGATTAGGAATGCCTTAGCATATTACAATAAAAACCTTGGTCAATAAAGAAGAAACTCAATCCAAAACATCAGTACAAAAAAAAATAATCCACTGATACCCATGTTCCCCTACTGGTAGAATAGAAATTGGTCTCAAATCGTTTAAATCTGTAACAGTATTTTTATTGGGTATAGGTGTTATAAGTGCACTTTTCCAAGTAGTAGGGAAGGTATGGGTGGATAAAGATTTGTTGACTATTTAGGTTATTGTGGAGAGTGTTGCATCTAAGGTTACGATAATCATATCAATGTTGAGTCCATCAATTCCCATGGCGTTCGTTTTAATATTATTAATAATTGTCCGTACCTCTTCTTCTGATGCTAATTTTAGATTTTCCTAGCGAATGTAGGTAATATCCAAAACTTCCTGGTTTATTATAGGTTAGAGTTAAGAAAATTATTTCGAATCTCGCCTCTATCGTTGATGTTGGAACTATATGCATATTGGTGAGCAGTGCCAGCACACCCCACCAGTAGTTCGGCCTTATAGTAGTTTTGTGCGTATTCAACTACAGACCTGATGACATTCATAGGGTATTGGTAGTGACACTGTGATCTCCTGGCGGATAGGTAGGCCGAGCAATTGACCTTGTGGCATTGTTATTGTACCTTCTAGAGAACAATGAGTAAGAGTAACCTTTATATTAAATTGATTCTTCACCCACTTTGCTGATAATTATTTTAAAATTTGTTCAAAAATTCAAATCCGCAATGCAATCACAGCGATTCGGTTCTCTTTATCACCCCACTCCATTTTAATATCGCAAATGAATATACAATGAATTGGCGCCAAAATGAGTAAACTCAATGAATAATTATATAAAAATTACAGATTCCAAATTCAAAACTAATATTTTATGGCCGCACTAAGAAAATAAGTAGTTTAAAGAGAGGCAAGAGAGGGTCCTATTGTAACTAAAGCAATGGTTGTTATATAATTACAGGTGGCATCACTAATTCTGAGGCTCTAACGATAGCTGAATTTATGAGTAATTTTTGTGCAAGTGAACCTAATTATTTTGTGCAACAGTTTTAATGTAGGTACCTACTAATAAAGATTGTCATTGCAATTGAAAACATTTTTTTATTTAGTGAAATATTTTTATTAAAAAAATTCAGCCTCTGGTATTTTGTTCTAAGATAGCAAACACGTTCAATGTTTCAATCAATGGAATCGAATTGTCGATAATTAAAAGAAATCGATAGTGTGAAACCTATTTAAAGTCGAGAACAAACAATCATAACGGCAAACAATGACGTTCTATAACTGACCTCAAAGAGTATACTGACCTCTACACCATGTGTACAAATGTGTACTTTATTACGTTACTTCTTGAAGCATAATATAACACGGAAAACGAACGAAATTAATGAAAAATTTAAAAATACTTCAGAGTATTGTACATTCCTTTGCAGCCGTTTCTATTATACGTCAAAATTAGTTCTCTGGACGATCGCGAGTGGCGCTTCAAATATGCACAAAAAATTTGCTGTCAAACAGCCTGTCCAGTGGTATTTATACAGGTCAGTGCGTTCTATACATAGGCAATGGTAGCTACATTCCAACAGCCACAATATTTTGTTTCCAAAACAAATCATGATCAAAATTCAAATGTTTTGACAAGTTGTCAGAAGTCAATTACTGCCCTGCCCCTTGCCAAGTTGCTAGATAACAGATGACAGCTTGCCAGTTTGTCTTTGACATCACTTGTGTGCTTGTGTGTATTTGTTGAGTGCGCTCGTGTTACGATTATTAAACTTTTAAAAGTTGTAATTTGTGTTTGACGTACTATAAGTATATAATTATTGTGCTGCTTCTTTTAAAAATACTGTATTACATTTAGTGCATACTGTTTGTTTTGATTAAAGTGATTGCATTAACAAATTTTACCGTGCCACCGTTCCAATTTTTATACTACCGACTCAGCTGGAATAAGAACTCGTCGCAGGTTTGTTCCATATTTTTCGTCACTAATAAGTAATTTACGAATGTTGACATTATTAAACAATTTGTAATTGTAAATGTTTTTCCATGGTTCATAACTCACGGGTTACGAATATTATAGGTACAATGTTTCGTACATAATTCATATTAATATCGATAATTAATATTCCTCAATTCGTTACTAACGTTATGAAGGAATTAGGTGAGATAAGTATTTTTATTTACTCAATTTTGCAAATGACAATTATTATGGTGTAATTGTTTAACAAGAAAACAGGTTTTTACAAGATATTGATTCATATTTACACATCAATGGTACTGAGGTAATAAATTTTTTAACCAGCATTTAAATAAATTGTAAAATATTAATACTGAGATTCTACTTACTATAATTAGTTCCAATTCTATTAAATATGAAAATTTATGCACAATATGTAAATAATTGTACTTAAAAACAATGCAATGATTACATATCTTATGATAAATTTATTATGATTTGAGTATTGTTAGAGTTGTTCGGATTATTACTGAGCATTCTATGAAAAATAAATACAGGTCCTTTCACAAATATCTGTCTGTGTAAATGGAAATTTAATTTTGAATTTATAGTAGCTTAATTTTGTGATTTACTTTTAATGATTTTTATGTTACCAAGAAATATCTAAAGTAATTTCATTTGTTTGTTGGTGTCAATATGTCTTAGTTCTTACATTATCAATAGACCATAAGACATTGGATATAAAAATATGTAATGAAAAAATAAGGAAAAATAGATAGGGGGTGACAAAAGCAGAATACCTTACTTAGGAAGAAATAAAGAAAATACTTAATATAAGGCAAATCAGAAAATTTCAAACTTTTCTTTATGTTCTTTTATTTGTTAGTGACGGTACATGTTTAAAACTGTTGAACATTTAGTTTTCTGAGAGTTTTCATGTATTCTTCCAAGCCCTAATCAAAATAAAACTTAATATTATAAACAGCTTACTTACTGTAATTATTAACGTTGTGTGGCCACACATGTCTGTCCGCTTGGATTGTTTTGTTCTAGACGAAGCTATCCCGCTCAAAGTCACGTGTGGCGAGTGCAGGTACTTACTTACATTTGGCTTGGCACCGACTTCAAAGCTATCAGTAGGAAGCACATACAAATAATAGTATTTTATTAATATTAAAGGTGTATTAAATTAAATTTATAGTTATTTGATACTTTTCAGTTTTTGAAGTCGGTTTTTTTAAACATAGTTTTTTTTTATTTTTTACTTTTTTGTGTCAGTTAATAATTATAATATATAATCATCCTGAATGAAAACTCCTAAAAAAGCCGTCCACAAAAAACAATTACATCATCAAGGTAAACAAAAATTTTCATAAAATATGTTCATAAAATGAAAACTATTGGGCCAAACTATGTAAAATTTTTATGGGACCAAATGGCTTCTATTCTACACAAAAATTACATAAATCAGATCATATATCTCGGACTAATCGGTGTACATACATAAAAAAAAATACTAATTGAAATGATAACCTTCTCCTTTTTGAAGTTGGTTAAAAAGACTTATTAGTAATATGACTTAACCAAGTAGTAGGCATGGCTAAGAAGGTAGTGCTAATAAATCCAACTCACACTGACTCTCATCAATACCTGGATATTAATATGAAAAATGGAAATATTTTTATATTTATAATTGCTTAATGAATAAATGCAAAACTAAAAATACTCATCAACCTAGAAATCACATAAAAATCTTTTAGGTTTAAACAACTATAAGACTCGATAAGACCTATTGTCACTTACATGAGAAATTAACATTATTACAATTAAGGTAGGTACTTACAATCAATGATTTTGGTAGGTATACAATGCAATACAATGTTAGGCAAATAGATAAAACATAAACTACCCACTTATTTTATTGAAATGTCTCATAATTTGAGACCCACCTTAAAAAAAGTCAATGTTTTGGCATGTCTTATTTCTGAGGGTAGGTTGCTATACCTTTACTGCATAAAAATCATACAAACAGCAGAAGTCTGAATACTCAAACAAATAGTCACTGCCCATGGTTCACAAGAAGCATAGAAATTCATAATAACCTTGGGATACTAACAGTAAGGGAAGAAATAAATTCTTATTAAAAAATATAAATCGCAACTTCTAAACAAAATGGCAGCACAAATCTTACCAGTGGAAGGCTCCATTGCACAGAGTGCCGCCTAGATTATGGGTACTACAATTGCAAAAAAAAAATTTTGCGCCTATTTCTTCCGTGAAGCAGTAATGTGTAAACATTATTGTTTCGGTCTGAAGGTCGCCGTAGCTAGTGAAATTACTGGGCATACGAGACTTAACAAGGTGACGAGCGCAGTTGTAATGCCGCTCAGAATTCTTGAGGTATTTCAAGAATCCTGAGCGGCACTGCATTGTAATGAGCAGGGCGTATCAATTACCATCAGCTGAACGTCCTGCTCGTCTCGTCCCTTATTTTCATATAAAAAAAATCGAATGTCCGCAAATCAAATCAAGTTTATTCACGTAGGTCACGGAAATGACACTTATGAATGTCAAAATAAAATATTTTTCTTATTGAATCTACCGCTACTTCGAAAGGGTTGAGCTAATGAGAAGAAGTAGCAAGAAACTCATTGCCACTCTTTTTTATCAAGATTTACATTTACATCGATTTACAAATCATAAATAGAGTTGTTGAAATGTCTGAAAATGTGTAATTATCTTGAATATGTGGAACAGTGTGTAAAGCAATGGATAAGGGGAGTGTTCCAATGGGGACCACCACTACATGAGATACCATAAATCCAACAAATTTGTTCATAGTCAACATACTGATTGGTAAAAAAAAAATATCTGTAGGATGATTACGGAAAAACCGGAAACACCACACAAGGAAGCTCATTATATGTCATCACATACATTTACTTTACATTTTTACTTTAAAATCATTATATGTATGTTTAAACATTTACTTTTGGGGACTTTTTTTACTTCTTATTCATTGGGGAAAATCGGGGATGAATGAATAAGCCAAATTCAGTCTCATGCCAGAGTTTGGCGAGTCAACATCTCCTGAGGATGCCTCGTGTAGAGGAGAAACACGTGTCGAATTGTTGAAAGACAAATATTGGCGAAATTAACTCTAAAGAAAACTCAAAACATTTGGATACTTACGGATTTCCGCAAAATAACGCCTACTTCAATAAATTTTCATGAATGAATAACATAAATACCTTGGATTATTGAAATACATTTTTTTTTATAATATTGACACACTTTTACACAAATTATCTTGCCCCAAACTAGGCATAGCCCGTACTATGGGTACGAGACAATGATATATTTAATACAATACTTAAACATACTTAAATACATATAAACATCCATGACTCGGAAACAAACATCCATATTCATCATATAAATGATTGCACCTACCGGTATTCGAACCCGGGACCTCTAGCTTAGTAGTCAGGATCACTAACCATTCGGCTATAGGTATCGGTCGTCAACATTAAATGAATATCGAATTTAGTGCATAATTAAATCTATCTGCCATTAATTGTGAGCTGTGGCCAACCATGAGTGAATAATAATTGAGATTGTTATGTTCACAAATTCACATATTAAATCCAGCACAATTGAGCAATTATTCTTATTTATTCGTACGTGCATCACATAATAATATGTGCTGCGTGAGCAGTTTCACTCGCTTTCTCGGCGACTGTGTTAATCTTTGCTGTTTTTTTATCGTAGATTAATGTGGTGTTTTTATTAAGGCGACACTAAATGCCAGCGACCTTGAGCGATATGAGTTCACGGCTGCCGGCCCGCCATCTATGTAACAAAGCCAATATTTTCAAAATTCTTGCGTGGAAAACAGTTTATATGCTTACAATCCCCGTTATTCATAACTAATCTGAATAAATATACCTACACAAAAAAGTACAAGCTACAAGAATAACATTTCTGAGAGTTGTACTAAAAAAATGCGTCATGCCATGCCAAAAAACTTGTTTAACTGCAAGGAAAAGTGGTAGTTCAAAAAGGGAGTGTTAATTATAACCAACAGCAAGCATTAGCAACCTACAAATAAGACTTAAGGATATGTGTAACAGGATTAAGTAGTGTTCATAGCTCGAAATGCGATATTTTCACCAAAAAACTTGTCTAAAAACACCTTGTTTGTGTGTTTTCTGCTTACTCTTCGCCTTAACGAGCGCAACAGATTTCGGCCGCAGATAGTCTCATTAAAGTGAGATTTGAACGCCCTCGTCTATTGTTTCAAGTACATCGTCCCGTTTCCGACAACTATATGTCTGCATTGTACCTACGTAAGCATTGCGTGGCCATTGTCTGTGCTTACGTAACTGATATTTTTGGGTAAACACGTCGCTGACTGCAGTAATGATGGCAATTTAAGTTTTTGACTCCGCAGAATGGAAGTTGAGGTAGCCGCAAGTGATTTTGAACGGTGAGCGAAAGTAAAATGCAAGTTTATACTGCTTTTGTATTTGACACCATCACTCGAATAACTGTCAGTTGGGATGTCAATTTCAACATAATTCAGTAAATATTATGTACGAGGGCTTGAAATGGGCACTGAAGGACAGGGCACTGAAAATTTCGGGAATGAAGGAAGTGACACAACATTACTATTTAAAAATGTATTTATTGCTTTTCGAAGTATTCTCTGCGAAATTTGACACATTTTTCCATACGATGGAACCAATCATTGGAGCAACCATTCCATTCGAAAGTTGGGGTCTCCAAAATGGCCGTTTTGTCAGGTGATGAAAATCTCTGACCACGCAATTTATTCTTTATTTTAGGGAAAGCATAGAAATCATTAGGATTTAGGTCGGTGCTGTACGGCGGATGGTCTAATAATTTTATGTTTTCTTGCTCTAAAAACTCTTTTGTTATGTGCGCGGTGTGAGAACTCGCATTGTCGTGATGGAGGATGATGCGGCGGTTGCAGTTCTCTTTACGGAGTTCAGAAACGACCGGGGGCAAACAAATGCTAGCATACCATTCTACATTAACCGTTCTTTGTCTCTCCAGAGGAATAGTCGCAACATGGCCGGTTTTGGAGACAAACGTGGCCACCATTTTTTTTGCAACACTCCGTGAACGAACAATTTTTGTTGGCTTTAACTTATTTTCGAACACCCAAACTCGTGACTGGTTTTTTTGCTTCGGGTTCGTACGCGTATATCCAGGATTCGTCACCTGATACGTTCTTGTATACAGCATTTGAGGATCCTGCGTGGAATCTTTCGAGAGTTCTGACGCACCAAGTAACGCGAGCCGCTTTTTGCTCTTCACACAGCAAATGCGGTATCCATCGGGAAAACAACTTTTTTACACCTAATTGTTCATGCAAGATTATTTGTATTTGACTCATGCCAAAAAGTTGCCTGAATTTCGCGTTATGTCACATGTCGATCTTTCTCAATCAGCTTATACACAGCATCAACGTTTTCTTTGGTGACTACAGTTTTTGGACGACCTTTACGGGGATCATCACTGAGCTTGACACTTCCACGTTGAAATTCAGCAAACCAGCGATAAATAGTGGTGTTGGATGGGGCTTCATCACCAAATGCAGAAATCATCCGGTCAACACACTTTTTGTGTTGAACCACTTCGAAAGTCATAATAAATCATCGCTCTAGAATTTTCTCGAGTCAATTCCATTTTCTCAACAACTAAAAAAGTTTGAAAAGACCTTGTGACAAGACCGAGAATCTTTTTTTAAATAAATAAATTGTATTCGATTTTTAAAACCAAGGAGTTTTCAATTGAAAAGATTATAATTTGACAGGAACAGTGGAAATATTCCATTCCCGATACTTTTAGTGCAGCCCTCGTACATATACTAGCTGACCCGACAGACGTTGTTCTGTAGATAATAGAAAAAAGCCGTTTTATAGGAATTTGCCAATTATATTTTAAAAAATCAAGAATTATTTCGTAAAATATGCTCCCTGTTGTTATAATGAAATTGTTTCACAGCGGAACTGTAAAACCGTGCGTCAATATATTCTCTCATAGAAAATATGTCCATACAAGACAAAAAATATTGAAAATAAATATAATTATGGGTCTCAAATCGAAATAAAAACTATCCTATCTCTCAAGTTGGACTAAACTGACCTCCATGCAGTAATCCCCATTAAAATCCAATGATTAGTTTAGGAGTCCATCGAGGACAAACAACTCACTCACTAGATACCGATCTCGTAGTAGTGGAAAGTCTACTAAGTCGGACTATAGATTTAATTTTGTTAACATAAAAGTCAGTTATTATTTTATTATTGCATTATTTTCGTTATACTGACATTTTTAAATTAGTTATATCTTTTAGATGGAGGGTTTTTAATGAAAAAAATTACATATAAATATATAAAAATTAATTGCTGTTCGTTAGTCTCGCTAAAACTCGAGAACGGTTTAAAAGGTGAATAAATAGGAAAATGCTGCTAAATTAAATAAAACAACAAATTTGTTTTTTCTTTGATGTGAATGTATGTATGGACATACATGAAATTATGTATGGACATACATAATTTCTATGAGAGAATTTATTGACGCACGGTTTGACAGTTCTGCTGTGAAACAATTTCATTACGACAGCAGGGTGCATATTTTACCAAGTAATTTTTGATGTTATGATATATTATTGACAAATTCATATAAAAACATTATTTTATTTATTATATACAGAACAACGTTTGTCGGGTCAGCTAGTTACATATAAATGTTTATGAACTTATTGAGGACACGATTTTCACTTGTAACTGACATCATTGACAAACTTGTATTGAAATTGTTCAGTGAATACTTGTGTAATTAAAATGTTTTCACTTGATAAGCAGCAAAGCAATTACTGCATGTAGAAAAAGTAAAAATAATATGAAAAAGGTAAAATAAATTCTAAAATTTGACACAGAAAATGGCCTTACTATCTAGATATAGTAGTCCATTGGAATGTTACAATTTATGGACGGAATATTGCATTTTTTAGAGGACGCAATTTTATTTTTGGGACATATGTGGGGGGTCAATACAAGCTTAACCCCAAGTTTGTCGGGTTGCAGCCCTTGTCCCCCGACCGCCATCTTGGAAAAAGGGGTGCAAACAACTTTTTCGTGATATCTCGGTAACTATGCGTCCTACAAAAAATTCGTAACGACATAATTTGTAGCAAATCGCTTTCCCTACAAATATGTTCCGTAACTTTTTGCCCTTTACTTAAAATTAAAGAAGTTAAAAGCAAAAAAACGAGAAAATTTCTATAAAAATTTTCTTTTTTGCGAGCAATAACTTTTTTTTATATATTTATTTAGACGACCTGTATAGCCGAGTGGTTAGCGATTCTACCTACAAAGCTAGAGGTACCAGGTTCGAATCCCGGTAGGTGCAAGCATTTATATGATGAATATGGATGTTTGTTTCCGAGTCATGGATGTTAAAATGTATTTATGTATGTTTAAGTAAGTATATTGTATTAAATATATCATTGTCTTGTAACCCATAACACAGGCTATATATGCTTAACTTGGGGCAAAATAATTTGTGTAAAAAAAAGGTATGTCAATATTTTACAAAAATACCTTATACCTTACACCAATCTTGTAGGTGGTCTTTTGAGAAAAATTGATCTCTATATTATTTTAATTTCATAAATTTAGAAGGCTGTTGCAGCGCTCCAAATTTGACCGGGTTCACAAACTTGGGGTTAAGCTTCTATCGACCCCCCACACTTGTCCCAAAAATAAAATTGCGTCCTCTAAAAATGCAAAGCTTACATTTCAATCGACTATAGATGCAACACCCACGCGTGATTTGAACAAAATGGAATAATATAACACTAATAATTAACATAATATTAATATTCAACGACATAGTTTTCACTTGGACCAACCAAGTAGAAATTCGAGCGCTTTCGTGGACAAGCGTGGCCAACATCGGAATTGGACAAATCGTTCAGATCGGCCCGTTTTCTCTTTATAACCGATTAAGTTACATTACACGGAAGTAGAATGGTTAATTAATGATAAAACTGGGGAAGACTGATTTCAACTTGCATAGCGTAAAAAAGGTTTTGAATCGAACTAGCTGACCCAGCAAACGTTGTATTTCCATATAAACTACGTATTTATGAAGTTTTATATTATGCTCATATTCCGAGTGGGTGCTAGTGGTGGAACAGGCAGATGGATTATCTGCCTACAACAGTGACCCGATCTACTTATGCGCACAAATTGGTTTAGCCATTTCGGAGGAGTTTGGTAACAAACACCGCGACACGATAATGCGAATGTAATCGTTAAGGCGAAGGGTAAACAGAAAACATGCAAACAAGGTGTTTTTAGACAAGTTTTGTGGTGAAAATATAGGATTTGGAGCTATGAACACTACTTTATCCTGTTACACATACCCTTAAGTCTTACTTGTAGGTTGCTAATGCTTATTGTTGGTTAAAGTTAGCACTCCAGAGCTATTATGAACTACCAGTTTTCTTTGCAGTTAAACAAGTTTTTTCTCGGCATCATGCATTTGTTTAGTATACTACTGTCATAAAAGTTGTTCTTATAGATTTTACTTTTTTATGTTGGTACATTTATTCAGATTAGTAATCAATAATGAGGATTGTAAGCAATTAAGCAGTTTGCGCCTGTAAAAAGGTTACATTTTCGACCCAAGAATTTTGAAAATATTGGCTTTGTTATACATAGGAGCCGTGAACTCATATCGCTCAAGGTCGCCGGCATTTAGTGTCGCCTTAAGTGTGACCAGGTTATTATTCCGTAACTATTACAGATATGAAATAACTTTAAACTGATATAGTCGATATCGTTCGTACGTTCGTCACATAATCAGTAAAATGACATAAGGTTTTAGTTTCCTTATTTTAAAAGGTCATTTTAGCAATCAGGATATATATCTTAGGATTCTTGAGAAATCCAAATATTCTGAACGGTACTACAATTGCGCTTGTCACCTTGTGAGATAAGATGTTAATTCTCATTTGCCCAGTAATTTCACTAGCTACTGCGCCCTTCCGACTGAAAAACAATAATGCTTACACATTAGTTCTTAACGGCAGAAATAGGCGCCGTTGTGGTACCCATAATCTAGCCGGCATCCGCTGCAAGGAAGCCTCCCAGTGGGAAAATTTTTATGGCAATTGGAGAGATGGCCTCTGTAAGTCAGAAGTGGCATAAAAAGGCATAGAAGGCATTTATTTTCTCAAAATTGATTCGTTTAGAATTCTTTTTGATGTCATTTCTAATAACTACTAGATACTACTACCGCTTCGGAAACAAATGGCGCTCTGAGAGAGAAGAAGGCGCTAGAAACTCTCCCAGCATTCTTTTTTTGCGCTCTTTTCAATAAAAATATACAATACTGTACAGTCATTTCTATCGCTATAAAATAATCACAATCTAGTCCCAGGCAGTCCGATCATTTAGATATTCAGCAGTGGAGTAATAGGATTTGCGACAGAGCCATCTTTTTAAAAACATTTAAATTTATTTATAGATAATGCCTGAACAGTGGCTGGGACTTTATTATAGAAGTGTATACATTTACCCTTAAAGCTATTATGTATCTTATAAAGCCTACTAGAATTAGTTACAAGCAATCCGTTATTTCTAGTGTTATAATAATGAAAATCACTATTAAGAGCCAAAAAGGTGACGATTTTTTTATATTAAATTTTCATAGAATGTGTAGTATTGTAGTGCATAGTGATTGGATGTTTGATTGAATGAAAGTTTTTACTTTTGACCCTGTTTTCAATCAGTATAAAATCTGTGAGCTATGAATTGTACAATACTCTTCTGCCAATTATAGGTAATATATTTTTACGATAACTATGTTATTGGCAAACATAATCGATAACGGTAATGCCTTATACCTTAACAACGTTCGTCTGATCAAAGGTTACTTATTATTGCTAAATTTGACCCACTTTTTTCATTAAAAGAGATTAATGAAACTTTTATACTTTTTGCCACTCGTTAAATATCTTAAAATCAATAGGTGACATTTAAAATGGTATTTTTTTCCACCTCGATGAAAAGCTGTCAGAAAAATGGCCGATTGTCTCCCGGCAAGACGTCTTTTCTCATTCGTATCAGGGACTAAAAGCGAGCTATTCATCCAGGTGGGAAACAAAATCGTTTACGCACCACGTGAGATAAGTAGGACATTGCCAACCGCGATCAATGTTCCGCGGGTCAGAATGACATGCTTTTTCCCTAGGTGCGTAATATACTATTTCTTTGTTTAACGGGAGTGTTATATATTTACATAAAATACTTTTTAAAGGATTAAAATTTAAAACACATGTAATTGTAATTTTGTTGTTACATTCGATTTTTGCGTAAAAGTTACTTTTTTATTATTAATATGTTTGCTAACGTTGACGTTTCAAGACCTTTCCAGATCAGACATGAAAACCCTATTAGTAGTATTAGTAGTAAGCCACAACCTGATAGTTGAACAAAGCATACAAGATTTTATGACGATACGTCAGTCGAACGGTTAGCTCAGTTGGTTAGAGCACAGACACGGAACGCTGGAGGACATGGGTTCGAGTCCCGCATCGTTCATAAAATTTTGTTTTTCAAATTTTATTTGTGTTTTAATCCTAGAAGTGAGAGTTATCACCTTAAAAACATACTAAATTGTTTTACCTATAACAGGATATAAAATAATGGCAGTCTATCATAAATAGGCTTAATTTTGACCCAACATTAAATTTTTCAGCTAAATTGCAGCTCGCGAGAACAATACAGGAGAAACTCAAACAATATTCAAAAATCCTTAAACCAAAATGTTTTGCAGTGTTTTTGGGACGTTGCAAATGACAAAATAAATATCGCTACTAATATTAAAAATAGTAATTTTGTTTGTTACGCTTTTACGCCGGAGCTACTGAACCGATTTTGTTGAAATTTGGTACAGCGATAGACTAAACATGGGAAAGGACATAGACATTTTATCCCGAAAATATCCATGGTTCCCGCGGGATTTGCTTAAAACTGAAAATCACGTCGATTAGCTCTAACTATACCAATAGCAGGTTTAGTTTGCCATAGCAGTCTTCCTCGTAATAAGATTAATTTAATTTGTTGAGAACGGGAGCGAAAACGGGAACCGGAACTGGAATAGTACATGCGATAATCTTCAATTTCAAACTACCTTATTATTTTTTAAAACCCTTTATTTACGCGAACGAAGCCGCGGGCATTAGCTAGTACTTAATAAAGTAATATTGTAACTGTATATTGTATCATGTGTATTGTAGTTTAGTTATCTAGTAGGGTTAAATACTCCGCGGTCATCACCATACAATCACGCAAACATTACATCAATTAATTTTAGCTATTACTAATTGGATATGCCGCCAATAACGATAACTGTTCAATCATATAACTATAGTAGTACAAATTTAACTAGAATTGTTTGATGTGCAAGTTTACTAGCGGCCGCTCTCGACTCCGACCGGGTTGATTTGTTTAAAATGCCCGCGCGGTAAGAAAGGGACAGATCGCCATCGTAATGACGTCAGGTTCAGACCTATACAGACACCAGTGGGAGGCTCTTTTGCACAGGATGCCGGCTAGATTATGGGTACCACAACGGCGCCTATTTCTGCCTTGAAGCAGTAATGTATAAGCATAACTGTGTTTCGGTCTGAAGAGCGCCGAAGCTAGTGAAATCACTGCGCAAATGAGACTTAATATCTTATCAAAATCGGTTCGGTGGTTTAGGCGGAAAAGCTTAACAAACAAACTTACATTCACATTTGTAATATTAGTATATATTGTGTATATTCATAGTCCTACGACTAGATATCGCTATGCGGTCTATCTCTGATACAGATAGATTTGTGATAGCTACGTACGTGCTGGCACCGTGGCCGCCATAACTGGCGACGTGTGACCGCTTACTGCGGTACTTACCGTGTCTCGCGCCATATGAAGGTCGCCATCTTGTTGATAAACATTACACCAGGGGTGCTCAAACGGTCGATCGCGAGTACTTTCTGAGTCGATCTCGAGAAAAAATCCGATATAGAACTATTCACAGATTTTGTTTTAGGATAATAAAATCTTTAATTACGTACCATCTTATGAAAAGTATGCTCAGGACATGCAGTGTCATGCAGATTCAACATCCAAAGTCACTCTTAAGTTAAGTTTAGCCCCCTTATTCGTAATAGTCTGCTAACTTAAAGCATTGCTAATTCGCACTCTGTCTTCTTCTATTGACCTAAGTCAGAATGAGGAAAAACACTCCTTAGCGGCTGTTTAAAGTTAGTGGACCATTATGAATAAGGGGGATAGACTTTAGACACTAGAACGCGTTTGTAAGAACCAATAAATTCGCAATTTTGAATAATTATGAGTTTTTGACATTGACATTTTAGAGCACACCTACACTCACCTTGACTATTAAAAATGCATATTATTGTGCGCAAAACTAATATCTATGTCATCGTGACACTATGTAGACGACAATCTTTCATCACACATACTTGAAGCCTCTCAGAGTCGATTCATGGTAGTCTTACAATTTTGAGATATCATCAGCAGTTCATGCTTGAGCACACCTGCATTACACACATAACCGCGTGTTCAAACAAGCCACGGGGACGAAACCCTGTTGTCCTGTGTGACGTCAGCATCCAGTCGTATTTTTGATTGGTCATTTTCGAAGTGTTTTGGCTTGACCTGACGTCACTAAGACACAGCCGTTCCCCAACTCAACGCGCGAGGATTATAACACATACGAGAGGCTTAGGTTTGGTTTACATAGCAATATGACTATTTAATCTGTTTGGTTCATAAATTCATAGATTTTACTTATTAAACTCTAATTAATTCCCTTGGTATCTGCCAGTGAAAGTCCCTTAAAAAATAGTTTTTAGTTTGAAAATAATTGACGAGACGAGCAGGACGTTTAATTGTTGGTAATAGATACGCCCTGCCCATTACAATGCAATGCCGCTTAGGATTAATGAAACCCCAAAAATTCTGAGCGCCACTACAATTGCGCTCGTCACCTATAGACGTTATGAGATGTTAAGACTTATTTGTCCAGTAATCTCACTAGCTACGGCGCCCTTCAGACCGAAACACAATAATGTTTACGTATTACTGCTTCACGGCAGAAATAGGCGCCGTTGTGCTACCCAAAATCTAGCCAGCATCCTGTGCAAAGGAGCCTCCCACTGGTGTCTGTATAGGTCTGAACCTGAAGGGAGATACAAAGAAACAGATACATTTTACTACCGTCTGACATTTACATGTATTTATTAATTTATTTTGGGCCAAAATCTCTCTTCTTCACAGTCGTTCCCTCATTGCTGAGGATCGTGACTCCGCTTAAGTTCGTCTACAGCTTTCCTCCATCTGTTTCGGTCTGTCGTATGGTGGAGTGCGATGCTAATGGGTTTGTTAGTCTGCTCGGATATTTGATCAGACTGGCGTCGTGGGCTCCGGCCTCTTGGTATCTTCAACTCAATTGTCCCGGCCATCATTGGGTCATAAAATATGATACTAAAAATGTTATCATTGGCCTTGTACATGAAACAGTTAGCAGGCAGGCGTAACGATAGACAAGTGATCACTTGAGCGTGACAAATGACGCCATATGCACAGTGCACCCCACCACCTGTCCCCTACCGGAACCCACTCGGACGCATCATCATGACATTTTTATTTAGATAACTACCATTATAATAAAACTGACTTGGAAGTTGGATATGCTGTATTATAAATGTGAAAGTGACTGTTTGTGCGTTTTTTCAAGGTTAAGTGCCAGACTGATATGTATTTATGAAGTTTTATGTGATCATATTCCGAGTGAGTGCTGCATTCGTCTGGATTATCTGAATAAAACCGATAACAGAATTTTATGAACGATGCGGGACTCGAACCCGTGTCCACTCGCATTCCGTACGAGCGCTCTTTACAACTGAGCCAACCGTACGAGTGACATATCCTTTATAAAATCTTGTATGCTTTTTTCAACTCTCAGGTTGTGGCTTCAGGTTATAAACAATGTGTCACTCGAACGGTTACAGACAGTTGGAAAGACCGCTCGCGCGGAACGCGAGATGTCGCGGTTTCGAGCCCCGCATCGTTAGTAAAATTTTGTTTTCAGTTTTATTTGTGTAATTAATCCCAGAAGTGAGGGTTATCACTTTAAAAAAAATAGAAAATTGTTTGGATTATCTGCCTATAATAGTGTTAATAATATTGATTGAGTCGTTACGCATCGCAAAATGATCTGATACTATCCCGATGATTTTGTCATCTCCCTGTCAACGTGACAATAAAAAGATTAATACACGTGTTAGTTATAACTGAATTTTATATACTTTATTTAATATTCTTCTGTATGTCTACTCGTCTGTCCATTGTTACAACTTTAAAACATCTGATTTATATTATTTCGTTATAATTTCGTATTATACTATAGATCGGTATATGCTAACACATCCTCTCTTAAAGAAAATGGAGCTGTTAGAAATAAAAATAAATACATATTGGTTTTATTAAGATTACATTACGTCAAAGAAACATAAGTGCATCTTTATTTGTGACATAATTTTATGGCCAGACTAGATAATTATATTATACTAGTGGACCCGACAGTCGTTGTCCTGTACACACGTCTTAAATTTGAAAAATCGGTCCAGCCGTTAGGAGGAGTTCACTAACATACGCAGCAGGAGAATTATATAATATGGACGGAATTGAGAATCTAAACCAATCTCAAATTCACTGAAACAAACAAAAAAATCATCAAAATCGGTCCAGCCGTTTAGGATGTAGTTTAATTGTGAATCTAAACCATTCTCGAATCCACCTGAAGACACACACCAATCTCAAATTCACTGGAACACACAAAAATATCATCAAAATCGGTCCGGCCGTTTAGGAGGTAGTTCAATTGTGAATCTAAACCATCCTCGAATCCACCTGAAGACACACAGAAAGTTTCATCAAAATCGGTCCAGCCGTCTAAGAGGAGTTCAGTGACATACACACGCACACAAGAAATATATATATTAAGATATTACTAGCTGACCCGGCAAACGTTGTTTTGGCATATAAAGTATAATTCACGCGATAGTTTTATAAATAATAGCCTATGTGTTATTCTGGTGTGTAAGCTATATTATTGTAAAGTTTCATCAAAATCCATTCAGTAGTTTTTGCGTTAAAGACGTACAAACATACATCCAGACTTACAAACTTTCACATTTATAATATTAATAGGATTTTGAGAGTAAGACCGTTTCTTGACATTGTAACATTACTTTATTTTTCTAAAATATAAGATTTTTTCTAAAATAAATGTAGCCTTAGTTATTCCTTATAACATCAGCTACTTGCCAATAAAAGTCCCGTCAGAGAATAGCTGGAACAAACAGCAGACAGACAAAAATTGTAAAAAATGTTATTTTGGTGTGTATATTTACGGTATATATATTATATTCATATACATGTGGTAAAAAACGGTTATTTCAATATTACAAACAGACACTCCAATTTTGATTTATATGTATAGAATGTATAGATGACTAGCTTCTAGCCGGGACTTCGTCCGCGTGAAATAGTTGATTTGGGCAGCATTTTTTATTTTTTACACATACAAACTGCTGTGGTTAACTTGCTTATTATAAGACTATATGTGTGTAAACTAAGCCTTAATAAGTACAGTAAACTGTAAGCTGTTTATAATATTAAGTTATATTTTGTTTAGGGCTTGGCACTGACTTCAAAGCTATCAATATGTAGCACATATAAATAATAGCATTTTATTAATATTAAAGGTAAGGGTTAAATAAATTTTTAGTTATTTGATACTTTTCAGTTTTTTTATTTTTTACTTTTTAGTGACAGTTAATAATTATAATACATAATCAATCTGAATGCAAACTATTAGAAAAGCCGTACACACAAAACAATTATATCATCGAGGTAAACAAAAATTTTCATAAAATGAAAACTAGTGGTCCAAACTATGACGAAGCATAAAATTTTTATGGGACCAAATGGCATCTATTCTGCATCGAACTAAAGTGGATGGAGGATGGAAAAATTACGTAAAGCGGATCATAAATCTCAGAGTAATCGGTGTACATACATAAAAAAAAATACCGATCTAATTGACAACCTCCCCCTATTTGAAGTCGGTTAAAAAATAGCACGGTCGCTGCCTTAATTAATATTATATTTGCATATTTTATATTTTATATTACATCAAGATACATACATAAGTCCGCAAATGCTGTAAATAATACTTTAATACATATTATCACTACATAATATTATAAAGTATCAGCTCGATCCATTTGACCACGTGCAACGCAGATCAGCTCGAATTGTCGGGGACCCAGTGCTCTGTGAACGGCTGGATCACTTGGCGTTGCGTAGAGACGTCGCTTCATTGTGTGTCTTCTACCGCATTTATCACGGGGAGTGTTCCGAAGAGCTGTTCAACCCGACCCCTGCCGCCGAATTCCACCTTCGCACGACACGCCACAAGTTAGGATATCATCCCCACCATCTGGATGTGTGGCTGTCCTCCACAGTGCGGTTTACAAGGAGCTTTCTTCCACGTACTACAAAGCTGTGGAATGAATTTCCTTGTGCGGTGTTTCCGGGACGATACAACATGGGTACCTTCAAAAAAAGCGCGTACACCTTCCTTAAAGGCTGGCAACGCTCCTGTGATTCCTCTGGTGTGGCAAGAGATTGTGGGTGGCGGTGATCACTTTACAACAGGTGACCCGTACGCTCGTTTATCCTCCTATTCCATAAAAAAAAAAAAACAAACATAATCAAACAACATCCTTTGCCGCGTCTGTCTGTTGGCGATAAACCCAAAAACAACCGCACTGATTTTCATGCTGTTTGCACTAACGGATAGCGTGGTTCTTGAGAACGGTTTAAGTATATAATTTGTCTAGTTTTTGTACAAATTTGTGTGTAAATTAACGATATTTATTGGAGGTTTAGGAAAAAAAATAAGCCGCCCGGGAGCTTTCAACGAAAACGCTGTCTAAACCCTTTGAGATATAATAAAATAATGTATGGTGGAAATTTGTATCTTATATAGGTCTACAGAAAAGTCCTCGAAGGCATATGTCTATCTCTTAAGTATAATATATTATATTCATTTTATTACTTTAAGAAGTTAGCAATTATAAAGCGGTAATGTAAAATCTGTTTACACAAATACGATATGAATCCTTATCATTTTATAACTACATATTAAAAAATCATTCAGAAATACGTTTTTGTTTCATTTTTTGACTACATATTTCCGATGGCTTTAGACTACATTATTCCCGAATATTTACATCATTTCTTATTGACAGAACAGTGTCTGTCGGGTCAGCTAGTTAAATACACGGACTAGTAAAAAAATAAGGACTCCGTGTCACCTTACATAACAGTGTAGCACCAAAACAAGCCGATTAACGTGTAAATACATAGCCCCACGCACACACTTACACTACTACAGGCCGATAGGCGGCCATTATGAGAATTGTTATTGTCACAGACAATATACAGACAGATCAGTTTGTGTCTCAATAAAATATTTCAAAAATGCCGTCGTGCGTTGTGAAAAAGTGTAAAAACGATACTATATAAGTATTTGTGGCCATATATGATTATTTAAGGGAGAATAAATTGTGTAACTAGTATCCCCCGTAACCGCACACACACTAGCATAACGGTGCTTCACTTGGTAATATCACGGCGCGGAGTCCTTCTTTTTTTACACGCCCGTGGTTAAACATATAATAGAAAACGTGGTGGTAAAACTGGGTGAAATCAATCGATATTTATATGCATATAGGTGAGTGTGCCTCATTCCGTACACGGCTCAACCGGTCCGATTTCCGTGTACGTATACGGGGTGTTCCCACTGTATATGGAATCGTAACCTAATATTTGAATAGCTTAGGAACGGAATTTAATCGGTTGAGAAATTCAGGTGTGGTGTGGAATTTAAGAAAATGCATGCAGCATGTTTAGGACCAGCGTTCGAGAAGCTCCGTAAAATTTTCTCGACTTTAAATAACGTACGGTAAGTCATCACTGGCAACACACACTGGTTGGAAACCTTCGTCTTCAGACACTGCGGTATTAAGGTTACTATAACATACATGACTTTCTTAATGATACCACCGATTGAGAATGGACCGACCGCCCTCAGGCTTTTAAATAATAAGCTTAATAATTGTACGATATTACTTTGTAACCATACTTTTATGATAAGATAAAAGAAGCCCGCTGAGTTTGTTGCGCCCGTTCTTCTCAGGTCTGAGGCATTCTTTTTGTAATGTACGTTATTTAAAAGCCTCAGGGCGGTCGGTCCATTCTCAATCTGTGGTATCATTAAGAAAGTCATGTATGTTATAGTAACCTTAATACCACGGTGTCTAAAGACGAAGGTTTTCAACCAGTGTGTGTTGCCAGTGATGACTTACGGTACGCAGACGTGGTCGCTAACTATGGGCCTTATGAGAAAGCTCATGGTCGCTCAGAGGGCAATGGATAGGGCTATGCTCGAAGTTTCCCTGTGATATCCAATCTCCAGCAGAACATGTCTTCCGGCTGATGATGATGTATAGGACCAAAACGTTGCGTGAAACGATAGGTCAACCAGTTCCTTGTATGTTTTATTTAGTCCCTATTTGAAATCATTCGGACTTCAAACAGTAAATTAATCTCCTGTCTGCATGAGACCATCGTTTAGTACTCTGTTATTTGTTAGGCACACAAGACATTAAGTCCCAATGAAAGTATGAATATAATTATTAATTTATAACTCCAAATCACTTTACATAAATATCAATTAATACTACTTTCTGGGTAACTGACACTACATTCACATTTATTTTTTCAAAATTGATTCCTTAACGGCCGTTCCCAATATACTATCTACAGATTAGAGATACATTACAACCTTCAGTAATTAGCTGTCAATAACTGAAGCTGTCCCAATATACCCGATAAGTCATTCTCATCGCCTTATATTGGGACGCGTGAATTGCAATTTCCATACAAACTTTATATCGCTGGTAAGCTATACGTCGTCCCATTGACAGACAGCGTGTATAAGGTGAATTACCATCGATAAGTTTATTGGGACAGAAAAGTCAACGATAGTTACGATTTTTATCTCAAGTAAGAGATACAATGAATATTGGGAATGGCCGTTAGGGTTTGATGTCATTTCTAATTAAATTAAAATTAAATTTAATTTAAATGTTTTATTTTACCTTTACCGCACAAACGTTTTTTAACAATTCTTTTGAATATCGTAATACATTTGTTTTGAACATTGAACAAATGACGGATTTAAAGATAATATTTCAACTTATTACATATGGGCCTACCATTTTCCATCTACTTTTTGAAGTTATACTTATTTAGGCGCGTTATGAAAAAATTATGAGTAACATAAAAGTAACAGGGTGAAGTTGGTTCCTAATATTTTCTGACGTTTGCCTCATTCATAATTTTTTTTTTGGTTTCTTCGTCCAATATTAGGACAGGCAAAGGTTTCAAGCCCATACAGCCGTATTCATTATTTAATAATTAATTGTCAAAGCCATCTTTGTAAGATTTTTACAAAACTGTTCTTTCTAAAATAGTAGAATAGCACGAGTTATAAATCGTTTTAATGATTTTTGCTTCGTTAGGCCAAAAAAGTATAACTTCTTGCGCGCATACACAAGTACATACACACTTTTTTCATAGTAAAATCAATGTTATTTTTTAACCAACAATACAATAACTGCAATAGTTACTATTTGTGTAAAAATTATCTACGAATCGCTAACAAGAACATGTAATTTCCAACGTATGAATGCTGACAATTTATGTCTTTTCTCATCAATGCCTTGACACATGACATTTCTATTGTTTCAGATTTTCCATCGATCTCGCGCGAGGGAAAAACCTGTCGTTATGGAGGTTACAATGGAGGTTTCACTAGTTCGCACGCTCCTGTAGACTACGAAATGTGATACAACGCCACCTGGTGGCTGACCCGACAACAACTTTGGTATGTTCGTGACCAACGATATCTAACATATCATTTATATGTATTTTTGTACATCAATACAGTTTTTTCCCAACTACTCAAATAATAAAAAATACGGGTTGCACTCCGGGAGTGCCGGCAGAAGTGAAAGCTTGAACATAACGTTATGCATTTTTGAGTGGTTAAGGAATAATTTCGCACGAAGACATATAAGAAGGTATAGGCCCATATCTAATATGGGCCTATACCGCAAGCCTTATGTAAAATCATGCCAGAGCAACTTTTGGCACATAATTTCAGCCGGAAGACGTCCACTGCAGGACACAGGCCTCCGCCAAAGATCATCATGACGATAGGTCCTGCGCTGCCCTCATCCAACCTTACCGGCGATCTTGACGAGATCGTCGGTCTATCTTGTGGGGGGCTTACGATACGGATATCGTACCGTACCGGAGTACGTAGTCGCCATTCGAGGAATTTACTGTCCCATCGGCCATCTATCCGTCAAGCTATGTGCCGTGCCCATTGCCACTTCAGTTTCGCAACTATCTTGACTATGTCGGCGACTTTGGTTCTCCCACGGATCTCCTTATTTCTGATACGATCTCGCAGGGAAACTCCGAGCATACCCATCTCCATTGCCTTCCGAGCGACTATGATCTTGTTGGCACACTTTAATATAAATTTAATATTGCATAAGAATAGTTCGGATTTACAAAAGCCCAGTCCACTCAAGACGCGGGATCTTCTTTTAACAAATCTGTGCCCTGGGAGGCGTCGCACCTCCCGCTGTGTTCTGTGATCTCTCCAAGGCATTCAACTGAATCGATCACCGTATGCTTATTGTAAAACTAAAAATTCTATAGAGTCTCTGGAATATCTTGGGATCTGAAAATTTCCTATTTGTCCGGACGACGGGGATACATCGATAGATAATCAGATAATTTGATTGTAATGTAATTGCAATTCACAGGAGCATGACTGAATGAATAACACGTCAAGATGAAGTTAAACATGTTCAAGCGATCGATGATCTACGCGACGTTCTTCGGTTCGTGTCTGTGTATCGCGCTGGTGGTCGCGGCTCTGGGGACCTGGCACTGGGTGGATGCGACTGCCAGGGGTCTGCGGAACCCCACTGTGTCAGAAGCCAGAATCAGCTTCGGACTGTTCGAGGGGTACAAGGAGCTGACTGTAGGCGTTGGTTGGAGGCACCGTCATCTTAGTAGTGAGTATTAACAGTGAACAGCTAAATATGAGACTTGGAACTAGGGGGAGTCAGAATGTAATCCCCTGAAGTCTCAAGTCTGCACTTTTACCCCAAAAAAACCCTACTGGCGGGCAAAGCCAAATTGGCTTCAAAGAAGCTGGGCGTCATAAATAGAGTGCGGCAATACCTTTAGCCGGCCTACAATCTAGCGTTCTACAAAGCACAGATCCGGCCACATATCGCTGTCATCGTCTGGCGATCCCCAGTATCAGCTCGATCCATTTGACCGCGTGCAACGCAGAGCAGCTCGAATTGTTGGAGACCCTGTGCTCTGTGAACGGTTAGATCACTTGGCGTTTCGTAGAGACGTCGTTTCATTGTGTCTTTTACCGCATTTATCACGGGGAGTGTTCCTAATGGCTGTTTCACCTGATTCCTGCCGCCGAATACCAGTTAAGCACGACACGCCACAAATTAGATTTCATCCCCACTATCTGGTTGTGAGGCGGTCCTCCACAGTGCGGTTTTCAAGGAACTTTCATCCAAGTACTACAGAGCTGTGGTATGAGATTCCTTGTGCGGTGTTTCCGGGACGATACGACATGGGTATCAAAATAGGCGCGTATACGCGTCAAAGGCCGGCAACGGTCCTGTGATTCCTTTGGTGTTGCATGAGGATGTGGGTGGCGGTGAGCTTGAAATCCAAGCTTGTTAATACGCTAAGCGGTCACATTCAGCTAATGGTAATCGATACGCCCTGCCCATTACAATCAATTGCCGCTCAGGATGCTTGAAAAACCCAAAATCTCTAAACGGCACTATGACTGTGTCCGTCACCTTGAGACATAAGATGTTAAGCCTCATTTGCCCAGCAATTTCACTAGCTTCGGCGCCCTTCAGACCGAAACACAGTAATTCTTACACATAAGTGCCTCACGGCAGAAATAGGCGCCGTTGTGGTACCTAGATGTCTTGCAATACGTATCGATTGCGGAAAGTAATTTTCATAGTATTATGTCCTATGGTATATTGTTATGGGGCAGTGCGGCCGATTTTAATACCATCTTTGTGATGCAGAAGAGGGCTATTCGCGTGATTTATAACCTAGGTCCTAATAAACATTTTGACTGTTGCTTCTAAATAAATTTTTGATAATGTTCTGGTTGTTCATAAGCACACTGAGGAATTTTCTAGAAACTGTGACATTCATAATGTTAACACGAGGAACAAACATAAACTTGTTATGCCTACTACTCGGTTGGGTCGAGTTAGTAAGTCTTTTGTTGGGCGATGTATATGCTTCTACAATATGATCCCAGAAAATGTACAAAACAAATGTGTTATGAAATTTTAAATTCAAAAGAATTGTTAAAAAACGTTCGTGTGGGAAAGGTTATTATAGCATAAACGATTTTCTTAATGACACCACGGACTGGGAATAAAGCGAACACCCTCACCCTCAGGCATATCACATTGTAATCCATATTTTATATTAAAAAAAAAGCCCGCTGAGTTTCTTGCGCCCATTCTTCTCAGGTCTGAGGCAGTCTCTTTTGAATGGGTGGTAGTTTTTGACGTTCAATAAGTGATTTTGAATAAAAATATTTGAATTTGAATAGTATTGTCCATCATATTTTGTTGTGTATGTTATGTTTCAGTTAAAACAGGCACGTTGCCAGCGCGTCGTTGGGCGTGGTGTGGAACAGCCGCTCAGCTCGTGGTCGCTCTGGCGGCCAGTGGCGGCGCGTGTGTTCTGGCGGCGCTCGGAGCGGCGGCGCGTGCTCGGTGCTCACCAAAGCCTCTGCTCGTATGCAACTGTCTCACAGGTGTGCGGCGACTCTTACGCTACACGTACACCATAAGGCCTATCGCAGACGACAGACTATCCGTCACGCACTTTTTAATCTGTGGTAATAAAATAAGAACATAGTCAGGCGGAAGATGTCCACTGCTCGGGACTAATCCTGCGCTGATCTCATCCAACGTATTCCGGCGATCTTGACCAGATCGTCGGTCCATCTTGTGGGGGGCCTACCAACACTGCGTCTTCCGGTACGTGGTCGCCATTCGAGAACTTTACTGCCCCAACGGCCATCTGTCCGTCGTAGTATTTGCCCTGCCCACTGCCACTTCAGTTTCGCAATCGTTTGGGCTATATCGGTTACTTTGGGGTTCTCCTACGGATTTCATCTTTCATACCGCAATTTAATTCGTCAACGTCATCGACATCGGCCGAGGCGTGACAATGAAAAATTTATGTAATGAAAACAATTGGGTGAATACCACTACCTTTTTGCAGCATTAAAATTACAACCCATTAAGTTCTTGGAATATTTTGGAGTGTCTTTTAATAAATACACTAAATTTACACTGTAGAAATCCCAACAAGTGGACTTAACGGTTGATCGGCCGTTTCCGGACGTGATCGGAAGATAACGGTCGTGTTGGTGTACGCGCTCTGTTTCTTTTACAAGTGTTTGATTCGATCGTCCGAGTTCGGCCGTCATCGCCCGAGCAAACTTCGGCTGATGACAGATTTGGTGTACGCGAGCCGTTACAGTAATTTTTATTCTGCCCCTGGGGCAACAACATGATTCAAAGTCAAAACCAAATTTACTTATTTTGAATCGTCACTACAAATGTTTCTTTTAATTTACTGAATGTTCCATATGTTCGTAAAAAGTTGAGCTCGTGAGAAGAACATATATAAGAAACTCAATGGCCACTCTTTTTAATCAAATAGAGTATTTTACAATGGCTGTAATATACAAAACAAAGTAGTTTGTAAGATACTGCATCCAATATATAAGTCGTGTTAAAAAGGCATAAAAGGCATTTATTTTCTCAAAATTGATTCCTTTAGAATTCTTTTTGATGTCATTTCTTATACTACTAGATAATACTACCGCTTCGGAAACAAATGGCGCTCTGAGTGAGAAGAAGCGGCGCAAGAAACTCTCCCAGCTTTCTTTTTATGCGCTCTTTTCAATAAAAATATACAATATTGTACAGTCATTTCTATCGCTATAAAATAATCACAATCTAGCCCCAGGCTGTCCGATCATTTAGATATTCAGCAGTGGAGTAATAGGATTTACGACAGAGCCATTTTTTTTATAAAACATTTAAATTTATTTATAGATAATGCCTGAACAGTGGCTGGGACTTTATTATAGAAGTGTATACATTTACCCTTAAAGCTATTATGTATCTTATGAAGCCTACTAGAATTAGTTACAAGCAATCCCTTATTTCTAGTGTTATAATATTTTGTTGAAATAATATAAATTATTACATAAAAAGTAATAAACTGTATTATAACTAGGATATTTGAGCGAAGCGAGGTAAACTAAATCTATGTACAAAACAAAATAAAATTATTCAAACAAGATTTGATCAATCGGCTCAATTTTTCAATAAATATAAATAGCGCGTGCTAATTTAGAATAATTTGTAAATCATGTTTGTTTTTATTTATAACTAGCTGACCCGACAGACGTTGTTCTATATATAATATATAAAATAATGTTTTTATATGAATTTGTCAATAATATATCATAACATCAAAAATTACTTCGTAAAATATGCAGCCTGCTGTCGTAATGAAATTGTTTCACAGCAGAACTGTCAAATCGTGCGTCAATAAATTCTCTCATAGAAATTATGTATGGACACATCAAAAATAAAAACAAATTTGTTGTTTTTACTTAATTTATCAGCGTTTTCCTATTTATTCACCTTTAAACCTTCTCTGGACTTCCACAAATAATTCAAGACCTAAATTTACCAAATCGGTCCAGCCGTTCTCGAGTTTTAGCGAGACTAACGAACAGCAATTCATTTTTATATATATACTAGTGGACCCAACAGACGTTGTTCTGTCGGAAATTTCGGACACACGTCTTAAATTTGAAAAATCGGTCCAGCTGTTAGAAGGAGTCATCTAAAATACACTATATGGACGGAATTGAGAATCTAAACCAATCTCAAATTCACTGGAACACACAAACAAATCATCAAAATCGGTCCAGCCGTTTAGGAGGTAGTTCAATTGTGAATCAAAATCATTCTCAAATCCACCTGAAGACACACAGAAAGTTTCTTTAGAATCGGTCCAGCCGTCTAGGAGGAGTTCAGTGACATACACACGCACACAAGAAATATATATATAAAGATATAGATAATTGAATCAAGTCGAAATTCAATAATCTAGAAAATTTCGAAAGATTTCTATGAGTTCAAAATTTTTTAAAATCGGTCCATTAATGGCCGAGAACCAATTTTACACAGAAATCTATTAGAGTCACCCGGCGGGAGCTTCCCTCAATAAATTATCGTATATTGGATGCATCAACCTTTAGAGCTTGTATTTATTGTTTGTGTAAGGATGCTCATGGCATGATGGCCATGACAGCACCCGTTCACGATTTGACGCATGTACCAGCCATCGTTCCCCTCGCACATATTTGAGGGAAGGAGACGACCCAGTGAGCATTACGAACAATGTTCCATGAACCACTCATACGAACACACCAACAATCTTCTAACGATAAACATTTTTTTTTAAATAAGGGTCGAGACGAGCAGGACGTTCAGCTGATGGTAATTGATATGCCCTGCACATAAGAATGCAGTGCGGCTGTGTATTCTAGAAATACCCAAAAATTCTGAGCGGCACTACAACTGCGTGACACCTTGAGACAAGATGTCAAGTCTCATTTGCCCAGTATATTTTACAGCAACGGCGCCCTTCGGACTGAAACACAGTAATGCTTACACATTACTGCTTCACGGCAGAAATAGGCGCCGTTGTGATACCAATAATCTAGCCGGTATCCTGTGCAAAGGAGCCTCCCACTGGTAAATTACATCAAATGAAAACATTGTTATTTCCATTTCTAGTTCTGTTCACCCTGGGTGCGTTGGCGGTGTGGCTGACAGAGTTCTTCCTTCGACTCCAGCACAACGTGATGTCTGAAGAGGATCTGGCACTTAGCTGGTCCTCCGATATGACCGCTGACCTTGGATTTTCCTTTTGGTAATATAATCAAATCATCTTTATTTGCAAGATGTTGTTGGCTTATAATTAACAGGTGCTCTTATCTTAGGTGCACATTGAGGAATTTTCTAGAAACTGTGACATTCATAATGTTAACACGAGGAACAAACATAAACTTGTTATGCCTACTACTCGGTTGGGTTAGTAAGTCTTTTGTTGGGCGATGTATATGCTTCTACAATATGATCCCAGAAAATGTACAAAACAAATGTGTTACGAAATTTAAAAGAATTGTTAAAAAACGTTTGTGTGGGAAAGGTTATTATAGTATAAACGATTTTCTTAATGACACCACGGACTGGGAATAAAGCGAACACCTTCAATCTCAGGCTCTTTAATTATAAATGTTTATTCCATATTTTATATTAAAAAAAAAGCCCGCTGAGTTTCTTGCGCCCATTCTTCTCAGGTCTGAGGCAGTCTCTTTTGAATGGGTGGTAGATTTTGACGTTCAATAAGTGATTTTAAATCCTATTTTGAAAAAAAATTTTTGAATTTGAATTTGAATATCCTAACCCATAAGGCATGCAAACTTATAGTGGAATACATAGTCAGTTCACGTTTTAATTTCTGTAACAATTATAATATACTGTACTATACTAAAAAAAGATATACAACCCAAGCAAACTTAAATTAACATCAATCATAGAATAGTTATTATTTCATAGGATTATTCATTTTAATTTATAACATAATGTCATTAACTACTCAATGATATTGAGTTCAGTCGAAGTTAATTTTAATTATTTAATATTTTATAAAAAATCTTTTAATGAGTAGTATGATTTTTTTATTAATTAAGATTTGAGTGACTTTTTAAAGTAGAATAGAATACATATATTAATATAACGTCTGTATAAGTGTTTCTATTGTATAATAGAACTAAAAATAAAAGCGGCCCAGTTTATTTTTCTTTATAAACTCGTAAACAACCTGTCAAACTGTCCAGATGTTTTTCAGAATATTGGCATTTGTGTACCGTCATTTAATTGTCGAATACGTACTTATTCCCCAAAATTTTTTTTCGGTTAAAATACATTTATTCTCATAAGAATTAACATAAAATCACTTACATGAGAATTTTACACAAATATACAATATAATATTACCTTAGGTTTCTATGACTAAGCATGCAAAACAAACAAAGTGAACAATTACAAAAATGAAGGTACATAAAAAATTCTCAACAAAAGAACATCAACATATTTTATATTTATCCGGAATAAGAAGGACTGGATGTGGCTAACGACTTATAAAGATAACAGTTGAAGTAAACTAAAATAATACATACGGTTTGAATAGTACAAATAAGAAAGCTTAAAACAAATAAGTACATGTTTATATGAGTGATTGTGCATTCGAGCATTTTTTTTTTAAATCATATTATTTATTTTAAAATTTTATAAATATTTATAGAAATAACTACGGACTAAACGGTTGGATTTGGACAGTGACATCAGTGGAGTACAATATTCCTAATCATTATTCGCTGGGCCTTTAAAAAAAGAGCGTCTCTTCAGTTTTCATTTCTTACTCTGTGCTGATCGCGTCCATTCATCTGTATCATTCTGACAAGCGAGAGAGAAAGGGATGTGAATACTTGTCTGTAATTGTACCATATTCAATGAACAAATATTCATTTTAATAATCTATTTATGCTTACTGCCAGCCCATCTTATATTTAAATAAAATAACCTCACCGGTAATAACTCACACAATCTTTTTTTGCGTCGTTAACGTATAGTTTGAACACTTATTATTGATCTTAGACTTGTTGATCGACACACAGTTGACGTACGACTAAGTAGAAAAGTGTGCTTACATTGTATTTAAGCACACTTTTGCCGTTTTTTTTAAAAGATTTATTTAAAATATTAATAATTTGACGACCATCTAGCCGAATGGTTAGCGACCCTGACTACTAACCCAGAGGTCCCGGGTTCGAGTCCCGGTAGGTGCAATCATTTATTATAATGAATATGGATGTTTCTTTCCGAGTCATGGATGTTTATAAGTATTTATGTATGTTTAAGTAGAGTATTGTATTAAATATATCGTTGTCTTGTACCCATAGTACAGGCTATGCCTAGTTTGGGGCAAGATAATTTGTGTAAGAGTGTGTCAATATTAAAACTAAAAATAAATAAAAAAATACAATGTAGTTAAAGCTTACAATATAATAATACATACTTTAACTTATCCTTGAAGGCGCTTAAAATTAAATTATATAATATTTAAAAATAACAATTATTTTCAATTACAGTTGTTACAACAAAGAACTTATTTTAAACAAAATAGTATAGAAATCAATAAAATACAAATAAAAAATAATTATCAACTAAATGTTAGCAATTACAAATTATTTGTCTACTGAGCTTATCGCTGATAAAATTATATTAATGAAAGATTTTGTAAAAAGTACTTTTTTAACGATGACTTATATTTATTTTTATCAAAGTCAAAGTTTTTTTTTTATCTTAATATATATAAATTACGTGACACGTTGTTTGTCCGCGATGAACTCCTAGAGTAATGAACGGATTTTAATGGGGATAACTTCATGGAGTGCAGTTTGGTCCAACTTGTGAGATAGGATAGTTTTTATTTCGATTTGGGACCCATAATTATATTTATTTTCAATATTTGTTTTGTATGGACATATTTTCTATGAGAGAATATATTGACGCACGGTTTGACAGTTCCGCTGTGAAACAATTGCCATATATATTTTGTAGATTTAGGTAATTTAAATGACATGTTTGTACCTGTAAATTGTCTTAGATGAGGCAGCCTTTGAATTTCTCGAAGGAATTTTGATTCATTTATTGGAACGAAGTTTCTTACGGCAGGCTTGGAGGAGATAGGGATTTTGCTGTGAGACCGAACTGAAAAAAATGTGATAGTAAAACCGTAAGAAAAAGTCCGTGGAATAAAACCGTTAAATGGGACGTGCGCAGGCGCGACAGTCGTTTTTGTAATTATTTCTATTTCTATGTAATTTTATGTTGTCAAACAAAAAAGACAAATATTTTATTATTTTAATTGATAATTTGGATTACGATCGTTTTTATTTTACGTAATTTATTATTTCCTAAAATACTGAATTTCCTGTGCTTAAATAAAAACTAATCTGCAAAATTTAAGAGAAAAATCAAGAAAACCTACATAAAGTTGAACACGATTTTTTTTTTACAAATTGTGTCGATTCTACATTAGCCGAAGGAACTTCGTTCCTACCTGGTGTGGTGTCCCACGACACCACATCTTTTTTATTTCTGACAATATATTTCACTTTATCAACGTTCCGGTATCAGACTGCGAATGATATGTCCATTTGTATATAGAAAGTGATTGTTTTATAATTATTGTTTTCAGGTTGGTGGTCACAGCGTGTATAACAGCGTTCGTTAACAATGTCTGTATTCTGATCGCGATGTCAGACGGACGCGACGTAGACACTAGTGCCCCCGCGCTCGAGGAGAAAGTCAACGGAGCTATCATGCTTTATTAGATCGAGTTAAGGCGACACTAAATGCCAGCGACCTTGAGCGATATTAGTTCACGGCTGCCGGCCCGCCATCTATGTAACAAAGCCAATATTTTCGAAATTCTTGCGTGGAAAACAGTTTATATGCTTACAATCCTCGTTATTCACTACTTATCTGAATAAATGAACCTACACAAAAAAGTACAAGCTATAAGGATAACTTTTCTGAGAGAGGTACCAAAAAAATTCGTCACGCCATGCCAAAAAACTTGTTTAACTTCAAAGAAAACTGGTAGTTCAAAAAGGCTCGGCAGTGTTAACTGTAACCAACAGCAAGCATTAGCAACCTACAAATAAGACTTAAGGATATGTGTAACAGGATTAAGTAGTGTTCATAGTTCGATATGCTATACTTTCACCACAAAACTTGTCTAAAAACACCATGTTTGCGTGTTTTCTGCTTACTCTTCGCCTTAAGGTACAAGATTATCGCGTTTTGTCTGTAAATATTGTCTATTTATACTAAACTATGAAATGGACTTAGTAGATCAAAGATTACTTATTATGTAAACAATTTGTTGAAGTGATAACTTTCACTAAACAGAATTTATGAACGATGCTGGACTCGAACCCCCGACCTCTCGCGTTCCGTGCGAGTGCTCTGCCACTGAGCCAACCGTTCGAGTGACTAAGCGTTGATAAATCTTGTTTCTTTTGCGAAATAACGTAACATGCCGAATAATGGCTTTTAATTCAAATTTTCTTTTCTTGTTTTACAATTTGTATATATTTCTGAATATCACTTCTACCACTATTCTCACAATGAAATCAATCATCAAGGCCTCGAATAAGGGCGTGGTACGAGTTTTAATAATAAGTTGAATAGATCTGTTATTTGTACAAATGTTATTTACATAAGTTACATTACACAATATATGAAGGCCTATATCGTTAATCTCGAATATATTAATAGTCTTAGCAAACACACACACACACACACACACACACACACACACACACACACACATATATTTTTACCATCACGGTCTCTACAACAGAACGCTATTTGCTTCTATCCTTACAAACCTCACGCGCTTCCTGTACATTCATTACTCTTTTCACACATGCTCGCCGGTTCCGGGTGTTTCGGCCCTCTCCTGTTTTCAAAAAGTCCCCAATTTGTTCGACGAATGGAATATTTGGTTCATGCTTTTTTATCACTCATTCGTGTCCATGTGTCCAAATCATTTCAGCATTCCTTTCTCAATCCTTGCCGCGACATCTTCATTCAGACCACAGCGCGGTTGTATTACTGCATTCGGAATTTTATCAATCAGTGTGAGACTGATTAACACACATACTACGCAGTGATCTTCGACGCTATTTTTCTGCTTTATATATTATATAATGTAAATACCATAAACTTAGTATACTAGCGTAATAGACAAACACTCTCCTCATTACGTCAAGAATAAATTTAAAATGTTCATGTGTGCTAGTTTTACACCTATACCAGAAATACATATAGACTGTCGTTATCTAACTTAGCTTATCAACTAAACAAAATGGTAGCTAAGTGCGTTATAATTCTATTCATTATGTCGAAATCTTTAGCGAAATTGAAGAAATTATGAAACCAATATTAAAAGATTGTTGTTGCCCCCGTTTTCCTCATTGTGAATCGCTGATAGTCCGATCCCTCTAATAACTATTTTACTCTGTGCCCATCAATGCCTTAGCACCTACGAAGTTCCAAATGCCTTTATAATAAGCCAAAGTTTGGTTTATTATAAAGGCATTTGGAACTTACTTCTTATAGCTCGTTAGAGAGGAATGATTAAATTGAGACACAGCTTTTATACTACACCAAGAAAATATCACTTCACACTATACCATAGGGAGATGCACCATATTATAGTGTGATATAAATCTTCAAGATATTTATACCGTTATAATTATTTGTTTTGTTTGATTATCATATACGATAACTAACAATATATATTAAAAAACACTAAAGGATTGTGAATATTATGATTTTTTTTTTATTATTTTCAAAGTTTTCTTTTTTTTCCTTGAGGTCATCTGAGATAATATGTATTATTTTTGATAAAACCCTTATGAAGTGTACTTAATATTATTTAATTTCATTATTATCATCATTTATATAAACGTAATCATTTTTGTATAATTATAATTAAGTACAGACACTTTTTGCAGATGCATCATCCGTAGGTTAATTGGTATCGTCTGCCGTCAGTAAAATTTAAAAAAAATATAAGATTTTGTTAATAATTCTAGGTATATGTGAGATAAAGATAATCCGTCCAATGATATATAGTTTTTAAATGTATGTAATACAAATAAAATCTATACTAATATTATAAAGCTGCAGTGTTTGTTTGTTTGTTTGTTTGTTTGAACGCGCTAATCTCTGGTACTACTGGTCCGATTAGAATGATTCTTTCAGTGTTGGGTAGTCCATTTATCGAGGAAGGCTATAGGCCATGTTTGTTTTTTTCAAAATTAGGGATCCGTAATAAAATTGCTATTTTGTAACACAAGGTGTAAAATCGAAAACCTATTTTTGCGTGCGCTGCAAAAACTATTGACAATAGAACAAAATGATGTACAGGCTATAATATAGGCAATATTTTATTACTTATAAAACTATCGCGTGAATTATACTTTATATGGCAAAACAACGTTTGCCGGGTCAGCTAGTAAGTAAATAAAGTGACAATATTTTGTTGTACTGTTTTAGTAAAATGCAGTACAATTTTAACTTCAAATCTTAGATCATTTATATTTATACGTCTAGAAAGACTGTGATAGCTGTGAAAACGTTGAAAAAATTGAGATTCACAGTTAATTTCTATTTTGAGCAATGCACGCGCACTAACACAAAGTGACATACAAATCGCGAGTGTAAGACATAGATTGTCACGCACACTAAAGTAATAAACCGGGCCTGTTTTCATCGTTTGTCTAGCAAGCAGCTCTATCTAGGCGTATTAATTGTCTAAGCTTTAAATAATATATTGTACTGTTTAGTTGCAAAATGTTAAAAATATCACGCACAGGTTTTTTTTTCTATTAAATGACTTTATTTCGTGTTTCATGTCAAAAACTAGACCAAAATGTGAAAAGAAAAAAAAAACAATTAATTTTTTTGAAGTCGGGCGTTAGCATTTGTTTTATAATATAGTTAGAACAGTATTATATTTTCAGTCTGTATTTTTTGTAAGAAAAATATTGTCACAAGTGGAATAAACTGGAACCTTATTTCATCATCGTTACTGTTCTTTGTATGTATGTGTATGCCCGCCTGTTCCGGGTGCTTCGGACCTTTCCTTTTTTCAATAGGTCCCAATTTGGTCGTCGAATGTTCTACGAGGTCTCCAGCGACCGACTTGCTCACACACACTTGCGTTATATATTTGATAAGTCATTCTTTCTTCACTCATTCGCTCCACGTGTCCAAACCATTTCAGCATTCGTAAGAATAACCCTTAATGCAGAAATTGATAAATATTCAATGATGTTGCTACATAGGTACACTAATTCACTGTTTAAAAAATTCAAGACAGTTATTACTTTTTATCAAATGGATCGAACCCGGTTCTAGCGACAAATTATAATTGATAATAACTAGCTGACCCGACAAAAATAAAAAAGGAAACATAAACTTTATAAATTATATACTTAAACCTTTCTCAAGCACCACGCTATCTATTCGTGAAATCAGCATGAAAATATAGTTTTTGAATTTATCGCGAACAGACAGACACACAGACACGGCGGAGGACTTTGTTTTATAATTATGTAGTAATGGTGGATCAATTTACACACTGTAAATAAATAAAGGTATTATGTGAATTTTTTGAACATTTGAAAATATATTCAAAATTTAACAATAAAATCAGGGTTCTGGAAAACGACCCTTCATCCAGCCACTACATGTAACGCTCATTCACAAGTATGGCACATGGACCAAACATCCCCTTGATTATATTTTAGGGAATTTCGGCGCCTATTTCTGCCGTGAAGCAGTAATGTGTAAACATTATTGTTTCGGTCTGAAAGGCGCCGTATCTAGTAAAATTTCTGGGCAAATGAGACTTATTATCTTATGGTTAAGCTCAAGGTGACGTGCGCAATTGTAGTGCCGCTCAGAAAATTTTGGGGTTTTTCAAGAATCCTGAGTGGCATTGCATTGTAATGGGCAGGGCGTATCAATTACCATCAACTGAACGTCATACTCATCAAGTCCAAGGACCCGAGACACGAATGTTTATTAAACTCATTTTTACTTGACATTCAATGACAATACATAAGGATCTTTAAAAATGCTTTATTTAGTAAGAGAAGTGGTTGGTTTAAATTCCATTTGTGACAATATTTTACGACAATTTTTTTATATCAGCTCAAAATTTTGTATATTTTGTTAATTTAAGTGCCATTAGATGTAAGTTTGTATTTTATACTTTTTCATATTGTGCCTTTTGTAAAATAAAAATAGTATCTTTGTCGGTTTGTTTCTCTTTTGTATTAGCAATTTTATATCGTTAGTCAGACCTACTGTAGATAGATTTATGGACTGTACTACGTGGGATGGTCCTACCAGTGGTAGGCTCCTTTGCACAGGATGCCGGCTAGATTATGGGTACCACAATGGCGCTTTTTTCTGCCGTGAAGCATCAATGTGTAAATATTACTTGTGTTTGGGTCTGAAGGGCGCCGTAGCTAGTGAAATCACTGGGCAAATGAGACTTAACATCAAATGTGTCAAGGTGACAAGCGCAATTGTAGTGCCGCTCAGATTTTTTGGGTATTTTAAGAATCCTGAGTGGCACTGCATTGTTATGGGTATGACGTATTCATTACCACCAGCTGAACGTCCTGCTCGTCTCGTCCTTTATTTTCATAAAAAAAGAATACGTACCTCGCAGACTTAAAAAAATATCTACAGTTATTTACAGGAATAGGTAAGCTATTGGCGGTCTTATCGAAGCGATTTCTTTCAGACAAAAATCAAGCGTGTTAATTTCTCCCCACCATTAGTTAACCCCTGTGCTAGACGTACACACATGCGCGTGGTGGATAGTGATGTCTGTTTGTTGTGAGTTGTATAATGGTCAGAGCATAAGCTTATAGCCTTTGACTGCGAGATGTGGTTATGTGACAGCTATGGTCTCGCCAGAATACACTACTTTATGCTCATATTATGTAGGTACTACGGAATAAGCTTAAGGTTTATATTCGGCGTCACCAATGGCTTAACTAACCAAGATGTTTACATACCGTATTCTAATATTATCCCCCGAGGTGCCAATCAGACGTCCGACGTCTGCTATCAAAACTACAGATATTTTTCGTTAAATATACACAGAGTAAGACAAGCTACACGATATACCACAAGAAAAGTAATTTAACAGACTATAAAAGTAAGAATATTTTATTTTAAAACTTTATCTGTTTACAATACGACAAGCCGTCAAAATGCGGTCAGCCGTAAAAATTATCTGTAGCAGTCGATTTAAAAATTCTCTTTTGTTTTATCTATAATGTTTTTGTAACTATTCTATAACTAATTAGTAACTTTGAAGTATGTTTTAGTTATAAAAAATTACTACATTCATTAGTTATAATCGAAATGTAATCTGTAGGTAAATCTAAAAAAATGCATGACAGACCTACTTTAAACGAAATTTGTTTAAATTACTCAGTATCTATTGTTTATGATATCTAACATAGCGCTAGCTTGTTTAATAATAAAAGCATTGACGTTCAATTTTATAAACAAGCCGAAACACTTCAAAAGCAATAAATTTTATTGTGTAACCCGAGCCCGTTGACTTAGCGTCGGTAACGCGCGGCGGCATAAGACAGGCCATCGGCTCACGCGTTTTGTGGCGACTTAGCCACCGACGGGCTATATTACTGATTATTTTCTTATGTTTTCTGAGGATTTGTTTAAACGCGGTAATCTCTGGATCTACTAGTTGAATTTGAAAATTATTGGTTATGATTAATATTGTAGGCTATGTTGCGTTAGGCTGCACATCTTAGCAAGCGTGTTAAGTGATCACCGCCCACATTCTCTTGTGATACTAGAGGAATCATAGGAGCATTACTAGCTTTGAAGGATGGCGTACGCGCTTTTTTTTATGGTACTCATGTCGTGTCGTCCCGGAAACACCGCACAAGGAAGCTCATTCTACAGTTTTGTAGTACGTGGAAGAAAGCTTGAACACCGCACAGTGGAGGATTGCCACACATCCAGATGGTGGGGATGATATTGTAATTTGTGGGGTGGCGTGCGAAGGTGGAATACGGCGGGAGCGAATCAGGTCAAACAGCTCTTCGGAACGCTCCCCGTGATAGACGACAGACAATGAAGGTGATCGCGCCGTTCACAGAGGACTGGATCCCCGTAGATTTCAGCAGGTTTGCGTTCCACGCGAACAAATAGGGTGCGCCAGACCAGAGACAGCAATACTCCATATGTGGCCGGACCTGCGCTTTGTAGAGCGCTAGAATGTGGGCCGACTTGCAGTATAGCCGTGCTCTATTTATGACGTCCAGTTCATCTGAGCCAATTTGGCTTTGCCCTCCAGCTGACCGTGGAATTGACAATCGCTCGAGATTTCGACACCCAGTATTCTGATACTAGGCGATGCTTTTAGTATGGTGTCGAAGAACGGTGATACGATACAAATGGGGTTTTTTATTGGTCAACGCGCAAGTTCAAGTCCTTCAAGAAAAAAGCATACTCCCACCTTAAAGGCCGGCAACGCATTTCTTGACACACCTGTTGTTGCGGATGTCCATGGGCGGTTGCCTCACCTCTCCCCATCCCGTGAGCCTCTTGCCCCCTCTCATATATAAAAAAAAATTTTTGATCCTAAAGAGGATCTATTACACGACATACATACTTAACACAACAATACAATTAACTTATAAATTCATTATATGAGTAGAACGAGCGCTCAATGAGCCACCATTTTAGTTTATATTTAAATGTGTTTAAATTTGACACTCCTGTGATGTAGTCTGGTAGTTTCTTAAAAACCCGAGCGAAAGCTTTTTCGCGTGTTCACTGGTGTCACCTCTTATACCGGTATACGCCCGAACGTATAAACCTATTTGTAGTATTAGGAGGCTTGCTATCGTCACTAGGTATGCTTACGAAGAAATGTCTTACGTCTTACTTATGCGAACGGCTCGCCTTTGTAGGCGACAAATTCATTCATAGTCCGCGGCGCGTCCCCAGAATTCGATTCTATATTGTATAACTGCGACTGAAAGGTTGCAAAGTAACAGGTACGTAGCGCCTTCTTTGACAATTTCGAGCATAATCGCATACTCTTACCACAATGCGCAAACATTCAATATATCAACTGGACTCATGTGTTCTGCTAAGTACAATCACGACCTCTGTTATTCTGCTTATTGATATTTGAGACAAATATGATTGTCTTATTTTATATAATATTGATGTCTTAGTTTCTCTGGTTTTTTGAATATTTGTCTAAATCTAGGAGCAGAGTGTGATGGACCCTTTCACCTCAGAGCGTGACGGATCAGCCTACTCTACTACCTACAAAAAAAGCGTGGTGGAGCCTTTCATCTCAGAGCATAACGGATCAGCCTAACCTTTTACCTACAAGTAGAGCGTGACGGAGTCTTTCACCTCAAAGCGTGACGGATCAGCCTAACCTACTACCTACGAACAGAGCGTGACGGAGTCTTTCACCTCAAAGCGTGAAGTATCAGCCTAACCTACTACCTACGAACAGAGCGTGACGGAGTCTTTCACCTCAAAGCGTGACGTATCAGCCTAACCTACTACCTACGAACGGAGCGTGACGGAGTCTTTCACGTCAAAGCGTGACGTATCAGCATAACCTACTACCTACGAACAGAGCGTGACGGAGTCTTTCACCTCAAAGCGTGACGGATCAACCTAATCTACTACCTACGAACAGAGCATGACGGAGTCTTTCACCTCAAAGCGTGACGGATCAGCCTAACCTACTACCTACGAACAGACCGTGACGGAGTCTTTCACCTCAAAGCGTGACGGATCAGCCTAACCTACTACCTACGAACAGAGCGTGACGGATTCTTTCACCTCAAAGCGTGACGGATTCTTTCACCTCAAAGCGTGACGGATTAGCCTAACCTAGTAGTAGGTTAGGCTAATCCGAACACCTAACTACGAAAAATGTATGTGCGGTGCGCCAAGAGAAATATTCACTTCAAAATGTCCAAAATTTATGTCAAAGAAGCTGGCTCGCGCCCTCGCGACTCCACTTTTTTATTTACATAGATACAATAAATATATTAATATTATATACGTTGTATTTGAAAAAGAAATCTAAAAATAACATAACACGACTCTATTTGATCTGTGGTTACAACTTAATTAAGTCATTTGAGAACATAATGGAGTTTTATAAGAGGAATTTATTAAAACAAAAGCCTTTGACAATGAGAAGCTTACAAGAGGGCTTAAAGCAACCTAGATTTTAATTTTATGCGTCGATATAATTATGGCACTTGGCAAGCCTCGTAAAGATGTTACCCGATGGTTTTAGACGAAGCTTAAATAAAACTGAAGAATAAAAAATTAAATTGAAACCTCAATATCATTTTTGAAGACCTATCCATAGATACCCCAAGTATGGGTATAATGTTTAAAAAAAAATATATAAAAATATTTTGTTTTATTTCTATTATAATACGGTTTTATTAGCTTCATACGTATGTTAGTATGTAACGGAATCTTTGAACATGATTTTGACCCCCTTCTAAACGTTGTATTAACTCGAAATTTGGCATACTTATTAAGGACCGATGACAGTTAAATTAAAAAAAATAATAGTTTTAAAAAATACGCTTTTATAGAAAATTCCACAAAAAAATAGAAAATGCACCTTAATGAATTAGAATTGAAACAATGATTTTATTCTAAAAAAAGCGAAGGGTGCCTTTCAGGATATTATCAATATAACCCTTCTACTCATATCTGTTCATAAAATATTTATCACTATTGATACCATGTACTCCGCGCTTTTTTTTTTTACAATAAAATCATATTTTCTTACACTATTTTTAATTAAAATTTATAAAGATGTATTTTCTATTTTTTAGTGGGATTTTCTATAAAGGCGTATTTTTTTAGTTTTCTTTATAACTATTATTTACTTTTATTTTTTTATGTGCAAATCTTAATGCGGTTTACATAATACATCTACTTATCAAGTTTCAACATTATATTATAGTTTCGGAAAAAGTGGCTGTGACATACGGACAGACCGACAGACATGACGAATAGACTACGAGGGTTCCGTTTTTTGTCATTTCGCTACGGAACTCTAAAAAGAAAAGAATACTGCCAGAAAATTTGGCGAAAACCATCTGTCTACAGCAAATACCACCTCCGAGGCAATAAATAGCGGTAGACTTCATAATGACAACTACCTATGACAAATACTATCTCGACTCCTGTCAATCGCAGTCCTCCTGAAAACATGCTCTGGAAAGGTCACGAAATGTCGGGTTAAGACGTAACTTTGACGCAAAATCGAATGTAAAAACATTTACAATTAACGCGTTTTAATCCTATAAAAAGTGTTTTATTTAAATTCAAATACTATGTAAAGTTTTAGCAATTTTTCAAAATTGGCTGGGCTTTTTATATCTGTAGGCAATTAATTAATAATAATATGCATTTATATAACGTCATTACAACGACATGACGTCATCAACAAACTTAAAATATAATATTAAGTTCGTCTACATTAAATAATATTTTCGTATTTGACATCATTATGAAGTAAAATCGCCAACAGTTAAGAGCTGCAAGCTCTTAAATTAATTCTGAAGCAGCACAAGACGCTTACTTGATGAAAATATGCTTTCCACGAACTTGTGGTGGCATTAAATATTAAAATCCCTCGTCCGTTATGAGACTTCCTTGAATATTTTTCTGAATATAATATACCTAATATTTATGATTTCATTATAATTTATTTCGATTAAGTTTTGTAATTAACAAACTTCAAAATAGGAGGAGGCTCTGAATTTGACTGGGTGAACCGATTTAGATGATTCTTTTTTTATTTGAAAGCTGATGCTTCCTGTGTGGTCCCATTATTTTGTCTACATCTGATAGTAGCATGCATGAATAATACATATAAGTCTTAAATTTGCGCAAAGTGTGTGCGCGACAAATGGACGAATAACTCAATATCACGCTAACCGATTTCGATTACGATTTTACTGGAAAGGACTTCAACGGTAGTTTGATTAGAGTTTGGTGCGGTTCTAATTATGGGATACATAAGAAAGTAACGGAATTCTTCAATTATTGAGAGCAAATTAACGATACTCAGCCGAATCTTTTATATGCTATCCGAATATTTGAGCCACCTACCACAACGTCGTTATGGTCAAGTAATTGTCGTAGTCGAATGTCATAAACAATGGAACTCCTCAAGGGTGAAAATTTAGTAGATCTATACATATTTAGACAAATTAGTTGATGTACTTACTTCAGATTCACTAAAAAAAAGATTTAACAAAAACCAACCGACTTCAAAAAACTATTCCGAAACAATAGATATAATATTTGATTGACGAGTGGTTAGCGATCCTACCTACTAAGCTAGAGGTCCCGGGTTCGAATCCCGGTAGGTGCAAGCATTTATATGATGAATATGGATGTTTGTTTCCGAGTCATGGATGTTTAAATGTATTTATGTATGATTATATGAATTTATGTATGTTTAAGTAAGTATATTGTATTAAATATATCATTGTCTTGTAACCCACAACACAGGCTATATTATATGCTTAACTTGGGGCAAGATAATTTGTGTAAAAAGTGTTATTATTATTATAATATGCACTATAAGTATAAAAGTAATTGCGTATTTTTATACAATCTAATTAATTAATCTCATTCCACTTACTATTATTATCAGGGTGTCTCTTTTTTCCTACTTTTGAATACCATAATTGTTCTTTAAGTAGCTGTATTACGAAAGGCCAGAAACTTTTAGCATAACCCACGAAAGTAACCACAGTTGCACTTGCGAATCAAGAATATTTTGAGAAACAAAGTAAACTTTTGAATTTTGAATATTTTCATTTTTATTTTAATAACTTTTGGTGTGTCACATGCTATATTGTTTATATCATGTAATATAATATATACTAGTATGTACGACTTGGTATAAACTAATTGTGGCTAGCCTGTATCATGTTCCTTCAAATTTTTCTAAAGTTAACAAATAATATAAGAAAAACGCGTTAGAAATAGATTTTCATACACATTTTCTACCCGAATATTTGTACCAAGTTAATGACGCACTTTTTTCCCCTTGAATACAAAGGATCTATCACAGTGTGATGGTTCGTTAAGCACTAGTGTTACCTTATGATGTGCCCAACAAACTTGCCAGTTAAATAAAACCCTCAGTGATTTAGAAAGAAACGTTATAAATCTCATTGAATTGTGTTCATTGAGTTAATTTTCCAGTTCGTTGAATATTGCCAACCCTTTACCATGCTTTCCGCTTAAATAAACGGTTTTTAGGTTCATGCTTCCATAACGTTATTACAAATTTAAGGCTTTATTTAAACATTCTATTTCTGTAAATTTAGATTTGAGACGTACACGAAATACCAGAGTTTACCACCATGGAGGATCATTCTATATCGAAGAAGAGGTCAGACGAGCGCACGTTTTACCTGATGGTAACTGATTGTAACGATGGTAACTGACAAATCAAATCAAAACAGTTTATTGAAAGTAGGTATTTCAAAAAATACTTTTTCATGAATAATAAATATAAAATGTAATAAAATATTTATTTATTTATTTGGATCATCAACATTACATATATTACACATTTATATAAACTTATGCTAGGTACAAGTCTGATATATGTAACAATTAAAGTTGAACACATCATTCAATGGTAACAGTGAACAGTGTGATTTATATAGTCAAAAATGTCTAAGTACTAAAATTTATATAAAGTAAGGATATAATTTATATGGTTTTATAATGAAGAGGATATAGGTACATACTACATGGAAAAAAAAAGTCACAGGTTAGCTTGATGTGCGAGAATTTTTACAAAATTTTTTGAATTATCGTTGAAAATATCGATTTCTGAATTTTTTGAGTTAACTTCGTTGTATAATCTACAAAGCGATGGGGGCGTTGAGTCCAATGTTTGTTCTGCAGTAAGGAATGTGAAAGATCTTGGATATCGTCTGTCTTGGGTATTTAAAGGGTACTGAGAGGGATATGCATTCTTGAAGGTCAGAATTATTTATTTTATTATTAACTATTTTGTGCAGAAATAATAAATCTAGGTAGCTGTGACGAGATTTTAGTGACTGAAGTTTAAAGAAGTCGAGGCGTTGGGTATAAGGGCATATATAAGATATTCCAAGTGTTGAAAAAGCTAGATGTCTCGAAAAAGACCGCTGTATTGATTCAATGCGTTGCGACTGCAAACTGTAGAAAGGATTTCAAACAACACTTGCGTATTCAATATGGGTTCGTACCAGAGCATTAAACAGTATTATTTTGGTTTTTACACGACGGAATTTATTGGTGTTGCGTCTCATAAAGCCAAGCATCTGCGTAGATTTTTTAACGACTGAGTCTATGTGAGAATTGAATGTGAGTTGATTATCCATAAGAACACCTAAATCACGGATTTCACTTACTTCTTGTATCTCTGTATTATTTAACGTGTAAACAAAATTCGATGGTTTCTTTTTGCGGGTAAGTTTTATAAGGAAGCACTTGCTGATATTTAAATACATATTGTTAGTGTTACACCATGTCCGTATTCTATTTAAATCAGCTTGTAGTTGTGCACAGGAGACAGGAGATGCGGTAACATAAAGCTTCAAATCGTTCGCAAATATAAAGAATTTGGAGTGGAGTATTACTGAACTAATATCGTTGATAAATAACAAGAATAAGATGGGCGCAACGATCCTTGCGGCACACCAGAGGTTGCATAGTAAGTATGTGACTTATAACCGTTGGTCATCACTATTTTGGATCTCATTCCTAAATAAGATATAAGCCAGTTAAGAAGCGAACCACATACACCGGCGGTTTTTAATTTCAGTGTAAGCAAATTGTGGTCAACTTTGTCAAATGCGCTTTTAAAATCTGTATAGATACTGTGTACTTCATGGCCCTTATCTATGTCACTGCAAATATTGGAAACGTAGGAAACTAAGTTTGTTTGGACAGATCTTCCGTTGAAAAACCCGTGTTGGTTATTTGAAATAGTGGCACTGATATGCCTAGTTATGGTAGGAGTAACGAGAGATTCAAAGAGCTTGGCAAGGCAAGATAGTATTGCAATTGGCCGGTAATTTTCTACTTTCGATAAGTCGCCCTTTTTAAATATAGGCACTATTTTGCTTTCTTTCCATACTTCCGGGAATATGCCATCTTGTAATGATTTGTTAAAAATTAGAAACAGAGGAAAAGAGAGAACAGTACTACATTTTTTAATGAAAAATGGGTGGATATCGTCAGGGCCGCTAGCTTTCAAAATATTTTATTTTTTTATTTTTTTAATAATATCGTTTTCTGTTATTTAGAGACTGAGCTTTTGGCGATTAAATAAAACAACTGCTTGACTGTGAGGAATATGTGGAAGATATATGGAAGATATGATTTATTAAAAAGTTACACGATATATATACAAAATCCTTAAAACTAGTTACCCAATTACAATCGTTGCTTAAAAAATATTTACAAGTTCAGAAAATACACACCAATACTAGAGCTTACATTTTAACCAATAGTAAAACGTTTTATTCAATAAGATTTGAGAATAATATTATGTGTTCTATCACGCTCTAAAACTAATGCTATCGCAGTTTGTGTAAACTCGCGTCGAACCTCGATCATACGATGTCAATGAGCATTCCGCACCTACGGCTGTTGCTCATTGATTAAAATTGCATGAATAGCGATCGACGCCCGAGTCCCCCCCGACATTCTAGACGAGTGGAATGTCATGAATGCTCGCATAGTGTACGGACCTATTGTTAAGTCGCGAATCGCTTTTGTGTTCAAGTTTTCTGAGAAAATCTCTGCATAGAAGCACCCGTTGTTGAGGCAACAGAGGGGAGTGTCTGCGCAAGCCGAAGCCGGACCTAACATCACGCATGGTTAGGCCCCCAAGGTCACACGCATACGTCGAAAGAAGAAGCTACGATGGATCCTCTCGAGGACCCCCACCTGGCCCGTCACAAGGCCTAACAACAGAAGATGAGGAAGTCATGAAGACGCAAAACGATATTGAGGGTACTTCACAAAAAGTGCCCCCCCTAGCACACCCGCCGCTGACATCCGCGCCGAGAACGCCATACCGCACCAATCATCGCCGACAGCACTTTATGAGCGTGATATCCTCACGCTCTCTCAGTTAATGCTAACTGAAGTGTTGTCGGACGGTATGCTGAGGTGGATGGCCATATATCTGCGCATCCAGAAGGCCGAACAAGAAGGTACGGAGCTCTCAGTAGACGACCAGGTCACACTTGAGTTCGCGCAGAAGTCTATTCTTACACTGCCGCCAGTTGCTGCCAACACGTCGCCGATGCAAATAATCGACGACAACAACCAAACGTCTCGCAAGCGACCTCTGCGACGCTCGACATCACCAGCGCAGCCAACCCGCGGGAAGCAGACAAAAACCGACGTGTCTCCGGTTTCGTCTCGACCGTACACAGAAACACCGAAACCACAGAGGGTGACTTTCGCCAAGGCGACCGCTACACGCCCCACGCAACCCTACGTTGCCCGTCCAGCGCCGCCAAGCGCCGCTCGTCCGGCACCACTCAATGTCGCCAGACTTGCGCCATCCAAGGGCGTCGGGCAAGCACCGATAGCCGCAACCCGCCCATCGCAGCCCAACGCTGCGCTTTCTACGCCACCCGCTTCAGAAACGCAACCCAAGAAGCCTCGGTACCCGCCAGTAGTGATCGAAAGGCTGGAAAACTGGTCTAGCCACTTCAAGATACTGGCGGGAAAACTGAATCGACCGCCAAATGGCCGCCCGTATAAAAACGGATTCCGATTCCTGTCGGACGACGAGAATGAGTACAGAATGCTGCAGGCCTATTTCTCGGATCTCGAGAAAGAGACAGGGCTGGAGTGGCATTCATACTCACCACCCGAAGAGAGAAATGTAAAGGTGGCGATCCGAGGGCTGCCAACGGAGACTTCTACCGAAGAGATCACTGAAGCCTTAAATGCAAAGCAGTTTGACGTTGAGCATATTAAGAACATTAAAGGCAGACAAGGACGTCCCGGCAGTATATTTTACGTGTCACTTAGAAAGACACAAAATATACAGTCGATATACGGGGTGACTGAATTACTAAATATGCTGGGGATCACCATTGAAGCTTGGCGAGGCAAGAAGGGCCCTTCGCAATGTCACAGATGCCAAAAGTTTCGCCACAGCTCCCACAACTGCCACCGACAGCAGGCGTGTGTGCGCTGTGGAGAGCCTCACAGGGCCAGCGAATGCCCTCGCCCAAAGGACGAGGCCGCCACGTGCAGGAACTGTGGCGGACCGCACCCGGCAAACTATAAAGCCTGTCCGGTATTTGTGAAAGAGATGAAAAACAAGCACGGCGGTACGGTACCCGAAACAAGTCAACCTCGGGGGAGAAAGGGCACTGTACTGACCGTGCTATCGACGGTGGAAGAAACGGCTCCGACTTCCCTAATGGCCCCAGCAAATCCATACGGCGGCTCAGTTGATAAGAAGAAGCGGGGCAAAAAGACAAAGTTAAAACCAAACGCAGAGCTACCAGCAAAATCGGCGGAGATGGGGCAGAACGTCAATGTCTTGAAAAAAATGATGAAGCTGCTCCAGTCGCTAACAGACAAGGACAGGAACACCCTTAAGGGCTTGAGCCAGCTGATTCAATGAAATGGAAATGGAGGGTAAACTAAAAATAATATATTGGAACGCAAGTACCCTCAGAGGTAAAGTGCGTCGGGTGAATACCTTCTTAGAAGATTATCGAGCTGACATACTGCTAGTCAGCGAAACACACCTGCGGCCTAGTGATAAATTTAAAATACCTAACTATATAGAATATATAGAAAAGATGAGGTATCGCCGTCGGGACAGGTGTACCGAGGACTAGCAGTATTAGTTCAGCGAAGAGTGATACACCAGTTGATAACCGTCACAGAATACGGAACATTCCAAGCATTGGGAATTCTTATCAATGTGGCGAGTAAAATAATGCGTATTTATACAATTTACAGGCCACCCGGAACAAGCCTAGATAAGATGGAGTTAAGGTCATTATTCGACGGGAACATTCCAACGATAGTGGCAGGTGACCTTAACTCCAAACACACCGCCTGGCACTCAAGCAAGATATGCACGACGGGGCGCATTCTGTACAAGGAGATGGTTGAGGAGCGCTATGAAGTCACAGGCCCTACATCGTGGACCCACTATATGCCTGACGGAAGCGGTGACGTGATCGACCTGGTGCTACACAAAGGACTCGACACCGCAATTCCAGAGTTGAGCGTACTGCACGAACTCGACTCTGACCACAGACCGGTACTGCTCACTCTGGAATTCCTTCCCAGTAGGGTCTCACATCCCCCTGCGAGACGGAAAATCAACTGGGAAGTGTTCCGAAACGAATTGCATACAAGAAGCACAGCAGGGCCTGTAACTACAAGCAAAGACGTAGAAAATGAAACCGAGGCACTCACGAACGCCATCCAGCTCTCTCTCAAGTCAGCAACGCGCACCTCTAAGCCGGGGAAAAAGCAAGAACAGCTCCCGGCGAAGATACGGATACTAATAAACGATAAGAGAGAGACAAGGAAACTGTGGCAAAACACAAGATGTCCTACAATCAAACGTCGACTCAACCATCTCATAGAGCAAGTACGCATAGCTTTGGACGAGTACGCAGCCGAGGGGTGGAAAAGTCACATTTTAAAAATAAATGACGAAGTACCCTCAGTCCACAAGCTATGCAAACAGCTCTCCAGCAGCCCCAAACCAGTCCAACCACTTTTGGACCGCGAAGGCCTTCTGAAGTTCGCAGCGGCAGACAGGGCGGAAATCCTGGCCGACAGTCTGGAGCGACAGTTCGCACCAAATCCAGACTTGGATCCCCAGCACACCAGAAGGGTGGAGGAACTTGTGGAGGCATATCTAGCAGGAAGAGAGACCACAAACGACCAAGACCAGCTGTTCGTGACTCCAGGCCAGGTGTCGAGGCTTATCAAATGCCTACCTACAAGAAAAGCACCTGGTCTGGACCAAATTACCAATGAAGCACTGAGGAACATGCCAGGGAAGAGTGTGTCGCGCTCACCCGCATCTTTAACGGCATATTCCGCTCCGGCCATTTTCCAGACGCCTGGAAAACAGGCAAGGTGGTGATGCTTCTAAAACCAGGGAAGGACGCCCGCAAACCGGAAAGTTACAGACCCATCACATTGCTAAGCACTCTCTCCAAACTGTTCGAGAGAGTCTTACTGAAACATGTGACGCCATACACAAAACCGAGAGAGGAGCAATTCGGGTTTAGAGCGAAACACTCCACCACCTTGCAAATCACACGAATGGTAAACGAGATGGCCGTGAGCCACAATAAGAAGGAATATGTCGCAGCCGTACTGCTAGATATGGAGAAGGCCTTCGATCGCGTATGGCACGAGGGGTTGCTGTACAAGATGATCAAAACTGAGATGCCAGTGCAAATAATCAAAATATTAGCTGCATTTCTCACAAACAGAAGATTCCTTGTCTGTGTGGAGGATTGCCAATCGAGTGTTAGGCCAGTGAGAGCCGGAGTACTTCAAGGAAGCTGTCTCTCTCCGCACTGCTATGCCTGGTATACTGACGATATCCCGGTCGTTGGGCAGGCTAAGCTAGCACTATACGCGGATGATGCAGCTTTCTACGCATCCTCCTACAGACCTGAGTTTACAGTGAAAAGACTCCAACCAACACTAGAAGCGCTACCAGAATGGTTGAAGAAATGGCGATTAGTTGTGAACGTAACGAAAACGCAGGCGATCATCACCGGAAATACGAAACTACCCTCACCCTTGAAGCTGATGTCGGAGGAACTCCCATGGAGGCCGGACGTCAAATACCTGGGAGTTACCATTGACCGGAGACTCAGCTTCAAGAAGCACATTGACAACACCATCGGGATGGCGAGGGGTGCTCGCGCCAAGTTCCAGCCCATCCTGCGGTCCAAGCTGTCACTAGGAACCAAATTGATGATATACAAAACATACATACGGTCCAGACTGACCTATGCAGCAGCAGCTTGGTACCCGTATCTCACAGAGTGGAACCGGGATCGCCTGCAAGCACAAGAAAGGCGTTGCGTGCCATAGTGGGGGCACCGCGATACGTACGAAACGCAACAATCTCCAAAGACCTGAAAATTGAAAATCTAGACGCTTTCGTAAGAAGGATTACAACAGATATGTTCCGGCGAACAGACGCCTCGTCACACCCTCATCTGGTAGGAATTGCCCTGCTACATGCAAGACCCCCAGACGAGGAGGGTAGACGAAAAATGAAGGCGTACTCAAGGGACTGCGTAAATGAAGAGGAGGATGAAAACTCCACAAGACCCCGGAAAAGGCGAAAACTGACAGACTGACCGACTAAGCTACGAGCTAAGGCACACAAAAAAAAAGAAAAAAGAAAAAAAAAATTAACCAAAAAAAAAACAACAAAACAAAAATCAAAAAAAAAAATCGTTGTGCCCCAAGCAAGTAGCGGCGACTCCAACTATAACCAACTGACTCTCCCAACGTCTTGGGAGAAGAAGTGCCAGGGTATAGGGCCCCGCCCTGACACCCTCCTTCCGCCCTCACACAGGGGGTGAGAAGAAAACTCGACGACGACGACGCCCGAGTCCCGACGCTTCATTCGAGGACGCTCGGCCTTGCTGCGCGGTTGTGTAACGCGGAGCATATGACTGATCACGTGAGTATGTCTGCGATCGTCGAGAGAAAGTACGATGCTTGAAACTTCACTGTGATGACTACTGGTGATCTGTATGATTCTATGAGTTGATGTACAGCATTATGAAATGGTTCTTATCAGAGCTAATATTACGTTATACAAAATAAAATGTTCTTATCAGAGCTAATACTACGTTATATAAAATAAAATGTTCTTGCCAGAACGAATCTTTCGGCATACGCTTATTACAGTTATTATGCACGATTACTATTTCTACGATCTATAATACTACGTTACAAGTTAGGTATTAGACATTTGTATTAATTGATATGATTGGTTGTAGGTACAGCTACAGTTATATAAATACAATTGATGAGTGTGTCCGATAGTATTTGTGATGGGTGATTGTGTGTAGAAGTCTTTATGTTAGAGTACACTGAATAAAAGTGGGTGGCAAAAAGGTTAGCTATTTCAGGGCCGGTATTTGCCACGGAGTCGTCTTTAGTCATTCTGTCAGGTAGTTTACATTTATTTTTCTTTTTATCCTTAATGTATCGCCAAACGCCTTTGGATCTTTTGTTATATTGTCCTCAATATTGTTCCTATACACAGACAAACAATGATCATGTAAGGAGTGACACCGATCCCGGAGGATTTCAAATTCCAGTCGATCCCGCGGGTTTCTATATTTTTTATATTTTGCACGGACTTTATTTTTTTCCGAAAGTATTTTTATTAGTTGTCCAGTATACCAGTGAGGATGTCTGGAAATTTTCACCTTGTGCTTTGGTACATATTTTGATATAGATTTCCACAACTTGTTAAATAGGACAGAAACAATTTCATTTACATGTTTTTCTTTTAGTTGGTCCTGCCATGGATAGCTCTTTAATTCTTTTTTAATAGCATCATAGTCGGCTTTGAAATAATTATAATCGCTACGGGGCTTAGGTTTAAGGAAGGTAAGGTTGGGAAAACTTAGATTTAAAACGAGATTAGGATGATACGGATCTAATTTAGACAATAATTGTAATGGTTTACTTATATTTACAGAGTTGAAACTGCAAAGTACTAAGTCTAATATATTACCGTTTGCGTTTTGAATATTATTGATTTGGTATAAATTATTAGTAGAGATAAAATCAATCAAATTATAACCTAAGGGATTGTGGTGGTTTGATGGTAGAGTGTATGTACTGTTGTTTACGGGTGACCAGATAATTGAGCTCTAATTAAAATCTCCAATTATGATAAATTCTTCTGTATGATCGATGACAGAGTTAGCGTTATTAATAAAAGCAGCTTGAGTGTAAAGTTTGACAGGTGGAGGTAAATAGACAGCACAAATTGTAATTTTTTAAGGATGTTATTCAGATTCAACTCTATAGTTATTCCATAGATCTTCACATTCGCATTCATAATGACTGATACGTGCTGAAGCTATGTCTTTCATTACTGCTATCATAACTCCTCCGCCATCCAACTTGCTATTACTGGAAGTATGGCGATCACGGCGGTAGACCACATAACGACCATCGATGAATTCGGTATCAAATATTTGATTGTTTAACCATGTTTCGGTAAAAATTATAATTTTATATTCAGTTTGAAGAATATTTTTATATATTTCATTAGTTTTTGTACGTATACCTCTTACGTTCTGATAATATATGTCAACAGAATCGAATTAAGAAATGAAAAACTGAGTCGCATTTAAATTTAAAACATAAAATACATACAGTTCCTAAGTAATTGACTTGAGAGTGTCATGACTGCGGATTAGAATGCAGGAACACGTTTCGTCTTCTTCTCTTATAGATTCGCCCGTTACGAACCCATACATACTTATAGCCCGAGACTTTAGCCGTTGTTCGAGCAGCTGCATGTAAAGACTTATTTGCTGGGCTAAGATGTTCGCTAGAGGCATATTGGCAAGAGGATCACTTCCAGAAACACCGAAATGGCCAGAGTTTAGCTTTTCATGAGGCTTTTTATTTTTATTGATCTTTGTGACTGCGGCTAAGAGGGTATTACGTTGACGAGCACTTCGTTGTTTTGCTATTACAGCTAGGGGCCTTGTACTTTCTTTGTCCAATTTAGCCACGCGAGTAACATTTTGAATATCAGCATCTCCAATAGAGCATCCAACAGCTTTAGCAAGTCTTATAAGAGTTGTGGACAGATTTTCGGATCGATGTTCAGGGAGCGCGTTTATTTCAACGTTAGATTCGCGCATGAGTTGTTCGACGTTGCTCAACCTAGTTGTCAAATCTTTAACGGAACTTTGTAGTTTTTGATTGTCCGTTTGAAGATATTTTATGACTTCATTTTTTTCGTCCAACAATTCTTTGAGATCTTCCTATTGCTTATTGAAGAACTTAAAGGAATCTTGGTAACTTCTCACCTGTGTTTTGATGTCCTTCAGTTGTTCGGCAACTTGCTGTTTAATTATTTGTGACACTTCCTGTCTGAGAATGTCACGAAGACGGTTTTCTGTTACGACATGATCTTGGTTGTTAGGAGACTGCAATACTGGGTTAGCTTTATTGACATTTGTGTCAATGTTTAAAGATGTTGAGTTCAAGGCAGGCGTATCTGTCAACGAATGACGTTTGCATTTGCCACATTTAACAGTCCGGTTCAGTTCTTGACGATGATCTTTGAATTTTGCTGAATCAATATTCATACAGGAACAGTGGTGTGGACCCTTGCACGAGGAACAGTTTAAAAGGCATCCACGGTCTATCTTTTTATTACACTCTTGGCAATTCATAGTGCGAATGCTTCAAATCGACACAAGCGCTTAGTTCCGCTGATAATAAACTTTAATGAATGTTCAAGTAGGAATTTAATCCTTCACCCAATAATCTTGTTATTAAATTATAAATAAAAAACAAAATATTTTTGGAACTGAGATTCTCGAGAGAGAACTCGGTTCGACGCGGCACAATCTAACGTTAGCCACAGAGCCACGAGGATTCTGACGCAATAACTGCAAACTGCGTTCACGTTAAGTACTTGGGCAAAACGATCAACACGAGACTGCTACGTCAACCTGACGGCAAAGTTTTTTTCACTGTACCCACAATAGTTTTTAATTTTTTTCACTGCATACCACACTATTAATTTTGTTTCTATGATAAAAACCGGTAAATTAACTTTCTGTAACAACACTTTTTGACCACAGTTCACTATAATCAGTTTCTAAATTCTTATATTCGGGTTTCACTGCTTTAAAATTTAAAACAATACGGAGCTTGACTAAGCGAGGTGTCACCGTTAATGTTGATATAGCAATGTTTCATTTCAAATTAAATCAAAATTTATACAATATAGGTACAAACTGTACAATCATCAATGTTAAACATATTATATCTTAATATTTAAAGTAGTTTAATAGTTATTTATGCAACTGTTGTGTAATAAGGGGTATTAAAACAAGAATGTGGATTTATCTCACGAGGCGAAGCCGAGTGTGATAATAGTATCACATGAGTGTTTTAATACCTAATTATCAACAGTTGCATACAAGACTTTATCTACACCCAGAATATGAATCCTCTAAAAGATTCTGAAACAGCTTACTGCTAACATTAAAACAGCCAGTTCTAGTAGTAACGTAATATAATCCATCACTGATTACGAGGGTCGCACTGAAAATTTCGGAAATCAAGGAAGTGACACAACATAACTATTTAAAAATGTATTTATTGCTTTTCAAAATATTCTCTGCGAAATTTGAAACATTTTTCCATACGATGGAACCAATCATTGAAGCAACCATTCCATTCGGGAGTTGGGGTCTCCAAATTGGCCGTTTTGTAGGCGTCCACAGCTTCTTCAGGTGATGAAAATCTCTGACCACGCCATTTATTCTTTATTTTAGGGAAAGTATAGAAATCATTAGGGCTTAGGTCGGGGCTGTACGGCGGATGGTCTAATAGTTCTATGTTTTCTTGCTCTAAAAACTCTTTTGTTCTGTGCACGGTGTGAGTACTCACATTGTCGTGATGGAAGATGATGCGGCGGTTGCAGTACTCTATACGGAGTTCAGAAACGACCTGTGGCAAACAAATGCTAGCATACCATTCTGCATTAACCGTTCTTTGTCCCTCAAGAGGAATAGTCGCAACATGGCCGGTTTTGGAGACAAACGTGGCCACAATTTTTTTTGCAAGACTTCGTGAACGAACAATTTTTGTTGACTTTAACTAATTTTCGAACACCCAAACTCGTGACTGGGTTTTTGTTTCGGGTTCGTACGCGTATATCCAGGATTCGTCATCTGATACGACGTTGTATACAGCATTTGAGGATCCTGCGTGGAATCTTTCGAGAGTTCTGACGCACCAAGTAACGCGAGCCGATTTTTGCTCTTCACAGAGCAAATGCGGTATCCATCGGGAAAACAACTTTTTTACACCTAATTGTTCATGCAAGATTATTTGTATTTGACTCATGCCAATGTCTAAAGTTGCCTGAATTTCGCGGTATGTCACGTGTCGATATTCCTCAATCAGCTCACGAACAGCATCAACGTTTTCTTTGGTGACTGTAGTTTTTGGACGACCTTGACGGGGATCATCACTGAGCTTGACACGTCCACGTTGAAATTCAGCAAACCAGCGATAAATTGTGGTTTTGGATGGGGCTTCATCACCAAATGCAGAAATCATCCAGTCATCACACTGTTTTTGTGTTCACTTCGAAAGTCATAATAAATCATCGCTCTAGAATTTTCTCGAGTCCATTACATTTTCTCAACGACTAAACAAGTTTGACAAGATCTTGTGACAAGACCGAGAATCTTTCTTTAAATAAATAAATGGTATTCGAATTAAAAACCAAGGAGTTTTCAATTAAAAAGATTATAATATGACGGAAACAGTGGAAATATTTCATTCCCGATACTTTAAGTGTAGCCTATGTATTCCCGCTAAAAAATCGTGCTCTGCCGGTCTCCGTCTCTGTAGTAATTTAATAAAACAAGTACCTATTGAGTCTTTTCAATTATTTTTATTTATTTAATCCTTCAGTTACATTGAGTTCGTGTTTTACAGAAAAAACGCGTTTATTGGTTCTTGGTTTATTAGACAGCTCGTCAGAAGATGATAATGATTTTGAATTTGATGCACTTGCTTCTTTCTTCACATTCTAAAACGCGAATACATATTTACAGGCAGTTATAATTCGTTTGCAGATGTTATCTGCAGATATATTTGTATACCGAATAATATTAATTATTAATAATTGCCGAATCCCACCTTCGCACGACACACCACTAATTAGGATATCGTAGTAATTATTATGACGGGTACTCACTATATATATTTTATTAACCATTCGTTCCTTGACCATGCAATTGGATCGAAATATCGGCATCAAATCAATAAAATGTATATCATGAGTACCCGTCATAATAATTACAATGTTGAAGTTCCGCGATGATAAACGTTTAAAATAAGGATATCATTCCCACTATCTGGATGTGTGGCTGTCCTCCACAGTGCGGTTGCAAGAGATTGTGGGCGGCGTTGATCACTTAACAACAGGTGACCCGTACGCTCGTTTGTCCTCCTATTCCATAAAAAAAATACTTTTATAGTATTGTTATTACTCTTTTTCAGAACGCACGACGTCATTTTTAAAATATTATATTGCGACGCAAACTGATCTGTCGCAGACGTAATGGCGGCCGATCGGCTTGTATTAGTGTAAGTGTATGCATGGGGCTATGTATTTACACGTTTACCTTTCTTTCACGCATACGGCAGCGATAGGCAGGCTCCTCCTCTCTCACTCTAACCAATGTTTACTTTTATAGGATTAAATAATGATACTTATAATGTACATACACAAAATTCTAACGTACATTTTCAAGAATTGTAACTAAGAACAAAATATATTTTATATACAATGAAATATTTTTATTAATAAATAAACTTTCCTTAGATTATCATATAAGTAAATATAAAATTTAAGTAGTAACCTAAGCTTTTCTCAAGTTAAACAATTTAAATAGTTCAACCTAGATTAGCTTAACTACACAACCTAGATTAGCTTAACTACACTACACTTGATCGGGCATGGGGAACCCCCAAATTTTTTTTTTCTATTTTTGTGTGAAAATCTTAATGCGTTTCACAGAATACATCTACTTACCAAGTTTCAACAGTTTAGTTGTAATAGTTTCTGAAAAATGTGGCTGTGACATACGGACGGACAGACAGACAGACATGACGAATTTACAAGGGTTCAATTTTTTGCCGTTTGGCTACGGCGTCCCGAGATGCACACTTTTCTTTATTGTAACATATAGCTAGACTAAGTAAATCTGAAATTGAATAAATCAGTGGAAGTACGAAATATAGTTCACGTTAAAACAACAGCTAACAGAATAACTAACTGTAAAGTTCGGAACAGATGATGTTGAAACAAGTTAAATAGGTCACTGCGAGCTTTGAGAACATCCGGAGTACTCCTCGACAAGTTAACAATATTTACTTCAAATACACAACACTGTTCATTTAACACTGATATTTGTACAAATAGCTATTCACAAGATTTAAAATGTTCTTCGAAATTTGTATTTGGACTTTACACAAATAAAATTAGATAAACAAATTTTTTTTAACGATACGGGATGCGAAACCACGACCTCCGGCGTTCCGAGCTGGTGCTCTAACCAACTGAGCTAACCGTTCGAGTACCGCCTCGTTATAAAATTTTGTTTGCTTTTTGTTCAACTCTAAGATTGTGGCTGCATCTACAGGATCTACTTTACAGTTGATAACCTGCTCAACCCCAATATTTGCATATTAGGAAATTAACTTGAGATGTCGCTCTTGTAAATCTAAACAATATGTTATGTTTTTTTTAAAGTGATAACCCTCACTAAACACAAATAAATTTAACATTATTGAATGAAAATATCATATCAACTTAAACCATTTCAACCTATCAACCAATAAATGTAAGTGATAAATGAAAAATCATATTCAATAAATAAATTAACAATTACCACTATTGAATAAAAATATCATATCAACTTCAATCAATTCAACCTGGGTTTCCGAATGAACTAAATTGAATGCTTTAAAATTTTACCTTTAATATCTTAGTGTTAACAATTTCGTACGTTCATATAATATTATGCTACCGGACTGAAGTATACCTATTAATTATGTTAGCTTCATTCTATTGTTCAAGAAGAGGTGGAGTTTTTGTTCAAGGGAAAGAGCGATTGACACCGATCAAGGAAGAGTATTTCTTACTCTCGGGCTTCCCTACTAGCGTTGTATCGTGCAGGCTTAGCGCACGGCCGCGAGTAAGTAAAACATCTTCCCTCCTAACGTTGTATCGTGCAGGTTTAGCGCGTGGCCGCGAGTAAGTAGAATAATTATTTCTAATATTGATAAAAAACAATTGGTTAGGGAACAGATTCGGATTATTGATACAAACGAGATTTAAAAATTAATTTTCAAAAGAAGTTTCACTTCTGGCATGTGTTCTTTGTACGCACGCCATTTTTTTGAAGTCCTTGTTTTGGAAGGTAATCGTAAAGCAAGTTTATCTTATAAAGTGTTCAAGTATGAAGAAAAAATCATTTAATTTTATCTAATAACATATATATTGTATGCAACAATATGATAAAATATTCAACTTCATTAACCCCTGCGGTGCGTAGCTGCCACACCGTGTGTGGCGAGTAGGTAATATTTTCAACCGATGAAATAGCGATAATTTTTATCAGTTAACTGTTAACTTATATAAAATATTCAATATCAACCAATAACCAAATGTTGTAACCGACAAAAAATATTAACTAATATTTTCAACCAATAAAAATATCGATATATTTTTTTATCAGTTAACTATTAAATAATATAAAATTTCAACCATTATTGACATCTATGGTGTGGAACTCTTACAGTTCCACACATATACCGATAAGGACGACAGAGCCCACATCTCTGTCGTCCAAGGATTATATTACAGCTCCGTTGAAGAGCTAGACAAGGCACTGCAGGGTTCAAACCCATTAAGGTTGTTGCCTTCAAGGGCGACGCACTGGTACCAAGGTACCAAGTGACGCTCCCGAAGAGCACCGACATCGGTGCCTTCAAGAAAATTAAATATATTTGTCACCAATCAGTGCGCATATTTAAATACAAATCAAATAATAAATACGGCACCATGTGTTCCAGGTGCCAGACATTCGGACATGCAGAACGGAACTGCAACCGGGCCGCCCACTGCTTCAAGTGCATTGGACCCCCACATCACAGCGGAGTGCGACCGGAAGGATGATGCTCCAGTCCGGTGCTGCAACTGTGGCGGACAGCACGCGGCCTCGTACCGCCAGTGCCCCCAACGCCGCATCTACCTTGAGGCCGTCAAGGAGCGCCAGGAGCGCTTCCAGACCCGCCAAAGCGCACTACCCCAGCCCCGCCTGTTCAAATCGAACATGGCGAACGGCCGCGGGTGGAACTCAGTTATGACAGGGAACGCCCCGTCACCGTCAGGCCTTCAGCCACCCACAACGCGGTCCACTGCCGGACCGCCGCCCCTCTCGGGCACTCAGTCCGGAAGACAAGTCTTCCCAGGCCTTAAACCCACTGGCCCTATGCCAGGTGTTTTTAAAAGAGTCGAGACAGACTCCTCACCCCATAAAACTACCGAAGAGCCAGACTCTGAGGAAATGTCCACACATGAAATAATTAAACTTATCAAAATCGCAGGTCAGCTGAAACCTTTGCTCCGTCGCAGCATGAGCTACGAGGAGCAAATCATCACAGTATTCGGGTTCCTGAGCATCCATGGATGAAGAGACGGCGACCCCTCCCCCGACTGGCACTGCTCCTTCCCTACGAGTAGCGTCGCTTAACATAAACGGTATTGTGAGTAGGAAAAGAGAACTCATACATTTCCTAGGTACACACAACATCGACATTACACTCATACAAGAAACACACCTCGTACCCACACGACGTTTTTCAATCCCCGGTTACACCTGTTACAGACGTGACGGACTGACAGACAACCGCGCCCGAGGTGGCGTCGCAATTTTTGTTAAGTCTAATATATCGCATCATTCACTTCCACCGGTGGAACATGATATATGCGATATAATTGCAATTAGACTAAAGTCTCACCGCGGACAGACACCCATCACAATAGTTAACTTTTATTGCCCTAGACAAGACAGTAGAATCACGACAGCCATCGCGAAAGCTCTCTCTCTCGCAACACCCTCATCAGTTCCGGAGATTTTAACGCCCGTCATAGACATTGGGATTGCAGTCGAGCGAATCCCAATGGATCGCGTCTTTTTAATCACTATGCAGGTCACGAATACAATATTTTAATTCCCGACAAAGCGACCCATCTCCTCTCCAACCCTAGGCACTCTGCCGCTAAATTGCAACTCACCCTTGCCAAAAACATCACAAACGTTACAGACCCACTGACTCAAGACGTTATCTCGGACCATTGTCCCATTATTTTCGAAATTAATAGCCTCATCCCACGCATCTCGTGACCTATCTTTAAATACGGTAATGCCAAATGGGAAAATTATAAAAAACATATTAACGAAGCCCTTCCCTCCCCCGGCTCCTTAAAGTTACACCGACCCGAATTAGTGGACAATGCCATACAAACACTGACTGACGCTATAATCGAAGCCCGTAACGCGAACATCCCAACTTTCACACCGAAACAAACAAACAAACTCCCACACGATTTAACAAGACTTATCAAACTCAAAAACCAATACCGACATCACGCACAGAGACTTCATACGCGTCGGTTTAACACGATTATTAATTCACTCCAAAACCAAATCTCTCACTTCCAACGAATGGAACAAAAAGCTCGAATCACTTGACACCCGCGACAATTCCCTTTGGCAGTTCGCGAGACGTCTTAAAAACGTACACACCCCTCTACCCTGCTTCAGCACCCCGCCGGGCCCCGCCCGATCGGACGCTGAAAAGGCCGAGGTCCTAGGTACACACTTTGAGCGACAACATAGACTCACCGTGGATCTGAGCGACCCCGATACCAAACGCGAGGTGTCGCGGTCTCTAGACCACCTTTATAAAATAAACGGACCGACCGCACCTACGCCAGTTGTACCTCGCGAAGTCAAATTAATTTTAAAAACCTGTAAACCGCGAAAAGCCCCCGGGCATGACGACATACAGAACATACTTCTAAAACACCTCCCTTCAAAAGCAATAGACACCTTAGTTAATATATTAAATGCGTGCCTCCGTCTTACCTATTTTCCCTCGTCCTGGAAAATAGCAGTAATCACCGCGATACACAAACCGGGAAAAGACCCCACCTCCCCCGTGAACTACAGACCAATTAGTTTACTTTGCACACAAAGTAAAATATTAGAAATTTTAATTAATAATAGAATAAACTCACTTATAGAATCAAACCTACCTGAGGAACAATTCGGTTTCCAAAGGTCACACGCGACTACTCACCAACTGGCGCTCGTGGTCGAACACATAACACACCAATTTAACTTGAGACACCAGACTGGTATGGTACTACTCGATCTTGATAAAGCCTTCGATACCGTCTGGCATGATGTCTTAGTTCATAAATTATTCGAAGCACAATTCCCTTTTGAATATTGGAGAATAATAAAATCATTCCTTACGAATAGATTTCTTAGAGTTAGAGTCAAAAATAGTTTATCCCCCCCACATCCAGTAGTAGCAGGTGTTCCTCAGGGCTCCATCATCTCACCGAGGGCATTTTTCTCTTTATGAGAAACATCCCAAAACCTCCGAACACGGTCCTCGCCCTGTACGCTGATGATACAGCTTATCTGTGCAGTAGTAAGAACATCAACTCTATAGTATCCTTAATACCATCCTCTATAGTAGCCCTCCATTGTGTTAGCAACTACTTCTCTAAGTGGAAGCTTAAAATCAACGACACAAAGACCGAGGCGGTACTTTTGTCATACAAAACATCCCGTAAACTCAATCTCTCATTAAAACCACATATTAATAACCACCCGGTCGAATGGCAGTCACGAGCTAAATACCTAGGACTTATCCTCGACCGGAAACTTTCCTTCACGCCTCATATTAATTATGCCCGCTCTAAGGCACTTACTGCCTTGAGCCTGTTGAGACCAATTTTCTATAGGAATTCCACTCTCTCAACTAGTAACAACCGTCTACTATACCAGTCCTACATACGCCCGGTCATGACATACGCAAGTCCGGTATGGATTAACACAAATCAAAACAATTATCGTAAACTACAAACTGTGCAAAATAGACCCCTTAGAGGGACCCACCCGCATACAAATCTTAAACGACTTCATGTAAAGAAAAACATCCCAACAACAACACATACAAGAGGTATCTGAAAATTTCTACAGAGGGTTACGCCGACTGAAGGACGGAATAAACCCCGCCCTCCGGTCGACTTGTAGTCGTAAGTCACTCACAGAGTACTGCCTCAGCATAAAACGTTACAAACATGCATTACCACATCACAACTGGTTAGAGCTCACAGAACACACACGCACACAGAGTTCTAGCTAGGTCTGAATCAATGTAAAACCAATATATTGTAAATTGGTTTAGTTGTAAGTATTAAAAAAGCGCGAAAACTGGCCTCCTATTTCCTCTCCCTCCTTTCCTTTTCCAAGATCCCCCCCACCCCACACCCCCTTATATTTATATATTATATATCTATGTATTTATTTACCTTAGTTTTAAGTTAGTTTTCAGTTCTAGTCATTAGTCTTAAGGTAGGTTAAGTGATAGCAAATAGCCAGGTTCTCCCAGTTTCCTGGATTTTCCCCCACAAACCTAATGTATTCGTTTTTTAAGCATAATAAAGTTTTATCCCTCAACACGTAGATAGGGTTGTAGAAATAAGTTTTCTGATACCTACATATATAAGGCTTAATTGTAAATTGCTTTAATAAGTAGATTATAAGTAATTTTATATATATATCTTAATATAATTTAATTAATAATAGAAATTTGTAATTTAAAAATTTTTTTTTTTGAGTTTTTCTGTAGTCTGGAGATATAATTACAGTGTATTTGAGAGTAAATAAAGCGGTTAGTAATAATACAGTAATGGTAAGTGTTCTTATTTGTGATTGATCCCCCGAACAAACGAAATTGTACAGCGATTATTGTACAATAACTGAGGAAAGAGGACTCTTATTTTTATTTATTTTTTTTATGTCAACCAACAATAACACAAACAGTGTTACTTATGACTGGATTCGATAATTAAGATTTTATACAATCAACCCCGTTATCCACGACTTACTAATGATAGTGGGTTCATGAAAAATCTTATCACTAAATACTTAACTACTACTAATAAACTAAGTTTACGAGATGTTGCCTGAAGCAAACAGTTTTAAACATTATACAGGGTGGACCAAAAGTCCGTTTACATTTGAATTGGTTGCCGCGTCTAGCAGCGGCGGCGGAGGGGGGTAGAGGGGTTACGCATTGCAAGAACGGCCAATGGGAATTTAGTACCATGGCGTCGTTTAGCGATAGTCAACGTGCATTTTGTGTGCGCGAGTACTATCGATACAACGATTCTGCGACCTTAGCTCAACGAAAGTTTTGCAATCATTACAAGATACGACTGTTAATTAAAAAATGGGTGCTCAAGTTTCAGAAGACGGGTTCAACAATGGATTTACCTCGATCTGGCCGGCCTAAAACGTCGAGGGACCCCGAAAACGTGGAGCGAGTAAAATCGTCTGTTCGTGACCAACCTGGACTATCAACTCGAAAGCGGTCTGCTGTCCTTAACGTGCCAAGATAATGATGTATTAAACCGCATTCTCAAGAAAGATTTAAGTCTACATTCCTATAAAATCCAAATGGTGCAGGAATTAAGGCCTGAGGACTATGCCACTAGGTTGCAGTTTGCGAACGAAATGGTAGAGCGATTCACCAGTTTTACAAACATTTTTTTCTCAACAAGGCACACTTCCACCTAAATGGGCATGTTAATAGACAAAATTGTCGTTATTGGAGTGACACTATGTCATGGTGATCAAAAACCCCTGCATTCCAGCCAACCAACCCAGTAACTCATGACGAATTAAAGGATCGTATTCGCACAGAAATCCAAAACATCTCAACAGAAACTTGTAAAGCTGTCATCGAAAATTTCCGCTCTAGATTGCAGCAATGCCAGAATAATGAAGGATTGCATATGGATGATGTGATTTATAAAAAATAAATTCCCCTTTTGTTTACTATTGAAAACAATAAACAATTTTGATCTACTGTAATTAGTTTTTTATAAATCATCATTCCAATTATAAATGGACTTTTGGTCCACCCTGTATTTTAACATTTTCAATTTATCTACGACTAAGCGCCTGTATTTATGCTTTTTACACGCTTTTTATTAGTTTTACCTGTATGTATGTTTATTTGTAACCGACTCACTTGGGCTCGATTTTGATCCACTTTATACGGACAGATTTCGTTCAAACTTCGTAGATTTATCGAGGATTTACGATAATTTATATAATTTTCAGCGATCGTCAATAAGGCAGGAATTGATGTTAATTTTAAATTTCAACCATTATCTTTAACCGATTTATCTAATATTAGGAAATTTTCGAATACCAAAGAGAATTTTTAATTCAACAATGCAAATAATAGTTATTAAAAACTAAAAAAAAACACACTTATAAATAAACCAAACTAAAAAGTGGTAAATATTTTCTATTTTTTAAGTTCCGTTTTCTTAAAAAAGCGTGTTTTTTAGTTTTCTTTAACTACTATTTATTAACATTAAAAATGTTGATGAAGTTAAACAATTACGGCCTTACGAATAAAATTGGCATAAAGTTATAACTAAGCATAAACGAAGAATATGTAAAATGTTTACAAATAGACATTTTGCTTACGAATGGTTTGTGCGGACGTATAACGTTTCCCGCGTTTATTTGCAAGGCAGCTTGTCATTAGGAAAACTTCAGAATTATCATTGTATTGACAGTGTTGTCAACGATATTGTAAGCATTTTACATTTTCTTTGTTTATCATGAGTTATAACTTTATACCAAGTTTATTTGTAAGGCTTTTTTTGTATAAATCTACTGCCCTATAGATAGGGCAGCGACAGTCAGCGTAAGTGTGACATTTTTGCTCTCATATAGTTACCAGTGGGAGGCTCCTTTGCACCGGATGCTGGCTACATTATGGGTACCACAACAGCGCCTATTTCTGACGTGAAGCAGTAATGTGTAAGCATTATTGTGTTTCGGTCTGAAGGGCGCCGTAGTTAGTGAAATTACTGGGAAAATGAGACTTGACGTCTTATGTCTCAAGGTGACGAGCGTGTTAGATTAAGCTTATTTCTAACGAGCGCAAATGTAGTGCCGCTCTAAATTGTTGGGTTTTTCAATACTCTTGAGCGGCACTACTTTGTAGTAATGGGCAGGGCGTATCAGTTAGCATCAGCTGAAAGTCCTGCTCGTCTTGTCCCTTATTTTCATAAAAAATATAGTATCCAATCGGTACACGATAACAAATTTTACGTGTAAAGTCAATACAGTCATATTTATTGTTTCATACATTGACGTTATGTATAGAACGACATTGAAATGCATAAAAGGCATTTATTTTCTCAAAATTGATTCCTTTAGAATTCTTTTTGATGTCATTTCTAACTATAAATAACTACTAGATACTGCTACCGCTTCGGAAACAAATGGCGCTCTGAGAGAGTAGAAGCGGCGCAAGAAACTCTCCCAACATTCTTTTTTTGCGGTCTTTTCAATAAAAATATACAATATTGTACAGTCATTTCTATCGCTATAAAATAATCACAATCTAGTCCTAGGCTGTCCGTTCATTTAGATATTTAGCAGTGGAGTAATAGGATTTACGACAGAGCCATTTTTTTTATAAAACATTTAAATTTATTTATAGATAATACCTGAACAGTGGCTGGGACTTTATTATAGAAGTGTATGCATTTACCCTTAAAGCTATTATGTAATAATTGTATTTGGTTGCATAAGTCGTATCACAACATAACCTCTAACTGTATACGCCTCGTTTCTAAACTCAACAAATATACTATGACGGGTGAAACAATAACTATCGATTCTACTTGTACTAAAATGTTTTTTGTTATTCTTGGTCCACATCTAATATATAAAATTCTCATGTCGCTGATTTTCTCATGAAATTTTGAATGCATATTGGTCAGGTCTGAGAATCGGACAACATCTATTTTTCATCCCCCTAAATGTTAAGGGTGGTCCACGCCATTTTTTTTTAATTGTTTTTGACAGTTTTTTTTAAATTTGTTTGATTATAAGTCAGCATTAAGAAATACATACAACTTCAAATTTTCACCCATCTACGATCAACAGTTACTTTTGTATCGCGATTTTAATATCGGCAATACAACGTTTGCTGGGTCAGCTAGTCTATATAAAAATGAATTACTGTTCGTTAGTCTCGCTAAGACTCGAGAACGGCTGGACCGATTTTGCTAATTTTGGTCTTGAATTATTTGTGGAAGTCCAGAGGAGGTTAAAAAGGTGAATAAATATGAAAATGTTCGGAATTAAATAAAAACAACAATTTTGTTTATCCTTTGATGTGTCGTCGTTCAGATATCAAATTGAAAGAATAGTTTAAAATGAATAACTAATTTGAATTTTTATATATTTGTAACTTTTTCTATACATCTTTATATATATAAATTACGTGTCACGTTGTTTGTCCGCGATGGACGCCTAAACTAATGAACGGATTTTAATGGGGATTAATTACTTCGTGGAGTGCAGTTTAGTCCAACTTGAGAGATAGGATAGTTATTAATTCGATTTGGGATCCATAATTATTTTTATTTTCAATATTTATTTTGTATGACCATATTTTCTATGAGATAATTTATTGACGCACGGTTTGACAGTTCCGCTGTGAAACAATTTCACTATAACAACAGGGAGCATTTTTTACGAAATAATTCTTGATGTTTTGAAATATTATTGGCAAATTCCTATAAAACAGTATTTTTTTTATTATCTGAGGAACAACGTCTGTTGAGTCAGCTAGTGTTTATATATACTTAAACCCTATCATAGTATTTTATTAATATTGAAGGTAAATATATGGAAGACGTCCACTGCTGGACAAAGGCCCAAAGATGGCCATGACGATCGGTCCTGCGCTGCCCTCAACCAAACTATTTCGACGATCTTGACCAGATCGTCTGTCACTCTTGTGTGGCCTACCAACTCTACGTCTTCCGGTACGTGGTCGCCTTTCGAGGACTTCACTGGCCCAACGGCCATCTGTCCGAAGAGCTATGTGCCCTGCCACTGCCACTTCAGATGCGCAACCAACTGGGCTATGTTGGTAACTTTGGTTCTCCTACGGATCTCCTCATTTCTGATTCGATCTCGCAGGGAAACTCCGAGCATAGCCATCTCCATTGCCCTCTGAGCGACAATGAGCTTCCTCATAAGGCCCATAGTTAGCGGCCACGTCTGCGTTCCGCGTGTCATCATTGGATGTTTTCAATTATATTTAATTCACTGATGGTGAGATAACCAAAACTATTAAATGAAAATGCTGGTAGTAATTACTAAAGTTACAACCAACGTCAAACGTCATTTAAAATGTTTAGGTATCGTACCTTCTTATTAGAAGGTAGTATATTTCGGTTTAAAGAACTTTAATTTCTCATTAAGACTGTCGTCACTTACATGAGAACATAAAATCAGTGAGTGAGAGGCGAATTTGCTCATTGCTGCTTTCCGGTTTTTTAAGGCGGTGGTCCAAGTTACAAGATATAGTTTATTGTTATTATGATAAGATGTTTTTATTCATTGCTTTGTAAATGATATAGCAGCCTTTTTTTGAAGATGTTGAGCGAAGTCGCTTCTCTTACAGTTTTCGGAAGCTTATTGTATAGCTGTGCTCCTGCAAATGTTATATTATTTTTACCATAGTTGGTTCTAATACTAGGTAATACAAGGTGTCTGGCGTGACGTAAACTATATTTGTTGGTATTGTGTTTTGTTGTGAATGTTGTATTTGAGTGAATGAGTCTATGAGTTATCTTATATATAAGTATGCATGTGTAGTAGTTGTAAAGTTGAGTAATGTTCAATAGTTTCGTTTCTTTGTAAATAGTTTCTGTAGGAGTTAAGTAGTCATAATTATGTAAAATTTTTATTATTCGGTTTTGTAGCGTTTGGATTGGTTTTATATTAGTCTTACCTGCATTACCCCATATTTCAATGAGGTAGAGTAAGTGTGGCTTAACTAGGGCATTATATATCAATAGTCGAGCTTGTTTTGGGATACACCGAACTATTTTGTGTAGAGAGCCTACTAGAGATGAAAGTTTGTTTTTTATATTTATTAGGTGTGATTTCCATATTAAGTGTTTATTGAGTGTCAATCCAAGGTATTTTTCTTCAAAAGTCTTTTGCAATACTTCTCCGTTGATGGTAAGATTAGGAATGTTAGGTAGTTTTTTATTTTTAGCACTAAATATCATATATGATGTTTTGGAGGCATTGATAGTTAAAAGGTTACATTGAAACCACTTTTGCAGTATATTTAAATCATCTTGCATTACATTGCCACTTCCCTCTGATCTATTTTGGTTTTTATTGTGGTTACTAGATCAATGGTGGCACCAACTGTATTTGATTTTGGCCGGAAACCGTACTGTTTATCATATATAAAGTTTATCTCAGTTAGGTATTTCTCTAATCTGTTATATATGATTTTTTCAAAAATTTTTGAGAATGTCGGTAGAACTGAAACTGGTCGGTAGTTCCCAGGGTTAGATTTATTGCCTGCTTTGTACAGTGGGGTAACTCTAGCAACTTTTAGACTGTCCGGAAAGATACCTTCAGCCAAAAGTTGATTTAGACATTTTGTTAATTTATTTATTATAAGATTTTTGATACATTTTATGGCTTTGGTACTTATACCATCCAGTCCTATACTCGTGTTGGGATATAAGTTGTCTATAATTTTGGAAACCTCATTTATAGTACACGGAGTAAATTGAGACAAATTATGATGTTTGGTGTTGTGGTTAACTATGGGTAGTGTGTATGTGTTACTATTATGAAACTGTTTGGGTATTTTGTTGGCCAAATTTGTCCCTATATTTGCAAAGAAATTGTTAAAAATTTCGCATACCTCTATTGGGTCCGTAGTAACAGTGCCGTTTTCAGAGGTTAGGTTTGGAGGAGCACAACTATTAACAGTTTTGTTATTAGAAAGGATATTGATTAATTTCCACATTTTTTTCGGGTTATTTGTGATTTTTGAGAATTCTCCGTAGTAATATTTTTCTTTTGTCTTCCTTATTAATTGTGCTAGGTTGTCTCTTTTTGTTTTAAAATCTTTTTCTAGTTGACTATTGTTAGGGTGTTGTTTTAGTCTACACCATAATTGATTTCTTTCATTAATTCCTGCTAATATCTGTCTGTTGATCCATTCATTTTGTGGCTGATTAAGTGTTTTGTATTTGTATATTTTATTTTCGGAGATCATCTTTTTAATGTACTCATCAAATAGTGAGTAATCAGGAGTATTGACTTCTAAAATTGTCGATTCAACCGTTTTATATAATTTCGCAAAATCTATAGACTCGTATTGAACTATTTGTTTCTTTGGTGGTCGTATTCTTTTTAGTTCTGTATAGATATTCTTATGGTCTGATAAGGATGACTCAATGATAGCTGTATGAAAATTGTCTTTCTTTAGATTTGTAGAAATGTGGTCTATGATTGTTCTAGTGGTTTCAGTCTCACGTGTACAGTATTTTGGATCAATTTTGTTAGTCAGTTTATAGCCGGATTCCATAAGCATGGTAATGTAATGTCTAGTTGTACTGCCAGAGCTTAACAAGTCGATGTTTGTGTCTCCAAAGATGATAGTTCTCTTTTGTTTAAGAAGTTGTTCCTGATAGTCACAAAGAAAGTCATTAAAATTTGTGTGTCCAGGCTTATACACAACCCCAACTGTGAGTGCATATTTGTGGAGATATATGGATAGGTAGTTATTTCCACCGACATATAATGATGTAGTTATGTCGTGTTTTAAGTTGTTATGCACATATATGGATACACCGCCTCCGATGATATCTGGTCTGATATTATAGTAATGAGTATAGTTTTGAATTCGAAATTGTTGTACTTGTGTATCCGACCTTATCCAGGTTTCAGTTAGTAGGACTATGTGTATACATTTTTTAAAGGAATGTAGGATACAGATGAGTTCGTCAAATTTACCTGGACTACATATGCTTCTTACGTTGGCGTAGAAAAAGTTAAGACTTGATTTACAGGTAAGTACATTTTGGTATGTGTCAACTACTTGATATGTCATTGTGTCTTCACTGTTTGAGTCTGCATTGCGGGTATTGAGTTTGGTTGTCTATTTAATATTTCTTATTCTACACCTTTTAGCTACTACGACTACATATGCTTCTTACGTTGGCGTAGAAAAAGTTAAGACTTGATTTACAGGTAAGTACATTTTGGTATGTGTCAACTACTTGATATGTCATTGTGTCTTCACTGTTTGAGTTTGCATTGCGGGTATTGAGTTTGGTTGTATATTTAATATTTCTTATTCTACACCTTTTAGCTAGGAATTAATTAGATTCTAAAATATTGTATAGTGGCAACATTAACCTTCATCTAATATATAAAATTCTCGTGTCATGGTGTTAAACATTGAACTCCTCCGAAACGGCTTGACCGATTCTCATGAAATTTTGAGTGCATATTGGGTAGGTCTGAGAATCGGACAACATCTATTTTTATCCCCCTAAATGTTAAAGGTGGTCCACACGATTTTTTTTTATTTTTTTTTAAATTTGTTTGATTATGAGTCAGCATTAAAAATACATACAACTTCAAATTTTCACCCATCTTCGATCAACAGTTCAAACAACTTTAGTATCGCGATTTTAATATCGGCAATACAACGATTGCTGGGTCAGCTAGTATATATATAGATATATTTAATTCTGCATACAGGCATTGAAATTGGCAAATCATTTTTCTTTGTAATCCCACGATAGATATTATTGCAATATTGCAAAATTCTTCACGAAAATTCTCCATATTTCCAATTTTAAGAACACTGCACTTCTCGATACAAAACTTGCAAGATTCCAAGCTTTCAGTGGAGGCTTTTACGAGAGTACTTTACAAACTATGTTGCATTTCTTTTTATGCTTGAGAAAGCCTCTTTAAATTTTTCATTTATAACTTTTTGTAGCGTTCCATATTAAATATAACTACTGAATTATAAATGAGAATGTAAGTTTGTTTATTACGAACCGATTTTGATGAAATTTGGTACAGCGATATACTAGAGTTTCAGAAAGCACATAGGCTACATCTTATCTCGGAAAAATCCATGGCTCCCGCGGGATTTATGAAAAACTGAAATTCACTTCGATGAGCTATAACTATACCAATAGTAGGTTTAGTTTGCCATAGAAATCTTCGTCGAAATAAGATTCATATAATATCTAAGGAACAAGAGCGAAAACGGGAATCGGAACTGGAATAGGACACGAGATAATCTTCAATTCCAAACTCGCTTATTATTTTATCAATGCGGACGATGCCGCGGGCAAAAGCTAGAAAAATAATAACCCCCTTATTCATAATAGTCTGCTAACTTAAGGCGTTGCTAATTCTCACTCTGTCTTCTTCTATTGACCTAAGTCAGAATGAGAAAAAAACACTCCTTAGCGGCTGTTTAAAGTTAGCGGACCATTATGAATAAGGGGGTAAGAGTTTCACAAGTGTAGAGTATTTAGTAAACATTAGAATAACAGTTGAATTTCTCGTAACTTACTTCAATCCCCTTAGATGTTATTATTATTACTTGAAGGGTATTTCTCCAGTCCTAATGATTCCTAGTAACACCGCGTCGAAAATTTAACTATTGTAATTACGTTACCTGTTACTCCTTACTCACATAATATTAAATATCCGGACGACCGAGCCTTGCTCGGATTTTTAAGAATGTACAAAACTTGAACAAAAAAAAACTAATAGGACATCTGGATTCGAACCGGGGTCTTCTGCTTTCCGGATCACCCAATGTGAGCTATAATAGTCTTGTATATAGTGGCGAAATTTACCTTTGTATTCTAATGTTATTGTAGCTGTTTCTCATTCAAACATGGATAAAACCATTTTTTTAAATTGAAACCTAGCTAGATCGATTTATCACCCCCAAAATCCCCTGCATACTTAATTTTATGAAAATCGTTGGAGCCGTTTCCGAGATTCAGATTATATATATATATACAAGAATTGTTCGTTTAAAGATATAAGATTATTTTAAGGAATACCCTTTCTCTTCAGACTGTCAAAAATCGATACATGTGTTTATTTCATTTTGCATGCTATTTGGAGCGTTCCACTAACAGGCAATGTCTAGACATAATAAATTTATAATCTCTGTCAAATTTATGGGTGACTGATGGATGGACGGAAACACACCGTTTGATGGGCAACGGGCCCATCAAACGGTGTGTTTATTATTATAAAAGTTAAAAATAACAGTGTTAAGTGTACATCTCGGGACTCCCGACGAAAGTGATAACTTAACCTAATCTACTATCGTTAACCTGAGAGTCGAATACGTCACTCGAATGGTTGATTCAATGGAAAGAGCGCTAGAACGGAACGGGAGAGGTCGCGGGTTCGAGTCACGCATCGTTCATAAATTTTGTTTTCAAATTTAATTTGTAATTGTTTAACTTGTATAAAGCTTAGGTTATGACTTAAATGTTATGTATATTAATATTATAATTGAGCGAAGCTGAGCGGAGCTCCCACCGGATGACACCAATTGATTTCTGTGTTAAATTATTTCTCGTTCACTAAAAGCGGGTTCAACATGGACTCGCACTGCAAAAATGAGAAAAGACTGGAGAGCTTTAGAGGAGGCCTTTGTCGGAAGATAAGTTGTAACCGAACTACCGTTTGCCGATAATCAATAGATATTAAAATTGTTAGTATATTAGTTATACTCTAGTTAATAGTCAAAATGTGATGCTATGCTGGGTTTTTTTTTTTAAATGTTTTACGTTCTCGTAGAAACCCGTCACTTTTATGGGATTTTTAAATTGTATAATACGCATTTTTTTTCCGCCAACATAAAGGTATTAACTTGACAAATTTTACTAAAAGAGGCGCATAAGTTGTTGTGTACTAACCTATATGAGAAACTATAGTTTTTTAACTATCCCACGGGAACTCGTTAATTTTCAAGGATGAAAAGTATCCAAGATGTTGACCGGTATAATATAAGATATCAAATTGCCAAATTTTACTAAATTATGTGTATAAGTTGTTGTGCATTAAGCTATATAAGCTACTATAGACTTTTTTAAGTAATCCCACGAGAACTCTTTAATTTTCTGGTTTGAAAAGTATTTAAGGTTTTCACCGGCAATATATGGTATCAACATGGTAAATTTTATTAAAATATCTGCATAAGTTGTTGTGTACTACGCTTTATAAGCAAGTATAGGTTTTTAACTGTCCCACAGGCACTCTTTAATTCTCCGGGATGAAAAGTATCTAAGTTGCTGACCGGCAATATAAGGTACCAACATGCCAAATTTCATTAAATTATGTACGTAAATTGTTGTGTACTACGCTATACATGTATCTAAAGGTTTTGAACTGCCCCACTGGAATTCTATAATTTTTCGGGAAGAAAAGTAACTAAGATGTTGGCCGGAAGTATAAGGTACCAACATACCAAATTCCATTAAATATATGTGCATAAGTTGTTGTGTACTATATAAGTAACTATTGGTTTTTTAGCTGTCCCACGCGATTTCTTTTATTTTCCGGAATAAAAAGTATCTAGTATGTTGACGGGCAATATAAGGTAATAACATGCCGAATTTCACTAACTTATGTGCATAAATTGTTGTGTACTACACTACATAAGTAACTATAGGTTTTTAACTGTCCCACGGGAACTCTTAAATTTTCCGGGATGAAAAGTATATAGGATAATGACCGGCAATATAAAGTACCAACATGCCGAATTTCATTAACTTATGTGCATAAATTGTTGTGTACTACGCTATATAAGTAACTATAGGTTTTTAACTGTCCCACTGAACCTTTTAATATTTCGGGATAAAAAGTATCTAAGATGTTGACCGGGAATGTAAGGTATCACCATGCAAAATTACAATCAAATCGGTACAATAATTTCAGAGATTAGCCCGTACAAACAGAGAAACAGACAGAGAAAAAATAAATTTCAAAAAAATCGGGACTTGTTTTATTTCTCTTCTTACATCCCCTGACTCAGTTTTGCGCATTTTTTTCTTTATACAGAAATTTGATCTCTACAGATTAATTATAAGAATATACATAGATAATGCCTGAACAGTTGCTGGGACTTTATTATAAAAGTGTATAAATTAACCTTTAAAGCAATTATGTATCTGTTTGATAAGTATATGTATGAATGATAAATTAGCTTATCCAACTTAGCCTACTTAATATAATATCATACAATTTTAGGTGTCCTGTGCAGAACCAGAAAAAAAACATGCAACATTATCCTCTATATAATCTACTATACTATAGCAAGCCTTCTTTTACAAAGAAGCTTTAATATATTTCTTAAAGCTTGTTTGACAAAGTTTATAATTTCAATATTGACTACATGCAGATTATGGAGTCGACAGGCGATAATGCATTTGCATACTCGAGTTACGTTCAATAATGTAACATAATCCTTATACCATCGATAGCAGGGCATCGCTCAGTCAAGAGACACTCCAACTCGCCTACAGCTAAGATTAAGTACCGACCCCACAAGAAGTGTCCTAGAAAGGTCACACTTGTTTTTCATCATTTCTTGAAAACTGCACTCTACAAACTAAAGAAATAAAACCCACTTCTTCATTGCAGTCTTAACAGTAATAGCATTTGCGGAGTGTCTGTGGAAAATAAGAAACAGTCTAACTGGGGCTTTTAAAGTAGCTTTGTTAGGCTCGTGTTGCAGTGAAAGCTATGCTAAATTCGTGGTATTAAATTAAATATATCGTAAATAAAATATTTTGAAGAAAATAATCATATTTAAACTAAAAACGCTAATTATATCCATCAATTAATTGTTTTCATTTCAGGTGTTATACCAGCCAACTGAGCCAACCGATCGAATGGTTGGCTCAGTTGGAAAGAGCGCTTGCACGGAACGCGAGACGTTGCGGGTTCAAGTCACGCATCGCTCATAAAAATTTGTTTTCAGTTTTATTTGTGTAATTAATTCCAGAAGTGAGGGTAATCACTTTAAAACATAAGAAAATGTTTAGGTTTTATACTAGTTATAACACTGAAACATCCAACTTTCATACAGAAATATTTTTTGTAAATGGTTTAATAATAATCTACATTTTGTATTAATATTTTATGTTCACCCACTTATTATTTATACATAATATAATATGTAAACAAATATAAAAATGAAAGTGCCTGCTTGTAATGTGAATATAACCACTTTATCCTAATGGCATAATATGAATGTATCTGTCGCAGGTATATTGTCAAAGCCGTGATATTATAATTTCACGAGTGATTATAAATTACCGGTAGATTGTCAATCGACTTCATTTCTTACAATTTGACGGCCTGGTTTTACGACATATACACTGGAATAGAACGATAAAACTTTTGTCATTATTAATATTTTTAAGATGTTATCCTTCTGATACGGCATGGCTGATTTTTACGGGATTTTTCACTGGCAAATATCTTAAATGTTAAAGAGTAACCTTGGTTACTTATATTTATAGCTACCTAAGAGTCAGATTGCGATGTAGAGATATTATAGCATTTACTGCATTATTTCCCAATGAAACATGTTTGTAGCGGCAAAATCGACATCGGTTTACAGTTTAATTAACGTTTCAAACCAACACGCCTTTTGAATCATTTTCTCTTTTATCCATTACACTTTCAAGGGGTTTGATCGAATTACTATCCCAGATTTATTTACGATATGAATGTTTCTAATAACAAGAAATTTGAAAGTACTTAATACTCCAATATATATTATTAATACATCTAGCAAATAGTATTTGTCAGATAGTTTGTCTTAAAAAAACGATTTCTTAGGTAAGACATAGTACAAAATTAAACTTATTTAATTTATATATCTTTGAACACATACCAGTGGGAGGCTCCTTTGCACAGGGTGCCGGCTAGATTATGGATACCACAACGGCGCCTATTTCTGCCGTGAAGCAGTAATGTGTAAGCATTACTGTGTTTCGGTCTTAAGGGCGCCGTAGCTAGTAAAATTACTGGGCAAATGAGACCAAACATCTTATATCTCAAGGTGACGAGCGCAGTTGTAGTGCCGCTCAGAATAATCGGGGTTTTTCAAGAATCCTGAGCGGCACTGCATTGTAATGGGCGTATTAATTACCACCAGCTGAACATCCTGCTCGTCTCGTCCCTTATTAAAAAAAAAGCAATTGTTTTGGTTGACTTGAACCCTTTTGTGTTTCATTAAAAAAAACCTTGCTTTTGACAAACTCTATTAGATAATATTATGTTTACATTTGAGGAGATCAATTACCACATTATTTCATTTAGAGAGATATAACTTTAAAAAATACCAAATAAGTTTGTTCGCAGCTCTCGTCAGCGCAATGAATGTGAGCCAAAGTAAACTAAAACTCTCAATGGCTGAACTTAGTGAACCAATAAAAACTGGACTCAGGCCAGATAAGAGATTGCGCGTGACAAGAATTACTATTGCATTTATATTGCTAGATGACAGCTGTGAAGACGTGTAGTGTGTTGGTACTTAGATAACTCTATAACATAACATTTTGCATGTCAATTGGACGTAATTCCAGAAAAGCGTTCCAAACCACAATCATGTCGAAATTGAGTTAAGAACACAAAACTGGTCACGTGATTCATATTAACGGACTGACAAAAAATACCCTACTGTCACTTTTAAAATGACATCATGACTAAGTAACCCACGTGTATGGAATACCACCTTCGCACGACACGCCACAAGTTAGGATATCATCCTCACCATCTGGATGTGTGGCGGTCCTCCACAGTGCGGTTTTCAAGGAGCTTTCTTCCACGTACTACAAAGCTGTGGAATGAACTTCCTTGTGCGGTGTTTCCGGGACGATACGACATGGGTACCTTCAAAAAAAGCGCGTACACCTTCCTTAAAGGCCGGCAACGCTCCTGTGGTTCCTCTGGTGTTGCAAGAGATTGTGGGCAGCGGTGATCACTTAACAACATTTGACCCGTACGCACGTTTGTCCTCCTATTCCTTAAAAAAAATACACTAATATTTATTAAACTTTAAACACGAATTCCTTAAAATGTGATGTTTGTGGCTTGGAACGTTTTTCAGGAACTACGTCCAATTGACGAAACATATTGAATTATTAATAATATTAATATGTTAACATCTTAACTACAATTTTTTCTTGCAAATAAAATTTCATTTCATATATCTTGTTCAACTCTCAGCTTGTGGCTCCATCTACAGGATCTTCTTAGTTGATAACCTGCTCAACCTCAATAACTGCATATTAGGAAATTGAAAAAAATCCCAGTACTGAAGGATATCACTTTAACAATAACAAATTACTTACAAAATCTTGTGAGAACACACCATTAAAGCTAAATACATAGCCGTGACGTCACGGATCCCCAGTTCCTCGACGCGGACCCACAGTAAACCGATCATCAATATTAATCGCAGACGCTATTTCCCTCGTTAGAGCCTGTCCAGATGAAGCGTTTTACGCGCGAGTTCACTCGCGCGTTGACACTCGCGCGTAACCGAGGTACTAGAGCTACGTACATCCCGTCCAGATGCCTACGCGCGTTTCCTCACTCGCGCGTAAAACGCGTGCAATGAGCGGGACTCTCGACTCGCGCGTCCCATGCGCGAGCGCCGCGCGAGTCGAGGTACTCGGGGGCCTGTGCTGCGTCCAGTACTACGCGCGTGTCCGTGGCGAGTGGACGTATTTGGTTCAAAATGGAGCGTGATAACTTTGACACGGAACTTTTTATCGACGAAATTGAGAAAAGGGTAGCTCTATGGGACATGGAATCATCAGATTATTCTAATAGAACCATTAAACGTAGGAACTGGGAAGAAATAGTGGAAATTTTTTGTGAAGTTGGTGATTCCGAAGAGAAAAAAAAAACTTTAGGTAAGTAAATAATACTTTATTAAATAATATTATTATTTGCATAGATTTTACATTGTTAAACTATATCATTTTATCTTGCCAAGGGAGTTTGTCTTCGTTTACAAAATAATCAGCAAATCTATCTCTTATATTCAATGATCTCGCATTAGGCCTCACTGCCTCATTGTTCAAATTATTCAGAGATGTTTCGTAGAGAGTGTGATCATACCTATAGCCATCCCTTAACCTTACGTAGTTATGGAGAACACAACAAGCCTTAATTATGTTTATTGCAAATTCTATATCCACATTCAACGGTCTATGAAATATTCTCCATTTATTTACCAAGATGCCAAAGCAACATTCAATGTAACGCCGGGCCCTGGATAAGCGATAGTTGAAAATTTTTTTTTTGGTTGTTAGAGATCTACCGCAGTAAGGGCGCATTATATTTTCAGACAGACTAAACGCCTCATCTCCTACTATGACATGAGGTAAGGGGGTTGCATCTGTTTGCGATATTGGCTTTGGATCTGGAATATCTAAAGTTTTCTCGACAAGTTTTTTATATAAAATAGAGTCTTTAAAAATTGTGGAGTCATTACTTTTTCCATATGCGCCTATGTCCACTGCAATAAAACAATAATTTGCATCACATACGGCCAACAAAACAGTTGAAAAATAACTCTTATAGTTATAGTAAAGAGACCCAGAATCGTTAGGTTTTATAATACGGATATGCTTGCCGTCAATGGCACCGATGCAGTTTGGAAAATTTGTGTATTTTTGAAATTGTTTCGAAATTTCTTTCCATTTAGCTTTCGTTGGTTGTCTCATTACTATGTTTAGCAGTTTGTTCCACATGATGTAACAGGTTTTCTGTACTATTTCGATAACTGTAGACTTTCCTAATCTGTAGGCATAATGCAGATCCGCAAAATAACATCCTGTGGCCAAATATCTGAAAAGAAAGTAAAATAATAATTATTATTTTATTTCGATCTTTTTATTATTTACAGGTACTTTATTGCAGAAGAAGTGGAAAGGGTTGCGTGATGGCTTTGTGAGAGAAATGAAGAAGAAGAAAACCACACCGTCTGGATCAGGAGCCTCCGGCAAAGCCAAATATATTTATTTTGAACGTTTGATGTTTCTCGAAAGATCGACACGGAATAAAATAACTGAGAGCAACATCAACACCGCGTGTGTTGCAACTGAAGAACAGGAGTTTTCTGGCGATGGGGAAGATGTGATGAGACCTCCACGTAGTCAGGCAAAAAAGAAGAAAAAACTAAATGCGGCTGACGAAGAATTCCTCTCAATCATAAAAACAAATTTAGCATCTGGGAATCAGCCACAGGCAACAAACCAAATAGAGTCAGATGATGACAAACTATTTTGTTTGTCCTTACACAAAGAGCTTCTTAAAGTACCAGAGGAAAACAGACTTCAAACAAAAATTGAATTAATGAAAGTACTTCAAGCTCAACAAGCTCTGTGTCTTAGACCTGCAGCAGCTCGTTCCGACTACCAACCTTCGACACAATATCATTACCAAACAGGAATGACACAACGTGGACAGAGAGATTATTTTGGAGAAACAGGATATACCACAACAGACCCTTCAACATCTTCGTTTCCACCTGAAACCTTTTCGACTTACAATCGAGGTTATTGCACTGCGTCACGACCACCAACGACGTCTAGCTACAAACACCCTTCACCGGCATCTACACAAGATTCCAATGAATCTGAATTAATTACTTAAGGTATTACTAAAGCAATAAAAAATATTACCTCAAAGTAATCACGAGTTTTTCTTCTGCAGAAACAGTATCCCGTACCATATAATTTTGACATGGAGACAAATCTTCTTTGATAATTTCTAGTAAATTATCAAACGATGCTATTGACATCCGAAAGTAGTTGAAAAACTTTTCACTATGTTCTCTGAGTTTTGGGTATAAAGTTATAAACATACTATGCGTCATTCTATCACGTAGAATGGGATGTACGTTAAATCGTCGACTTTCTCTTTGTTTACGACGTCTCCATCGACGGTATGCAAGCCACAACACAACCGCTGTATCCGAGTCCATGTTTATAACTGCTCAAATCCGTCTCCAACACATGCGCGCGAGAACGCGCGTGATACGCCGCATCTGGACGCAATACAAATCAAAACGCGCGAGTGAACTCGCGCGTAAAACGCTTCATCTGGACAGGCTCTTACGGACTAACGACGAATGTTTTATATTTCTTTGTTCCGTAAGAAATAAGGCCGTCTACACATAATAAAATTTAAATTTTATAATGATGAAGCCAAATACCTTGAAGACCTAGGTATATACATTTTTGATGTTATTTTTTAAGGGTCATCTAATAAGTTTTATTTCTCGTTATGCTTTTGATTCTTACGATTATTTATACGTTTAAAAAAACCGAGTTCAAATACTGAAAAGTATCAAACAACTAAAAATTAAATTTAATATAATTCTTATGCAAACCATACTTAAAGGCCTAAAGCCTTTAATATTAATTAAATACTATACTTTTCAGTTTATGAAGTCGGTTTTTTTAAACGTATTTTTTTTTATTTTTTACTTTTTAGTGTCAGTTAATTATAATAATATGTAATTAACCGGAATGCAAACTCTTAAAATAATCGTACACAATAAACAATTATCTCATCCGCGTTGACAAAAGTTTTCATAAAATGAAAACTACTAGGCCAATCTATGTAAAAATTTTATGGGACCAAATGGCATCTATTCCGCATTGAACTAAAGAAAGTAAATCTGAACATAAATCTCTCTGAGTAAATAGGTGTACATACATGGAAAATACCGATCGAAATGAGAACCACCTCCTTTTTGAAGTCGGTTAAAAACCATTTTATACTGTCCTTGCAAGGACTTAATATCTGTAAATTAACCAATTTTATTGCCATTTCTGTATCAAATAATTGATTTCTATATAAAAAAAGTGTCAAAGTCAAATAAAATTTATTGAATAAGGATTAAACATACCACTTTTGAATCGTCACTATAAACATTTCTTTTAAATTACTGAATCTACCATATGTTCGGAAAAGTTGTGCTCGTCAGAAAAACATATAAGAACCTCAACGGCCACTCTTTTCAATCAAATAGAGTATTTTACAATGACTGTAATATAAATAACAAATTAGTTTGTAAGGTGCTGCATCCAATATATGAAACGTGTGCAAAGTTAAAAGCGTTTTAAATATCGAATATTTCATAAAATTAACAAAGATTAGCTCTATAAATATAGATTATCGTATATTGGATGCATCAACCTTTAGAGCTTGAATTCATTGTTTGTGTAAGGATGCTTCGTGAACATGGAGGTCGTGATTACTGTCACAATTAGTAATAGCATCCAACAAATACAATGATTTATTAACTATAAAGGCCGGAACGCATTAGCTCGTCGCTGTGCGTCGCGGCAGACTTGCCCCCGAGAGAATATTTTGACGCGTAGCGCCGCGACGCGCAGTGCAGCGACGCTCAGTGCGACACAGCAGGCGACACGTCGCTTCTGTAGGCATACTGTTAATTGTTAAGTCTATAGAATTTTGTCTTATAATTTAAATAATTTTAATAATTATTTAAATTTAAATCATAATTTTATTAGTTTAATTTAATTATTATTTTGTTCATAAACTAATTTATTATGTATATTACAGCCATTTTAAAATACTCTAATGATTGAAAAAATTTGGCCGTTGTATTTCTTGTATATTCTTTTCGAGAGCTCTACTTTTTCCGAACATTATGGTAGGTTCAGTAATTTAAAAGAACAATTTACAGTGACGATTCAAATCGCTTAGTTGAAGCCTAATTGAATAAAGTTTATTTGAGTTTGAAATTTTTTTTGTCTTCCATTAATAATTTCTTCTTCTGCACACAATAAAGAAATAATGACCAAATTCTCGTCACTATCGCTCATCTTGTAATGTTGCTCGCACGCAAAGTGCTATAGAAATGAGGCGAGCTGCCGCTTACTGCTGCAGTTGTAGTGCGATAGGTACCGTCTAGCGACGTGAAGCGACGCGCAGCGCAGCGCCGCTGTAGTGCGTTCCGACCTTAACAGGTCGATCTGGCACCACAAACAGCAACCGTTCACGAGTTGACGCATGGACGACCCATCGTTCGCTTCGCACATATTTGAGTGAAGAAGACGTCCTGGCACACGTATTTACATTATAATGCCGTGTTTTTGGTTGCCAAAACCATAATCCCGCCTGTAGCCCAGAGGGGGAGGTTCAGATTCCATCGGACATCCATTCACCACAGACTCGTCATTGCTTGACTCGTGTCTTTTTCCACTTACGTCACACCTTTCATAATAAATGGTGACTTTTTCTTGGATCTCTTGTACCAAAGGCCCGATTTAATAATATTCTCACCTACTGACAGCAGGTCTGGTAGTCGACCAAAACTCTGTATAAAAATTATTATATTCTCTTGCATTTTCCTAATAACATTGGTTTTTATATAATATGAACAAAAGCTCTGAAAAATAATCATATTTAAGATATTATAAAAGAATTTAATGCCAGTAGATCAGGGGCTTATAACAAATACTTACAGTATATTATAGACGGACTATTCGGAGCGAAAAAAACCATAAAGGGTTTTTAAAAATAATAAGAAAGTTCGGAATTGAAGATTATCTCATGTCCTATAGTTTCGGTTTCCGTTTTTTCTCCCGTCCCTAACATATTTTAAGGAGGAATATTACTATCGCAAACTAAACCTACTATTGGTAGAAGTTCTAGCTCATCAAAGTGAATTTCTGTTTTTCACACATCCCGCGGGAACCATGGATTTTTCCGGGATAAAATTTAGCTTCTGTCCTTTCCCAAGCTCTAGTCTATCTTTGTACCAAATTTCATCAAAATCGGTTCAAGGGTAACAAACAAACTTACATTCACATATTAGTAGGGAGTAGTCCACCTTGAGGCTATATCGATCATAAGGCATCGAGTACTACTGAACACTATGTAAATGCGATGTAATTCGATCAGCGCTGTCTATAATTTCAATGTCTGAAGCTAATTACTTATACACACAGGTATTCATCATTCTACATTAACCACAAAGCTTTTCAACCCTCATATGTTTTACTTTGTTGAGTGGAATATTATGAGAGTCATAAAGCCATTACTCAATCTCATTCAAAACAGGTATTAGTATTGCTTATATTTTGTTTGGTTCGCTTACTTAGATTTTTTTTAATGAAAGTAATGAACGAGACGAGCAGGACGTTCAGCTGAGGGTAATTGATACGCCCTGAACATTACAATGCAGTGCCGCTCAGGATTCTTGAAAAACCCCAATTATTCTGAGCGGCACTACAACTGCGTTCGTCACCTTGAGACATAAGATGTTAAGTCTCATTTGCCCAGTAATTTCACTAGCTACGGCGCCCTTCAGACCGTAATACAGTAATGTTTACACATTACTGCTTAGCGGCAGAAATAGACGTCGTTGTGGTACCCATAATCTAGCCGACAGTCTGTGCAAAGGAGCCTCCCACTGGTAAACATTAGCTTTGTATTTTTTTTGAAGTGAAAACATCTTTAGTAGCAATGAGCACTTTTCTAGGTATGGGTATAACATGTTAAACTCGCGTTGGACACGTGGCCTGATCGAAACATCGTAAGAAAGTCGTTGAAATTATAGATGAAAGATATATACTTATAACAAATTATAGTTCAGCTATTTCAACTGAATGATCATATGGTCATTGGACCAGTGGTTGAATCGTTGCGATTGCGAATTCGAAACACCGCGAGGTCGAGGGATCGAATCTCATGCCTGAAATATTTTTACAGTTTTATTATGAATGAAGGTTGATTTTTTTACTTTAGTTGAATTGTAAAACTTCTGAAGTGTTAAATTTTTGTGTAATATAAATTGTCATTTTTGTGTACGATATGCGCAATAAATGAATATTGTACTTAAACACATAAATGCTAGTACATACTGATAAATGAAGCAATTCGTGCGAAATTATTCCCCAACTATTCCAAAATATAATATAAACTATATGGTGCCAAAACATGGACAGTCAAAGAACGAGAAAGACAAAGGATTGACGCACTAGAAATGTGGTGTTGGAGACGAATGCTTCGAGTATCTTGGACACAGTACGAGTATTTTGCCCTGTGCTGCCCCGGGGCGTAAGAGGCGACTACGGGCTTTTTGAAAGTGGGAGAGTCACGCTGCTGTCTTATGACGTCAGCACAATCGGGCCAGACTCGTCCGGGTTACTTACCACACTCGCACAGAATACCGGCGTGAAGTAGCGGCCTAGTGCCGCTATGTTTCGCATAAGTTAGTGTCGAGGACCGGAGGCTATTCACCCCCGTCCTTTCCCCCCCCCAACAAAATATGAGAGCGGTATTTAAAGAGAAATTACCCCAGGAGTGTACCGGCTCTTGTAGAGCCGGAGAATCTCTCCCCGAGCATTCGCGCTCGGGCTGCCCCTCGTATTCTGGGGAGGGCACAGTACCGCGTATGTCACAGGACAAACAAGGCAGCAAAACCACGGCACCCCGCTCCACGCTTAATGTGGACTTTTGTAACATCCGGGGAATTCATTCCAACTTAAACACCGTCCACCACCACCTTGAGACGGCACAGCCGGCCTTGTGTTTCCTTACGGAGACGCAGATATCTCGACCTAGCGATACGTCATATTTAACGTACCCCGGGTACAAAATTGAGCATAATTTCATGCCTCATGCCGGGGTATGTGTGTACGTTAGGGAGGATATCTGCTGTCGCCGTCTCGGCAATTTTGAGGTTAGAGGCCTGTCTACTCTCTGGCTCCGCTGAGATTTAGAGGACCGCGTCCGCATCTATGCGTGTGTCCCATAGTCGTAACGCAGTAACGGATCACCTCATGGGCTGCGTTCAAGCGGCATTTGATGACGTGCTTGCTCAGATCCCCTCCGCTGAAATCGTAGTCTTGGGTGATTTCAACGGGCACAATGCCGAATGGCTTGGATCACGTACCACAAACTACGCAGGGCGATCTGTGCATAATTTTGCATTGGCGTATGGTCTGTCCCAATTGGTTGAGTCGCCGACGCGGCTCCCGGATGTGGATAGCCACATGCCGTCCTTATTACATCTTCTGCTGACTACACATCCCGATGGTTACCAGGCCGTTACCTGTCGACGCCCCTCTCGGAACGTCCGACCATTGCCTGGTCAGGAGTGTATTGTCTATCCGACGCCACCGTCGCAGACCACCAGCGAACCGCCGCGTTTGGCACTACAAATCAGCAGATTGGGATAGGATGCGTTCCTTTTTTGCATCCTACCCTTGGGGCAGGGTTTGTTTCCCTTCGGATGATCCTAGTGCCTGCGCCGTTGCAGTAGCGGATGTGATGCTGCAGGGCATTGATATTTTTATACCAAGCTCTGTAGTACCGATCGGTGGCAGATCACAGCCCTGGTTCGATGCGTCAGTTAAAGCAGCATCTGACTGCAAAAAACAGGCGTATCGAACTTGGGTTGCGGCGCTGGGCTCAAAGGATCCGAACTGCAAAGTTCTGAAGAGGAAATATAACCGTGCCTCCAGATTTTTTAAGCGGCAAATCGCCCGTGCGAAATCGAAGCACGTCGTCAAAATTGGCGAGCAGCTTTCCAGTTACCCGACCGGAACACGCAAGTTCTGGTCGTTGTCGAAAGCTGCTCTTGGTAACTTCAACCAGCCGTCCATGCCGCCGTTGCACATGAGGAATGACACCCTGGCCCATACGGCAAAAGAGAAAGCCGATCTCCTGTGCACTCTTTTTGCCTCCAACTCGACTCTTGACGACAACGGAAAAACACCGCCGACCATCCCGCGGTGTCAGAGCTCCATGCCTGAAGTACAGTTCCGACAGAAAACTGTTAGGCGAGCTCTGTTTTCGTTGGACGTCAGGAAGTCGAGCGGGCCGGATGGCATTTCTCCAATCGTGCTTAGAACGTGTGCCCCTGAGTTGACGCCGGTGCTAACGCGTTTATTCCGGCACTCTTATTCAAAAGGCGTAGTCCCTGATTCATGGAAGTCAGCCCTTGTCCATCCGATCCCAAAAAAAGGAGACAGTTCGGATCCGGCAAACTACAGGCCTATTGCTATTACCTCCCTACTCTCCAAAATCATGGAGAGCATAATTAACCGCCAGCTCTTGGTATACCTTGAGGGTCACCAGTTGATCAACGACAGGCAGTGCGGCTTTCGCTATGGTCGGTCGACTGGCGATCTTCTGGTATAACTAACACATAGATGGGCGGCGGCTATTGAAAGCAAGGGGGAAGGCCTGGCAGTTGGTCTGGATATAGCGAAGGCCTTTGATCGTGTATGGCACAAGGGGCTCCTCGCAAAACTTCCATCATTTGGGCTTCCCGAGAGCTTATGCAAGTGGGCCTCCAGCTTCCTCACTGGGCGCAGCATACAGGTCGTTATCGACGGTTATCGCTCGAATCCCAAGCCGGTGAACGCTGGAGTGCCCCAAGGCTGTGTGCTATCTCCCACGCTGTTTCTTCTGCATATCAATGATATGTTGGACACCGCCAACATGCATTGCTATGCAGACGACAGCACTGGTGATGCCATATACACGGGCCATGCAGTTCTCTCTCGGGAAAACGTCGACCAGTGCCGGGAGAAACTTGTGTCTTCTATCGAGTCCTCTCTCGAGAAGGTCGCGGAATGGGATAAGTTGAACCTTGTCCAATTTAACCCCCAGAAGACTCAAGTTTGCGCGTTTACCACTAAAAAAACCACATTTGCCGTATCACCGCTCTTCGAGAACACTTCCCTTAAAGCCTCGCCTAGTATCTGGATCTCGAAATCTCGAGCAATTGCCAATTCCGTGGCCATCTGGAGGGCAAAGCCAAACTGGCTTCAAAGAAACTGGGCGTCATAAATAGAGCACGGCAATACTTCAAGCCGGCCCACATTCTAGCGCTCTACAAAGCGCAGGTCCGGCCTCACATGGAGTATTGCTGTCATCTCTGGTCTGGCGCACCCCAGTATCAGCTCGATCCATTTGACCGCGTGCAACGCAGAGCAGCTCGAATTGTCGGGGACCCAGTACTCTGTGAACGGCTGGATCACTTGGCGTGGCGTAGAGACGTCGCTTCATTGTGTGTCTTCTACCGCATTTATCACGAGGAGTGTTCCGAAGAGCTGTTCAACCTGATTCCTGCCGCCGAATTTCACCTTCGCACGACACGCCACAAGTTAAGATATCATCCCCACCATCTGGATGTGTGGCGGTCCTCCACAGTGCGGTTTTCAAGGAGCTTTCTTCCTCGTACCACAAAGCTGTGGAATGAGCTTCCTTGTGCGGTGTTTCCGGGACGATACGACATGGGTACCTTCAAGAAAAGCGCGTTCACCTTCCTTAAAGGCCGGCAACGCTCTTGTGATTCCTTTGGTGTTGCAGTGGGGCGGCGGTGATCACTTAACACCAGGTGACCCGTACGCTCGTTTGTCCTCCTATTCCATAAAAAAAAAACAACGCCGCACAAACGTCTCGATACTTGAAGAGCTCAAGGGGAATGAAAGGCTTTCATCTTTAGTCAGAGCCCGTATCCTCAGATACTTCGGACATACCACGCGACGTGGAGAGCATGGAATAGAGAGACTTGTTGTTCAGGGAAGGGTCAACGGCAGTAGGTCAAGAGGACGCTCCCCTATGCGCTGGACAGACCAGATCAAAGCCCTAAACAATACTCCCCTCAACACATGTGCCAGAGAAGCAACAGCCAGGGATAACTGGCGTAGAATCGTTCGTCGTTCGACGTGACCACGACTGCTCTGTCAAGAGTAATCCGACGAAGAAGAAGAATTCCGAAATATTCAAAAATGCACAACGTTAGTGTTCAAGTTTTCACTACTGCCGGCACTCCCGGAGTGCAACCTGTATTTTTTCATGGAAAAGGAGAACATACCAGCATACAGGTCGGGTCATCTGGTGATAAGTGATCACCAGTGACAGTTGCCGGCCTGGAAGGTGTACACGCTTTTTTTCAAGGTAGCCGTGTCGTATCATCCCGAAAACGGTAGAAAGTTGTATTATTAGAATAACATAATATAACCTTTGTTATTTGTCACTACCTTTGTTACATTGTCAACATCAAAAAATTCTCTTAATTGTGATTTTATTGTGTTATTGCAAGATTTGTCTGTACTATAGACTAGTCATTCCCCTGACAGATTTTGGAGAGTCAACAGACTCTGACAACTCCTGAGGATGCCTCGTGTAGAGGCTAAACACGTGGCGAATTAAATAGACAAATCTTAGCGAAAGCTAAACTCAATAAAAATCACAGCATTTGGATGAAAACCAAGTCCATTTCTTAACGACGGAGGTATGATATACAAAAGGAAAAAATGCATATTATGGATAGCCTTATTTTCAATTCATTTAAAATGATAAGGCTGTGTAGCTTTTCCAACACTCTTTACCAGTGGGAGGCTTCTTTGTACAGGATGCCAGCTAGATTATGGGTTGGGACCCATTACCCAGTACAAATTTCAGTAGCTACGGCGTCCTTCAGACCATAACACAGTAATGCTTACATACTACTCAACGGCGCCTATTTCTGCCGTGAAGTAGTAATGTGTAAGCATTACTATGTTTCGGTCTGAAGGGCGCCGTAGCTACTGAAATTACTGGGCAAATGGTCTCAAGGTGACTACCGCAGTTGTAGTGCCGCTCAGAATTTTTGGGGTTTTTCAAGAATCCTGACCGGCACTGAATTGTATTGGGCAGGGCGTATCGATTACCATCAGCTGAACGTCCTGCTCGTCTCGTTCCTTATTTTCATAAAAAAATATCTATACGATGTGAGCTCGCATGTAGGTCTATAAAAATGTTTCCGTATCCGCTCACAGCAACGACGGAGCTGGGTCACTTACCTACGCTTGCGCCCGCAAGTAAAGGGGTCTATTTGATCAACAATAACTCTTAAACTATTTGACCAAGTGTAGTGATTCATATACGAATTTGTTAAGCAACTCAATATGATTATTAAATTAGAAAAGAAAGATGGCTTAATAATGTAGTTTTCGCGCAATTATAAAATAAAGCGCCCAGACAGAAAATATAAAATAAAAAGTAAAATATTAAATATACTTTCTCCTTTCGGCAATCACAAAAAAAAAACACTTATTTGCCAATTTTATTCTATAGCATTTGTTACTCTACACCTTTGCCTTTAAAATAAGATCAATATTGATCCCCTACAGGACGTAGAACTTAAACCGCCCTTTGTTTAACAAATTAAGGTGAATTTTGCTAAGATAAAAATACAAGAAGCTGCAGACTGGTAGGGTTTTGTGATTTGACCCCCTATATGGGGCATTTTTGTCAATAAAATGGTATATAGTTACTATTCCTAAAGTCTTATTACTACATGCCGGGACACATTGTATAATAGAACATCGTTTAAGGCCAGGCAACATCCAAAATGATTTTCGAATGCAATAGTAGTTTTTAGTTGATTACATTGATATGAAACAGCAATTCTTGTCGATTAATAACAAAATAAATGACCATAATATATTGCTTCGTGAGTTTCGGCCTTAAAAGGATTTCTCATTTCCTTTCACCGGGACAGGAAATCCACGAGGCGTCCGAATCATTCCAGTATATTTGCCACAGCTTAGAATTTACTGACATTATTTAAATGTAAACGCTGCAATAATGGTTGAAAGAGATTTATACAGTAAATATAACCTAAATAAACTCTAATGATATATAACTTTCTTTATTACAGTAAGGGACGAGACGAGCAGGATGTTTAGCTGATGGTAAGTGATATGCCCTGCCCATTACAATGCAGTACAATTGCGCTCGTCACCTTGAGACATGAGATGTTAAGTCTCATTTGCCCAGTAATTTCACTAGCTACGGCGCCCTTCAGACCGAAACACAATAATGTTTACACATTACTGTTTCACGGCAGAAATAGTGGCCGTTGTGGTACCCATAATCTAGCCGGCATCCTGTGCAAAGGAGCCACCCACTGCTTGACAACAGAAAAAGCTTTCCCAGTGATATCAACCTGAATCTCGTGGATAAGAACGGGTACAATTCTATCAGTATCTACTATATGATTTGTCGATTAATTTCCTTAAATTGATATACAAAAACACAGAGCATTTGAAATATTATAGTATATTCACATTTTTACAATGCTTGAACAATTCCACATGATTCCAGTAACAGTGTTCACGGCATCACCTTCAATACGTACGTATTGGCCACGCATATAAAATAGATCCACACTGCGAAATTATAAATATCATTTAAAGGGATCACGTATATAAAAGGCATAAAAGTCTTTTGCAAAATTTATTCTTTTAGAGATTTTACTTCTAACACCACCACCGCTTCGGAAACAAATGGCGCTCTGTGAGAGAGAGTAATCGGCGCCAGAAACTATCTCAGCATTCTTTTTGCGCTCTTTTCAATAAAAAATATACAATATTGTACTGTCATTGTTATTGCTTTAAAATAATCATAATCTAGTCCCAGGCTGTCTGATATCCTAAATATTCAGCGGTGGAGTAGTAGGATTTACGACAGAGCAATTTTTTAATAAAACATTTAAATTTATTTATAGATACTGCCTGAACAGTGGCTGGGACTTTATTATAAAAGTGTATACATTTACCCTTAAAGCTATTATGTATCTTATGATTAATATTCCAGCTAACCCACCTTTACAAACTCTGAGCTGAGTTTAGTTACCTAAGTACTAGATATTTGTATAAGGAAGCACTTACAGAACAGATAGGCAACAGTCATGATAAGCAGAGTGGACCCCGACAACCAGTCAAGTCCCTTCAGAATGCAGACAGGTTTCAGGAGGCACTCGATCGCAATCGCCACCACCATGATGAATCCTATCACAACTGCGAGGAAGGTCAGCCAAACAAACACCTGGACGAAACCTTCGTCATCCTGAAAAAATGAGAAACATGTCGTAAAATATATGATAAGGGTTATAGTCCTTATCTGACAAGTCGAGCAAAAATACGCAGCACGACCGTACCATCTTTTTCTCGAAGCAGTTCTGGCCAATTTTGACCTGCTTGAACTTCGTTGTGGATAAAATTAGAAGTCTAGATGGCCAAGTTAATCTATTGACTTAAAACATAAAATATTTTAAATATTAAGCCTAAACTGTAGCCGGTAATTTAATCCACTAAGTGGCTGTGCGTATTGAAAAAAATACCAAATAAACGTTAGAATCACGTACCTATATAATTTTTTTATTTTATTTAGACCTTTATATCCTTACATCTATACATGTGGGTATTTACTTATAAATTGTATTAGTATGTGTTAGTATTTCACTGTTTTAAATAAAACTACCTATTTTGTTTGTATTATTAGTTATTATTTTCGATATAAGGACCGCCTTAAGCGGTAAAAGCCTCCTCCATTAATTTCCACTCGTCGTTGTCTCTTGCAACAATTCTTGTCCATATCTTTACTGCTGTTTCTACTATGTCATCGCTCCATCTTTTACTAGGCCTGCCTCGATTTCGTTTCCTATTCATAGGGTACCAGTTCGTTACTACTTTGGACCATCTTTCGTCTTTTGTTCTTTGTATATATCCAGCCCATTTCCATCTTGAACGTAGAACAGATAAGGCTACATCTTTTGTTTTGGTTTTCTTTCTTATTGTGATATTATTAATTTTGTCTCTTAGTCTAAGCCTCATATAACTTCTCTCAATTCCTCTCTGACAAACTTAAATTGTTTTTAAGTTTCTATAGGTTAGAGGTCATGTCTGACAAGCGTAAGTGAGGCATGGCATTAAACAGTCTTTTAAAAGCTACGGCTTTTGTTTTTAGCTTCGTTGGCAAATTTGATTTGAAAATTTCCTTCATCGACCAGTATTTATACCAAGTGCTTTTAGTTCTTTCTATTTCTTTCTCATTGCAAGATTCGAATGATATTTCATGCCCTGGGTAAATGTAATCGTTAACATATTCAATAAATTTTGCGTTAAGACTCATAGGTACCTGTTCTCTGTCATTATTTTTGTCTTCTCTTGATTTATTTCGAGGCCCACTTTCTTACTTTCTTGGCAGAGTGAGTTTATCATGAATTGGCCTATATAATAGTCAAAGTTAGTTCACTTAACTTGATTTTTTATGAGATTAGCAAACGAATATAATTCACACAAGTCTACAATCACGCGTTTTCTGAGGAACTTGTTGCCTGGCACAGCCACTTTGTGAAATCAATCTCCGAATGAGTCTTGCAAACAAATGTAAAAATACAATTTATTTTAAACACCATTGTCAAAATGTGAAAATCCAACCGCATAAGGCCCGGTATCCACCAAAGGGGAGAGGAGATGTGAGCTGTGGGAGATCGAAATCAGTCAAGTGATGTATAGATCAAATAACGCTTTCGGATGTGCGAAGCGTGGTGAGGAGGCAGCGGGGAAAGGGGGCTCCACCACGCCGCTTGATCACTCGACGTGGCACAAAATTCTATAGAAAAGCGAGACATCTCCTCTCCTCTCCTCTTGATCTATTTCCACCGGAGCTGACTGGAGAGGAGATGTGGTAACAACGAAATCTGATTGGTTATCAAAATACATCTCCTCTCCTCTCCGCTTTGGTGGATACCGGGCCTCATTTTGACGTCTGGCATTCCACAACCGCGCGTTTTCGGAGAAATTTGTTGCGTCACATTGCGGAATCAATTACCGGCAGCAGTTTTTAAGAATTGTTGTGGGCCATGGGCGGGTCCTACACCACTTTCTATTACGAGATTCTCTTGCCCGTTGCCCCCTTTAACAAAAAAAAGGTTGCACTCCGGGAGTGTCGGCAAAAGTAATTTGAACAATGAAATTCAAGTATAACTATCGCCTTAGGGAGAGTCTTCGCTAATGACAAAGCTTCCGAACAAAATAATTAAAATGTAAAAATATTTCACGGCTGAGATTCGATCCCTCGACCTCGCGGTTTCGGTTTCGCAATCACAATGATTCAACCACTGGTCCAATGACTGTATGATCATTGAGATGAAATAGCCGAACTATAGTTTGAAGTATAAATCTTTCATTCACAATTTCAACGGCTGTCTTACGAATTTTCGATCAGGCGACGTGTCCTGACGCGAGTTTAACATTTTATACCTATCCCAAGAAAGTACTCAAAGCCGCTAAAGTTTTCACTGTAAAATATGCAGGTTGAGCTATTTTCTGATAAAAAAAAGTTCCTTACTGTTATCCCAAAAAAATAGATCCACTTAATAGTTCTTTGGTGCGGGTGCTTAATTAACTATCAAAAAACAAATCATTACATGCCCATTACAACGCGTCTGTCAGTCTGTTCGCGATAAACTCATAAACTGCTGCACCGATTTTCATGCTGTTTTCACCAATGGATAGCGTGTTTTACGAGGAAGATTTTAGATAAGCAATTTGTTAAGTTTATGTATATATGAACGGTATTTGTTTGAGGTGTCGGAAAAAAATAAGCCGGCTGGGAGCTTTCAACGAAAACACCGTCTCACTCTTTCAGATATAATAAAATAATATGTAGTGGGATTGTGTATCATATATCGGTCTACCGAAAAGTCCGCGATGGCAAATGTCTATCTATTAAGAATAACATACTATATCCTAACAATTTGTTATGTTTTAAAGTGATAAATTTTATGACGATTCGAAAAAAAAAAATCAGTTTTATTTGTGTAACTAATCCCAGAAGTGAGGGTTTTCACTTTAAAACATAACAAACTGTTTAGATTTGCAAGAGCGACATCTGGGGTTGAGCAGGTTATCAACTGTAAAGTAGATCCTGTAGATGAAGCCACAACCTGAGAGTTGAACAAAGCATACAAGATATTATAAACGATACGTCACTTGGACGGTTGGCTGGTCAAAGTTGGAAAGAGCGCTCGCACCGAACCCGAGAAGTCGCGGGTTCGAGTCCCGCATAGTTCATAAAATTTTGTTTTCAGTTTTATTTGTGGATACTATATCCATTTTAATAATTCTGAGAAAATATATCTTAAACTAAACAAACCCATTAAAACAAGATCACATTCTCCTCTGCAGTATTTATAGATTTTAATTACATTATCAACAACTCAGTCTTAATTAATTTGAAAAGGTCTCAAGCCGTAGCGAGGAATTGGTGTATTAATGTTGTTTAGAGAGAGAACTTTATATTAAGTTTAAGTTATTTAAAACTAATTTGAAACCTACAAATTACAAGAAATATTATATATATAAATTACAAAATATACAAGAAATTATTATTAACATAACTGTAGAAAGTTAAATAAAAAAATCAAGCGTTTCTTCAAATTTAAACGTTTTTCAATGCTTTTGAATGAAACTATTTTTTTTAAAGATTTAAACACGTGCAATAATTTTACATGTGTTACATATGTAAAAACATTAAATATTTGGTAAATATATAAATTATTTTAATTTAATAGATCTATTCAACAAATAAAATTTTATAAACGATGTGGGACTCGAACCCACGACCTCTGGTGTTCCGTGCCAGTGCTCTAATATTTTATGACGATACGTCACTCGAACGGTTAGCTCAGTTAGAGCACTGGCACGGAACGCCAAAGGTCGTGGGTTCAAGTCCCGCATCGTTCATAAAATTTTGTTATTCAAATTTTATATGTGTATTAATCCTAGAAGTGAAGGTTACCACTTTAAAAATACATAACAAATTGTTTTAATCTATTCAAACAACATATTTATTAATGTAGGTCAAAGACATTAACATTTATAACAAATTAGAAATGGTTGAACTTTAATAAGAATTTGCAAGAAACTTACTACTTGTTACTCCTTTAACGGCCGTTTTCAATAACGTATCTCTAGTAACTGATACCGTGCTGTCACCGTTTAATGACAAGATCTTATCTATCCATAGTTATGTCCAATATAGTTTAACGGCCGTTCCCAATATACTATCTACAGATAGAGATAAATTACTACCTTCTACTGTCAGTAATTAGCTGTCAATAATCTGAAGCTGTCCCAATATACCTGATAAGTCATTCTTATCGCCTTATATTGGGACGCGTGAATTGCAATTTCCATACAAACTTCTATCGCTGGTAAGCTATACGTCGTCCCATTGGCAGACAGCGTGTACGGATAAGGTGAGTTACCGTCGATAAGTTTATTGGGACTGAAAAGTCAACGATAGTTACGATTTTTATCTTAAGTAAGAGATAGACTGAATATTGGGAATGGCCGATAGTCCAATGCTTTGTAATCCATTGTCGATACGTGATTAAAATGTAAGTAAGCGTAAAAGGATAGATTTGTCTACCTCTAGTAAGTTAAACAAAGGATAGATATGTTATTGAAAACGGCCGTTAATCATTATTTACAGCTTCAGAGTTTCACATAATATTTAAACAATACTAGGCTCATAAACTTAGTATACTAGCGTAATAGAGAAACTGTCTCCTCATTACGGCGAGACTAAATATTATCTATGCGCAAGATTTGTTCGTCACCTACTTCTCCGGTTCGAGCGATCTTTTAAAAATGGATAAAAATAAATAAAATCAAATAAAAAAAGGGCGTACACCTTCCTTAAAGGCCGGCAACGCTCCGGTGATTCCGCTGGTGTTCCAAGAGAATGTGGGCGGCGGTGATCACTTAACACCAAGTGTCATACGCTCGTTTGTCCTTCTTTTCCATAATTTTTTTTTAAATAGAAATATAATGTTAAACTTATTACGAAAACAAAATGGAATTGAAAATAAAAATCTCCTATGGCAGGATGGATCACCCATCGCGAGACCACTAAGATTCTTTGGAAGTTATTAAGTTAAGTCTTTGGAATGTATGTTCATAGGCACATAAGTGAATTTGCTAGAAACTGTCATAACCATAATGTTAACCCCAGGAACAGACATAAGCTTATAATGCCTACTACTCGGCTAAGTCGACTTAGGAAGTCTTTTGTGGGGCGATGTATATGCTTTTACAACAAGATCCCAGAAAATGTTCAAAACAAAAGTATTACGTTAATCAAATTATTCGTTAAAAAACGTTTGTCTGGTAAAGGTTACAATAAAATAAATGACTTTCTGAATGATACCACAGATTGGGAATGGAGCGACCACCCTCAGGCTATTAAATAATAAGTTTAACTGTACAATATTACTTTGTAAACATATTTTTTGATAAAAAAAGCCCGCTGAGTTTGTTGCGCCCGTTCTTCTCAGGCCTGAGGCATTCATTTTGGAATGGGTGGCAGTTTTTTTTTACTTTCAATAAGTGATGTCACATCCTATTTTGAATAAAAGTATTTGAATTTGAAAGTTAGCAATCCGACCGACGACGCCACGACGAGCAGGACATCATGTCCCATCAAGTGAGACTTATCCTTGCCCTTGTTGAAGATATAAGATACAAGCTCCGTCTGAAGGTTCTAAGTTAATGAAATTCTCCAGATAACTCGTTATCCGAGCCCTACGTGAGCCAGATAATTTTGATTTATATTTGAGTATATAGTGAACCGCTTTAGGCTAGCAATCAACAATGTAAAACATTTTGGATATAATTACTGTTCTGTCTAAATAGATTATTAAAGTACACTTAATCAACAAAGTGTATATAGTGAAGGACACACGATTGTAAAAATTTATTCTCGTTGTACATGCAATGCACCAGTGGGAGGCCCCTTTGTACAATATGCCGGCTAGATTATGGGTACCACAACGGCGCCTATTTCTGCCGTGAAGCAGTATTTTGTAAGCATTACTGTGTTTCGGTCTGAAGGGCGCCGTAGCTAGTGAAATTACTTGGCAAATGAGACTTAACATCTTATGTCTCAAGGTGACGAGCGCAATTTTAGTGTCGCTCAGAATTTTTGTGGTTTTTTAAGAAGAATCGTGAGAAAATTAACAAAAAAAACTTGTATCTGTTACATCAGCATTACTTAAGAAAAACAAAACGGCCAAGTGCGAGTCGGATTCGCCCATGAAGGGTTCAGTAGTTGTAGATCATATATTTTTTTTAGTTTTATCTTTCTCTTATTTTAGAAATTACAGGGGGGGGGGGGGGGGGGGGGGGACACACACACATTTTACCACGTTGGATGTGTCTCTTGCGCATGCTATTCAGTTTAGAAAAAAATAATATTGAACACCTCAATATAATTGTTAGACACCTATCCATAGATACGTCAAAGCCATACGAATGGGTTTGATGAAAAAAAAATTCAGTTTGAGTTCTAAGTATGGGGAGTTTGACTTTGACCTTTAAAAAAAAATTTCTTTTTCTATTTTTGTGTGAAAATCTTAATGCGGTTCACAGAATACATCTACTTACCAAGTTTCAACGGTATAGTTCTTATAGTTTCGGATAAAAATGGCTGTGACATACGGACGGACAGACAGACAGACATGACGAATCCATAACGGTTCCGTTTTTACCATTTGGCTAAGGAACCCTAAAAACGCTGTCCAAAATAACTATTCAACGCGGACGAAGTCGCGGGCAAAAGCTAGTACCTTATAAAGCTTTTCCATAAGAAAGAGAGTAGATACAGGCGGCGGTGATCACTTAATCAGGACCCGTAAGATCGTTTGTCTTACTCCATTGAAAAAAAAATATATATTCCATGTTATTGGAAACAATTACTATACCTAAACCGTTATCAGAAAATTACCAAAAAAACTGTTAACATTACTAAAGACAAAAAAATACTGAAGAATGAAAACTATCCAATTTGGTACATTGAATTCACAATTTCATTTATAAATCCCGAGTTCCTCGCCCCACGCTACTTAACTAGCACTAACTTTAGGCATGACTGTTGAAAAGTTTATTATGTAACAATTCTGTTATTTTCCAGTAAAAAGGCGACACTAAATGCCAGCGACCTTGAGCGATATGAGTTCACGGCTGCCGGCCTGCCATCTATGTAAAAAAGCCAATATGTTCAAAATTCTTGCGTGGAAAACAGTTTATATGCTTACAATCCTCGTTATTCACTACTAATCTGAATAAATGAACCTACACAAAAAAGTACAAGCTATAAGAATAACTTTTCTGAGAGAAGTACCAAAAAAATGCGTTACGCCATGCCAAAAAACTTGTTTAACTTCATAGAAAAGTGGTAGTTCAAAAAGGCTCGGCAATGTTAACTGTAACCAACAGCAAGCATTAGAAACCTACAAATAAGACTTAAGGGTATGTGTAACAGGATTAAGTAGTGTTCATAGCTCGAAATGCTATACTTTCACCACAAAACTTGTCTAAAAACACCATGTTTGCGTGTTTTCTGCTTACTCTTCGCCTTAACTGTTCAATACAGCCCGATGATTCCATTTATAACTAATATTAGTATAATAAGGGTTAGCGCTCCACCGTACAAGAAGATCACACGATGTACTACGTTCGTCTCGTCTTGACGCTTGCAAAAGAACCAGTTAGGGTTACAACTCAGAACAGAACAACTCCCATTACGTTTACATTCTGAGTAATGAAATAAAAGGGACAAAAACACTATATATATGTAGATATAAAAGTTACTAACCGTTATATTGTTCTGTTTACATGACATGATAGAACAACAAGTACATAAAAGTAATGAGGTTCCACTATTACGGCCGTTCCCAATATACTATCTACAGATGGAGATAAATTACTGTCAATAATCTGAAGCTGTTCCAATATACCCGATAAGTCATTCTTATCGCTATTGGGACGCATGAATTGCAATTTCCATACAAACTTCTATCGCTGGTAAGCTATACGTCGTCCCATTAACACACAGCGTGTACGGATAAGGTGAGTAACCGTCGATAAGTTTATTGGGACAGAAAAGACAACGATAGTTACGATTTTTATCTCAAGTAAGAGATAGACTGAATATTGGGTACGGCCGTTAGCGAATACAGAGAAAACAAAGCTGATGACTATTTACGTCACAGTTCCTATTAAACCTAACAAAGCCACTGAATTGAATTATGCAGAGGAATAAACATATGGCTTGGCCAGAATAAATAATTTGGCCTAGAATAAATAATATCTACTACAAACCTCATTACAAAAGAAATAAACAATAGAATAAACATAGGAAGGAAGAGATACTGGATTCTAAAAGATGTCATGAGAAAACCCGGAAATAGCAATAAAAGAAAAAAAGAAATATTCGGTACATGGAGAACACATGTACATGTAGCATGAACTACGGGTGACAAACTTGGAGATACACAAACAAAAATATCAAAGCGCTAGAAAAAGTGACAACACAGAATGGAAAGAAGTACACTTAGCATAAAACTAAAAAAAAATCTCGGTTAGCAATAATAAGAAAGGGAACTAAAATAGAAATGGGCTGGACACAAAAATGGACTAAAGAAATAGCCGAATGGTGTCCTATATGTAAAAAGAGGATTAAAGGGTAGCAAGCATCGAGGATGGGAAGATGATATTAAAAAGCTGGCAGGAGTGACTTGGATGAAGAAAATAAGGGATAGATCTTTTTGAAGTACACTTGGGCAAAAGTAAGATGACCAAGAAATCGGTGTCTAATACAGAAGTTATGATTAACTTTATTTAACTAAACTAAATATAACATTAGCAGAATTGAGATAAAATGTAACTGATTAATAAATGCTATTATTATTATTATGTTTATTATTAACCGTTATATTTAACAATTGTCTCTGGTGTGAAGGCAGTCGTAGAGCGACGATCACTTCACATTGAGCTTTTCACTCTTTAACTTGAGATGGAATATGCCTGTAATTTTCCCGGCAGTACTTTACCAGTGGGTGGCTCCATTGCACATCATCACAACGGCGCCCTTTTCTACCGTGAAGCAGTAATGTGTAAACATGATTATGTTTCGGTCTGAAGGGCGCCGTAGCTAGTGAAATTACTGAGCAATTGAGACTTAACATCGTCTCAAGGTTAATCTTAATAAAAATAAAAATAAAGACAATCTTACCAACAAATATTATAAAAGCCACAACAAACTGTACATCGCTACTTTTAACGTAAGGTCACTTGTGAACGAGATACGAATAATAGAATTAGAACACGCAGTAGAAAATATTATATGGGACATAATAGGTATCTGTGAAACAAGACGACAAGGTTATACCATTGAAGATCGAAAAGAATACCAACTGTTTTGCTATGGAGAAACAAAAGGCAGAAAGGGAGTAGGATTTATGGTTAAAAAGAGAACCAATATTCAGGTTGAAAGCTTCATTGGAATATCTGAAAGAGCGGCAATAATTCAGGTAGATATTCATGGAATGGTATATTCGATAGCACAAGTATACGCACCCACCTCTAGCTCAACCGAACAAGAAATAGAAATATTTTATAAAGATCTAATAACAATTATTGAAAACAGCAAAATAAACCTAATACTTTTAGGTGATATGAATGCGAAAATCGGATCACGTAGAGATGGAGAAGTGAACATAATGGGCGAATACGGATATGGCAAGCGAAACAAAAGAGGTGAATGGTTTGTCCAATTTTGTCTTCAAAACAACCTGAAAATAGCGAACACACAGCGAATGTTTAAGAAACCACATAAGCTACGATGGACATGGAGATCACCTGACAATACATTAAAAAAATGAGATAGATTTCATTGCCACAAAGAAGCCGCAAATTATACTAAACTGCAATGTCATCAATAACTTAAAACATCCAAGTGACCACCGCTTACTAAGGATTACAACCAACATAAATGTTAGAAAGAAGTCAAGATGTAAATTCAATACTAAACTTTAAAACAACTTTGAATGCAAAAACTACAGCTTACATCTGTCTAAATTCGAAGACACAGAGAGTACTCAGTACAAACTTACTACGACAGAATTGAAAAAATGATTCTAGAGAGTGTGAAAATTACTTCACGCCCACAGAAAGTGCGAAATAGAAGGGAGGAAATAATGACACAAGAGGTAATGGAACTATATGAACGAAAACATATATTAAGGGAAAAAGAAAACAAAACAAAATAAGAAAAACATGAACTAAGTAAAATACATAGAAGAATTAAAAAGAAAATAGAGAGAAATAGAAAAAAATATAGATGTGGCATTATAGAAAATTATTTGAAAAAAACAGGAGCAGTCAAGAAGGCAAACAAGCATTTAAGTAATAACAAACATCTGATGAATCAATTACGGGCAGAAAAAGGAGCAGTAGTCACAAATAGGAAAGAATTATTACAAGTTGCGACAAATTTCTTTAAAAACCTATACAAGCCGACAGAATCTCCTAGGAATATTTCGAATTGAAGCAAAATATATGCGAAGAAATTCCATTGTTCCTCGAAAGTGAAGTAGAAATATCAATAAAAGCGTTAAAACTGGATAAAAGCCCCGGACCAGATGGCATTACTAACGAGATGATCACAGCTAGAAAAGATACACTGATTAGGCCATTAACTAAGCTATTTAATCTTATTTTAATAACGAAAAAGATACCAAAACAATGGACAAGCACGGATATAGTACTACTATTCAAAAAAGGCGATTCAAAAGACATCTCCAATTATAGACCCATCAGCCTCAGTTCGTGTATATACAAATTATTCTCAAAAACAATATTAAGACGATTAACTAAAATATTGGACGAAAATCAGTCAGTGGAGCAGGCGGGATTTCTACAAAGTTTTTCGACATTAGACCATATCAAACACAGTAAAAATTATCATAGAGAAATACTGTGAATACAATATACCACTATACATATGGTTCATAGATTACAGCAAAGCTTTTGACTCAATCTCTCATAACTCAATTTGGAAAGCTCTGTCAATGCAAGGCATAAATACAAACTATATTGATATAATCAAAGGGATATATGAAAAAAGGACTTCCAAAATTAAATTAGATACTCCAGGACCATCATTCAAAATAGGAAGAGGAGTAAAACAAGGAGACCCGCTATCACCGAAGCTTTTTACGTCTGTATCAGAGGAAGTCTTCAGAGCACTAAACTGGGAAGATAAAGGGCTCCAACTTCACGGCAAAGTTCTCTCACACCTCAGGTTTGCAGATGATATTGTATTATTCTCAGAAGATCCAATAGAAATGCAATTCATGATAAACTCACTCTGCCAAGAAAGTAAGAAAGTGGGCCTCGAAATAAATCAAGACAAGACAAATATAGTGACTAATAGAGAACAAGTACCTATGAGTATTAATGCAAAATTTATTGAATATTATGTTGACGATTGCATTTACCTAGGGCATGTAATATCCTTCAAATCTTGCAATGAGAAAGAAATAGAACGTAGAACTAAAAGGACTTGGAATAAATACTGGTCGATGAAGGAAATTTTCAAATCAAATTTGCCAACGAAGCTTAAAACAAAAGCTATGGAGACCTGTTTAATGCCATGCCTCACTTACGCTTGTCAGACATGGCCTCTAACTTATAGAAACTTAGAAAAAATTAAAGTTTGTCAGAGAGGAGTTGAGAGAAGTTATGTGGGGCTAAATAAAACCAAAACAAAAGATGTAGCCTTATCTGTTCTACGTTTAAAATGGAAATGGGCTGGACATATACAAGAACAAAAGACGAAAGATGGTCCATAGTAGTAACGAATTGGTATAATATATATAGCAAACGAAATCGAGGCAGGCCTAATAAGAGATGGAGCGATGACATAGTAGAAACAGCAGGAAAGATGGTGGACAAGAATTGCAAGAAACAGGAACAAGTGGAAATCAATGGAGGAGGCTTTTACCGCTAAAGGCGGTCCTTAGGTCGAAATTAATAACTAATTATACTAACAAAATTGGTATTTTTTTTATTTAAAATAGTGAAATACTAACACAAACTAACAAATACAATTTATAAGTAAATATATTAATGTATAGATGTAAGGAAATAAAGCTATAAATAAAATAAAATAAAAAAATCGTCTCAAGGTGACGAGCACAATTGTAGTGCCACTCAAATTTTTGGGTTGGGCGTATCAATTTCCACCAGCTGAACGACATGCTCGACTCGTCCCTTATTGTCGTAAAAAGAGTATTAATAAAAAGAATTCTGACTTTTAACTTACTGATAAAGTCCCGAACAGTAATATGAACCCACTTATCATAAATATGGTGCTTATGGCAGATATCGATGAAGGCAGAATTACACTTAAAGCGGACGCAGCACCTTCTGGATCTGGAAGTACATCATCAAAATCAGCCGTTATATGTTTACTCTTGGATACAAGACTCCCCACAGGTTTTTCTTTTATAAAAGACGGGCAAACGGATAAGTTACTTCCTAATCGCCAAGCACTATGTATTAAGCAAAGTCTGTCTGTCTGTTTGCGAAAAATTCAAATACTGTTTCACCGATTTTCATGCTGTTTACACCAATACATAACGTTTTTTTTTTAAATAATAAGGGATGAGACAATCAGGACGTTCAGCTGATGGTAATTGATACGCCCTACCCATCACAATGGAGTGCCACAAAAGTCCTGATTGGCACTACAACTGCGCTTGTCACTGACATAAGATGTTAGGTCTCATTTGTCCAGTAATTTCACTAGCTGCGGCGCCCCTCTGACCGAAACACAGTAATGCTTATAATGCTTACACATTACTGCTTCACGGCAGAAATAGGCGCCGTTGTGGTACCCATAATCTAGCCGGTATCCTGTGCAAAGGAGCCTCCCTTCGTGGTGGTGGCGTTGTTTTCGAGAAAGGTTTGACTTATATCATTTGTAAGTTTTTGTACACACTTTTGTATACATTAACGATATTTGTTGCAGGTGTCGGAAAAAATAAGACGTCTGGGTTTCAACGAAAACGCTGTCTAAAATAAAATCTTCGAGATATAACAAAATAGTCTACAGATATCTCCGCGATGGCATATGTCTATCTCGGGTAATACTTTATCCATTTTAATATTTTAAAAAATTAGCAATCTCAAAGCGGCCACTATAAAAGCTGTTCACACAACTCCGATATTAATCCTAATCATTATTTTTACTATATTCCATAAAATATAATTTTAGTAGACTATTAACAAATAAACAAAACAACTCTCTCATCTATATATAAAAGAGATTTCCACGTATATAGTCACTCATCACGATATCTCTGGAACCATTAGGCGTAGAGACTTGAAAATTGGTCGGAATATTCCTTTCGCCGAGTAGAGGTCAGCTAAGAACGGATTTTACGAAATTCCACCCGCAAGAGTTTTTTTTTAATATGAACAGAACAACGTCTGTCGGGTCAGCTAGTTATAAATATAATTCAATTATATATAGTATGTAATTATACTTACAACTTTCAATACGAACATACAAAAATTAATCATTTATTCAAACAAATCAAATCTTATGACTATATTTACAATACTATGATTACATTAAATTGGAACTATCAATACGTTGGATAGCTAGTCTGATCCGTTGACCGAAATAGCTGCCAGCGCTTAGGTTTCGAGTAGCCCTATTGAGGCGAGAAGATAGTACTTTGAATATTCTTCGCACCTCTGGGCCCCACGGGCCAAGTGTCTCGACACCAGATGGCACGAAGATGTATGACTTGACTTGGCAAAACAATATGTCGGTCTCAGCTTACTGAGCTTGCTTACGCTTGCTGTCTTCGGCAGTCGAAGCAGCAGCCCCAGTACCTTATAAAATAATGTGTTTTTGTTCCATTTTTAACTCAAAAACTTTGATTACACATTTCCGATAGATCTAGACTACATTATTCCCGAATACTATACAAATGATTAAAGTTTTCTTTAGTGTTAATTCCGCCAATATTTGTTCTCCTCAGGACGTGTTGTCTCGCCAAGATCTGGCACGAGACTCTCGAAAAACACGTGTCGAATTGTTTAAAAACAAATATTGGCGGAATTAATACTAAAGAAAACTTAAATCATTTGTATAATTATGGATTTCCGCAAAGTAACGTCTACTTCAATAAATTTTCCCGAATACTAACAATCATTTTTTTTCCATTGACAGAACAGCGTCTGTCGGGTCAGCTAGTTACAAACAATACTTATTTTTATGCTTCGGTTATAATTAAATATTACAAGTAACACTTAACTTAACAACTTAGGATGACTACTTATTGAAGAGTCTTTAAAATTGATATACTCTTACCCTTTATATAAGTGAGGTTTTCTACTTTTCCCATGTTAATATTTGATGATTTCTCCATAACGCTCAGGACGACTACACCCGACATCTAGAAAAACGTAATTTTTTCTCTTACGTTAGTTGTAAACACTACCAAAGACAATAGCTGTAGGTTTAAATTGAAACAAAATTTTATGGCGATACGTCACTCGAACGGTTAGCTCAGCACTCGCACGGAACGCGAGAGGTCGTAGGTTCGAGCCCGCATCATTCATAAAATTTTGGTTTCAAATTTTATTTGTGTATTAATCCTAGAAGTGAGGGTTATCACTTTAAAAACAAATTCGTAACATTATTTACAATTCTATTATGCACACCTATAAGAGAAAAGCACAGCATTGACTAATAATAATTTAAAGTAAGTCTTTTATAACTAAGTACAAAATGAAAGTAAATGTGAAAGTTAATTACTAGGTTTATAGTTATTTTATAGTATAACTTAAAAATATGACGTATTTAATTTTTAAGTGAGGCAATAGAGTCATTGAATATATCTACATTTGAGTGTTTTCTAACAAGCACGTTATATTGTTCACCAGCTCTGATAATCGGGGAGGGCAGTCATAAATTTGATATTATAAGAGGTCTGCTAAATATTATGAATACTTTTACGCGGACACCTCGAAGTTACAGTGAAAGATATTTTATCGAGTAGCTCCGTAAGTATTTTGGATATAAATAAGATATCAATCATTTTACGGAGCGTGTTTAGGGATTTCATCTTAAAGAAAGAAAGGCGCTGTGTGTAAGGACATCTGTGGCTAATTCCACTTGCTAAAAAGCCAAGTGTCTGGTGAATGATCCTTGAATGTTTCCAATGCGCTGCGGATGTATTTTATAAAAGGGATTCCATATTATGTCTGTGTGGAAGTGTTTATGCCTGTGTGGAATGGTGATATACGAGATGAATTATGATATAAGGTTATTCTTACTATGGCTAATATAGAGATCAATAACATCCCTATCCTAACTGACGTCACAAGGCAACATGTATTCACTTCTGGGAATATTTCACACATTTTGATTTAGTTTTATTTTTGTTTCCGAAAGCAAATTATCTAGCCCTTCGTTAGGTTTGTTTAGACTGTCATTTTTCATTGACAAATTGTAATCATTTGGCACGTTATTTGGCAGTGACAGTTGTCTTCTATTATTTATACGCTGGATTGGGTACCGCTGCTACTATAAACTATACTAGAGTATATAGATGATCTGACAGCCCAATGGGTGATCAATTTTGATGTGTCTAAGGGTATGTTCCGATATGCACTGCGACCACTGTACAGTGTGACGTCAATTTAGTATACTGTGAAGCCGTTCCTTTACAGCCAGTTATACAGGTTACTATTTTAAACGGAACGCAATCCCGTATACTGTCAGCCGCATTTTTTGACGCAGCATTCAAATGAGTGTATTAAAGTTTTCTAGTTCATTAAAAAAAAATTGTTGGAGTACTGTCAAATTTAAATATTTTAATTAATGATCACGTGATCAAAGTACTGCGAGTACCTTACCTCGAAAACGCCAGTGCTCGCAGTAGAATATGGCGGCGATTTAAGACGTCATATAGCTCCCTAGGGTACTGCGGCAGTATACTGGCAGTCCATAACGGAACGAATTTTTCTACAGTGATAGCACTGCGCAGTGCTCGCAGTGCATATCGGAACACAGCTAGTGCATAGCGTGACCTCTAGTCCCTACCATATACCACTGGACTGGCGGCTATCAAAGTGATTTTGTGCCTGTTTGATATTCACCATTTTGGCGCTGTTGGCCATAGCCAGAGTCTGCGGTACTAAAACTAGTGATGACCACCCCAGCTAAACAAACATCGATAGGAAAACTATTTACAAAAAAAAAATTGTGTACTTTATTACGTTGATTCCTGAAGTATAAATAACACGGAAAACGAACGAAATTAATTCAAAATGCAATAATACTTCAGAGTACTATACGCTTCTCTCACAGCCATTTGTATTATTCTTCTTCTCTGGACGCTCGCGATTGGCGCTTCAAATAGGCACAAAAAATTTGCCGTCAAACATATGGAACAACCTGTCCAGTGGTATTTATACAGGTCAGTGATAGCGTGGCTGACTCTTTACGATTTGTCAATCAAAATCGCTTACAGTAACAATAGATTCGTTTGTCTTCTTTCTTGCTGTATCTCCGTATATGCTAGTATATTGTAAGTCTTTGGCTGCTACAATAAATATTAAGCTTATTCCGTTGGATACTTACTTCGCTCGATAGTTCTTCCCCGACTGCCTGGTATGCTCTTGCTCGGCGTCCGCTCTCGCCCGTATTCGCACCGCACGTCGATTATACCCGAGCTAAAACAAATACCGAATCATCTTCGAACTCGCTTCTTATGCTCGACGTTCTTGACCAGGATATAATTAAACTATTTGTTATTTTTAAAGTGATATCCCTCACTTCATGTATTAATTAAATTAAATGTGCAACCTAAATTTATAAACGATACAGGACTATAACCCGTGACCTTAACTCGACCGGGTTCCGTCCGAGCGCTCTTCCAACTGAGCCTACCGTTCGAGTGACCTATGGTTTGAGTGACCTTGGTACGTCTTATTCAACTCTCTCAGGTTGTATCTCATAATCATTACCTAATTTCGATAAGTTCATTGTTGGCGGCTTATTCGATAATTCAATAAATATTTTATTAAAGTGAAACTTTTATTACATCGTCTGAAACTTTTTCGTCTGTGCGTTGCATGTCGCGTGACGGTCGGGCGGCGCCTATAGTTCGCAGCAGCTGACCGTGTAGTGTATAGAGTATAGACTGTTACTCATTTGTGCCAGGGCTCCACGCTATTTTGTTTGTTTTTAGCCAGGGCTAATACACAGAGTTCAATAAAAATATTAGTTGGAGACTTAGTCTACTTTTATTATTTCCCATTATCAATCCAATTTTCCTTTTCATTTTTTAATAATATTTAAATAAAATTAAGTTTGATAAAGCGATTTTTATACCCTATATTATTCCAAAAATTTTTAGTTAAATGTCTCTAATGTGAAAAAAAGTTTCACTTTTACCGTGGTTTCATAAAACCAGACAATCCTTTTTTTATTAGTTAATAATATATTGATCTGGGTCGAGTATGGTCGAGTTTTGGGTCGAGTTAGTCTTTTGTTGGGCGATGTATATGCTTCTACAATATGATCCCAGAAAATGTACAAAACAAATACGTTACGAAATTTAAAAGATTTGTTAAGAAACGTTTGTGTGGGAAAGGTTATTATAGCATAAACGATTTTCTTAATGACACCACGGACTGGGTGGTGTGAAGGAAAGCGAACACCCTCAGGCTCTTTAATTAAAAATGTTTATTGTACGATATTACATTGTAATCCATATTTTATATTAAAAAAAAAGCCCGCTGAGTTTCTTGCGCCCATTCTTCTCAGGTCTGAGGCAGTCTCTTTTGAATGGGTGGTAGTTTGTAGTAGTGATTTTAAATCCTATTTTGAATAAAAATATTTGAATTTGAATTTGATCCGTTAATAATTAATTATTAATTCAACTTGGCCTCGTTACAATTACTTCAAACCTTGTTTAATGCTTCTTTGTCTTTGTGTTATTATTTCTTTATTACAATAACATCTACAACAAGAAAGTAGAAAATATTCATAATCTGTGTTTTCCGAAAAGTATACATAACCAGATATTCTGCTCTGTGTCCACAATGCTTGATTATCGACATGTCAGTCATAAATATAAAATAGTAAATTATAGTAAAAATAACAAATAAAAATGAGTTTCATGGACAAATTGCCGACTGTTATAAGCTGTTGCTTTTGCTGTTTCTTGAGAGCTGGAACTGTTATGATCGCACTGTTTTCATTTGTAAGTATAAATTTTCTACAGTGATGATATATCACTTTTCTTCACAATTTTTCAGCTTAATAAATAAAATAATTAAAAACACTTATTAAATAATTTTCATACCATAACTGTATGAAAATATAACGAAGTTTCGAATCGTCCGCCAAGCGGACCAATAAAATTAATTGCTGTTGCTTTTCGTCCGGTTGACGGACGAATAGCAACAGCCAAAATATAAAGAACCAGAACTCAACAAGATACAATGTGTTAACTTTAATGGTTAAAACTTAGAATCCCTTAGCACGAATTTGGATGTAAAAAATATTGTAGTTGATAGAGCTTTAGCCCACGATTACAATGATACCACTCTTATTACAAGGTAATGCACCGTTTTCAAGAAAATAACGAAAAAAATTCTAACCTAAAACAGATAAATCACGTAAATAAACACTACTGACATCGCGGCGGGAGGCTAGAAACTGGCATGAAATGATTTTGGTTTCTTCGTAAAATATTTGGACAGGCTTAAGGCTTAAGCCCATACAATTGTATGAAAAACAGTGAAATGAAATGTAAAAAATAGTCTATGACAGATTAGACGGCTTCATCAAGAATTATTTTAAAATAAAAGGAAAACATTTATAAAGGGGTTTATTATTCATGTTCACCAATCCCCAAACATCTATCGCCCCTGCCGCGGCACGCTACGCTCACTCGTGCGTTGATTTAACTGTTCTAACATAACCTAACCTAACCAATTTTAATGAATTGTAGTTGATAGAGCTTTGGTCCACGATTATAGTGCTACCACTCTTATTACAACGTAATACACAGTTTTCAAGAAAAACCAAAATAAAAGTCTACCCTCCCCCCTCCCTAATTTGTTAATGGGGGGAAACGCCTACTATTTGCTCCTGGTACTCGCCGGCCGCTGCCGCGGCACGCTACGCTCGGCTCGTGCGTTGTTTTAACACTTCTAACAGAACCTAACCTAACCAATTTTAATGAATTGTACTTCATAGAGCTTTGGTCCACGATTATAGTGCTACCGCTCTTATTACAACGTAATACAGTTTTCAAGAAAAATCAAAATAAAAGTCTAGAATAGAGAAGTCTAGATAAAATTAAAATAAATAATTTTGTTGAAAAAATAAAAAATAAATTAGAGGTGCGACACTCTTATCATATAGGGATATGAAAAATAGACGTTGGCCGATTCTCAGACCTGCCCGATATGCACACAAAATTTCATACAAATCGGTTCAGCTGTTTCGGAGGAGTTTGGTAACAAACACCACGAGAATTTTATATATTAGATATATCTATCACCCGTGTATAATAAATTGTCTAGTAGAAGTACTCTTGCGTGCTTGTGGCGGCGACATGGAATGGGTCGTTCAGGTAGGGTTATGGTTGGTTCATGCGTCATGCTCGTGAACGGGCTCCACTTGTGGTGGCAGGATGATCCTGTTACCAGAAACTCTGCTCCATGTCTTTAAAATTAAAGTTATTTTATCTTATTCTATATAAATCCAGTGTCCTGATGTTTGTTTCCAGTAAAGTCCTAAACTAATGAACGGATTTTAATGGGGATTACTTCATGTAGTTCAGTTTAGCCCAACTTTATAGAAAATTTTTTATTTCGATTTAAAACTCATAATTATTTTAATTTCCAATATTAGTTTTGTATGGACATATTTTCTGTGAGAGAATTTACTGACGTACGGTTTGACAGTTCTGCTGTGAAACAATTTCATTCATGAAAAAGGATTCCGCTTAAATGTGTTAGAGCAATTAGAAATAATAAAACACAAAGATAACATGCTTACATTGTTGAATGAACAAACAAATTTAGTCCCATCACCTTTGTTGCGTATCTCTTCCGGGGTCTAATACGTCACAACAGCCGACCAATCACAGCGCGTCATTTCATGGGACGAGGGTATAAAAGAGCGGCTTCCGGCTCACTTGATTCAATTTCATTCTAACAACAGGGAGCATATTTTTACGAAATAATTCTTGATGTTCCGAAATTGATTGATTGATTGAAAAATTGATAAAAAACAGTATTTTATTTATTATGTACAGAACGTCTGTCGGGTCAGTTAGTTATTTTTATATAATCACTAATAAAATGCTCGCAAAATAGCTTTATTTGCGGTGTGTGTGGATGATGCAGCTACTGTACACAATAACTTTTGTATTGTATTAATTTAAATTAACTTTTTTTGACTTACCCGTGTAATACCAGTGGGAGGCTCCTTTGCACAGGATGCCGGCTAGATTATGGGTACCACAACGGCGCCTCTTACTGCCGTGAAGCAGTAATGTGTAAATTTTTTCTGTGTTTTGGTCTGAAGGGCGCCTTAGCTAGTGAAATTACTAGGCAAATGAGACTTAACATCTAATGTCTCAAGGTGACGAGCGCAATTGTAATGCCGCTCAGAATTTTTGGGCTTTCCAAGAATCCTGAGCGGCAATGCATTGTAAAGGGCAGGGCGTATTAATTACCGTCATCTTAACGTCCTGCTCGTCTCTTATTTCATAATAAAAAAGCATTGACTATTGACGTTTGATTATTTTTACATGCTTTTTATTAGCGTCACCTGTGTGTATGTTTGTTTGTAACCTGTGGGCGTGATTTAAGCCCCCTTTAAACGGTCAGATTTCGTTATAACTTTGTAGATTTATCGCGGACCGATGACAAAACATTAATTTGATAAATTTATTCCATTTTTCAATTTGCAAAATAAGATTTTTGTTAATTTATATAATTTTAATCTATCGTCGATAAGGCAGGAAATGATCTTAATTTTAAATTTCAACCGTTACCGTTACCCTTAACCGATTTATCTAAAATTAGGATTATTTCGAATACCAAAGAGAATTTTGTGCTTTTAAGCGTGTTTTTAGTTTTTTTTTTAACTATTATTTAATGTTCCATCACTTTACATATTATTATATTGTAATTGAAATGATTTGTAAAACGATGAAGGTGTCAATGTTGGTTTAAAAATTTTTCTAAAAAAAAACAACCGACTTCTAAAACACTATTCCAAAACAATAGATATAATATGCACTGAAAATCGAATTTTCTAAAGACATTTGAAGAGAATTGTTTAAAGACAAATATTGGCGGAATTAGCTAAAGAAAACTCAAATCATTTGTACACTTAATTATGGATTTCGGCAAAGTATCGCCTACTTCAATAAATTTTCATAAAATTAATTGCTTACTAGTTTTTTTGCAACTTCTTCTCATTAAAGATCAACCTTTTCAGAAGTGATGGTAAATGTAAAACGAAAAAAAAAACTTTTAACATTCATAAGTGTCATTTCCTTGACCTAAATGGATAAAATAATTCTGAATTGATTTGAGGGTAGTATTCAAAATGATTATACACAAACTGTGTATCACAAAAACTATTCAGATTATAATGTTGGTATAGATAACCTTTTAGATCAAATATTTCATTCAGCAATGAACAGTTTGTGAATGGTGTCACTACCAATGAACTGTGACCCAAATAAGTGGGTTAACCTGATTCCACATTTCCCCGTGATTATTAATTTATCTGTGAAATTAGCCGTGATTGTGGTCGGTCTTCTTTTCACAATCAATTAAATATTTCGCCCCAATTAGATAAATATATTTCAAATAGGTTCTTTGGGAATAGGTTTCTTGAACATAACCACGGGTTCCGCATGTTACTTTACTTTGTTTTACTTTTTTATCCACACTTTCAATAAATAATTATTTAGTAAAGAAAAATGAAAAGTGTGCAATTCACACGTGGCAGAAGTGAAGTCTTCAAAAATTTTGGCTTCAAGATAATAAGACGAATGTAAAATCTCGGGAAGAGGATAATTGTAGGTTCTAGTAATGATCATAGTGATACAAACTTTGATAATTATTTTACATTTATTCGTATATCATAATATATATACTTCTTTTGTGTGTCTGTTGTAACTTAACTCCTCCTAAACGGCTGGACCGATTTTGATGATTTTTTGTAACCTATCAACATAAAGCATTGGACTATAACTATATTAGACATAAGTGTGGATAGATAAGATCTTGTCACTAACGGCCGTTCCCAATATACTATCTACAGATAGAGATAAATTACTATCTTCTACTGTGAGTAATTAGCTGTCAATAATCAGAAGCTGTCCCAATATACCCGATAAGTCATTCCTATAGCCTTATATTGGGACGAGTGAATTGCAATTTCCATACAAACTTCTGTCGCTGGTAAACTATACACCTTCCCATTGATAGACAGCGTGTACGGATAAGGTGAGTTACCGTCCATAAGTTTATTAGGACAGAAAACTCAACGATAGTTACGATTTTTAAGTAGTGGCCTACTTGAGATAGACTGAATATTGGGAACGGCCGTAAGGAGCTAATGCCAAGCGTGGCTGACTGTTTACGACTTGTCAATCAAATTCGGTGACAGTAACAGCATTCGTTTAACTTTTCTACCTTGCTGTATCTCCATTAGAGATGTTCTTCTCTCCGTACGCTTCGTTTGTCTATACTTAGGCCTCCTCCAACTGTTTTTACCAGTGGGAGGCTTCTTAGCACAGGATGCTGGCTAGATTATGGGTACCACAACGGCGCCTATTTCTGCCGTGGTATGGCAGGTCTGAAACGCGAGAAGCAGAAATTACTGAGCCAATCAGACTTAACATCTTATGACTCAAGGTGACGAGTGCAATTGTAGTGCCGCTCAGCAATTTTGGGTTTTTTAAGAATAATGAGAGGCACTGTATTGTCATTGGCATGGTGTATCAATTACCATCAGCTGAACGTCCTGCTCGTCTCGCCCCTTATTTTCATTAAAAAAAAACTGTTTTCGTCGTCCTTTGACTTCTCTCTTTAATAATGCTCGTCACATAAGACTCACGATTGCGCGTTTATCACAAAAAAAAACCCGTTTGTCGTATCTCCGTTCTTCGACAACACTTAATGCCTCGCCACATGAGTAACTAAACGGTATTAATTTACTCATGTGGCCTCCTTCAAAATCTCGAGCGATTGCCAAATCTACGATAATCTGTCCGGAAAGCCAAATCGGCTTCGAAGATAAGTCAGTTTTCTTCAAATGTTGACTAGCCTTAGTCTCGCTTGAGACCCACTCGTCCCGCACAAATACTAAATTTGTTAGGTTAATGCTGAAATGCAGTTTTACCTTGTTTGATATATATCCACTTCAGTTTAATATTTAAAGCCTAATTCAATCGCCCAATTCTCGAATTTATCGATAATTCGTAACGACAGTTACCACAGCTATGCCCACCTTGTCGTTACTTCATTACACTGTTATGACACATAATGTGTTTGTGAAACTGTAAGTGTACTGTTTAATTGTTACGTAAATTGTAATTGTAATTGTGAGTTTCGTAGTGATAGAAAATTGTTTTTGTGTGGGAGTCTGAAAAAGTGTTGGTGACGCAGATTCCCCGTAAAAAATGACAGACAGTTGTACGAAGAACCTCCTACCACCGTGGCCGGTAGAACATCTGGAGATATTATAATGTATTTGTGGATAGCCAGAGAAAGTAGTGGCTGAAATTTTATCATAAATCTCGTCCTTGTTATTTAGTAGCACAAACTATCAACACTAAAGTGAGAATATAAATCAATAGTTCTGTGATAAGTTGCTTTCTTTCTTGGCCCAAAGGAAGGCCCGTAATACACAAATTTAGTTGCGTTTTGAAGTGAAAACGTCTGTAAAAGTCAATGAAACGAAAAAGCGACAATAAAAAGAGACAGACACATAAATTCATAAGATTTAACGTGGGAAAAAATGAGATAGGAAGCATTATGCAGTGTTTCTTATGTTCGTAGTTTTCTTTGTGCTTTTTTTCTTTGTCACATTCGCTGGCCGGTGGAGTTGCAATCTACCATTATTTGAATGGTGGAGCCCGTGTTGTTACTCAACAAGCACAAATTGAACTCAATACACAACAACGTGGGAGAAATATGTACATGTCAAACCAAATTAGATAATAGTTTTTTAGTATTAATTGTAGCTATCTACATTACTCCCAACCAATCAATAAATACAATTATTGTTTTTATTGACGAAAATTTAATTAAATACACAGCAGAAGTATCACGAATTATTAAAAACTTCTAAGTGGGGATTTTAATGTAAATTTTGCATCGGATAAAGCGATTCCGTTGATTGAGTTTGTGCACGCCAAATTTAATTTGAAAATGTGCAGAAGCCGCACTGTATCAACAACAATATCAAAAGGAGTTATTAAGGCAGTATTCCAAAGATATATTGACCATATTAACACCAAAGATTTTATATCATACTTTAGACTCTTACCATAAGACTCTTGTATCATATTTTATCGAAAATGTAAGCTCTGAGTCTGAATAAATCTATGTTATATGTACGGATAAAATATAAAATAATTATGAAACTTTACATCACTATGATCTACAATAATCCTCTTCCCGAAATTTTACATTCGTCTCATATTTCGTCTTGAAGCCAAAATTTTTGAAGGTTTGACTTCTACCACGTGACAATTGCACATATGCTATCTTTATTTTTTTATTCCACAGCTATCAGGCCTCCTATTTGCTCCAAATGTCACTCACATCAAAGGATTCTGGTCTATGGACCCGGTGCTGTCATACTACAGCGCGGCGACGGAGAATGCCATCCAGATAATATTGGGCATTGTTTCTATTATGCTTTGCTTCGTCAGTGGCTTGCTTGTGGTCGGGGCTTGCTGTGTAAGTATATCTCTCCATATTGTTTTATTTTTATGAAAATAAGGGTTACGATGAGCAGGACGTTCAGCTGATGGTAATTGATATGCCCTGCCCATTACAATCTAGGGCCGCTCAATATTATTGAAAAACCCAAAAATTCTGAGCGAACTACAACTGCAATCGTCACCTTGAGACATAAGATGTCAAATCTCATTTACCCAGTTATTTCACTAGCTAGGGCGCTCTTCAGACCGAAACACAGTAATGCTTACACATTACTGCTTCACGGCAGAAATAGGCGCCGTTGTGGTACCCATAATCTATCCGGCATCCGGTGCAAAGCAGCCTCCCACTGGTTGTGGTGAATGGGCAAGTGGCATGCTCATAATGTCTTGCAACACAAGAAAATTATAGAAAACTTCCTGTGCCTAGTCATATTATGAACGTGGCAATACTGCAGCAGGAAATAAGTTTCACAGTCTTGTTGTATCTTCAAAAACTGCGTGTACAATCACTGAAAGGCCTCTCCTCCTCCGGCACTACAAGAGAGGGGGGCAGCGATGATCACATATCTTCATTCATTTGGTGACCTATACGCTCTTCTTCATAAAAAAAGGGGAACATTTCACGCAGTCAGATGGTTCAACTTCAGAAATATTGTGACTATAATAAGCATCAAGCTTATAGTTCGATGATGGAACACGGCACCAGAAATCAGCTAAAATAGCTCTTTTGAATAGAACAGTTTCCTTAATAATTATTGTCGTAAGGAACGCTTCTTTACAACGCCAATTAATATTATTGTAAATTATGGGGTTAGTTGACCAATTCGTCATAGCCAGCTTATATTGTTTTGAAGCTTAATACCAGCAGCGATATTACATGACTAGATATTACCTAAAATGCGAAGTTGATGTCTGGCATCCCAAGAATTATTCAAAAACTTTATACCCTGCACAGCCACTTTATGGAATCAACCACCAGCTGCGATATTCCCGAACCAATACGTCTTAGAGACATTTGAGCTGAGAGCATACTCCCTACTCAAAGGCCAAGGACAAACGAGCGTGCGAGTCACATGATGTTACCACTTAACATCCATCACCGTCGCCCACATACTCCTGCAACACCATAGAAATCACGGCTGAGTTGAAAGCCTCTTAGGAAGATGTACTGGGTTTTTTTTAAGATAGCCATGAATGATCGTTCTGGAGACTCTTGCGCAGGAATCGCAGGAAGAAAAAGATTGATACTACAAAAATATAGATTCGATATCTTAATGTAGCAAGCTAAGCTGAAAAATATTTTCACACAGTGTTAAAAATCAGTAACTTACAATGGAATGTTTTGTTGGAGTACATTTTCATATCTTCAGGATTAAGACAAGGTACTTTGCCTCCAGGTGGCGTTGCAAATTTTGCACTGTTTAGTTGTAGGACCGCCATTTTGAGTGCCAGAAAATCAGGTGGTGAGAACGATATCCAAGTATGAGGTAGTAGCCCTGTGTAATAAAAATATACATCGAACGTGATGTGTGATATATAGTTGTTTATCATTCAATATACCATACAATAGCTTCAAAAAAAGTCGGTTTATATAATTTCACGTGATAATGTCATAAAAGATCTTTTACGGTAGTTTATATTATGCGTTATAATATTTTTTAATCTAAATTGAAACGTATTATTACTGCACTCGTCGGCCGATGCTACTCTTTTTAATAATCAAAGAACAAGATGCAAGCCAAATGCTTAGGCTGATTGTGCCTCTCTATCGCTTGTTCCGCGCCTCTTTTTCGATTGTTCCGCGCCTCACTATCGCTTGTCCCGCGCCTCTCTGTCGCTTATTCCGCGCCTCTCTATCACTTTTTCCTCACTTTCGCTTTCACGCTCGCCTCATACGCAACGTGACACTTTTCCGTGGGTGCAGTCGGCGTTCATCGATCAATTATAAGACGTTAACATCCCAAAAAATAAATAAAACGTAAAATATATTTTCAGAATATTCCTGTTCTGTTGGAGATATACCAGTGGGGTGCAGTGGCTTACAGCAGTATCGTCCTCCTTCTGTTCCTAATACTAACCATATTCTGTTTCTTTGTCCACACAAACTGTGCGCTGGCCGGGTTTGTGCTAATATTTTTGATGGTGGTTATTGTTATATGTGAGTATTCCTTACATACGTAGAAAAGTAAATTCCTAATTCTTCTTTAAATCAGTTCAATCGTTTGATGCTCTTCCTTTAATAGATAACGGATGCTAAATAATTAACCGACAAAAAAAAATTAAAAGGGTAAGAAGTTGTATTTTATTTACAAGTTTGTTTGTTACCCTTTAACTCCGTCGTTTATAGATCGATTTAAAAAATACTTTTTTTACATTTGATGGGTTATATTCCACAGTGGTTCCGTTAGCAAAATTAAATTAGATTAGATCAGATAATGTGAATAATCTTTGAGTACGAGTAATAGAGGGTATCTACTCCCCAATTGCTTCTATATACAATGGTAACATAGTTTTCAGATTTTTCAGGGGCCATTCAAGATATAAAGCACTTGACTCCTCCGAAACGGCTTTACTAAATTTACCAAATTTTATAAGCATATTCAGTAGGTCTGACAATCGGCTACTATCTATTTTTCATCCCCCTAAATGTTAAGGGTAGTCCACCCCAAATTTTTTTTTAAATTTTTATTATTTTATTATGATTCAGCATTGAAAAATACATACAAATTTAAATTTTCGCCCTTCTACGATCTACTACTATTTTTGTATCGCGATTTTTATATTATTCTGTTCCATCCACCAAACCGATATAGGGTTGTAAGATGGCAATCGAATACAATAATTGTAGTACGATATATTTGGTAGGTCTGAGAATCGGTTGCATCAAAATTTTATGGCAATACGACGTTTGCTGGGTCAGCTAGTAATATATACAATTTGTTATTTTTAAAGTGATATCCCTCACTTCTGGTATTAATTAAATTAAATTTGTAACCAAAATTTATGAACAATATGGGGCTCGAATCCACGACTTTGACTCGTACAGTTGGCTCAGTGGAAGAACGCTCGGACGGAACCTGAGAGGTCGGGGCTTCGAATCCCGCATCGGTTATTAATTTTGGTTACAAATTAAATTTGAATATACATATATCATGATAATTTATCACTTGGTGAAAAGAGCCCACAAATTGCCGCTATAACTTTATCTATAACCATTATATACCAAAGTTACAATATATATGGTACCGTCACACTGATTTGGAGAAGAAACTCTAAAGTAGTGGTACGGATTTCGATGAGCTTTCTTCCTCGTACTACAAAGCTTTGGAATGAGCGTGTGGTGTTTCCGGGACCTTCAAAAAAAGCACGTACACCTTTCTTAAGGGCCGGCAACGCTGCTGTGATTCAAGAATCATTGCAAGGGAATGTAATGGGCAGTGGTGATCACTTAACACCAGGTGACCTGTACGCCCGTTTGTCCTCCTTTACCATAAAAAAAATGTATAATTAATTATTTCATGTTTAATTTCAGTAACGATGTACTTCGTTATGGTGGTGAACAGTCTTAGGATGTCACTTAAGTTTCTGGCAAGTCAAGATTTGATAGTTTAGCTCGAGAGATAAATAAATTGTGTTATTACTATTGTGTTTATTTAAGATCATATTTTGAGATATTTTGAATACCGTACCGCCCACGAATTGTTATTTTTTTTTATACAAAATGGGTCATCTATTAATTACGTGATGCACATTTAGGGAGAGAGAGAGGGAGAGACCCCTCTCTGGTCAAGTTTAGGTTGAAATATTACCTTATGGTACGAATGAATGAAAGAACAGTTTGCGATTCAATTTCCGACTTGATTTGACGTCAACCCAAATTGGATAGCTCAAATGACGTCGTGGTATGAAATAGCAAAGCAGTTCATTGTAGGTCGTCAATTGAATCGCAAAAACAGTTCTTAGTAGGCGCTCTGGTCACTGAAGTTATATTATAATATTACTTTTTGGACTTTAGGACCTTGAATGTGTAAATTCTGTCTAGAAAGTTTAAATAGAACATGTCTAGCAACTAGGAGTACATGAATAAATGACACTACATTAAGCGTCACATTGTTAATAAAAGAACCTGAAGATAATGCTACAATCCTGCTGAGGAATTAATATACGAGATTTGTAAAGGAAATTCACAATTACATAAACGAAAAAACCTCAACGAAAGCTGGGGTTTACGGGATTATGTGTAATAATCGTTTGGTTATCGTTACGTTGGCATTAAAATCAATATGGCCGTAAATATTTATTGCAGGAAAATAAAATTTTATAAGTCTACTTGTAATAGGGTAACCACCGGGTGTATAAGTATATAACAAAGAATAGTTATTTTGCCAGAAAATTAGCTTTAAGAACTGTATTTTGTTAGCGTAACTAAGATAAAACACAACATGTTTTTAAGGCGTTGAGCACTTTTCTTGGGATTGGTATAAAATGTTCAACTCGCGTCAGGACACGTGGACAGATCGAAAATATCTAACGGCCGTTTTCAATATACTTTCTACAGATAGAGATAAATTACTACCTTCTACTGTCAGTAATTAGCTGTCGATGATCTGAAGCTGTCCCAATATACCCGATAAGTCATTCTTATCGCCAGTTCACTGTTGCAATTATCATTCTCTGGCAAGCTATACGTCGTCCCATTGACAGACCGCGTGTACGGATAAGATGAGTTACCGCCGATAAGTGCACACGCATCACTGTAACACAAAAGTAGCAGGTCGAAGTTGGTTATTAAAACCAATGACGTTCTATACATATGGACATATCATTCGCAGTCTGACAGCGGAACGGGAAAAGTGTGCTTAGAGACAATGTAAGCACACTTTTCTCCTTAGTCGTATGTCAATCAACAAGCCAAAGCGTACTATAAAAAGTGCTTAAATAATACACTAACGACTCAAAAAAAAGATGGTGTGACTTATCATCGTAACGTTATTTCATTTATATAAGATTGATATGCAAACAGCGAAAGTAATTTAATACAAATGAATATTTTTTCATTAAATATGGTACAGTTATTGACAAGTCCCCAGACAAGACCCGCTTGTCAGAATGGGACAGATGAAAGGACACAGTCAGAATTGAAAACAATAGAGTCGCTCTTTATAACCGGCTTCAAAAAAAGAGGTGGTTCTCAATTTACCTTACCTCAGAACTTTCGACTGGGTGAACCGATATTGATAATCCTTTTTTTTATTTAAAAGCTGGTGCTTCCTATGTGGTCCCTTGATGGTCCAGATCTGACAATGGCAACCAAGACAAAACCATAAAAGTCTTAAATTTACTAGAAGTATGCGGAAAACAAATTTACGAATAACTCAATATCGCGCCAACCGATTTCGTTAATTCGTTTTTTATTGGAAAGGATATACTTCAAAGGCAGTTTGGTGATAGTTTGATTAGGTTCTCTAATTAAATAACAATAATGATTACAAGAATTAGATTGTATAAAAATACGCAATTATTTTTATACTTCTTAGTGCATATTATATCTATTGTTTTGGAATAGTGTTTTTGAAGTCGGTTGTATTTTTGTTAAAAAAAATTTTAAAGGCCTAGTGAACAATGATTTGCAATATTGTATTCTGTGTAGTGTGAACGGCTAACAAGAACGTGAACAATTACATACTAGTGCTATTTATACGTTATCACGGAAGTATCTTACCTAGTGATAAACGATACTTATGTACATCGCAAATATGTAAAAGCTAATATTTTTCAGCTTTCCCGTACACTAGATAGTGAAAGAGATTTGGCGGGAGTTGGTAGCAAGAGAGAGATGTGAAGAATTTTACAAACCCCATAAGTTGAGTGGCATTTGCTTGAATCACTTCCTCGAGGATAATGAAAAATTCATGCTCATTAACATATGATAAAACGTTTTTAATATTAAAAGTATTGAAATCTGCTTCGAAAGTCAATATACTCAATTTTAAAGTCCAAGTAGCCATATTTATAATTGGACAAAAGTTGTCATACCAAGATAATATGTTGGTGTACTCTTACACTACATATACCAAAAAGATATCTAAGTCTTAAAGACAAATTTTATTTAATTCAAGGAACGTAACATTTAAATAACCAGTTTAACTAATTATTTTATGTGAAAAAAATATTATATTTGAGTATTAGTTTCTCTCATTAAAGGTTATCTTAACTTATTAAATCCCTTTTGAACGTAAAGAAGTAACGAATATAAACAAATAAATAAATATACAAACTTTCCACTTTATAATATGAAAGTAATTTTTGATAAAAAAAGTAAAAAACCACGGACTGAACAGATCTTCATTGGAAAATAGGGTCAGACTGACGAACGTTAAACTTATAGGGACGCTCTTTTTCTTCTGGGTTTATAAAAATACCTTACTGGTACTCCACTGATGTCACTGTCCAAATCGGGTTCTAAATTCTAATTACGCAGCTGAAACTGAAATAGTGTTTACATTGCTGCCTATTGACCAATAATAATTAAAACAACTGTAGTAAACGCAGAAATGTATAGACATAGCAGTCGAAGCTTATAATGGTGTCATTTGTGGCATGTGCCATATATTTCGGCTTTGATTTTGTGTGAGGTGCATTGTCTATATGTATAGAACGTCATTGATTAAAACATGTATTTTAAACAATAACACATTTCTGACAAATTACATTGATTGGTTGTTTTATTTATTTAGAGAAAACCAAACCAAAATACAATAAAAGAATATTTAAATCATATTTAAATAGGTTTATAACTGCAAAATTACATTGACATAAAAGCAAAACATAACGTTTGTACCTTTTTGATGTTATTGTAGATAAATTTCTTTGACTATTATGTTGCGGGCGCACAACGAAATCCAAAAATAAAAGTTTTCAGAAATTTTCTGACGTTTGCGATATTTTTTTTTTTGGTTTCTTCGTCAATTATTAGGACAGGCAAAGGGTTCAAGCCAATACAGCCGTATACGTTAATATTCAATAATTTATTTCACGATTTTTACAATATTGTTCTTTCTACAAACGTAGAATAGCACGACGAATAAATAATTTTAAGGATTTGATTTGTAATGCCAAAGAAGTATAACTTCTTGCATGCATACAAAAGTATACACACACTTTTTTTTGTTTAAATTTACTTTTTATTTTATTATTTGTTTCTTACTTCAGCTAACATAATCAGTTTTAGAGTTTGGTAATGAAGATGGTGAAATAGTCGTTGAAATTATGGATGGAAGGTGATTTTTCTGAGAGATAAAATTTTTAATGTAAAATAATTGTAATAGTTCTAAGTGTTAAATTTTGTATGAAATATAAACTGTCATTTTTGTGTATGATAGCGCTCTAAATGCATATCGTATTTAACCACATAAATGCTAGTACTTTTATAGCGATAAATAAAGACATTACACATTCAAAATATTCAAAAATGCACAACGTTAATGTTCAAGTTTTCACATCTACCGGCACTCCCGGAGTGCAACCCGTATTTTTTGTTCGTTTTATGTTCATTTTATTATAATAGTTTTTTGGCAACTCGACGATTGACAAGTTATAGTGATGTCCTAAAGGATGTTATAATCGACACCGCTTATTTTTTTTTTGTAAAAAATATAATATATTACTTATTTTCATATTTTTTATGTATTTATTTCTTCTACATTCTTATTTAGATATCTATGGGCTCAGGAGATACTGACCGCTTATAGACCGACGGACGGTAATTTGAAGTGGCATATTGATTCAAAACTTACATACAAACAAGTTCGTGTTTGATTTTCAAAATTCATTAGACAACCAAATTACATTTTAATTTGTGCATAAGATTCGGAGCAATTTTGCTGTAACAGAAGAAGAGATTGAAACAGGGTAACTCATATATACATATCCCTAAAAATGGATAGCATTAAAAAAATCTGAAGACTAAATACAATTATAATATAATATTATGAGGTTAATGATTCGACGTTATATTAGACATAAAGGTAAAGGATCTCATGCGTATAAGTGTAGAGTCCTCCCGTGACTCTTCAAAGCGTCAGCAAAAAAAGGTTTAAAACGTAGTCTGGCCATAAATACTGTTACAATTAAAAATATACAAAATTTAAAATTTGGAATCTGTCATTTTTATATGATTGTTTCATTGAGTTTTCTCATTTTGGTGCCAATATTTTGCAAAATTAAAATGGAGTGGGGTGATAAGGGGAACCGAATCGCTGTGATTGCATTACACAAAGTAGGTATGGAGCCAAATGCAATTATTAAAACTCTCCATACGCTTGGTATTAGTAAAATTTTCGTTAATCGTGCTAGTAATAGGTCCAATGAGACCTCCTCTGAAAAAAGATCTGGCCACGTAGTGTTCGTACGAAAAAGGTGGTCAAAGCAGTAAGGGAAAGAATTCGAAGAAATCCTGTCCGAAAGCAAAAGATTTTATCTCAAGAGATGAAGATAGCACCTAGAACCATGTCGCGTAGTTTAAAAGATGACTTAGGACTTGCAGTCTATAAGAGACATACTGGTCATTTCTTAACTGATAATTTAAAAAAGAATAGGGTGGTAAAATCGAAACAACTAATGAAGCGGTACGCAAAGGGAGGTCACAGAAAAATTTTGTTTACAGATGAGAGATTTTTTACAAGTGAGAAACATTTTAACAAATAAAATGACCGCATTTATGCTCAAAGCTCTAAGGAAGCTTCCCAATTAGTCGACAGACTGCAACTTGGGCACTATCCGACTTCAGTGATGGTATGATGGAGAATTAGCTATGAAGGAGTGACTGAACCATACTTTTGTGAAAAAGTGTATCAAGATACCATTCTTGAGAAGGTAGGCTTGGCCAGATCTTTCTCTCTTTATTGGTAAGATTTGCTTTAGGACTCTTTTGCGGTATTTGACTTGGAGTCAGCCATTGCATTTTTCGCTTACGGCTATCGTAAAGAATCCACTTTTCAGCGCACGTCACAATTCGATCCAATGAGGAAGATAATGAATGAATCATTTCTGTATCGATTCAACAAGGCAACACAAGTTTCAACACGTGTTTCTACTTCTCCAGATATATTTCATATTTTTTTATTTGATGCAAATGCGTCAATATTGTTGGTATGGTAAAGTTTAACCATGCCACTATGTCCTGGGTAGTTTGGCTCGGATCGGCTTCCACCATTTCTTTCAATTCATTGTTTTTCACCTGTGCGCCCACACCTGTGTGGTCTTCAATCAAAGCTTCCATCACTCCCTCCCTACTATACCATCCCTACCATCTGGTGTTCCTCCACAGTGACTTTTTTAAGGAACGTGGAAGACCACGTACAATCAAGCTGTGGAATGAGCTTCCTTGAGCAATATTTCTAGGAAGGTACGACATGGGTATATATATAGATACCTCCAAAAAAATGTAAAGGCCGGCAACGCTCCTGTGATTCCTCTATTGTTGTAAGAGAATGTGGGTGGCGGTGATAGCTTAACATCAGGGGACCCGTATGTCGTCCTGTTCCATAAACAAAATGTATGTGCGGGAACGATGGCTGGTTCATGCGTCAAAACACACTGCAAAAATAATTTTTGCGTCAGTAGGTATTATAGGGATGGATACTTACGTGTATATGTATTTTAACATATTCAAACTTGACCATGCAAACTTCCACCAATAATTCGTTTGAACGAGAACTTGTAAGTAGTTTTTTTTTATACGTAAGTATAAATGAAAAGAGCTCACTTGCACTGTATCAGTTTGACCAAAGATTGTTGTCTTTTCCATTTAAATAATTTTATATCATTTTTCTATCTATATAAATTTTATACTATGTTACTTGATCCTACGGAACCCTTCATGGCGAGTCCGACTCGCACTTGGCCGCTTTTTAAATTTAGAAAACAAAGAATCAAAAAGCTTAAAAAACATTTTTAACAAAGATATTTTAGGTTCAGTATAAAAGTAGTCAGATAATCGTTATTAAAACCATTGTAAAAAATATACGTTCATTCATTAATCCCACAACAATTCCACATTGTTGTGCCGACTGTACTCATTACACGCTTCAAGTATACCAGCTATAATGAAACTCGTGCCTGTACGATAATATGAGACATTTTATATAATAAAATACTCACGGTAAAATGAGTAAACTTATTTATATTAATGACTAGCTGACCCAACAAACGTTGTATTGCCATATAAAGTATTAAAGAAAAATTCAATAATTAAAATTTTTGTGGTATTAAAAATAGATGACGACCGATTCTCAGACCTACCAAATCTATCGTACATAACATTTATCGTACTACAAGAACTATTACTGATATTGTAGTACGTACGTAGTAGATTATAGATACAAAATAGGTGTTAATCGTAGACGGCTGATACTCACGATAAACAATTATTGCCCCGTCTAGACATGTTCGTGATGACTGCAGGGAAGAGTTTCTTAAGACTGTGATAGAAGTGAAACTTCAACGGAAAATGTTTAAAAACACACTTCAAAGTTTCCTATCAATCTTTCAAATAACATATTTCAACGAAAATATAAAAAATATTTAAAACAAAAATACTTCCAAGTAAAACATTCAATAAAATGTTGTTTAAAATATTACATATCAGTCATCATGTAGACTATAATATTGCATTATACACTGTATAGCTATCATACATACACTATATGTTTGCGCCCTCTAGCTGTTGTCAATGGCCGACGTGATGTTGGTCGTGGCGTCGCCGCGCGTCGTGTGTCAACTGTCAACTGTCAAGTAACTTCATAACCGTCAACGAGCGAATTTTATCACATTACGATCAAGACTTCTCATATTTGACACATGTATTTTTAATTAAACGAATTGTTATACGAATTATAATTAAAAGGAAAAATAAACATATTTCAAATTTTTTCATTGAAGAGGACCCGATTATTCAATTCAGAGAAACGATTAGGCAGTAAATAATCGATAGAACCCGTGGTCAGATGAGCTACGCCACACTATACATAAAAATCTTAAGCTTTTTCCTTTTTTATGCTCCGCAACGCCCCATAAGGAAGTTGGTTCCAAAACTCCTTTTTTAAAGTCAGTTAGAAAAATAACCAGACAACCCTATTGCTTCAATGGAGTGTACGCACATGTAGGTAAGTATTTTATCAACAAGGCTTAGTTTCCACACTGATACATATGTGTTAAGGGACACACAAACAAAGCGACACCTCCACGCAATGTCTTCACAATATTCTATTAAATTTCTGTATTCCGTTGAATAATATAAGACAAAATCAATTCTACGAAACAAATAACATTGTTTTGTGTCAGCAAATTAAGTAATATCGAATCCTAAGCCATTGAAACAATAATATGCGATATTACGAAGGGCTTCGAATCAAATATGAATTGAACTTATATTAAAATATGTGATATTTTGTGAGCTATGGATGTTTGTTTTTATTTATTATTTGATTCAGACCCTTCTTGTTATTACACGATTTTTATTAGCTTCACCTGTTTGTCTGTTTGTTTGTAACCGACTCATTTGGGCGCGATTTTGACCTACCAACTGTAAACGGCCAGATTTCGTTCAAACTTCGTAGACTTATCGAGGACCGATGTCAATACATTAATTTGATAAAATAATTCAATTTTTCAATTTTTAAAATAAGATTTTTGTTAATTTATATATCTTTTTTCATCTCTCGTATTGAATTGGTGTTCATATAAAATTTCAACGTTTATATTTTCAACATTTGGTTTTTAGTTTTACTATTTTTATTTTAGCTTTATACAAATGATATTATAATATTGACACGAGAGTGGGTCAGGGATTGGAAATAACACTCCGCTTATAGGAACGAGTCTTTACTTGCGTTCACTTTTTCTGAACTTGCACTTCGCCGGTCTGCCGCTGTTCCTCTTGTGGGCGGCGGTACCTTCAACGCGTCACACCGCACCGTACACTAAGTCTCTTCTATCTTCTTCTTCTTGGAATACTTCAACTTTTCACTACTTCTTCTTTTCTTCTTCTTCTTCTTTAGACTTTCGAGTCAGAACTAAAACTGCCGTAGGCCACGCTTAGTACGGCTTATATACCCCCGGATCTGTTCTATTTTCAAAACGATTCTCCCATTCCATCTTTAAATTTAAATTGTACTAGATAATATACTTTTAACTATTTTTATCCTGCTTACACATTTTCCATCCGTTTTTTTCTGTTCGATGATCCTGAACTTACTAGAAATTTCTATTAACTTTACAAATCCCAAAATATTCCATATACTGGTAGGTGTATCGAACCCGGGTCTACAGCGTCTAAAGTAAACATTTTTACGCTAAAGCTACGAGTATTGCTGACGGAGCTGTTGAAATTATCAATGTCTTGAAGTTTGACAACTCTCGTCTTACACGATATGACGTTTGACAACTCTCGTCATAAACGTCAAAGCGTTGCTACGCGACAATATATAATTTTCACTGGCTTCTCGGTTTACTTGAAAATTGTTCCACGTATTAGAACCGATCGCATCAACAACCACGGTATTACATAATGGTGATAACAAGATGAAAGTTGAAAAAAAAAAGCACTATTTTTAAGCTTACATTTAAATAATCCATAATATTTGAAAATGTTTCAAGACTTGTCCAATCTAGGAGCTGAACAATTGAAGAAGTAATAAAAAAAACTACGTTTAAAAAACCGACTCCAAAAACTGAAAAGTATCAAATAATTAATAATTTTATATAATAAACCTCTTATGCAAACCATTACCTTTAATATTAATAACATGCTATTAATTATATGTGCTACCTATTGATAGGTTTTGAAGTCAGTGCCAAGGTCTAAATAAAATAAAAATTAATATTATAAACAGCTTACTTACCATAATTATAATTAAGGTTGTCTGGCCACGCGTGTCTGTCCGCTTGGGTTGTTTTGCTCTCGCTACCCCGCTCAAAGTCACGCGTGGCGAGTGTAGGTTAACCTACCCTTTGGCTTGGCACGGACTTCAAAGCTATCATTTGTAGCACACTCAAATAATAGTATGTTTGTCACAGACGAGTAAAAAAATAAGGACTCCGTGTCACCTTACATAACAGTGAGCCACTAAAACACGCCGGTAAACGTGTAAATACATAGCCCCACGCACACACTTACACTAATACAAGCCGATCGGCCGCCATTATGAGATTTGCCATCGTCTGTGACAGATCAGTTTGCGTCGCAATAAAATATTTTAAAAATGCCGTGGTGCGTTGTGAAAAAGTGTAAAAGCAACACTATAAAAGTATTTGTGGATATATGATTATTTAAGGGAGAAGAAATTGTGTAACTGGTATACCCCGTAACCGCACACACACAAGCATAAAGGTGCTTCACTTGCTAATATCACGGCGCGGAGTCCTTCTTTTTTTACTAGTCCGTGATGTTAGTAATATTAAAGGTAAAGGTTTGCATAAGAGGTGTATTATATTACATTCTTAGTTAAGTATTTGATACTTTTCAGTTTTAGAAGTCGGTTTTTTTAAACGTAGTTTTTTTATATTTTTTCTTTTTAGTGTCACTTCATAATAATATATCATCAACCTCAATGAAAACTCCTAAAAAAGCCATAAAAAAACAATTATATCATGGATGATATAATTGTTGTTGAAATAATATAAATTTTTGTCTACCTGGAGGTGGACAAAAATTTTCATAATAAATGTTCACAAAATGAAAATTCCTGGGCCAATCTATATACATTTTTATGGGACCAAATGGCATCTATTCGGAATCGAACTAAAGAAGAATTACGTAATTAAGTAACGGATCATAAATCTTCGAGTAATCGGTGTACATACATAAAAAAAGAACCTCCTCCTTTTTGAAGTCGGTTAAAAACCGTCAGCTGGACTCTTAGACCAGGGTCGATTAATTGTAATCCATATTTTTGCTGCTACGAAACAACAGGTATGAATTCTTTATGAAATGCCTTTTGTTGGACTTAAATTTTCCGAACATTTACAATTGTAATTAATATTTTTTTTATACCATCAGAAAGTAGATATTTCAACGAACAAAAAGCCCCAAAACTTTTTGAAAAAAGCTGATATTTTGACGTCAGAATTTTCGATTGAAAATTTGGGTGCTTTTTTGATATTAAGTTAAAATAAGGCGAAAAAATTAATATATTAAATCAAATAAATTAAAGTGTATTTGGGACATAATAAGGTAAGTTTTCACCAAATTTCGTAGAAAAAAATTTTTTTTTGAAAAAGATAAAAAAAAACAAAAACTTGGTTTTTTGAGTTTTTCACCTAAATTTTGAGGTTATGTGAAACAAGTGTAATTACAAAAGTTGTAGATCTCTTTATTACCTACAAGTTTGATTAACTTTTTGCCATAGGACTTGTAGTTTTGCCGGAAATCGAGATACACCGTTTTTTACCTTAAAACACCCCTGTTTTCCACTTCCCGACCTCAGATCGCCCGTAATTTATTTTTCCCTTAATTTTCGTTATATTCTCGTCCTTTTCCAATTGGTTTCATCCTACTATTATTATGTTTCACTTTTTATCATTTTCAAAGGCTTCGGCACTGGTCTATCTATATCACAAAAGAGTTTATAATCCGTAATATTCATATAAAATAATCCTCTTATACATATTCCAATATTGACAGAGGTCAAAGGCACACAGAGTATCGTACTTCACTCGGATACTAATCGAAGATTTGGGGATTCGCTGTGTTGAATCTGTCATCGAAACCTTTGTCGAAGGAGCTTAGGAATATCAAAGTGTCTTTAATAAAGTGCCCAAGTTTCACTTCAAAAAAATATGATTGGGGAACGTCACATATCCAGATGATAAGAATGGTTTGTATGTGTGTGGTGATAGAAATCTAGATATCTTGCACAGAGTACTAAATCTCCAACAATACCTGATACCTGAGGGGTACCTGATCATAGATAAGAGCATGGAGTATTGCCTATAGAGACATATTATGGCCGGACCTGTTGCGGACAGAGATGATTTGATCTTTGCTCGGGCGTGGTCGATAGCACTACATATGTAAACCGTGTTTACCCTGAGTAACCAGTGATCATCATGTCTAGTGTTGACGTTCAATACTAGTGTCTACATATAAAACTTTACAAGCTCGCGATCGCCAGTGACGTTCACCTGGAACACCGGTGTCAGGACCGTTGGGTCGAGTGACGTGGGAGTGTTCAAAGGTTAGTGGATTGCATTTACTTCTTTCCTCGTGATTCTTGGTTGATTGCAAGTGCCTACATAAATTCATTTATTTAAAGAGCCAAAACCGGCGACTATAGGAAACCTTAATACAGTCCCAGATATTATTCCTGAGCCCGAACATCTGTGCTTAAAACTTTACTAGCTGACCCGGCAGACTTCGTAGTAGCCTCAATGGATAAATAAAAGACCTAAACTTTTGTATAAAATAAACTTAAAACAAACAAAAGGAATCCTTTTCTTATTAAAACAAATAAAAAAAATGCTTGGTATGAATGAAATTTTATTAATATTTCCGATTAATTACACATGATGTCGCTACTTTACAAAACAGAGTTTTCCTAAAATACTGGCTATTTATAAGGTTTCAATTTGATATTGACAGACACACACAGTTATGAAACAGTCTGTTAATCAATTTCAAGCTTTCTGATAGACTATATGTTTTGTTTTGTGGTGCGGTTAGGTTCAGAAATTTAATTTTTTGACTAAACTTAAGATTGATAAATCTACATAAACATAATCTGATAGATAATTAAACATTGTAAATAACCTACCAACTATGGTTAGCTAAAATTAAGTTTCTTTTTTACCTCCTGAGAAAGTTAGAAAGATATAAAAATTCTAATTAGTTATTCATTTTAAACTATTCTTTCAATTTGATTTCTGAACGACTTTCTTTTTTTCATATTTATTCATCTTTTAACTCTCTGGACTTCCACAAATAATTCAAGACCAAAATTAGCCAAGCGTCCAGCCGTTCTTGAGTTTTAGCGAGACTAACGAACAGCAATTCATTTCTATATATTACTAGCTGACCCTACAGACGTTGTTCTGTATATAATAAATAAAATAATGTTTTTTTATGAATTTGTCAATAGTATATCATAACATCAAGAATTGCTTCGTAAAAATTCACCCTGTTGTTGTAATGACATTATAAAGCTTCGAATAAGCGAACATACATACGTACAAACCTCTAAGCTACAGTAATACAAAATTGTTTTAAGATTCCCAATGCAACTGTTATCCAAAATTATTTAATAAATCCTCAATGATAGAGCAGGTAATCCCTCTTGAGGGATCAATATCAAACTGGAAACGGGAATCGTGTATATTGAATGTGCTTTCACAGAATTTCAATATAGATATAATTCAGTCATTTGTGGAGGTATTATGAACTGGCCTAGATGCAAAATAGATCGACCCATATCATATTTATTCTATTCATACAAGCCCATATTGAATAAATAATCTAACAAAGAGAAACAACTCATATCATTAGGCATATTTTGACGACCTGTATAGCCGAGTGGTTAGCGATCCTACCTACTAAGCTAGAGGTCCCAGGTTCGAATCCCGGTACGTGCAAGCATTTATATGATGAATATGGATGTTTGTTTCCGAGTCATGGATGTTTATATTTATTTATGTGTATGTTTATATGTATTTATGTATGTTTAAGTAAGTACATCGTATTAAATATATCGTTGTCTTGCAACCCATAACACAGGCTATATATGCCTAATTTGGGGCAACATAATTTGTGTAAAAAGTGTGTCAATATTATATTGAATATATATATATATATATATATATATATATATATATATAGAGGAGGATAGATCTAAGTGCATAGATGTGTGTAAATCTATTTTTATCTATATCGAGAGTTTTAATAATTGCATTTGACTACATACCTTGTGTAATGCAATCACAGCGATTCGGTTCCCTTTACCCCACTCCAACATAATATCGCAAAATATTGTTTTTTTATGGAATAGGAGGACAAACGAGCGTACGGGTTACCTGGTGTTAAGTGATCACCGCCGCCCACATTCTCTTGCAACACCAGAGGAATCACAAGAGCGTTGCCGGCCTTTAAGGAAGGTGTACGCGCTTTGTTTGAAGGTACCCATGTCGTATCGTCCCGGAAACACCGCACAAGGAAGCTAATTCCACAGCTTAGTAGTACGAGGAAGAAAGCTACTTGAAAACCGCACTGTGGAGGACCGCCACACATCTAGATGGTTGTTGTGCAATGTATTGGCGCCAAAATGAGAAAACACAATGAAAAATCAAATAAAAATAACAGATTCCAAATTCAAATGTAATTTATTATTATTAATAGTAACAGTATTTATGGCCAGACTAAGTATATATTAAGTAGTACTGAAATGTATTACATTAATCTATACTTATAAATAGGAATATGATAAGAATATGGACCCCGGCCTCCATATTCGCAGAAAGGTCAAATTAATCCCACGTCCTTATCCATAAGCATTTGTAAATCTTTCCGGCTGTAAGCAGGTTGCAGTGGGCGGTTAACCTTAAGCACTGGCATTTCTTTATCGAGCACCAAGATGTTTTACTAAGTGGGTGCAGGAACTTATGAATTTTATCCTCATACTAGATCTTAAGCAAGAGTTATTTATCAAAACTTATATATAAAACTAGCTGAACCGGCCGACGTTGTAAATAAAATACAGATTTTTTATAAATTTGCAAATAATATTTCATTACATCAAGAATTATTTCGTATAATATGCTCCCTGTTGTTATAATGAAATTGCTTTACAGCAGAACTGCCACACCGTGCGTCAATAAATTCTGTCATAGATAAAAAAAAAAATTAAAACTAAACGTAGTTTTTTTTTCCTTTTTAGTGTCAGTTAATAATTATAATATATAATCAACTTGAATGAAAACAGCTTATAAGCTGTACACAAAAAACAATTATATCATCGAGGTAAACAAAAATTTTCATAAAATGAATGAAAAATTACGTAAATTGAATAATAAATCTCAGAGAAATCGGTGTACATACATAAAAAATACCGATCGGATTGATAACCTCCTCCTTTTTGAAGTTCGTTAAAAATATGTCCATACAAAGCAAAATTGCGGAAATAAAAATAATTATAGGTCCCAAATCGAAATAAAAACTATCCTATTTCTCAAGTTGGACTACACTGCACTCCATGAAGTAATTCGCATTGAAATCCGTTGAATAGTTTAGGAGTTCACTGGAAACAAATAGCAGGACAAAGGACTCATATAATATACTACTAGCTGACGATTTCTCTGAGATTTATGATTCGATTTACGTTATTTTTCTTTAATTCGATGCAGAATAGATGCCATTTGGTCCCATAAAAATTTTACATAGTCTGGCCTATTAGTTTTCATTTTATGAACTTTTTTATGAAAATTTTTGTTTACCTCGATGATATAATTGTTTTTTGTGTAGAGCTTTTTTAGGAGTTTTCATTCAGGATGATTTTATATTATAATTATTAACTGACACATAAAAATAAAAAATAAAAAGGTACTTACTATTTGGCTTGGCACCGACTTCAAAGCTATCAATATGTAGCACATACAAATATTATTATTTTATTAATATTAAAGGTAAAGGTGTATTAAATTAAATTTTTAGTTTTTTAATACTTTTCAGTTTTTGAAGCCGGTTCATTTAAACGAAGTTTTTTTTGTCCATTAGTAAAATATTGTGGATTTAATATATTTTTAAATTCCTCAACTAACCACCATGGATAACTTCAAAAAGTTTTTCTAAATAAAGTATCTATTAATAGAACAAAGTATAATACAAAATCTTTTCAGATTAATTGTCAATTTACAAATGTTAAACACAAGGAAAACATTTCTTTTTCGAAAATGAAAAAACGTGAGCGGGAAATGAAATTCAATTTGTTGTTTCCATTATAAAAAGAACCTTCGAAGATCTTCCATTAGGACTTTAATAGAAAATCAACTCTGTATAAAATATAATATATAAATCATTTGCTTCACACAAGAAGTTCATAGATCTATTATTCAGTTATTAAACATGTTACTTTAAATTATAAATATGACAAACTACGTACTTTAAAACGCACAGCAAAAGGCTGCAAATAAAATATAAAAACATAAAATTTAATTAAAAATAATATGATTTATATTTTATTTTGTTGTAAATGTCGTAAGCTGTAAGTTCTGAACGAGCGTTCAGAGAATAAGGTCGTAACTAACTGGCACTAACATACAGTGACGATTGTGAGGAAATGTGCTTCAGTTAAAAGACAAATTAAGCTCTTTTCAGACTACGCTATACTATTGTGATATATAGTATAGCAAATAAGGACCTAATGCGATATAATCGTAAGCATTTATAGTATACTAGCTGATGCCCGCGACTTTTCGCGTTTTTAATAATAATAAGCAAGTTTGGAATTAAGATTATCTCATGTCCTATTCCAGTTCCGATTACCGTTTTCGCTCCGGTTCCCAACATATTATATGAATCTTATTTTGAGAAAAATTGATATGGCAAACTAAATCTTCTGTTGGTAGAGTTATAGCTCATTGGAGTGAATTTTAGTTTTTCACAAATCCCGCGGGAACCATGGTTTTTTTTCGGGATAAAATGTAGCCTATGTTCTTTCCCAAGCTCTAGGCTATCGCAGTACCAAATTTCATGAAAATCGGTTCAGTAGCTCCGGCCCAAAAGCGTAACATACAAACTTACATTCATATTTATATTATTAAGTAGGCATGGCAAGCACAGTTGACTGGGATCTTTGAAGAGTGTGCATACGATCGACACAATAGATTTAATACTAAACACAGATAAGACTCTGAGAGAGAAGAAGCGGTGCAAGAACCTCTCCTAGCATTCGATTTTGCACTCTTTTTACACTCTTTTTATTAGCTTCACCTATATGTATGTATATTTGTTTGTAACCGTAACCGACTCATTTGGGCGCGATTTAGACCCAATCGAGGACCGATGACAATATATTAATTTGATAAAGATTTTAGTTAATATAATATATAATTTTCGTTTATCGTCGATAAGGCAGGAATTGATGTTACATTTAAATTTCAACCTTTAGCCGATTTATCTATTATTAGGCAATTTTCGAATACCACAGGGAATTGTTAATTCAACAATGCAAATAATAATTTCAGCAAAAATAAAAAAAAACACGCTTTTATAAGTAAACCTAACTATATGGTAGCAAATTTCATTTTTCTTATAAAAAGCGTGTTTTTAAGTTTTCTTAACTACTATTTATTAATAAAATATTATACAATGTTGTACTGTCATTGCTATTGCAATAAAATAATCATAATCTAGCCCCAGGCTAACTAATGACTTAGATATTCAACTGTGGAGTAGTAATATTTAAGAAAAAGCCATTTTTTTTTAATTATTAAAATTTATTTATAGATAATGCCTGTACAACGTCTGGGACTTTATTATTAAAGTGTATATATTTACTCTTAAAGCTTTTATATATCTTATTTTTACCTTTTTATTTATTCTTTATTAACTATTGATACATTAACATATTAACACTTAATTACTAAGGTACATATATACATTTTAATTACTGTGGAACCAACACTGCTATTCACATTTATTGGTTTCGGTGGGTTTCTCGTTTTAACAAACTGCTAATTATGTCAGTGTTTTTGTTGTTCATATCTTAGAATAAGGATTGGTCTCCGCTGTGCTCCAACTTGATACCGCACTACCTAAGAACAATTTTTTATTTATTACGGCAACTATTAGGTACTTGTGTGCGTGGAACTTGGCACTCAATGGCATCTTTAAAACTATGTAACTTACGCTTCGTGATATTTTAAATTTAAATTATTAAAATACAAAATACTTACTAATAATATGTGATCCCAGTGTCTTTCTTATTTATTGTAGTATTATTATTTTTACAAAGTTTTACAATGCATCCCGGCATTTTAGTTTCAATTATTAGCAAAGTTTAACAAAACATTTGGCACGTCAAAGTCACATATTGTTCGAGTACGCCCACTTGAGCGTAGTATTAGTTGCCGCACTTTGCAACTGCGCTTGCGGTGTCTAGTTGGAGCGCAGCGGAGACCGATCCTTAATCAAAATATATTTTTTTATATTCTAAGATTAACTTTATTTCATTACTTTCGATCTTCTGGGCTTGACATACGACAGCACAAAAACATACAAAAATTTTCAAAATATCATATATAAAATTCTCGTGTCATGGTGTTAAACTTTGAACTCCTCCGAAACGGCTTGACCGATTCTCATGAAATTTTGAGTGCATATTGGGTAGGTCTGAGAATCGGACAACAACTACATCAAATTTTCACCCATCTACGATCAACAGTTACTTTTGTATCACGATTTTAATAATATCGGCAGTACAACGTTTGCTGGGTCAGCTAGTAAGTATATAAAAATAATCTGTGTCTGTTCGTATTTAACCCACTGCTATTATATATAATCGAATTATAAGCATAGAGTAGGGATATACCTACGTACTAAGTAAAAGTAAAAAATATAACACTTGTATAAAAATCAATCTTAATTCTATTATAAGACTTCAGGGTTACAGGCAGGTTTTAGGACTTGTCTTTCAAAGTTCAAGTTATATATAGCGGGTACTTATTTAAATAAAAGTCTCGTATCACGATGCTTGTTCGCGATAAAATCCAAAACTACTAAGGCGATTTTAATGGCGATTTTAAATTCAAATTCAAATCTTTTTACTCAAAATAGGATGTGACATCACCTATTGAAAGTCAAACACTACCATCCATTCCAAAAGGAATGCCTCAGACTTAAGAAGAACTAGCGCAACAAACTCAGCGGGCTTTTTTTTCATAAAAAATATGGTTACACAGTAATATGTAAAGTAAAGTACAATTAAACTTATTATTAAATAGCCTGAGGGCGGTCGTTCCATTGCCAATCTGTGGTATCATTAAGAAAGTCATTTATGTTATCGTAACCATTACCACACAAACTTTTTTAGGGTTCCGTAGTCAAATGGCAATAAACGGAACCCTTATATATTCGTCATGTCTGTCTGTCTGTCCTTCCGTATATCAACGCCACTTTTTTTAAATAATTCTTTTGAATATCGTAATTCATTTGTTTTGAACATTTTCTGGGATCTTCTTGTAAAAGCATATACAACGCCCCACAAAAGACTTACTAACTCGACTTAGCCGATTAGAAGTTTATGTTCCTGGTGTTAAAGAGTGTATTATGATAAATCGTTCGAATTTGAGAAGATAGGTTCTATTTTGATTCATGTCCGTTACATATTTTCATTTCAAATTTAATTTTTATGCGAACATGCGAACTATGAGATTAAATTTTGACGCTTGACAGGTTGACAGTTGTGCTGTTTCCTTAGATAATATTTATACCTACGTCTAGATAGTCTTTTACTGCTAGACAACCGATGAAAATAGGCCAGGTTTATTATTTTAGCATGCGTGACAAGGTACGTTTTACACTCGCAATTTGTGTGTCACTTTGTTGTAGTGTGCGTGCTTTGCTCAAAATAGAGGTTAACAGTCAGCCTCAATTTTTTTTTGACGTTTTCACAGCTGTCACTGTCTATCTAGAGGTATAAATATGAAATTACAGGAGCTGCGAACGACGAAAATAAAATTATTGACGTCAATATTGAATTTCTACTAATTACATAATTAATAAGGATTTAAAAAAATTAACGTCTTTATTATTATTATTTATTTATACGTTTTTTTTAAATATATTTAATAATCTGTTTAAGATCGGAAAAAGAAATGAATAACTGGAAACATAAGTAGGAAACAATATTTTTGAAGTGATAACTTCTTTTGGGTACGTAAACCGTTTAGTACCTAACGCGATAAGAAAAAAAAAATTAAACAATTTTTAACCGTTATAATAATAATAATAATATAATAATAATATTGACAAACTCTTACACAAATTATCTTGTAATTAAATGGCTTCAAACCTCTTATAAAAAATTGTTTTAATATTGCCCACTAATATCTTTTGAAAATCTCCAAGTGCATTTGTTGATGTATCTACTACTACTTTTGTAATCTATATTTATAAAAATGAATTGCTGTTCGTTAGTCTCGCTAAAACTCGAGAACGGCTGGACCGATTCGGCTAATTTTGGTCTTTAATTATTTGTGAGAGTCCGGAGAAGGTTTAAAAGGTAAAATTCAAATGAAAAAGCTCGGAATTAAATAAAAACAACAATTTTGTTTTTCCTCTGATGTGTTCCCCGTCGTTCAGAATTCAAATTGATAGTATAGTTTCAAATGAAATTTTTATATCTTTCTCAGGAGGTAAAACAATAAACTTTATTTTAGCATACTATTGATGGTAGATTAACAACAGTTGTAAACTATCTAACAGATTATTTTAATGTAGATTGATAAATCTTAAGTTTTGTCAAGAATAATTATTTGCATCCTTCTGTCATTGTGAGTGACTATTGCCGCTATGCAGTGGTTAAATTCTCTTTCGTGCACAACAAACAAAGACAGGGAGCACGACATATTATTGAAATTGAGCAATTCCGCAGACTTAGTGCTCCTGTGATTCTGGAACGACCTGCATTCCATTCCGATCCGGCAATTACTATATGGCAATGCAACGTTTGCTGGGTCGGCTAGTCAAAAATAAATAAAAGCTTTTTTTATTTATTTTTGATAAAAATAAATGGCGTTTGCGACATTCGTCAGTTTTTTTTTAGTTTGGTCGTCCATTATTAGTACAGTTAAAGGGTTCAAGGCCATGCAGCCATATTCATTAACCTATATATATAATTCTTGTGTGCGTGTGTATGTCACTGAACTCCTCCTAGACGACTGGACCTATTTTGATGAGATTTTTGTGTGTTCCAGTGAATTTGAGATTGATGTGTGTCTTCGGGTGGATTCAAGAATGGTTTACATTCACAATTGAACTACCTCCAAAACGGCTAGACCGATTTTGATGATATTTTTGTGTGTTCCAGTGTATTTGAGATTGGTTTAGATTCTCAATTCCGTCCATATAGTGTACTTTAGTGGACTCCTCCTAACGGCTGGACTGATTTTTCAAATTTAAGACATGTGTACAGGACAACGTCTGTTGGGTCCACTAGTATATATATAAAAATGAATTGCTGTTCGTTAGTCTCGCTAAAAGTCGAGAACGGCTGGACCGATTTGGCAAATTTAGGTCTTGAATTATTTGTGGAAGTCCAGAGAAGGTTTAAAAGGTGAATAAATAGAAAAATGCTGCTAAATTAAATAAAAACAACAAATTTGTTTTTCCTTTATTGTGTCCATACATAATTTCTATAAGAGAATTTATTGACGCACGGTTTGACAGTTCTGCTGTGGTTACAATTTCATTACGACAGCAGGGTACATATTTTACGAAGTAATTTTTGATGTTATGATATATTATTGACAAATTCATATAAAACATTATTTTATTTATTATATTATACAGAACAACGTCTGTTGGGTCAGCTAGTATTCAATAATTATTTTGTCAAAGAATAGAAACACTATGTTAACAGTAAAACACACACCTTCAATTAACAGTATTAATCTTAAAGTAATAATTTAATTTAAATGTAAGAAAAATTATTAAAATATACACAAAAAAATATTAAATAACTGTCAAAACCTTCTTTGCAAGATTTTTAGATGACATACAGTGTAAAAAATTAAAAAATCATTTTTTTTTAAGTAAAGTAAGGAACATAATGTATATATATATATATATATAACTAGCTGACCCGACAGACGTTGTTCTGTAGATAATTATAATGTTTTTTTTATGAATTTGTCAATAATATCTCATAACATAGATAGTTAACAACTGTAGTTAACCTATCAATTACTATAGTTAGCTAAAATTAAGTTTAAGTTTTTTTCTACCTCCTGAGAAAGTTACTAAGAAATTTAAAATTATAATTAGTAGTAATTCATTTGAAACTATTCTTTCAATTTGATTTCTGAACGACGGGGGACACTTCAAAGGAAAAACAAAGTCGTTGTTTTTATTCAATTCCGATCATTTTCATATTTATCCACTTCTACAATTAATTTAAGACCATAATAAGCCAAATCGGTCCAGCTGTTCTCGAGTTTTAGCGAGACTAAGGAACAGCAATTCATTTTTATATATTATATAGATAAGAAATGTATTTTTTTTTATCAAAATGTTCCAAATTAGCTCCTTGGCTTTATGGAAGAGAGGACAAACAGCGTAAGAGTCACCTGGTGTTAAGTGATCACCGCCGCCCACATTCTCCTGCAATACCAGAGGAATACAAGAACGGGAAACCCCTAAATAATGCACGCGGTTTTTTTGCAGGTACCCACGTCGTATCGTCCTGGAAATACCACACAGGGAAGCTCAAGGAAGGTGGAATTCGGCGGCAGGAACCAGATGAAACACCTTTTCGGAACACTCCACGTGATAAATGCGGTAGAAGACACACAATGAAGCGACGTCTGTAAGCAACGCCAAGTGATCCAGCCGTTCTCAGAGCACTGGGTCCTCGACAACGCCTGAAGGTCGATCCACTCCATTTTGATTATCTTCTACCAAACCACAAAACTTTTACAGTATAACTAGCTGACCTAATAGACATTTCTCATCTCAGTTCTCACTCAAAACGACCGCGATTGCTTCTCGCCTTTGTTTCTTGCTGTTTTTTATGGACAAGTGTATAATTTGGATTATCTACCTATATTGTAGAGAATGTTATGCTGCTTAGGTACTGAAGCATACATATAATTATATAAATGACCTGTTTGTTATTTATGATAATTAAGTATATATAAATTAAGTATTTGTAATTTTAAATTCCCGTGCATAGTTTTTGTAATACAGGCGATATCTGTTAAAAAACGTGTTACTACTGTTATTACTTGTATTTCTAGGTTTTCATGTACACTGGAAACATACAACTGTAATAATTATGATAATAAAGAAAATTCAAATCAAATCAAAATAGACATTGCTCTGTCCATAATAGAAACCAATGAAAGAGTAGGGATAGGGAAAACAAACACATCTTATATATAAAATTCTCGTGTCACAATGTTCGTTCCCGTACTCCTCCGAAACGGCTTGACCGATTCTCTTGAAATTTTGTGAGCATATTGAGTAGGTCTGAAAATCGGCCAACATCTATTTTTCATCCCCCTAAATGTTAAGGGTGGTCCACACGATGTTTTTTTATTTGACATTTTTTTTAAATTTGATTATGAGTCAGCATTAAAAATACATACAACTTCAAATTTTCATCCATCTACGATCAACAGTTACTTTTGTATCGCGATTTTAATATCGGCAATACAACGTTTGCTGGGTCAGCTAGTTTACATATATAATCTATTACTTCGAGTAATTACTTAAAAGTCTGCACTTTTAGAATCATTCATCATCAGTAAGCCATATTTTTTTTATAATGACGAATTAACTTAAATTGGTAGACATCTATATAACTCGTTAAGTAAATATTTACTACGGTACGTAACGAGTAGGCGGTACTCGAACGGTTAGCTCACTTGGTAAGAGCCCCGGCACGGAACTACGGAGGTCGTGGGTTCGAATCCCGCATCGTTCATAAAATTTTGTTTTTCAAATTTTATTTGTGTATTAATCCTAGAAGTGAAGGTTATAACTTTAAAAACATAACATATTGTTTAGATTTACAAGAGCGACATCTCAAGTCAATTTCCTAATATGCAAATATTGGGGTTGAGGGGCAAGATAATTTGTGTAAAAGTGTGTCAATATTAGTATTTTTTTTTTGAAAAAATCATTTGGGTCAGTTTCCTTCAAAAGTTGAAGTTAAAAATTAAATATGCAGCTATTGGTTACATATAAATCGAGCGCATGACTCCTTTCACGACTTTTCTCTAAGTCTCGTAATTTTTTTTAATAATAATAAATTCTTTATTGCCATACAAATCATTATAAATATAAAATAAACAATTAGGATACGCGATGAAACAAAAGGCAAAAGGAAAAGGCTCAGCTTCACCTGACATGGAATCATGGATTTATGTTTCCATGCAGCGCTGTTTTTCAGCCATCCCCTCCTCCCTTAGGTGTTGAGCGGGAGTGTTGGAATTTCCGACTTGGCCATCAACGCCCTTCTCAAAAAACCACCCTGTATATTGTGAGTCTTTGGTTCGAACAAGGTGTTATGGAAATTTTTATTAAGATCGATAATTATATCTATTTATTTTGGAGACTTGGGTAGGGTAAGAGTATTCTTGAGGTCCATAGGAACAAATACTTATTTTAGGAGGAGGAATTAAGAGAGGCGCTTTATAAGAGACATTCCTTTTTAGGGTTCCGTAGCCATATGGCAAAACACGGAACCCTTATAGATTCGTCATGTCTGTCTGTTTGTCCGTCTGAATCTCACAGCCACTTTTTTCCGAAATTATAACAACTATACTGATGAAACTTGGTAAGTAGATATATTCTGTGAACCGCATTAACATTTTCACACATAAATAGAAAATAAACAATAAATTGTGGGGGTTCCCCATACTTAGTACTGAAAACCCAAAAATGTTTATTCATAAAATCCATACGTGTGGGGATATCTTCAATCGTTTTCTTTGGATAGGTCTTTCAAAAACGATATTAAGGGTTTCCAATATCAATCATCAAGTGGTAAAATATGTATTAATCCCCCCTCGTGTAACTTCTAAAATAAGAGAACGATAAAACTAAAAAAAATATATGATGTTCATTACCATGCAAACTTCACGGAAAATTGGTTTGAACGAGATCTAATAAGTAGTGTTTTTAAATATGTCATAAGTCGTAAACCACAATAATTTACCTTTCATTCAATGTGACTTGCTGCTACCCTTCATGGGCGACTCGCACTTGGCCGCTTTTTTATGTTTTGTCGCTAGGGGAAAAAAGCAATTCGAATCTTATAGCACTTATAATTATTTTGCAAAGTAGGTACAATGCAGACTACACTTTTCCATTCGCTCGAAGCAGTTTTTAAATTATTAATTATTTCACTTCAAGTGGTTAGAGCTCAAAAACCTCGAGTGTTTCATTACCGGACTGGAACCAACCAAGAATTGATTAATTTAATAAAATGTGAAGAAATATTTTATTAAATGTAGTTGTTCGTAATCAGTGAAGATAGTTTTAAAAGGCATAAAAGGCATTTATTCTTTCAAATTGATTCCATTACAATTCTTTTTGATGTCATTTCTAATAACTACTAGATACTACTACCGCTTCGGAAACAAATGGCGCTCTGAGAGAGAAGAAGCGGCGTAAGAAACTCTCCCAGCATTCTTTTTTTGCGCTCTTTTCAATAAAAACATACAATATTGTACAATCATTTCTATCGCTATAAAATAATCACAATCTAGTCCCAGGCTGTCCGATCATTTAGATATTCAGCAGTGGAGTAATAGCATTTACGACAGAGCCATTTTTATTAATAAAACATTTAAATTTATCTATAGATAATGCCTGAACAGTGGCTGGGACTTTATTATAGAAGTGTATACATTTACCCTTAAAGCTATTATGTATCTTATGAAGCCTACTAGAATTAGTTACAAGCAATCCCAATCCCAAGCAATTTTGCTCAATATATAATTATATATATATATATATATACTAGCTAACCCGACAGACGTTCTTCTGTACATAATAAAAAATAAAATACTGTTTTTTTATGAAATTGTCAATATTATTTCTTAAATCAATTATTTCGTAATATATGCTCTTCGTAGTTATAATCAAGTTATTTCACAGCAGACCTGTCAAACCGTGCGTTAATAAAATCTCTCATAGAAAATATGTCCATATATAAAAAAAATTTAATAAAAATAATTATGGGCCCCAATTCGAAATAAAAGTTATCCTATCTCTCAAGTTTGACCAAACTGCACTCCATGTAGTAATCCTTATTTAACTCCGTTCATTAGTTTAGGAGTCCATCGCGGACAAACAACGTGTCACGTAATTTATATATATATATATATATATTAAGTGAAAATGGTCTTTGTTTGAGGCTCTTTCAAGCCTTAACTACTGATCGCATCGACATAAAACCAACACCATTCGATGCGAAATTTATCCAAGATAGTGTATGGCTCGAATTCCAACGTTCCTTTCAAAATTCGAAAAAATATTTTATTTCAAAGGTAAATTACCTAACACTTGAAATATGTCAATTTTTTATACAGCTCATTAGGAAGGCAATTTTCCTTAGAGTAGAACGAGCTAGAAACTCTAAGGTTGCTCCTTTCAAAACAGAATGGCATTACAAGTTCTTATTTTCAAATAAATTTAGAAATCATTTCAATTAACAATATCTGCAAAGTGATGCAACAAAAATACTCAAACTTTAGTTTTTGACATACTAAATGTCTTACAGGAGTAATTAAAAAAAACACAAATTATTGAGTACATACATAAATCAAATCAAATCAAATCAAAATAACTTTGTTCATGTAAGTCACGAATGACACTTATGAATGGCAAATTTATTTTTACCGCTACTTCGTTAAGGGTTGAGCTAATGAGAAAAAGTAGCAAGAAACTCAATGCCCTTTTAAATCACCATTTACATTTTCATCGTTTTACAAATTCATTTCAAATACAACATAAGCAAAGTGATGAAAAAAATAGTAGTAGAATACAGTAGATGCAATCTACACTTACCGTAAATAAATTAAGGCATTATGCGAGCATTTCGTGAGTTATTATATAAAAAAAAATAATAACTTTAATTAAAAAAAAAGGAAGGAAAAGTCAGACAAAAATTTCAAACATCTGTGAGTCGTAAAATAGGTCCGTACTAATATTATAAATGTGAAAGTAAGTTTGTTTGTTACGCTTTCACGCCTAAACCACTCAACAGATTCTGATGAAATTTGGTACAAAGATAGGCTAGAGCTTGGAAAAGGATATAGGCTTCTATTTTTCTCATAAAAGTCCATGAATGGGTTGAAATAAGGGATGCAAATTTGCATGGGAATTCTGAATTTTCGGAGATAAAACCATGATAATTTGTATTTAAGCACTTGATAAAAAGTAATTTATAAACATTTGTTCGATTTCCGAAACTTTGACCTACATGGGAAAAAATAGGAGATTAAAATTCGCAGGGAAATACTATTAAAGAGACTGTCCTAGAAGAGCGCCGCCAGCAGCGAAAAAAGAACAGTTGTGTGTGTATTACTTAAAAAGGTGTCACTGACCTCTACTATATACCACTGGACTGGCGGCTGTCAAAGTGCTTTTGTGCCTGTTTTATATTCGCCATTTTGGCGCTATTGGCCATGTAGCGAGAGTCTGCGGTACTAAAACTAGTGATGACAACCTCAGCAAACATCGATAGATGGTGGGCAACTATTAACAAAAAAAAATTGTGTACTTTACGTTGATTCCTGAAGTATAAATAGCACGGAAAACGAACGAAATTAATTTCAAAATGCAAAAATACTTCAGAGTATTGTACATTCCTTCGCAGCCATTTGTATTATACGTCAAAATTAGTTCTCTGGACGCTCGCGAGTGGCGCTTCAAATAGGCACAAAAAATTTGCTGTCAAACATATGGAACAGCCTGTCCAGTGGATTTATACAGGTCAGTGAAAGGTAACCTAAAAAAAATATAAAAATGCTGTAAGTTATGTAAGTAATGTGTTAAGTATTCCACGCGTCAATAAGGTAAAAGCTAGTATAAAATAAAATGAGTTTTACGGTTTCCTTGTGCCGTGTTCCGTGCCATGACGATTCGAGATGGGTACCTCGAAAAACACCTTTGTGTGTACACCTTTCTATAAGGCTGGCAAAGCTCCTGTGATTCCTCTGGTGTTGCAAGAGAATGTGGGCGGCGGTGATCAATTACTTAATAAAAAAGTATTTTATGATGTGAAACCATTCCTTTTATATAAGTGGTGACGAACGGGCAAATAGATCGCATGATGGAAGTGATGAAGGAAGGAAGGAAGGAAGGGACCATCCATAGTCTCTGCAAAGAGAGAGAGCTGTTCGTGCTATATAGCTTAGTTATAGACAGTCTCTTAAAGAAAAATTTAAATAAATAAATATTATAACTGTTCATTGTCAGTACATTTATAAAAATTTAAAATACGTTCACAAAAATCGTCACCTTTTTGCTCATAATAGTGATTTTCATTATTATAACACTAGAAATAAGGGATTGCTTGTAACTAATTCTAGTAGGTTTCATACCATACATAATAGCTTTAAGGGTAAATACAGTTTTATAATAAAGTCCCAGTCACTGTTCAAGCATTATCTATAAATAAATTTAAATGTTTTATTAAAAAATGGTCCTGTCGTAAATCCTATTACCCCACAGCTGAATATCTAAGTGATCGGACAGCCTGGGACTAGATTATGATTATTTTATAGCAATGATAGTACAATATTGTATATCTTATTAGAAATATCGCAAAAAAAGAGGCTGGGAGAGTTTCTTGCGCCGCTTCTTCTCTCTCAGAGCGCCATTTGTTTCCGAAGCGATAGTAATATCTAGTATATTAGATATGACATAAAAAGAATTCAATAGGAATCAATTTTGAGAAAAAAAATGCCTTTTATGCCTAATAATTATTATTAAGCATAATTTTTAATCAACATTTAAAGTTTTTTTTTAAATACTTTTCTATTTGTATCTTAGACTAATAAATATAATAAATAATTGTGACAGCTGGCACAGACAATAAAGTTAAACCCGGAAACAGTGACAGCAATAAAACAAGTACTCGATACGAGCTCGTTAATTGTAATCTTTGATGAACTAGTTGGCGACCTTCTGATATGTAAATACCAGCTCCTTTCTACACCGGTTCTCAAAACAAATAAAATTGCACTTATTTCTTTAGGTTTAGTATAAATACTAATGCTGGGCAGTACTGGGCATCAATAAGTAATTATTTGTAACGACAACATGTTCAAGTTAGTGGCTTTGTGTGCTCTCGTGGCTGTGGCTTCTGCCTCGCCTGATACGATTATCAGCTCGCCCCTGGCCTATTCGTACTCGGCTGGTTTGTCGCCTGCAGTGACGTACTCCAGCCCTGTGTACTCGGCGACAACAAGGCTGAATACCGTCTTCAGACCGCCTTATTTAACACCCGCTCCGTTCCCAGCTGACTACGGCTTCGCTCACCTCATCAAGAAGCGCTCTGCTCCTCTGCTCAGCACCTTCTACAGCGGGAATCCTTTGACGACCACCTACTCCGCTTCAGTTCCGCTTAGCTACAGTAACAGCTACCCCCTATACAGTACTCCATTCGCCACCACCTACAGCTCACCCCTCGTGCACTCTTCTGCAATCTATCCAACTGCTCACCTCATCAAGAAACGCGATGTTGGACTTGTCGTGCCCTCCACTTATTCTTATACTGGAAACCCCTACATCGCACCTACCAGCTACTCGTACGGGACATCCGTACCCTACATCCCATCCCCCTACTTCTCCACGGGACCTCTGGCCTACACTCAGTTCATCAAGAAGTGAAGCAACAACCAGAAAATGATACCACGTGCCTAAAGCGTCATTGAAACACCGACGCAAATTAATCTTCTCGAGGATAACTTGCCATAAAGCAATTTTCAAGTTGGTGTCAAATAAATAAAATTAATAACTAAAGATTCAGTATTTATTTATAACGTTCCTGCGAGGTATCGGTTTAATGTAGTAATTTTTATGTTTTATAATTTTCTTTTTAGTCTTGAACTTTATGTTCGCTACTCTCTTTTAACAGAGCGGTCGTGTCTTTCATGTAGCAGGGTATTTTTAATTTTTTAATTTATATCAGTGGGAGCCTCCTTTGCACAAGATGCCGGCTAGGTTATGGGTACCACAACGGCGCCTATTTCTGCCGTAAGAAGTAATGTGTAAACATTACCGTGTTTCGGTCTGAAGGGCGTCATAGCTAGTGAAATCACTGGCCAAATGAGACTTAACATCTTATGTCTCAAGGTGACGAGCGCAATTGTAGTGCCGCTCAGAATTTTGGGTTTTTCAAGAATACTGAGCGGCACTGCATTGTAACGTCTTGATCGTCTCGTTACTTATTTTCATTAAAAAAGTGCTTTTTCGGCTTAACCACTAGATCTGGTCTATAATACGTTTTTTAACTACAACCCTTTAAGCTTTATTGGTAAAAAGACACAGATTGTGGAGATAGATACCTTTCTCTACTTCAATTCAATTAAAAATTATGTCAAGAAAAATTGTATAAAAATGTTTTACAGTACCCAGTGTTTGTTCGCTCAAACTGGAACCACACCATGCATTACTATCTTATATATAAAGTTCTCGTGTCACTATGTTAGTTACCTTACTCCTTCGAAACGGCTTTACTGATTTTTACCATATTTTATATGCATATTCAGTAAGCCTGAGAATTGGCTTCTATCTATTTTTCATCCCCTTAAATGTTAATGGTGGTCTTATCCCTCAATTTTTAGTTTTATTTTTGTATCGCGATTTTTATATTATTCTGTTCCATCCACAAATCCGCTATAGGGTTGCAAGATGGCAATGGATCAATACTTACAATAATTGTAGTACGATAAATTTGGTAGATCTGAGAATCGGTTGCATCTACTTTTTAGACCCCAATTTTTTTTTATAAAGGAATACAACGTTTGCTGGGTCAGCTAGTAATACTGTAATAGTTACGTGAAGGTTAAAACATGAAAAAGCACAAACAAAGATTTACCCATTATTTTAATTGCTAATCGAAAAACAAAATATTAAAAAACTATTACCTGATACCAACTGTGTTATTAATAAACGCAGTCTAAAGTTACTCCAACTTTAAAACATTTTCGGCCTAACAAATAAACTTGGTATAAAGTTATACCTGTGAATAAATAAAGAATATGCAAAATGTTTACACATAGACATTCAATAGAAATAGTTTATTCGGACGTATAACGTTTCCCGCGTTTATGCAAGGCTGCCTGACATTCGGTAAACTTCAGGAGGTCTACTCGCAAAATCGACAACGATACATTCGGAACGATACGATAATACTCCGAATATATCGCAACTATCCTACTCTAACAAATGTTCGAATTCCTTATCGTTTATCGTTACCATAGACTAATATTTTGATTTTTTTACGATGCTAGTGTGAATGAAATAGGTATGTTCAAACCTAAACATTATCTGTGCTATGTCGCTGTTAAGTGTCAAAAGTCAAAACATAGTTTAGGCGCTAAGGACCATGCCAGACTCTGCAACACCAATTTGGTATCATTTACACATAATGTAAATGTTAAAAAAATATGTACTGAATATAATATGACCATTTAAAATTGAATAAAATATACAAAACTTGCTCATAATAAAATGTAAAAAAAGGTAACTCAACCCTTCTCGTCGACTTCCTATTTCTCAGGCGGCCATTTGCATTATTTCTATGCATAAATGATCAACAAAATGACTTAAATGACTCACTCGTAAAAAAATCCTGTTGAATAGTAAATCACATATAATTATTTCAATAATATTTATTAAGTATATATATTGTATGGCAAATATAACTATACAACTTGAAACGATAATAGCATCGACAGCCTAGAAGGTGTCGTTGAGATTATCGTAAAAGTGACGTTTGATTATTTGTGAAATTCGAATATTCGTCTCTGACATTTTCAACTAAGAGTAGGGTTAGGACCGATACTATAATGTTTCGTTCGTTCAATCATCGCTTCGACATTGATTACGATGTAACTAAGAGTAGGATTCGACACGACTAATGCCACGATTTATCGAATATCGATTTTAGGAGTAGGCCCCCAGAATTATCATTGTATTGACAGTGTTGTCAACGATATTGTAAATATTTAGCATGTTCTTTGTTTATTCTCAGGTAAAACATTATATAGATTTTTTTATGAAAATGAGGGACGAGACGAGCAGGACGTTCAGCTGATGGTAATTGATACGCCCTGCCCATTACAATGCAGTCCCGCTCAGGATTCTTAAAAAACCCAAAAATTCTGAGCGGCACTACAATTGCGCTCGTCACCTTGAGACCATATGTCTATGTTAAGTCTCATTTGCCCAGTAATTTCACAAGCTACGGCGCCCTTCAGACCGAAACACAATAATGCTTACACATTACTGCTTCACGGCAGAAATAGGCGCCATTGTGGTACCCAAAATCTAGCCGGCTTCCTGTGCAAAGGAGAAAATTCCTATCTTTTTATTCAAAACTAGCTGATACCCCCGCGACTTCGTCTGCGTATACACAGGACTGAGCACATAGTGGCGGCATTTCAATGAAATATTTAAAATAAAAGAGCGCTTATGACATTGTTTGTATATAATGATGTGTTCTGCAAATCTGTAGTACATTATTTTATTATATCAACAGTTTTCGCAGCGCTTGCGATGTAAAGAATATTTTAGCTAATTTATTACGCATTGGGTAACATTATTGTAGTTTATGTAAGAATCCCTATTTAAAAAAAAAAGATAATATAGCTTTTGTCACCCGGGGATAGTGTAGGTTGCCAACAGTGACAGAATTTTTCAAATCGGTTCAGTAATTTCAGAGCCTATTTAATGCAAACAAACAAACAATCAAATCCTTCCCCTTTATAATATTAGTATAGAAATATAGATAAGAGATGACATTACTTATTGAACGTTTTAAATCTATTATATTATACATTTTCCAGTTACTTGCATCGTGGTTTTATTCGTAGGCATTCTGTATTAATTTAGCCCCTGCCTTAAGGCGAAGGGTAAGCACAAAACACATAAACAAGGTGTTTTTAGACAAGTTTTGTGGTCAACATATAGTATTTGGAGCTATGAACACTACTTTATCCTGTTACACATACCCTTAAATCTTACTTGTAGGTTGCTAATGCTTGCTGTTGGTTAAAGTTAATACTTCAGAGTTATTATGAAGTACCAGTTTTATTTGCAGTTAAACAAGTATTTTCTCGGCATGATGCATTTGTTTAGTATACTACTTTCATTAAAGATGTTATTATAGCTTTTACTTCTTTTGTGTTGGTACATTTATTCAGATTAGTAATCAATAATGAGGATTATAAGCAATTTAATTGTTTGCGCCTGTTAAAACGTTACATTTTCGACACAAGAATTTTGAAAATATTGGCTTTGTTACCTAGGAGCCGTGAACTCATATCGCTCAAGGTCACCGACATTTAGTGTCGCCTTAACTTCAAAAGTGTAATGTTTTTCAGCCATAAAAGAAGTGTGTGTGTACTTATGAATGCACGCAAGAATATACTTCTTTAGACTAACAAAGCAAGAAAACATTCAAATGATTTATTCCTCGTGCTATTCTACGTTTTTAGATAATACAATTTTGAAAAAATCTTGCTAAGATGGCTTTGACAGTTAATTATTAAATAATGAATACGGCTGTATGGGCTTGAACCATTTGCCTGTCCTCATAATGGACGAAGAAGCCAAAAAAAAATACCGAATGACGCAAATGTCAGGAAATTTTATGAACCAACTTCAACCTGTTACTTTTGTGTTACAGTGATGAGCGTGCCTCTTAAAATTTCACTCTTATCATTTTTTTATAACGCGCCTAACGAAGTATAACGAATGTCGCAAACGTCGGAAAATTTTATGAACCAACTTCAACCTGTTACTTTTGTGTTACAGTGATGAGCGTGCCTCTTAAAATTTCACTCTCATCATTTCATCATAACGCGCCTAAAGAAGTATAACTTCAATTATTTAAATTTGTTTCTAATCTATACTAATATTATAAAGCTGCAGTGTTTGTTTATTTGTTTGTTTGAACGCGCTAATCTCTGGTACTACTGGTCCGATTTGAATGATTCTTTCAGTGTTGGGTAGTCCATTTATCGAGGAAGGCTATGTTTTTTTTTTCAAAGTTTGGGATCCGAAATAAAATTGCTATTTTGTAACACAAGGTGTAAAATCGAAAACCTATTTTTGCGTGCGCTGCAAAAACTATTGACAATAGAACAAAATGATGTACAGGCTATAATATAGGCAATATTTCATTACTTATAAAACTATCGCGTGAATTATACTTTATATGGCAAAACAACGTTTGCCGGGTCAGCTAGTATTAGAATAAATTATGTATAGGCATTTAACATTATTATTATTGTCGCTACTTTCTTGTATTGTAAGTTATTTCTTAGTTAGTGAAAGTAATAATGGAGCCAGTCTTTCAAATTTTCCACAACTAATACTAAAAAGTTTTTATTTAATATGATAATAATGAAGGACAAACAACTGTGGAACAAACATAAACTTGTTATGCCTACTACTCTGTTATGTCGAGTTAGTAAGTCTTTTATTGGGCGATGTATATGCTATTACAATATGTACCCAGCTTTCTGGGAGTTTTTTTTTGTACATTTTTGTACAAAACAAATGTGTTACGAAATTAATGATTTTCTTGATGATGCCACGGACCGGGAATGAAGCGAACACCCCCAGGCTCTTTAATTTTAAATGTTTATTGTACGATATTACATTGTAATCCATATTTTTATTTCAAAAAAAGCCCGCTGAGTTTATTGCGCCCGTTCTTCTCAGGTCTGAGGCAGTCTATTTTGAATGGATGGTAGTTTTTGACGTTCAATATCTGATTTTGAATCCTATTTTGAATAAAAATATTTGGAGTGTAAGTGTAAAAAGTTGAGTTTCAAATTCAAATTGAATTTGAAACTCCACTTTTACTTATATTATGTACGTGAATCTATCACATTGGCGTCAAAATGAATTTCATTAGAATCTTTTGTGGCAATAAACTTTTACGAGTGTTTGATATTATCGTGTAAGCGGTGAGTGCGGGATGTAAGACTACCGCTTCTCGTGAGTACGTGGGCAGACATAATGTAATCTGTGCTAATGTTCTTGATATAACACATATTGTGTGCTTAGGACGATTCACGAGTTTATAACTCAAATAGTGATTATTATTGTTATATTCTTTATAACAATTTTATCTTATTTCCTACATTTCAATAAAACACTTTTAAAGGAGTAAAACGCGTAATTGTTGTAATTGTGTTTTTACATTAGATTTTTGTGTAAAAGTATTTTTTTTTGTTTTAGTTAACCCGACATTTCGATACCTATCCATATCTCCCCCTCAGATCTAAGATGTCCCCCTGAAAACGAGATCTTGAAAGGTCTTGAAACGTCGGGTTATCTAAAATAAAAAAGTAACTTTTACGCAAAAATCTATAACAACATAGTTAACTTAACGCGTTTTAATCGTTTTACTAAGAGGTTTATTGAAATGTGTAACACTCGTGTGTAATAAATAGTACATTATGATACAAATGCGCAAAGTAGGTTGTCCCCGCACGAGCGAAGCGAGTGCAGGATGACCTACGTGCGCACAAATATCGTATACTTTCTTTCTTATTAAGTTGCGCAAAGTTCGACCACTGTAATTATCTTCAAACATTCCTGCACGCTCACCATATTCCCGCAAGCTCAGCTACATTCCCGCACGCTCGTGTCAACGTGTGGGAAAGGGGTACTTTGCGAACGCAAATGCATGCGCAAAATCGAACTTTGCGCACGATAATAGGAAAAATAATATACTAAATATTGTGCTACGTATGACCAAATATAGGTCTACCACTCAGCATCAATCAGCGCTTCAGCTTGCTGCAGCATGATGCAGCAAAATAATACAGTACTAGTGAGTGGTTTTATTTTGTTAGGCCCCAAAGTGACGAATTTCTACAAGCATGTACTTTTTAAATACTTTTGTAGTTTTTTTCCTAAAGCTTTTTTTATGACAATAAGGGACGACACAAGCAAGCTATTCAGCTGATGGTAATTTATACGCCCTGCCAATTACAATGCAGTACCACTCTGTACAAAATTCTGAGCAGCACTACAATTGCGCTCGTCATCTTGAGACATAAGATGTTAAGTCTCATCTGAGTAGTAATTTCACTAGCTACGGCACCCTTCAGACCGAAAGACAATAATGCTTACACATTATTATCCATAATCTAGCCGGCATCCCGTGCAAAGAAGCCTCACATTGGTAAATGCCCTTAGTCGCCTTTTACGATCCCCTTGGGCCTGGGAATTCCGGGAATTTCCCGGATATTTCTTGGTTTTTGTTATAAGCTTGTAGTTATAGCAGTAAAAGTAATACACATTCTGTTAAATTTCAACTGTCTGCCTATTATGATCTATGAGATAAACTGCTGACAGAAACACGGATGGACATCGCAGTATTACTAATAGGGTTTCCCATAGGTTGCCCGGTAATATAAAGAACCCTCGTTAGGAAGCTGATCCCTTCCTTTGTTATGATTTAGCACAAGGACAATCATGGATTACAATTATATATTATACTAGCTGCCCCGACAGACGTTGTTCTGCAGATAATAAAAAAAAGACTGTTTTATAGGAATTTGCCAATAATATTTCAATACATCGAGAATTATTTCGTAAAACATGCTCCCTGTTGTTATAATGAAATTGTTTCACAGCGGAAGTGTCAAACCGTGCGTCACTAAATTCTCTCATAGAGAATATGTCCATACAAAATAAATATTGAGAATAAAAATAAGTATGGGACCCAATCGAAATAAAAATTATCCTATCTCTCAAGTTGAATAAAAAAATTGAATTTGAATTTGAATAAGTCGGAGAAAAAATGGTCGAACACTAAAAATACTTTATAAAACAACGTTTGCCGGGTCAGCTAGTAAATAAATAAATGTACTCCTCAGTATCTCCTGTCGTGACAGTCAACGATTATTTTGCGACAATAATATTAGATGATACCAAATTGAAATTCAAATATTTTAACCCAAAATAGGATGTGACATCACTTATTGAAAGTCAAAAAAAACACCCATTCCAAAATGAATGCCTCAGGCCTGGGAAGAATGGGCGCAACAAACTCATCATAAATACAGTCTTCTTTTATGCCAAAAATACAATCGAAAATAAATGCAGCGTTTAGGAATTCATAACGCAAAATGTACCATTTCTCAAAACAAGGCCTTTTACGCACCTGTGGTGTGCAGGTGACATATTCGTCTCAAGGGAAATATTACAACAGGGATGGATTGTGTGCGATATTAAATTTTATTAATATTTATATATATATAAAGTTTCAAGTTCATACAATGTAGGTACATCCCTACAAATATTATAAATATGAATGTAAGTTTGTTTGTTACGCTTTAGCCACTACTACTTTGATGAAATTCAGCTCAGAGATAGACTAGAGCTTGGGAAAGGACATAGGCTACCGTTTATCGCCAAAAAGGCTTGGAGAGATTGGAATAGGAGATCGAAGTTTGTATGGAAGTTCGTCACTATCGAAGATAACACCATGAAACTTTGTATTTAGGCACTTGATAAGAAAAACATAAATTCTAGTGTTTTTGAAATTTGGACCTGTGCGGGGATGAAATTGGGGATGAAAGTTCGTATGGAAATTCAAACAATGTCACGCTTTCACACCTAATTCCGAATTCCATTTTGTTTATATTTGCTAAAAAGGTAGAACGCTTACAAGTTACAGAAGTGAATCACGAAGAAATTTTTTAACCATGGGCAACTTTATGTGGCATGCTCATGAGTATCAAAACCGCAAAATCTTTATGTAAAAAAGAAATAAATATAAAAGCTGGAAAAAAAAAGCAATTCGTATTTGTTTTAACCGCAGCAGTTAGTACGCGTATTATTTGCAAAGTATTCCAAAAAGATTAAAATGCTTTCCAATGTTATTATTTCACGCGGACGAAGTCGCGGGTAAAAGCTAGTCATTTATAATATATAATAATGCCTGTTTTCATTTTGATTGATATATAAAGTTGTTCTCAGTGACCTTGAAAATAATCTTCAGAGACCTGAGATGCCAAAACAAAATACTCAATTTGTGTGGAAAAACCAAAACTCACCTTAGTTTCACAAAAAATAACCTTATTTTTAAGTATCAGATAAAGTACCAAACATTTTATAATGCTTCAAAGAAATAAAACATCTGACCAAAAAGTGTATAATAAATTACATTTATCATTGTTAGCATTTATCAGTAGTAGATCACTGATACATTGCCTAATGAAATTAACAGAAGGATGGGCTAGAACACGTGGAAGAGATTATGGTCTTTCAGCAATATTTGGAAGGTGTTCTTTGAGAAAAGCAAAAAAATGGAGAAAATTATAACCAAAGGGTACGAGTTCCACATTCTCTCTGAATGTGGTCCTTTAATGCGTAAACGTAGTATCTCTTTGGGAAGTCCAATTCTTCAACCACTTGAGATACATCAGCTCACTGCAAAAGATATAATAAGATTCATGAAAAGAATCAATCTTAGCAATGAGCTATAGTTAACAGTGACTATGACAATGGATCACATTGCTCGCGTGAAACAGGGAAACAGGGCTGCACTGAACTGTACAAAACCCACTTTACAAACCATAACCATAAAGAGTACGAGATTGCAAATTAAGAAAAAGGTTGACAAATGAAACTATGGGAGGACGGTGTAAGAAGAATAGCTGATGTGGATGAAAATGGCGAGACAGAGAGAGATAGAAGTCTAGAGGAGATCTATGAAGATTGACAAGCTATTGATAAGCCTAAACGTAACGATGTGTTAACAATTTTACCAGCAATTAAGGCTGACTTATTTCTTAAATTCTGCTCAGACTCTCAAAAATGGGTTAATACAGTATTCCTGCCAACTTTGGATACATTGTTCGCCGTCAACCAGATACTTGAATGAAGAAATATATCTTAGTCTTGTTCTAAGCTAAAAGTTACCCAAGGTAGTCACTTAGCTGCTAGGATGAACAAGTTACGGTACCTTTAGTATAGCAGTAAACTACACGCATTTTATTTACATTCTTTTTCAGAGCTTATATGAATGCTATAGCTTAGATTTTATTTTAAGTCTTTCTTAACTTTACAATGTGAATGTTTTAATAATCGGATTTTATTTTATTTTAAATTAAGATTTTTCAAACTCATTCTTCAACATTAGCAATGTTGCAGTGAAGGTCCTGCCATATATGAGTAGGAGTATTGCTGTCATCTCTGGTCTAGTGCCGCCCAGTATCAGCTCCATCCGTTTGAGCGCGTGCAACGCAGAGCGGCTCGAGTTGTCGGGGACCCACGGCTCTGTGAACGGCTGGATAACTTGCTTTGCGTAGAGACGTCGCTTCATTGTGTGTTTTCTACCGCATTTATCACGGGGAGTGTTCCGAAGAGCTGTTTCACCTGATTCCTGCCGCTGAATTTCACCTTCGTACGACTCGCCACAAACTAGGATATCATCCCCACCATCTGTATCAGGATGTATGGCGGTCCTCCACAGTGCGGTTTTCAAGGAGCTTTCTTCCACGTACTACAAAGCTGTGGAATGAGCTTCCTTGTGCGGTGTTTCTGGGTCGATACGACTTGGGTACCTTCAAAAAAAGCGTGTAACGTTGAAGGCCGGCAACCCTCCTGTGATTCCTCTGGTGTTGTAAGAGAATGTGGGCGGCGGTGATCACTTCACCAGGTGACCCGTACGCTCATTTGTCCTTTTCCAATAAAACAAAAGTGAAAGTCCCGTCAGTATTGGTTTAGCTTTTTCCGAAATATTCACGAATAAACAGACCCCCAGAAATATTAAAGATCAATTCGACACATATTTCACCTCGACACGAGGCATCCTCAGGAAATGTTGACTCGCCAAATTCGGGTACGAGAGAAAATTATACCCGAGGGTATGGGACGAGTCCCATGATTAGGCGCGCTGTGATTGGTCGGCTGTTGTGACGTATTACCGGAAGAGATACGTAACGACAAATAAAGTTTGTTCATTCAACAACGTAAACATGTTATTTTTGTGTTTTATTATTTCTAATTGTTCCAGCACATTTAAGCGGATTCCTTTTTCATAGGTCTGTAGAATATTGACAAAGAGACACTTAAATTTTATTAATGTGTGAGTAAAGATAATACAGATTCGTACCTGTAACAAAAGGTCACAATAAAATGATAGATTAGTTCAATTTGTCTTGTATTTTAACTGAAGCACATTTCCACGCAATCCCAACTGTATGTTGACTTGTTACTTACGACCCTGTTCTCTGAACGCTCGTTAAGAAGTTACGACTTTTTCCATTGCCTAAAATAAATCATATTTTTAATGGAATGTAGCTGTTTTAATTTAAATGTTGCCGCTTGATACGCATCATAAAACGTACAAAGTTTTTATGCCAATTTATACGCCCTGCCCATTACAATTCAGTGGTGTTCAGGATACTTGAAAAATCTAAAAATTCTGATTGGCACTACAATTGCGCTCGTCTCCTTGAGTCATAAGATGTTAAGTCTCGTTTGCCCATTTATTTCATTAGCTACGGCGCCCTTCTGACCAAAACACAATTATGTTTACACATTACTGCTTCACGGCAGAAATAGGCGCCGTTGTGGACGGACAGACAGACAGACTTGACGAATCTATAAGTGTTCCGTCGCCAAATGGCAAAAAGCGGAACCCTTAAATAGTATAAAATAATTAATTGTAACTCGAAAGCACATTGATATGCAGCGGTGAGGGATTGAACCAGGACACCGTGGTAAAACTCAACGATTCTACGAACAGCACCATCGATGCTGTAAATAAGGGTTTTTTGGAACAGATAAATAGAGTAGTTTTTCCATAACAAACACACGAAAGAAACATTTTGTTTTCGTTATAATATCTGTTTAGATCAAAGGCTCTCATTGAAAAACAATACAAGGTTTACCAGTAGGAGGCTCCTTTGCACAGGGTGCCGGCTAGATTATGGGTACCACAACAGCGCCTATTTCTGCCATGAAGCATTAATGTGTAAGGATTATTGTGTATCGGTCTGAAGGGCGCCGTAGCTTGTGAAATTACTGGGTAAACTTAACATCGAATCTCTCAAGGTGACGAGCGCAATAATTATAGTGCCGCACAGAATCCTAAGATATTTCAAGTATCCTGAGCGGCACTGAATTATATATTATGAATTCTGCTGACTATAATGAGCAGGCCGTATCAGTCTTATTATTATCGATTTTATACTGGTATTAATCGATTTTTAGTAAATCGATTATATAAATTACGTGTTTAAATCGATTTTCAGAAACAGCTCGTATCTATGCGACGGATGTAAAAACAAGACTGAAAATTAGTGACAATAATTTTAGTTTTTGTGTTTTGATTATTTGAACTTAAAAATAACGAAAGATTTGTTTAATATTTTAGTTTTGTTTAATTTTTTATTCTAGTTTTAAAGTATTTTACTTTAAAACTAGTCAAATGTAACATAGGACTAAACGTGGGGGGGGGGGGGGGGGGGGGATCTTGGAAAAGGAAAGGAGGGAGAGGAAATAGGAGGCCAGTTTTCGCCGATATTTAATACTTACAACTAAACCAATTTACAATATATTGGTTTTACATTTATTCAGACCTAGCTAGAACTCTGTGTGCGTGTGTGTGTGTACGCTAGTGTTCTGTGAGCTCTAACCAGTAGTGATGTGGTAATGCATGTTTGTAACGTTTTATGCTGAGGCAGTACTCTGTGAGTGACTTACGACTACAAGTCGACCGGAGGGCGGGGTTTATTCCGTCCTTCAGTCGGCGTAGCCCTCTGTAGAAACTTTCAGATACCTCTTGTATGTGTTGTTCTAGTGTTGGATGTTTTTCTTTGGATGGATGATGGTTTTAAGGGATCTATTTTGCACAGTTTGTAGTTTACGATAGTTGTTTTGATTTGTGTTAATCCATACCGGACTTGCGTATGTCATGACCGGGCGTATGTAGGACTGGTATAGTAGACGGTTGTTACTAGTTGAGAGAGTGGAATTCCTATAGAAAATGGGTCTCAACAGGCTCAAGGCAGTAAGTGCCTTAGAGCGGGCGTAATTAATATGAGGCGTGAAGGAAAGTTTCCGGTCGAGGATAAGTCCTAGGTATTTAGCCTGTGACTGCCATTCGACCGGGTGGTTATTAATATGTGGTCTTAATGAGAGATTGAGTTTACTGGATGTTTTGTATGACAAAAGTACCGCCTCGGTCTTTGTGTCGTTGATTTTAAGCTTCCACTTGTAGAAGTAGTTGCTTACACAATGGAGGGCTGTATTTAGGTGGGAGACTATAGAGTTGATGTTCTTACTGCTGCACAGATAAGCTGTGTCATCATCGTACAGGGCGAGGACCGTGTTCGGGGGTTTTGGGATATCTCTCACATAGAGTAAAAATGCCCTCGGTGAGATGATGGAGCCCTGTGAAACACTTGCTACTACTGGATGTGGGGGGGTAAACTATTTTTGACTCTAACTCTAAGAAATCTATTCGTAAGGAATGATACACAATACACTACAATATTCAAAGGGGACTTGTGCTTCGAATAATTTATGAACTAAGGCATCATGCCAGACGGTATCGAAGTCTATGCTGTCGCTCAAAGTGTGTACCTAAGGCCTCGGCCTTTTCAGCGTCCGACCGGGCGGGGCACGAGGGGGTGCTGAAGCAGGATAGAAGGGTGTGTACGCTTTTAAGGCGTCTCGCGAACTGCCAAAGGGAATTGTCGCGGGTGTCAAGCGATTCGAGCTTTTTGTCCCATTCGTTGGAAGTCAGAGATTTGATTTTAAAAGATTATTGGGTTTGGAGTGAATTAATAATCGTGTTAAGCCGACGCGTATGAAGTCTCTGTGCGTAATGTCGGTATTGGTTTTTTAGTTTGATAAGTCTTGTTATGTCGTGTGGGAGTTTGTTTGTTTGTTTCGGTGTGAAAGTCGGGATGTTCGCGTTACGGGCTTCGATTATAGCGTCAGTCAGTGTTTGTATGGCGTTGTCCACTAATTCGGGTCGGTGTAACTTTAAGGAGCCGGGGGAGGGGCTTCGTTAATATGTTTTTTATAATTGTCCCATTTAGCATTACCGTTTTTAAAGATAGATCGCGGGATGAGGCTATTAATTTCGAAAATAATGGGGCAATGGTCCGAGATAACGTCTTGAGCCAGTAACGTTTGTGATGTTTTTGGCAAGGGTGAGTTGCAACTTAGCGGCGGAGTGCCTAGGGTTGTAGGCGTGGTGGGTCGCTTTGTCGGGAATTAAAATATTGTAATCGTGACCTGCAAAGTGATTAAAAAGACGCGATCCATTGTGATTCGCTCGACTGCAATCCCAATGTCTATGACGGGCGTTGAAGTCTCCGGAACAGATGACGGTGTTACCGAGAGAGAGAGCTTTCGCGATGGCTGTCGTGATTCTACTGTCTTGTCATGGGTTTACTATTGTGATGGGTGTGTGTCCGCGGTGAGACTCTAATCTTATTGCAATTATATCGCATATTTCATGTTTCACCGGTGGAAGTGAATGATGCGGTATATTTGTCTTAACAAAAATTGCGACACCACCTCGGGCGCGGTTGTCTGTCAGTCCGTCACGTCTGTAACAGGTGTAACCGGGAATTGAATAGCGTCGTGTGGGTACGACGATATATTATTTATTGCAAAGTAAAACACTTGGAGATTTAAAAAAAATATTACTGAGCAAGTTGAAATATTTTTTAAAACCATTAAATTATAAAAGCTTAAAAAATTATTTCAATTCACTTTTGTACTGAGCTTCAATTCCGTCAGAAATAAATTCTGAGTTACCCCCAAGTCGCGCCTAAAGAAGTTTTACTTCAAACAGTAAATAAGTCACATAAAACAGATTTATTAAGGATGCATCAACCTAAATAAATAAATTAAACTAAATGAACAAATACGTGGACAAATTTAAGATTTATTGTAATGATAACCTGATGTAAGTGGATTTTTTTTTTTTTTTTTTTGAGAGGAGGAAATACAGTTACGTATTTACGCCCCGGAACGGGGCGTAATATGTCGGACTCGAGTGTCCGCGTAAGCGGACGCCCCATACCGACTAAAACCTCCTCTGTGCTGTTAGCAGCCCTGGCTTTCACAGCGAAGTAGGACGTGGGCCGTGGAGGCCGCAAAGACTACGCAACAACAGTCGCGGGGCGTCTCCTAAGGAGACTCGAACCTCAGACCGGCTGTGTGCTTGTGGGAAGGAGAGAGAATGAAAATGAAAATGAAGATGAAAAGATGAGAAGAACACACTCGCCGGCGAGTGTGGTGATGTTTAGTGTAATGTATGTAAGTGTGTGTGTATGTGTTTATGATTGTATGTATGTATGTTTGTATGTGTGTAAGTAGTGTAAATGTTAGTGTGCAAGTATGTTTGTGTTTGTGTCGGTTTGTGGAGTGTGTTTGTGGTTGTGTAAGTGGTGTATGTCAGTCCGTCAGTCAGTCCGTGTGTTAGTGAGTGTAGTGAAACGATTACAGGACGAGGACTAACGTCTCGTCGGGTATCAAAACAATGTGTGGTGTATCTAGGGTGCGGGCCGCTGGCCATCGTCAGAGTGACGAGTGCCAGTGGTTTGCGGTGGTTGACCGCGCCTACGCCTGCGAAGGCGGTGTGTGCGTGTCTGTGTCGGTGTTTGTGTGGGTGTCGCGATGGTGATGTCGTCATCCGGGTCTACCGTTACGTGTCTGGGACGTCTTATTGGGTTGAGACTATGGTGAAGGGGGGTGTACCCGCATGCCTTCCTAACCAAGATGTTGGGATGGTTAGGCGCCTTGTCAAAGAAGCGTCGCGAGATCTCTTTAAAGTGTTGAGCTATCGTCGGAAGCTCTAGGTCGCGGTGAAGGTCAACGTTTCGGATGAACCACGGGGCTCCGGTTGCCATGCGCGTGAATTTATTTTGAACTACTTGCAAACGACGTAAGTAGCTCGGTCGGGTGTGCGCGAAAACGACGCTTGCGTATGACAGTATGGGCCGTACGATGGTTTTGTACAGCGTCACTTTGTGTTTGAGCGGAAGTTTGCTTCGCCCACACACAAGTGGATAAAGGCGACTGAGGACATATCGGGCTCTATTGCTGTTGAACGTGACTCCTAAGTATTTGTAATCCTTCACCCACGGTATGGGTGTTTCATACAATTTAATAACGTCGGTCGGTCGTTTTTTAGCGCGGATGCAATTCGCGTTACCGAAGAGTACCGCTGCACTCTTGGTGGGGTTCACTTCAATCCGCCATTTTCTGAACCAGTTGCCTAGTTCATCGACGGCGGCTTGAAGCACTTTAATGTTCCTGCTCAAGGTTGAGCGGTTCAATAGAGCGGAGCCAAAGTAGAGTGCCGTATCGTCAGCGTACTGAGCGAGCTGGACACTCGGAAACTTGGAAATGTCGCTCGTGAAGAGCGAGAAAAGAGTGGGAGAGAGGACTGAACCCTGTGGCACGCCAGACCTGATGGGTCTGGATGAGGATAGGGTGCCCTCTACTCGATATCGGAAGGAGCGATCAGTAAGGTAGGCTCGTATGATGCGCACGAGCCTGTCTGGCACTCCCAGTTGATACAGCTTGATGATGTAAGTGGAATCACAGGAGCTTTGCCGGCCCTTTAGAAAAGTGTAAAGTGTATATTATTACAAGAACAGAAAAATTTGCAATGACAGGATGGACCAGTCACCTCAATCATTGCCGATAAAAACGAAATCCTTATAGCCTAAACACATAGTCGGATTTGGTACGGCTGGACAATCGGACAATCCAGTGAGCGCCTCGCTCCAATTGGTCCGGCTTCGTACTCGGTACGGTATCCGGACGGTAATAATAATAATTTTATGCGATGAACAATGCGACATACAATGGATTATGGTCCGCTACCAAACGGCGTCCGATGGTTAGGTCGTACCAAATCCGATCATGTGTCTAGGCTATTGTACATTGCTATGGGGCAATGCTGCCGATATCAATACCATCTTTGTTCTACAGAAGAGAATCATCGAGAGAAAAATTTAAAGAAATAAATATCTTGCCTCTCAATATATTCTTGATAATTTTATGTATGTACATAGGCACATAAGTGGATTTGCTAGAATCTGTCGTATCCATAATGTTAACACGAGGAACAAACATACACTTATAATGCCTACTACTCGGCTATATATAGATATATGTTTTTACAACAAGATCCCAGATAATGTTCAAAACAAATAGGTATATTAAGGAATTCAAAAGAATTGTTACAAAAATTTTGTGTGGTAAAGGTTACTATAACATAAAATACTTTCTTAATGATACCACTGAATAGGAATAGAGTGACCACCCACAGGCTATTAAATAATAATTGTTGCGCCCGTTCTTCTCAGGTTTTACAATGTACCTTTTAGAATGGGTGGTAGTTTTTGACTTTCAAAAAGTGATTTTAAATCCTGTTTTGAATACAAATATTTGAATTTGTATTTGTATTTGAATATGACGCCGCCACTTGCAATGAGAATTACGCTTAAAATGACGAAGCATACTACGAGAACTCAACCAATAAACAAAAAATCCTCATAGATAATAGTGCACATGAAGAACTTTATCAGCCGGAAGACGTCCACTGCTGGCAAAGATTTCCACGACGATCGGTCCTGCGCTACCCTCATCCAACGTATTCCGGCGATCTTGACCAGATCATCGGTCCATCTTGTGGGGGGCCTACCAACACTGCTTCTTCCGGTACGTGGTCGCCATTCGAGGAATTTACTGCCCCAACGGCCATCTGTCCGTCGAACTATGTGCTCTGCCCACTGCCTCTTCAATTTCGCAATCATTTGGACAATATCCGTAACTTTAGGTCTCCTACGGATTTCCTCATTTCCGATTCGATCTCGCAGGGTAACTCCGAGCATAGCCCTCTCCATTGCCCTCTGAGTGACCACGAGCTTTCTCATAAGGCCCATAGTTAGCGACCACGTCTGCGTACCGTAAGTCATAACTGGCAACATACACTGATTGAAAACCTTTGTCTTCAGACACTGTAGTATTTGGGACGAGAAGATTTTACGGAGCTTCCCGAACGCTGCCCATCCAAGTTGACGATTCGACGAGTGACCTCTTTCGCGAAATTGGAAGAACCTGAACATGAAGAACTTGGACATGAAGAAACTATACTTGCAAGTTCAAATATTAACAGCTTCGAAGTTCTACGCAAAATGATAATTATAAATAAGATGTAACCTTCGTTAACAAGATTACCACGTGTGAAGCGGCTATGAGGCTCCAACGTAAATTATAAATCGATACAAGATTTCATTAGTACAGTGACGTCTTACGGTAAATCTTAGCAAATATAAATTGGCTCATCGCTAAAAATCCAACTGATGAATAAATGTTAGTAATACATAATATACTAGCTGACCCAACAGACGTTGTTCTGTTGACAATAATAGAAACTCTTATGGGTGAAATGACCTCTACAAGGCGAAAGGAATATTCCTACATAATTTTAAGTCTCTACGCCTGAAGGTTCCAAACGTTGCTAAGTATATAATATTAACAATGCACAGAACAGTGAAAACTAACTAAACTTATACGGAGCCTAAATGTAAAATATTTTATAACTTACCGTAACATAATATTTAATAGATACAGCATTTATCTACGGATACGTAGTCACGGATTATTTCATTTTTATGTTGGCAGCACTCAACCTCGAGCTGTTTCGCAACTGTCAATTGACATTGATTAAATATTTAAATAGGTACATTCCATAGAACAAGTATAGTAACTAGACATCGGTTTGGCGTGGCCAACATGAGACAGATAATATCCTATATATATAGGAACAATAGGTACATAATATAATACAAGTGTTCTTTCACTATCACTTTTACATAGTAAAACATAACATCGTACCATATTTCCTTAGATTCTACTTAAAATTGTCACTGATGTTGAATAAATAGTCGATATTTCACGTTTCACAACTTTTCTGTGCAGCGCTGTCAAGTTTGTTTAGCACACCGGGTGTGCTGACCTTGAAAAAACCGGCACGCATGGCGAAACAAAAAATCTAATCACTCTATCTCATTTCTTTAAATAAGACTCGCATAAATTTTTCTTTTTCTCGTGCGAGTGAGACGAAAGCTATAAATAATTAGTCTAGTTACTATACTTAGTCTGTGGTACATTCGTTATAATAAATTCACGGCGTCCGCGCCATCTTGTTTTGCGTTATAGTCGTGGTTATAACATAATATTATTAGGTATATGTTTATATTTTATAGTGCTTGTATATACCAAATGCCGGGGAAAATATGTATATTATACAAAATATATAAGTATATATTTCGAGTAATCTATGCATATAGGTACCATATCAACAGTTTTGCCGTAGTTACACAACTTCTTTAAAACTCCATAACTTTGGTCCACCGCTGCTGAGCAATATGCACTATTTAACTTGTTTGTTCTAGAAGATGTCTACTATTAATTAATGAGAGATTTATGTATTACTAGCTGACTCAAAGTGGATCTCGAGGAAGATTTTCGTCAATGATATTTTATACTTAAGAACGTCATTGATTTTAGTATTATATAATTTCCTATGCTATAAAACTATACTTGTTGGTGTCAGAAAAAAATTACCTGTCTGTCTGTCCGTGCTTTCAACGAAAACACTGGTTAAGCCACAATAAAATAATGTATGGTGAAATTGTGTATCATATACCGAAAAGTCCGCGAATGCATACGTCTATCTCTTAAGGATACATAAAACTTTATAATAATAAGTTTAGTTCGGTTGATATTTTCCACCTCAGTAAACTCAAATTCAAAAATGAAATATTAAGAATATTAGTCGAAATTATATAATTAATAGTTCATTTCATGTTAGTTAATTAGTCTTTATCTTTTCATAGTTTAAATCTTGTGTATTTATCATATAATAACGAATACACACACACACACACACACACACATACACACACACACAACACACACACACACGCGCACACACGCACACGCACACGCACATATATATATTTGGGTATGTAAATATATATACTGACACAATATGGTGTTTTATTGTGTTGATTTCTTAAAATTCAGGCCTTTAAAATGTTAATCCCCTTTTGGCTGTCAGATCATATTAATATGTATGTTTTAAATATTTTTAAGAGCTGTGGATTATGTATAAATAAATAACATACTATATCCATTTTAATACTTTAAAAAATTTCACTACATTATTCCCGAATTCGTACGTCATATTTTTGAAGTAAAACTTCTTTAGGCGTGACTCATGCGTGGGGGTAACTCAGAATATTTTTCAGTAACGTTAGTACTTCTGCCATAAAAAAGTCAATTGAAACAATTTTTTACCATTTTAATTTAATTACAAATTGTTTTAAATTGCTCAGTAATATTTTCTGAAAATCTCCAAGTGTATTTGTTTATTTAAGACTACTTTTGTAATAAATAAAGGTTCTCAGTCTGACGTTTGCGACATTCGTAAATTTTTCTTCGTCCATCGGACACGCAAAAGGTCGTTAAGTAGTTAAGTTAGGTAGTTAAATATATAATTTAATAGAAATATCTTCTGCTATTGATCAATAAAAAAACTTATCAACGTCATATTTAAAAGAAATCGCGAATTATGGTTTTATTACGATCATATTGATAGTTAATTAAACGAAATAAATCTGGTATCGTTATATCCTTTATCTACTTCTGGTAGTAAAACATATTGGTACTTAATACTGAAACGCTAGGGCTGAAGGCTAACAATCCACTACAACCTACTTAAAGCCGGAAAGCCTTATAAATGCTTATGGGTAGGGACGAGAGATTAATATACCCTTTCTACGAATGTGGACAATGCCATTTATACGAAACACTTTTACAAAATGCTCACAGGCTTTCCTTTGTTTAAGAATAATGGAGATGTTTTCAAAGTTAAATAGTATTTTATATAATCCAACAAATGTACACCAGTGGGAGGCTCCTTTGCACAGGATGCCGGCTAGATTATGGCTACGGCGCCTATTTCTGCCATGAAACAGTAATGTGTAAACATTATTGTGTTTCGGTCTGAAGGGCGCTGTAGCTAGTAGCGTAGTGAAATTACTGGGCAAATGAGACTTAACATCTTGTGTCTCCAGGTGACGAGCGTAATTATAGTGCCGCTCAGAATTTATGGGATTTTTCAAGAATCCTGAGCGGCAATACATTGTAATGGGCAGGTCGTATCAAAAAAGTAAATGTCATATCTAATTACTGAAGTCTGTCTGTATCAAAATGATTGATAGTTAATGATAATGTATGTAGTAGTTAATTGTCAAAGGAGCAATTGTGAATATTGCGTACATCTGTTATTGGAACTTCCATCAATAATATAATTTTTAAATGTTTATATTCAGTATTCAAAAAATTAAAGGCAAACATTTCGCATCAAACTAAGAAAGAATCACGAGAATCGGTTCATAAATCTCAGTGTAATCGGTGTACATATATAAAAAAAAATAACAATCGAATTGAGAACCTCCTCCTTTTTTTAAGTCGGTTTTGAACATTTCGAGGGAGTCATTAATTATGCTATTCTATTAAGATGTAGTCTGTGAACCAGTCGAACGTCTTAATAAATGATATATTGTCAATAACAGAGATATTTTTTATCCAAATATGTCATCTTGAATCACTCTCACATAAAATATTACCTCAAATACCAATAAATTATCGTTTATTCACTAACTTTGAACCGGCAGCAGAATAATTTCACATTACATAAGTTTATGTCGTGAAAAGTTTGTCGTGTTAGCAAATATATGGTATGCTGTTGTCAGAAGAACTAGGCAGATCTTGATTTGCCTAAGCCTGTTTTTATATTTTTCTGTGATCACATAAAATGTAACCTAGAATTATTTGAATTATCTAATAATTAATCTCACAACATAAGTAAAATCAAAGCAAGCAAAATATTTTTTTTAAACTGCTTTCAACATGTAGGACGTTATCGTTTGTAACCTTATATCGCTATCGTTTTATGAATATATTTATAAACGCGTTATAAATATGATTAGTAAATGTTCAGCTATACGTAGTATACATAAAAAGTGTGTGTGTGTACTTATGTATGCACGCAAGAAGTTATACTTCTTCGGCCCAATGCAAAAATCCTTAAAATTTTCTTCCTCGTACTATTCTACGTTTGTAGAAAGAATAATATTGTAAAAATCTTGCAAAGATGGCTTTGACAATTATTTATTAAATATTAACGAATATGGCTGAATAAGCTTTAACCCTTTGGCTGTCCCAATTATGGACGATGAAACCAAAAAAAATAACGAATGTCGCAAACGTCAGAAAATTTTAGGAACCAACTTCACCCTGTAACTTTTGTGTTACAGTGATGCGAGCACATCTTAAAATTTCACTCTCAAAATATTCTCATAACGCGTCGCATAAAGAAGTATAACTTCAAAAATGTTTACAAGTGTGGACTTCATTATTAGACACTAAATCATTTGCCGTATTAGGCAACTTTAAAGTGTAATTAAAATAACAACAAATATAATATTAGCTTCACACACCCATAAGTGTATAAGAGTCTTTTAAATCAAGGTAAAATAAAATTTTCTATACAAAATGCATAGACTGATTTTGATAATTCTTTTTTTAATTGAGTGCTTCCCGTGTTGTCCCATTGTAATTTGGTCCAGATCTGACAATGGCATCCATGACAAAACCATAAAAGTCTTAAATTTGCCATACATACGTATAGCAAAGTGGATGATAAATTTACGAATAACTTAATATCGCGTCAACCGATTTCAGTGATTCTTTTTATAACGGAAAGGACATACTTCAAAAGTAGTTTGGTGAGAGATTGTTTAGGTTCGATTATGGAATAATGACAAAGTAGCGGGACTCTCAGTTATGGTCAAGTAATTGTCGAAGATGATCAATGGGACTCCTTAACGACTTACAGTAAGGGTACTATCTGTGGCAGAAATAACTGTGTGTAATCAAATTGCAAAGCGCTTACGTTCATTGCTTAATTGAAAAATTTAGTACACCTACACATATTTAGACAAATTGTTAGCTAGTGTACTTCAAGTTCACTAAAAATCAAAACATAAAAAAAACATAACGAAAAAACAACTGACTTCAAAAACACTATTCCAGAACAATAGATGCACTAAAAATATAATAATAATTGCGTATTTTTATACAATATAATTAATTAATCTAATTCTGGGTCGCGGTGGAAGGACACAGATTCCAAAAATAACAATAATCGTTACTAGAATTAGATTAATTAATAAGATTTTATAAAAATACACAATAATTTTTATACTTTTTAGTGCATCTATTGTTCTGGAATAGTGTTTTTGAAGTCGGTTGTTTTTTGTTGATTTTTTTTTTGGTTTTTAGTTCCCTTGCTTTAAGTAGACGTCATAGTCAAGAACGTCGAGCCATGAGTGAGGAAGAAGATGTTTCGGTACTTGTCTTGGCTTGGGTGTAAACTCAGTGCGGTTTGAAAGCAGTCGAGATCGGGCGCCGGGCGATCGCCGAGCAGGGCGCCAGGGAGGTACTATCGAGCAAGGCGGTTGTGTTGCATGTGAAGTGTACCTATCATTACAATTGTAACATTTATAAGACTGTGTTTTACTTACTGTTGTGATCAACGCCCACAGTAAAATGGACAACCACGATAAAGCCGGGATTTTTTTATCGTTTTTTTCAAAACAGCTTCAATCCTCTAAACACATTTATGTATATTATCATTCACATTATAGTTAATATAAGTTGTATCGTTGCAATTTTATTAAAAAACAGTTCCTAACACTTTAATTTATCGGCATTTTGTTTTATGCCCTATTCTCCACCACCTCAACGACGCATCTAGGACTACGACATGGTAATGTTTGGTCTGACCTAGTTTGTAATGTGATAAAGTTTATACTTAAATTGTGAAAAAAAAACACAATTTTTGTTGCATTAGAGTTTAAAAAACTTTTCTTAATTAAAATTTTATTAGGATTACTTATTTGATTTATATTTTGTTCTGGATCAGGTCAAACACATCTTAAGAATTCTCCCTTTGATATATGTGGTAGAAGAAGTGAATTCTCCAACGATATCGTCAACTCCAAGGAATTGGGCTGCTCAGAGAGAACATTTAGAAGAATACTAACATCAATAAGAACAATTGTTTTTTTTTTTATGCTTTGTTTCCACCTGGATATATCAAAGGTACCTTCAGAACGTCTTATGATGATGTAAGAGAGTATGGATTGGAGATGTTCACTTACATCAGGTGACCCGTACGCTCGTTGCTTCGACTCTTTCCAAACTACGTCATAAGTTTTTTTTAATGAAAATAAGGGACGAGACGAGCAGGACGTTCAGCTGATGGTAATTGATACGTACTGCTCATTACAATGCAGTGCCGCTCCGGACTCTTGAAAAACCCCAAAAATTCTGAGTGGAACTAAAATTCCGCTCGTCACAGTAATTTCACTAGCTACGGCGCCCTTCAGACCGAAACACAATAATGCTTACACATTACTGCTTCACGGCAAAATTAGGCGCCGTTGTGGTACCCATAATCTAGCCGGCATTCTGTGCAAAGGAGCTTCCCACAAGTCAAATTAGCGTTAAACATGTTTTAAAATATTTGAGAACTAGGAGAAATGAAAGGCAGATTTTTAGTCAAATATTATATTCAATGAATTAAATGACAACATCTCTATACAAAACAATGATTTATTCACATTTCGCTTAAATGTATTTACGTAATTATTACTAATTAAAACTATTATTACTAATGAAGTCACATACAATATTTACAAGGAATATTTACAAATATATTATCTACTCTCTAAATAAAAGAGGGTTTACACACATATGAAAATCGTACAGGAAGGAGTTTACATTCTAGTACTACAATGTTATGTGGTATAAGGTTTCAATTGAAAATACATTTAAGGCTGGGGACTGAGCCGGTAGCCTTGAAGAATCGAGCGGAGCTTGGTTACCTCTCTCGCACACGATCGCCACAGTTTTAATTCAGACTTAGAAGCATTCTTAACTAATTACAAACATAATACAATTTTCTCCACAAAACTAACAAAACTGTGTCACGATAAATAGCATTCGTAATTTTTTTTATCTAGGGTTAGCAATGCTCGAACTGTAAAAGTTAGGGGTATTTAGGTGGTTTTTTTAGCAATGTCTATAAAAAATAGAAATGTAAAGAAAAAATTAATTTTCTTCTCATATTCTGTAGATGTACAAATTATTTTTCGTAAAAATATAAGCTTTATATTATAACCCGTCAAGAAATGTTTACAATTTAGTCTAGGTGCGATACCGAGCGGTTGTCAACAGAAAAGATTAACGGTCGTTTTCAATAACCTATCTATCCTTAGTTTAAGTTACTAGAGGTAGACAAATCTATCCTTTTACGCTTACTTACATTTCAATAACCTATCGACATACGGCCGTTCCCAATATTCAGTCTATCGCTTACTTGAGATAAAAATCGTAACTATCGTTGACTTTTCTATCCCAAACTAAACTTATCGACGGTAATTCACCTTATCCGTACACGCTGTCTGTCAAAGGGTCGACGTATAGCTTACCTGCGATAGAAGTTTGTACAGAAATTGCAATTCACGCGTCCCAATATAGGGCGATAAGATTGACTTATCGGGTATATTGGGACAGCTTAAGATTATTGACAGCTAATTACTGACAGTAGAAGTTAGTAATTTATCTCTATCTGTAGATAGTATATTGGGAACGGTCCAGAAAGCATTGGACTATAACTATATTGGACATAACTATGAATTGATAAGATCTTGTCATTAAAGCGGTGACAGCAATGTATCCGTAACTAGAGATACGTTATTGTAAACGGCCGATAATCTACTGATAATCTCCGTACGATGGTGCAAAAAAAATGTGCTACAACAATACTACTACTATAAAAACTAACCGACGCACAATTAAGAAAATGTATCTTTCCTTTTCTTAAGTTATTAAATTATTCAAACAATAACTTAGTGAATATTTGAATAGTCTTCAGCAGTTTTAACTTATAAAGTTAAGCTGCTTAAGTTGTTAAAGTTTTGCTTAAAGAAAAGATATGCACATTTTAAAGTAGCAGTCAAGTGCTCCATTTAACTGACATAAAACAGAAATGCTGTTAAATTAAGTTTATTCTTATAAATTAACTTAGATTGAAACAAACAAACTAGTAATAGATTCCAAATATATGACAATCAAAACTAAGTAACAATATCGTTTCGTACTAAGTTAAAACTAAAAATGTCGACATTCAGTCCTTAGGGGTTGTTTCACAATGTCCAAATAAAGTAGCAGATTATCATAGGCTAGATAAATTAGTGGCTACAGAAAAGTTCCAGATATAAAAGATTGCGTTTCACCATCACTACACATATTTATTTTCTAGATCACTTATCTGGCAGATCAGTACACAGAGTTTTTGTATATACTAGTAATAGACTCATATATCAACTGTTAAAATGGGAAATAATCTTTAAATTTACATTCATAATTGAATTAAAATAATCAATATTTTAATTACAATACCCCATTGATAAAGACACAACCTTAAGTTAAAGCGGTAAGGTGTAAATTACATTAACAGATTTTATTATCTTGATGTGGATCCTTAATAATTGTACTTTGTGTATCTAATTATATTATAACATAAATATATCTCCACATCGATGCTAGTGATACAAATTTTTATACAATATGAGCAAAATAGAATATAAAATTTAGAGTTAAATTTTTAGCAAATAATAACAAATACAATTTACAAATTGAGCGTAATTTCTATAAAAGATCACAAAGTTGCTCTTAATAACATTACGGCTTGAACAAACAGATTGACATAAACAATAAAATTGTAATCTAGTATAATAGGTTCTGCATAGTAATAGAGTAAAAAGATAACATACATCCACATACATTTTTATGTTTATAATATGAATAACTCATAACGATTATGCTGGAACTCCCCACGGTAGTGGTTTCTGTCCGCTACTTAAAAATGTTTCAATGTATGTGCTTTAAACGTTCTTATAAAAATTCGACTGTTTTGAATGTCACATATCAAAGTGAGTCTTTATAGAGAAGTCTTTAAAACACTCAGACAATCTGCAGGAAAATTATTATTTTTTCAATTGTTTGACTATAATTTAACTCTTACTGGAAACCAGAAAAGTCATTGTTTAATTATATCATTATAATTACTATCAAAAACAAATTTCCTCTACGACTTTGCGCTTTATTTAAATATTTTTACTTTTCTACCAACTTCACAAGAAATAGGAGCGTTTTTAGGTGTATGTTTGTTACTTCATATCTACACGGCTCACTTTGATAGGATCTATTTGATTTTCTTTTACAAAAAAATATCAGAATAAGTTAATTTTCTATTTATGAAAATTGTATTTGAATTATGCAAAATAGCAAAAGGTGATGTAGGGAGAAATCAGTCCAACACTTTCGGAGCTTAGCACAATTTTGTTAAGAATAGTTGTTCTTGAAAATAACAGCTTTTCAATTAATCATCCAAATTACATCATCATTTCAGCCGGAAGACGGCCACCACTGGACAAAGGCCTCCCCCAAAGATCTCCATGACGATAGGTCCTGCACTGCCCTTATTCAGGTTGAATAAGGGCAGGTGATCTTGACCAGATCGGTACGTGGTCACCATTTGAGGACGGCCATCAGTCCCTCAAGCCATTTGCCCTGCCCACTGCCACATCAATTTCACAACTATCTTGGCTATGTCGATTTCTCCCTTACGTACTACCAATATTTGGAATAAACTTCTCACCGATGTTCCCAGGTCAGTATGACGTGAAAATTAAAAAAAAATGCGCCGACTAAGCTCTCGTTATGTGGAGCTGAAAAGTCCTTGATTTAGTCCCTTATATAAATAAACACGATACACCCAGTAATTGTCACCAAAGCCACGTCAACATTGATCTAATAAATAATTACGTTACATTTAAATATTAATGTCAAAACAGTTACAGCAATATCGAATCAGATCTCGTGGGTATAAGACTCAATATCGTGTATGGTGTATCGAGGCTTAGTGGTTTCACGACCGCCTCTAAGAATGTTTTTGTCAGCGATAAGTATAAAAGGAAATTCGATTTATTCTGATATAGAGGGTGGGAATCCATATAATTGTTACCTTGGTTGTGTGGGGTTACTATTATTTCGGTAATTTTGTAGAATTTTTAGTAGATGGTAAAACAAATATTATTTATTCAAAATTTTTTGATATGTGTTAAATGCTTAAGAATATTAAGAATAATTTATTAAAGTGTAACTGTACTGTGGAGTAACGTGTCGCATTGGCTTTGCTATTTATGGTGCGATGCATAAATTTGACGGCAGTATAATTACATTACAATATTATAAATAATGTAGCTTTACCCCACCACGGTTCACCTTGGTCCTTAATTATTGTACTATATCGACCCTGCAAAAAGTATCAAAACTATTAGGTAGTTAGAATCGCTGGCAAACTTCACGAGATGTGGGGCTTGAAATTTGAAAAACTATACATTTCCTGCGTCATGTTGATGTCTGGTATTCTACAACCACTAGTTTCCACTTTTGCCCTGCACATTTACTTTTTGAAATCAAATGCCGACTTAAGTGCTCCCGAATTGAAATGACTTACGGACCTTCAAATTTAGATCATAGATTAGAACAAAGAATAGCAAGTACTTGGCGACGGTACTGGTCATTCAAACAAATAATCAAAAGCTGTCACATATCCCAATCCATTAAGACAAAAGTTTTTAATACGTGTATACGTCCTTGCATGACTTATGGGTGACAAACTTGGTCTCTCACAAATAAAAATTTAAACAAAAATTAAAAGTGTGCCAACATGGGATCGAGCGCAGCATGTTGAAAATAAGAAAGCAAGATAAAATAAGAATAACAAACATAAGAAATAAAACAAAAATGGAAAGTGTGGAAAAAACAATTAAGCAGCTAAAATGGCGTTGGACAGGACATGTGATAAGAAGCAAACAAGATAAATGGACAAAAGACATTATAGAAAGCTATCCAAGATATGGAAAAAGAAATAGAGGGAGACAAACGATACGATGGCAAGATGATTTCAAAAAGATTGCTGGACCAACATAGAGAAGAACAACTTACGACAGGACAACGTGGAAAGATCTGGAAGATGCCTATGTCGGCGGACAAGCGAGCAATGATTAACATAAGATATAACATAATATATTAGTTGAAATATAATTATAATCATTCAGTATATTAAGTTGTAGCATAAGTTAAAAATGTACCTTTTTAGTTTGCTTGCAATAAAGGCTTCATTCATTCATTCATTTATGTATGAATTTTAATAATGTGTTTATGGTAGATAGATGTTAGTCTGGTTATCGAGTATTGTCAAAATTTGATAGCCGGTTGTTGTGTGCTATTATTATATATTTTTGGCCACAGACGTAAGAATTTTAAATGAAATATCTAAGGGCATAATGAACTTAGCAAAAATAATAATACCTGGTATTTTTTGATGTAATAGACAGGTTACGTCATAAAATAAAATCAATACTTGTCCGTTGATTGCCGACTGAATAGCTTCTATTAAGCGGTGCCGTATTCTGCTGATGTTAGTGAAATTACTGGGCTAGTGAGACTAAGCTTCATTGATTTGAAGTTGCGATGCCGTTCCTAACTTTGGATTGAATCCTGAGTAGCCTTGTAATAGGCAGGGCGTATTACTTACCATCAGGCATCTTGCTGGTTTGATCACTCACTACATAAAATAATATTAAAATAAAATAAATTAAAAATATAGTGTAAATTTACAACGTAATTTATGATAAAATAACCCTTACCCATTGACGTATATTATACAAAAAGACTCACAATTACGCCCAAAAAAATACTACGCGTCTATTAGGCAGAGTTTTCATTCTCCTTTAAATAAAAAAAAATATATATAACTAACTTGACTTTTTAATCATTCGGTTAAATAGTTACATTTCAATTGGTAAAACAGAATGTTCTGGTCTCGTGTTCGCGTCCGAGCTTCTAATGAGCGTATACAATAGACTTTGAACATTACTGCCACAAAATAAGCTGTTAATTTGAATGATTTTTAATGTTATGTATCTGTATAAGTTAATGTATACGTATATACAACGCCGCTCGGACATTTTTTGACAACCTTTTAATAGGCGATTGTTTCCTTTTTTATTGTACGTCAATACCTTCACCACATCAACGCAGTTATTTAAACTTAAATTAGAAAAATACTACGAAAATTACCATCTTAAAATAGTAATATTAAATTTAAAACCTAAATAAAATTACATTCGATTTAGATTCATTACTCGAGCTAGATTTAGATCGATAGATAGATAAAGATGATCTTAGTTATTATTTCGATAAAAATGTAACACATTAATTATAATGACGGTACTTTAAGAACTAACAAACTCATAATATTTCTATTTTATTGAGGTGTATTCAGCAAAACATTCATTCCAATGCTGTTTATGTGCAATTTTATACAAACACAACAATATATCGAATAAATTTACTATGTTATTGAACTAAATAAAATATAGGCGACTGTTTTCATTGCGAATTCACGAGAAAATATATTTTGTGACAATTCAGTACAGTTTATTTTGTAGATTTGTACTTCAAAGTCATTTGACATGGCGTCGGTCTGTTTAATCTTGATGTAAACAACATGTATATAATATACGAGTATTTACTATCATCTCCTTACCTCTCTTTTTCAAATTTTATTTGTGTATTAATCCTAGAAGTGAGGGTTATCACTTTAAAAACATACCATATTGTTTAGATTTACAAGAGCGACATCTCAAGTCAATTTCCTAATATGCAAATATTGGGGTTGAGCAGGTTAAGAAAATTTATTGAATTAAGCGTTACTTTGCAGAAATCCATAATTATGCACGAGACTCGTGCCAGATTTTGGCGAGACAACACGTCCTGAGGATGCCTCGTGTAGAGGCGAAACACGTGTCGAATTGTTTTAAAAACAAATATTGGCGAAATTAACAATAAAGAAAACTTAAATCATTTGTATAGTTGATTAGTATATCAACAGTAAAGTAGATCCTGTAGATGAAGCCACAACCTGAAAGTTGAACAAAGCAAACAGAATTTTATAACGAGGCGGTACTCGAACGGTTAGCTCAGTTGGTTAGAGCACCGGCACGGAACGCTGGAGGTCGTGGGTTCGAATCCCGCATCGTTCATAAAATTTTGTTTTTAAAATTTTATTTGTGTATCTCCTTACTTCTAACTTCCTTCCAATAATCGGTTTCCAAATACAATTTTCTTTACTTTCAATACTTATTTCAATTTATATTAATTATATTATTATAATTATAATTTCAATAATTATTTACAGAATTTTTATTCTCCGTTCTCAGTTAAAAAAAACTAATGACTTATGTACTTCAATTGTGTAAAATAATTAACCTTTATATCTCTACTAGATTTGTCTTTGTTCCGTTTACTCAGGATTTATTGTCACCCTACATGTAACGGACAAACCTACGTAATCCCGTTTTTGTTCATCAACTTTTGTTTGTTATAGATGGTTATCCAAATTAAATTAATATTGTATGGTAAATTTGATCTATGGTATATTTTGGGATAAAAATATTTTACTCGTAAGAACGAAAATAAAAATGACTGGACTGTACTGATTTTACTAAATATTTTTTACATCAGAAGTGGGATCGCTGCAGGCACATAAGGTGAGGGAACAGACACAGCGGCAAATAACAGATGCCTTACGATATTCGACGCGCAACAAGCATTAGGCTACTCGTGGAGGCGCTAACAATGGAGCTCTTACCAACTGAGCCAACCGTTCGAGTTACGCATGGTTCGTAAATTTTAGGTGTAGATGGATAAACATAGATGGAGCCACAGTCTGAGGCTTGAACAAGACATACAAAGATTTACGATCCATGTGTCAATCGAATGGTACAGTTGGTAAGAGTGTTCGGACAGAACCCGAGCAGGGGTTCGAGTCTCGCATCGTATATAAATTTTGGTTACAAATTTTATAAATCTCTTTTTTTTTGAAGTTTAAGTGTATTAAATTCATTTAATATCATCATTTTTGTTTAACTCTTCATTTCTTTAATTTTGTTATGTTTAATTGTTCAACTTTGTTATTCTTTTCGCACTATTGTAAATGTTGTTTACACCTGTAAAGATATGTCATATTGTACTATCCCTTGTGTACTTGCTAAAATTTTAATTGTATAATGATGTGTTGTTGGTGTAACTATCTAAATAAATAAATAAATAATGAATTCATTCGGGACTTTTGATTCATTTTGTGTTCAGACATTTCATTTTGAGTGAAAGGTTCCAAATGACAGGCAGAAATGAACGAGAAATGACCTGTCTGATATCACCATTAGATCGAAGCGTCAATGTCGCTGTTCTTAACTACAACGAACTTAATTATCTACACAACCATCGAATATCGCGTTTCTTTTGAAAAGTAACTCAGTCACGCACACCCCAAGTTGAAACCGTCAATTCCCCCTTTTTCTCTAAACTAGATTTGATTTGAGATTACAACCCTCAAGGCTCAAGGTTGTTTTCTTGTGGAAAACACAGGAAACCTTAAAAAAGTAAATATCGCGATAAACACTGTTAATAGTAGGTGTTTTAAAAAATCTTATAAAAAAATAAGGTACGAGACGAGCAGGACCTTCAGCTGTTGGTAATTGTTACTGTGCCTGCCATTTACTATGCAGTGCCGCTCAGGATTCTTGAAAAACCCCAAAAATCTGCGACACTACAACTGCGCTCGTCACCTTTTGAATTAGGTGTTAAATCTCATTTGCCCAGTAATTTCACTAGCTACGGCGCCCTTCAGACCGAAACACAGTAATGCTTAAACATTACTGCTTCACGGCAGAAATAGGCGCCGTTGTGGTACCCATAATTTAGCTATGCCGAGAAAACCCTCGAGTGCAAAACAGTAATAGTACAGTACTTAATTTGATACTAGAGTGCCCGAATCAACGCATGCAGACATGCACATTATAAAAGTGGTCGGTTATTACGTCACTATAACCAGAGTATTAAGTTGTTTAACCAAATTCATTGCTGATTTAAAATAATGGCGGCTGCATAGACGAAATCAAACGACGCATCTCCAGGTCGGCTATACATAAATTGGAAGGATCACAATATCACCAAAGCCACCAAAATACGACTTGTAAGGGCTCTCATATTCCCAATATTCCTCTATGCTGCTCAGACATGGACCCAACGAGAAAGTGAGAAGAAAAAGATCAACGCTCTTGAGATGTGGTGCTGGAGAAGAATGCTCGGTGTATCGTGGATGGAATTCCGAACCAATTAGTGCATTCTTCGGTAGCTCGGCATCAAACAGAGACTGTCTGTACAAGCTCACATTCTCACTTTCTTCGGGCATCCATTGAACGCTTAATAGTGCAGGGTAAATTCGAGGGCACTAGACCCCGCGGCAGGTCCCCGATGAGGTGGACGGACCAAGTGAGGCAAGCTGTCGCCGATACTCTGCATGAATGCACGAGAAGAGCGGCAGTTCGTGACGAGTGGCGTCACATTGTGAAACAGGCCACTAACCTCAACGTGATGATGGTATACTTATGTAAAAACAAACGTCGACATCGAGAATTAAATATAAAACTTTAAAGAAGGAAGTAGTATACTCACTACGAACTTATCAGAAACGCATGCAAAACCGCCCAAACCAAGTTGCAAGGAACTTAATGAAAAAGAAACCCGGCACTACATTTATAAGATTGAAAAGACGATCACCACAAGATCTGATGGACAAGTAGATTATGAATAATATTTGGGCAAATCACTGGATACTGCTCCAAACACGATCCTTCTTACAAATACCTCAAGTCCAGCTAAATGTTATTATTGACAGATTGCAGAAAAATAAGAGTTAAAAAAAACCTCGAACGACCACGAGCACTCTGACAAGAGTGTAACGCCGAAGAAGAGGATACTAAATTTATATTGGCCTTGACGATGAGTAGAGTACCCCACACTCAACACTCTCGAAACGACTATTTTGACGTTTTCATACGATAATATAGTGTCTTTCACTTTTTTTCAGGTGATCTACTTGCCCGCTTGCTTCCTCTAATATCAAAAATGACAACCTTCCTGATCAGGTTCTTTTATACTAGCTTCTACACGCTACTTCGTCCCCGTGGAATAGTCACTTTGGGCAGCAATTTTATTTATTTATTAAGATACTTTGCAAATAATACACATAGAAACTGCTGTGGTTAATAAATTCTTACAAACTAACTTTTTGAAGTGAAACTTCTTTAGAATCGTTGTGATTTCAAACCGGATGGAACGGAAAAAACGACAGGTATGAGACACAAATACAGAAATGTGTAGGATGAAGCCGGCAAAAAATGAGACAGAAATATGCATACTATTGAAGTGAAAACTTCTTTATCATCGTTGTGATTTGAAAGTCGATGAAACGAAAAAGCGACAGTAAAAAGAGCAGTCACATCAATTCATAATATTTAACATGAGAGATAATGAGATAGGAAGCATAATACAATGTTTTGGTACCAGGCGATCATAGTTAAAGAAGAGATTGTCTTAAGTATGGCGCGAGTATACTTTAATATATTCTGACTCCAAGCGCACGACGTATTACTACACAGACATATTATTATACATATTATTGGTGGTAGGAATGTCTTTCATAGCGGTTGAAATCATGTGTCATCCTAGCAACACGTACCAGGAATTCATATGCAGCTTAGAGGTTCATGCACCATGTAGGTTTCACTTCTGACATATTGTATACTTTGTACGCACGCTATGTTTGTTTTTTGTTTTCACACTTTGCTAAAACGTTAACATTTTACGCTTATGTCCTTTATCTAGTTAGTCTAGTCTATTTTGTACCAAATATAATCAAAGTGGAATTCAAAGTTATGTGTGAAAGCATGGACTCTTTCATCCCCTTTTTTATCACACACACAGGTCAAAATTTCAAAAACGCAAGAACAAATAATTATTTATTTCTTATCAAGTGTCTAAATACAAAGTTTCATGGTATCATCTTTGATAATGTCTAAATTCCATTCAAACCTCCTCCCCCTATTTCAACCCCTCCAAGCGTCTAAGTCACGATAAAAGGTAGCCTATGTTCTTTTCCAAGTTCTATTCTATCTCTGTACTTAATTTAATCAAAATCGTTTCAGTGGTTTAGGAGTGAAAGAGTAACAAACATACTTAAATTCACATTTATTAGTAGAGATGCCTGTAATAACAGTCATTGTTACTAGACTATGACAGAAATTATAATTATAAACTCAAAATATGCTATGGAGTATACAAGTATAAGTAGGAGTAATTCCCAACCACAGAAACGTTTAAAATAAAATAAATTTCATGCATAAATTACATCTCAGCTCCCCATTTTTGGGCAAAAAATATACTTTGTTAACGTCAACCGTGGGATGGTTTTGTGCTTCTACATTATCCCTTATTTACAGTCCTTTAGGGAAATCGAGGTAATTTGCCTCTGTTGTTATAAATATCTTATTATCTTGAACATTTTGCTTAGGCACTTAAATAACAGGACGTAATACTAACCAAAAGAATTAATTTTCCTGTCTTACAGCCTTGACAATAGTCATAGTTATTTATGAAACTGTTGTGTAATAAGGGGTATTAAAACACGAATGTGTTATCACATGAGTGTTTTAATACCTAATTATCAACAGTTGCATACAACACTTACTTACTATAGTAGGAATCCTCTAAAAGATTCTGAAACAGTTAGCTTACTGCTAACATTAAACCAGCCAGTCCTAGCAGTAACTTAATATCATCTATTACTGATTATATACAAATAAACTAAGTATTGATGAAATAATTATTTATTTCAGTAGTAATTTACATTGCAGCGCTTAAAATATCTGGTGGTGGCTAACAAAACAATAAAAATGTCGAAGAAAAAAGCGGGGATTCCAATTAAGTAACTACTTTTTTTTACGGCACGCGACGTTCTGGTAGTCTGGAACGCGCGTTAACGAAAATGTTCTTTTTTTTAAATTCAGACAGATGCATGCATCGAGCAATTAGAATGTGGCTGTCTGTTGAAACTCTTTGCGCATTAAGGGATCGAAAAAAAAACAAAGGAGTGTTGTAATGAAATTCAGTACAACATTACATCATCCGTTTGGATGATGCATTTTTAGCATTTTTCTCCAGCACCACATTTGAATGGCGTCTATTCGGTCTCTGTCGGCCATTTTTAGTGTCCAGGTCTCCACTTAATAACTGAATATGGAGAAAACTAGCGAGCATTGAGAAAATACTGGGCTGAAAAGGAAAGAAAGCGTCTTCGAATCACAAAGAGTACTTTTCCGCTATGTACTGCTACGTGGTAGAAGAAGGCGCATCGGCAGTACTCATTTAGCCGGATTCCTGTGTTAAAGATTCTCCCACAGGTAGAGTAGGTAGAGCCCCAGAGGAAGGTTTGTATTCCATATTATAGAACACCAACGGACTTTTATTAACTAATCTACGTAAACCTTTTAATAATATAAGTCACCTATAATATCTATTTTTATAAGCGCTTATGCTTAACGAACATCTTATTACTAGCATTAATTGTATTAATTTAAGATCAGCGAAAAATGGAAAGGAGTATTCTTGGGTTAAGGCAATCCGATAAAATAAGTAATGAAAACGTAATTAGAAAAAGAAAAATAGTAGATGCACAGAAAAGAATATGGCTTCTTAAATGGCACTAGGTAGGACGCTTAACAGAGTGGGTACCACGAGAGGAAAAAAGGAACAAAGGGAGACCACGTAAGGGTTGGAGAGACATCTTCAACAACAGATGTGGATCCCATTGGATGCGGACGGCACGGGAAAGAGATGTTTGGAAAGATTTAGGAGAGGCCTACGCTAGAAGCGTAGTTACAGTAAACTAGTTTAATAACCTATTAAATTAATTAAAAATCATATATATATATGGTTCAAACTAGAGTAAGATGTTAAGTATTGCTATAGTAGGAAAATAGAAGCTATTTTTATTTTATTTTATTTATATCTGAGGTATGTACATATTTATTCTTTACAACTGTACTTCATTGTAATACCTTGTACTAATACAATATATTCTTTGGTAAACACTTGATTGACTTTATACAGGGTGTCCCAAAGTTATGGGACATGAAGGGAAAGTACCTTAAATATCGAAGATAGGCTATTTTACTGAAAGAAGACTTTATGTTATTTTTAAAAGTTAGTAATTCTGCATGCAAAGATTTTCTAAAAATTACTTGCCTCGTCTGGGAATCGAACCGACTTAAATGTAAAAAAACACCCCTACTCTTATGATGCCAATCGAAAGAATATACAAAAAGTAATAACTCTTCTTAAGTAACATAGTATTTTCTATATTTAAGGTACTTTCCCTTCATTTCCCATAACTTTGGGACACCCTATACAATATTCTACAACCTATAAAATTTTATTTTCTAAGTTTAAATACTTAGATTAAGGATTGGTTTCTGCGTTATTTTAAGGATTGATCTCCGCTGCGCTCCAACTAGATACCGCACTAGCTTAAAACAAAAGCTTTTTTATAACGGCAACTATGAAATGCTTGACTTGGCATCTTGGCACTCAATGGCATTTTTCAAATTTTCTAACATACGCTTCGTGTTAGTTTAGATTGAAATTAATAAAATACAAAATACTTACTGATGATATTATTTGATCCCAGTGTCTTTCTTATTTCTTGTACTATTATTTTTACAAAGTTTTACTACGCAGCCCGACATTTTAGTTTCAACTATTAGCAAAGCTTAACAGAACATGTGGCACGTCAACGTCACACATTGTACGAGACTGGCTCTATCTGCGGTATCTACATAGATGGAGCGCAGCGGTGACCAATCCTCAATCTAAGTTTAAATAGTTTAAATTTCTAATTAATTTGAATTCTTGCAATTTCATTATCCAAGGTTTCGTTTTAATTATATATTCACACCTGAAACATATATTTTCAAATAGGTTTCGTACCTTTGTTAAGGATTCTGACGTTCAATAAGTTATTTTAAAAGTCCAACATTAGATATAATTTGAATTTTTTATAGAAAAGATTGACTTGAGTTGTTGAGATTATTATAATAATTGTATTTTAAATTAACAAACTTATTCCAGAAACTCATATGCATGGTTTTGAAAACCGAGTCTTTCAAAAAATTACCATGATTTAATATCCTTAAATTTTATTACATGACCATGGTATTTACAGCTTAAATACTAACTTTCAAATAATAGTTGCTAAATATCTCTGCATTAAATTACCTTCAAAAAAACAACTTATTTTATTTTATTTACATGATTAAATTATTTATAAAAATATTCACATTTACACTAACCTTCTTACCTTACCTTCTTATCCGTCCCATTCTATATTTCTTCTCGTATAATAATTCGAGACATATCATCGTTAGCTTACAGAGGTTGTCTTAAAAAAGAATCTGTTTTTCACTTTGCGTATATTAATTTAACTATAGTTTTATTTTGGGGTTTCATCCTTTAAAAGAGCGACTTTACACTGGCTAAAATACACAAGTGTTGTCCACTCAAACGTTGACATGCCATAGAAATTAAGAACCGCTCGCCCGACTGCAAGGATTGACTGACTTATTTATATTACGAATATGTAGGTATTTCTAGGTTAAAATATAGATTCCGGATAAGTTATCACCAATAAAACTTTATTGAATTAGGCGTTACTTTGCGGAAATCCATAATTATACAAATTATTTAAGTTTTCTTTAGTGTTAATTCCTTTAATCCTTAAATTGGGCACGAGCGTGCCCGATTTTGGCTAGACAACACGTCCTGAGGATGCCTCGTGTATAGGCGAAACACGTGTCGATTTGTTTTAAAAACAAATATTGGCGGAATTAACACTAAAGAAAACTTAAATAATTTGTATACCAATAAAACTGCCAACAAATCATATACTAAAACTTTCTCCGAAACACGCTGTATCTTATGGTATAAGTATTGTTCCAATTGGTTCAGTACTTTACGTAGTATAACCGAAAAAAAAGCGGCCAAGTGCGAGTCGGACTTGCCCATGAAGGGTTCCGTAGCAGCATGTTACATAATATAAAAATTATATAGAAATTAAAATGATATCAAATTATTTAAATGGAAAAAGCAAAACATCGTTGCTCAAAATCATACAGTGCAAATGCGCTCTCATCATTTATACGAATTTAAAATAAAACATGACATTAGAAACCTCAATATCATTTTTGAAGACCTATCCAACGATGACTAACTCCACACGTATGGGTTTGATGAAAAAAAAAATTAATTTTCAATTTTAAGTATGGGGAACCCCCAAAATTTATTGTTTTATTTTCTATTTTTGTGTGAAAATATTAATGCGGTTTATAGAATACATCCATCCATACAGTATTAAAATACGCAATTATTTTTATACTTTTTAGTGCATATTATATCTATTGTTTTGGAATAGTGTTTTTGAAGTCGGTTGTTTTTTGTTAATTTTTTTTTATTTTTTGTTATTTAGTGAATTTGAAGTACACTAACTAACAACTTGTCTAAATATGTGCAGATATACAATTTTTTTTCAATACAGCAATGAACGTAAGCGCTTAATTGAAGCGTTCCGTTACTTTGCCATGAATTCCGTAATCAGAACCTAACCAAACTCTCAGCAAACTATCTTTGAAGTATATGCTTTATAATAAAAAAATAATCATCGAAATCGGTTGGCGTTATATTGAGTTATTCGTAAATTAATCATTCAATTTGCTATACGTATGTATAGCAAATTTAAGACTTTTATGGTTTTCTCATGGATCTCACTGTCAGATCTGGACCAAATTACAATGGAGCTTTCAAATAATATATAAAAATCGGTTCACCCCGTCGAAAGTTTTGAGGTCCTCCTTTTTTGAAGTCGGTTAAAAAGTGGCTGTGACAAACACGGACAGACGGATAGAAATGTACTATCTATAAGGTTTCCGTTTTTTGCCATTTGGCTACGGAACCCTAAAAAAGCTTGTTTTTAGCCTGAACAAAGTCGGGACGTACAACTAGTTTCTATATAAAATGGCACTGTTTATGATTTTAAGTTATGCATATAAAACATGTAACAAAGTCATTAGCGTTTTTACAAGAATTCTTAATTTGAAACTTTTGTTACATCGCCTTAAATTTTATCGTCCATCTATCGCATGTCGCATTACAGCCCGCCGCTTAGTAGGGGTCAGTTCATTAATTTCAATTCATTTCAACTCCTACAGTCAAAGCACGGTTGGCCATGTGGTGTGAGGCGCCAGATTTTATCTCTAGTTCCCGAGACCTTACAAATGCTTAAAGCATATTATTATATACATTAAGTTTTTATTTTATTCTTTCGATTATTTGCTGATATTAAAATATTATTTTTTGAAAAAAAAAAAATCTTACAAATTAATTTTGTAAGCAAAATTTCTGAACGATGCTGGACTCAAATCCGCGACCTCTCGCGTTTCGTACGAGCGCTCTTCCACTGAGTCGAGTGACGTCTCGTTCATAAATCTTGGTATGTATTCTTCAACTCTTAAGTGCAACGAAAATGCAATTGAAAGCATTCAACTTTTTGAAGTTATGTATACTTATTTGGGCGCGTTACGAAAAAATGATGAGAGTGAAATTTTAAGATGCGCGCGCATCACTGAAAAGTAGAAGTTGAAGTTGGTTAAAACATTTCTGACGTCTTCTTCAAATCTCAGGTGCAACGAAAATGCAAATGAAACCGCACAATTGCTTTTCTATATCTACTGATTAGCTGATAACAATTTCTTCAGGTCTGGAGGATGTTGCCTGTATTCTCAAGATGTCAGCTGATGTTGAACGGAGACAGTTGTTCATGTGCATGTCCGAAGTGTTGGAGTGATGATGCTCACGACGGTGAAGGGTGACGCAGTACCGACGACCCATCGTGCCGAAGATTGATCTGAGAGGCAATAAAACAATGTAAATACAACAATCAAAAACAGCAAAACAAAATAATGTACAGAAGCATAAATTAAACAATGTATCTATTAAACATTATTTTGTGAAATTAATTTTTGTAAATAAAAATTTTTGAATGAAATCATAATAGCATATTATAACGTGTCCACTATACTAAAATAATACAAATAATTCAATTGCAACATTTTTATTTTGACGCGTTTAGCATAATAATCATAATTTCTTGTACAACTCTGAAAGAGCGGCGATATCGCAGCACGAATCTGTCATAAATCATGTTTTTTGTTTACAATAACCAACCTTTTTTATCTAGCAACCCGTAACAAAAAACCGCATAATGACACCTCGCCTGTTGTAAACACAAGTGGCTATAGCGTCTCAGGTGGACGATCTGGGTTTGGCGCCAAAACAGCTGGGAGGTGGCTTCTGCGTGTGCGCTGGACGTATTGGCATATCAGAAGTTATATTAAAAATAACATTTTATACTAAGCTGCTTATATAAATTAGCCAGATTTAATTAAAATTACTACAGAATAAAGAAAACGGATTCTTCAGATGTAGATTCTGTCGTGAAAAGGATAAATAGCTACATTTTGATGCTATCGCATGTATGTAGTTTCTTATTGTAAAGAACTGGCATTTTGTTGATTTCCCATCAGAAGCCATAAAAACCTCCTACCCATAGGTTAACGTAAGCTTCACGCAAGAAGTTGTTTTGGGGGATGCTTTAGGAAGAATCGAAAAAAGATCTGAAAAAGACTAACCCACTAATAAATGGAACGATACTGTGAACAGGAAAGTAGTATGGCCTATAATTTCAATAAAAATTTGTACACAACACTGAAAATAACTTCAATAGTTTTTTTCAGTGAACATCAAAAAATCTAAGATTAAAATTTTACGAAACCTAGTTTGTCTACTAATTGGGGAGTTAGATAAGACAGTAAGAAACAATGTGGGACCGAAAGTTGATCCCTTGTGGAACAACTGTTAATTGATCAATGGTTACGTTTCTACGGCTCTTTAAGGACGTTTTTTCCTCAATTACTACTTCTTTAATAAATATTTACATAATGAAGGAATATTAAATTAAATAAAAGAATTAATAGAAATTAATTACCTGCAACAGGAGCCTAAGGTCTTCTTGAAAGCTGCTCGAAAGTCTCTGTTGAAGTAGGCGTAGATGAGAGGGTTCAGAGCTGAGTTGAAGTATCCGACCCAGAAGACTGCAGCCACCACTGGCGGTGGGGATGGACAAGATTCACCACAAAGAGCTGTTATGATATACCTAAAAGGAAAAAAATTGTAGCTTTGTGATAGCAAATAACCGATCACCTCTCAATAGGTTGCCAAAAGTTGTTCCGGCTAGCTATTGGGGGCTGAAAGTTTGTCAGCGGATGCTCCAAACACAGGTAAGATCGATGGACCATTATGGAGTTTGGGTTACATTGGCTTTGGCAGGTAATCGGTACTAAAGGTGTGTAAAATACCGATCTAAATAAATCAAATAATACAGTGCGATTTTTGGTATTACCTTCAGAATATTATTAAAAAACACGTTATTCTTTGCCAGACACCCTTAATGTTCATGAAACTATAATTTTACTTACGTCATAGTATAAAGCTGATTTTTATATCTATAATACTTGGGTAATAAGTAGATGATGTTTCCTCAACAGCTAGACACTTTTGATAGTTCCAACCCCTTGCCAGACAAGCATGTAGGGTAGCTGTAGGAGAGCGCGAGGCAGTATGCATATGGGTGAGTGCGAGTGAGATGGCGAGTTAAGTCTACCGCGGTCACTGCGCAGTTGTTATTTCTACTGCACATGTTTGTTTAGTACTCAGTACTTGTTTACAGCAGCTAAAATAATGTTACTTATCTTCAAGTAATATTAATTTAATATTCATTATTATATATTAATATTCATTAATATAAAATATTTCGAATATATTAAGACTATAAAGTAAATTCAATATTATTGGTGTATGATACGTAGATTATATGTTTACAATTTGTTTATGTAACTATGTAAATTAATACATTAATTTGTGATATTTGCAACAAAAGTAGTGATAAAATAATATTATTTTCTAACGAGACAATTTTTTTTGTGAACTTATTTTATAATAATATGTAATGTCATCAATCTATTTTTTATCCTTCATAATAACTTGTATCATAAAAAGAAATTAATTAAATTTTTGAGGAATATTTTATTTTGCTTTTTCGTCATCATCACCAGCCGGAAGACGTCCACTGCTGGACAAAGATTTCCAAGACATCGTCCTGCGCTGCCTTCATCCAACGTATCCCGGCGATCTTGACCAGATCGCTGGTCCATCTTGTGGAGGGCTTACCCACACTGCGTCTTCCAGTACGTGATCGCCATTCGAGGCCCCAACGGCAATCTATCCGTCGAACTATGTGCCCTGCCCACTGCCACTTGGTTCTCCTACGGATCTCCTCATTTCTGATTCGATCTCGCAGGGAAACTCCGAGCATAGCCCTCTCCATTGCCCTCTGAGCGACCATGAGCTTTCTCATAAGGCCTATAGTTAGCGACCACGCCTACATACCGTATTTTCATTTAGGACATATAAATCATATTTATATGTAAACAATTCATCGAGGACCAAAAATGGATAACTAGCAAATAAATGAAAAGAAAGTTGCCTGATGTTAAAAAGATACAAAACTTTAAGTAAAATAAAATTACCAAAGGAAGAAAGGCAGCCAGCACGCAAGAAATGCTGACATGATAATCCCAAGAGTGCGCGCAGCTTTCCTCTCTCTTTTCATTTTACTGCTGGCCATTGGCTGCATCTGAATGCTCTGCCTCTCTCTCATCACGTCTCCCACAGATATTCCGTTGATTTGCAGGTGTTTGTCCAGAAGTAACGCTGCCACTTTACTCCTGGTGGACAAAATTATTCATCAATGAAATCTTTATAAAAGTTTTCTTCTCCATGAGGATTTTTATGATAATAAGGGACGGGATGAGCAGGACGTTCAGCTAATGGTAATTGATACGTCCTGCTCATTACAATGCAGTGCCACTCAGGATTCTTGAAAAACCCAAAATTTCTGAGAGGCACTACAATTGCTGTCGTCACCTTGAGACATAAGATTTTAACTCTCATTTGTCCAGTAATTTCACTAGCTACAGCGCCCTTCGGACCGAAACACAACAATGTTTACTCATTACAGGATGCCGGCTAGATTATGGATACCACATCGGCCTCCTTTTTTATGGAAAAGGAGGACAAACGAGCGTACGGGTCACCTGGTGTTAAGTGATCACCGTCGCCCACATTCTCTTGCAACATCAGAAGAATCACAGGAGCATTGCGGGCCTTTAAGGAAAGTAAGCAATTTTTTCTGCCGTGAAGCAGTATGGAGGTGAAAATCTTACCTTAAATATTGAACATATTAAACCTTACCCTAAATATTGTAACAATTTTACTGGAATAAGACTTTATTTTGACTTTTGTTGTTAATAATTTAAAATTAAATCTATTTAGCACTGTCTCCTCTCTTATTTGTTTTGGTAATTTATCAAATATTTTTACACACATAGCATGACAGTTTTTTTTTGGTACAAAGTGGTTCTAATGGAACGGGGATCATTCAATCATATTAAAGTTAAAATAATAAATAAAAATCACTTCCTCTTTTTAATATTTGTATTCATACACTTTAATGTATATTAAAATATGGAAGTAGCTATTTTCTTTTGAGTAAATCTATTCAAGATTACCAAAAGGACGTGATTAAACACTTCAGCTCAAGAGAGCAATTTGGGTTGGCTGCCATTTGTATGTATCAAAGTGAGTAAGAATATTATGTCCTTTATTCTATTTTCAACCCTGAAACAGACTTTTAAGTCGAAATTGGCTAAAGCCAATTTTCAAATCAAAATTTCTAAAGAAATTTTTGATTTCACATTAATTGAACAAAATGAACAACTGAATACTTTTTTCTCAAAATCCCTACTTTTTATATATAAAATTCTCGTGTCCCGGTGTTTGTAACCAAAGTATTCCGAAACGGCTAAACCAATTTGTTTGAAAATTTGTGTGTATATCGAATAGGTCTGAGAATCGACCAACATCTATTTTCATACCCCTTAATGATAAGGGTCACCCCTAAATATATATTTTTTATTTTTTTGGCAATTTTTTTTAGATTTATTGTATTATGATTCAGCATTTTTCACCCGTCTACCATCTGCACCTACTTTTATATCGCGATTTTTATATTATTCTGTTCCATCCATAGATCCGCAATAGGGTTGCAAGATGGCAACCGCATACAAAATTTTATGTACGATATATTTTGTAGGTCTGAGAATCGGTCGTTTATTGTTTTTATACCCCAAACATTTTAATTATTGATTTTTTTTATTACTGTAATTGGCAATATAACACTCACGGGGTTCCTCTCCGGCCATTTAAAGCTGAATGAGCACCAAGCTAGAGTGGGTCTCAGTGAAACAAACCTACGCTGTAAAGCCACTTACAAAACCCCAAACACATCCTAATGGAATGCGAGGCTATTGCCAGGGTCATGTTGGAGTGTCTGAAAGTGTGTGAAATTAAGGAAGAGGTCGTGTCCTGAATGAATGAACCCTCTGAGGATCCTACGCCTCTTAAAAGTAATAGGTCTTGAGGATGTAATTTAAACTTCAGCAAAGTAACGTTCCCTAGCTAGTAGTTTCGACTTCCTCATCTCTCTTGAGTATAGGGAGCTGAGTGCAGAGGGCACAATAGATCGTAGAATTTAAGTGTATTTCGACCCTAAATCATTTAAAAAACCGGGTTCCACTCCGGGAGTGCCGGCAGAAGTGAAATCTTGAACATTAACGTTGAAAATTAACGTTGTGCATTTTTCAATATTTTGGAATGGTTAGAGAATAATTTCGCACAAACTGCTTTATTTATCAGTAAGTACTAGCATTTATGTGGTTCATCATACAATTTATATGACATAAGAAATTTAACACTTTAGAACTATAACAACTATTTTACATGAAAAAGTTTATTCCTCAGAAAAAAAACTATCATCCATAATTTCAATAACTGTCTTTCGAATTTTTGAAAAGGTTGTCCTGACGCGAGTTTAACATTTTATAACTATGCCAAGAAAAGTGCTGAATGCCGCTAAATAAGTTTTCACTTGATCTTCACTTTGATCGAGAGATCGTCCTGCCCCACTCCCGCACCTTTTATCGGCTTTCTGGTCAGGGATTAATTAGCATGCATGGAAATTGGTGCTTAAAAACCATTTTAAGCTTCAAATCCCAACCTATACAATATTGCTTCCATCAATCAATAATTAATTACGAGAGATTCCTTTTCGATGCCCTTGCCTTGATGAGACGGTGAATATTAATGAGAATGGAATTCAAATTATTAGAACAAACCGCGCCAGTGACGGCGAGAAATGCCGGATAATAAACAGGATTGCTTTGATCTTACGTTGCGTCTGTATTGAGTGAGGGGAGGGCAAAGATGATTGCACGCTTTGACCGAAATACTTAATGGTGAATGACGTTCCTACATAGCGAAGTAAACTATTTTTTAAAGGTGGACAAATAAGCGAAAGCGATCTATATGCTTTTACAACAAGATCCCAGAAAATGTTCAAAACAAATGAATTGCAAAATTCATAAGAATTCTGAAAAAACTTTACTATAACATAAATGACTTTCTGGAAAATACCACAGATTGGGAATTGAGCGAACGCCGTCAGGCGGTACAATAAAATAATCTCTAGTAGGTAGCTATTCAACGCCAGGTGATCGAGCCGTTCACAGAACACTGGTCCTCTTCTTCCACACAAGTCTCAATCCTTTATGTTGGGTTAAGGGAACTTAAGGGTAAGAAGACTCCAGAAATCCTAACATAGTATTCATTTTCTGAACCATTGTGTAAGTTTCAAACTTGTATCGTCAGAGGCTTAGGCTCTACGTTTATGAAACAGTCTGTCAGTATAAATATAAATCACATCCCTAATCTATTCTGGTAACTCAAAAAACCTTTATTTTTTAGAATCGACGTACCTAAAACTGCTTTAGGAGAAATTTTGATTTTGGAAATATAGTAAAATTCAAAAATTATTTTCCTTTACATAAGAATTTTTAATTTCTTAAAACATAGAAAGAACATAACTTCTTATGGTTCAAAACAGAGATTTTTAAAAACCTATTTTCACGTGAACGTATCCTAATGAAATATTATTGACATGGGTCCATGTTTAAAGGAAATTAAAATTATTTCATATCAAAAATGATTTTGGAAGCCCGCCGTTATATTATTAATAACATTTCATCTTTCGCAAGAAAGTATTCATATTTAATTCCACAGGAGCTTCTCTCGTAGGGTTGGTCACGCTGCAATTTTATGTTTGCAAGAATTTTAGAAACTAGTAGTAAGTTTTAGTAAATTTTTCATTGACAACAGAGAACAGTAAAAATGTTTATTTCTTTAAATTTTTCTTTTATTGTATAATTAATTCAGCACCTTGGTTATAAAAAGCGCGAATAGCCTTCTTCTGCAGCATAAAGATGGTTTTAATATCGGCTGCACTGCACTCTAACAATTAAGACCATAGCATATAATACTAAAAAAATAATTACACTAGCCTCAGCGTATCTATGTCAGTTAATTGTCTAATATTTTTAAGCGCGTATGCTGCAGAACTAAATCTAGTAGCCAATCCTACTGTTCAATATGGGGGCCCATTTGCATTTGGAATCAAGAGTAATGCCAATAAATATAGCAGATTCCACTGATTTTACTACCTCTAAATATGAATGAGTGAAGTGTTCATTCGCAACCAAGGTTAGGTAGTTTGTTAATAAGGAAAAGAAACGGTCCAATAATAGACCCTTGTGGTACTCCCAGAAAGGAGTCCCAGGAGATTTCCTGCTATTCACATAAAATTTCTGAATTCTATTAATTGTTTAAATATGAAATCAGAACATCGAGCGCAATTCCTTCTATGTCGTATTGACATAGTTTCCTGGTCAGCGTTGAATGTTCAACACAATTAAAAGCCTTACAAAAATTTTTTTTACCGTAAGTTATTTTTATTAGCCGCAAATCTAAAGAATACTTCATTTAAATAATACAAACAGTCACGATTCAAAACTATAAGCTAGCTGACCCGGCAAACGTTGTTTTGCCATATAAATTAATTTATAGTTAGACCGTTTCTTGGACATTGCAACATTACTTTATTTTTCTAAAATAAAAGAATTTTTCTTTAATAAACGTAGCCTAAGTTATTCTTTATTACATCAGCTACCTAAGCCTGGCTATAAAAGTCCCGTTAAAATCGGTCCAGCCATTTCAGAGATAAGCCGGAACAAACAGATAGACAGACAGACAAAAATCGTAAAAAAATGTTATTTTGTTGAATATTCATAGACATGTAGTAAAAAATGGTTATTTTAATATTACAGACACACCAATTTTATTTATATGTATAGATAATAAGTATTGCTTAATAAATACTTCGGCAACGCTCTTGTGAAGGCCGGCAACGCTCTTGTGATTCCTCTGGTGTTGCAAGAGAATGTGGGTGGCGGTGATCACTTAACACCAGGTGACCCGTACGTTCGTTTGTCCGCCTATTCCATAAAAAAAGTTGAAGTCTCGTCCAATATTGGCTTAGCTTTTTCCGAAATATTCACAAATAAACAGACCCCTAGAAATATTAAACACTAGTATTCTGGCATAAGTGTCAGTATACTATATAATATGTATTACTTATGGAGATAAGTATCGTATTTAATATATTGAGTTATCATTTGACATAAAAAACATATTTCGCAAATACGTTAAAACTGGGTTTGTATTTATTTTGAGACTTTTTGAAATATTTTAGTATTTTGTACATTTGAATAAACAAAATAAAATGCTATTATGAATTTTTAACCAATAGACAGTGCTAATTCGATTTGTACCTAATTCATTGTTTTTCTTCAACGCGTTACTTACTGAAATATCGTATCTGACAACCCTTACCTGCCACTTTAGACCTCTTATTGAGCAAATTATATATTTATAGCAGACAACCGCCAATGCCACTTAGGAAACAATAACTTTATTAAACATTCCGTGAACTTGCTTCACAGCTAAAATAATATAATGTAGGGGAACATTTTGTACCTTGGCACTATGTGTACAAGTACAGGCCTGAAGGCTGATTTCAAAAATTCCCGCGATATCTTATTCAATAATTGTCTAGAGTATTTTGTAGACAATGTAGTAGAGTAATACAATGCAGTGCCGCTCAGGATTCTTGAAACCCCCAAAAATTCTGAGCGGCACTACAACTGCGCTCATCACTTTGAGACAAGATGTTAAGTCTCATTTGCCCAGTAATTTCACTAGCTACGGCGCCCTTCAGACCGAAACACAGTAATGCTTACACATTACTGCTTCACGGCAGAAATAGGCGCCGTTGTGGTACCCATAATCTAGCCGGCATCCTGTGCAAAGGAGCCTCCCACTGGTTCTTTTCTTTAACTAGTAATAAAACAATAATAAAGTTACAAGATAAGTAAACCAAAATTATTTGAAATCCACCGCTTTGTTGAAGTTGGAGTAGTGTTGTACCTCGGTCACTGTCAATCAATTGCACCTTGGCCAGCCAAGGTACATTTAGATGTTGTACTTTGGCCAAGAGAATTATTTTTTTAAATCATTTCAAATTCACGTAATATTCCTAGTAAAATATAAAAGCTTTACCTCGTTAGAAAAAAAGAAACTATGAATATAATTTTGATTTTGTTCAGAATTTACGAGTTATTTTTTGTTACTTATGTTGTTTAAATTAATAAAACGGTTTAATTACTTAAACAGTTAATTACTTTACAGAATAGTTATATTTTCCATAAATTACCCCCAATTCCTGGGTACACCATAGTACTGACTTTCGTTTTAATTATTAAAACACTTGCAAGTATGAAATATACATTTTTGAAATTTTTGTGGTAAATACTACAATAATTGACCTTTCAAAATATGCAAAAATCGTTTAAGTACAGTTGGTCAATTAAAAAAAAATTGATATCTAAAAAACTGTCCTAGGTACAACAGGTTCCCCGACTACACTTTCTCGGAAAGTGCCTTGGTATTAATGTGACAAGTAGGTCGAAGGACGGTCATTTATTACACATAGATACTAGCTGACCCGACAGACGCAGTTCTACAAACTACTGTACCAATTTTCATGCTGTTTTCACCAAGGTTTAAGTATACACTTTGTTATGTTTTTGTGTACATTTTTACATACATTATGAGTCAATAATTTAAAGCTGTCCCAATATACCCGACAAGTCATTCTTATCGCCTTATATTGGGACGCGTGACTTGCAATTTCCATACAAACTTTATATCGCTGGTAAGCTATACGTCGTCCCATTGACAGACAGCGTGCACGGATAAGGTGAGTTACCGTCGATAAGTTTATTGGGACAGAAAAGTCAACGATAGTTACGATTTTTATCTGAAGTAAGAGATAGACTGAGCGGCCGTTAGACGACCGATAAAAACAGGCCAGCAATATTAGTTTAGTGTGCGTGACAAGCTACGTCTTACAATTGCGATTTGTATGACACTTTGTGTTAGTGTGCGACAATTGCTCAAGATAAAGGCTAGTTCTATACTCAATTTTTTTCGATGTTTATTGATCGATATTTTTTGGAGGTGTTGGAAAAAAAATAAGCCGTATGGTTGTTCGCATTGAAGACGCTGTCTGAACCCTTTGAGATATAACTAAATTATAATTGGTCGAATTTTGTGTCTTATAAATCTCAGACTGTGGCTTCATCTACAGGATCTACTTTACAGTTGATAACCTGCTCAACCCCAATATTTGCATATTAGGAAATTGACTTGATATGTCGCTCTTGTAAATCTAAACAATATGTTATGTTTTTAAAGTGATAGCCCTCACTTCTAGGATTAATACACAAATAAAATTTGAAAAAAATTAATTTTTAATTTTGTACTCATTTACTTTGATTACATATTGCCGATGGCGTCAGACTACATTGTTCCCGAATACATAGATAATTTTTTTAATATTGACAGAACAGCGTCTGTCGGGTCAACTAGTAGAAAATAAAATGATGTATGTATGTAAAGAGTTCAAAGGATGACCTTAGCTTGGAACTCCCTTAGTCGTATCACAAAGTGGCTTCGAATCACAAAGAATTTTCTTGTGAAACGAACATTCGGTGAAATTTTATTTATTGACTACTATACTAATCGGACCTCTGCGCCATCTCTGTGGCCTTGTACGCTGCCATTAGGAAATGAAATATAAAAGCGGTAAAGAGGATACTGAAGGAGGAAAAGGATGGTATGAAAGAGATATACATAATATAAATACATATATTCCGCGCAACAAATATATGGGTTAGAAGATGCTGAAAGACCCACATCTAACCGCAAAAAACGGATATAAAGAACAAAAACTGCCTGAACGATTCTATTCCACCTTCGCACGACATGCCACAAGTTAGGATATCATCCCCACCATCTGGATGTGTGGTGGTCCTCCACAGTGCGGTTTTCAAGGAGCTTTCTTCCACGTACTACAAAGCTGTGGAATGAGCTTGCTTATGCGGTGTTTAAACGACGATACGACATGGGTACCTTCAAAAAAAGCGCATACTCCTTCCTTAAAGGCCGGCAACGCTCCTGTGATACCTCTGGTGTTGCAAGAGATTGTGGGCGGCGGTGATCACTTAACACCAGGTGACCCGTACGCTCGTTTGTCATCCAATTCCATAAAAAAAAGACCTCACACACACCTAACCGCAAAAAAAGAACAAAAACTGCCTTAACAAATATCTCATAGCAGGCTAAATGATATTATAACAACTCGCATCTAGTCAATAAATCCACAAACAAACACGAACAAAATAATTGCCTATTAGGAACATTAATGAGAACAACATCTCAAAAATGTAAATACCGTAATGACAACACAAGTTTAATTAAGCCTTTGAAAATGTTTTCCTAATTTCAGAAGTAAAGTAAATATAAACAACTTAGAAACATGTTTAAGCATTTAGTTACGTTACGGTTGAAAGTTGAAACATAACATTAAACTTAGCTGGGTTTTAACAGAGGTCTATGGGTTATGCTGCCTCAAACAAATATATTTACACTTTAAGCTGTTTTTAGGTGGAATGGCATAGAATAGCAAGGGTTATTATAGCTCTCTCCCGGTCAATAAACCCTTACGGACCTATTGTATCCTGTGTTTATATCTAAATTATAATATTATAGTATCTACAATGATTTTAAATAAGATATCAGCAATGTGTGTGGAACCCTAGCTGGTAAAGGATTTTAAAGTGAAACTTTTATAACATCGTCTCAAACTTTTTCGAGTGTGTGTTGCATGTCGCGTGACGGTCGGGCGGCGCCTATAGTTCGCAGCAGCTGAGCGGGTAGTATAGACTATTACACATTTGTGCCAGTGCTCCACGCTATTTTGTTTGTTTTTTAGTTAAATGTCTATAATGTGAAAAAAGTTTCACATTTACCGTGGTTTCATAAAACCACACAATACTTTTTTATCTTCACCCATGCTTTAAATCTTCTATTAAAGATTCTAAAACAGTTAGTTTATTGCCAATATTAAAACACCCAATGTCCTAATAACAATTACATCACCCAAACGAGTGTTTTAATGAAATTCAGAACAATATTATATCATCCGTTTTCATAATGCAAAAATTTATATTTTCTTATATGCGAAAACTGTCAATAGTGTTTGTAATACTGTTTGCTTTCTTAATAAAATAAAAATAAAATAATAACATTCCTTTGGCTGATGTAATGGTTACTAGGACTAGCTTTTTTAATGTTAGCAGTAAGCTAACTGTTTCAGAATCGGATTCATATTATGGGTGTAGATAAAGTCATGTATAAATAGGTATTTTTTTTTATGGAATAGGAGGACAAACGTGCGTACGGGTCACCTGTTGTTAAGTGATCACCGCCGCCCACAATCTCTTGCAACACCAGAGGAACCACAGGAGCGTTGCCGGCCTTTAAGGAAGGTGTACGCGCTTTTTTTGAAGGTACCCATGTCGTATCGTCCCGGAAACACCGCACAAGGTAGTTCATTCCACAGCTTTGTAGTACGTGGAAGAAAGCTCCTTGAAAACCGCACTGTGGAGGACCGCCACACATCCAGATGGTGAGGATGATATCCTAACTTGTGGCGTGTCGTGCGAAGGTGGAATTCGGCGGCAGGAATCAGGTTGAACAGCTCTTCGGAACACTCCCCGTGATAAATGCGGTAGAAGACACACAATGAAGCGACGTCTCTACGCAACGCCAAGTGATCCAGCCGTTGACAGAGCACTGGGACCCCGACAATTCGAGCTGCTCTGCGTTGCACGCGGTCAAATGAATCGAGCTGATACTGGGGTGCGCCAGACCAGAGATGACAGCAATACTCCATTTGTGGCCGGACCTGCGCTTTGTAGAGCGCTAGTATGTGGGCCGGTGTATGTATTAAAACACTCATGTGATACTATTACAAACTAACATTAATGTTTTAATACCCCATGTTATAAATATTAACATTGGCTTTAGCTTTATCGATCAATGGAGCAAGACTATCTTTTACGCCGGAACAGACAAGAATCCTATGATACGGAGATCTAGTCTTATTTAGAGTATAAGTTAAAGGCAAGGCAAGGGTATATTAAAGAGTATATTGAGGATGAAGAAGATTAGCGTGCGGCCCCGTAACATCCACAACTAACGTTTTTTTTTAATTACTTACGTGATTTACTTTTTGACGCTTTTGCGCACTTGTTTTTATAAACATTTATGACTATTTATGCTGTTATAGTTTACGTAAATAAAATAAAATTTTCATTTTCATTAACTCTCATCTTTGGCGTATCTCTGGCCTGTCTATATTAACCATTCCATTGTTGAAATATGGTGGATCCAGTGGGATCAATGATATACTTATGATATGAAGATCATAATCAAATAAACTTTATTCAAGTAAGCGTCGAATCGTCACTACAAATATTTCTTTTAAATTACTGAATCTGCCTTAATATGTTCGGAAAAAGTTGAGTTCGTGAAAGGAAAATACAAGAATCTCAACGGCCAATCTTTTCAATCAAATAGAGTATTTAAAATGTCTGTAATATACATTAAATATATGAATCGTGTTTAAATAATATTAAATTAATTCATAAAAATAAATAAAGAATTAATTGTATAAATATAAATTATCGTATATTGGATGCATCAACCTTTACAGCTTGAATTCATTGGAGGAACAAGATGAAGGGTTTGATATATTGGCGTTGCATAGAGACCTCGCTTCACTGTATGTCCTCTCACCTCTGCTACATCTATCAGACCTCGACTGCCGCTGAAATCCAATATGGAATGACACACCGACTTACCATCTTGATCTGTGGCGCTCCTTCACAGAGTGGTCTTAAAAGAACTGTCAACCCACGGAATGCACTTCCTTACGTGAAATTGGTGACTTAAAAAAGATCGTACACACCAAAAAGGGCGTAATCACTTTTTTAGTCCTCGCATTCCACAAAACATCCTCTTTAAATGACACAGTCATTGCAAAATTTCATTCTCAATAGCAGTCCCTATTACTTTTAAAACTCCATCCACCCATTTCCCTATTTCTCAATCTGTCTTATAAATATTTATAAAATATGTATTTATTATTTTAATTTTTTTAATCTCCATTTGTAAGTGAGATAGGAGAAAAACTCGAAATCATGTAATTCCACTAACAGTATGGTTAATTCTACAGTTTCCTAAGTTACTTAAAATCAACACTCATTTAAATTCAAAACATATTGCTGTTAGAATACAGATAAACTCAATGAAAGGGCCTGCCTTCAATCACATTCAAATTTTTCCTTCAATTACCATGATTTCTCGACACGCCGTAATTCCCTCGGGAACTTTCGGCTTGCCAAATTGTAGCGTATTCGAACTCAGAAGCTAGCTATCATTAAAGGCTGGCGCTCACTGCAAAATCGCTATGCTAAACTTTTTCTCGCTGTTTACAATTATAAAATAAATAAATAAAAAAGCCTTTTATTCCCTCCCATACTAAATTACATAATTAAGTTAAACTAAATTTAAAAATTAAAACAAACTTATAATTATTGTTAGTAAACTTAACTTAAGCTTAATATTATAAGAACTTAAAAAGAGAATAGTTTTATTTTAATATTTTTTTTTCTATTTCTTAATAATTAATGTTTAATTAGTAGTATGGGCCCCTCTTTGGGTGAAGGCCTCCTCCATTTTTTTCCACACTATACGGTCTTTGCCCAATATTAGCCAGTCTTTTCCAGCGTATTCAAGCTGTTTACAATTAACGAACCTAAAGAATCGTAACAAATTCTACTGAATTAGTTGAGATTCTGTACGTTACTGACAGAAAAAACAATTAGTTATGTTTTAAAATGATAACCCTCACTTGTAGGTTAATTACACAAATAAAATTTAAAAACAAAAATTTATGAACGATGTGGGACACGAACTCGCAAACTCTCGCATTCCGTGCGAGCGCTCTTCCAACTGAACCAAACGTTAGAATGACGTATCGTTGATAAATTTTGTATGCTTCGTGGCTTCTAATACAACAAATGGTCAACACCAAAATTTGCATATTAGGAAATTGACTTGAGATGTCGCTCTTGCAAATCTAAACAATTTGTTATGTTTTAAAGTGATCATTGTCACTTCTGGGATTAATTACACAATAATTAAAAATTTAACACAACATTTATGAACTGAGAAAACTGAGAGTTGAACAAAGCATACAAAAATCGAACGCGAGAGGTTGCGGGTTCGAGTCGCGCATCGTTCATAAGCTTTGTTTTAAAATTTTATTTGTGTGACAGAAAAAAATTAAGCATTACAAAAACTCTATTTGTCATATTACCGCTCCACGACACTCCAGTGCATTTGCTATTTCCAAGGTAATATGGAAGACATGGCCAAATTCACTTCGATCAAACTGGGGGTCAGAAGTAGAGCACGGCAATACTTCAATTCGGGCCACATTCTAGCGCTCCACAAAGCGCAGGTCCGGCCACACATGGAGTATTGCTGTCATCTCTGATCTGGCGCACCCCAGTATCAGCTCGATCAATTCAACCGCGTGCAACGCAGAGCAGCTCGAATTGTCGGGGTGCTTTGTGGACTGTTAGATCACTTTGCATTACTTAAAAACGTCGCTTCATTGTGTGTCTTCTACCGCATTTATCACAGGGAGTGTTCCGAAGAGCTGTTCGACCTGATTCCTGCCGCCGTATTCACTTTTGCAAGAGACGCCATTTTTGTGCAATATATATATAGATAGCGAGATGAAGAATAATGGATGTCACCTAGCATTATTATGGGTACCATAAAAGCGCCTATTTCTGCCGTGAAGTAGTAATGTGTAAGCACTGTGTTTCGAACTGAAGGGCGCCGTAGCTAGTGAAATTACTGAGCAAATGAGACGTGACATCGTATGTCTCAAGGTGACGAGGGCAGTTGTAGTGCCACTCAGAATTTCTGGTTATTTCAAGAATCCTGAGCGGCACTGCATTGTAATGGGCAGGGGTATCATTAAACAACGTGCCTATTTCTCTATTTCGTCATAAGCTTATCTACATAGATTAAGTATTGGTCTCTGCTGCGCTCCAACTAGATACCGCAGGCGTAGTCGTAAAGCGTGACAGCTAATACTACGTCCAAGTGGGCATACTCAGTACAGTATACAATGTGTGGCATTGACGTGCCACATGTTCTGTTAACCTTTGCTAATAATTGAAACAAAAATGACGGGTTACGTGGTAAAACTTTGTAAGAATAATACTATAACAAATAAGAAAGACACTGGGACACTGACACATATCAGTAAGTATTTTGTATTTTATTAATTTCAATGTAAAATAACACGAAGCGTATGTTACAAAATTTGGATGATGCAATTGAGTATCAAGTTGCCACGCCTACGAGCATCTAATAGTCGCCGTAATAAAAAAGCTATTTTTCTTAGGTAGTGCGGTATCTTGTTGGAGCGCAGCGGAGACCAATCCTTAATCTAAGATTTATTAATATAAATAAAAAAATCCTCCGTATCTTCTTTGTTATGGAAGAGGGAGACAAATGAACGTAAGGGTCACTGGTTTTAAGTTAGCGCCTACAACACTAGAAGAATACGAATAACCGGTTACCGGTTTTTATGAAAAGTGTACGCGTTTTTTTAAGGTACACTTGTCGTATCTTTGAAATACCGCATAAGGAAGTTGACTCCACAGCTTTGTTGTACATGGAAGAGAGTTACTTTAAAACCGCACTGTGGAGGAACGCGACACATCCAGCTGACGGAGATGACATTAATTTGTCGCGTGTCATGCAAAGGTGGAATTTTGTTGATAGCTTAAACGAATTCTCCAAGAATAAATACAGATACAGCGCCACCTGGCGAGGAGCTGCAGCAATGAGGGTAGCAGATGTACAATGAGGGTAGTATGAAAAGAGCGCAAAAAAAGAATGCTGGGAGAGTTTTTGCGCCGCTTCTACTATCTCAGAGCGCCATTTGTTTCCTAAGCGGTAGTAATGTCTAGTATATTAGAAATGACATCAAAAATAATTGTAAAGGAATCAAGTTTGTGAAAAAATTCCCTTTATGCCTTTTTATTAGCACAAAACCCTTCTTTACAAAAATACATAAACATGCCAATTTTGATTGTGATTGCTTTAACGGTGTTGGAGTGAAAGAGAAAATATGTATATGTTCATATACATATTACTATTACTACTAGCCGCTAATTTTAAAAGGAAGGAACGTTGGAATTCGAAAAATAAGTAGCCATAAACCATCTAGGATAAATTTGGCATCGAATCATGGTAGTTTCATGGCGATACGATCAGTGGTGTAAGCTTGAAAGAGCTTCAAACAAAGACTATTTTCATTTTATATATAGACTAGCTGATACCCCGCAACTTCAACTTTTATTTTTTCTTTTGTCCTATGTGTTCGCAACTGCGTACACATAGGACAAAAGAAAAAATAAAAGAACACTCGTAACATAATACGCTGTCGCAACACTTGTTGTAAATAATTATGTGTTCTTCTAAGCCATTAATACTGTTCGCATCACACGCGATGTAAAAAATATTTTGGGTTACATTATTGGAATTTTAGTAAGGATCCCTAATTTAAAAAAAAATATATAAAATAGCCTATGTCACCCGGGGTTAGTGTAGCTTTCCAACAGTGAAAGATTTTTTTCAAATCGGTTCAGTAGTTTCGGAGCCTATTCAATGCAAACAAACAAACAATCAAATCTTTCCTCTTTATAATATTAGTATAGAAAAAAGACAATAAAATCAAGCACAAGTTGACCTAAATTCAAGAACTTATAATATACGTACTTACTAAGCTTACCTATTACTTTAAAGATTTAACTGCAGTAGCGTTTCCGTTTTGAAAGTAAAGCATATTTGTTTTAGTAAATTCAACTCTATAGTGCTTGTAATAAGGTGTGTTATTAATGTGACATAATATTTGATGTAATGTGACATTTTTAGTTGCAGTAATTCATTAGAGTTATGCCTAGATTACGAGTTAGATATATGGCGGGCTTAGTATTCGGTTACGAATGCTCTCTCTATGTCTGTGACCAAACAGAAATAAAATTTTCATTATGTAATTGAAGAAGTAAATATATTATATATGGTATCTAACTTAATGCCCATGTCGCACCTACTCCCGTAACTGTTGGCAACTATACTCTCGAAATTGTTGACGAGTACGTCTATCTTGGACAAATAATCCAGTTCGAGAAAGAGGTCACTCGTCGAAACCAACTCGGATGGGCAGCGTTCGGGAAGCGTAAAATCTTCTCATACAAAATACCACAGTGTCTGAAGATGAAGGTTTTTAACAAGTAATTTTTGAGTGCACGAGTTACAAACATACATCCATACATTCTTACAAACTTTCGCTTTTATCATATTAGTAAGAATAGCAGGATATAATATTTACCTTTCAATTTGCCTGTTTAAGAATTAAAACACGTGCTATTATAACTTGGGGTATGTTCCGATATGCACTGCGACCACTGTACAGTGTGACGTCAATTTAGTATACTGTGAAGCCGTTCCTTTATAGCCAGTTATATTGGTTACTATTTAAAACGGAACGCAATCCCGTATACTGTCAGCCGCATTTTTTGACGCAGCATTCAACTGTTGTTGCAGTACTGTCCAATTAAAAATATTTTGGATTAAACTGTAGGTATTGTTTATAAAACGTTAGGCACTCGAGTGGTTTTGACTGATCACGTGATCAAAGTACTGCGAGTACCTTACCTCGAAAACCGTAGCTGTGCTCACAGTAGAATATGGCGGCGATTTATGACGTCATATATTTCCCTAGGGTACTGCGGTAGTATACTGGCAGTCCATAACGGGAAGAATTTTTCTACAGTGATAGCACTGTGCAGTGCTCGCAGTCGGAACATACCCTTAATGTTAACATATCTAACGTAAACGTAATATAATAAAATACTTAGATTACCTGTATAACATTCTCTCCTGTCTGTCCGCTTCCACATATATCCTGTAGTACATAAACAGCATTATCACTCCAGGAATCCAAAAGCTTACACTACTCGAAATCACTGCATAGATTTTATTCACAGTAAAACTGCACACTTTTGGATGCTTCTTCCGGAAATCCAAATGCTCCACAGTGGAATACCAGCCCATAAATATTGGCAGGAAGGACACCAGTGCTGGGCAGGACCAGACAACAGCCAGCATTACTCCAAGTCGACCAGTTGTCATAATCAATGGGTAATCCAATGGTTGAACTATTGCGTAATATCTGTCCACGCTGATACAGCATAGATGCAAAATGGACGCCGAAGAGAAGTATACATCCAAAGAGTTCCAAACATCACACATGAAGTATCCAAAGAGCCATTCGCCATTTGTTATTTCAACGCTGAAGTTAAAACACATGGCCCATATAGCTACAAGCATATCCGCCAAAGCGAGGGAAACGACAAAATAGTTCGTTATTACTCGCAGCTTTCTATGCCTCATTACTGACACAATTACAAGAAGATTGCCAAATATTGCCGCTGTTATGATAAAAAGCATAATAACACACTTTAGGATTGCAATAACTACGAAAATAGGCTCATCTTTGAACTGATTTGTATACACAAAATCATTTGTTGACACGTTGATTTCGAGTGATCGGTTTATGAACCCGTCTGTTAGATACATTGATGTGGATAGCTCTCGGAAGTCCAAAGTAAAGTTTTCGTTCAATACGATATCAAATCTCATGTTTTAGATTTCCTAAGTTATTTCTTTTGTAGTGGTAAAAGGGCCGTTCGTGCGTAGCTTCGACGACGAGCTTGCCATTGTGTCGAGAATCTCGTTACCTGTGAAAGAAAAAGTTTTCAGTAACCTTTTGTTGAGCTGGAGTAACAATTGAGGTTTTATTGAGTTAAATTAGTTCGGCGGAGATTTTCAAGGTAAGTATGTCGATTGGAGATCGTAAAAGAAAAAAGTTTTTGCAAAAGGCACAATAAATGGCCGACTTTTATATAAAGAGACTTAGATGAAGAGATTATAATTCAACAGTAACTTCGTTTACTGTTTCGCATTTGATAATTTTATAATTAATTAATAATATTTATTGTGCTCTTAAAACACAGACACAGTTCACTTGTTGTCATTTAAGGAATTTTGTACAAATTTTTAAGTTAACTGCCCTAACAGTTTTGGCTATAAGTTTATGGATCACGCTATATAAGTCTCGATTAGTAATTTTAATAATTATGTATACGTAGGTCACACTAAAAGTTTTGCGTAACTTAAAAAAAACAACATGGTATAACCAAAATATTATGTTTAATGCTTTTTAAAATACTCTCCTTTACATTTAAAACATTTTTTGATGTGATAGAAGCATTTTTTAAAACAGGAGGACCACAGATGTGAAGGCATGTTTTCTACGTGCTGATTGAACAGTATCACTGCCTCTTCGGAATTGGTAAAATTGAAACCTCTAATCAAATCTTTGATTTTGAGGAAAATACAGAAATCACGAGTTGTACCTTTTCGGAAGCTAAAAATGACTTAGTTTTGTTGGCCGTGTGTTGTGCGTTGTCATGATGTAGGAGAACGCGCCGTTTTGGTCGTCTTTCGCGAATTTTTTTTTCACACCCTGGGTAAACAAATGCTAGAATACCATTTGGCATTAACACTCTTTTGATATTCAAGTGGAATTGTGCAGATGGGATCCGTAGCTGAGAAAAAACATGCGATCATTCTATTACATATTTGTTGACCTGTACTCATTTTCAAACACCCATTCACAAGATTGCTGTTTTTTTCGGGTTCTAAACAATATATCCACGTTTCGTCTCCTGTGACAATGTCATAAACAGCATTAGAATGTCCGTGGTCGTACTTCATTAGCATCTGTGAGCACTATTCCACGCGAGCCCGCCTCTGCCGCTCCGCTCCGGTGTCAGCTCATGAGGGATCCAACGACAACAAAGTTTCCGAACTTCCAATTCTTCGTGTAAAATTTTCTGAATTTGGCTCATACCAATCCCCAATAGTCCTCGAATTGTCACATAGGTAATTCGCGGGTTTTCTTCAATTACTTTATTACATTATTTTCGTTGACGGCAGTTGAAGGCCGCGCTTCACGAAAGTCGTCATGTAAAGAAACCCGACCTCTCTCAAGTTCAACAAACCATCGCCTCACGGTGCTCAAGCAAGGTGCTTCTCTCCCAAAATCATTTTGAAGTCGAGCGGCATAGTCTTGCGGTGAGAGAGAACTTTTAAAATCATAAAAAATCATAGCTCTAAAATCTTTTCGACTTAATTCCATTTTTGTTGCGTACGTAACTTTGATGTGTGATAAAAAACAATTGACAAATGATTTCCAGTTGTTTTTTTTATTAAGAAGGTTGCAACGTTTCAAAAAACATAATATTCGAAATTCAAATAGTTCCGTTTAGTTAGAAGTACAAAACTTTTAGTGTGCTCCATGTATAGACAACTTACTTTTTCCTGCGACTTCATGCGAGTGCAATTATACTTTGGGCAGCAATTATTATTTCTTAATATACTCACATTGCAAAGTATACACAACCAGCTACCAACTATAGAACTTTAATCCCTCTTTTTCATCCCTACACAGGTCTAAATTATAAAAACGCTAGAACAAATATTTATTTAATTCTTATCAAGTGCCTGAGTACAAATTTTCATGGCGTTATCTTTGATAATGACTTTCATACAAATATCCACCCCCTAATTCAATCCCGTGAAGCCTTTTATTCGCGATAAAAAGCTCCCAAGCTCTTTTCTATCTCTGTATTAAATTTCATGAAAATCGGTGCAGTGTTTTAGGCGTGAAAGCGTAACAAACAAACTTACTTTCACATTTATAATACTAGTAGGTATGTATATATGTCTCGGTAATCACAAACCATCAGGTGTCCATTTCGATGCTCGTTTTTTTATGACAATAAGGGAAGGGACGAGTAGGAAGTTCAGCTGATTCACATGCCCTACCCATTACAATGCAGTGCCACTCAGGATTCTTGAAAAACCAAAAAATTCTGAGCGGCACTACGACTGCGCTCGTCACCTTGAGGCATATTATGTTACGTCTCATTTGCCCAGTAATTTCACTAGCTTCAGCGCCCTGCAGACCAAAAGCCAGTAATGGTTGCACATCACTGCTTCACGGAAGAAATAGTCGTCGTTGTGGTACCCACAATCTAGCCGGCATCCTGTGCAAAGGTTCCTCTCATTTAAATCAGAACAAATTATTCTGGTCAAACCATGACTAATGAATTATTGAATAAACAACAATATTATAAGCAAGGCAAAAAAAATACCAACTTTTCAGTTTATGATCGAAACACAGAAATACACTTAGCGGTCATTTGTAAGACTCAAGCCTACTCTTTTCAACTGCGGACTATTTTAAGAGAGGCTTTTCGTATTTGAAAACACTCCTATCTTTATCTGACATTTAAACGCCCACGCAATGAATTAGAACCAACACAGAGTCTTTTATCTTTTATCTCACAGAAAATTTCGTCTAAGATTAATTAAAGTCTTGCGTAGACTTGTTGGTTATATGGATTTATTCCACAACGGTCTAATTCTTATATTTATTAAAATGAGTGGGCGACTTTCAACGTCAATTTTTGAAGTTATACTTCTTTAGGAGCGTTATGAAAAAATTATGAGAGTGAAATTTTAAGATGCGTGCGCATCACTGTAACACAAAAGTAACAGGGTGAAGTTGGTTCCTAAAATTTTCTGACGTTTGCGACATTCGTTATTTTTTTTTTTTTGGTTTCTTCGTCCATTTTTAGGATAGGCAAAGGGTTCCAGCCCATACAGCCGTATTTGGTATTCAATAATTTATTATCAAAGCCATCGTTGCAAGATTTTTACAATATTGTTCTTTCTACAAACGCAGAATAGCATGAGGAATAAATAATTTAAAGGATTTTTGCTTTGTTAGGCCAAAGAAGTATAACTATAACACACACTTTTTTAAATGTCTAACTCTACTCCATTTTCAACATATATTTCTGTGTGTCACTTGTTATAACATAAGCTATCTTTCAGATAGCATTAAATCAATATTGGACGAGACGTTTTAAAAGTAATAAAATAAATCTACCAATGCGCCTTTGTTATATAGAATAACTGCCATGTATAATTTAAATCAAACAAAACAAGTCTTATAACTATATTTACAATACTATGACTATATTAAATTAAAACTATCATTACCGGGAAGCGTACCAATAATACTGGCAGCATTTCCGCGTTGGTTAGCTAGGCTGATCCGTTGACCGAAACAGCTGCCAGCGCTTGGGTTTCCAGTAGCCTTATTGAGGTGCGAAGATAGTACTTTGTACATTCTCCGCGGCTCTGAGCCCCACGGGCCAAGTGTCTCGACACAGAACCGCACAAAGATGTATGACTCACTGAGACCGACATATTATTTGCGACGCTTGCTGTCTTCGGCAGTCGAAGCAGTAGCCCCAGCACCAACTAACGTAACTTAGAATAACTTGTTTACCCTTAATCCGGCTGATAACGATTGTTGTTGATGTTGGTAATGTATCCATTTTTGTAATCCGTGGTTATAGGCGGTGTTAAAACTGTACTTATATTCTTTCACTGTTTCTTTGGCACGTTGATCTGGGAAATGATAACACGAGCCAAATGGCGGCTACTTATGATTCGCTCTCACTCGCACATGCAGTAACCCTATCTGCCATCCTTGTTTAGCTGCCAATTTAGATTCATTTCATTTTTGGCACAGGTAATATTATTGAAAGAAGTTCAGAAAGCTTACCAAAATAAATCAATGTACGAATTCAATACGTTTATGCTATTTCTAATATGAGTATGAACAACCGCAAAGACACAAAAAAAAATACCACAATGCGTCTATAATTTACTTATTTATTTATATATTAAGGTATAGGAAACAAACAGTATTACAATAATAAATATTAACAGAACTTAAAACTCACACTGTCAACAGTGAAGTTTCCAAAAAATATAATACACTTTTACTTAAAAGGTAACGATAAAAACCACAAATCAAAAGTAATACAAATTAACAAATAATCACTGAGCCACATAAGTTACACAATACTATACACTCCTATTATACAATACTACAATGTAGTTGAAATGAAAACGAAATATATCTTTATTGTACACCACAAAATAATTAAACATAACAAAAATCGAAACTACAAAAAGCAATAGGCGGCCTTATCGCTTAAGAGCGATTTCTACCAGGCAACCTGTAATGAAGTAGTTTTAGTTGAAAAGATAACAAAAGGTGGTATTATCGATATGCATAATTTAAACATACATACATAATAATTCCAAGAAATGAACTAGTAATGAATTTGTATTTGGAAATCACTTGTATACTCGATACACTTTGGGAATATCTCGCAACTTCCTTAGCAGATAACTTTTTATTTAGTAAACAATATAGAAATAAACAGAAATGATTAAAAACCAAATTTTACAACTTACAATTAATTGTGTGTGTGTGTGTGTGTTTATGTGTGTGCGTGTGTGTGTGTGTGTGTGTGTGAGTGAGGGTGTGGATGTGGGTTTGCATTGGACCTTTGATTGGGTCCATCTATGCAATGCGTGTGTTTATCATGTCAGTCTGATCAGAAGATTTTCCACTTCATCATAAGCAAGACAAGTTAGCCAATTATTTAAAGCTTTTCTGCATAGATGTAATGTCATAGGGTATATATTTAGGACACGATTTATTTTATTATATAAGAACACTGATTGACAGCTAAACTGTCGTTCAGCAAAAGTAGTGCGAACAGTAATGGTATCTGCTACTTTATCTTTTTTTCTACTGATCAATTTGGAGTGATCTAGCGGAAGTGACTTGTGGACGGCTGAAATGATGTTAAGAACATAAAGTTTCCTAATTGTCAAAAGATTACAAGTCAAATAGAGTGAATCAGTTGGAAATCTTAAAGGTTTGAAGTAAATGACCTTGAGAAGTGATCTTTGAGCTCTTTCCAATTCTAAGAGGCTTATCTTAGTTGCACCGCCCCATACCGGGATGCAGTAGGTGATCACTGATTGAGCCAAAGCGATGTATATTTTATTAAGGACTGTGCTATTCATAACGTGCCGCAGAGTTTTAAAAATCCACATAAGTTTTCTCACCCTGGTTATGACCAGTTCGATTTGGGCATGCCAACTTAACCTTTGGTCAATCAGGATGCCGAGATATTTGGTACAATTCACCTTTTCTATTGAGGGACAATTACAATTCAAATCGTGTGGGTTGCAGCATGAATGGATTCTGATATAGAAATCTTGAACGGGCTGGTATCTGTCATGCGGAGAGAAACATATATAGTTTGTTTTTGATATATTGAGTGACAATAGATTTTGGTTAAGCCAATTTGAGACTCTTTCAAGGCCCATCTCAGCCTTCCTCTGTACGGCTTCCCACGAGATACCAGAGAAAACAATGGCTGTATCGTCAGCATAAGTGAATATACTCGCCCCGTCAATCTGGAGGTTACATAGGTCGTTAATATAGATTAAAAAGAGTGTCGGGCCAAGGACACTGCCCTGCGGTACGCCAAATTTCACATTTTTCATTGTGCTGTGGTATAGGTCAACCTTAACTTCCTGTATTTGGTCATTTAGGTAGCTGTCTAGGAGAGAGAGCGCTTTGTCACGAATGCCCAGGCCCTCCAATCTGCGCGCAAGAATGGGAATAGAAACTGTGTCAAAAGCCTTTTTTAAATCTAGGAAAACTGCGAGACATTTATTGCCCTTGTCCACTTCTCATACTATATTACTATAGTTTTTTGTTAATCCTAAAATTGCGTCTTGTTTGGAAACACCTTTTCTAAAGCCATATTGACAATTAGAAATAATATTATATTTATTGAAGTATTTAAGAAGTCTATTGTTAATTAATTTTTCTATTATTTTTGAAATAGCAGACAATACAGAGATAGGTCTATAATTGTTTACATCAGTTTTAGTCCCACTCTTGTACACAGGAGTAACAATGAAACGCTTTAGAGAGGAAGGAAAAATACCTGATTTAAAGCAGAGATTAGCCAATCTTGTTATAAGTGGGATCGAGTAATCTTTAGAGAGCTTTAGAAATTTCGTTTGAAATTCCGTCCCAGCCAGGAGCGCTTCTAGAGTCAAGACTCATAAGTATGCTGTTGATCTCTTCAGTATCAGTATCAAGTAGTACAAAAGAAGATGAATGAAAATGATGTATAGAGGGACTTTGGTAGGAGCCAGTTTGCTCAATAATTGTTTTAGCCAGCTTTTGTCCATTTTCAACAAAGATTCTATTAATCAGATTTACTGAGTTTTGTGGGTCAGGAGTAATATTAAGTAGCTCGATGTTTTTAGTTTTAGGAGGCTTATAATGAGTTATTTCATTTATAGTACTCCAGAGAGCTCTAGGGTGTCTTAGGGACTTATTTATTTGATCTTTGTTGTATTTTATTTTAAGCTTCTTTATGAGGTTAGTGCAATAATTTCGGAAACGTTTGTAGGTTAATTTAAGAATAAGACTTTGTGGGTTTAATCTCAGTTTAATTTGCATATTGTTTCGAAGTTTGATGCAACGCAAAACTCCAGGCGTTATCCATGGCTTCAATATTCTTTTAGTGTGCGATATCACTGAGAGTTTAGTGTTTACTTGGATAGCAGATATGATCATTTCTATTAAATAATTAGAAAATAAATTAGGGTCATTAAATATATTTAATTTAGTAACGTCAGTGGATATAAGGGTGCGATATGCTTTGTTAAAATCAGTAGTAGTTTTAATCTTGCGTTTTGACTTTTTTTCATATGTGCTCGATATAGTCAACACCACCATGTTGTGGTCTGTTACTGTAGTATTTAGTACAGCTACATAAGCTTTATTTTCGTTCTTTTCTAATTTGAGAATGACATGATCGATGCAGCTATTCTCTCTTGTGGATGTAGTATGGCCCGGTAAGAGACCATGAAAAGATAGTACATTTAAATATTCAAGCCTGTTCCTACGTTCATGGGCTTTTTCAGTCTGAGTAGGTATAAGGTCAATATTTATGTCGCCTAGAATAAATTTATTTCTGTGATGCGTGATAGATTCAAGACATGAATTGAGGGAAGAAATAAAGTTATCAGCTATGTTGTAGGATGGGGATCGATAAATTCCAAGTAAAGTATAATTAGAGGTCACAATCTGAAGTCCAGTTGCTTCACAAAGAGCTAATTCTAGTATTAGCTAATTCTTATAATAGGACCTGCAAGTTACTCTTTACATAAACCACCACTCCATCATTTTGATTAAGTAGTCTAACTGTATGATAGGAAGTATAATTTGTCAAAAGAGGGATTGGTTTAGCTAAATTTAGTCTGCATTCAGTTAGGATTAGAATATCCACTTCAAAGCTAAGTTGCGATAAAGTTATCTGGATATCATCAATGTTCTTGTATATACTTCTAATGTTTTGAGTAATAATATATAAGTTATTGTGGGAACTACTTACATTTTTAGATAGATTTTGAATATCACATTTAATTGAGGTTGCAGTTTGTATCTCATTTAATTCGTGCAGATTATTTAAACTATCCATAGTGAGGTAATTGTGAATGGTAGTCATAAGACACTGATGTTCTATGTGTGGCCATTTTAGTATATAATATAAACATGCATATGAGAGTGCTTTTGTTGTGTGATATCTGTGAGAGTAGTTGGAGTGTAGTTATACACATGTAACTTATTGGTATAAAATGATATTGACTTTTTACCTTACATAATGCTAACTTCAGATTAAGATTGTGTGTTTTGAATGTCGGTAGATTAAGTTGTGGGATATATGTTATATTGTGTGTGTAGTGCATGTGTGAGTTATTATTACACAGTAGCAATTTAACATTAATAATATCGAAAATACTAGATTTAAAATTAAAAGTGTCCGTTTGAAATTTAATTAATAAAAGTCACAATATATTTTTCTGCAAATCTACTAGACACTGCTCTGATCTAATTATGATTTGTTTATCTCCTTCTTTTTTCCGGAGGAAAATATTGCCATTGGAGCACCAACAGAAAGCGTATTTGTTCTTCTTACGAAATTCTCTGGCTTGGAGATAAAGTTTTTTAGTTCTTGATGGTATTTTTTCTTCTATTTACACAGGTTTCTGATTCCCGGGGAGGCCAATCAGCTTAGTGTTTAATTTATCATTAGCCAATTTTTGGTTATTGAATTTTCGCACAAAGGATAGCAACTGCTGTTTTCTTAGTACTGTGGAAAATTCCACAATAATAGGTCGCGTAGTGGATGTTTTTCCAGGAAGGCGGTACACATCACGAAGGTCACTTGGGGAAATAGGTAATGCGACTGCTTGACTAATATTACATAAGAGATCAATAAGCTTACTAACACTTTCTTGTTCAAGTGGCGGAATATTACGTATTTCGATACAAGACGAGCGAGATTTGTGATCAGTATCTAGAAGTTTACGCTCTAGTTCTGTAATATATTGTTGTTGTTGTTGCCGCTCTTTTTTCAAATATTCAACTTCATTTTTTAGGAGTTCAAATTGGATATTCATAAAAGAAATAGATTCCTTAATTTCTTCGTTTATTTTATGTATATCTTGGTTAGATTTTTGAATTTTAGCATTCTGTTTCTTCAAGGCATCCATATCTCCGACCAGTTTTGACAGCAATGTAGTTTGAGTGGACAAGGATTGCTTTAAGTTAATATTAGATAGTTCAGGCGTTGTATCATCAATTAAATACTTTTTATTTGGGGAGCTATTCGGCCTCAGGCGTTTGGATCGTTTTTTATTTGCTTGCTCATCTTGCAGGGTCTCATTTGAGTCAGTGTCCATTTTTGATTGAGTACTAGGGTGCAAATTTGTCACAGTAATAAATAATAATTATGGAGCATTGTTTTGAAATATTGGAGAGTTTGAGCCTTTCTGATTTCAGAGGGAAGAGAATTCCATAGGTTAACAGCTTGCACGGCAAATGAATTGTTGAAAAAGGAAGTTTTATGAACAGGTGTACAAAGCAAGAGATTATGAACAGACCGAAGATATAGTTGGTGAAAACTTAATGCTGTAAATTTTTCGTTGAGATATATAGGAGTTTTAGGATCAAATAGGACACGATAGAGATGTATAAGTATATAGAAATTTCTACGCAAGCTAGTTCAATGTATTGTATTGATATATTTTGTTGTTTTAGACTTCTTACTCGTCAAGCTCCAGTTTGAAAAGTTTAGCTTTAGAATTTATCCAGATGAAGAAATTTAACATTCATAAATTTCAATTGCAACAAAAACCTAAAACAAAAGCTCAGAAACCTATAATTTGTTATATATTTATTTATTTTAATGCGTACTCTTGATTCAAAGAACAATTTGATAAATGATAACGATAATAACATTGGAGAATCACTTTAAATTGTTTGTTTCGAGGAAGTATACTCAGGAACCAAGCGGAATAAGCCTATGATATTATGAGGATATTTAATAAAATTTTATCTTTGTATTTACCTTATTCCAAGATTAGATTAATCATAGTATTAGCAGTCGCCAATCCTGTTTTTCAGGTTTACGTTACTCATATCGCTTTTTATATGCATTATATTAGCTTCACTTGTATGTTTGTATGTATGTTTGTAACTGACTCCTTTAGACGCGATTTTGACCCACTTTAAACGGCCAGATTTCACTCCAACTTTGTAAATATATCGACGACCGATGAAAATACACAAATTTGATCAGATTATTCCATTATTCAATTTGCAAACTAAGATATTTGTCAATTTATATAATTTTTTTCTATAGTCGATGAGGCAGGAATTGATGTTAAAGTACTTATTAGTATTAAAAATACGCTTTTATAGAAAATTTAACTAAAAAATTAAAAATAAATAATTGTTTAAAAAAACTACAAAAACACGCTTTATATAAAATCCAACTAAAAAATTGAAAATAAATTTTAATAAATTGAGATTGATATTAGTGTAAAAAAATATATTTTATTTAAAAAAAACGTGGGGCACTTTTTAAGATATTATAAAAATAATAATTCTTCTACACCCCACGCTTTTTTTTATAATGAAATTAGCTGTCGTTGTATTGCCGATATTAAAATCGCGATACAAAAGTAACTGTTGATCGTAAATGGGTGAAAATTTGAAGTTGTATGTATTTTTAATGCTGACTCATAATCAAACATATTTAATAAAAAAATGTCAAAAAAATAAAAAAATAAAATTCGTGTAGACCATAACATTTAGGGGGATGAAAAATAGATGTTGTCCGATTCTCAGACCTACCCAATATGCACTTAAAATTTCATGAGAATCGATCAAGCCGAATAAAACACGAGAATTGTATATATTAGAATATATTTTTTTACACTATTTTCAATTTAAATCTATAATCTATTTTTAAGTTGAATTTTATATAAGGCGTGTTTTTTCAGTTTTTTTAAACTATTTTTTTTTATTAAGGAGAAGAACAAACGAGCTAAAGGGCCACCTAATTTAAAGTGTATTTCACAAAATTATCATAAATAATGTTCATGAAATGAAAACTACTGGGCCAAATTATGTAAAATTTTTATGGGAGCAAATGGCATCTATTTCGCATCGAACTAAAGAAGAATTACGTCAAAAATAAAAAATACCGATCGAATCGAGAACCTCCTCCTTGAAGTCGGTTTAAAATACATTACAGGTATCGCTAATACATTGCATACTCTCTGAACGATCATTTTAATTTTTTTTGTGACAATAAGGGACGGGACGATACAATGTAGTGCCGCTCAGGATTCTTGAGAATCCCAAAAATTCTGAGCGGCACTACAATTGCGCTCGTCACCTTGAGACATATGATGTTAAGTCTCATTTGCCCAGTAATTTCACTAGCTAAGGCGCCCATCAGACCGAAACACGGTATTCACGGCAGAAATAGGCGCAGTTGTGGTACCCATAATCTAGCCGGCTTCCTGTGCAAATGGGCCTCCCACTGGAGAAAGAAACACGCACCTCCAGAATCGAGTGGTGGATTTTTAAGCTATAATGTTTTATTAAGTGTAATGTTTATTTAAAACGATTATTATGTTCCTGTTAGAAACCTTAGCTCAGTGAAAGCGGATATTCCCTAAGGCTGCGTTTATTTTCCCTCTCTATTTGTTATGCATAATATCAAATGTTACTCTGACAATACCAGAGATACTCTTTCAGGGTTGTCTCGGGAATAAGTTTATGAATATAAAATAATGATAAATATTTAGATACTTCTATTTCCTTACTACGGTCTGCTTTTCAGACCAAATTGCGACACACAGTTTCAAAAATCCATAATACTGCCTTGTACAATTACGGCCGTTCCCAATATGCAGTCTATCTCTTACTTGAGATAAAAATCTTTACTATCGTTGACTTTTCTGTCCCAATAAACTTATCGACGGTACCTCACCTTATCCGTGCACGCTGGTTGTCAATGGGACGACTTAAAGCTTACCAGCCATATAAAGTTTGTTTGGAAATTGCAATTCACGTGTCCCAATACAAGGCGATAAGATTGACTTATCAGGTATATTGGGACAGCTTCAGATTATTGACAGCTAATTACTGACAGTAGAAGGTAGTGCCTAAATTATCTCTATCTGTAGATAGTATATTGGGAACGGCCGTTATAGTATTTACTCCAATTGTTATATTTAAGGATTGTGTTTATGGAATTGCAATAAATTGAAATTGAAATTGAGATTAAGGATTGGTTTCCGCTGTGTTCCAACTAGATACCGCACTATCTAAGAACAATAAATAACTTTTTATTATGGCAACTATTAGATGCTTGTGTGCGTGGTATCTTGACACTAAATGTGGCATCTTTCATACTTGTAGCAAACGGTACGTAATATTTTACATTGAAATTAATAAAATACAAAATTATTACTGACTAGCTGACCCGGCAAACGTTGTTTTGCCAAATAAAATATAATTCACGCGATAGTTTTATAAATAATAGCCTATGTGTTATTCCGGTGTGTAAGCTATATTATTGTAAAGTTTCATCAAAATCCATTCAGTAGTTTTTGCGTTAAAGAAGTACAATCATACATCCAGACATACAAACTTGCACATTTATAATATTAATAGGATGATATGTGATCCCAGTGTCTTTCTTATTTCTTGTAGTATTATTATTCTTACAAAGTTTTACTACGCAAACCGGCATGTTAGTTTTAATTATTAGCAAAGTATAACAGAACATGAGGCATTGACATTGTTCGAGAATGGCTAGATGGCGAGTAGAACTTGGTAGCTTGGACGTGCTTGGACGAACTCCGAACAATGATAGCAAAATTTGCAGTGAAACAGCCTAGACTCATGAATCAATTTTCATGATAACGCGAGACCTCATACAGCACGAGAAACCATTTTAAGTCTACAGCGACTGCAATTAGAAACCATTCATCACCCTCAGGATTCGCCAGACCAATTTTTTTCGTGATTTGAACAATATTCTACGTGATAAAAAGTTTTCTTCTCAGGAAGCAGTACTAAATGCTTTCACACAATTTGTCGAATCTAGATCACCACACTTTTATCTCTATCTTTGGCCCCTGCGCTCCCAGACCCCCAAGTTTGGGCTCAAACGAACCTTCTCATCGAGAGGAACAGTTTGGCCCTGGCGGATTTTCCCTCCATCATCCCCTCACTTAAAAATCACAGCACTTTCCTTAGGGCTGTTATAGAATAGTCAGAAGTAGGCGGCATAACTAAATGGTGAAAATGGGAGACCAGAGTCACTAAAACTATAGACATTAGTTCTGGGGAGGTCGACAGTCTGGAGACGCTCCAAAGTGTAATCAAAAAGCTGACCACATGTATTGTGGACGCAGTTAACGAAGGCGTCTGCTCCATAAACAAAAAACTTATAACCCTGGCTTCTGAGGAAATCAGCTCAGCGATATTCAGACTCCCCAGGATCGCAGAAATTAAGTCTTTACCGCCATCTTCATCGGAGGAATTTAAGAGGGATATAATTGATGCGGTGAGACAGGAAATCACTTCTTTCAAAGGCATAAATGACCTTCCTACTAGATGGTAGCAATGTATAGATAATATTGGTAATTATTTTGATTGAATAATTAATATTAGAGATGAAACGGATAGCAGTTTGGCCGGATACCGGATACCGGATATTCGGCCAACAATATGGCCGAATAGCCGAATATCCGGCCGCTTGATATCTGGCGGAACTTAGCCGTTTGGTGTATCGCACACACAAACACAGACTTGCGTAGGCGGCGCGCGAACGATCGAGTAGACTCGGTTAGATTCGGTTGAGAGAAGCGAAACCGCTTGCTACCTCTCAATGCAGAGAAATTAGTATTTATCCACCATAATTTGCCTTTAGTGCAGTATGAGTACTAATTTATTAATTTTACTCTATTACATTTTTAAATTAAAAATTTACAACTCAAACAAATTATGATTCTTTAGTGATACTAAAACTAACTGGATAAAGCAAATAATTACTTAAAAATGTATTTTTATACGGTTTTTTTTTAATTCGGCCTGATCCCTATCCGGCCGAATAATAGGTAGTTATCCGGTATTCGGCCGGATAGTATTAAGGCCGCCGGATAGGCCGGATACCGGATAGTTACCGGATATCCGTTTCATCTCTAATTAATATGTTAAATAAAAAAAAAACATTCATTTTATCAATACCAAATCGGCAATTTCGTACTTCAACCCTTAATATCAAGGGGAATGCTCAGAGGGCTTGGGCTGTCAGGTTGATTGATTTTAATAATAAATATCTGGACGACCGAGCCTTGCTAGGATTTTTAAAAATGTACAACACTTGAACAAAAAAAACTAATAGGACATCTGAATTCGAACCGGGGTCTTCTGCTTTCCGGATCACCCAATGTCCCATCTGAGCTATTATAGTCTTGTATATAGTGGCGAAATTTACCTTTGTATTCTAATGTTATTGTAGCTGTTTCTCACTAAAACACAGATAAAACTACATTTTTTGTAATTTGAAACCTAGCTAGATCGGTTTATCGCCCTCGAAATCCCCTGTATACTAAATTTTATGAAAATCGTTGGAGCCGTTTCCAAGATTCAGATTATATATATATATATATATATATATTGCAAGAATTGCTCGTTTAAAAATATACGATAAGTTGATAATGATAAGCATTTGTTGTTATTTGGTTTTATAGTTGACTAGCTGACCCGACAGACGTTGTTTTGTAGATAATAAAAAAAATACTGGTTTATAGGAATTTGCCAATAATATTTCAAAACATCAAGAATTATCTCGTAAAAAATGCTCCTTGTTGTTATAATGAAATTGTTTCACAGCTGAACTGTCAAACCGTGCGTCACTAAATTCTCTCATTGAAAATATGTCCAAAGAAAACAAATATTGAAAATAAAAATAATTATGGGTCCCAAATCGAATAAAAAACTATCCTATCTCTCAAGTTGGACCAAACTGCACTCCATGAAGTCATCCCCATTAAAATCCGTTCATTAGTTTAGGAGTCCATCGAGGACAAACAATGTGTCACGTAATTTATATAATATTAAGATTTATTTATATAAAGATATAAGATAATACATTAGTATATACAAAGTTACTCTGTGGATTATATTAATCATATTAATATTAATTGCCTCCGAATTATACCACAGAACATCACGTCAAAATGCGAAATTCCACACACATCATGTTGACATCTGGCATTCTACAACCGCGTGTGTTTAATGAAAAATTTTTGCGGCATACATATAGCCATTCTTTCTAAAGCTTTCTATTTTAAAATCTATAATTTCCTTTTATTTTTAAACTTTTATTTAGAAACGAAATCTCTATAATTTAAAGGTATGATTTGTTCTGATATCGTATAAATCGATATAGTAATGAAAACCTTATATTAAGGATTGGTCTCCGCTGCGTGCCAACTAGACACCGCAGGCGTAGTCGCAAAGTGCAGCAACAGGCCCAACTGGGCGTACTCGAGCCCAGTCTCGAACAAAGTGTGGCGTTGACGTGCCACATGTTCTGTTAAACTTTGCAAATAATTGAAACTAAAATGCCGGTTTGCATAACAACATTTTGTAAAAATAATACTACAAGAAATAAGAAAGACACTGGAATCACATTTCGTCAGTAAGTTTTTTGTATTTTATTTATTTCAATGTAAAATAACACGAAGCGTATGTTACAAAATTTGAAAGATGCCATTGAGTGTCAAGATGCCACGCACACAAGCATTTGTTCAAAAAAGCTATTGTTCTTAGATAGTGCGGTATGTAACGAGAGTTATGCTTAATCTGAGCACTAGAAACTATTTTGTTTTTTTATGACAAAACATCCTTTTTTGTACCTTGATGATATGTGTTCAAGATTCCATTGATGATCAGTTAAGTAGTTTAGGCATGAATTATTATTACATTAGGTTTTTGCGTAAAAGTTACATTTACTAATAAACATGTAAAAATACAGTTTCAACCCTTTAAATAAGGATTTTATTTAAAAGTGTAACACAAATAACGTGGAATGTTAATCAAAGAAAATACTATGTATTAATTAGTTTTACATAGCCCGTGGTACTTACTGATAATTATGTCATTACAATAATTTATATATATTATATGCAATACTGGGTGGCCGAGAAGTTGACGTCCAAAGCTAAATTTGAATTTGGCTCATTTTATTGGCCAATGTTCTTGGAAGTTCTTAAAAATTTAAAAAGTTAGAAGCCATAGGCTCCCCATTTTATTTTATTTTTTGATACCTTGAACATTTTCATGAATTTAGCTGGAGCAGTTATCTTGAACTTACTACTCAATTCTAAACTAGTTCCGCATTGTCTAAACTATTCATAGTTTCTTATGTGGTTATTGCAACTGTATTTAATATCAACAATAAAATTAACTAAAAGTGTTCAAAAATATAGAAAAAAGTCTTAAGCTACAATTAGGTGAAAAAAGCGGATAAAAGGGGAAAAAAATATTATCTCCTAAGCTACGCAAAATCGTAGTACATAAATAGGGTTGATTCGGATACTCATCACCATAAGGCTTTCAAATTTTAGCTTTGGACGTCAACTTCTCAGCCAACCTGTATATATTTCAATTCAATTTATGTTTCTGCACGGTATTTTACGTAAAAAAATTGATTGTACTGTATTGACCAACAAATTACCTATATTATGTTATTCCAAGAACAGCCCAAATCCGAGGACTGTGTAATCGTAAACTTTTTGCAACTGTTGAATTTCGCACTAATGCAGGAATAAGATCTCCTCTGCATCAATTGGTTGACAATTACAACAAAGAAGAATTGGTCTCCATCCTTAATCTAAGATGATTGTTTCCTGGTGACCAGTAATACAGGTATTTTATTACCTACCACAGGCACCAGCGATCCACGACCAAAACTTATGTATCCCGTGTATTTTTAAGTTTTCGCTTTTTTTTATGGAATAGGAGGACAAACGATCGTACGGGTCACCTGTTGTTAAGTGATCACCGCCGCCCACAATCTCTTGCAACACCAGAGGAATCACAGGAGCGTTGCCGGCCTTTTCACAGGAGCGTTGCCGGCCTTTATTGTATATCGCTATATTGTAATTTTGGTAGTTGGTGAGAAATAAAAGTTATTATTGATCATTGTATTTTCAATGTACCTACAACTGCCTACTTGCATCACATTTTGACCTATTGTCAAAATGTGATGCAAGTAGCATCCAGTAAATTTGAATATTTTTTTTAAATATTAGATTACCCGTGTTTTGCTATCATTTAAAAATGATTCTTTTCTTTCCTTTTGTTTAAATTATATTTAATTTCGCAACTACGTTGTTAAAGTGAAACTTTCATTACATCGTCTCAAACTTTTTCGTCTATGTGTTGCATGTCGCGTGACGGTCGGGCGGCGCCTATAGTTTGCAGCAGCTGACCGTGTAGTGTATAGACTTTTACTCATTTGTGCCAGTGCTCCACGCTATATTGTTTGTTTTTATTATATCCCATTATCATTCCAATATTCCATGTATAAAATTAAGATTGATATAGCGATTTTTATACCCTTAATGGAATATTATTCCAAAAATTTTTAGTTAAATGTCTATAATGTGAAAAAAAAGTTTCACTTTTACCGTGGTTTCATAAAACCGCACAATCCTTTTTTGCTTAAAAATAAGCCCCGTTTTTTCAGTGATTTTTTTATAATTTTTGTGAGCGGAGGTTTTCAAAATTCATCTTCTTACTATTCGGAATGACACCTTATTAAACTTTTTCCACTTCAGTACTTGTTACCTCGATTGGCTCGAGTAGCCAATTAAATAACAGTGGATTCGTTACAACTATGCTACCAAGAATGTGTTTCAATAATCCTGTGGTTTGATCGATGTTGCTAAAGGTCTGACTACAAACAATTTTGGGACGGCTTTGTCTAAGTAATTACTGGGATCAATGGAGTCCAGGTGTTGTCAACCGTCCAGTAAGGTGACTATGATTTACATTCTTATCGTACTAAATTGAAATCGATAAATTTGCCTTATTTAAATTTTTGAATTGATTTATACTTCTACTTACTACTACTACAGTCGTTTAAATTATAGATGAAAGATTTATACTTTCTAACTAAATATAGTTCGGCTATTTCAACTTGATCATCTTACGGTCATTGGATCAGTGGTTTACTCATTGTGATTTTGGGACGGCTTTGTCTAAGTAATTACTGGGATCAATGGAGTCCAGGTGTTGTCAACCGTCCAGTAAGGTGACTATGATTTACATTCTTATCGTACTAAATTTAAATCGATAAATTTGCCTTATTTAAATTTTTGAATTGATTTATACTTCTACTTACTACTACTACAGTCGTTGAAATTATAGATGAAAGATTTAAACTTTCTAACTAAATATAGTTCGGCTATTTCAACTTGATCATCTTACGGTCATTGGATCAGTGGTTTACTCATTGTGATTGCGAAGCCGAAACATCGCGAGGTCGAGGGATCGAATCTCAGCCTATTACAGTTTAATTATGGATGATATTTCTGAGAGTTAAATTTTTTAATGTAAAATAACTGTAATAGTTCTGAGGCGTTAAATTTTTTATGTAATATAAATTGTAATTTTTGTGTACGATAGCGCAATAAATGAATATTGTATTTAACCACATAAATGCAAGTACTTTATACTGATAAATAAAGTAATTCGTGCGAAATTATTCCCTAACCATTACAAAATATTCAAAATGCACAACGTTAATGTTCAAGTTTTCACTTCTGCCGGCACTCACGGAGTGCAACCCGTATTTTTTTTATTAGTATTCTACCTTTGTAGTAGAAAAAAACCTCACCATCTTAGTTAATTTATTCATCTAGATAGAGCCTCTTGCTGCTAGACAACCAATAAAAACAGTCTTATTCTCGCAATTTGTATGACACTTTGTGTTAGTGTGCGTGCATTGCTCAAAATAGAAGTAAACGGTAAACCTGAATTTTTTTCGATGTTTTCACAGCTGTCACAGTCTATCTAGACTTATAAATGGTCTCATAGTATTTTGATCAAATTTTTTATGGAAAAGTAGGACAAACGAGCGTACGGGTCACCTGGTGTTAAGTGATCACCGCCGCCCACTACCGTGCTTATGTCATATTGACCCGGAAACAGCGCACAAGGAAGCTGATATCACAGAATTGTAGTAAGTGGAAGATAGCTCCTTGAAAGCAGCGTCTGTCGTGTCAGCTAGTTTTTTATTAATAAAAGTATTGTCCCAAAGTATCCCAAATTTATCAAAAGTATGGGTAACCTACACGCAATCTGCTTACAAACATCTGCGGTCTCATCCCAAAACTTGTACAAAGGTAAACCCAAACTAAAATTACTTGTTATCTGTCGTTTAATTATGGACGTGTCTGTGTTGCCAGTTGATGTAAATATAGATGTATTATTGATTTTGTTGAGGACAACACACGGTCTATTTCTATCTAAGGCTGTTCAAGAACATCAGCGAACCTTTACCATTTTTATGTAAGATATCGACAAGTATATTGTTTGAGGAGAATTGTCGACCCTGTCATCGAGAAATCTGTTTTTATTGCTAATAAAATGTGTATCTTTGTATTTTACTAGCTGACCTTAAGTACAGACGTTGTTTATTTTTTTGAATTTGTCAATAATATTCCATAACATCAAGAAGTATTTTGTAAAATATGCTCCCTATCCTCCCTATTGTTAAAATGAAATTGTTCACAGCAGAACTGTCAAACCCTGCGTCAATAAATTCAATTCAAACAAAACAAAATTTTGGAAATAAAAATAATCATGGTAATATTTCAACCTAAATTGGATAGCTTATGTGTCAAAGTGAGCGATTCAAAAGAGTTACTGTAACTTACCGGATAGTGAATCTTTTTGTTAATAACTTAAATTATAGTATATATTTAGTCATACTTATATATAAGCTTGTAAAATATTTATAAAAAAAAATGGAATAGGAGGACAAACGAGCGTATGGGTCACCTGGTGTTAAGTGATCACCGCCGCCCACATACTCTTGCAACACCAGAGGAATCACAAGAGCGTTGCCGGCCTTTAAGGAAGGTGTACGCGCTTTTTTTGAAGGTACCCATGTCGTATCGTCCCGGAAACACCGCACAAGGAAGCTCATTCCACAGCTTTGTAGTTCGTGGAAGAGCATTGAAAACCGCACTTTGGAGGACCGCCGAGGAGGAGGATATATAACGAGCGATAGTTCCCTCCTTACCCTCAGCTTATATCCTACCATCTATAAAACAAATAATATTGGCAATTTCTTACGTTATTAAAGTGATAACCTTCTTCGACATCTCAAGTCAATTTCCTTATATCCAGTGGGATTGAGCAGGTTATCAACACTGATGAGTAAAAAAATAAGGACTAACGTGCCACCTTACATAACAGTAAGGCACCAAAATAAGCCGGTAAACGTGTAAATACATAGCCCCACGCATACACTTACAAAAATACAAGCCGATCGACCGCCATTATGAGATTGGCCATCGTCTGTGACAGATCAGTTTGCGTCGCAATAAAATATTTTAAAAATGCCGTCGCGCGTTGTGAAAAAGCGTAAAAACAATAATATAAAAAGTATTTGTGGATATATGATTATTTAAGGGAGAAAAAATTGTGTAACTAGTATACCCCGTAATGGCACACACACTAGCATAAAGGTGCTTCACTTGCTAATATCACAGCGCGGAGTCCTTCTTTTTTTACTAGTCCGTGATTACCAACAGTCAAATAGATCCTGTAGATGAAAGCCACAACCTGAGAGTTGAACAAAGCAAACAAGTTTAATAAACGATACATCATTTGAACGGATGGCTCAGTTGGAAAGAGCGCTCGCACGGAAAGCGAGAGGTCGCGAGTTCGAGATCCCTCATCGATCATAATATTTTGTTTTCAGTTTTATTTGTGTAAATAATGTTGGGTACATTAAAGGATAATATGGGTATACCCCATACAGCCTCACAAACAACTACCTAACAAACTATGTGACCCATTTGATTGAATGTTTAATAGTGACAATATAACTTTAGACAAAGCATCGAAATTCCTGACACGAAGGAGCCAGGAAAAAGATTGAATGGCTTTGACATCCACAGACATGCAACCTGAACATAATGACGCTATTTTGCGGATGGGATAAGTCTGGTGGTGATCTTTTACCATTACCCGTAGGAGGCTCCTTTGCACAGGATGCTGGTTAGATTATGGGTACCACAACGGCGCCTATTTCTGCCGCTAAGCAAATATGTATAAACATTTTTGTGTTTCGGTCTGAAGGGCGCCGTAGCTAGTGAAATTACTGGGCAAATGAAACTTAACATCTTATATCTCAAGGTGACGAGCGGAGTTGTAGTGCCACTCAGAATATTTAGGATTTTTCAAGAATCCTGAGCGGCACTGCATTGTAATGGGCAGGGCGTATCAATTACCATCACCTGAACGTCATGCTCGTCTCGTCCCTCTTTTCATAAAAAAAATTGACACAGAATTATTCATTCACTTATTCAAAGTCTGCCAGGACAACTAGTCAAGAACAGAAGATAACTTTCTTATTCATGACACTAATAATGGCGCAATATTTTACTAATAAAGATATATTACAGAATAGTGTAAACAGGTCATTACGGTATAAATGTGCTGAGATATTATTGTTATGATGTTGGCTCGGAAAGGCAGCTCTAACAAAGCCATCGCTGAAGCGTTATAAAATGCCTGAGATATATTAAACAACTTTTAATATTATCTAGAATCGTTTATTATCTAGTTGACCCGGCAAAGGTTGTTATTTATTATTTCTGAAAGTTTCTAGTTCAATAAAATATAGCGAACACTTAGAGTGTGTGGGGATTTATAATTGTAATTGAAAGAGGAATGAAGTGTTGTAGACAATTACTGCCTTACTCATAAAAAAACGCTTTTCGAAGGTATAAGCTAAAGCTATTTTAGTAAAAACGTGTTTTAAGCCTATCAAACGTTTGATAAAATTCCTTATTCATATTCGTTAGATAAATCTCTCATAACTAATACGTATCTATAGTACGCAATGTTGCCCTTTCGTACAAAAAAACATGATTTTAACTAATTTAATGAGGAACTGTCAATGAAAACAGACATTATAATATCAATGTCAATGGTTTGTCAGTTGTCAAAAGTCGATGACAAAATAATTTCAAACTTCATAAATCAAAGTTTTGAAGTCTGTCGGTTGTCAATCTATGACGGTTATTCAACAACTTTGAGCGGGAAGCAATTTATCACATCATTTAACGAACAGCTGATCGATGTCGGCCATGTTTTTTTTGCGTTCGAGTGCTTAAAATAGGTTTAAAGAAGGGTCCTAGCTACTATAAGTCACGTCAGCTTTATCGAAGAGACTAGCTGACCCGGCAAACGTTGTATTGCCATATAAAGTATAATTCACGCGATAGTTTTATAAGTAATAAAATATGCCTATATTATAGCCTGTACATCATTTTGTTCTATTGTCAATAGTTTTTGCAGCGCACGCAAAAATAGGTTTTCGATTTTACACCTTGTGTTACAAAATAGCAATTTTATTACGGATCCCTAATTTTGAAAAAAAAAAACTTTACTTACTTAGGCTATGGCCTATAGCCATCCTCGATAAATGGACTACCCAACACTGAAAGAATCATTCAAATCGGACCAGTAGTACCAGAGATTAGCGCGTTCAAACAAACAAACAAACACTGCAGCTGTATAATATTAGTATAGAATATGAGCGTTTTAGCTCTAATATGCGATTATGAATACCATTTTTTAACAAACGTATATTAGCGATGTTTTAAATCTCCGCTAATTCATTATGAATAAGACAGTTAAAGTTTACGTTATTGAAGTTAATGAATTATTATTTATTATAGTAGGTATTAAGGAGAATCCGTAAGATATGTTTAACCAATAAATTTGATAACTTTTGTGTCATTTGTATTTTTGTATACTTTTTTCGCCTTATGTTTAATTGTATTTCAAATCGTATGTTTTGTATTATAATATAAACTACTACGTCCTGCTCGACTCGTGCCTTATTTTAATAAAAAAAATACCCGGATCATCACTAAATATCTGGGGACATGTTAGTGCCCCCGCAAAGTTGAGCAAAAACAAGCAGTTTAGACCATTTTCGACCCCCTATAAGTTAGTTGTGGATAAAACTAGAACCCTGCATTCAGTAACTGAGCAAGCATTGAGCAGACATATAATAAATAATTATATATCATAAAACATATATCTTAAACTTGTTTAAATTTCATTCAATTTGAACCAGTAGTTTGAGAATTATAACTAGTCAAATATGCTTAATTTCATCACCCACTGACTGACTGACCGATCATCAAAACCCTAAGGCACTTCTAGAATACATAAAACCTTCAAATTTAGAATACAATTACCCCCTTATTCATAATGGTCCGCTAAGTTTAAATAGCCGCTAAGGAGTGTCTTTTCTCATTCTGTCTTAGGTCAATAGAAGAAGACAGAGCGAGAATTAGCAATGCTTTAAGTTAGCAGACTATTATGAATAAGGGGGTTAGTGTTTAGTGTATAAATTAAGAAAAAACCAAAAATATTTTTCAATATTGGTCCAGTTGTATAGATACATCAACTACATAAATTACTTAATAGTACCGAAAAAGTAACAGAGGAAGACTACCTACAAAAATAAAAGAGTTCATAAGACAGAGAGAGAGAGCGCGTAAAGAAAACCCGTTGTTGATGTTCAAGAAGTAGAAGGTACCGATAAAGAAAATAGTAGGAATTTCTACTAAAAGAAAAGAAATGCTATTAAAATTGGTGCACATTAAAAGGTTATGTTGACCCAATGCACAATAAATAAATTGTGAGCTTCTTCTTCTTCTTCGCGTGCCTCTCCGACTAGCGAAGGTTGGCGGTCAGCTTTGTAGTTTCAATTGTTTGTCCTTCGCGAGGCGAAATAGTTCTGCCGCACTCGCGATGCCAGTCCACTCTTGGATGTTGCGCAGCCAAGACTTTTTTCTGCGACCTACGCCTCTTCTTCCGGCAACTTTTCCCATCATGATGAGTTGTAGGAGTTTGTACCTCTCGTGCCTAAGCACGTGCCCCAAATATGCGACTTTGTGATAGGTCTTGTATTAGGCGAGAGGTTTATATTGCCCTACTATTGTTGAAATGTTAATGTTCAGCTCGGACGCATCTCTGGTGTCTGTAAAGTGTCTTATCTAATAGCTTACCGCAACCATTCGCACCACCGTAGTGGCGGATAATACCATTTGTCTCTAAAACAGCTGATAAGTCTAAGTCCGCTGGACAACTGCCCAGCGGATGACTTCATTAATGCTGCCTTGACGACTGATACGCCTGCTCCCGTGACGCCCAAGAGAATCTACCTGAACGCCACATCTACATTGATGTGGTTCATTCAATTTTATACCTAGCTTAAATAATTGTGTATCGTGCACCAATATACTTTTGCTACCCTTAATATAACATGCCGCAAAAGTTATTGATATCTTTTGAAATACAAATAAAGTAAAATATATAAAAATCTGTCCATAAAGTGAACAAACAGAGCAGAAAAATTCCTAATTTAATATAAACGAGAAAAGCTCAAACTATTTGAAAGTTGATCGTCTGATCAAATTATGAGGGTTTGTGCCGAGAGCTGTTATTCTCATAAGTTGTTTCAATTGTTCTGATTTTATTAAAGCCCGTCCGTTATTCTATATCGTGATGTCATAATAACTTTATCTACTTATGATTTCTTTTCAATAGGAGATAAAGTAAACTATAAAGATACCGACTTCAAACATGCGTAAGCGTGGTAACTATAAAAGTTTGGTAGATATAATAATGCATAACGCTTTTATTTTTAATTCAATATTTGTGGTACCCGTAATCTGGCCGGCATCCTGTGCAAAGGAGCATCCCACCGGTAAAAGGTACTTGAATGTTACTAAATCGTAGCGTTAAGGATGTCATATTCCTATATGAATCTATCGACTAGCTGTCGTGAACCATAAATATTAATTTGAAGGATTTCTGTCGAGACTAAATACTGTTTTTACATCATAAACTTAGTACACTACCGTAATAGACAATCACTCTCCTCATTACGGTGAGACTAAATTTAAAATGTTCATGTGTGTGCTAGTTTGACAGATGTGTTAGTGAGTTAGTGAAGTGTGTAGTATTTTGCTTTTGGTCAATCCCTATGACAAATATTGATAAACGGCGTCATATTAACGCACGGACAAAAAAAAATAAGGACTCCGTGTCACCTTACATAACAGTGTAGCACCAAAACATGCCGATTAACGTGTAAATACATAGCCCCACGCACACACTTACACTGCTACAGGCCGATAGGCGGCCATTATGAGAATTCTCATCGTCCGTAACAGATCAGTTTGCGTCTCAATAAAATATTTTAAAAATGCCGTCGCGCATTGTGAAAATGTTTAAAAACGATACTTTATAAGTATTTGTGGCCATATATTATTATTAAAGGGAGAAAAAATTGTGTAACTAGTATCCCCCGTAACCGCACACACACTAGCATAACGGTGCTTCACTTGCTAATATCACGGCGCGGAGTCCTTCTTTTATTACTCGTCCGTGTATTAACGTATACAATATTTTATTTTCTAATACATATTTTCTTAAATTAATGTTATCTTTAGAAAATAAAGTGTTTACTGCGTATATAAAATGTAATACAAAATATTTTAATGCATATGTTCTAAGAAAATAAACATCACGAATGCAGTATTGAAGAATTATTATTTACCTTTGAAATGTTTCATTTGTTGGATTGTATACGTTATATGTAACAACACAATCTAATACAGATCACGACACCATTATATTTTTTTATTAATATCAGTTTAAAGACAGAATAACGACATAAACACTAACATTCAAATGCGGTCTAATTTGACAGGAGACTAATGGACACTAAATTGTTTCAAAATAGTTTCATGGTCATCACCTATTCCGTCTCTTTCCCACACCTTGTTTTTTATATAAGGATCGTTATCTCACTTTCACACAGGGTTCGTCTATTACGGTAGTTTATGTTGTGTTTAAGTGTTTTTGTTTATTTAAGTGTGTTGGTGTTTAAGTTCATGTTTTTTTTTTATGAAAATATGATACGAGACGAGCAGGACGTTCAGCTGATAGTAATTGATACGCCCTACCCATAACAATGCAGTGCCGCTCAGGATTCTTGAAAAACCCAAAAATTCTGAGCGGCACTACGATTGAACTCGTGACCTTGAGACATAAGATGTTAAGTCTCATTTGCCCAGTAATTTCACTAGCTACGGCGCTCTTCAGACCGAAACACAGTAATATCTACACATTACTGCTATACGGCAAAAATAGGCGCCGTTGTGTTACCTATAATCTAGCCGGCTTCCTGTACAAAGGAGCCTCCCACTGGTTTATACATAAACGTACTAAGATAAAGGTAATATCTATCCAATACTTCAATAGTATGAAGAGAAGTGAGCTATGAAATCCATCAATCTCTTATTGAGAGCTGATATTAACTTCAGCAACGAAATAAAGGGAAAATTTTATAAGCATGTGATGCCTCTGGCAGCCAACCCTCTCGAGTAATCCACTTATTTCTGATAGAAATTGTTTCAATCATATTATCTAAGGTAAAGTTTGGCGCTTTGAGATGTTTTCTAAAAGGTGGGGACCGAGCCGATAGCCTTGAGGAATCGTTTAAATTCAGAATAAATAATAGTTAAAAAAAACTAAATAGCACGCTTTATATAAAATTCAATAAAAAAATGGAAAATAAATTTAAATTGAAAATAGTGTAAAAAAATATATATTTTATTGTAAAAAAAGCGTGGGGTGTAGAAGAATTATTATTTTAATAATATCCTAAAAAGCTCGCTAGCACGCTTTTTTTACAAAAAAATATATATTTTTTTTACACTATTTTCAATTTAAATTTATTTTCTATTTTTTAGTTGAATTTTATATAAAGCGTGCTTTTTACTTTTTTTTTTAACTATTATTTATTTTTCATTTTTTAGTTAAATTTTCTATAAAAGCGTATTTTTAAAACTATTAAGTACTTAAACATCAATTCCTGCCTTATCGACTATAGATGAAAATTATATAAATTAACAAAAATCATATTTTGCAAATTGAAAAAATTGAATAATTTTATCAAATTAGTGTAATGTCATCGGTCCTCGATAAATCAACAAAGTTTGAACGAAATCTAGCCGTTTAAAGTGGGTCAAAATCGCGCCCAAAGAAGTCGGTTACAAACATACAAACACACAGATGAAGCTAATATAAAGCGTATAATTAGAAGCATTTTTAATTTATTACAAATATAATACAATTTTCTTTACAAAACTATGTTAAGTCGTTTTGGTGCACAATTAATAAATTTTCGTACAACTTCTATCTAGATTGAATACTTAGCATGGCTCCAACTGTAATAGTTAGGTTTGGTGATTTTTCTCGCACTGCCTATGTTCCACAATAACAGCATAGAAGGACATACATAAAAGACTATTAGATGCTTGTGTGCGTGGCATCTTGACACTCAATGGCATCTTTAAAATTTTGTAACATACGCTTCGTGCTATTTTACATTGAAGTTAATAAAATACATGTTCTATTATTTAGATATTATATTTACGATGTCTTACTACGTAACTAGGTATTTTAGTTTAAATTATTAGCACAGTTTACCAGTGGGAGGCACCTTTGCACAGGATGCCGGCTAGATTATGGGTACCACAACGGCGTCTATTTCTGCCGTGAAGCAGTAATGTGTAAGCATTACTGTGTTTCGGTCTGAAAGGCGCCGTAGCTAGTGAAATTACTGTGCAAATGAGACTTAACACCATATGTCTCAAGGTGACGAGCGCAGTTGTAGTGCCATTCAGAATTTTTGGAGATTTTCAAGAATCCGGAGAGGCTCTGCATTGTATTGGGCATGGCGTATCAATTACCATCAGCTGTCCGTCCTGCTCGTCTTGGCACTCATTTTCATTAAAAAAAAAGTTTAACAGAACACGTGGCACAACGTCACACCACTTTGGCGTAGTACTAGTTTCCGCACTTAGCGACTACGCCTGCGGTATCTATATGAGACCCTGCTAGGCTATTCTCGCACTTACGCGATGAAATTCTTCATTCCTTCAATTCTGGCGTCAATCAAATCCACACTTTAAAGCGTAGGCAACACTTAGCTTACTGATTATGTACTTAGTGTCAAGTGGTCTCTCTCTACTCTTTTATAAGAAAAGCGGCCAAGTGCGAGTTGGACTCGCCCATGAAGGGTTCCGTAGTAGCAATTAACATAACATTAAGTTCTTGTAGTTCGTTGTAACGATTTCTGACGTATTAAGGCGACACTAAATGCCGGCGACCTTGAGCGATATGAGTTCACGGCTCCTAGGTAACAAAGCCAATATTTTCAAAATTCTTGCGTCGAAAATGTACCGTTTTAAAAAGCGCAAACAGTTGAATTCCTTATAATCCTCATTATTGATTACTAATCTCAATAAATGTACCATCACAAAAAAAGGTAAAGCTATAAGAATAACTTTTATGAAAGTAGTATACTAAACAAATGCATCATGCCGAGAAAAAACTTGTTTAACTGCAAAGAAAACTGGTACTTCATAATAGCTCTGAAGTATTAACTTTAACCAACAGCAAGCATTAGCAACCTACAAGTAAGATTTAAGGGTATGTGTAACAGGATAAAGTAGTGTTCATATTTCCAAGTGCTATATTTTTACCACAAAACTTGTCTAAAAACACCTTGTTTGTGTGTTTTGTGTTTACCCTTCGCCAAACTACTTACTAGATGACGTTCAAACTTATTTTCGGTGGAAGTTTGCACAGTAATGTACATTATATATTTTTTTAGATCATTCTCTTATTTCAGAAGTTACAGGGGGGACACTCATTTTACCACTTTGGAAGTATCTCTCGCGCAAACTATTCAGTTTAGAAAAAAAATATCCCTGAAACCTCAATATCATTTTTATATACCTATCCAGAGATAACCCACGTTTTTTTTCTATTTTTGGGTGAAAATCTTTATGTGGCTTACAGAATACATCTACTTACCAAGTTTCAACAGTATAGTTCTTATAGTTTCGGAAAATAGTGGCTGTGACCTAAGGACGGACAGACAGACAGAAATGTCGAATCTATAAGGGTTCCGTTTTTTGCCATTTGGCTACGGAACCCTAAAAATGAATGTGGTTGAGTCGCCATTGTTTAGTTCGGAGTTGAGAAATTATTTCCAACGCGATGAAGTTAATACTAGCAATTTCTATTTACTACAGAAATAAAGACCCGTATTTTGTATTGTATTTATTCGTGCGTTATGACTCTTTCTTCTTTCTCGTATTAAAAGATATCGGCAGACTATTAGTGATTATAAAGAAGGGTCGGGCTTCAAACAATCAGTACTACTTTTGCCCTGTACTTTCCCCGGGGCGTAAAAAGAATAGGGGAGTCCCAGGCCCATGGGTGTCGTAAGAGGCGACTAAGGGCTTTTTAGAAGTGGGAGAGTCACGCTGCCATCTTATGGCGTTAGCACAATCGGGCCAGACTCGTCCGGGTTAATTACCACACTCGCACAGTATACCGGCGTGAAGTAGCGGCCTAGTGCCGCTATGTTTCGCATAGGTTAGTGTCGAGGACCGGTGGCCATCCCTTACCCCCCCCCAACAAAATATGAGAGCGGTCCGTACAATGATATTACCCCAGGAGGTTACCGACTCTAGCAGAGCCGGAGAAACTAGCAGTCCCCAAGCACTCTAGCTCGGGCTGCCCTTCGTATTCTGGGGTGGGCACAGAACCGCGCATGACCGAGGACAAACGAGGCAGAAACACCACGGCACCCCGCTCCACGCTCAACGTGGACTATTGCAATATCAGGGGAATTCACTCCAATTTAAACGCCGTCCACCACCACCTTGAGACGGCGCAGCCGGCCTTGTGCTTCCTTACGGAGACGCAGATATCTCGACCTAGCGATACCTCATATTTAACGTACCCCGGGTACAAAATTGAGCACAATTTTTTGCCTCATGCCGGGGTATGTGTGTACGTTAGGGAGGATATCTGCTGTCGCCGTCTCGGCAATTTTGAGGATAGGGACCTGTCTACTCTCTGGCTCCGCGTAGATTTAGAGGACCGCGTCCGTATCTATGCGTGTGCCTACAGGTCCCATAGTGGTAACGCAGGAACCGATCATCTCATGGGCTGCGTTCAAGCGGCAATTGACGACGTGCTTGCACAGATCCCATCCGCTGAAATCGTAGTCTTGGGTGATTTCAACGGGCACAATGCCGAATGGCTTGGATCACGTACCACAGACTACGCAGGGCGATCTGTGCATAATATTGCATTGGCGTATGGTCTGTCCCAATTGGTTGAGTCGCCAATGCGGCTCCCGGATGTGGATAGCCACATGCCGTCCTTATTAGATCTTCTGCTGACTACACATCCCGATGGCTACCAGGTCTTTGTCGACGCCCCTCTCGGAACGTCCGACCATTGCCTGGTCAGGAGTGTAGTGCCTATCCAACGTCGCAGACCACCAGCGACCCGCCGCGTTTGGCACTACAAGTCAGCAGATTGGGATAGGATGCGTTCCTTTTTTGCATCCTACCCTTGGGGCAAGGTTTGTTTCCCTTCGGATGATCCTAGTGCCTGCGCCGTTGCAGTAGCCGATGTGATACCTCAGGGCATGAATATTTTTATACCAAGCTCTGTAGTACCGATCGGTGGCAGTTCACAGCCCTGGTTCGATGCGTCAGTTAAAGCAGCATCTGACTGCAAAACACAGGCGTATCGAACTTGGGTTGCGGCGCTGGGCACAAAGGATCCGAACTGCAAAGTTCTTAAGAGGAAATATAGCCATGCCTCCAGATTTTTTAAGCGGCAAATCACCCGTGCGAAGTCTAAGCACGTCGTCAAAATCGGTGAGCAGCTTTCCAGTTACCTGACCGGAACACGCAAGTTCTGATCGTTGTCGAAAGCTGCTCTTGGTAACTTCAACCAGCCGTCCATGCCGCCGTTGCACATGAGGAATGACACCCTGGCCCATACGGCAAAAGAGAAAGCCGAGCTCCTGTGCGATCTTTTCGCATCCAACTCGACTATTGACAACAACGGAAATACACCGCCAACCATCCCGCGGTGTCAGAGCTCTATGCCTGAAGAACAGTTCAGACAGAAAACTGTTAGGCGAGCTCTGTTTTCGTTGGACGTCAGGAAGTCGAGCGGGCCGGATGGCATTTCTCCAATCGTGCTTAGAACGTGTGCCCCTGAGTTGACGCCGTTGCTAACGCGTTTATTCCGGCACTCTTATTCCAAAGGCGTAGTCCCTGACTCATGGAAGTCAGCCCTTGTCCATCTGATCCAAAAAAAAGGAGACAGTTCGGATCCGGCGAACTACAGGCCTATTGCTATCACCTCCTTGCTCTCTAAAATTATGCAGAGCATAATTAGCCGTCAGCTTTTAGTATACCTAGAGGGTCACCAGTTGATCAACGACCGACAGTACGGCTTTCGCCATGGACGGTCGGCAGGTGATCTTCTGGTATACCTAACACATAGATGGGCGGCGGCTATTGAAAGCAAGGGGGAAGGCCTGGCAGTCAGCCTGGATATAGCGAAGGCCTTTGATCGTGTATGGCACAAGGCGCTCCTCTCAAAACTTCCATCATTTGGGCTTCCCGAGAGCTTGTGCAAGTGGACCTCCAGCTTCCTCACTGGGCGTAGCATACAGGTCGTTGTCGACGGATATTGCTCGAATCCGAAGCCCGTGAATGCTGGAGTGCCCCAAAGCTGTGTGCTATCTCCTACGCTGTTTCTTCTGCATATCAATGATATGTTTGACACCTCCAACATACATTGCTATGCGGACGACAGCACTGGTGATGCCATATACACGGGCCATGCAGGTCTCTCTCGGGAAATCGTCGACCAGTGCCGGGAGAAACTTGTGTCTTCTATCGACTCCTCTCTCGAGAAGGTCGCGGAATGGGGTAAATTGAACCTTGTCCAATTTAACCCCCAGAAGACTCAAGTTTGCGCGTTTACCACTAAAAAAACCCCATTTGTCGTATCACCGCTCTTCGAGAACACTTCTCTTAAAGCCGCGTCTAGTATCGGATTACTGGGTCTCGAAATCTCGAGCGATTGCCAATTCCGTGGCCATCTGGAGGGCAAAGCCAAATTGGCTTCGAAGAAGCTTGGCGTCATCAATAGAGCACGGCAATACTTCAAGCCGGCCCACATTTTAGCGCTCTACAAAGCGCAGGTCCGGCCACACATGGAGTATTGCTGTCATCTCTGGTCTGGCGCGCCCCAGTATCTGCTCGATCCATTTGACCGCGTGCAACGTAGAGCAGCTCGAATTGTCGGGGACTCAGTGCTCTGTGAACGGCTGGATCTCTTGGCGTTGCGTAGAGACGTTACTTCATTGTGTGTCTTCTACCGCATTTATCACGGGGAGTGTTCCGAAGAGCTGTTTAACCTGATTCCTTCCGCCGAATTCCACCTTCGCACGACACGCCACAAGTTAGGATTTCATCCCCACCATCTGGATGTGTGGCGGTCCTCTACAGTGCGGTTTTCAAGGAGGTTTCTCCCTCGTACTACAAAGCTATGGAATGAGCTTCCTTGTGCGGTGTTTCCGTGACAATACGACATGGGTACCTTCAAAAAAAGCGCGTACACCTTCCTTAAAGGCCGGCAACGCTCTTGTGATTCCTCTGGTGTTGCAAGAGAATGTGGGCGGCGGCGATCACTTAACACCAGGTGACCCGTACGCTCGTTTGTCCTCCTATTCCATGAAAAAAAAAAAAAATACTACACATTTCAAAAACCCACTTATGTGAATGACAGGTTGATGACAGTAGAATTAATTTATTCATCAAATAACTAAACAATATGTTATGTTTTTAAATTAGTGATAACCCTCACTTCTAGGATTAATAGTATTAATGTATTAATTTAATACACAAATAAAATTTGAAAATCAAAATTTTATGAATGATGCGGGATTCGAACCCACGACCCCCGGCGTTCCGTGCCGGTGCTCTAACCAACTGAGCTAACCGTTCGAGTACCGCCTCATTATAAAATTATGTTTGCTTTGTTCATCTCTCAGGTTATGGCTTCATCTACAGGATCTACTTTACAGTTGATATCGTGGGTTCGAATCCCGCATCGTTCATAAAATTTTGTTTTTCAAATTTAATTTGTGCATCAAATAACTATCAACATTTTTTTTAAATAATCATAAAAAATCTTTTTTTATTAAATTAGAAGAGTCTATTGTACAAATGCCGTGCGTAAAGCAAAAATTTTATTTAATTAAATTAAGGAGAGGGGGGGGGAAGGGGTCAGGAGAGAGAGAGGAGGGGCGAAGGGTATTATTGCTCGGGTTTAAATTAATTATTCTGCAGTGTTACAGTGTTTTGATGGTAGTTTTTTTGTAGGTAGTAGTTTTTTTTTCGAACATAATCTTAATTTAATTTAATAATAGGGACATAAAAAGGGAGATAATAAAACGTGTGTAAGTATGGTAAGTATGGGAGATAATATAGTGACCCTGTAGGTTCGTTTTATCTTATAAAAAACGTTAAAATGGGCTATCGTTAAAGTTATTATACAAAATTAAAGAAAACTTTATGTAATGGTTCATTTTACCGAAGGACAACAAAAAGGCTAACGGCTTCAATTAAAACAGATAAAAGTTTGTTGAATTTCACATAAAAAAACTTGGAAATTATTTTGCTGATTATGTTAAAAATAGAAATTATTCAGACAATAGCGACTCAGCTGATTAATGGCAGCCATTTTGATGAGGTGTTAAGCCTAAATGGCCGCCAATACTTGTATTATTTTTTATCGCAATAATAGTACTAATTATTTATAGAAGTAGGTATATTTTTTTTTTTATGGAATAGGAGGACATACGAGCGTACGGGTCACCTGGTGTTAAGTGATCACCGCCGCCCACACTCTCCTGCAACACCAGAGGAATCACAAGAGCGTTGCCGGCCTTTAAGGAAGGTGTACGCGCATTTCTTGAAGGTACCCATGTTGGGACGATATCCCGGAAACACCGCACAAGGAAGCTCATTCCACAGCTTCGTGGTACGAGGAAGAAAGGTCCTTGAAAACCGCACTGTGGAGGACCGCCACACATCCAGATGGTGGGGATGATATCGTAACTTGTGGCGTGTCGTGCGAAGGTGAAATTCGGCGGCAGGAATCAGGTTGAACAGCTCTTCGGAACACTCCCCGTGATAAATGCGGTAGAAGACACACAATGAAGCGACGTCTCTACGCAACGCCAAGTGATCCAGCCGTTCACAGAGTACTGGGTCCCCGACAATTCGAGCTGCTCTGCGTTGCACGCGGTCAAATGGATCGAGCTGATACTGGGGTGCGCCAGACCAGAGAGGACAGCAATACTCCATGTGAGGCCGGCTTGAAGTATTGCCGTGCTCTATTTATGACGCCCAGTTTCTTTGAAGCCAGTTTGGCTTTGCCCTCCAGATGGCCACGGAATTGGCAATTGCTCGAGATTTCGAGACCCAGTATTCCGATACTAGGCGAGGCTTTAAGGGAAGTGTTCTCGAAGAGCGGTGATACGGCAAATGGGGTTTTTTTAGTGGTAAACGCGCAAACTTGAGTCTTCTGGGGGTTAAATTGGACAAGGTTCAACTTACCCCATTCCGCGACCTTCTCGAGAGAGGACTCGATAGAAGACACAAGTTTCTCCCGGCACTGGTCGACGTTTTCCCGAGAGAGACCTGCATGGCCCGTGTATACGGCATCACCAGTGCTGTCGTCTGCATAGCAATGCATGTTGGCGGTGTTTAACATATCATTGATATGCAGAAGAAACAGCGTGGGAGATAGCACACAGCCTTGGGGCACTCCAGCGTTCACGGGCTTGGGATTCGAGCAATAACCGTCGATAACGACCTGTATGCTGCGCCCAGTGAGGAAGCTGGAGGTCCACTTGCATAAGCTCTCGGGAAGCCCAAATCATGGAAGTTTTGCGAGGAGCGCCTTGTGCCATACACGATCAAAGGCCTTCGCTATATCCAGGCTAATTGCCAGGCCTTCCCCCTGCTTTCAATAGCCGCCGCCCATCTATGTGTTAGGTATACCAGAAGATCGCCAGTCGACCGACCATGGCGAAAGCCGTACTGCCGGTCGTTGATCAACTGGTGACCCTCAAGGTATACCAAGAGCTGGCGGTTAATTATGCTCTCCATGATTTTGGAGAGTAGGGAGGTAATAGCAATAGGCCTGTAGTTCGCCGGATCCGAACTGTGTCCTTTTTTTTGGATCGGATGGACAAGGGCTGACTTCCATGAGTCAGGGACTACGCCTTTGGAATAAGAGTGCCGGAATAAACGCGTTAGCAACGGCGTCAACTCAGGGGCACACGTTCTAAGCACGATTGGAGAAATGCCATCCGGCCCGCTCGACTTCCTGACGTCCAACGAAAACAGAGCTCGCCTAACAGTTTTCTGTCGGAACTGTACTTCAGACATGGAGCTCTGACACCGCGGGATGGTCAGCGGTGTTTTTCCGTTGTCGTCAAGAGTCGAGTTGGAGGCAAAAAGAGTGCACAGGAGATCGGCTTTCTCTTTTGCCGTATGGGCCAGGGTGTCATTCCTCATGTGCAACGGCGGCATGGACGGCTGGTTGAAGTTACCAAGAGCAGCTTTCGACAACGACCAGAACTTGCGTGTTCCGGTCAGGTAACTGGAAAGCTGCTCGCCAATTTTGACGACGTGCTTCGATTTCGCACGGGCGATTTGCCGCTTAAAAAATCTGGAGGCACGGTTATATTTCCTCTTCAGAACTTTGCAGTTCGGATCCTTTGAGCCCAGCGCCGCAACCCAAGTTCGATACGCCTGTTTTTTGCAGTCAGATGCTGCTTTAACTGACGCATCGAACCAGGGCTGTGAACTGCCACCGATCGGTACTACAGAGCTTGGTATAAAAATATCCATGCCCTGCAGTATCACATCGGCTACTGCAACGGCGCAGGCACTAGGATCATCCGAAGGGAAACAAACCTTGCCCCAAGGGTAGGATGCAAAAAAGGAACGCATCCTATCCCAATCTGCTGACTTGTAGTGCCAAATGCGGCGGGTCGCTGGTGGTCTGCGACGTTGGATAGGCACTACACTCCTGACCAGGCAATGGTCGGACGTTCCGAGAGGGGCGTCGACAAAGACCTGGTAACCATCGGGATGTGTAGTCAGCAGAAGATCTAATAAGGACGGCATGTGGCTATTCACATCCGGGAGCCGCGTTGGCGACTCAACCAATTGGGACAGACCATACGCCAATGCAAAATTATGCACAGATCGCCCTGCGTAGTCTGTGGTACGTGATCCAAGCCATTCGGCATTGTGCCCGTTGAAATCACCCAAGACTACGATTTCAGCGGAGGGGATCTGAGCAAGCACGTCATCAAATGCCGCTTGAACGCAGCCCATGAGGTGATCCGTTTCTGCGTTACCACTATGGGACCTGTAGACACACGCATAGATGCGGACGCGGTCCTCTAAATCTACGCGGAGCCAGTGAGAAGACGCCTGTCTTCCCTACCCTACCCTCAAAATTGCCGAGACGGCGACAGCAGATATCCTCCCTAACGTACACACATACCCCGGCATGAGGCATGAAATTATGCTCAATTTTGTACCCGGGGTACGTTAAATATGACGTATCGCTAGGTCGAGATATCTGCGTGTCCGTAAGGAAACACAAGGCCGGCTGCGCCGTCTCAAGGTGGTGGTGGACGGCGTTTAAGTTGGAGTGAATTCCCCGGATGTTACAAAAGTCCACATTAAGCGTGGAGCGGGGTGCCGTGGTGTTGCTGCCCTGTTTGTCCTGTGACATACGCGGTACTGTGCCCTCCTCAGAATACGAGGGGCAGCCCAAGCGCGAATGCTCGGGGAGGTATTCTCCGGCCCTACAAGAGCCGGTACCCTCCTGGGGTAATTTCTTTTTTAGGACCGCTCTCATATTTTGTTGGGGGGGGGGGGGATGGCCTCCGGTCCTCGACACTAACCTATGCGAAACATAGCGGCACTAGGCCGCTACTTCACGCCGGTATTCTGTGCGAGTGTGCTGACGTCATAAGACAGCAGCGTGACTCTCCCACTTTCAAAAAGCCCGTAGTCGCCTCTTACGACACCCTTGGATCTGGGACTACCCTATTCTTTTTACGCCCCGGGGCAGCACAGGGCAAAAGTATAAGAAAGTGTTCGAATTAATAATGAAATTTCTGTTAATTTTTTTGCAAATACACACTTGGAAGATTCGAGGAACAACTAATTAACAAAGTTACAATTGTAATTTCTTCTTAAATTCCAGCAATATTAATTAAGCACACCCTTATTTTATTACGCTCAAGTAGTATCTTTTTTGAAGTAGACCTAGACGAAGAGCTTTTATCGACTATGGTATTTCAAGTCATAAACTTTATCTTTTACACTACATTGTTTGGACAAATATTTGAGTAGTTATGACGATGACAATAAACAACCGAGTGCACGATATTATGGTGCGGTCCGGTGGCAGCTAATAGGACAGGCGCGCAGGCGGTCGGACGACTGCAGGCGGGGTTAATAATTTTAAACACCTGCTGCAGTTCCAATTAAAAGTAGCATTTTCAATAAATATCAAAAAATCGCAGGGTAAAACCTAAAATGTAGCAAACACACATACACGTGGAGCCCCACGTGCGTTTTTCCCACGGCCTAGAGCTGGCCTAGTGCTTACACGTTTCTGAATCCCAAAATCTGCTTTCTTATGCTGAACGAAATAAATAGTATAACATAGTTTATAGAATATATTGCAGTAGCTACCTACAACTTTTGCATTACCATCAATCATCATCTCGTCGTTGGGTTTAAAGAATAAGTCGCAGAAAAAATGGTCAAACACCAAAATTTCAATGATTTAATTTACTGTATCTAAAGTATGTTCATTAAAGGTAAGGCTAGGTTATTGATAACTTAGACTTACTGTCTATCTAATTCATCAATTAATAAAAACATGCTATTTTTGTATCGTAAATTTCACAGTTTTTGCAGTTTAAGGCTGCTATCCCAAGAAATCGCTAAAATAGCGCATAGTTGAAACTATTTCTTGACGGCTTATATAAAGCTTACATTTTTAACAAAAAATAATTATATATCTACAGAATATGAGAAGAAAATTAATTTTTTCATTACATTTCTATTTTTATAGACAGTGCAGAAAAAATCACCAAAATACCCGTAACTTTTTATCAGTCTAGATAAAAATTGTACGAAAATTTATTAATTATACACCAATACTATGTATTTAACATGACAGTTTTGTTAGTTTTGTAAAGAAAATTTTATAATGTTTGTAATAAATTGAAAATGCTTCTAATTTCGAATTAAACCTATGGCGATCTTAAACGGGAGAGGTAACCTAGCTCCGCTCGATTTCTCAAGGCCGTTGGCTCAGTCCCCAGCCTTAAATGATATTAGTAATGTTTATAGAAAAACATAATTACAAAACTTCCTAATAATCCATTACCGTTTCAATAACCTATCTATCCTTAGTTTAACTTACGGATACATTGCTGTCACCGTTTAATGACAAGATCTTATCTATCCATAGTTATGTCCAATATAGTTATAGTCTTAAGCTATCTGTCAATAGGTTATTGAAATGTAAGTATGCGTAAAAGGATTCAAATCCAAATTCAAATATTTTTATTCAAAATAGGATGTGACATCACTTATTGAAAGTCAAAAAACTACCATCCATTCCAAAATGAATGCCTCAGACCTGAGAAGAATGGGCGCAACAAACTCAGCGGCCTTTTTTTTTCATCGAATAAATATGTTTACAAAGTAATATTGTACAATTAAACTTATTATTTAATAGCCTGAAATGGGCTGGGCGGGCGGTCACTCCATTCCCAAGTTGTCTACCTCTAGTAAGTTAAACTAAGGATAGATATAGGTTATTGAAAACGGCCGTATTATGTCGGAATTTGTCGGATAGCAGCGGTGAAATACCAATGAGTGTGCCAATTAACTTAATGGATTCACGCGCGTTCGTGACACTCACCATAATTGTCACTTCACATAGAATTGGACTCTCGATTCACGACTATCCATCGTCTCTCATTCTCTTCACTTAATAATACAGACCTTCACATGTACATAATAATTTATTTATAATATACTGGTTTATTCCAAACTACCCATTGTTTTAACTGTTCTATTAGATTTATTTATTGTTTAATGAGATCATCAGCTGAATCTATGTCACAATCAAACAATAATATTTAAAACAGTTACTAAGCACTTTTTCACCAGTTCAGGCTCCATTGCACCGGGTGCCGGCTAGATTATGGGTACCACAACGGTGCCTATTTCTGCCGTGAAAGAGTAATGTGTAAGCACTGTGTTTCGGTCTGAAGGGTGCCGTTGCTAGTGAAATTAATGGGCAAATGAGACTTGACATCAAAAGTTTTTCAATAATCCTGAGCGGACTTAATTTTAATGGGCAGGGCGTATCAATTTAGCTGAACGCTCTGCACGTCTCGTCGTTTATTTTCATTCAAAAATTACGCGATTGAAATAAAAACTGTAGGTTCTAAGCCACATTTTAGCACACAAATATCGTGAAAACTTCTAGATTTTTCGATTTTTCCATACAAATATTGGTACGTATATACTTTAAATTCCGACTTTCTTTTGGGATAAATATTAAAAAACAAAATGTATTCAGAAAGTAATTTGGAAGTCCTACTTTGATTGAAATAATAAATCATAATTTAAAATTATAACCTCAACAGCTCGCTGCGGAGATCAGATAACATAGGACCCTTGAAGATCAGTTTACAATTGTTAAAAGCGTTTATTATTAACATAACATTATATTTAAATATAAATTATTATTGTATAAGAACACAAGGGTCGTTCAGTTATCCGAGCACCCGAATATCGTTGAGATGTTTTCAATTATAATGTTGGTAACCCTTTGTCGAGAAACAATTGGTAAAGATAGCAAACGGACGCCCAAGTCATAAGAAATTGTATTTAGAAAAAAAAATATTATTAATTTATTAACTGACATTAAAGAAAGTAAAGTATGTTTACAATTTAATATGTTTTTAAAGTGATAACCCTCACTACTAGGATTAATACACAAACAAAATTTTATGAATGATGCGGAACTCGAACCTCGACCTGTGGCGTTCCGTGCCAGTGCTCTAACCAACTGATCTAACCGTTCGAGTGACGTATCGTCATAAATTCTTGTATGCTTCGTTCATCTCTCAGGCTGTCACAATCTTAATATGCTTAGGATTACCTTATCCTTGATATCAATCGTTATATTCGGACTATAAAAATTGTCTTCCGTAAGTACGTGTGCGCAAATCTCAGATAATAGACCTAATAATAATAAGAAAAAACTACTATTTTGCATTCAAATGAATTCTAATATACAAATATACCTCTAATGTATAAATTTAGACAAAAGTAGTGTTGGTTTAGCTTAGATTAAGGATTCGTCTCCGCTGCGCTTCCACGAGATACCGCCCTACATAAGAACAATATCGTTTTTATTAGGGCAACTAATAGATGCTTGTGTACGTGGCATCTTGACACTCAATGGCAGCTTTCAAATTTTGTAACATATGCTTCGTGTTATTTTACATTGAAATTAATAAAATACAAGATTCTTACTGATGATACGTGATCCAAGTGTCTTTCTTATTTCTTTTAGTATTATTTTTACAAAGTTTTACTATGAAACTCGGCATTTTAGTTTCAATTATTAGCAAAGTTTAACAATACATGTTGCACGTCAACGTCACATATTGTTCCGGACTGGCTTTAGTACGCCCACTTGGTAGTTAGTTGCCGCACTATGCGAATACGCCTGCGGTATCTAGTTGGAGCGCAGCGAAAACCAATCCTTAATATAAAAGGTTCAGCTTACAGTATTGAAATGTGAAACTATATGTTTCCAGCAGCGCTCATTATTATTCCCGTCTCCCTATGGTGCTAAGTGTGATATATGATAAACAGAGGGAGGGCATAATGAATTAATATAAAAAATTTAACCTTTCGCTTAAAGAAGAAGAATTTAAGATTTTGTTTTGGTACTAACGTAGTTTTTAAGTCTAACTGACATTATTTTGAGTCTGTAGTTACTTTGAAATAAAGATTTATTATTATTTTTAAAAATAATCTGGGTTTACCTGGCTGGTTTTTCAAGATAAGAGTATAGGTGTATTTGTGTGTGTTTGGGTTTAAGTGTATGCGTGTGTGCCTGTATTTATTTATAAGCTAAAGTCATTTTTCATAACAATACACTTTAGAATATACCAAGAAAGTATCGTTGAAGTTAATGTAAAAATTGCTATGTGTTGCAATGCATGTTTTCTGGAATCGGAATGCACATTTTCTGGGCACTTGCAGACTGTTTCATATTTATTTCAATGGTCTCAATGTTTTGATTGGTATAGAATTTGACCCTAGCATTTAATGGATTTTTTCTTCTAGAAAGATTTAGAAAGATTTAAATTTATTTGCTATATCATTTTCAAAGATCTGTCACACTGTTGTTCTAATCGGCCTTATTTCTATATGAATAGTCATTTTATATTCACACAAATTTTAATATAAACGCGTTTTCGACACAATAAAAAACATATAGCAATAAATTAGTTTAAGCAAGATAAGTAAAGATCGCTTAAATTAACATTATATAAAATAAATTACTAAATATATTTATCATTCATACTTCGTACATTGAACAACGAAACGAAAATTAATAGGACAGAAACATAACAAAATATTTACTTATGAACTATTAAAAAAGGTGAATTGCCAAAAATAAAAAGATGCCATTCAAAGAACTGAAAACGTAGATGCTCACTATCTGAAAAGAAATGTTAACAGTTAAGTATATTATATTAACGGATAAGGGATGCATTATTTGAAAAGAAATAATAAGAAAATAATCGCTACATCTTATGACTTACTAAACAAAGTCCAGGCTACAGGTACATACAGGGCGACACTTTATAACAGAATCGAGCTGTTAAAAGAGATTTACAAGTTCATTTATTTTTACGACACTTTACTAGATAAATTACATTGTCAACGATATTGTAATCTTTAGATTTCGTTTTAAGAAGGCAATTTCACCAGCTTTGATCGTATAAAATTAATACTTTGTTTGATGTTTCATACAATCATCGTCAATCACATCAAAATTTTAATTAAACCGTTTATAATGAAAGATTAGAGATATGCTACTGAAAGGACCCGATAGCACCAACCAGCATTGAATAACTTCTATAAGTAAATATTATTTAAAATAAAGTGTGTCACTGTGATAATAAAAATAACCCGACGAGATAGTCCTCGTCCTGTAATCGTTTAACACCACTCACACTCACATCACAAATCACACACCTACAATAACACTACACACAAATAGTCACACACTTACATACATCCACACATCTTTACAAACACACATACATATATCACAGCACTCGCCGGCGAGTGCGAAGTCCCTTCAAACCAAGAGTCCACTGGACTAACAGATATATTAGATCGTTAGTGATCTTCTCTCCATCCAGCCTAGTGCGTAGGCGGTCCGAGGTTCGAGTCTCCTTCCGAGACTCGAACGCGAGACATGTGCGCACCGCGCCTGGGTGTTACATTTTCGGCCTCCAAGGCCCCTGCCCGGCTTCGCTGTAAAAGCCTTCAGGGCTATCAGCACAGAGGAGGTTTTTAGTCGGTAGGGGGGGTTTACACCCGAGCCTGACATATGGGCCCCGTTTCGGATTATTCAATACGTAAATGTATTTTACTCCTCTCGAAAAATATAAATAAAAAAAAAACTAAAAAATAACAGCTTTTCACGAAAAGTCTATGTTTTTTTGTACGAGCAAGTTATACGGGCTAGTGACCGAAACGCCTAAATCTGTTTGGACTAGACCTCTACAAGCAGAGAGCATAATAAATGTTGTATGCCATTATGACCGCACTGAGGGGTAAAGCCACAAATTCAGATGGTAAGGGATGATATTTAATAGTTTGTGGCGTGTGCTCCGATGAATTCAGCGGTAAGGATTACATCAATACCCGTGATAAATGCGCTAGAAGTACCATAAAAACCACACTATGGAGGAACGCCACACATCCAGATGCTGAGGGATGTAGTCATTTGTGGAATGTGGTGAGATGGTGGAGTTCGGCGGCAAGGATCAGATCAGTCTCAGAGATAAATGCTCTACGTCTAGTAAGTTAAACTAAGGATAGATAGGTTATTGAAAACATAATAAAATACACCCATACAAAACAAATATTGGAATTAAAAATAATTATCGCTCCCAAATAAAAAATAAAAACTATCTCATCTCTCAAGTTGGACTAAAATAGACTCCAAGAAGAAATCCCCTTTAGAATCCGTTGATTAGTTTACGAGTTCACTAGAGACAATCATCAGGACACTACATTTATATATATATATATATATATATATATACTAGCTGACCCGACAGACGATGTTCTGTGCATAATAAATAAAATACCGTTTTTTATGGATTTGTCAATAATATTTCACAACACCAAGAGTTATTTTGTAAAACATGCTCCCTGTCAATGACGTTCTATATTATGTTTTGAACGTCATTGCTCCCTGTTGTTAACTATAATATAATGAAATTGTTTCACAGCAGAACTGTCAGACCGTGCGTCAATAAATTCTCTCACAAAAAATGTGTCCATACAAAACAAATATTGAAATAAAAATATTTATGGGTCCCAAATCGAAATAAAAACTATCCTATCCCTCAAGTTAGACTAAACTGCACTCGATGAAGTAATACCCATTAAAATCCGTTCATTACTTTAGGAGTCCATCGTAGAGAAACAACGTGTCACGTAATTTATATATATTAAGATTAAGATAAAGATAAAGATATTATTGCAATTTAATGAAATGAGCCAAAACGCAGCAAAGATATAAATGATAACAAAAGACCGTTAAATGATTGTTTCGCCTCGAACGGAAAATCGGATTGTTCATTGAATAGAGATAAGAATAATAAAAGACGATCTCAAACTCATCAGCACCTTATTTCTATTCAATTGGAAATCTTATTCAATGAGTCAGATCGCTAGATGGATGGCGAAATGAGAGTCATTAAAGAAACAGATAGCATCTGCTATTGAATAAGCGTAACAGTATTAGAATAGAATAGAAATGAACACTTTATTAGCAATAAAAAAACACTCACACAAAAACACAACAATTTACAATATTAATTAAAATCTTAAAATACCAAATTAAATACCGTAACAATATTATAAACATTAAAAATAAAGTAATGAAAATAACAGTGTGAGCGTGATTCCCTGCTAAAAGGAGCTGACTCAGTATATTGTCGGTCAGTGCAGAAGACAACAACACAATACCGGTTTTCAGCAGCCCCTCGTGACATTTGGAGTATTCAAGTTATAATTTGCAAGGATCAACTCGCAAGATTAATGGCAAGCGACAATGTCGGTCTATATGTATAGAAAGTCATTGGCAAACGTAACTTAATATTTATGACTTTCTTAATGATAACACAGTTTGGGAAGGGAGCGACCGCTGTCAGGCTATTAAAATTATAAATACGAACCAAACCAAACCAAAGTTTCCGACATAGCCCAAATGATTGCGAAACTGAAGTGGCAGTGGGCAGGGCAAATAGTTCGACGGACGGATGGCCGTTGGGCAGTAAAGTCCTCGAATGGCGACCACGTACCGGAAGACGCAGTGTTGGCAGACAGAGCACTTGATCGCCGACAATTCGAGCTGCTCTGGGTTCCACGCGGTCAAATGGTTCGAGCTTATAGTGGGGTGCGCCAGGACAGAGATGCCAGCAATACTCCATGTGTGGCCGGATCTGTGCTTTGCAGAGCGCTAGAATGTGGGCCGGCTTGAAGTATCTGTGTATCAATCTAGACCGCAGACTTCGCGGCAATTGTTCTAGATTTCGAGACCCAGTATTCCGATACTAACCGTCGACCACTAAAAACGGTAATTACCGTTTGAACTGAACTATAAGATAATCCGTTTCTGCGGTATCACTGTAGACGCGCTTTTTTCTTTGTGCGGAATAATCAAAACTCACGAACCAATAAGCCTTAACAGAATATTAGGTTAATTGGCATCACTAAAATGAATATTAAAATCTCCTATGAGATTCCAATAAATAATTTAATATCAATATCGGAGTTGATATCAAACTTCACCGAAGCTTTTTAATTTAGACATCAATGTGAGCTTAAAATATTAATAATTCAACGAAGTCTTTCAATAAGCCCTTTGTCCTTTATGGAGCATTATAAATCAATATTTTGATCAAATAGCAAATGGAATTACTGATTCACATTTGTTTGGAAACATGACGTCGCATTTTAAGATTAAATGTTGAAGTCAAATAATATTCATTTCGTTTGGCACTACAAGTCAGCAGATTGAATGCGTTCTTTTTTTGCATCCTACCCTTTGGGCAAGGTTTGTTTCCCTACGGATGATCCCAGTGCCTTCGCCGTTGCAGTAGCCGATGTGATACTGCAGGGCATGGATATTTTTATCAAGCTCTGTAGTACCGATCAGTGGCAGCTGACCATAGACCTGGTTCGATGCGCATCAAGCGTATCGAACTTGGGTTGCGGTACTTGGCACAAAGCTTGCGAACTGCAAAGTTCTAAAGAGTAAATACAACCGTTCTTCCAGATTCTCTAAGCGGCAAATGGCCCATGCAAAATCGAAGCACGTTGTTAAAATCAGCGAGCAGCTTTCCATTTACCCAATTGGAACACGAAAGTTCTGGTCTTTGTCGAAAGCTGCTCTTGGTATTTTCAATCGGCCGTCCCTGCCGCCGTTGCACATGAGGAATAACACCCTGGTCAATGGGCCTCGCCTATGCCGTATGCGGCAAAAGAGAAAGCCGATCTTCTGTGCGCTCTTTTTGCCTCCAACCCGACTCTTGACGACGATGGAAAAACACCGCCAACCATCCCGCGGTGTCCGAGCTCTATGCCTGAAGTACAGTTTTTTTTTTTTAAAAACAGTTTTTTTTTTCGTCAGGGAGTCGAGCGGACCGGATGGATAGTTCGAGAACCAACTATACTTAGAATCGGTGCGTAAAAATAGAATGTGTGCCCCTGAGTTGACGCCGGTGCTGACGCGTTTATTCCGGCAATCTTAAATCTCAAAAGGCGTAGTCCCTGACTCATGGAAGTCATCAAAATAAAGGAGACAGTTCGGATCCGGCAAACTACAGGCCTGTTGCTATTATCTTCCTGCTCTGCAAAATCATGGAGAGCGTAATTAACCGCCAGCACTTGGTATACTTAGAAGGTCACCAGTTGATCAACGACGCAGGCGCCATGGTCGGTCGGCAGGCAATCTTCTGGTATATCTAACACATAAGAAAGGCATGGCAGTTAGCCTGAATATAACGAAGGCTTTTGATGGTGTATGGCACAAGACATTTGGACTTTCCGAGAGCTTATGCAAGTGAACCTCCAGCTTCCTCACTGGACGCAGCATACAAGTCGTTGTCGATGGTTATTGATAGAACCCGAAGACCGTGAACGCTGGAGTGCCCCAAGGCTGTATGCAATCTCGGACACTGTTTCTTCTGCATATCAATGATATGTTGGACACCTCCAACATACATTGCTATGCCGACGACAGCACTGGTGATGCCATGTACACGGGCCATGCAGCTCTCTACCGAGTCTTCTCTCGAAAAGGTCGCGGACCGGGGGAAATTGTACCTTGTCAAATTTACCCTGCAGTTGACTCAAGTATGCGCGTTTACGACTAAAAAAAATCCCACTTGTCGTATCACCACTCTTCGACAACACTTCCCTTAAAGCCTCACGTAGTATCGGAATACTGGTCTCAAAATCTCGAGCGATTGCTAATTCTGTGGTCATCTGGAGAGCAAAGCCAAATTGGCTTCGAAGAAGCTGGGCGTCATAAATAGAGCACAGTAATATTTCAAGCCGGCCCACATTCTAGCGCTCTACAAAGCGCAGGTCCGGCTACATATGTAGCCTTGCTGTCATCTCTGGAGCACCTCGAATTGTCGGGGACCCAGTGCTCTGTGAACGGCTGGATCACTTGGCGTTGCGCAGAGACATCGCTTCATTGTGTGTTTTCCACGCCATTTATCACGGGGAGTGTTCCGAAGAGCTGTTCCACCTGATTCCTGCCGCCGAATTCCAACTTCGCATGACACGCCACTAATCCACTCATCCACAGTGCGGTATTCAAGGAGCTTTCTTGCACGTACTACAAAGCTGTGGAATGAATTTCCGGGACGATACTACATGGGTACCTTCAAAAAAAGCGCGTACACATTCCTTAAAGGCGGGCAACGCTCCTGTGATTCCTCTGGTGTGGCAAGAAAATATGGACGGCGGTGAGCACTTAACACCAGGTGACGTGCACGCTCGTTTGTCCTCCTGGTTCCAAAAAAAAAAACAAACGGTAATGTCAAAGCATATTTTTAACCGACTTAAAAAAGAAGGATGTTCTAAATTCGATCGGTATTGAAGTGAAAACTACTTTTAGCGCGGTACGCAATGACGTTCTATACATAAAGAACGTCATAGGCGGTACGCATATTTTTACATGAGATAAAATCTCTGGACTCGCGACACCGTTACGAGACGCAGCTATGGTGTGTGCATAATAAATTATGCATGTACATATAGCAGACCGCGAACGAGTCTAGATAAATAACAAAGTGTGTGCGTGTAATCTTTACGCGCGATTGAAGTAAAACTTAAGGCGACACTAAATGCCAGTGACCTTGAGCGATATGAGTTAGCGGCTGCCGGCCGCCAGCTATGTAACAAAGCCAATAGTTTAAAAATTCTTGCGTGCTTGCGTAACATTTTAACAGTTGCAAATAGTTTATATGCTTACAATCCTCGTTATTCATTTATTATCTGAATAAATGTACCTACACAAAAAGTACAAGCTATAGGAATAACTTTTCTGAGAGTAGTACTAAACAAATGCGTCATACAATGCCAAAAAACTTGTGTAACTGCAACAGAAAAGTAGTAGTTTAAAAAGGCCCTGGAGTGTTAACTATAACCAACAGCAAGCATTAGCAACCTACAAATACGACTTAGGGTATTTGTAACATGATTAAGTAGTATTCATAGCTCCAAATGCTATATTTTATTTATAATTTACTTAAGGAATATTTAACAGATACATATATACTTTTTTCCTTATCTGAAAGCTTATAGACATAATATGTTATTTTCGTTTGCCCTTGTTTTTCCCACCGATTCTAGGACATCCAGTATATTATAACAAATAGTCTTAAAAAGTTGAAAGAGAAGAAGAATTAATTTATTACATTAAATATATGCTTACATTAATTAAAACCGTGTTATTCATAAATAATTGAATAAAAATAATTAAATTATTAATATCACACATATTAATAATATAACGTTGTTATTGAATATTAACGAATATGGCTCTATGGGCTCGGACCTTTTGCCTGTCCGATGGACGAAGAAAAATTAACGAATGTCGCAAACGTCAGACTGACAACTTTTATTTATTATTTATTACAAAGTAGTCATAAAATTACAAATACACTTGAAGATTTTCAGAAAATTATTACTGAACAATTTGAAACAATTTTTTAAACTATTTAATTATAATGGTTAAAAGTTGTTTTAATTGACTTTTTTCGTACTAACGTTACTACCGTTAGAAAAATATTGGTACCAGGCAATCAAAGTTGAAGAAGAGATTGTCTTATATATGACGCGAGTATAGAATATGGCATGTTCTCGCGTAAGAAAACCATCCAAGGGATTCGAACCCGGGACCTCTAGCTCAGTAGTCAGGGTCACTAACCATTCGGCTATATGGGTCATCTTAAATAAAGTATACGTTAATTTTCTACAACGCTTCATTCCTCTTTCAATTATAATTATACATACACACTTTTACGGCCGTTTTCAATAACCTATCTATCGTTAGTTTAACTTACTAGATCTATCTATCCTTTTACGCTTACTTACATTTCAATAACCTATTGACAGATAGCATTGGACTATTAGTATATTGGATATAACTATGCATAGATAAGATCTTGTCATTAAACGGTGACAGCAATGTATTGAAATCGGCCGTTAATGTTCGCTATATTTCATTGAATTAGAAATACCTTATACCTTATAAATAATCTATATGTCAAAACAACATTTGCCAGCTAGTATACAAATAATATAAAAGGTTCTAGATAATATTAAAAAGTTGAATATTATATCTCAGGCATTGAATAACGCCTCAGCGATGGCTTTGTGAGAGCTGCCTTTCCGAGCCAACATCATAACAATAATATCTCAGCGTCTTTACACCGTTATGATCTGTTTACACTATTCTTGTAATATATCTTTATTAGAAAATATTGCGCCACTATTCTTGATAAGAAACTTATTTTCTGTTCATGACTAGTTGACCTGGCAGCCTTTGAGTAACTGAATTAAGAATGACATTTAATAACCAATTCAGCTGAATTTGTGATATTTGACGTAAGGGTTAATAATCTATTCTTTCAATTGTTTAAGGCCGTTGCAGTAAAGTGCCGAATGCCGAGTATATACCGGACGACGCAGTGTTGGTAGGCTCTCCTTAAGATGGGCTGACGATCTGGTCAAGATCGCCGGAATAGGTTGGATGGAAGCAGCGCAGGACTGATCATTGCGGCGATCTTTGGAGGAGACTGTCCAGCAGTGGACGTCTTCCAGTTGTTGATGATATACACGACCTTTGAATTAATAGCATTTACACCAAGGCCATCAAAATATCTCCAAGACTCTTATATCAATGCACAAGGGCATTGGTTGTCACTGTCTATCTTGTCTTGCCCATTTTCTTCCTCTAACATCAAAATGGAAACTTACTTAAACATTTACACAGTTTTCTTATATTTACAACAATTTATTTATTGAAGTGAAATCTTCTTGAGCATCATTGTGATTTGAAAGTCGATGAAACGAAAAAGCGAGACGAAAAAGACATGGCACTTAAATTCATAAGATTTAACGTAGGAGAAAATGTAATAGGAAGCATTTTACAGTGTTTTGGTACCAGGCAATCATAGTCGAAGAAGAGATTGTCTTACGTATGACGCGAATACGTATACCTTAATATAATATGTAGTAATGCGCACGACGTATTACTACATAGATACCAGAAGAACATAAATATGGAAGCGGTGATGTAATGTCTTTCATAGCGGTTGTAATCATGTGTCATCCTAGCAACATGTACCAGGACTTCATATACAGTTGAGAGTTTAGAGTTTGAAGCCAAAATTTTTGCAGGTCTTCTATCACGTTTTTTTTAGATGTTATATGTTGGAAACACTAATTAGATGACTCACAAAGAGGAAAAATTACAAACAAAAAAAGGATTATTCTATAATAGTTGAATGAATGTAATAATAACAATATCTAAACAATACTCCTAGCATTTCTAGTTCATAAAACTATCAGATACATGAATGGAAAATATATAGTTATTTAAAGTTTATGCATCGCCGAGTTATTTGGAGCATATCTCAGAATGAAATGATATACCGGAATAGAAAATTAGATCAAACTGCAGCGTATCTTTCATACAAAATTAGATTGCTTTCGATATTGAAAGCTTTTCAAATTCACTCTTATCTCATTACAAACCAGTAGACTTTTAATATTGGCAATACAAACATTTCAGTCTATTAACTGAGGTGAGCGGGCGCGGGATTCTGAATGCTCATTGGTCAGGTTCCAGTACCAGTGGGAAGCTTCTTTGCACAGGATGCCGGCTAGAATATGGGTACCACAACGGCGCCTATTTTTGCCGTGAAGGAATAATGTGCCAGCATTACTATGTTTCGGTCTGAATGACGCCATAGCTAGTATCAAAAAAAAAACTCTAGTGGCAATTAGTGGCCAGGAAGTATATTTTTAATAGATCCTGCTCAGAAATGAAATTATTTTATTTTCATTTCTATTAAAATTTGACACTTATTGAAGGACAAGGTGAGTTTTAACGTTTTTATTCATCTATACTAATATTATAAAGCTGCAGTGATTGTTTGTTTGTTTGAACGCGCTAATCTCTGGTACTACTGGTCCGATTTGAATGATTCTTTCAGTGTTGGGTAGTCCATTTATCTAGGAAGGCTATAGGCTTTTTTTTCAAAATTAGGGATCCGTAATAAAATTGCTATTTTGTAACACAAGGTGTAAAATCGAAAACCTATTTTTGCGTGCGCTGCAAAAACTATTGACAATAGAACAAAATGATGTACAGGCTATAATATAGGCAATATTTTATAAAACTATCGCGTGAATTATACTTTATATGGCAAAACAACGTTTACCGGGTCAGCTAGTTTATTATAATTACTTACCACCGCGCGAACTTACCTGAGACCCGTTTCTCGTTGTGTTTCATAAAATAAAACACGAAAATGTTCAACATCAAACCCAGACATCAAAAATGGTAATAGCCTCTCGCTTTATCACTAACCCATTCAGTAAAGTACTCCTGCATACGACAGACTGAATTTATAATAGTCTTTACATGAAATATGTCAACATATAAAATTAAGTTCTAAATTATGCAATATACTAGCTGACCCAGCAAACGTCGTATTGTCATATAAAGTAAATAAAAAAATTAAACAAATTTTTTGAGATATAAAAAATAGATGACAACTGTTTCTCAGATCCACCAAATATATCTATATTACTCGTATATAAAAATGATTTGCTGTTCCTTAGTCTCGCTAAAACTCGAGAACGGCTGGACCGATTTGGCTAATTTAGCTTGAATTATTTAAGGAAGTCCAGGGAAGGTTTAAAAGGTGAATAAATATGAAAATGCTCGGAATAAAATAAAAACAAAAATTAAGTTTTTCCTTTGATGTCTCCCCCGCGCGTCGTTCAGAAATCAATTTTAAAGAATAGTTACAAATGAATAACTAATTAGAATTTTTATATCTTTCTAAGTTTCTCATTTGACTACCAACGGTGTGCAGATTGATAAATCTGGGTCAACTAGTATTATATATAATTCTTCTGACGTCTGTTGACAGTGAACTCCTCCTAAACGGCTGCACCGATTTGAATGATATTTTCTGTGCGTGTTCAAGTGGATTCGTGGATGGTTTAGATTCACAATTGAACTACCACCTAAATGGCTGGACGGATTTTGATGATTTTTTAGTGTTCCAGTGAACTTGAGATTGGTTTAGATTCTCAATACAGTCGACAATAATTCTCCTACGTATGTAAGTGTCAAAATTAAAAATTTTGTCTCGACAAAAACCTAGAAAATCACTCGGTGATGGATACACATTTGTTCCCTTTGGGTTGGAGACGATGGGTCCTTGGGGTTCATAGGCACAAAAACTCATAAAAGAGCTATCCAGACGTCTAACTGATTTAACAGGTGACTCAAGATCTGGTACGTACCTCTGTCAAAGGATAAGTTTGGCTATACAAAGAGGTAACGTTGCCAGCTTCATCGGCACCTTACCTGCCGATAGCGATCTTAATGATATTTTCTATTTGTAATTAATTAATTTTGTTACATTATTTAAGTTTTATTTTATTATTATTTATATAAATAGCGTTATTAATTATTAAGTCATATGTAAATAATTTGAAATATTTTATAGATAATAATGCAATATTTTTTAATAATAAATATATCAGAAAAAAAAATCGATCGGTATTTTATTTTAAATATCAAACTAGCTATCGAATACATTGAAAAATCAAAATTGAGCACAAATGATCGGGCTGTCAGGCCATCTATACCTAACCCATCGAACGACACCCAACACCTTTTTCTGATTATCTACAGCGTGAAAATTCATATGCATTTAGAAAAAAGCGGCCAAGTGCGAGACTCTATTGATGCTGGCTAAATAATGGGTAACTCAACTGCGCCTATTTCTGCCATGAAGCAGTAATGTGTTTCGGTATGAAGGGCGCCGTAGCTAGTGAAATAGGAGTGCCATCAGAATTTTTTCGCTTTTTAACAATCCTGAGCGGCACTACATTGTAATGGCAGGGCATATCAATTACCATCAGCTGATGAACGTCATGTCAGCTTATTGTCATAAAAAAAATAAGAAAACTGAAGCCATCTAGCAACTAGCGAACCAGATCTTAATTAACCACCACAAATTAATTAAGAAAATTGGTTCTGGCTTAAGCTATTCTCCAAGCAAGTTAATGAATACCAGTATGACACATCTATTGTTGAATAACCCGATGATGAGACCGATTGCAAAAAAATGAAGGCACAAAATAAATAAAAATAAGGAAGTGTCGGCAGAAGTGAAAACTTGAAAATGCGTTGTGCTATTTTGCATATTTTGGAATGTTCAGGGAAAAATCTGGCATAAATTGCTTTATTTATCAGAATAATATTACTAGTAATTATATGGTTAAATACAATATTCATTTAATGCGCTATCGTACACAAAAATGACAATTTATATAACATAAAATATTTAACACTTCAGACCTATTGCTGTTATTTTACATTAAAAAGTTTTTCTCTCAGAAAAATCAATTTTCATCCATAATAAACTGTAAAAATATTTCACAGCTGAGATTCGATACCGCGACCTCGCAGTGTTTCGGCTTCGCAATCACAATAATTTAACCACTGGTCCAATGACCACACGATGATTAAATTGAAATAGCCGAACTATAATTAGTTAGAAGTAAATCTTTCATCCCAATTTCAACGACTGTCGTAGGCCACGTGTCCTGACGCGAGTTTAATATTTTATACCCATCCCAGGAAAGTGCTCAACGCCGCTATAGAAGTTCTCACTTCAAAAAAAAAGTTTTGCTTTACCAAAGAAATTAACTTCTTACGTGTGTACATAAGTACACAATCACTTTAAGTATTATTAATGTGATAATGCAAAGCCACCATTACAGCATTACGGGGATGATTGATGTACCAGTGTCGGTCACGTCTCGCCTCGCCGCCTCGGGTCTCATTCGTCCTTGTTTACCTCATGATATATCGTGGCCCAAGTATTGGGGAAGGACGGACACTCGAGAGCTGATTTATTAGATGAACTTAAAGATGAATGTGAGGAAAGACTAAAAACACTGATTCTTTCATTTAACTGTTGAACGCTTGACTAATGGAGGGGGCTCCAATATTTATTGGCTTGTACCGACTTTGGGTCGGTTTTATTTTATGGAAGAGGACAAACGAGCGTACGAGTTACTTGATATTAAGTAATTACCACCGCAAACATTCTATTGTAACATCAGAGAAATCACAGGGGCGTTCCATTCGATTCCACCGTTTTTACCTCCTCTCCGTTTAAAAAATTATTGGCATTTGGTGCGCTAAATTTATTATATTTAGTTTTATGACTATTTAACAATAAGTTATTGGCGCTTAACCAGTACACGATGTCAGATAGAATATTGTTTACTTTGTCATATAAAACTTGGTTACTTTGAATATGTGTGAAGTGTCATCCGCAACAATACTTGTGTTTTTTTTCTACAAAGTTAGGTAAATTATATAGATTAGGAAGAGGAACGGTTCTAGAATATACCCTTGTGGTACCCCCATACCGAAATATATAATGTATACCGATCATACCCTTACATTCGAGATTAGGTGCCTGCTGGTCGATATTGAACCATTCGAGTACTGCCGACAGGTGCAGGCACGAAGAGTACGCCCGTGCTGGATTTTCTTCGTTATTCTGAAGTGGACTACTAGAATCACTTTCACCGTTCTGAAAATTTCTGAAGTATTCAATTTGCCGGAAGTCAAATTTAACCTGTTTAAAGTTTCATCACCAGCAGTTAGCAGGTGTAAGATATGATGGAGGAGCATGCCACTAAGAAGTTGACAGCAAAACCGGGTTCAAGATCAAATGTTAGATCACAGGGATACAGACCATCTTTCAAAGAAGATCTTACTCTTGAATATTTCATTTTATTTGTCCTTGAGTTTGCGGAGTCGTTAAAACTTTTGTTATATCCGGATCCCAAACAAAAATTGTTTTCTTTATAAGTTTAACTTTTATTGCAATTTCTTGTCGTAGCTTAAGTGTCGTAAATTGAATGACAAATAATTGGTAATATGGACTCTGAATTAGCTTTCTATTAACATAAGATTATGAGAATCAAAACATATTAAAATATTTTTTCAATACAGTTGTTAATCATGGCTATTTAGGGCAGAGGTAAGGATAATAGTTCTATAAGATTAATAATAATAATCAATAAAGCTTTATTTATTCCGAATCACTAAATACATTTTGTTTTTGTATACTTAAATAAGATTTTAAACTTAAATTAAAACAGTTAATTCAAAAGTAAACTAAGTAAGTACAATTAATTAAAATTAAAATTAATGCTTATAAAATTATACTTATTGGTTTAATTCGGACCCCTTTCGGGTAAAAGCCTCCTCCATATTTTTCCATTGTTCTCTATCCTGTCCTGTTTTCATCCATTCCTTTCCCGCTATCTCTTTTATGTCGTCGACCCACCGTCTCTTTGGTCTTGCGACTTGTCTTTTTCCTATCGGCCCTTGCCATTTTGTTATCTGCAGTGTCCATCTTTTGTCTTTTACTCTACAGATATGTCCAGCCCACTGCCATTTTTGCTTTAAAGCATATTCAAGAGCATCTGAAAGCTTGATTTTCTTTCTTATAATCTCGCTTTTAATTTTTTGTATTTCCCTTAGCTTTAGGATGCTTCGTTCCATTGCTCTTTGTGTTGTTGTAATTTTGTTTTTTATTTTTTTTTGTGTAAACCCATGTTTGACTTCCGTATGTATCCATTACAATCTTTTTTTGTGCCAAGCTGTAATCTCCTTTGAGAATTTCTTTTTGTGCCCACAATTTTTTCCAAGTTATGTTCACTCTTCGGTCTACCTCTTCTTCATTGCTATTTCTGCTGAAAGAGTCCTGTTTACCGAGATACACATATTCGTTAACGTAGTCTATTTGTTTTCCATCTACATATATTGGTATCCTGTGTATATTAGTCATAACCTTAGTTTTGGACGAGTTCATATAACTTGTAAGAGTTCTTTATGATTATATTTACTATATTATTTTGTACAACGTAAGTTGTTGAAATTTTTAATAAATAACTACTTTCGTAAACAATAATATTTAATTTTATAACTCAGCATACTTCAATTCGTTTACAATTGCTACATTCACCATACCATATACCATACCCTGTGCCTACACCAGCGCCATTGTGGAAGCTTTTTGAACTGTTATTATATAAATCTCCCATAAGAGATGATTCTCCTTGCCTCTACAGCTTTTCTCTCTACTTGCCTTTCAGAGGCTATAATAATTATGATTTATAAAAGAATCCTTTGCATAAGCATCTTTCTTTTACAGTTTAGTAGTACCAAGGTGTTTTTATACAAAGATAAAAATCGAATAGACTTTTTACGAGACAAAATGAACTCATTCATTCATTCCGTACGTCTCAGCATTGAATTCACAAAATTCCTTTAAATGGTTGCTTATTACATTATTTATTTACCAGTTTTTTTTTGTTTTCACATTAACATTTGTCAAAACCGAATCGACTACAGGAGAAAGTGGGGGAATTGGGAACACTTAACTTCCGACGCTCAAAAATAATAGAAAAAAGTAAACGAGATAATAAACTTTTATTGCAAGTTTACTTATTTATCTTCTTTTAAGTGACAGAAAAAATAAATAATCAACGTGTTATTAGCAATTTTAATGAAAACAAAAAATATTGTTATTCCTTTTTACCCGATACCCTATGGGGTAATTGAGATCATCCCGCGGGGTAGGTAGGCTAGCATCGTGAGCAGTGCATTTCTCATGTGCCCAGAGTTTACAGATGGCGCATAGGATCCAATACTCTGTCGGTGTGGATTCATAATTTTCATTGAACACCATAAAATAAAAATCTTAAAGTTTTTTTTTGTTCTTTATTCGAAAAATTCTCACACTCTGTCTTTTCTGTTTTTTCTCGAGTTGATTTTTAATGGTATGCTGGATAAAACCAATGTCTCTTACTACGTCGCATAGAAGTTGTTAAAACATTTACACAAAATCAACAGGCAGCACTAGGAGTAAGTAATTAACTCTAGGCTAGCTAATGCTAGGGGTTATTGTCCTAATTACCCCGTTCTCAAATACCTAAACCACACAAAGTATCCCCAATTACCCGAAGTAGGATACATAAATGTTAATGAACGCCATCTTGAATTATATTTTTGGTGATCTTCAAATCACGTAAGGTTTGAAAACAGATATTACATGCATGGCAGTAACAGAATATGGTGCTTTTGTTTAAAAAATGTAAGAGTTGCATCTACGTTGCGGTCTCTCTAGAGTATACGTCTTTTAAACGAATCCGAGGCGATCTTGTGCCCAAGGATACTTATATAACTTTACCTAATTACCCGCCTCACTCAATTCTCCCACTCTCTCCGAAACGCGTATGTCCCGTTGCCTAGTTTCATTGTAAAAAAAAGTCCAGTTGATAAAACGCGCCATTTTCTGAAATTATATTGAAATATATATATTTAATTCTTTGATTTGTTAAATGCTGTATCTCGCAACTGAATTTGAAAAACGTCGCGTGTAGGTTATGCAAGCTCGTGACATTAAAAACCCTCGCCTTCTACTCGGGCTTGTTAATGACAGCTCCAATAACCTACTTTTCACCCTTGTATCACAATGTACAATGACCTGCTGGGGATGGGAACTCCTCTTACTTTATTGGCAAATAATAAATTAATTAAATAAATTAAATTTTAGCACCAACAAAGCATGCACTTTTGATACAGAAATCATTTGAAGTTGCAAGTCACAAAAAAACACACAATAATTTTGTATAAGTATTAGATATGTTTCAAAATGTTTTTGTTTTAATAATTTAAACAGGAAATTTGTTTATTTTATGGACTATAGCCGTAATCGCGAAAAGCAAACAGAAATGGAAATCTAACTGATTTTGGTAAATAGTATTATCACGCGCTTAGGAGTAAAGATTATATTTTATCACACCTGTTTCATCTTGGTTGTTATTTTATATAGCGGTTTTAGGCTCACGATCTAAGTCATAGTAAACTCGCGTGTTTATACTTTTTAATAACGTTTTAGTACATTATCCCGATTAAGATAAGTCAACCACGAGTTGTAAAGTACAAGAAACACCTTTGTTTGTAGCCGTTTACTTTGTAGGTACACGACACGAGACTAAAAATTTTTTACTCTGTTTTAAAATAGCAGGACAAAAATATACACGAACGGTAAACCTCTGAGGAGTAAATACTTTTAAAGTCTTCTTTCGTTTTGATGTTAAACCTTTATATCTCCGTATGGCGAATAAATCCATGTAGATATCAAGTTGAACATCACAATAAAAGCCATTTATTTTCTCAAAATTGATTCTTTTAGATTTTTTTTTTGATGTTTTTTCTAATATAGATACTACTCTAGATAATACTACCGCTTCGGAAGCAAATGGCGCTCTGAGAGAGAAGAAGCGGCGCAAAAACTCTCCCAGCAATCTTTTTTTGCGCTCTTTTCAATAAAAATATACAATATTGTACAGTCATTTCTATCGCTATAAAACAATCATAATCTAGTCCCAGGCTGTCCGATCACTTAGATATTCAGCTGTGGAGTAGTAGGAATTACGACAAAGCCAATTTTTAATAAAACATTTAAATTTATTTATAGATAATGCCTGAACAGTGGCTGGGACTTTATTATAGAAGTGTATACATTTACCCTTAAAGCTATTATGTATCTTATGAAGCCTACTAGAAATAGTTACAAGCAATCCCTTATTTCTAGTGTTATAATAATGAAAATCACTATTAAGAGCAAAAAGGTGACGATTTTTGTGAACGTATATTAAATTTTCGTACATGTACTGACAATGAACAGTCATAATAATTATTTCTTTAAATTTTTCTTTGAGAGACTGTCTATAACCAAGCTGATATATAGCACGAACAGCTCTCTTTTGCAGAGCAAACACTATATCAATGTCAGCAGCATGACCCCATAGTAAAATACCGTACTTCATGATGCTGTGAAAATAACTGAAGTACACTAACCTAGCGGTCGCAACATTCGTGTACTCTCTAATCTTTCTAAAGGCATATGCCGCAGAGCAGACCTCATGTCTATCATCTACCACAAACGGTAGATCGTTAATATATATAAGACACAAGAAAGGACCGAGAATAGAACCCTGTGGAACACCTATTCCCACAGGTTTACCCGAAGACCGTTTGCCATTTACATCGACTATCTGACCTCTTTCGCTTAAATATGATTTTAACAGATTTAGGGCTCTATTTTATACTCCATAATGCTTTAGTTTTAGGAGTAAAGTTTCATGGTGGACGCAGTCAAATGCTTTGGACAAATCACAAAAAATGACCAATACATCCTGTAACTCTTCCCAGGCATCAAAGATGTGCTCAATGAGTCTAGTACCCGCATTAATTGTTGATAAGCCTCTAGTGAAACTAAATTGATTTTTTTTCATTAATTTACAAAAATGCATTTGTAAGTGTGAAGGTGTGAAGCAAAAGTTTTTCAAAATTTTTACTAAAAACATTCAGCACTGAAATAGGTCTTATATTAGCAGGGTCAAAAGAACTGCCCGATCTAAACATAGGTTTAACTTTGCTGTATTTCATGAGGTCAGGGAACACACCCTCATCTATGCATTCATTAAATATTATTTCTAATTCAGGTGTTATAATGTCAAGTATGTATTTTACAATAATTTTCGAATGGCCCCATAGGTCTTTTGTATTTTTAGGTTAATTAATTTGAAGATTTTTATTATATCGCTACCTGTAACATACTTATATTAACATTATAACGACACCAAAAATTACAGTAATCGTAATTAGAATAAGATTAATTAGATTATATAAAAATACGTAATTATTTTTATACTTTTTAGTGCACATTATATCTATTGTTTTGGAATAGTGTTATTATATTTAAATATAATAGTGTTTATATTTTTTTTTATTTTATGATTTTTAGTGAATTTGAAGTACACTAACTAAGAATTTGTCTAAATATGTGTACCTACATATACTAAATTTTTCAATGCAGCAATGAATGTAAGTACTTTGCAATTTGATTACAGACAGTGTTCCGTTACTTTGTCATCGATTCCGTAATCAGAACCTAACGAAACTCTCATCAAACTATCTTTTATATCCTTTCCAAAAAAAAAAGAAACATCGAAATCGGTTGGCGCGATATTGAGTTATTTGTAATATTTTTCATCCAAAGACTTTTATGGTTTTCTCATGGATTTCAATGTCAGATCTGGACCAAATTACAATGGGACCACTCGGGAAGCACCAGCTTTCAAATAAAAAAGGAATTATCAAAATCGGTTCACCCAGTCGAAAGTTTTGAGGTAGCAAACATAAATATATAAAAAATACCGACGAATTGAGAACTTCCTCCTTTTTTGAAGTCGGTTAATAATAGTTTAAAAATTTAAAAACACTTCTTTAAGGAAAACCGAACTAGTGTTCTATCATTACATTTACATGTGCGATAGAAAATAAATAAAGACAATTTTAACAACTGCATAACGAGATTCGTGAGAAACGACGACGACAATTTAAAAAATTAAATGAATACTGGCTTCGAAATATTTGAGCATCCTCAATTTTCTCTTGACCCCCTGTGATTTGGTATGTCTTGTTCAACTCTCAGGTTGTGGCTCCATCTACACTCTACAGGATCTATTTTACAACTGCTCAAAACCAATAATTGCATATTAGGAAATTGACTTGAGATTTCGCTCTTTCAAATCTAAACTACAACCTGAGAGTTGAACAAGACATACCAAGATTCAGGAACAATACGTCACTTGAACGGTTAACCCAGTTGGAAAGAGCGCTCGGATGGAACCCGAGAGGTGGCCAGCTCGAGTCGCGCATCGTTCATAAATTTTGGTTGCAAATTTAATTTGTAGGTTGAAGAATGTTTTAAAGGAATATCGAGAAATAAAATGAGATTTAATATAAGTTACTGGTGATTTACGCTTTTTTGAACGATATCCGTAAAACGTATTATATTCAAGCTTCTAAACCACCCCAAAGTTAAATCGACACCTAAAGAAATTCATTGACCCAGAGTAATGAAATATGGCAGTACCAAGGTTGCAGAGTACATTTCAAGAATATCGTAATTAATTATTATTGAAGTGAAAACTTCATTGCAGTGTTGAGCACTTTTCTTGGGATGGATATAAAATTTTAAACTCTCGTCTTCACACGTGTTCTGATCGAAAATCCGTAAGACAATTTTATACAGTGTTTTGGTAGCAGGCAATATATTCGCCTTGTTCTCCGTATTTGGCACAACAAGCGCTAGTTGCAAGAAGAAAATACCGTGTAGTGAGAGAGCATCCTGTAGACGTGGTCCATACAGAGAATAGATGGATAGAATAAACCCAGAAAGAACTAAAAATGGCAAATATTGAAACAACAGCCATTTCAAATAATATAACGATGGATTCTGCAGTGTCTGTAACATACAACATCAATAAAATATCAATATAATCTACATAAACAAAATAATAAAGGTTATCATATATATATCACGGAAAATTTACTGGATAGATTTCAATTAAGTCTTCTTTTTTTTTGAATCAAAACAAATCTTATAACTATATTTACAATACTACGACTACATTAGTTACATTACTTCTTAGTTTTATTCCTTAGACACAAGACCTTAATATCTAAAAAAAAATTGCTTGTCGGAAGTGAAACTTAAATTGTGTATGAACCGCTAAACTGAATATATGAAGTCCTGGTACATGTTGCTAGGATGACACACGATTTCAGCCTCTATGAAATACATTACTATCACCGCTACCATATTTATGTTCTCGTGGTGTCTATGTAGTAATAAAAGTAACGTCGTAAAACAAAATATCTTCTTCAACTATGATCGCCTGGTACCAAAACAATGTATAATGCTTCCAATCTCTGGAAGTCTGGAAGTCTGTTTCATTTGTATCGCATTTTCGTTTCACTGACTTTCAAATTACTAAATATATTCATTTAATATAGAGTTATTAAAGTTTTAAGAAACAACGATTCTAGTATATCTATATATTCATCAAAAGGCTTACGTAGCAAAAAGTAACAAAATATAAAAGTTCTTGTTTTCGTTGTAACTTTGATCAAAGTTTTAATAATAGTGTATTATTGTTAAATTAAGTTATTTATAATACGATTTTCGACGTATTAACATAAACTGCTAACTAGATCTCGTTCAAACCAATTTTTGGTGAAAATATGCTTGGTAATCTTGGTACATCATATATTTTTTTAAGTTTAATCATTCTCTTATTTTAGAAGTTACAGGGGGAGGGACACACATTTTACCACTTTAGAAGTGTCTCTCGCGCAAAATATTCAGCTTAGAAAAAAATAATATTGGAAACCTCAATATCATTTTTAAAGATCTATCCATAGATGTGTTAGATGAAAAAGAAATTTGAGAAATTTATTGTTTTTTTGTTTTCTATTTTTGTATGAAAAACTTAATGCGGTTCACAGAATACATCTACTTACCGAGTTTCAACAGCATAGTTCTTATAGTTTCCGAAAGAAGTGGCTGTGACATACGGACGGACAGACAGACATGACGAATCTATAAGGGTTCCGTTTTTTGCCATTTGGCTACGGAACCCTAAAATCTGTACTATCAATAAGTCCTAGTAAAGGTCAGTTATTATAACAGTGAAAATAATTATTTCTTCTATTTAACATTGAGTATGCCTCAGTCTCTCTATCACGGCGTAGAAATTCAAATATGTTTATGAGGTAAGGCTTATGAGGATCATAATGGGCTAAATATAATATCTTGAATTTTTAAACGTTTCATCATGAACAAAAATTATGTATAGTTATTGATGGTATATTGATTTTAACTGCGTAGTAAGTCGTTTCTAGATGGATTTATAATATTTACGAACTTTAATAATGTGTTTAATTAACATATTACAAAAACATTAAATTCGCGCTACTTTTGCTGAACGACAGTTTAGCTGTCAATCAGTGTACTTATATGATAAAATAAATCGTGTCCTAAATATATATCCTATGACATTATATCTATGCAGAAAAGCTTTAAATAATTGGCTAACTTGTCTTTCATATGATGAAGTAGAAAATCTTCTGATCAGACTGACATGACAAACACACGCAGTGTATAGATGGACCCAATTAAAGGTGCAATTCAAACCCACATGCACACACTCACTCACACACACACACACACACACAATTAATTGTAAATTGTAAAATTTGGTTTTTAATCTTTTCTGTTTATTTCTATATTGTTTACTAAATAGAATGTATCTGCTAAGGAAGTAGTTGCAAGATATTCCCAATACAAGTGTCCTAAGACAACTTACTGGGAAGTCTCAACCACTAAAATATGTATATGTAATCTTTGAAATAAACTAAATTTTTTATTATTATTATTAAATAGGATGCACATCATTAAATAACTAACTAAAATAAATAATATTACTAATTACATATTTATTCAGAATCTAAATCTTAAAACCTTAAAAAATATAATATGATAACTAAATAATATTATTAAAAGGAGTCCCTTTTGGCAAGGTTCCGAAGATACTGGCAGCGGTCCCCCTTTGAATAGCTAGACTAATTCTTTGTCCGAGGTAGCTGCCAGCTCTTCGGTCTCCTTCGACTAAACTTTTTGCTATTCCCTTAAAAAACCTTATAGCGTTAGCACACCACAGACCAAGGGTCTCGACACCGAAGGGACAAAATCATATTCGGAGCCTATTACCCCTGTAATTAATAATAATAATTATGAAGCATTGAAAAATAATATAACTACAAGTTTTTTAACCCTTTATTAGGTTATATTTATCTACAACTAAGTAAAGAATGTTATAATAATAATAAATGAACGGCATTTATTTTATATCTTGATATATATAAATCCAGTGTCCTGATGTTAGTCCAACTTGAGAGATAGGATAGTTTTTATTTCGATTTGGGACCCATAATTATTTTTATTTCCATTAGTTGTTTTGTATTGACATATTTTCTACGAGAGAATTTATTGACGCACGGTTGGGCTGTTCTGCTGTGAAACAATTTCATTACAACAACAGGTAGCATATTTTACGAAATAATTCTTGATGTTATGAAATATTATTAACAAATTCATAAAAAATAACCAATTGTCGGGTCAGATAATTAAGTTATAAATGTATTTATTCGCGCATTGTTTTTTATTTTAAATATAGAGTTTTTAAATTCAAATGATAAGCTTACAGTTCTTCGACAGTAGGTAATAACTCCGTCATTAATTGATAAAAAATACTAAGATTATGTCATTTTAACATAGTAATATTCACAAACAATAAACAAACATGGTTTTACTAAGTTTGAAAAATGAATAAAGGTTTGTTTCAATTTATAAATTATTTTTTAACACTTAAAATATTATCTTTTGTAATACTTACATTAAATTAAAGTAACACAGCACTGTATCACATAGTCCACAGATTACGAAAACACCGCTTTCGCAAGACACGTGCGCTCTGTTCGAGAGGCTTTGGCGGACTGCGGTGAGATTCAGCTTTACAGGTTTTCAGGCTGAGGGTGATTTGTTGCTAGCCCTTATGGTGCATTGAATTCAATATTTTGACTACGCAGAAAGATAAGCGATTTGATTAAAAAGTAATGATTAATTCGTATGATACGAAAACTAATTAGTAAACTTTCAAAAAGATTTACAAATAGGTGCCAAAATAGTCCCCATTAATCTTAGATAAAGGTAAACTGAATATATATTTCTTTTTCTGAACTGGCTTTATTTCATTTCAATTTTATATTGTAATCGCAACGTTTGTTCTTTTTCTTGTGTATCTTTTTTTTTTCAACTTTTGCATATTTTCCCTCTTATTCATAATAGTCTGCTAACTTAAAGCATTGCTAATTCTCACTCTGTCTTCTTCTATTGACCTAAGTCAGAATGAGAAAAAACACTCCTAAGCGGCTGTTTAAAGTTAGCGGACCATTATGAATAAGGGGGTTTGTATCTTTTATATTGGTAAATATTTCTTTCTTTATTCTTCAATATTGGTTTTTCTATGTATAAGTTATTTGGATAGAATTTCAGTTCTAAGTATGTGTTATCCTGTAAGTATCTAAAAATTTTTCAAACGTTTCCACACCACAGCGCGAGTTTGTCTCATAATGGGCTACGCTGAAAACCAGCGCTGTAGCATTTGCTACAGCATACGAGCGGAGTCCTTTTCACAATATCGCTTAGAGTCAAGTAATATTGATGATATATTCTTATATATCTATATATATATGTATTGTTATGTTTTAATTTAAGTTGTTTAATAAAACATTGTAAATTAATTCGTATGATGTGAAATAAAAAAGTCTCAGTCTAAAATATAGCTGAGATACTTTTGTAAAAATAAATTTGATAAAAGCGCGTACACGTTCCTTAAAGGCCGGCAACGCTCCTGTGATTCCTCTGGTGTTGCAAGAGATTGTGGGCGGCGGTGATCACTGAAAAACAGGTGACCCGTACGCTCGTTTGTCCTCCTATTCCATAAAAGAAAAAAATATATACTTTTGTTAAAATGGGTTTTGTATATTATACATAACTACACTGGCCTGCAAAAGTAAGTATCACACTTTTCAAATTAATTTTTTTTTCTTAACTATAGAAGGTAGAGATTTAAGATTAAAAACGTTTTGTTGCAAATTTTATAGGCTTTAATTCTTAGAAACTAAAATTATACATTAGTAACATTTTTAACTTAAAAAATATAAAACAATGAAAATAGACATTTTTAGTTTAGTGTAAAAAAATCAACTAAAATGTATTACATGTTATTTAATTTTTAATAACTGGTATTGCCTCCTCGAGCTCTGATTACAGCTTCGAGCCGGTTTGGCATACTACTAAACACTAGGTTTCGGAGCCGATGTTGGGGAATATTCTCCCATTCTTCTACCAGGGCCTGCTTCAGTGCTCTGAGGGTAGTAGGTGGTGGTCTGCGATTTCTGACTAGCCTCCGAAGCTCATCCCAGGCGTATTCAATCGGGTTGAGATCAGGACTTCTTGATGGCCAAGCCATCACGCTGATACCGACCTCCTGAATATACTCTTGTACGATATGAGCCGTGTGTGGCCGGGCATTATCATGCATCAGCATCGATCCATCACCCATATTTGCTAAATACGGCCCTGCACACTCATTGAGAATCTCTTAAGCATATCTTTGCCCAGTGAGGGTGCCATTTTCTATGGCTACTAGCTCTGTGCGACCTTCTGAAGATATGCCAGCTCATACATGTACACTGCCTCCACCGTATTGGACTCTTTCTGAGATGCAGGCTTGAAGGTATCGCTCACCAGGTCGCCTGTAAACACTTCGCCTTCCATCAGAAGCGTAAAGGGAGAATCGAGACTCATCCGCAAACAAAATTCTTGACCATTCTTCTTCATCCCACTGCATGTGTTCACGGGCGTATCGCAGTCTCGCTACTCGATGCTGTCTCTCGAGTTTTGGGCCACTCGCTGGTCTTCGGGGTTTCAAATTTGCTTCAGCAAGTCTTCTTCTCACTGTACTGTCACTAATGTAGTCCCTCCGGGTCTGAAGTAGCTGTTGCTGGACTTCAACTGCATTTTGGTGGCGATTTCTTAACACAGTGGAAAAAATATAACGATCTTCTCGGGCACTGGTACACCTGGGTCTGCCATTACAAGGTCTCCTCAGATGGTGTCCAGTCTCTTCGTACCTTCGCTTTACCTTCTGGACCGTTCGTACCGTCACACCCACCATTCTTGCAGTGCAACGCATACTGATGCCTAGTTCCAGAAAAGCCATGATCCTAGCACATTCTTCAACTGAAACAGGCATGATAAATAAATGTTATGTGCTTTTTAGCATAAAATTAAAAAAAAAATAGATAATTTGACGAACCTGTTTCTCAAGTGGTTCATAGATCTTTCTCTGAAGCTACGGGTTGAGAGATTGATTGTTCTAGGTATATTGCATTCAGCAATGAGCTGGGATAAGCCAACTCATTCATGAGTCTATATATTCAAGGTATTTGACTTGATCCTATCAAGACTTTTGCAGTCACATTGAAAGGCCTTAGCAGGTATGGGCTATTAGTTTTGCATTTTCGGTAAGTTTGTTGCTTTTGCTCAAGGAAAAGGTCATGTTATGCATTATACGGCCGTTTTCAATAACCTATCTATCCTTAGTTTAACTTACGGATACATTGCTGTCACCGTTTATGACAAGATCTTATTTATCCATAGTTATGTCAAATATAGTTATAGTCCAATGCTATCTGTCAATAGGTTATTGAAATGTAAGTAAGCGTAAAAGGATAGTTTTGTCTACCTCTAGTAAGTTAATAGATAGATAGGTTATTCAAAACGGCCGTTAGACAGATTAAGGGTAAGCGAATTCATATTGTGCCATTTGATAATCGACGCTGTGCCATTCTGCGCATTAGAAATTAATTCGCTCAAATATGCCCTATAGCAAGCCTTACTAAAAGTCATTCAAATCTATACAAATTCCATTCAGAACTTTTAAATTAAAAAAAAAAAACAATATATAAACCAAAGCAACATCGCTTCGTAGATTTTCTTCATGCTGAGTCTCAAAACATCATTAAAAGTACTCGAAATTATAAAAAGACTTGACTTTCTTGCTGTGATGAACGGGTGCTACTTATGGTGCCAGTTCGACCTGTTATACTAAATAAATCATTGTAATCGTTGGATGCAATTACTTAATGTGACAGTAATGACGACTGTCATGTTCACGAAGCATTCTTACACAAACAATGAATTCAATCTTTACCAGTTGATGTTTCAAATATACGATAATTTATATTTATACTGTAAACTCTTTATTACTTCTTATGAAATAATTTATATTATTTAAACACCATTCATATATTGGATGCAGCAACTGACAAACTAATTTGTTATGTATATTACAGCCATTGTAAAATACTCTATTTGATTGAAAATAGTGGCCGTTGAGTTCCTCGTATGTTCTTCTCACGAGCTCAACTTTTTAATTCTTAACGTAACTTCAGTAATTTAAAAGAAATATTTGTAGCGCCGATTCAGAAGCACTTAGTTTAGGCCTAATTGAATTAAGTTTATTTGACTTTGATTTTGATTTTGACTTGTATTTACTCTGAAGGTGACCCTGGGTAGGATTTAAGACCCAAATTAATTTTATATTGTCATTGGACATTGATGCCTATGCAAGTTGTGAAGTAAACGAACGTCTTGTGGACGGTGAAAAATATGTTGAATTATTCCATTTCATACATAGATATGTAATTGTTTTTCCCTTTTGGAGAGGACCATTGGAACTATTTTACCAGTGGAAGGCTCCTTTGCACAGGATGCCGGCTAGATTATGGGTACCACAACCACGCTTAATTCTGCCGTGAAGCAGTAATGTGTAAGCATGATTGTGTTTCGGTCTGAAGGGCGCCGTAGCTAGTGAAATTACTGGGCAAATGACACATTCTTATGTCTCAAGGTGACGAGCGTAATTATAGTGCCGCTCAGTTTTGGGTTTTTCAAGGATCCTGAGCGGCACTGCATTGAGCAGGGCGTATTAATTACCATCTGCTGGACGTGCTCGTCACGTCTCTTAATGTCATAAAAAATGTATTATTCGCAGAGAGTTTTTTTTTACTTCTTCTTTAAATGAAACGCTAAATATATCACATACTTTAGCCAAAGCTGTGTTATTTCTTGCATTAAAATACGATATAGTCAAAAAAGATTTATTTTATTTCATTTCTACCCTCTTATAAATTCCAAGCTATGTTTCATAAAAGTTGAACACACCAAGCACTTAGAGAGTTAAGCTTGATATAAAACCTTTGTTCAAGACTGTAAAGCAAATGGGAATATTTATGCGTCCCATAAAAACAATTTGTACACTTTTGCAACAAGTTTTTCTTATAAAAACACTTGTCTTTGTAGGTTTGTTTGAAATACATTAACTAATTAAATTTGAAAACAAAATTTATGAACGATGCAGGACTCGAACCCGCTACTTTTCGCGTTCTGTGTGAGTGCCCTTCCACTGAGCCAACCGTTCGAGTGACGTCACGTTCATAAATCTTGATGTCATGATCAACTCTCAGGTTGTGGCTCCATCTTCAGGATCTACTTTGTAGTTGATAACTTACTCAACCCCAATATTTGCATATTAGGAAATTTACTTGAGATGTCGCACTTTTAAATCTAAATAATTTGCTTTTTTTTTAAAGTGATGACCCTCACTTCTGGCATTTATTACACAAATTAAATTTGAATAGCAAAAGTTATGAACGATGCGGGACTCGAACCCGCGACCTTTCGCGTTCCGTGCGAGCGCTCTTACCACTGAGCCAACCGTTCGAGTGACGTCACATTCATAAATCTTTATATGTGACTAGCTGACCCGGCAAACGTTGTTTTGCCATATAAAGTATAATTCACACGATAGTTCTATAAGTAATAAAATATTGCCTTTATTATAGCCTGTACATCATTTTGTTCTATTGTCAATAGTTTTTGCAGCGCACGCAAAAATAGGTTTTCGATTTTACACCTTCTGTTAAATAGCAATTTTATTACGGATCCCTAATTTTGAAAAAAAAACATAGCCTATAGCCTTCCTCGATAAATGGACTACCCAACACTGAAAGAATCATTCAAATCGGACCAGTAGTACCAGAGATTAGCGCGTTCAAACAAACAAACAAACAAACAAACACTGCAGCTTTATAATATTATAAGTATAGATTGAAATACATTCATAATACAAATAAAATAATATTATCTATTTTTAATTATTTGAAGCGACTGAAGCACGTCTCATACTTGTATTTAGGTACAATACTATATTGTTCATTGTTATTTATATGTGATTGTTTTCAGATATCCGTTCGTGACTACGAAAACGTAGAACTGTTCGAGACGGTATTGTGAGACAACAAAACAATGTGATGTAATCTTAGATTAAGGATTGGTCTCCGCTGCGCTCCAAATAGATATCGCAGGCGTGGAAGCAAAGTAGCAAACTAAACTTTTTTTTTTAATGAAAATAAGGGACTAGACGAGCAAGATGCTTAGCTGATGGTAATTGATACGCCCCGTCCATTACAATGCTATGCCGCTCAGGATTCTTGAAAAACCTTTTGATGTAACTGTCACACGAGCTCAGTGCGATTTCCCCAACCCTATCAGAGTGCCTCTCGTATTTCACTTCAAAAAATGTATTAAACTAAAATATCATCAGATACCAGTGGGAGGCTCCTCGCCAGTGGGAGGCTCCTTTGCGCAGGATGCCGGCTAGATTATGGGAACCACAACGGCGCCTATTTCTACCGTGAAGCAGTAATGTGTAAGCATTACTGTGATTCGGTCTGAAGGGTGCCGTAGCTAGTGAAATTACTGGGCAATGGGACTTAACATCTTATGTCTCAAGGTGACGAGCGCAGTTTTAGTGCCGCTCAGAATTTTTGGGGTTTTTAGAATGGGCAGGGCGTATCAATTATCATCAGCTGGACGCCCTGCCCGTCTCGTCCCTTATTTTCATAACAAAAAAAAAAGATTTGAAGGTGTCTTTATATAATCAACGTTGAAATGTCTTCTAAGCTGTGGAAGCCTAACCATGAAGAGCAGCACAGACAATTCGAGTAGCCACGCCTTGAACTTGGTCAACTAGTTTGACTTTATGCTGTGGGGCACTAGACAGGAATTTAAATTTAATCTCTATAAGGCCTGACTACTACCATTATTACATTATTATTTTAAACATTTTTTCATGCGATCGAACCATTTTTTAAAACAGGAGGATCCCAGATTTGAAGGCATGTTTTCTACGTGCTGATTGAACGCTATCACTGCCTCTTCGGAATTGGTAAAAGTGAAACCTCTTATCAAATCTTTGATTTTGGATAAAATACAGAAATCACAGGGTGCTAGGTCGGGGCTACATGCAGGATGGGTGACGAGTTGTACTTTTTCGGAAGCTAAAAATGACTTAGTTTTGTTGGCTGTGTATGTATGTGTGTATGATCTAGCTAGGAGAACGCGGCTTTTTGGTCCTCTTTTGCGAACTTTTTTTAACACCCTGGGTAAACAAATGGTAGGCATTAACACTCTTTTGATCTTTAAGTGGAACTGTGCAGATGGGACCCGTAGCGAGAGAGAAACGTTGGTAAAAATATGCGATAATTTTTTTCTTCTTCTTTCTTTTCTCTTTCTCGCCTGCCTCACTTTTGTTGGCCTGTTCTCATTTTCAAACACCCATTCACAAGATGTTTTTTTTCGGGTTCAAAATAATAAATCCACGTTTCATCTCCTGTGACAATGTCACTAACAGCATTAGAATTGTGTAAAATTTTCTGAATTTAGCTCATACCAATCCCCAATAGTCCTCGAATTGTCTCATACGTAATCCGCGGGTTATCTTCAATTAGTCGCTTAACAGTAGCCATATTATATTCATTAACGGCAGTTGAAGGCCGCCCTTCATGAAATTCGTCATGTAAAGAAACCCGACCAAATTCAGCAAACCATCGCCTCATGGTGCTTAAGCAAGGCGCTTGCGTGCATCGCTCAAAAATCTTTTCGAATTTATTCCATTTTCGTTGAGTACGTAACCTTCATGTGTCATAAAAAAACAATTGACAAATGATTTCCCGCCAATTGTTTTTTTATTACTAAGAAGGTTGCAATATTTCAAAAAATATAACATTTGAATTTCAAATAGTTCCGATTAGCTAGAAGTGCAAAACTTTTAGTGTGCCCCATGTACATGCTTCAAAGCACTGCACGAAACGAGCGTATAACTTTCTGGATACTTTCGTGGGGTTTTGACTCTTGTGCAAGTAACGGGTTAGAAACGGCTTTGAAATTACTACCTCAACGTTCACACTTCGAACAAACTGATCGATACAAATTTAAAACCGTTTCGAAGATTTGCGAGAAATGTTGTCTCATTGTAGAGGTAACACCCAGACTAATATTCTGCTACTTGATAAGGCGTCATTTTTGAAGACTCAGACAGATACGGGGGGGGGGGTGTAAAATAAACAAGATTTTTTCATCCATTTCGCGAATGTACCTTATCATTGTTAAAGATACTTTGACATTCACGTTGCCTGAGATCGCATCATACACTATTCACTCAACTGTTGATTTGCTTGCTTCGAACAAAAGTAACAATATCCATCAGCTGTAAAAAAATAAGTTGAATTCTATGAAAAGAATCCTTCCAATCAGTGAAAAAGCCAATTAGCTGGTTGAAACATTCACTCGATACTGCACTCTATAGGTCTTGCTCCAGTTTCACATCACGGAATGCTTAAGCGAGCATACACGTAAAGGTTATAAAACGCACCATTACAATCAGTTGCTAGTAGAAAAATAAAAGTAAACAAGTTATTAGCTTTCTTTCATATTGCTTCCTTTGAAACTTTTGATTTTAGTAAAATCGAATTTGATGTTAGTGAAATCAATATAATCGCTGCAAAAGAATCTGTAAGAAAAGCTGCTACTGTGTGTAATTTATATCAAACACAATCACAATGACCTACGTAAATTACATTACAAACACTTATTAAGACTTAAGTAAAGACAATAACAATGTTGTGCTAGAATTATAGCAAATACAATCACAATTCTATGCAATTATAGCAAAGTCAATCATAATGCTACGCAATTATAGCAAAGACAGTCACAATGCTATGCAAATATAGCAAAGATAATCACAATGCTCTCCAATTATAGCAAAGATAATCACAATGCTACCCAATTATAGCAAAGATAAACACAATTCTATGCAATTATAGCACAGATAATCCCAATGCTTCCCAATTATAGCAAAGATAAACACAATTCTATGCAATTATAGCACAGATAATCCCAATACTACCCAATTATAGCAAAGGTAAACACAATTCTATGCAATTATAGCACAGATAATCGCAATGCTACGCAATTATAGCAAAAACAGTCACAATGTTGTGTAGTTTATATGTAAGTATTTATCCCTACTCTGTGGTTGTGGTAAAGTTTTTTTTCATCTTTTTTTTGAAGAGGAGGAAAATATATTTACGTATTGAAGACCCCGAAACGGGGCCCATATGTCTACCGACTAAGCACCTCCTCTATAATGTTAGCCCTGAAGGCTTACAGCGACATAAGACGTGGGCCGTGGAGGCCTCAAAGACTACGCAACAACAGTCGCGGGGCGTCTCTTAAGGACACTGTGTGCTTGTGATAAAACTAAATTTTTTCAGCTCTGGAACTCTGTGTGGTGAATTCTTATTTTCAATGATTAATTTTAAAGATCAACTTTGGATTAAATTATTAAAATTTTGTAGTTTTCGTAAGGCTATCTATGGGTACATGTTGTATATAACGGAATTAATAAACATTATTTTCACCCACTCAAAATCGGATGATGTAAGTAAAAACATTAGCATTCATCCCTACTAATATCATAAATGTGAATGTAAGTTTGTTTGTTACGCTTTTACGCCGAAGCTACTGAGACGATTTTGATGAAATTTGGTACAGCGATAGACTTGGGAAAGGACATAGGTTTCATTTTATCCCGGAAAGATTCATGGTTTCCGAGATATTTGTAAAAAATTGTAAGAAATTCACTTCGATGAGCTATAACTATATCTTCTTCGAAATAAGATTCATATAATATGTTGGGAACGGGAACGAAAACGGGAACCGGAACTGGAATGGGACATGAGATAATCTTCAATTTCAAACCTGCTTATCATTTTTAAAAACCTATCCTTTACCTACCCTTTATCTACGCGGACGAGGTCACGGGAATCAGCTAGTTAAAGATAAAAAATACACGCACAAAATTTTCAGGGTTTGTTTGTTTGTTTAAAATTACTAGGCAAATGATACTTAAGATCGTATGTCTCAAGGTGATGAGTGCAATTGTAATGCCGCTCAGAAGTTATGGGTTTTTCAAGAATCCTGTGAGCGGCACTGCATTGTAATTGGCAGGGCGTATCAATTGCAATCAGCAGAACGTCCTGCTCGTCTCGTCCCTTACTGTCATAAAAAATATCTATTCTAATACCCGGTTGACTGACCGTAGCATTTTATTGAAATGAAATGAAATGAAATGATTTATTTGTATGAATCGTGGTAACATAGTTGTTAACAATTAATTGGTGTACAGCACAATTCGCCAATATATCGGCATACAAATATTTGATTGTCAATATTGGAATTTTTATATTTTTACGTCATTAATACACATTACATAGCTTTAATACAATAATATAATATAAAATAAACATTAGTTTGTAGGTACCTCTCAAAAAATTACTTGGCTAAATTTGTAAATTATGATTATTATTATAATCACCTGAGAAAAAACCTGGCTTAATAAATTCAGAGACTTTTTTGGCTCTGCCTCTTGGACTAATACTCCTACCATACTATAATAGGCAAGCAGTAATCTACAGCACTTCTATACATTAATCATTACAGAACAACATTACGCGAGTATATTAAGACGCCACGTGTGGAGAGGGCCTTGTTCATACATCGCTCTCGTGTACACTATTAAATTGATGATCAATTACTTTGAATTGTTTTGAATGAGTGATTGTGTATGTGACCTTACATTGTTTCAGTTTCTTTTCGGTGTAATAAAAAATAATACATTGTTATTTATTTGAATTTCTGTAACAAACAATTTAATGCTTAAGAGCTATGGGCATTTTGTTATAACTAGCTGAACCGAAAGGCGCTGTTCTGCCAATAGAAAATGATAAGGATTAATATTGTATTTGTGCAAATGGCTTTTACATAACCGCTTTATAATTGCTAATTTTGAAAATATTAAAACGGATATAGTATGTTATTTTTAATGGCGTTGGACGGGACATATGTTACGAGACAGTAAAGAAAAATGGACTAAGTTAATTACAGAATGGCACCCAAGAGATGGCAAAAGAAATAGAGGCAGACAAAGCAAAGGATGGGAAGATGACCTCAAGAAAGTGGCTGGTCCGATATGGACCCGTTTAGCGAGAGACAGGAATAAGTAGAAATCTCTAGAGGAGGCCTTTGTCGACAGACAAGCTGTCATACCCAAACATCCAGTTGCCGATAGTTCAAATAATGGAAAAGATTAAGTGTTTAGTGAGTAGGCATGTATATACTAATTGTAAGGAAATGAGCGAATCCGAAGAGCTGTTTAACCTGATTCCTGCCGCCGAATTCCACCTTCGCACGACACGCCACAAGTTAGGATTTCATCCCCACCATCTGGATGTGTGGCGGTCCTCCACAGTGTGGTTTTCAAGGAGCTTTCTCCCTCGTACTACAAAGCTGTGGAATGAGCTTCCTTGTGCGGTGTTTCCGGGACGATACGACATGGGTACCTTCAAAAAAAGCGCGTACACCTTCCTTAAAGGCCGGCAACGCTCTGGTGATTCCCCTGGTGTTGCAAGAGAATGTGGGCGGCGGTGATCACTTAACACCAGGTACCAGGCACCAGACCCGTACGCTCGTTTGTCCTCCTATTCCATAAAAAAAATGGAATCAAGGCTATTTATTTTTAGTATGTTATCTTTACTAGATAATATAGACAGATGCCATCGCATTATTTTCTAATTGTTTCAATACAAATTTAATGATGGAATCATTTTGAAAATAGAACAGATCCGGAGGTATATAAGCCGTAACAAGCGTGGCCTACGGCAGTTCTAGTTTAGATTCTAAAGTGAAAAGGAAAGTAAGAAAAAGAAAAGAAAAGAAGGAGAAGTGGAAAGTGATCCAGGATTCAAGAAGAAGAAGATAGAAGAAAACTAGTGTCCGGTACGGTGGCACCGACTTAAAACCTATCAATAGGTAGCACATATAAATAATAGTATTTTATTAATATTAAAGGTAAAGGTGAATATAAATTAAATTTTAACTTATTAGATTTTTTTCAGTTTTTGAAGTCAGTTTTTTTAAACTTAGTTTTATTTTATTAAAATTGAGTTACTCCTTTCTAAAAAAAATATTTTAGTTAAAATAAATAAATACTGTTCAGACAATTAAAAACTGTGTAGGTATGTTTCAGATCACACTCCAGAAGTTTTTTTGTTTTGAAGAGGAGGAGAAAATACATCGGACTCGACCCCAAAGTGCCCCAATGCCCGTCAGCCCTGAAGGCTTTTACAGCGACATAGGATGTAGGCCGTGGAGGCCGCAAAGACTACGTAACAACAGTCGCGGGGAGAACCTGAGACCGGCTGTGTGCTTGTGAAGAAGAGAAGATCGCTTACGATCTAATATGATCTGATAGGCCGATGGACTATTTTCTGTTATAAGGCATTGAATATATTACGACGTTTGAGTTTAGTGCATGCAAGTTTGTTGCATCACTTTACAAATTATATTATATTGTAATTGAAATGATTTGTAAAACGATGAAAAAGTAAATCATGATTTGAAAGAGTGGCAATAAGTTTCTTATAACTTCTTCTCAAGACGAAGTAGAAGTAGATTCAATAAGAATTTTTTTTTTGAGATTCATAAGTGTCATTTCCGCGACCTACATGAATAAAGTGAATATGATTTTATTTGCCGGCGAGTACGATGATGTATTGTGTAATGTATATATGTGTGAATGTATATATGTCTGTTTATTTGTATATATGCATGTACACCAGAAATGATCATATAATAATAATAATATTGACACACTTTTTACACAAATTATCTTGCCCCAAGTTAAGCATATATAGTTGTGTGTTATGGGTTACAAGACAATAATATATTTAATACAATATACTTACTTAAACATACATAATTCATTAAAAAACATCCATGACTCGGAAACAAACATCCATATTCATCATATAAATGCTTGCACCTACCAGGATTCGAACCCGGGACCTCTAGCTTAGTAGGTAGGATCGCTAACCACTCGGCTATACAGGTCGCCATCGTCAATATGTACACCAGAAGTGAAGTGTACACCAGAAAAAGGTTTTTAAATCTCTATCTAATGATATATTCACTTAACAAGCAGCCATAAGTCAGACAAATCAGAATACGAAATAGAAACACGTCTTGTAATTAATAATGTATAAGCGAAGCCTGTTTCTGCAGCCTGCATTCGATATTGACTTCATTTGCAACAATATAATATCGTTGAGACGAGACGTGGATTTAATAAATCTAATAACTACGAGTTCTATCGCATATTTATTTTTGTTTATGTTGTTAGTTATGAGAATCTGAATATTAAAACCTGATATTAAATAGGTTATATTATAAAAGGTTGATGCATCCAATCTTATATCTTTAAACGAGAAATTTTTGTACATCTTAATATATATAAATTACGTGTCACGTTGTTTGTCCGCGATGGACTCCTAAAGTAATTAACGGATTTTAATGGGGATTACTCCATGGAGTGCAGTTTAGTCCAACTTGACAGATAGGATAGTTTTTATTTCGATTTGGGACCAATAATTATTTTTATTTCCAATATTTATTTTGTATGGGCATATTTTCTATAAGAGAATTTATTGACGCACGGTTTAACAGTTCTGCTGTGAAACAATTTCATTATAACAAACAGGTAGCATAAAATTTAGTATTCAGTGGATTTCGGTGGCGAGAAATCGATAATAGCTAGCCTTCACTTTAAAAAAATTTAGTTTTAGCTATATAATGAGAAACAGCTACAATAACATTAGAATACAAAGGTAAATTTCGCCACTATATACAAGACTGTAATAGCTCAGATGGGACATTGGGTTATCCGGAAAGCAGAAGACCCTGGCTCGAATCCAAATGTCCTATAAGTTTTCTTTTTGTACAAATTTTGTACATGCTTAAAAATCCGAGCAAGGCTCGGTCGTCCGGATTTTGTATGATAACTAGTGGACCCAACAGACGTTGTCCTGTACAAACGTCTTAAATTTGAAAAATCTGTCCAGCCGTTAGGAGGAGTTCACTAACATACACATGAGCAGGAGAATTATATTATATGGACGTAATTGAGAATCTAAACCAATCTCAAATTCACTGAAACAAACAAAAAGTCATCAAAATCGGTCCAGCCGTTTAGGAGGTAGTTTAATTGGGAATCTAAACCATTCTCGAATCCACCTGAAGACACACACCAATCTCAAATACACTGGAACACACAAAAATATCATCAAAATCGGTCTAACCGTTCAGGAGGTAGTTCAATTGTGAATCTAAACCATTCTCGAATCCACCTGAAGACACACAGAAAGTTTCAATAAAATCGGTCCAGCCGTCTAGGAGGAGTTCAGTGACATACATACGCACACAAGAATTATATATATAAAGATATATATTTATACAGTTTATTCTTTATTACTTTTTATGAAATAATGATTCACATATTGAATGCAGCACCATTGTAAAATGTGATATTTTATTAAAAAGAGTTGTATGTTCTTATCACGAGAGCAACATTTCCCAAACATATGGTGGATTCAGTAATTTTAAAGAAATATTTATAGTGACTATTCAAAAGCGTTTAGTTTAAGTCTAATTGAATAAAGTTTATTTGATTTTGACTTTGAAACCTTTAAGAGAATTCTATTGTTCGAAATTTGTTATATTTTTTTAAAACTTAGTATTCTTTCAAAAGTAGGTAATATATACTAAGCACTGATGCAAGATATGGGCAAATAATAATAATAATAGCCAAATTGGCTTCGAAGAAGCTGAGCATCATTAATAGAGCACGGCAATACTTCAAGCCGGCCCATATTCTAGTGCTCTATAAAGCGCAGGTCCGGCCACACGTGGAGTATTTCTATCATCTCTGGTCTGGCGCACTCGCTCTATTTGACCACGTGCAACGCAGAGCAGCTCAAGTTGTCGGGGACCCAGTGCTTTGTGAACGGCTGGATCACTTGGCGATGCGTAGAAACGTCGCTTCATTGTGTGTCTTTTACCGCATTTATCACGGACAGTGTTCCGAAGAGCTGTTTAACCTGATTCCAACACCGCACAAGGAAGCTCATTCCACAGCTTTGTAGTACGTGGAAGAAACCTCCTTGAAAACCGCACTGTGGAGGACCGCCACACATCCAGATGGTGAGGATGATATCCTAACTTGTGGCGTGTCGTGCGAAGGTGGAATTCGGCGGCAGAAATCAGGTTAAACAGCTCTTCGGAATGGATCGAGCAGATACTGGGGTGCGCCAGACCAGAGATGACAGCAATACTCCATGTGTGGCCGGACCTGCGCTTTGTAGAGCGCTAGTATGTGAGCTGGCTTGAAGTATTACCGTGCTCTATTAATGACGCCCAGTTTCTTTGAAGCCAATTTGACTTTGCCTTCCAGATGACCACGAAATTCGCAATCGCTCGAGATTTCGAGACCCAGTATTCCGATACTAGGCGCGGCTTTAAGAGAAGTGTTCTCGAAGAGCGGTGATACGACAAATGGGGTTTTTTTAGTGGTAAACGCGCAAACTTGAGTCTTCTGGGGGTTAAATTGGACAAGGTTCAATTTACCCCATTCCGTGACCTTCTCAAGAGAGGACTCGATAGAAGACACAAGTTTCTCCCGGCACTGGTCGACGATTTCCCGAGAGAGACCTGCATGGCCAGTGTATACGGCATCACCAGTGCTATCGTCTGCATAGCAATGAATGTTGGAGGTGTCCAACATATCATTGATATGCAGAAGAAACAGCGTGGGAGACAGCACACAGCCTTGGGGCACTCCAGCATTCACGGGCTTCGGGTTCGAGCAATATCCGTCGACATCGACCTGTATGCTGCGCCCAGTGAGGAAGCTGGAGGTCCACTTGCACAAGCTCTCGGGAAGCCCAAATGAAGGAAGTTTGGAGAGGAGCGCCTTGTGCCATACACGATCAAAGGCCTTCGCTATATCCAGGCTAACTGCCAGGCCTTCCCCCTTGCTTTCAATAGCCGCTGCCCATCTATGTGTTAGGTATACCAGAAGATCACCTGCCGACCGACCATGGCGAAACCCGTATTGTCGGTCGTTGATCAACTGGTGACCCTCTAGATATACCAAGAGCTGACGGCTAATTATGCTCTCCATGATTTTGGAGAGCAGGGAGGTAATAGCAATAGGCCTGTAGTTCGCCGGATCCGAACTGTCTCCTTTTTTTTGGATCGGATGGACAAGGGCTGACTTCCATGAGTCATAATTTATATATCTTATAATAAGAGTGCCGGAATAAACGCGTTAGCACCGGCGTCAACTCAGGGGCACACGTTCTAAGCATGATTGGAGAAATGCCATCCGGCCCGCTCGACTTCTGACGTCCAACGAAAACAGAGCTCGCCTAACAGTTTTCTGTCTGAACTGTACTTCAGGCATAGAGCTCTGACACCACGGGATGGTCGGCGGTGTTTTTCCGTTGACGTCAAGAGTCGAGTTGGAGGCGAAAAGAGTGCACAAGAGATCGGCTTTCTCTTTTGCCGTATGGGCCAGGGTGTCATTCCTCATGTGCAACGGCGGCATGGACGGCTGGCTGAAGTTACCAAGAGCAGCTTTCGACAACGACCAGAACTTGCGTGTTCCGGTCAGGTAACTGGAAAGCTGCTCGCCGATTTTGACGACGTGTTTTGACTTTGCACGGGCGATTTGCCGCTTAAAAAATCTGGAGGCACGGTTGTATTTCCTCTTAAGAACTGTGCAGTTCGGATCCTTTGTGCCCAGCGCCGCAACCCAAGTTCGATACGCCTGTTTTTTGCAGTCAGATGCTGCTTTAACAGACGCATCGAACCAGGGCTGTGATCTGCCACCGATGGGTACTACAGAGTTTGGTATAAAAATATCCATACCCTTTAGTATCACATCGGCTACTGCAACGGCGCAGGCACTAGGATCATCCGAAGGGAAACAAACCCTGCCCCTAGGGTAGGATGCAAAAAAGGAACGCATCCTATCCCAATCTGCTGACTTGTAGTGCCAAACGCGGCGTAGAACATTTACTATTAGGGCAATGAGTGAACCCTACGCGTATTATATTAGCTACATAGGTTATAGGTTATCACGGGCTACTATCCACAACTCGACGACTATGCATGGAGAGGTGCGTGGCAAATCTTGCCATCCAAACTCCTCAAGGTAGTTAATCAAACCTCTGATGTGACCCATGACCTCGGGGAGAGTCCTCGGTGACCCCAGGCGGTTGGCCCGGTATGTGGCCACACACCAGAATGATGTGTGCGGCCGTCTCTTCTGCCTCCATGCAGGCTCTGGAGAGTGGACTGTTGGTGACACCGTTACTAAACAGATGTTTGTTTAAAGGGCCGTGACCCGATATTACATGGGTTAATCTACGTAATCTCTGGCGTAGGAGTTTTATTAGCTTGCGAGAGAGCTTGAAGTCTATTTGAAGTAACTCTTTTGCTTGTCTACACCCACTTACTTCCGTCCAGTATTTACTTTGTAGTTCCTTGGTATGTTGTCGTATGACCGTTGCAGGCCACCTAGAGGGGAGAGGGACGATTAGATCTGGTCCTATTGCTGTCATCTCCGAGCCTCTCCTGGCCAGTTCATCAGCGGCATCGTTGCCGCGTGAGTCACTGTGACCCTTTATCAATTATTTTATGAAAGTAAGGGATGAGACGAGCAGGACGTTCAGCCGATGGTAATTGATACAACATACCCATTACAATGCAGTGCCGCTGAGGATTCTTGAAAAACCCAAAAATTCTGAGCGGCACTACAATTGCGCTCGTCACCTTGAGACATTAGATGTTAAGACTCATTTAACCAGTAATTTCACTAGCTACGGCACCCTTCAGATAGAAACACACTAATTCTTACACATAACTGCTTCACGGCAGAAATAGCTCCGTTGTGGTACCCATAATCTAGCCGTGCAAAGGAGCCTCCCATTGAAACGTTGTTTGGTTGTTATTAATTGCACATAACTCCATCAGACACTGGTGACAGTTGTATATTAGCTTTGAGGTGATAGTGTTGCTTTGTAGAGATTGTTGTACTGATTATATAACATACATATATAAACGTATGAATTGAGAAAGGTATGCTGAGATGGTTTGGACATGTCGAGAGAATGAATGAAGAACGATTGACGAAGAAAGTGTATAAGGCCAGTGTGAATGAAAGTGTTGGAAGGGGTAGACCTAGGCGGAAGTTTCAAGATCAAATCAGGGACATCTTGAAAAAAGACCAGGTCAAGAGTACCCTAAACCGGAGAGCATGTATGAAAGGAATAATGAAAGTGGACGAAGCGAAAGAAGTATGTAAGGATCGTAGCAAGTGGAAAGAAGTGGTCTCTGCCTACCCCTACGGGAAAGAGGCGTATTTTTATGTAGGTATGTATGTATATATAAACGTTGTCTTGCGCTGCCTGTAGTCATTGTCTTTTAGGTTACTGATTGTACTCGGGGTCTTAAAATTGATTGATATGTGTCTTAGAGGCAATCTATCTAGAAACAATATTTCTTAGAGCAGCTGCTGCTATGTTTGAGCTCGATAGAGTTGTTCAGTTCCGTCACAATAGATCCCAATATAGATATAACATGAGAATATATTTGGTTTGTAAACAGAAGAGGGACAACAGATCGCATATAGCCTGCATAGGGCTGTGTCATTAATAGAAAATATCTTGAACAAGCAAACTGTCGCTACGCTGTTAGGGGTTATCATTTTATTTTGTCTGTTAAAGTTAAATATCACTTCATCAACTTATTGCCATTCTGTAAGTCGAAGTTTCCTTTACAGAATCGATTAACCGCATAGTCCGTTCATTCAACGTACCTATCCTCTCCAAACACAAATTTGCAATTTTTTCAAATGCTCAAGTAAGCTCGTATTAACAGGCCAATTTGCAGTAACTTTTTTTTTTATGGAATAGGAGAACAAACGAGCGTACGGGTCACCTGGTGTTAAGTGATCACCGCTGCCCACATTATCTTTCAACACCAGAGGAATCACATGAGCGTTGCCGGCCTTAAAGGAAGGTGTACGCGCTTTTTTTGAAGGTACCCATGTCGTATCGTCCTGGAAACACTGCACAAGGAAGCTCATTCCACAGCTTTGTAGGACGTGGACAGCCACTTTTTTCGAAAGTATAAGAACTATACTGTTGAAACTAGTTAAGTAGATGTATGAACCGCATAAAGATTTTCACACAATAATTTTGGGGGTTCCCAATACTTAGAACTGAATTTAAAAAAAATTTTTCATCAAACCCATACGTGTGAGGTATCTATGGATACATTTTCAAAATGATAGTGAGGTTTTCAAGTATCGTTTTCTTCTAAACTGCGCTAAATAGTTTGCGCGAGAGACACATACAAAGTGGTAAAATTTGTGTCCCCCGCCCCCCGTGTAACTCCTAAAATAAGACAACTATAAAACTAAAAAAAAATATGATTTACATTACCATGCAAACTTCCACTGAATTTAAATTGATTTGAACGAGATGTAGTAAGTAGTTTCATTAATCTATATATATAAAAATCAATTGCTGTTCGTTAGTCTCGCTAAAACTCGAGAACGGCTGGACCGATTTGGCAAATTTAGGTCTTGAATTATTTAAGGAAGTCCAGGGAAGGTTGAAAAGGTGAATAAATATGAAAATGCTCGGAATAAAATAAAAACAAAAATTAAGTTTATCATTTGATGTCTCCCCCGCGCGTCGTTCAGAAATCAATTTTAAAGAATAGTTTCAAATGAATAACTAATTAGAATTTTTATATCTTTCTAAGTTTCTCATTTGACTACCAACGGTTCAAATGATACTATTCATAAAAAACAGTATTTTATTTATTAAGTACAGAACAACGTCTGTCGTTTATTATCTGTAGTATATTAATCATTATTTCTGAGCCATGACTTATTTCTTATTCCAACACCTCTTTTCCCAACAATTTACCCCATCAAAATAGTTTGCAGCAGGCGGTACCTATCGTTGCGCATATGACCGAGGTACGAGATCTTACGCTGTTTGATGGTTCTCACTAACTCGATATTCTTCTGCATTCGGACAAGAAACTCTGCGTTAGACACTTTAGCCGTCCAACTTATGCGGAGTATTCTATGATACGTCCACTTCTCGAAGGCTTCAATCTTACGTAAGTCTTCCACTAAGGTCCATGCCGCAAAACCGTATAAAACAACGGGAAAAATTTAGCATTGAGGGTATCTGGTACAGAGTTTCAGAGTTTCATAATATTGTTATTAACTATTAACATTCCTGAAGAGGAGTTAATGAATTCAAAGAAAAGTTCCTTTTTCTATTAGATACTAGCTTTTACCTGCGATTTCGTCCTCGTTGAATATTTACTTTATGCATTTTTTTTATTTTCATGAGACTTTTCAAATAATACACATACAAACTGCTCTTTCTGCTGCTGGCAGCGCTCTTCTATGAGACAGCGCAAATCCCTTGTCATTGTGGACAGTCTCTTTAATGGTACTTCTCTGTGAACTTTAATGTCCTATTTCATCCCCATGTAGATGACCTAGCTTCAAAAAAGCTCGAACAAATGTTTATAAATTGTTCCTTATCAAGTGCCTAAACAAAAAGTTTCATGGTCTTATCTTCGATACTGACGAATTTCCATAAAAACTTCCATCCCCTATTTCAACCCCTTCATTTATTTATTTTTTGCAATAAAAGGTATCCTATGTCCTCTTTCAAGCTGAAGTCTATTTCTGTACTAAATTTTATCCAACTCGGTTGGGTGATTTAGGCGTGAAAGCGTAACAAACAAACTTACATTCACATTTATAATATTAGTAGGGATTTTGACAGCCTGGTACTAGATTATGATTATTTTATAGCGATAGAAATTACTGTACAATATTGTATATGTTTTTTGCGCTCTTTCAAGAAACTTCTTGCACCGCTTCTTCTCTCTCAGAGCGCCATTTGTTTTCGAATCGGTAGTAGTATCTAGTATATTAGAAATGACATCAAAAAGATTCAATTTTGAGAAAATAAATGCCTTATATGCCTTTTTAAGGTAAAGAATTTTGACAGCCCTAACGATTTGTATACAGGTCAAGAGGCACTGTACAGTCCGTGTATCGCTTTACACCGACCATAATACGCTCTCTCTACACACTATTCATACAAAATGAAAGAAGTTTATAATATTTTGTACTGACTCAGGTCGGGAATTAAAATTCTTTAGTTAAACACACAGCCTGAGCATGAATTATACAAAAATAAGTATAGAATTTACAATTTTACCATCGCGATATTGTCTAATATAATTTATTTTATATAGTTATACCTACGCCTTGTAAGTAATTTATTTATACTCTTTGACAGAAATGAAAGATCCCTACAAAACTGAACGTAGTGTTTAAATTCTCTTTGGATGCTTATTGTTGAAAGAGAACCAATACTGTTTTATTTTGACTTATTTTGTCAATATTATGAATTTATATTTTTAAGATAAGATAAAATATTCAAATCAAAATTAAAAAGACAAAATGGGGTAAGTTGTTAGCATACAATAAAATTAGAATTACGGTCATATAAGTTATGTTACTATTGAAACGGACAGGCCACTTTAATCGGCCAAGAGTGAGTGTGCCACGTGGTGATGAAACAACTGAGGGCAAGAAACCGGTAGTGGAACTATGTGGTGGCAGCAACGTTATCTATATTATCGACACTATTAACACTATTGAGAGACGGACTATACTATTCTATACAGGAACTCATATATAAATAACTTTCTTTCTTCCTGTCTCGTGGAGGAGTTTACTCTTAAACGAATGATAGAAGCTTGTCGTAGATGCTTGTCTCAGAAACGTGTCTATGAAGTGTTAAAAAAAATCTAATTTCAATTTCTATATTTTTTAATAAGATATATACAAAATTACTTATAATCTACTTATTAAAGCAATTTACAATTAAGCCTTATATATGTAGGTATCAGAAAACTTATTTCTACAACCCTATCTACGTGTTGAGGGATAAAACTTTATTATGCTTCAAAAACTAATACATATGGTTTGTGGGGGAAAATCCAAGAAACTGGGAATACCTGGCTATTTAGCAAATAGCCAGGTTTTCACAGTTTCCTGAGTTTTCACTTAACCTAATTTAAGACTAATGACTAGAACTTAAAACTAACTTTTTTTTTTTAATGATAATAAGGGACGAGACGAGCAGGACGTTCAGCTGATAGTAATTGATACGCCCTGCCCATTACAATGCAGTGCCGCTCAGGATTCTTGAAAAACTCAATTGCGCTCGTCACCTTGAGACATAAGATGTTAAGTCTCATTTACTATTTCACTAGCTACGGCGCCCTTCAGACCGAAACCCAGTAATGCTTACACATTACTGCTTCACGGCAGAAATAGGCGCCGTTGTGGTACCCATAATCTAGCCGGCATCCGGTGCAAAGGAGCCTCCCACTGGTAAAAACTTAAAAACTAAGTAAAATAATTACATAGATATGTATATACTTGTATAATATATAAATATAAGTATAAGTGGGGTTAGCAAATAGCCAGGTTTTCCCAGTTTCCTGAGTTTTCACTTAACCTAACTTAAGACTAATGACTAGAACTTAAAACTAACTTAAAAACTATGTAAAATAAATACATAGATATGTATAATTATACTTGTATAATATATAAATATAAGTATAAGTGGGTTGGGGGATCTCGGAAAAGGAAAGGAGGGAGTCTATGAAGTGAGTGTCCGTTCTCACAATATATACTCAATTCTATCCCTGCCACCGTCCACCGTTTCCCTCGCCTCAAACACTTGTGCAGTATATTTTCTAAGAACACAATTTTACAATTACAGATGCTTAAATAATAACTATAGGATCTTCACACCCTACTACGAGTACGTAGTAAACCCTTTTTATTTATTATCCTCTCCAACCCTATTCTTTGTAAAGGAAGCTAATTTCGGTAATCTGTCGCACTCTATGCAACTATAATAAGCAATTCAACAGTACTGAACTTTTTAATAACAGTAAAGTCTGCTTTAAAAGGAGTGTTAATAAAAATCTAAAGGAAGGTTAAATTTAGAGTAATTCATAAACACACAAACACACACACACACACGCACTCTCACCAAACCCCACACGCACAAATATCATGTCTTATTATAAATATTGTAAATCCGTTATTAGATGTAACTCCTACAAAATAGTATTATTATAACCTAATTTAAGTTCCGTGGATTTTGTGATGTTTTAAATAATAATAATAATCGTAAAAAATAAGTAACAGACCGCATCTGCACACCTTATAATGCTTTCTAAATTACATTTAACTATGATACAAATAATTGATGTTAAAACTGCCAATATATACTTTCTACTAATATTAAACTATACGCTAAAAACCTGACGAACCCGAAGGCTGTTGAGAAAGAGCCTTGGAATGTAACTATTGCTGTATCCTGTACAACTATTTTAATATATTAGCTATACCTAATCGGGGGCAAGATAATTTGTATAAGTGTTTTTTTGTGTTTTAAAGGCCGGCAACGCTCCTGTAATTCCTCTGGTGTTGCAAGAGATTGTGGGCGGCGGTGATCAATTAACAACAAATTCAAATTCAAATATTTTTATTCAAAATAGGATTTTTAAATCACTTATTGAACGTCAAAATCTACCACCCATTCAAAAGAGACTGCCTCAGACCTGAGAAGAATGGGCGCAAGAAACTCAGCGGGCTCTTTTTTTTAATATAAAATATGGATTAAAATGTAATATCGTACAATAAACATTTATAATAAAAGAGCCTGAGGGTGTTCGCTTCATTCCCAGTCCGTGGTGTCATTAAGAAAATCGTTTATGCTATAATAACCTTTCCCACAAAAACATTTTTTAACAATTCTTTTAAATTTCGTAACACATTTGTTTTGTACATTTTTGGGATGATATTGTAGAAGCATATACATCGCCAAACAAAAGACTTACTAACTTGACCCAACCGAGTAGTAGGCATAACAAGTTTATGTTTGTTCCTCGTGTTAACATTATGAATGTCACAGTTTCTAGAAAATTCCTCAATGTGCTTATGAACATACAAAACATTATCAAAAATGTATTGAGAAGCAACAGTCAAAATGTTTATTTCTTTAAATTTTTCTCTTAATGATTCTGTAGGACCTAGGTTATAAATCGCGCGAATAGCCCTCTTCTGCAGCACAAAGATAGTATTAATATCGGCCGCACTGCCCCATAACAATATACCATAGGACATAATACTATGAAAATAACTAAAGTATACAAATCTCGCCGTATCTATGTCAGTTAACCGTCTAATTTTCTTAACCGCATATGCTGCAGAACTAAGCCTATTCGCCAATCCTTCAATATGGGGGCCCCACTGCAATTTGGAATCAAGAGTAATGCCAAGAAATATAGCAGATTCCACTGGTTTTACCACCTCTCCATTTAATAAAATATTCGCATCTACATTATTGACATTTGGCGCGGTGAATTTAATATATTTGGTTTTATGATTATTTAACAATAAGTTATTGGCGCTAAACCAGTACACGATGTCAGATAGAGCATTGTTTACTTCGTCATACAAAACTTGGCTTCGTTTCACTTTGAATATAAGTGAAGTGTCATCCGCAAACAATACCAACTTGTGTTTTTTTTTCTACAAGGTTAGGTAGATCATTTATATAAATTAGGAAGAGGAAGGGTCCAAGAATAGAACCTTGTGGTACCCCCATACCGAGAGGAGTCCCAGGAGATCTCCTCGACCCTCTGAATCCTATTATTTAAATATGAGATCAGAAGATCGAGTGCAGATCCTCTTATACTATAGTGGCATAGCTTCCTGACCAGCGTTGAATGTTGAACACAATCAAAAGCCTTAGATAAATCACAGAAGATACCAAGTGCATTCTGTGATTCCTCCCAGGCCTCAAAAATAACAGGTGACCCGTACGCTCGTTTGTCCTACTATTCCATAAAAAAAAGTGTGGCAATTTTTTTTTTATGTAATGATTAGTATTAGACAAGAAACTACTACTATCGCGACTATTGTGTGTAGTAAAAACAGTATATCTTTATATATATAATTCTTGTGTGCGTGTGTATGTCACTGAACTCCTCCTAGACGGCTGGACCGATTTTATTGAAACTTTCTGTGTGTCTTCAAGTGGATTCGAGAATGGTTTAGATTCACAATTGAACTACCTCCTGAACGGCTGGACCGATTTTGATGACTTTTTGTTTGTTTCAGTGAATTTGAGATTGGTTTAGATTCTCAATTACGTCCATATAATATAATTCTCCTGCTCATGTGTATGTTAGTGAACTCCTCCTAACGGCTGGACAGATTTTTCAAATTTAAGACGTGTGTACAGGACAACGTCTGTTGGGTCCACTAGTAATTATATGTTACCGTTAAAACACGGAATAAACGTTTAAATGCGAATTAACTGGGTTATTTCGTATAGCGTCCGAATTATCGGGTACGATCTGTTGATCAAATATGCACTTGGCCTATAGGCCTTAGAACGGGGTACGATCCGTCGATCAAATTTGCACTTGATTAAAGGCCTTAAAAAATGGCAAGAGATGTCCACTAATACACATGTGGCCTTGTTTTTGTTTAATATGGTCGAACCATAACCATCATCGTCACGCCAGCGCGCTCCTTTACCAATGAATCTTAGATCATTTGTAAGTCTAGATCTCTATCTAGAGATCTCTATCTCTATCTACAGCTATTATACTCTATAACAGCTGTAAGCCCGTCGAAAAAAAATAGACTTTAGACACACACTGACACAAAGTGTCATACAAATTACACTCGCGAGTGCACGCACACTAAACTATATGTATCGGTTGTCTAACAGCAAGAGATTCTACCTAAACGTATAAAATATTATCTAAGGTATGAATAATAAAATGACACTTGTTGGACACAAAAAAGTTTGTAGTTTCTTATTTACAGTACAATTTTTTTTTTAATAATAGAGGGCAAACGGGCAATAGAGCAAAACGTGAGGGGAAGTGAGTGAGGCCACCAACCACCCATGGACACCGCAACACCAGGGGTCAATAGTCGCGTTGCCAGCCTTTAAATTGGGAGTATGCTCTAGTCTTGCAGGTTCCTAGGTCATACGACTTAGAGACATCCGATCCGTACCCGTGAAAAACGGTCCGGCGCAGACGTAGAGGTATTCCTAACGTTTGACGGAAAGAAATCGGATGACGGAAGCCGGATCTAGTGCATAAACTACAATAGCATCAGTTCTACGACTACTTCGAAACGTGTTTTCACGGATACGGATTGGATTCGGATCGGACGTAGTTCGATAGCGATAATTCGGAAAAATTTAAAAACTTGTATTATATTGTAATTTTGAATAGTTAGTCAATAGATTATCCTATGATATTTTAATGATAAAGCGCTTATTCAATGAGACATATTATACATAACAGACTGAACACTGTTGCTTTAATAGAGAGATTTTTTTATTATGAAATAAGGGACGAGACGAGCAGGACATTCAGCTGGTGCTAATTGATACGCTCAGGATTCTTGAAAAACCCTCTGAGCGGCTTTACAATTGCGCTCGTCACCTTGAGACATCAGATTTTTATTTGCCCAGTAATTTCACTAGCTGCGGCGCCCTTCTGACCAAAACATAGTAATGCTTACACATTATTGCTTCATAGCAGAAATAGGCACCGTAATCCATAATCTAGCCGGTATCCGGTGAAAAGGAGCCAATGGGAAAAGATTTGTCAATAACTCGAATCATATAATCTGCAGATTAGCCAGTTAATCTGCAATCTAGCTGATTTACGCACATTAGCAGTAACATATTATGGACTATTAACGAAATAAATGAGACATACACAATCATCTATAATTGATAGGTATGTTAATGTTGTCTGAATAGAGTGTTTAGATATTTGCAAGACGCTATATAGTGACGCTGTCGCTAATACAAAGACACGAATGGCGTATTTAACCGCACTGCAGTCTCGAAATTTTTGTAAACAATCTTGCGTGTAAATGGTGCTTGGAAATAAAAATACACAGTTTTTTCAGCTCTAGATGTGCCAAGGATTGTAAGTATTTTAGACAAATTTAAAATTTACTATTTTGTACAAATGCGACGATTTATGTATTATTCCCGACTCCATTCGTTTTTAAACTTTTGTAACCTATATTATAATTTTATTTATTAAATTAAACTGTCAGACGCGTCAACCTCAATTCGTTTTTTCGTGATTTGAAATTTGCGTGTGGCAAGTATAATTTGCGTGCGACAAGTAAACTTTTCGCACTCAAACAACAATGCACGCACGTAATTTTAAAATGGGCAAACGGCTCTTTTTCAACCGCAACAGCGCGGGCCAAGATACTACATTTCCCGCATGAGTAATACAAATTAAATTTGCGTGTATATTTTAGGGTGCATATTTGCAAATGTGTGCATTTGGTTGCTGTTGATCCCCCACAACCTATGCCAAGGAAGTACTCGCCAGCTGATCATCTGGGGTTTACTTTGAAGTGCTGCAGATGTATTCCTCTTAAGGCGGCTACCGTTACAATTGCTCTGATATTATTGGTAAGATCATTACAGGTTATAGCAACTCATGCGGAAATGATATGGCAGATGAGTTAGCTAGAAGAGGCTTAAATATTACTGCCATATTGCCAGAACCCGTCATACCTCTACCTTGTGGCTGGCACAAAAGCCAAATTCGGAAACGCACAAGAAATCAACACAAAAATCTATGGTTATCACTAGAGGACTGTAGAAATACACTGGAGGCACTCCCCAACATTGAAGCCAGTATGGCAAATTGCCTTAATAAGCTCAATAGTATCCAACTTACGGCCGGTCCCAATACTTCCTACCTTCTACTGTCAGTAATTAGCAGTTAATAATCTGAAGCTGTATGTATATATAAGTATGCCAATATACCCGATAAGTCATTCTTATCGCCTTAAGTTGAAATTTGTATGGAATTGAAATTTCCATACAAACTTCTATCGCTGGTAAGCTATACGTCGTCCCATTGACAGACAGCGTGTACGGATAAGGTAAGTTACCGTCGGTAAGTTTATTGCAAGTTTATTTTTTTACAGAAAAGTCAATGATAGTTACGATTTTTATCTCAAGTAATAGATAGACTGAATATTGGGGATGGCCGTTAGACAGATAGACGGCGTCCATAACCGGGCATGGTCCTTATAACAAACATCTTTTTAATATGGGCATAACTGACAGCCCCCTGAGCAGGGCCTGCATGGTGGCAGAGGAAACTGCTGCACATGAACTTCTGCATTGTCCAGGTGTAGCAACTTACCGGGCTCAACATCTTGGTACCCCGAACACACTCCCAGAAGTCTTTAGGAAGGAGAGGAGGTTGCTAATGTTTCTGGAGGAATTGGGGTGGCAGGAATAACAAATATATTCCCACACACGCAAAATAGGCGCGCAGTCGGCGAGTTGCGAGTCGGAAACTAGCCCGATTATACCATACCATACCATATTGGTAAGATAGTTGGCAATGTCCGTCTACTAGGTTACGCCACAATTTGAATCCATCATGCCAGCTTCAAAATGAGGACGTGCAGTTTTCATGCGCAGAACAATGCTAAAAGAACTTTCTCCGCCTCCAGTCTATACAAATAATCTGTGTAAATAACTTCCAAATTCAAATTTTAATATTAGGTGGGCGAAAAGTTTCTACGCATTTTTAACCTCATTTTAAAAAGGAGGAGGTTATCAATTCGATGGGTATTTTTTTTTTGATGCGAAATAGATGCCATTTGGTCCCGTAAATTTTTCACATAGATTGGCCCAGCAGTTTTCATTTTATGAACATTTATGTGAAAATTATCGTCTACCTGGATGACATAATTATTTTCTGTGTACGACTTTTTTTGAAGCTTTAATTCGAGTTGATTAGATACATATTATTAACTGACACTAAAACGTAAAAAATAAAAAAAAAACTACGTTTAAAAAAACCGACTTCAAAAACTGAAAATTCTCAAATAACTAAAAATTTAATTTAATACACCTCTTATGCAATCCTTTACCTTTCATTTTAATAAAATACTATTATTTGTATGTGCTATATATTGGTAGCTTTGAAGTCGGTGCCAAGCCAAATGTTATAAAGGTACCTACACTCGCCAAGCGTGACTGAGCGGGATAGCTTCGTCTAGAAAAATCAACCCAAGCGGACAGACACGCAAGGCCAGACAACCTAAATAAATACAGTAAGTAAGCTGTTTATAATATTAAGTTTTAGTTTGTTTAGGGCTTGGCACCGACTTAAAACCTATCAATAATAGCACATTCAAATAATAGTTTTTTATTAATATAAAAGGTAAAGGTTTGCATAAGAGGTGTATTAAATTAAATTTTTAGTTATTTGATACTTTTCAGTTATTGAAGTCGGTTTTTTTAAACATAGTTTTTTGTTTGAATTATGAAAATTCAAAACATGATTTTTTCAAAATTAATTTATCTTTAATTACAGTATACAAGGTTATTGGTAACTCCACCTATTAATGTTAGGAGCTCCTATCAACTGGTGACTGACTGGGGTGACTATTTGCGATGTTGCATATCATGCAAGAGTGAACCATTTTTGAGTTATTTTATTTTTATGGAAATTTTAAAGAACCACCTTAAGTTTAGTTCGAATACAAATTTCCAACTGCTTTCTTTGTAATAGTTTTTTTTTTGAGTTTCTTTGAAATAAGTTCCTAGTTGTAAACGGACTTTTAAGATAGTCTGCAAGGCAAGTTTCATTACGTTTTTCGTTTGTTGTTAAGACATCTTAGTGAAAAAAATCCAAAAATATATTGAAATAATATCGGCTTTCGTCTCGCATTAGCTATTTGGACTGATAATTGTTGTTTTTTAATAAGTAACTAGTGTTTCATTGTTTTTATAAATCAAAAGAAAAAAATTGATTTAAACACATACTTTTTATATAACGTTGTGATGTTGCATTTTGGACTTATTTTGAAAATATCTAAAAAACTTGATAACTCGAAAATGGTTCACTTTTGCATATGGGGGTTAAAATTATCGCAAATTATAACCTTTATCGCCCCCTAACTGGACTACGTCGAATTACCAATAACCCTGTATAAATGTCATTTTATTCAATGACTTTTTGGAATCTTGTAGGTCATGGTCACATACTCCTGGAGCTGTAAAAAACTTGGCACTCCGAATCAAAAAACACATGAAATACATTTCTACAGTCCTATCTTGATGTTTACTCGACACTGCGTAAATAATTCTGAAGCGACCGAGAAATCTGAATGTGCAAGACCAGGGCTGTGTGGCAAATGTATTAACAAGCCAAACTCTCTTAACTTTAACTGAGTGGCTAAAGATGTGTGCAGTCTAGGGTTGTCATGTGGAACGCCCACACCTTCCTATTGATACATTCCGGCCGCTTTCTTTCAATTTCTAGCTTTAATCTCGTCAGTTGTTGGCAGTAGCGATACGAATTTATGGTTCGACCGACGCGCGTAAGCGCTCAAAATGAACAATGCCTTACCAATCCCACTAAAGAGTCACGTGGGGTAACTGTGCGCAACCCCTTTATTTATGAATGGAGAGGGGGAAGTTTGTGAAACGTGTAGGCAAATTAAAGGTTTGTTGGTGGAAAATTAGCTTATGGTAAAAAATCCCACGTGGTATTAGTTTACTGAAAAAATAAAATATTGAGAATCTGGTGGCGTAAAGGTTAAATTTACTGTTATGGCAAATATTGTCATACTACTAAGGATAGGAACCAATGTAATTTTTTTTTCAGTCAATAATGTATCTGACCTTTTTATTTAGCATGCGAAGTTCTGTTATGCCTCAATGAAGTTATGTAAGTATTTTTAAAATCAGTTGTGCAAAGTCAAACCAAAGTCAAATTTACCCCACTCAAGTTTGTACTCTTACCCTTACTACGGGGAAAGTGTGCGCATTTAGAACCATTCGGATTATTCCCTTTTTTCAGAAGTCTTAAGGTTTTAGACTTTATTTATTTATTTAATTATTAGCTAACTAAATACTCTGTCAGAGATATATTTTTATTTTCCATTCATGCTTATCATTTTGACACTAGTTTTGATGATTAAGTGCGCACATTTGCCCCATATGATTCTACACACAGCATTACCTTTTTGCGAGTGGGCCCAGGTTTAGCCACAATCTGTGAAGCCCAACCAACTTTCGACCATGACTTTTTTTGTACGTCTATCAAAGTCAATCGCAGATCGCAAACACAGAGCAATACCCGAAGCGGCTACATAATAAATAGATATACTTCCAGCTATGGGCGCTAATGCAAATACATGGTTCAAGTAAAACTATGTCCGATCTGATTAAGAATAAGAAGAGTGACTTGTACAAATACAGCAAATTCGCCTACATCGTGTTCCCGTGTTTGCTTCTGATGGCCTGCGTTCTTTTACTGCTCGGTGTTATCTTGGTAAGATGCATTAATTTTTGAATGTATGAGAACAAAATAATATTGACTTTATGAATTCAAGAAACATATATCAACCATCCAACTGTCGAGTGAACGAGCTCTATCAGAGAATTAGTTTCTAATCTGCTGGCGTAGTCTCTGAAGTCTCGAATTCAAAGTTACATTTATGCTGCTTTAGAGCTCGACCGACAGTCAGCGCTGACGTCGGTCAAACGTAGCTATAACAATAAAAAAAACTACGTTTAAAAAAACCGACTTTAAAAATTAAAATAATTTAATCAAAATTTAATTTAATACACATCATATGCAAACCTTTACTTTTAATATCAATAAAATTGTATTATTTATATGTTCTGCCTATTGATAGGTTTTAAGTCGGTGCCAAGCCCTTAACAAAATAAAACTTAATATTTTAAACAGCTTTTATACTATAAAAAAGAACGCCTGTGCGCTTGAGTTTTTTGGTTCTAGACGAAGCTATCCCGATCAATGTCACGCGTGGCGAGTGTAGGTACCTACTATTACATTTGGCTTGGCACCGACTTCAAACCTATCAATAATGTACCACATAAAAATAATACTATTTAATTCATATTAATATTAATATATATCATTATAATATCAATTTATTATATATCAGTCCAGCGCTGATGAATTGCTACGCGCGTATAGCTACGACGCGCTGAAATGAATCGTCGGTCGAGCTCGTCGGTCTGCTGACATGGAAAAATTAAACCATTTTATCTCATCGTTGATGGACACAGATACTCCTGAGTTTTTGGTTAAATGTTGTTTAATAACTATAGTTTCGTTGCTGATGTGAGCATGTCATCATATTTTGGTTATATATTTTATTTCTTTGGTCTATATATTTTGTTTTGGGAAGTACTAGTGAACAAAGGCTTATTCAATTAGTTAAAAATTAGATTACACGAATGCATAACTAAAAAATCATGACTATACAATAAATATTAGAAACAACAGCGACGGTCTCATAAACTAACGACCAGTAACATTGTCTTTCAATATAGGTATAGTGTGTGTGTGTGTGTGTAGTTAAATTGTAAGAAATGAATTGATTGACAATCTACCGGTTAATTATAATATCACTTGTGAAATTATAATATTGCCGCTTTAACAATGTACCTGCGATATGTCGTAATTTAATAAAAAAAATGCATAACTGATTCATCAATTAACTTTCGACTGAATTTAAATCAACTGTACATGATATCTTTGAAAATCTACATTATTTTTACTGAATTTACAGTACGAATTTAATATAAAATCTTTTGCTTTAAACAAATCTTCCCAGAACCAAGACCCATATTACTTCGGAACAAGAAATGTGTTATAAAATTTTCTTATTTGTTATAAAGTATTAACATTTTCTTATTAATTCCCTACCGAGAAAATTGGGTTTTTTAATGTACAAGACATTCTATACAAAGTGTAAAAGTGTAAAGAATATCTTTGAATATATTCGAACGTAATCCAAGTGACAGGACTCTTATAAATTGTTACAGGGCAAGAAACAAGAGTACACAAATTTAACGGCCTTGCAGTGTGAATAACACGTATTGCCTTTTAGTTTATAAATATCTCTAGTACTTATAAAGGTCACTCATCTAGGTCAAAACTATACTTTATATTATATTTATTTTATTTATATTTTACTAATTTAACTAATGAAATTGCATGTTTTCAGGATCACTTCACTCTTGTCCATACATTCGTGTGGTTCACGTTTGTCTACAACATTTTGTACATCTGTTTCGTAGTTCTGATATTCTCAATGCGCGTAATCACCACCGAAGAAGTTAAAACCCTAATGGTGTTCAGATTGCTCGTTTCTGTAAGTTGGAGCTGTGGTAAGTATTTTTTTATGAAAATAAGTGAAGAGACCAGTGGGAGGCTCCTCTGCACAGGATGCCGGCTAGATTATGGCTACCACAACGGCCGGCGTCTATTTCTGCCGTGAAGCACTAATGTCTAAGCATAACTGTGTTTCGGTCTGAAGGGCGCCGTAGCTAGTGAAATTACTGGGCAAATGAGACTTAACATCTTTGTTTGAAGGTGACGAGCGCAGTTGTAGTGCTGTTCAGAATTTTTGGGGTTTTTCAAGAATCCTGAGTGGCACTGCATTGTAATGGGCAGGGCGTATCAATTACCATTAGCTGAACGTCCTGCTCGTCTCATCTCGTCGTTATTTTGTTAAAAAAAAGAGAAAAGGAGGATGTTCAGCTGATCGTAATTGATACGCCCTGCCCATTACAATGCCCATAAAATATATTCAAGCCCATCACAAACCATCTGTCTTTTCTTAGAATTTAGGCCGTGTTTTGTGAAAATTGTATTGTGTCCTATTTATATAATATTAACAGTGTTTTAATAATTTCTAGTTGTATTTTACTTCCTGAGTGTTGTGAACAGTTTCAAAATGACAATCTGGCCATATTAAAATATTCAAGAATTTTGATATACTATACACTAACAAGGATCTTAAAAGGACTGGAAGTATACGATAAAAAAAAGGTATACCAACTACACTTACGGCTTGTGAAATAAACTACAAGAATTATGTACGATGAACTCATTAAAAATATTATGGGTTTATTCCGATATGCACTGCGACCACTGTACAGTGTGACGTCAATTTAGTATACTGTGATGCCGTTCCTTTATAGCTGGTTACTATTTAAATTGGAACGCAATCCCGTATACTGTCAGCTTCATTTTGGACGCAGCATTCACATGAGTATATTAATGTTTTCTAGTTCATTAAAAAAAAACTGTTGTTGGAGTACTGTCAAATTAAAAATATTTGGGATTAAACTGTAGGTATTGTTTTTGAAACGTTGGGCACTCGAGTGGTTTTGACTGATCACGTGATCAAAGTACTGCGAGTACCTTAAATCGAAAACGCCAGTGCTCACAGTAGAATATGGCGGTGATTTATGACGTCATATATTTCCCCAGGGTACTGCGGCAGTATACTGGCAGTCCATAACAGAACGAATTTTTCTACAGTGATAGCACTGTGCAGTACTCGCAGTGCATATCGGAACATACCCTATATACCATTAGTATGACTGACATGACCCTGAAGAGTACCCAAAGTCCTCAAAGTCAAAGTCTTAAGATAATATTGATACTATGAATCTATATTTCAAGGAAAAGGAAACTTTGCGCAAACTATTGCATTGTTTACTGAGAAGTTCCTCAAGTGAGTTGAGGAAGAGGCAGAAGAGCTATTCGCGCTATTTATAACCCAGGTTCTAAAAAATCATTGAGAGAAAGATTTAAAGATTTAAACATCTTGACTATTGTCTCGCAATATATTCATGATAATGTTGTGTATGTATATAGGCACATAAGTGAATTTTTTAGAAACTGTCATAACCATAATGTTAACACCAGGGACAAACATAAAGTTATAATGCCTACTACTCGACTAAGTCGAGTTAGTAACCCCCTTATTAATGGTCCGCTAACTTTAAACAGCCGCTAAGGAGTGTCTTTTCTCATTCTGACTTAGGTCAATAGAAGAAGACAGAGTGAGAATTAGCAATGCTTTAAGTTAGCAGACTATTATGAATAAGGGGGTAAGTCTTTTGTGGGGCGTTGTATAACTTTGCTTTGACAACAAGCTCCCGGATAATGTTTTGGAACTGGAAATTCAAAAGAATTGTTAAGAAAACGTTTGTGTGGTAAAGGTTACTATAACATAAATTACTTTCTAAATGATACCACTGATTGGGAATCGATCAACCGCCCACAGGCCATTAAATAATAAATTTTATTGTACGATTTTATTTTTTTTATATAAAAATAAAAGATGCTTGCTGAGTTTGTTGCGCCAGTTCTTCTCAGGTCTGAGACATACCTTTTGGAATGGGTGGTAGTTTTTAACTGTCAATAAGTAATTTTATGTCCTATTTTGAATAAAAAATATATGAATTTGAGGTTCTTTATGATTATTTCTATGCATAGATTGTATTTGAAAAAGGATGAAACTGAAAATTTTGATATAAAAAATGGTTGTAGTGAGTTTTGGCACATTTTCACTATCTTACATTTTAGAGTTTGTGTTGAAACTAGAACGCTAGTAATATTTTCCTTATTAGTTAAAAACAGAAAGTCGTACGAACTACCAAACCACCGTGTGCTGTACAAATTGAAAGTACATTGAAAGTTTATATTGCAGAGGTTCTGGTATGTATATCGAGAGAAGTTACTTTTCACAGGCGATGTATTAAAACTTTTGTCGGAGCTACGAAATGCAACATCCATATGTTGCATTTATTTTAAAAGCAAGTTTAGTGTAAAAATGATACTTGGGTTAATAACTTGTGGTAATCCAAACGTAATGTGAGTGAGAACATATTATTGTATTTTATTATATGATATTTGTACGCAGAGATAATAAATATTTATTTATTTTTTTTATTTATTTTATTCAGAAACAAACAGTCATTTATAACTATATTAGCTGAGAAACATTTAGTAAAATATAGACCTACAGTTTCCTAGATTTTTAAAAACTACATCATTAATTATTTTATATAATACAAATTCTTAATTATAGACATAAGTTTTGAAGAGTTACATACCATCTACATTATTAACCTACAATTACTTATTTTTTTTTTTTTTTTAATCTATTTTATAGTTTTATTTAAAGCAAACAATATTAACATAAGTATTGAAGAGTTTCCTACATTTTACAAACTACATTATTAATTATTTTATATAACACAAATACTTATTTATAGATATACATTTTGAGGAGTTACACACTACTTCAATTTTATTAACTACTTAATTAATTATTTTATTTAAAGCAAACAATATTAACATAACTTTGAAGAGCAACATACCTACATTATAGACCTACCGTTTCTTACATTTGTAATACTACATCATTAATTAATTGATATAAAACAAATACGTACTTAATATAAACATCATTTTTGAAAACCATCATATCTATTTAAAATAACTTGATTACTTTTTATCAGAAAGATACTCCAAAGCAGATTCTTTCAAACTGCTTAGGGATTCACTAAATAAATCTATGTGTAATAACTTATCATTGTACAACCTGCAAGCACGTCTTATGAATGCGTTTTCTGCGTATTAGAAAAAGAGGCTTGCTCCGGCAAGTTCGTTCGCGACGTTGAGGTACTCTAAATGACAGTGAGTGCAATAATGGTGGGGAATCGATAATATTATTTATAATTTTAAAAATAATTGATATATCAGTACAATTTCGACGGCAACTTAATGAGCATATTTCATGCCTTTTCAGTGATGTGTCATAATCCATATATAAGTGACCTGTACGATAATCGAGAGCTCTTAAAAATTTTTTCTGGACCCTTTCTATTTTATTTGCATAGATATTAAAAAATGGATTCCAAACAGAACTAGCAAACTCGAGATGACTGCGAACATAACTATTAAACAGCACCTTGTACGTTAATGCTCTCTTAAAGGGCTTTCCTACCCGAAGTATGAAACCTAATTGTTTAAAACCTTTATTTATAATGCTATCTATATGAGGTACAAAAGTGACTTTAGAATCCATAATTACACCTAGATCACGAATTTGATCAACGCGGGCTAGTTCTTTTTGAAAAAGTTTGTATTGAAATTGTATAGGTTCTCTTTTTCTGCTATAACTTATAACAAAACACTTATCGGTATTCAAAAATAGGTTATTTTGATTACAAAATGTCTCGAAATTACTTAAATCACTCTGTAAGGTATCACAGTCACCAATATCGCGGATGACTTTAAAAATTTTTGTGTCATCGGCATATAACAGTAAATTGGAACGGTTTACACTTTCTATGACATCATTAAGGTATAATATAAATAACAACGGTCCTAAATGTGACCCTTGTGGAACGCCAGAAGTAATGAGTCTGTACTGAGAGGTATACCCATCCACTGCAACTGCCTGCGACCGGTTTTCAATGTACGACTTTATCCAGCGAAAAAGATCCCCGTGTATACCAAGTTGCCAAAGTTTCAAGAGGAGGCGTTCATGAGAAATTTTATCGAATGCTTTGGCAAAATCAGTGTACACGGCCACCACATCCACCTGGTAATTATTATCTAAGGCTTCCAAAATAATTTCAGTGTACGATAAAAGATTTGTTTCAACACTGCGACCTTTTACAAAACCATGTTGATATATACTAATATGACGACGTACAGCGGCAGACAGCTGGTCGGTGACAATCTTCTCTAATATCTTGCCTAATTGGCATAGTTTGGAGATGGGCCGATACTTCTCAATGTCACAGCTGATTTCTCCTTTCGGTATCGGAGTAACAAGCGCACGTTTCCAAATAGAGGGCACACAACCTTCACGAAGAGACTTCTCAAATAGTAAAGTGATAGGAACAGATAACTCGTGAGAACATTTGTTTATGATAACTGGATGAATACAATCAGGACCGGCTCCCTTATTTATGTTGATTGACTTAAGATATTTATGCACAAGGTCTTTAGTTAAAATTATGGTATTCATGTCAAAAACTGTATTTTTTACTGGTGGAAGATTGTGCAGCTCAATGGTACCAGCTTTTTCAAATACAGAGTGGAAGTGTTCGTTAAACATGTCGCATATCTGGGTGCCAGTTGAAGCCGATACACCTTTATAATACATAACTTGTGGAAGACCACTCCTTGCGGAGATTGTCTTCATATAAGACCAAAAGAACTTTGGGTTAGACGTAATTTTATTTTCTGTGGAGATTATGTAATTTTTATAGCATATACGTTCTAATTTATCAATTCTTTTTCTTATGCATCTAAAACTGTCGTAATCTAATGGGTTGCCATATGTCTTCCATAGTTTATGGTACTTTTTCTTTTCATTCAGTAATCTTATGAGGGGTTTTGTATACCAGGGAGGCTTATTTGAATATGTGCGTAGAGGGCGCTTTGGAACATGCGTGTCTATCAAACGATTTAGAATTTCATAAAAAATTAAAATACACTCCTCCAATGATCGTCTTGAAAATAGCAAAAACCAATCAATCTTAGACAGCTCGTTATTAATTTCAGCAAAATTCGAGTCGAAAAAACAATGTTTAAGAATACGCGCGGGTATAAGAGAGAGTGGGTGAATTAAGTTTAACTCAATTTGTAACGCTTTATGATGTACCACTTCGTTTACAATAGGACAGTCGCTGGTGAGAACATTGCAATTTCTATTACATAAAATAAGGTCTAACAGCCGCTGATTTGAATTAAAACTAGTATTAAATTGTTGTAGGCCAGTAAAACATAGAAACTCATTTAGTGGCTCCACCCTCGAGTCGGTACCATTGTCAAGACGCATATTATGATTATCCGTGCTAGACCACTGAGCATGTGTTACGTTAAAGTCACCTGTTATAAGAAAAATATCATTAGAATATTCTGTAATTAATTGAGTACAAATTTCAAAGAAGTTTAAAAGTGTATCTTTGTACAGAGGCCCATGCGGAATGTAAATACAACAAATATGCAATGATTTGTTTTTGCTGTTATTATTTGGAGACAACGGTATTGTAACCCATACGCAGTCGGAGGAGGCGCGCGGGGGGCATGGCCAGTTCTGGCGCACAGGCAGATAGTCGCGATTCACCGCCACCATCACTCCTCCGCCTCGCTCCAATCCGCTCGCCTCAGCTGATCGATCGCACCGATAAATTAAATATCTATTATCAATAATTTCTCCGTCATAAATATTTGACGTTAGCCACGTTTCGGTAATACAAATGAAATCATAACCAGACTGTGCAACCTGTGAATAAAATCTTTGTGTTTTTGTACGTAATCCTTGTACGTTTTGATAATAACCGCTAATCGTAAAGTTAGACATCATTGACGGAAATAAAATATGTTTACATAAGTGTATGTGTAATTATTATATAAGTTACTATTATAGATGTATTGCGGTACACTTAATTTTAAAACTTGAATCATTTCTGTGAAATAGTGAAAAATGCATGCAGTTAAAGTTTTGTTCTGAAAAATGTTTGTAGGTAAAGTTTTTTGTAGTGTAGTTTGTAGTTTAAATGAAACATAAATACCTTTATAGTCGGTGGTTGCAGGTTGAACTCTTAAAATAACGATTAGGTAACATGATTTACAAAATATAATAAGTAAAAGAAGGAAAATAAGAAAATAATTATGTACTAGTCACTTTATCTTGTCTAAATCGAGATTCCTGTTTATCAACGTGACCTTCGACGTTTCTGTTTTTCTCACCAGTATTTTGCAATCTCGAACCCATACGTAAGCAATTTTCCCATCTTTCTTCAACTGGCGAGCGCGTTTGAGCATCAGCTTATTGGTCGGAGTTAGATGATCCCCCACGTATATGTTGTTAGCCGGGCCGTCGAGACCTAAAGAGGAAGTAACGAGTCCCCTACGCGCCCGTACGGCCGACAGGAGTTGGTCTTTATAAATGCGGCGAGTGAACTTAACAATGACTGCCGGAGTGTTGGACGTGTTGGTAGTATTTGCTTCATTACTGTTACCACTACCAGCTACATATCGACGCACCCGCTGTATGTAGTCAATAGAATTTTCGTCCATTTTTAGTCCGACGACAGTAAACAGTTTTGATAAAATATTTAATAAGTTTTCCCCCTTTTTAAATGGCAATCCTGAAATTTCAATGTTGTTTAATCTAGAATATTGCTCTCGTGCGTCATTCTGTATTTGAACAGTTGATATAGTGGTCCCCATTGTAACTAATTCGGACTGCAAGGTAGGTATTTCATCACACTTTTTCTCGAGCGAGGTTAATCTGTCTTCTATATCAGAAAAATGGATTTCCAATTCCGTAAACTTATTGTTAATAATTTGAATACCGTTCGTGCACGCTTGAATATCGGATTTGAGGTTATTTATGTCCAATTTCATTGAACTAAAATCCTTAGTAAATTACTGAAGTAAAAAATATTTAGTAAGTTACTGACAGCCTACCGACACTCTCTTACGGCCGTTTTCAATAACCTGTCTATATTTAGTTTAACTTACTAGAGGTAGTCAAATCTATCCTTTTACGCTTACTTACATTTCAATAACCTTTCGACATAAAGCATTGGATTATAACTATATTGGACATAACTATTGATAGATAAGATCTTGTCACTAAACGGTGACAGCAATGTATCTGTAACTAGAGATACGTTATTGAAAACCGCCGCTAGAAAAAAGCGATTCACTCGATTGTATGAAACCTACAGTCATTGATAGATTGACAGATGACGGCTATAATCTTGTAAAAAACGGAGATAGCCGAAATCAACCACGTTTTATGCAACTATTCGCTTTCAAACTTAGCCAGATTATACTTCGTCGCCAATCGCCATACTGTTAATACTACTATCTCAAACTTCTGTCAAATGACTGCATGTTTCATAACGTTATTACTAAACGTTATTAGGTAATATTTATATCCTCTTTGGTTACTGGAGCTGATAATGATTGACAAATTTAACAATATATTATGTTTTTTAAGTCATGACCCCCACTTCTAGGATTAATACACAAAAAAAATTTGAAAAACAATTTTTTTTATGAACGATGCGGGACTCGAACCCACTACCTCCGTCGTTCCGTGCCGGTGCTCTAACTAAGCCAACCGATCGAGTATCGTATCGTTATAAAATATTGTTTGCTTTGTTCAACTCAACTTTGGTTTTTAAAAAAAATATTTGTGACAAATTAAAATGGTGGCAATGAGGTTCTTTCCCTAACTTTGAGACTTATATATTATTTCTTAATCAAAAAAGATATCTGACTTGTCTTTGGTTTGACTTAAATATTTTTAATATAATAGGGACCAAACGGGCAGGTGGCTCATGGGATGGGGAGAGGTAAGGCAACCGCCAATGGACATCCACAACAACAGGTGTCAAGAGATGCGTTACCGGCCTTTACTTAATGTTTTGTATTTGTAACGTTAGCTGTGTTTCATGGCTTTGGCATATTCCTTCTTCCTCAAATCTTACGTTGTCCTAAGTCCAAGATGCGACTTTTTTTATGAAAATAAGGGACGAGACGAGCAGGACGTTCAGCTGATGGTAATTGATGCCCATTACAATGCAGTGCCGCTGAGGATTCTTGAAAAACCCGAAAATTCTGAGCGGCACTACAATTGCGCTCATCGCTTTGAGACGTAAGATGTCAAGTCTCAATTGCCCAGTAATTTCACTAGCTACGGCGCCCTTCAGACCGAAACACATTAGGTACTGCTTCACGGCAGAAATAGGCGCCGTTGTGGTACCCATAATCTAGCTAGAAAGACTATTAAAAACTCCTATAATATTCGTACAAGGAAGTAAATAACAAGTCTAAAACAATTTCCGACAAAAACCTTTTTAAAAAAATTACCTTCTCCAAAATATTTATAGTTCTGTCTGCAATAAAGTATTCTCACGGAACTTTATATCCTTTATACAGTATTAACTCCGTGCGCCAGTTTCTCTGAAATTAGCGGCTTTGTACTTGACAAATTAAACTTTGTTAATAATAAACATACGTTATTTGGTTTCAAGCAAAGGCAGTAAGCACTCGTACTATGTGACACTGTGATGTTTGGAAAATTGCGCTGAAGATCTTTTTCGATGGATCAACTAGACAAAGCCTCGCATGAATCACAAGAATCAATGAGAGATTTGTTGAAGAGAATACTGGTACTGAATGATTCGAAGCCGTCACGCTCGCATTTGTAACGGGGGTTCGGATAAACGCGGAGTGCGATCTTTTAGAACGTAATTTATCAGAGTAATTTGTACACTATTATAGTTATTAGTGAATGTTATTATTTTATAAATACACAACAAAAAATAGTTACGTTTTGAATTATTAGCCTCCTCTTGATTAAGGTTTTCACGGAGTTATTAATATCAAAGTATTGGATGCCTCTTGATTGAATTATAAAAAGTTATTGATGTCGACTGATTAGGTAACGTTCCCTCGATATCAGTTTTTTGATACCTGTAAATAGTTAGGAATAATTTGTCTGGTGCCACTAAACGATTACACCTGCATATTCTGAGAAAAATTTGTTTAACTTAAAATAAAGTTTAATATGACTCAAGCTTCCATCTCACATCAAAAACAAATATCATCTGTGCAATGAATATCATTGGCCAGTGATTCCGGATCGATACACTCGTACGATTAATCTGGTGTAACAATCCACCGTCAGTTGGACCCTATACCAAATTCAAATATTTTTATTCAAAATAGGATTTAAAATCACTTATTGCACGTCAAAAACTACCACCCATTGAAAAGAGACTGTCTCAGACCTGATAAGAATGATATCGTACAATAAACATTTATAGTTAAAAAGCCTGACGGTGTTCGCTTTATGTTATTATTTATTCCCAGTCCGTGGTGTCACTAAGAAAATCGTTTATGCTATAATAACCTTTCCCACACAAACGTTTTTTAACAATTCTTTTAAATTTCGTAACACATTTGTTTTTTACATTTTCTGGGATCATATTGTAGAAGCATATACATCGCCCAACAAAATCAAAAATTTATTGAGAAGCAACAGTCAAAATGTTTATATCTTTAAATTTTTCTCATAATGATTCTTTAGGACCTAGATTATAAATCGCGCGAATAGCCCTCTTCTGCTGCACAAAGATGGTATTAATATCGGCCGCACTGCCCCATAACAATATATCATAGGACATAATACTATGAGAATAACTAAAGTTTACTAATCTCGCCGAATATGCTGCAGAACTAAGCCTATTCGCCAATACTTCAATATGGTGGCCCCACTACAATAAATCTTATAAATAGTAGTAAAAAAAAACGCTTTTTATAGAAAACCGAACCGAATAAAAAAACTACGTTTAGAGAACCGACTTCAAAAACTGAAAAGTATAAAATAACAAAAAAAAATAATTTAATACACCTCTTATGCAAACCTTTACCTTTAATATTAATAAAATAATATTATTTGTATGTGCTACATATTGATAGATTTTAAGTCGGTGCCAAGCCAAATGTAATAGTAGGTACCTACACTCGCCACGAGTGACTTTGAGCGGGATCGCTTCGTCTAGAACAAAACATCCCAAGCGGACAAGCCAAGGCCAGACATTCTTAATAATAATTACTTAAATCGGAACATAAATCTCAACCTAATACATAAAAAAACCGACCGAATTGATTGAAATAATTAGATTGTATAAAAATACGCAATTACTTTTAAGTTCATATTATAATATCTATTGTTTTGGAATTGTGTTTTTGAAGTCGGTTGTTTTTTGTTAAAAAAATTTAATTTTTAGTGAAATTGAAGTACACTAACTAACAATTTGTCTAAATATGTGTAGATATACAAAATTGTTCAAGGCAGCAAATTCTTAAATTTATCATCCACTTTGCTGTACGTATGTATAGCAAATTTAAGACTGTTATGGTTTTCTCATGGATGCCACTGTCAGATCTCGACCAAATTACAATGGGACCACACGGAAAGCACCAGCTTTCAAATAAAAAAAAAGAATTATCAAAATCGGTTCTCCCAGTCGAAAGTTATGAGGTAACAAACATAAAAAAAAAATACCGACGAATTGAGAACCTCCTCCTTTTTTGGTCGGTTAAAAATAGAAAATACTTCCTACTTTTTAGTTTGGTTTATTTATGAAAGCGTGGTTTTTAGTTTTTTAAACCATTATTTACATTGTTGAATTAAATATTCTCTTTGGTATTTAAAAAATTCCTAATAATAGATAAATCGGTTTAAGATAATGGTTGAAATTTTAAATTAACATCAATTCCTGCCTTATTGACTTTTTATATATATATTAAATATACCTATTAGACTAGTCATCGGTTCTCGAAAAATCTGCGAAGTTTGAACGAAATCTGGCCGTTTAAAGTGGGTCAAAATCGCGCCCAAATGATTCAGTTGCAATAAAACATACATACAGGTGAAGCTTATAAAAAGCGTGTAAAAAGAGTTTATAATCCGTAATATTCATATAATTTTTTTTTATATTAATTCGTTCTTTCGAACAGGCTATAGCCAGGGGCCTTACTGCCTTAATATTCATATAATATAATCCTCTTAAGCATATTCCAATATTGACAGAGGTCAAAGGCACACAGAGTATCGTACTTCACTCGGATACTAATCGAAGATTTGTGGATTAGCTGTGTTGAATCTGTCATCGAAACCTTTGTCGAAGGAGCTTAGGAATATCAAAGTGTCTTTACTTTTATATTCGTCGAATATTGTTATGTCTTTTTCTATTAGAAATACGATTTACTAGTATAATAAAAAATAAAAAACGGAACCCTTATGGATTCGTCATGACTGTCTCTCTGTCCGGAAATCGCAGCCAATTTTTTCCAAAACTATAAGAACTATACTGTTGAAACTTGGTAAGTAGATGTACCCTGTGAACCGCAATAAGATTTTAACACAAAATAGAAAAATAAAACAATAAATTTTGGGGGTTCCCCATACAAATGAAACTCTAAAATTTTTTTTTATCAAACCAATACTTATGGTTGTATCTACGAATCGGTCTTCAAAATGATATTGAGGTTTCTGCTATTATTTTTTTCTAAACTGAAAAATTTGCGAGAGAGACACTTCCAAAGTGGTAAAATGTGTCCCCCCCACTTACGTCTACAATAAGAGAATGATAAAACTAAAAAAATATATGATGTACATTACCATGTAAAATTCCACCAAAAATTGGCCAGAACGAGATCTAGTAAGTAGTTTTACGGCCTTTCCCAATTTTCAGTCTATCGCTTACTTGAGATAAAAATAGTAACTATCGTTGATTTTTCTGTCCCAATAAACTTATCAAAGGCTACTCACCTTATCCGTACACGCTGTCTGTTAATGGGACAACGTATAGCTTACCAGCGATAGAAGTTTGTTTGGAAATTGCAATTCACGCGTCCCAATATAAGGCGATAAAAACGACATATCGGGTATATTGGGACAGCTTCAGATTATTGACAGCTAATTACTGACAGTAGAATGTAGTAATTTATCTCTATCTGTAGATAGTATATTGGGAACGGCCGTTATTTAATATGTCATAAATCGTAAACAGCAACTTACCTTTCATTCAATCAACTAAAATATAAAGTTAGTTACAACGAACTCCAAGAACATTTACATTATGTAACTTGCTGCTACGGAATCCTTCAACGGCGAGTCAGACTCGCATTTGGCCGAGATTATTCGCTGGATATTTGGTATTCAGATGTTCGAATATTAACAAATATAGTATTCGAATACTTCGGATTAAATGAATTTTCCTACTACAAATATTAAATAGTATTCAAATTCAGTAAATTAAAACAACGACATTTTTAAACTACTTCGAAAAGGAGGAGGTTTGCCAATGTATGTAAGCAAAGCCAGAAGTACATACAGCAGGTACTTACACTCGCCACGCGTGACTTTGAGAGGGATAGCTTCGTCTAGAATCAAACAACCCAAGCCGGCAAGCACCGACTTAAACCCTATCAATAGGTAGCACAGACAAAATATAATACAATTTTATTAAAATTAAAGGTATAAGATTTGCATAAGAGGTGTATTAAATTAAATCTCTATTAAGTTATTTTATACTTTTGAGATTTTGAAGTCGGTTTTTTTTTAGAACTTCAACATTTTTATAAGGGATTTTTTGCTTAATATGATCATATAACTTTAATCACTACTGGAAATACAAAATTAATTTCTTGTGTTTAGAAAATACGAATGTAAGAAACCGAGAACATTAAATGTATCTTCATTTATTGGACATCTCAAATGAAATAAAAGATCCTATTATCTGAAAAAATGTGATCAGCATCAACGGTTGTAAGTTTTTTTTTTCGAGAGGAGTAAAATACTTTTACGTATTGAAGACCCCGAAACGGGGCCCATATGTCGGGCTCGGGTGTAAACACCCCCTACCGACTTAAAACCTCCTCTGTGCTGAAAGCCCTGAAGGCTTTTACGCGGTTGTTGGTGGAATGGTTAGTAGAAAATCATAAACACTAATAATAATAATAATAATAATAATAAAGCCTTTATTACAGTTAACAGAACAAAAATTTACTTACTAGCTAATAGACATACTATAAATCATTTTAATTAATTAATTTATCTTACATAACTATATTATTAACCTAATTATTAGTAGTAACTTTTAAACAGACTGTGTCCTCTTTCTGTTAACTGTTTGTCCTTCGACAAAGGCCTCCTCCAAGGTCTTCCATTCGTTCCGGTTCCTTGTTATTCTATTCCATAGTGGTCCTCCTATCTGTTTCAGTTCATTCTCCCATCGTATGAACTGTCTTCCTCTATTCCTCTTATCTCCTCTGGGGTACCATTCAGTTATTGATCTAGTCCATTTTGGTGTTTCATCCCTCATAAAGTGGCCTACCCATCTCCATTTCAAAGTGCGTATTGTTTTCTCTATGCTTTTGAACTTAGTTTTTCCTTTGATATGATCCAATCGCAATTTGTCTTGGCGCTTTACCCCGACTACACTTCGTTCTATTGAGTTTTGGCAAACTTTTAACTTACTTAGTTGTTTTTGGGTAAGGGCCCAGGTCTGACATAAACACTATGTAAACACAAATGAAACGTAAATGTTAAAATCCAGGGTGTTTCTATAATCCGATGATATTGTATTATACCTAAATATAATTTACCACTTATGGGTACCACAACGGTGCCTATTTCTGCCGTGAAGCAGTAACATGTAAGCATTACTGTGTTTCGGTCTGCGCCGTAGCTAAGGAAATTACTGGGCAAATAAGACTTAACAACTTTTGTCTCAAGGTGACGAGCGCAGCTGTAGTGCCGCTCAGAATTTTGGGGTCTTTCAAGAATCCTGAGCGACACTGCATTGTAATGGAGAGGGCGTATCAATTACCACCAGCTGAACTTCTGGCTCGTCTCATCCCTTATTTTCATAAAAAAAATATTATTTTTATACAACTTATGAATTATTTATTGCGTATTTGTTTTTGTAATAAAAGACTCTTATATTTCAATTTTTAATTTCGCTGTTTTCATATAGTCACCGATGTTGCTTTAAAATAATAATAATCCTACCTTTGAAAAGCTTTTAATATATCCAATAACGATGTTTAATATTGTGATATATTAAAGCTGTACACAATTTGTCAGCCCGAGGCATCGATCGATTCTCCGATAATTCTGTTAGCGTCAACTACATTAGACAATTAGGCAGACAAGCTCTGCGGCCAGAAATACGATGTGTTTAAATATCAAACATGCTTTATTTATAATATTCACGGATATGGTTCTTTTTGAAGTGAAAACTTTTAAGCAGCGTTGAGCACTTGTCTTGGGATGGGTATAAAATGTTAAACTCGCGTTAGGAGACGTGGCCTGATCGAAAATTCGTAAGGCAGTCGTTGAAATTATGGATGAAAGATTTATAGTTCTAACTAATTATAGTTTGGCTATTTCAACTTAATGATCATACGGTCATTGGACCAGTGGTTGAATCATTGTGGTTGCGAAGCCGCGACGTCGAGGCTTCGAATCTCACCCATGAAGTATTTTGACAGTTTATAATGGATGAAAGTTGATTTAACTGAGAGATAAACTTACTTGAAAATAATTATTGTAATAGTTTTGAAGTGTTAAATTTCTTATGTAAGATAAATGGTCATTTTTGTACGATAGCACAATAAATTAATATTTTATTTTACCACATAAATGCTATTACGTACTTTTATTCTGATAAATAAAGCATTTGTACAAAATTATTCCCTGATCATTCCACAATATTCAAAATTGCTCAACGTTAATGATCAATTTTTGACTTCTGCCGGCACTCCCGTAGTCCAACCTGAATTTTTTTATAGAACATTGTCATGGGTACGTGATCCAAGCCATTGGGCATTGTGCCCGTTGAAATCACCCAAGACTACGAATTCAGCGGAGGGGATCTGTGCAAGCACGTCGTCAATTGCCGCTTGAACGCAGCCCATGATATGATCGGTTTCTACGTTACCACTATGGGACTTGTAAACACACGCATAGATGCGGACGCGGAGCCAGAGAGTAGACAGGTCCCTACCCTCAAAATTGTCGAGACGGCGACAGCAGATATCCTCCCTAACGTACACACATACCCCGGCATGAGGCAAAAAATCGTGCTCAATTTTGTACCCGGGGTACGTTAAATATGACGTATCGCTAGGTCGAGATATCTGCGTCGAGCGTCTTCGTAAGGAAACACAAGGCCGGCTGCGCCGTAAGTAAATGGCTGTAAGTAAGCCGGACGAGTCTGGCCCGATTGTGCTGACGTCAAAAGACGGTAGCGTGACTCTCCCACTTCCAATAAGCCCGTAGTCGCCTCTTACGACACCCTTGGACCTGGCAACTACCCTATTCTTTTTACGCCCCGGGGAAGCACAGGGCACAGAGTATGTTGGATGGGGGCAGCACAGGATCGATCTTCGTGGAGATCTTTGGGGGAGGCCTCGGTGAAGTATTAGAATGTAACCTATTGTCTTCTTCAATTTTATAAAGTGTCCAAATTGAAATATTTAAGCAATAATTAATTTAGATACCTACTGAAACGTCCGGGCAACTAGAGCGGCTTTTTTCTTTAGACAGTCAAACGTCCAGGCAACCAGAGTGGCCCAGTCGACTTGCGTATTTATTTTGTGTTATAATCTGTAGTATGAGTGAATTAGCTTGTCAAATACGATTTTTAAGACTCTATGGTAAGTAATTGTAATAGGCTTATCTTTAAATATCAAGTATCCGAGCAAAAATTAAAAGAAATAATTAATTGAAAATCGCTTTGCGGGGGGAATTGTCATTTGTTTATTTTTGTAGTGTCAAGTGTTTTGTTATTGTTTTGTTTATCATGTAAGTGTAATATTTTAATTACGTATTATATTTGTTTTATATATGAAATTAATCCTCATGATATCTAGTTTCCGATTTTATCTACAAATTACATATAAAATTCTTCTTACGACATTAAATCGACAAGTTATAACAGTATGATCGATACTACTTTATCGATTTGGTTTAAATATCAAATTTTTATTGTAATCCAATTAATTAACAGTAAATCATTGCTTGTAATAGGGACAAAATATCATAAATATAATGTTTATAATATTCAACAATCTGGATGTATTGAGACAACCAAGTATTTCACGTTTTACTTGTGCATTCCGCAGATAAATTGTAGGTATATACTAAGAATGGGTGCTTTATTTTAGTTTAATGCAACAATCCCGTAAGTCGAAGTAATGACATATTAATATCAAAAAATAGGTTATATAGTCTATTTCAATAATAATCAAGTTTTATTAATGTGTGCGCTAATATTTTACATAAAAACTTAATATAATGAATATGTTATCACATTTCTACCTATAATCTCGAGCTTTACCTTTTATTTATATATAACTTGGGTTCAAAAACATAATTTATGATTTTACACGTTGATTTTCTATACTTTTAACTACGTGAATGTATTTTTTATATAGCCATAGGTGGAGTCGTTATGTAATTATATCGCTTTTAATAATGATGAATCTCGCGCTCGCCGTCGGATAATCTTAATCGCGTCATCGGACGTTTCGCTACCTGCCAGCTGTCATTAATCGGACGTTGCAATAGGTATGATACAATTATTGTTAATAGCAATAAATTCCAACATAATATTGTTAGTTAAGTCAGTTGTTTTCACAGAAATTTATCATAATAGAATTTTGTGATAAATGAAGATTATCAAATAATCCAACATAACTCTCAATCACAGAATTCTTTTATATATTCAAATAGCAAATATTACATTTATAAATCTTTGTTACTTGGGGCGAGGGAAAGGTAATTGTAAATCCAATTCAGTTGAAATGAAATAAGCAGGACGGCATTACAAATATTGCGCTAAAATTAAAATCGGAGAAGTCAAGCTACCTTTGTTCTGTATTTTTGACTGACGGAAATAAGGAGACTGTCGAGATATACCCACTACTAGATAAAATCTGTAGGCCCTGTCTGCAACATTTATTACATTTACAGTGTGTTACTTTAATATATAAATGTAAGACAATTTAAAATATAAGTTTCTTCGAAGTCTCCATTGGCTGCAATAACGTTGTTGATCAATAGAACACGCACTTGCACTCTTTCCATGGGAAAATTGTTCACTTCTTTTAGGGTTTCCAAATAATCATGGGGCGTAGAGCAAGCCGTAAGTACTCTCTAAAACTAACTATAAATCACTATGCAGCGGATCCGGACTAGTACGGCCAGTCTTCAGCTCTGTTAAAGTCCGAAACGTTCGTTTTATACCAAGACTGCGTAGACCGAGCTTTATGACCCGGCGCTGAGTCTTGCTGGAAGGACCATTCTTGTTTATTGAACATGGTGTTGTTAAGGGGCTTTACTACCTTCTCAAGAATGGTATCTTCATACACTTGTACCGATTTTCACAAAAGTATGGCTCAGTCACTCCTAGAATAGATAGAACCGCCTCCAAGTCAATAGATCCGTATTACCGTCTTCTGAGTACCAGTGGTTCGTGGACCAGCAGTGGTCCACAGGAGTCAGAATATGGACCGCGCATCGCGAAACGATTTCAAATTTCACGGGCGATACAATAGTGCACGCTGCATGTTGTGAATGGCGAGAGTGCCGGTGGGGCTAGGCGCCGGGCCGCCAGACGAAGGGAATATAGGAATGTAATGTACATTGTCATTGTGTTGGCGCTTGAGCCGGTCAGACGTTGTTCTACTACTCTTATATTTGTGAAGCTTGACGGTATCAGTGATTCTTTTTAGTTAGCTGAACCTACTTACTAACAAAGAAGTTCATCAGTACCTACTGGCAGACTACTACTGACTATTCTATTTTGATTTTACTATTAGCGCTTCAGTAATGTTGGGATCACACGCCGGTCTGGCGACGTTAGTAAAACAGAAGAATCCTAAGGCAACAACCACGAATTATATCATACACCGTCAGGCGTTAGCTTCGAAAACTCTTCCTGGATGCATTAAAAATACAATGCAAATCGCCTTAAAAGAGGTAAATGTTATCAAAAACAGTGCCTTAAATATTAAAAAAACAAAATTGTGCACTGAAATGGAGACTATGAGGCGCTTCTCTTTCACACAGATGGTAGGCGGTTATCGAAGGGTAATATTATGTTGAGAAGATTGTATGAGCAGAGGTTGAGATTTTTCTAGCTGACTGACAAGGATTTAGCAACTCATTCATTTTCTGATCGAACATTTCAGATGAATTTGGCTTATCTTGTTGATATTTTCACACACTTAAATAAATTTAACTTACAATTACAAGGTTCCGGGAACAAACAGAAGACGTCGCAATTGTATTTTGATTTCAAGATAAGCTTTGCTCCTTTATTTATAAACTTCAGTTATGGTTAGGCAAAATTGGGGAGAACAATTATTCAACGTTTGCGACATTAAAAGTGCTTATGGAGGATTTAAAGTATGTCGCAAACATGAAAAAAAAATATAAGAACACATTAAGAGTCATAATTAAATCGTTAGTTCCCAGAATATTCCAATACAGATGCTAAAGTTGATCGAAAACTAATTCGCAGCCCTTTTACTATGGATGCTGGTGAAGTAACAGAATCCAACAATAACTCATAGCGTTTCAAAATGATAGGAACTGTACGGATGCATTTGAATGTACTTGCGAAGTTTTGGTGTAAAAAAGAAATTTCTTACACCAAAATTCGTGAAATCGCCCTGCGCTACCTAATGTATTTTTTTTCTACTACCTACCTATTTGTGAGAGCAAGGGTTTTCTGCTTTGTTAGCAATTAAAAACAAAACAAGGAAACGATTGAAAGTAGGCGATGATTTGCAAGTGGCTTTGAGCAAGTTTAGCAGTCCACAGATTTCTGAACTTGTTCAGAAGACGCAGGCTAAAAAATAACATTGATTTAAAATTGATTTGATTTTTCAAAAAAAAATAAACATGGTAAATTCTAGTTTTTGATTAAAGTTTATTTTCGCATTGATTCAGTTTATTTTTCTTGTATCATCATGGTCCCTGCTAACATGAAGAATTCGAGTAGTCTATGGCTAAGAAAAGGTTGGGAACCACTGCAGTTTAGACCTAACTAGTAGAATACCTACTAGGAATTGTCCAGCCTAGCGAAACTCTCTAAGAAAAAAGCGATTCACTCGATTGTATGAAACGTGCAGTCATTAAAAGATTGACAGATGGCGGCTATAATCTTGTAAAAAACGAAGATAGCCGAAATCCACTACGTTTTAAACAACTGTTCGCTTTCAAACTAAGCCGGATTATACTTCGTCGCCCTATTGTAATTACTATTTCTAATTTATGTCAAATCTCACTGCACGTTTCATACTAAACTAAATATCAATTTTTGCTTAGGCAGTGGGACTGCCTTAAGAGTAATAAGTTACGTAGTATTTACTTCGTCTTTGGAATTGTCCGAGTGCACTCCGTCAGTTTAGTTCAACCAATTCGGACATTGAAAACCTCGCGTTTTTCTGAATTTGACTGCTATGTCATTGATAACAGTTGTCATAATTACCTATGTCGTATAATGTGGCGAAGCTGAGTCGTGTTATTTGTGGTGTTGTAATTTTTAGCCAAAAACCATTACAAATGTTAAAAAGTTTTCTGCAAAACCATGACAACGGGGTGTATTTATTTCAATCAAATTTGAAATGGTGTTCAGTAGTTTGTGCCGTATTAGGAATCGTAAGTGTCTCAAAGTAAGTTAATCTAAGAGTCAGTGTAGGTATCTATACATATAAATAAAATTGGAGTGTAAGTTTGTAATATTGAAATAACCGTTTTTTACTACATGTATGTATGAATGAATATATATACGGTACATACACAAAAAAAAACTTTTTTTACAATTTTTGTGAGTTTGTTCCGGCTAATCTCTGAAATGGCTGGACTGGTTTTGACGAGACTTTTACTGGCAGGTAGCTGATGTAATAAGGAGTAACTTAGGCTACGTTTATTTTGGAAAAATAAAGTAATGTTGCAATGTCCAAGAAACGGTTTAACTCTAAAAATAATTTATATGGCAAAACAACGTTTGCTGGGCAGCTAGTAACAAATAAAATAAATTACAAAGTTATATCTTGTACGATGAAAACGGGACCGTTTGACTGTGCGGGGTAGACTTGCTCTTTACTAGTTTTCAATAAATAAACAAATTTTTGAGGATGTATACATATTGAGAATAAGAACCACAATAATAGAAAAAAAATCCTAAAATATAAGAAAAGATTCTATGGTTTGCTCTAAAATGTAATCATCGATGCGGCACCTGAAAAAATCCTGCTTAATAATTTATTTATTTATTTAACCAATAAAGTCCCTATCCTTTTAAATTAATATCAACATATCAACATAAATCTTAGAGCTACTACGAACAATCTATACCTAATATACTAGATAATTACTATTACTAGAACATACACCAACTACCCTAATTTTAAACTCGTTCAGTGAGTGAGCAAACAAGTCAATCCAATGTGAAAGTTCGTTTAAATTTCGTAAAGCTGAGAGAAAGGCTGTAAAAGGCGTGTCTCGCATAAGATTGTTTCTCGCTCGCTGACTCACGGGCAGCTGCTGTCGCCTTCGGCTTGTAGCGCGTCCATCCTGTACCCACAGATCACAGACCACGCAAAATTTTCCATAAAAATAAAACCTGTGAGTACGTGCTTCCTAGTTTCTAGATTATCATACCCAAGCATGCCAAGAACAAAAAGTATAGTATAGAAGTGGATATCCTGGGTAGAGTTTTAGATATATAAACCTAACAAATAACTTAATTTGTAATCGATTCAACATGATAATAAAATAACAGATTCCTGTCGCTTGTTTAAAGGTAAACTTAGATAAGTGGAACGAGGATTTATTACGACTATTATTCTACCTAATTGGTAGTTCTTTATTTATATTTCACTTTTACAGTTGTGGTGGCTTTCCGACATCCTCATAGAAAGACGATACCGCTTCGCTGCCGTGCTCGGAAATGAGAAACTAAATCTATTCTACAAGATTGTCTTCTTTTTATACTTTTGGTGTTTGTTTATGATGTTCCTAGTAGAAATTTATCCAATGTACCTACGAAAGAATTATTAGGAAATTTATAAATATACTATTGGAATATATTTTATGATTCACTATTTTTTTGTGTAGATTGGTCTCAGTGAATCCTGCCTGAGCAGACAGAAGACCTTAACACATCATTGTGGAGTGTGAGGCCATTACTAATAGACTAAGCACATGATCGGATTTGGTACTGCCGAACCACCCGACGCGATCTGGAAGTGGACCATATTCAATGGTATGTCGCATTGTGCGTCGCACAAAAATATTATTAGCTATTACCGTCCGGTCCGTACCAAGTACGACGCCGGACCATGCGATGGTCCGAACGTACCAAATACGACCATGAATTTAGCCTATAAGGGTACGTACCCTTATAGGCTAAATTCATGGTCGTAGCTACGTAGCTACGTAGCTAAATACATAAAGAGCTGGATATACTCCATTTAAACACTGAATGTGCTAAGAGACTTGCAATGAGGAGGATGAGAAGGTGATGAAACTCCAACATAGCAAGGATAACCAGTACTAGTCTTGATTTTTCCACTTCAGCGGGCATGTGAATCTAAAAACGAACGCTCGTGTAGGTATTTGTAGGCATGATAGATCCTTGGATGTAAGCTTATCAACCCCTAAATATATTTTTATTTGTAATAGATACACATGCTCAAGATTATTGTGAATTGTAGGCGTATGTATTTTTGTCCAGTCAATCTACTTGGATGAGAAGGCCATATAGGCCTATAAATAGATTGGTGGTCGCGTTAAGGTAAGAAAGTCCTTCACTTCAAGCCACCGCCTCTTTATATGAGGCGCAAATATGGCCTCAAATGGTAGTGTGTGCTCACTTCTGGGTGGGCGCCCCTCAGTACCAACTACTTCCATTTGGCAGCATACAAAGAGGGAGTCCTAACATCGATGATCAAGTCAACTCCGATCGGCATGATTCTTTGGCGTTGCGGACAGATGTGGGTTCTCTCTGCATCTTCTACCGCAAATATCACGGGGCACTGCTCTAAAGAGTTGACTGTGACGTCTGATATCTCTTGCCTCGCACAGGAATTGTGTAACAATTACGAGCTGCAGTTTCTCCGAACGGATACGACTTTGGGACCTTTAAGGCGAAGGGTAAGCAGAAAACACGCAAACAAGGTGTTTTTAGACAAGTTTGGTGGTGAAAATATAGCATTTAGAGCTATGAACACTTTATCCTGTTACACATACCCTTAAGTCTTACTTGTAGGTTGCTAATGCTTGCTGTTGGTTTAAATATATACTCCAGAGCTATTATGAAATACCAGCTTTTTTTGCAGTTAAACAAGTTTTTTCTCGGAATGATGCATTTGTTTAGTATACTACTCTCATAAAAGTTGTTCTTATAGCTTTTACTTTTTTGTGTAGGTACATTTATTCAGATTGGTAATCAATAATGAGGATTGTAAGTAATTAACTATTTGCGCCTGTTAAAATGTTACATTTTCGACGCAAGAATTTTGAAAATATTGACTTTGTCACATAGGAGCCGTGAACTCATATCGCTCAAGGTGTCGGATCGGATGTCCATGGGTAGGTGCCTCAACACGTGAGCCTCTTGGCCGTTTGGCCTCTCACATATAAATACATACAGGAAACATAATATTCATGTTTAAAGCTTATTAGCCATGAAATCTACCGACAATTTGGACTTTATTGGAATAATAAGCGACGAACGACTGGACGAGTCACCCAATCTCTCTTACTGGGAGTTTCTTGGGAATTTTGTCCCTCCCAGAGCGCCATTCATTTAAGCAGTGGTAGTGATGAGTTGATGTCAATTTCGTTGTTGAAAATAATTTCAAGAATCAATTTTGAAAAGATAAATGATCATCACAGTATTGTTGAAAGTTATTGCATCACATTGTTTCTTAGTATTAGGCTCATACTAAGAAAGCTTGAGAATAGGACAGGGCGCCATGTTGATGACGTCATAGTTACGTCATTTGCAGACCAGTCACCGATCGAAAGTACCACCAGATAACGCGCGACTTGAATGCAGAGTTCAGGAATGGTTCAGTGCTTACGTTTATCATTTTACACTGGGTTAAAATGAAGAAAAATTATTATTAATTTTTTTCATCACTTTATCTTATTAACTAAAAGCGATTCACTCGATTGAATGAAATATTCAGTCATTGATAGATTGACAGATGACAGCTATAATCTTGTAAAAAACGGAGATAGCTTTTTTTATGATAATAAAGAACGAGACGAGCAGGACGTTGACCTGTAATTGATACACCCTGCCCATTACAATGTAGTGCCGCTCAGGATTCTTGAAAAACCTAAAAAATCGGAGTGGCATTACAACTCTCTCGTCACCTGGAGACATAAGATGTTAAGTCTCATTTGCCCAGTAATTTCACTAGCTAACGGCGCTCTTCAGACCGAAACAGTTATGCTTACACATTACTGCTTCACGGCAGAAATAGGCGCCGTTGTACCCATAATCTGCCGGCATTCTTTCCAAAGGAGCCTCCCACTGGTAATATTGCTTATACTTTTTGATTGACTTCATGGGGATGACAATGTGACAAGGCCAATTAATTACGCCCCTCTTCCAATGTGCAGGGCTTATAATAAATTTTGCAGCGTGTTAATACGCTGATTGCTACTTCGTAGATTATTTAAAGCCAAAACAAAACTAAGACAAAAATAAACCTTCATCTATTTCTATATGCATTTATTCATCCAGCCTGCTGACTTAGACAATTTTATGTACAAATGTATATATTCCATAATCATGTCAATATTCAAAATTTAATTGATAAAACAACGATTAATACACACCGGAAACTGATTTGACATAACGGAAAATATGTGACCGAAGTTAAACCGGAGCAAATACAATGTTTGTTTAGAGTTCATCATAATTCAAGCCGACTGAATTTATCTCTATAAATCTTTCGTATCAAACGAAATCAACCGTAATTTTGTCAAATACTTTCCCCTTTATGTCAAAATAGTAACTACAAAATACAAAAAAAAATCTTATTGAGTAATAACGAATAACACCGTAATAGTGTCTTTTTCACTGCAACTATTTTACGGCACAATAATTATATTTCAATGATATAATGACACCAGAATTTTGTTGCTTATTATATTTTGTTTCTCCATAAATGGATCTAAACAATTTTGTCAATAAAAACTTAATATTAAGGTTTTAGATCTAAATTACACACTATTGGTCTACAGTTTATAAATGTAAAAGAATATTATAAGTAGTGATACATTAGAAATACTTATTATAAGAACTTACAAATGAACAAGTAAATGTTGTCGACGGAACCACAGATAAGGCTCTGTACCGTTATGGGCATCTAATAACCTAGTTTTGGTGAACTGGTGTTCACAGGAGTCCATTGGATGAGGATTTTTCTAACAAACTTTGAGTGATAGCCATCAATAATTGTCACAGATTCAGGTTAACAAAATACATAATGTGACAATCTAAAACATTAATGACATTATATACCAATATAATGAAGTGTATACTATTTCGTTGGAGAGTTACCTTTGTTTCATTTGATGTAAACAAATAAAAAATAGGCACTGCTGTCTAATTTATGTTAAAATTATACAACACTCAGACAGGCATAGTCCGAAAGGAGTCGTCCATTAGTTATGTGAGGTTCAAATATTAAAAGGTGGCTTACATACTAATTACCATAAGGAAGGTAGTTGTAAAATTAAGACTTAGGTTGACATCAATAGAGCATACTTAGAATTTACTTATGTAAAACTTAGCTCAGTGTAAGCTTAGCGTAATCTTTGATATCGTTTGTATAGTCATTTGACAGCTGTAATTATGGTGAGGTTATGCTAAGACAGCCCAATGCAAAAGGAAAAGTTCACATTATATCATACTCACTAAGTTCTACGCAAGTAAAGTCTAAGCAATGTCTAAGCATGCTCTATAGATCTCAACTTTTGTGTCAGTAGTTTTAAAATTTAAGTTATAACCATATAACTAACTATAAACAACATATAACTCTCCTCTATTTTTTATGAGAATACAATGGCCTACATGTACTAGGCCCAAATAGTGACAATTCTAAAGAAACAAGAACATAGAATATGTACTGGGGACCACATAACATCACCACACTGCACTTAAAACAAAACACAAGCCCATCATAAAGTTATTGTTAAAAGAAAACAGAGGACTCAAAACTTAAAGGAACCACGAACTATAATAGAGACAAGAAAATATAATAATTCCAAATATGATACATAAACTTTTCAATATGATTTATAACAAATGTCAACTTTTACAGGTACTAAGTCATAATTATTTTCAAAATAAAATATTTAACATGATAATATCCGATTTTTTTCAATGATACGAATATAATAATCAATTAAATATAGCTAATAATTTTTTGTGTTCGATTTGGCAGTAATATTGAAATGCCAATAATTAAAACTGGGAATAGCTTTATAGGCATAGAGCCTAACCAATACAATACATACAATCACAATCCTACTATTAAATGTCACTTCACTTCATTTGGGAGGGTTAGCTTCGACCGCTTGGCCTCTTGATCTTCATCGTTGCACTGGTCATGTTTCCGTTTCAAACTGTTAACACTATCAACACTGTTCAAACGAACACTACACTCTGAATCACTGGACATTCCGTTTGTGGCACTTTGAATTATTAAAAGATCTTTTTCTATATCAGTTAGATCGCGGTTCTTGGGTTTGTTCCTCGGCTTTGGCTTCGGCTTGCTTGTTGATGGAGAATCTTCAATTGCTTTTCTCTTTTTGTTTGGCCGCTTCACTACTTTCGCCTTTTTAGGTTCGTCCTGTGAAAAATATAAATTTTCAGTCAAAGACTTGAATTGTTTTACTAACTGATAGTTTGTATTTTTTATGTGATGCAGCTCACCTATATATATAGATAGAACAAACAACAAACTACATTATGTAGCTCTTATTATTATAAGAAACCTTAAATTGACGATTCAAAATGATCAAATATGATTTCAATGAATAAAGATATTTTGACTTTGACTTGACTTTGACTATAGGTGATCACCGCCGCCATGCTATCTTACAACACCAAAGGAGTCACACTTATGTCATAATGACTAAAATGTCAACATTAATATTACGAATGAATTCAACAACAAAAAGGGTAGGTAGGTAATTCCATCGTTTTATCATTAATAGATTAGAACCACAAAAGCTATATAATATAGTAAGTAGTATAGGTAAAGCAAAAAATATCGTAATATATATAAATTCAGTGTCCTGATGTTTGTTTCCATTGAACTCCTTAAACTAATGAACGGATTTTAATATGGATTACTTCATGGAGTGCAGTTTAGTCCAACTTGAAAGATAGTATAGTTTTTATTTCGATTTGGGACCCATAATTATTTTAATTTCCAATATTTATTTTGTATGGACATATTTTCTATGAGAGAATTATAATGACGCACGGTTTGACAGTTCTGCTGTGAAACAATTGCATTTTAACAAAAGGGAGCATATTATACGAAATAATTCTTGATGTTATGAAATATTATTGACAAATCTACAAAAATCAGTATTTCATTTATTACGTACAGAACAGAACTGTTCTACTATTGATTATTATCTGCACCGATTAATTGGTATCATACTGTTCTATACTTTATAATGATATAAATTCAAAGAAATTAACATCTTGACTGTTGCTTCTCAATATATTCTTGATAATGTAATGTATGTTCATAGGCACATAAGTGAATTTGCCAGAAACTGTCATAACCATAATGTATAATAATACCAGGAACAGACATAAACTGATGATGCCTACTACTCGGCTAAGTCGAGTTAGTAAGTCTTGTGGGGCGTTGTGTATGCATTTACAACAGGATCCCAGAAAATGATCGAAACAAAAGTATTACGTTATTCAAAAGAATTGTTAAAAAACGTTTGTGTGGTAAAGGTTACTATAACATAAATTACTTTCTTAATGATACTATTAAATAATAAGTTTAATTGTACAATGTTACTTTGTAAATGTTACATTAATTGTACAACATATTTTCTGATGAAAAACAAAAACCCGCTGAGTTTATTGCGCCGGTTCTTCTCAGGCCTGAGGCATTCATTTTGGAATGGGTGGTTGTTTTTTGACTTTCAATAAGTGATGTCACATCCTATTTTGAATAAAAATATTTGAATTTGAATTACTGCTAGTAAGTAGGATTTAAAAGCTTCAGTGGGTACATCTTTGATTATTCTCTACAAATATAGCTTTATGAATCGGTGATACTGTAGAAATATTTAATAACCCCTTTTGAGTATAAAATATGACTTTGTTTTATATAAAAAAAATCATAATCACCTTCGGTTTTGCGCCCATGAACCCTGAGCACCGGCTCGCACCACACATACACTTCTTCTTTTCTATACCAGCACACTCCAGGTTGTAATTAAATGTCAGTTCAGAATTCTGTAACAGATTAACAGAATAATTATTTTATAGTCTATAGTGTATTAGTTTCAACACCCATGCTTTAAATCCTCTATTAAAGATTCAGAAACAGTTAGCTTATTGCCAAAATTAAAACACCCAATGTCTTAATAACCATGACATCATCCAAACGAGTGTTGTAATGTTGTACTGAATTTCATAACAACACTCCTTTGTTTTTTTTTGCGCAGAGTTTCATACATATAAACATAAACAACTATTACGCAACTGTTGTGTAATAAGGGGTATTAAAACACGAATGTGGGTTTATAATAATAATATCACACGAGTGTTTTAATACCTAATTATCAACAGTTGCATGCAAGACTTTATCTACACCCAGAATATGAATCATCTTAAATATTCTGAAACAGCTTGCTGCTAACATTAACAGCCAGTCCTAGTAGTAACCTAATAACATCCATTACTGATTATATACAAATAAACTAAGTATGAACTAATAAGTAATAAGTAAATAAGGAACGTCGGCGCGTGACGTTGTGGTAAGGCTCGTAAACCAAAATTTTATTTTTTAATACATACCACGCATCGAGCAATAAGAATGTGGCTGTCGGTTGAAACTCTTTGCGCATGAAAGGATCGAAAAAAAACATAGGAGTGTTGTTATGAAATTCAGTATAACATTACAACACTCGTTTGACGGATGCTACTGTGGCGCCACCCTAATTTTGACGTACCCTTTTTCATATACACACTCTACCCTCCATAAATAAAAGGAAAAGTACCTCAATTTATTTATTTATGAACTACCAATCGAATCACATGTGATACATTAACAGTAATCAAGTCTTATGTGCTAAGGATACATATAATTACATTAGTTACAGCGTGTACCTACATAAATAAATACAAGTAATAAAAAAAGATAAAATTTATATAATAAGTAAAGGCTAAATAATGTTAAGTTAAATTTATATGGGTATATAAGAAGTAAAAATACAAGAATAAAAAAATATCCACAACCTTAATATCTATGTGACATCTACCGCTGCAGAATTGAGTGTTTTAATTTTGTTATATTCTCGCTGAACAGATCAATGGACTTATCTCTACTCTATTTATTATTGGGCGTCATCACAATGATATTGTAATTCTAGATTCGCGACTTTAAACATAAAACACGAAATGTTGTATTGCCATATAAAGTATTTCAAAAAAGTCAATAATTAAAATTTTTGGAGTATTAAAAAGTAGATGACGACCGATTCTCAGACCTACCAAATATATCGTACATAATATTTATCGTACTACGATAGTTATTATATTCGAATGCCATCTCGCAGCCCTTTTGCGGATCTGTGGATGCAACAGAATAACAAAAAATCGCTACACAAAAATAGATGTTGATCGTACACGGGTGAAAATTTTAAGTTGTATGTATTTTTTCATGAATCATAATAAAATAAAAATATAAAAATTTGTCAAATAAACAAAATAATAAATTATGCGGTGGGCGGTTATCATTTACGGGGTAGATGTTGGCCGATTCTCAGACCTGCCCGATATTCACCCAAAATTTCATACAAATCGGTTAAGCCGTAGGAGGAGGAGGAGGAGGAGTTTGGTAACAAACACCCCGACACGAGATTTTATATATATAAGATAATGCACTACTAACCGACCATTGACTTATGCGCACTGCGTTTATGTGTACATTTTAGTTTTTTAAAGTGAAATCTTTAGCATCCTTGTGATTTGAAAGTAGATGAAACGAAAAAGCGAGACGAAAAAGAGACAGACACATAAATTCATAACATTTTGTAGGAGAAAATGAGAATGGAAGCATTAAACTTACTAACGAGAACTAGACGAGCAGGACGTTCAATTGATGGTTATTGATACACCCTTGAGGCGTTAAGTGTTAAGTCTCATTTGCCCAATAATTTCACTAGCTACGGCGCCCTTCAGACCGAAACACAGTAATGTTTACACATTACTGCTTCGCGGTATTATCATCTATTACATATATACTAGCCGTTCCCGCCCGCTTCGCTGGGCGAATTTTAAAAGGAAATAAATTAAATTTTATTCACTTTATTACAAATACAATAAAAAAAATAAGTAGCCATAAACCATCTAGGATAAATTTCGCATCGAATGGTGGTAGTTTCATGTCGATACGATCTGTGGTTTTAATTATAACTAATGGGCAGATGACATCGTGCAGGCGGTGGGGAGGAACTGATCGACCAGGGCTAGGATAGGGAAAAATGGAAAAAGTTGGGGGGAGGCCTATACACAAAATGGGGTCCATAATAAAATTAGATAAGATTAAAAATAATTTGGACACTTTAAATTACTAATATTTGATTGTAAGATAAGGGTTATGGAATAAATAACTTTATTATTATTATACGATCAGTGGTTTAGGCATGAATGAGCCTCAAACAATGACCATTTTCATTATATATATATATATAGATATATTGTATAGTTAAGTAGTGAGATGCCGCTACTCACCGCGGGGATGTCGTAGAGCGCGAATAGTCCAACCCTGACGTCACCCAGTACCGTCCACTTCTGTGTCTCGCAGTTTGGCTCGCAAGAGTGATTCATGAACCTGTTATAGATATCGTTAAATTATATCAAATATTTAAAATATTATCAGTTTTTCTTAATATTATTATAATGCCAAGTGCATTATAATAATGCAATGCAATAAACAATACATGTTTTCAATTTAGTTTTTTGAAGTGAAAATTTCTTTAGGATCGTTGCAATTTGAAAGTCAATGAAACGAAAAAGCAAGACAAAAGTAAAAAGAGAGGCGCATCGTTCATAAATTTTGTTTTCAAATTCAATTTGTGTTAAAATGATAACAAGACGTTCAAGATGTTCAGCTGATGGTAATTGATACACCCTGCTCATTACAATTTAGTGCCGCTCAGGATTCTTGGAAAACCCAAAAATTTGTCCAGTAATTTCAGTAGCTACGGCGCCCTTTAGACCGAAACACAATAATGTTTATACATTTCTACACCTCGGCAGTAATAGGCGCCGTTGTGGTACCCATAATCTAGCCGGCATCCTGTGCAAAGGAGCCTCCCACTGGCATCTTGTTGGTTAGCCTAAATAAATAAATAAATAAATATGATCAACACAGAATGTAATTTATTATGTAGCCCTCAGGAAATCCCAATTTCAGCATATTATTCTCACATACCTGGCTAGATTCCCTTTAGGGCCAGCATCAATCATCCTATCTTTATCGAGAGTCAGGAAGTAGTAGTTTTCATCGCGGACCTCGTGTTTCCACTTCATCCGTCTCTGGAACTCTTCTTCATCTATCAGCTCACCGACATATTCTATGACGAATTGGCCTGGAACGATAAAACTCTATACAGATCTCCTGATAGGGTGAGTAATTAATATGAATACTAGAAAGGCCGTTCCCAATATACTATCTACAGATAGAGATAAATTATTATCTTCTACTGTCAGTAATTAGCTGTCAATAATCTGAAGCTGTCCCAATATACCCGATAAGTCATTCTTATCGCCTTATATTGGGACGCGTGAAATGCAATTTCCATACAAACTTCTATCGGTGGTAAGCTATACGTCGCCCCATTGATAGACAGCGTGTACGGATAAGGTGAGTTACCGTCGATAAGTTTATTGGGACAGAAAAGTCAACGATAGTTACGATTTTTATCTCAAGAAGGCCACAACCGGAGATAGACTGAATATTGGGAACGGCCGTAAGTAATAAATAATGTACAAGTTGTGCCCCTCGTGTTCAAGCCTACATGTAATAAATTTTCGTCATAAAATACCTATTGTTGCTTATATGTAAAAATCAGATAAAAAATGGACTTTGGTCAGATGAACAAAGGATCAAATTATTTTTATAGAATATTATGTAAGTGTGTGATACACACGGTAGTGCACGCGATAAAACAGTTCGGGCGCAGTCTTTTTAACCGATTTAAAAAAAGGAGGAGGTTCCCAATTCGTCGGTATTTTTTTATGTTTGTTACCTCAAAACTTTCGACTGAGTGAACCGATTTTGATAATTCTTTTTTTATTTGAAAGCTGCTACTTCCCGTGCGGTCCGGTCCCATTTTATGGATCTGACAGTGACATCAATGAGAAAACTTGCTATACATACGTAATTACGTATGTATAGCAAAGTGGATGATAAATTTAAGAATAACTCAATTTAGCGTCAACCGATTTCGATGATTCTTTTTTTATTGGAAAGGATATACTTCAACGATAGTTTGGTGAGAGTTTGGTTAGGTTCTGTAATCAGAATCCATGACAAAGTAACGGAACTCTTCAATTCTTAGGAGCAAATTAACAATACTCGGCCGAATCTTTTTTATGCTATACGGATATTTAAGTCATCTACCATAATATAGTTATGGTCAAGTTATTGTCGTAGTCGAATATGATGATCAATGGGACTCCTTAACGACTTACAGTAAGGGTGCGATCTGTGGCAGAATTTCTAACTGTGTGTAATCAATTTTTTTTTTATGGAATAGGAGGACAAACGAGCGAACGGGTCACCTGTTGTTAAGTGATCACTGCCGCCCATACTCTCTTGCAACACCAGAGGAATCACAGGAGCGTTGCCGGCCTTTAAGGAAGGTGTACGCGCTTTTTTTGAAGGTTGAAAATTGCAAAGCGCTTACGTTCATTGCTGCATTGAAAAATTTAGTATATCTACACATAGTTAGTGTACTTCAAATTCACTAAAAAACAAACATTTAAAAATTTTTTTAACAAAAAAACAACGGACTGAAAAACAATATAATAATGCACTAAAAAGTATAAAAATATATGCGTATTTTTATACAATCTAATTCTAGTTACGATTATTGTAATTTTTGGAGTCGTGAGGAGGCGAGAGGCGAGAGCGGGTCGCGGCGGAAGGACACCGATTTTTTTCGACATACTTTACTTAAATCAATACACATATATAGCCTACACTATGCTCTAATGAATCCGTCATACAACAATAACTATTCAAATCCGACTGGTAAGATCAAGATAAGAATTTAAAAAAAAAAAAAGAAAAAAAAGACTGTTTGAGATAAGATGTTGAATCGGCCGGTGTTAGAAGGTAGGTATCCCAAGAGCTGACGGTAAATAATCGACTCTATAACTTTAAGAGATAATGGAGGTAATAGTTATGGGGCGGAAGCTAGACGGATCCGAGTTTACACCTGGCTTAGGGATCGGGTGTACTAAAGCCGCATTCCATTATTTTGTACTATCAATAGGCCCTTTTCAACAATGTCAAACAATGGCAGATGAAAAATTCAATACTAAACGGTTAAAGATGTTTCTCTTCGATTTATGCATAAAAAACATCCGTCTTTTTTATAGAAAAGGAGGGCAAACGAGCGTACCGGTCATCTGGTGTTAACACCTTTAAATCACTTAAGTGATCACCCACACTCTCTTGCATCACCAGAGGAATCACAGGAATGTTGCCGGCCTTGAAGGAAGGTGTACCCATGTAGTATCGTCCCGGAAACACTTTGTAGCGTGTCGTTCGAAGGTGGAATTTGGCGGAAGGAATCAGGTGAAACAGCTCTTTGGAACACTCCCTGTGATAAATGCGATATAATACACACAGTGAAGCGCAATCAGTCTCTACACAACACCAAGTGATCCAGCCGTTGACAGAACACTGGGTGGGTCCCCGACAATTCGAACTGCTCTGCGTTGCACGCGGTCAAATGGATCGAGCTGATACTGGGGTGCGCCAGACCAGAGATGACAGCAATACTCCATGTGTGGCCGGACCTGCGCTTTGTAGAGCGCTAGAATGTGGGCCGGCTTGAAGTATTGCCGTGCTCTATTGATGACGCCCACCCCCACCCGTCTAATAAAACATGCTATGCGGGCCAAGTACTCGCTGCAGCATAACAAAAAATGTGTCCATTTTCGTAATTGCGCCTGTAGAACAATCTGTTATCTATCTGTATGTGTCAAGTTCCCGTAACATCACCAACCTGCCTTGATATCCTGCCGGGTGTACAGACCCCAGCCCCTGTGACGAGTGCGTTGCGGCTCTATCCTCGGGTACTGTCGCTTCTCGAACGCTCCGTTAATGTCTATCTGTATGTGTCAAGTTCCCGTAACATCACCAACCTGCCTTGATATCCTGCCGGGTGTACAGACCCCAGCCCCTGTGACGAGTGCGTTGCGGCTCTATCCTCGGGTACTGTCGCTTCTCGAACGCTCCGTTAATGTCTATCTGTATGTGTCAAGTTCCCGTAACATCACCAACCTGCCTTGATATCCTGCCGGGTGTACAGACCCCAGCCCCTGTGACGAGTGCGTTGCGGCTCTATCCTCGGGTACTGTCGCTTCTCGAACGCTCCGTTAATGTCTATCTGTATGTGTCAAGTTCCCGTAACATCACCAACCTGCCTTGATATCCTGCCGGGTGTACAGACCCCAGCCCCTGTGACGAGTGCGTTGCGGCTCTATCCTCGGGTACTGTCGCTTCTCGAACGCTCCGTTAATGTCTATCTGTATGTGTCAAGTTCCCGTAACATCACCAACCTGCCTTGATATCCTGCCGGGTGTACAGACCCCAGCCCCTGTGACGAGTGCGTTGCGGCTCTATCCTCGGGTACTGTCGCTTCTCGAACGCTCCGTTAATGTCTATCTGTATGTGTCAAGTTCCCGTAACATCACCAACCTGCCTTGATATCCTGCCGGGTGTACAGACCCCAGCCCCTGTGACGAGTGCGTTGCGGCTCTATCCTCGGGTACTGTCGCTTCTCGAACGCTCCGTTAATGTCTATCTGTATGTGTCAAGTTCCCGTAACATCACCAACCTGCCTTGATATCCTGCCGGGTGTACAGACCCCAGCCCCTGTGACGAGTGCGTTGCGGCTCTATCCTCGGGTACTGTCGCTTCTCGAACGCTCCGTTAATGTCTATCTGTATGTGTCAAGTTCCCGTAACATCACCAACCTGCCTTGATATCCTGCCGGGTGTACAGACCCCAGCCCCTGTGACGAGTGCGTTGCGGCTCTATCCTCGGGTACTGTCGCTTCTCGAACGCTCCGTTAATGTCTATCTGTATGTGTCAAGTTCCCGTAACATCACCAACCTGCCTTGATATCCTGCCGGGTGTACAGACCCCAGCCCCTGTGACGAGTGCGTTGCGGCTCTATCCTCGGGTACTGTCGCTTCTCGAACGCTCCGTTAATGTCTATCTGTATGTGTCAAGTTCCCGTAACATCACCAACCTGCCTTGATATCCTGCCGGGTGTACAGACCCCAGCCCCTGTGACGAGTGCGTTGCGGCTCTATCCTCGGGTACTGTCGCTTCTCGAACGCTCCGTTAATGTCTATCTGTATGTGTCAAGTTCCCGTAACATCACCAACCTGCCTTGATATCCTGCCGGGTGTACAGACCCCAGCCCCTGTGACGAGTGCGTTGCGGCTCTATCCTCGGGTACTGTCGCTTCTCGAACGCTCCGTTAATGTCTATCTGTATGTGTCAAGTTCCCGTAACATCACCAACCTGCCTTGATATCCTGCCGGGTGTACAGACCCCAGCCCCTGTGACGAGTGCGTTGCGGCTCTATCCTCGGGTACTGTCGCTTCTCGAACGCTCCGTTAATGTCTATCTGTATGTGTCAAGTTTCCGTAACATCACCAACCTGCCTTGATATCCTGCCGGGTGTACAGACCCCAGCCCCTGTGACGAGTGCGTTGCGGCTCTATCCTCGGGTACTGTCGCTTCTCGAACGCTCCGTTAATGTCTATCTGTATGTGTCAAGTTCCCGTAACATCACCAACCTGCCTTGATATCCTGCCGGGTGTACAGACCCCAGCCCCTGTGACGAGTGCGTTGCGGCTCTATCCTCGGGTACTGTCGCTTCTCGAACGCTCCGTTAATGTCTATCTGTATGTGTCAAGTTCCCGTAACATCACCAACCTGCCTTGATATCCTGCCGGGTGTACAGACCCCAGCCCCTGTGACGAGTGCGTTGCGGCTCTATCCTCGGGTACTGTCGCTTCTCGAACGCTCCGTTAATGTCTATCTGTATGTGTCAAGTTCCCGTAACATCACCAACCTGCCTTGATATCCTGCCGGGTGTACAGACCCCAGCCCCTGTGACGAGTGCGTTGCGGCTCTATCCTCGGGTACTGTCGCTTCTCGAACGCTCCGTTAATGTCTATCTGTATGTGTCAAGTTCCCGTAACATCACCAACCTGCCTTGATATCCTGCCGGGTGTACAGACCCCAGCCCCTGTGACGAGTGCGTTGCGGCTCTATCCTCGGGTACTGTCGCTTCTCGAACGCTCCGTTAATGTCTATCTGTATGTGTCAAGTTCCCGTAACATCACCAACCTGCCTTGATATCCTGCCGGGTGTACAGACCCCAGCCCCTGTGACGAGTGCGTTGCGGCTCTATCCTCGGGTACTGTCGCTTCTCGAACGCTCCGTTAATGTCTATCTGTATGTGTCAAGTTCCCGTAACATCACCAACCTGCCTTGATATCCTGCCGGGTGTACAGACCCCAGCCCCTGTGACGAGTGCGTTGCGGCTCTATCCTCGGGTACTGTCGCTTCTCGAACGCTCCGTTAATGTCTATCTGTATGTGTCAAGTTCCCGTAACATCACCGACCTGCCTTGATATCCTGCCGGGTGTACAGACCCCAGCCCCTGTGACGAGTGCGTTGCGGCTCTATCCTCGGGTACTGTCGCTTCTCGAACGCACGGTTCCTGCACCTATCTCCAGCCCGACATGTTGGACCGCATTCCGTCAACAACATCCTGTTAACAAAATATAATAATTCAATATTGTTGTAATTAACAACTATAAAATTAAGGAACCATTTGAACAGTTTTAGTTAGTAGCGGACAGGAACGACCATACGAACTGTTGAACTGTGCGACACTAAATGCCAACGACCTTGAGCGATATTAGTTCACGGCTGCCGGCCCGCCATCTATGTAACAAAGCCAATATTTTCAAAATTCTTGGGTGGAAAACAGTTTATATGCTTACAATCCTCGTTATTCACTACTAATCTGAATAAATGAACCTACACAAAAAACTACAAGCTATAAGAGTAACTTTTCTGAGAGAAGTACCAAAAAATGCGTCACGCCATGCCAAAAATCTTGTTTAACTTCAAAGAAAAGTGGTAGTTCAAAAAGGCTCGGTAGTGTTAACTATAACCAACAGCAAGCATTAGCAACCTACAAATAAGACTTAAGGATATGTGTAACAGGATTAAGTAGTGTTCATAGCTCGAAATGCTATACTTTCACCACAAAACTTGTCTTAAAACACCATGTTTGCGTGTTTTGTGCTTACTCTTCGCCTTAAACATGTATCAACAAGTATTATTTTACGTGTAGCAAAAGAATGCTTATAGTTAGGATAATTTCAGTGTATCTGAAAGCTATCGAAACAAGCAAAAATACCACTCATAAATTATTGTGTTTTATATTATTTTACAAACACGACACAAAGTTGAAAAACCGTTATATTTTAAAATAAATTCGATGAAAACAATTACTTTTAATTATTAGTGTTTATGGTTTTGAAAATCAACTTTATATGGTCTTTCTAAAACAAAATATACATAATTTCATAATAAGAATTTGAGATATGCATTCCGAAAGATTAAGAAGAATCCCTTGACCTTGTACGACCTTGAAGTGCGAGATCGCTTGTGTTTGATGTAAAATGTAATTATGCTTTATTTGGGCAAAATATCTACTGAAATATATTTAACGGTAGTTTTTCAAGTAAAGCAAATATATTTAAATATATTCCAAAATAAATAAAAAAAAAAACAGACAAACGAAAGGACGCTTAAAGTCCTTACTAAATTTGATTTCAAGTTGAATATATATTAACAAAAACTATCTGACATCATACTATTATAATTATTCTAAAGTCTTGCACATATAGTCTAGATGTATTCTAAAACAACAATTCTGCGCACTTCACTATTACGTCGGCGGCCGATGACTGAAGTCCCCGTACCATTTTTCCGTTAACATTTGTATGTCAACATCCCATTGTCTTTGTACTTATTTGTACGAAATTTAACGGACTTTTATTCTATTATAATTTCAAAGGAAAATATGACTTCCTAATAACAAAATAAGACTACAAATCGAATGAGGTCGTGTGGATTTCGTCGTTACATATATTGAACGATGATGTCATTTTGACGGTCTTCGAATTGGTACATATTTAGGTTTAGCTCTAAAAGTTAATATTAAAAGTACTGGTCCACTTTATCTGACTTAATGAAGATCCTACAGCATAAAACATTTGTTCAAGAAACATGTATATGGGTCGGTATAACTACTGTTATAATATATGTTGTATTTAAACAGAACATTAGCCATGGCGAAATCTAACCATTAGCTAACTCGCATTTTTGTAATCCCTCTCTCCTATTGTGAAAGTTTGTTGAGAATTACATGTGTTTGGAATTCAGATGCAACTAATGTTAAGGCCTATCGCAGATGACACACTTTTTGTGCTATCAAGTCTGCGGCACACAAAAAGTTTGCATTGCGCGCAAAATGTCTTTGGCAGATATTACACAGACTCAACACACATGACGAACACTTTCGATCATTTTGTCGGCAGAACTGTGGGGATGTACATGGAATGGAAGTACAGAGATTGCGGTATATTATTTTTCTGTTTCTTGAATCAACATCGATACATCGATGTCCAGCGCCATGATACACGTCAATCACTAGCAAGTGCAGACTACAGACCGAAGTGAGCGTCGTCTGCGTTAGCGCGTGTAGACGCGAAAGTTTTAACTTTTAGGCGCACTTTTTGTACGGCGCGGTCTGTCAGATCTACGAGGATATTTTGTGTAAATAATTCTATAGGTTTTATTATCACAGACTAAAAAGTGCGTCACGGATAGTCTGTCGTCTGCGATAGGCCTAACTCGTACCTGTTGAGACAGTGTGTGTAGGGTCCACAGGGGTCCACATCATTGGGGTCACATCCGCACTGCGTGAGCGAGCTCTCCTCGAGGGTGGGGCGCCGCAGAGACCCCACGGGCTTGTTCACCTTGAGCTTCACATAATGCGGCGGCAGAAGGGATGACGCTATATCCTCATCTCCGTCATTGGCTGGAGGACCATCTGAAATTTAAAAAAAAATGTATGTTGCTTTTTATTAATAGGCATAATTTTTATTAAATTTTTATTAAAGGCATAATACGCATTTATTATCTCAAAATTGAATCAATTAATACTACCGCCGCTTCAGAGACAAATGGCACTGTTAGAGAGAAGAAGCGGCAAAAGAAACTCTCCCAGCAGTTTATCAACCAATAACAAGTGATTATAGGTTTATAACCAAAAATAATAGTAAACGAAATGCTATATCAACGCTTGTGCTAAGCATTCGACGTCAATGTGTGACACTGCTATGAAATATGTCAGCTTATGTTTTTTAATAAAACATAATATTATTATCGCGACAAATCCACTGCAGTAAGCTATTGAAGCCCAAATTGTTTCTGTACCCTTAGTATGTACCCTTGTACATACAAAGGCTTGAAGTTTATAATTCTACTGTTAGGTCCGGTATCCACTAAAGCGGAGAGGAGATTTCGTTATTTCCACATTTCCTCACCGCTTAGCTTCGGTGGAAATGGATCAAGCGGAGAGAAGAGGAGATTTCCATTTTTCTATAGAATTTTGAGCTGTGTCAGAGCGGAATCTTATAGGCGGGCGACCGAGCGGCGCCTCAACCAGAATCTATGTTTCCTTCGATAGTTTAAATATTGAAGAATTAATTGTGTATCTTCAACCTCTAATTCCTCTTCCTCAAGCAAGTTAAAATATAACTTTTGTATCAACTTGACGTCTTCTTTTCGTAGACATCATTCGACTGATTTCGAGCTCTCAATGCTCACATCTCCTCTCCACTTTGGTGGATACCGGGCCTTACGTCATGGAACAACAAAAAAAACTTGGAAAACGTTTAGTCGAAAAGTTGTACGCGCTTTTTGAAATATTTTTGTTTTTATGGCAAGACTATAGTATTTATAAGAATTGCTGGTTTAATGGTAATGTTACAATAATATCACCTTTAAGAATCTCACAAGCTCGCTGCGCGTGATCTATCGCGAGGGCGAAGGCGGCATCTATTTTAGACTTCTGACTTGATACTTTCCCCTTATCACCTGTTGGACAAAACATTATTACTTGCAATTGTTTATGGTGAAATCTCCATCTTTCACTATGAATTAATCATGTAATTATATTACTATGAAAAAAAAACTGCGTTTAAGAAAACCGACTTCAAAAACTGAAAAGTATCAAATAACTAAAAATTTAATTTAATACACCTTTACCTTTAATATTAATAAAATGCTATTATTTATATGTGCTACCTATTGATAGGTTTCAAGTCCGTGCCAAAAAAAATTACGTAAATCGGATCATAAATCTCAGAGTAATTGGTGTACACACATAAAAAAATCGATCGAATTGATAACCTCCTCCTTTTCGAAGTCGGTTAAAAATATGTAATTATCTTTGAAAAGTGAATTCAAGTGATGCTTTTAAGTGATCTATGATATCAAAATACATAAATATATAACATGAAATGCTTTAAACTTTTGATATGTATATTAGAGAAAAATACATACATATACATTCCACAATTGTACAATCAATAGTTGACGAAATATAAGTGGGTGGTGAGTTTCTGGGAGGTTCTTCTCAAAGACTTACAAAAACTATTTTTTTTTTTTTTTTTGTTTTTATTATGAAAAATAGAATTACAATTTATTATTATATAACAGGCCAAAAACCACAGAGGTTTGTCCGGCATGTTAGAAGAAATACTATTATCGATTACAATTACAATAAACATTAATATTAACTTATAAATACACAATTTAATAATATAGGTACAATACAAACGAAAAATTTAATGTAGGTACAACAACAGTACTTATTGTAGCACGGGTGAGTCGCATGGCCTGCCACCGCAATGTATTGAATTTTTGAATGACCGTCTGTTTAGATATATTAATTAGTAAACAATACTCAACTTTATAACGAATAGTTAAGTACTCAATTGCGGATAGCACATCACGCTACGCACTAATCATGGCTTCGACAACGAAAGGCAACTCAAGACATAAAGTTATGACCAATATACAGGTTGTTTAAAAAGAATAACTTTAATTTAGTTTTAATATTTTTTGTATTTATCTTGTTTCTTATTTCAGGATTGATTGTATTAAGTAGGCGGGGTACTAAGTATGCTGTAGTTCTCTCACCGTATACATTTCTGGCTTTCACCGTTTTATAAAATTTATTTGTTTGATTGCGTGTAATGGTTTCATGATTATATTTTTGTATAATGTTCTCATTGAACATTTGTTCTTTTAATATATTGTAGTAAAATTTAGATTGTACTGGTAGCACCTTACAGTGTTTGAATAAATTGAACTCATCATTTTGGTTAGTTTCTTTTATGTTTTTTGAAACAATTTGTTTTAAAATTCTGTTTTGCAACTTTTCGATCTCATTTAAATACGTTTTGTAAGTTCTACCGTACGAACTAATACCATAACTTACTATTGTATCGGCCAATGTGTTATAAAGCAACAGTAAAATTTTATAAGGTAGTTTACTTTTAATTATTTTAATGTTTGCGAGGAAAGCTCTAAGCTTATCACAAACTGAATTTATTTGAGGGTGCCAGTTAAATTTATGGTATATAATTAATCCAAGATTTGTGTGCGTTTTAACGGAGTCAATTGTAGGACAGCTGCAAATACTAGGGTCCAAGTTGTGGTGAAAGCAAATGTGACTATGTGCTTTTACTATTTGGGTAGTATCAATTGTTGATTTTATGTACGGGGATCGAATGTGTATTAGTTTGGTTTTTTTAGCGTTTAGGACAAGTCCGTTGTCATGGCACCATATATCTAAGCCTACTTGTACTAAATCGTACTGTCTGTCAGTAATCACTGCTTACTGGCAGCCGTCGACAGCACATCGTAATCTTATGCTGATTACAAATGCAAATTATGGACAAGCCTTTAAAAGTTGTTGCTATTTTAAAGGTTGTTCAACCGGAAATTAAAAATGGTATTCAAATTCAAAAACACTTTATTCATGTAGGCCACGGAAATGACACTTATGAATGTCAAAAAAAAATAAAAATATTGTTTATTATTGAATTTACCGCTACTTCGTAAAGGGTTGAGCTAATGAGATGAAGTAGCAAGAAACTCATTGCCACTCTTTTAAGTCAAGATTTACATTTTAATTGTTTTACAAATAATTTCAATTACAATATATGCAAAGTGACGCAACAAAAATACTCAAATGTCAAAAACTGAAAGGCTTACACTAGTAACTCAACAAAATAAAAAAAAGTAAATTAATACTAATTATAAACACAAGAGTTATTGAGTATAGTAGGTGCGTCAATCCACACATACCGTAAATAAATAGAGGCATTATGTGAGCATTTCATAAAATAAAATACATAATAACTTTAACTTTAAAGGAAGTAATAATAATAAAAAATACATCAAGCAGACCTCCCGGTAACAAGATCATCCAGCCACCACGAGTAGCACCCGTTCACGAGCATGACGCATGGACCAGCCATCGCCTCCCTCGACCATATTTTAGGGAAGGGTACGACCCGCCCCACGTCGCCGCCAATATACAATACACAGTCCTTATTACGACATTAGACCCAAATAAAATTTAGAAAAGAGTATTTTATTATTATTAAAAATATATCTCACCTTCTTGAAAAGGAAAAACTCGTCCCCTGTTCACCCAGAAATAGTCGTACTGACCGAAAAATCGAACAACAAATTCACCAGGATAGTGCTTCACTGCAAATATGTTCTGCGGGATCTCTGATGGGTGGAGTATAAGACCGGGCCACCATCTGGAAACCAATCAAACCAAACTAAAATTATCTATTGACCAACCTAACAAAAATGTTCATATTATTTACTTATCAACTATTACAAAATTGATGTTTTATAATTTACTAGCTGACCCGACAGACGTTGTTCAGTAGATAATAAAAAAAAATACTGTTTTTTATGTATTTGTCCATAATTTTCCATAACATCAAGAATTATTTCGTAATGTAAGCTCCTTGCTGTTATAATGAAATTGTTTCACAGCAGAACTGTCAAACCGTGCGTCAACATATTCTCTCACAGAAAATATGTCCATACAAAACAAATATTGGAGATAAAAATAATTATGGGTCTCAAATGGAAATAAAAAGTATCCTATCTCTCAATTTGGACTAAATTGCACTATATGAAGTAATCCCTATTAAAATCCGTTCATTCGTTTAGGAGTCCATCGCGGAAAAACAACGTATCTCGTAATTTATTTATATTAAGATTAGAAGGTAAAAGGCATAAAAGGCATTTATTTTCTCAAAATTGATTCCTTTAGAATTATTTTTGATGTCATTTCTAATTAACTATTAGATACTACTACCGCTTCGGAAACAGATGGCGCTCTGAGAGAGAAGAAGCGGCGCAAGAAACTCTTAAGTTAAGAAAAGTAAACCAATACTATTTATTCTTAATATTTCTCGGAATATATCTTACCGGAAGTGTCCAAGTTTGACCCACACCATTTCACCATACAGTGGCAGCACTCCTGTCTCACAGTCCTCACACATATACCCACCTGGAAAGATCAGACATTATTACACAAATTACACAAAAAAATTATGAACGATGCGGTACTCGAACCCGCAAACTCTCGCGTTCCGCGCCATCCCTCGTTCACTGAGCCAACCGTTCTTATCCTTATCCTCTGGTTATCATTTCCAAATTGTTCACAAATTATTATTATAAAACTGCATCCATCTATTACATATAATGAAAATAAAACTGTACCAAACATAAATATGTGGGAACTAGAATTCAGCATATCTGTAGACATGGAAATTAATTAGACACAGAAACATAGTATGTAACCGTTCTCTCCGCCGAAAGCAGGAGTGCTATAAGGGTCAATATGGTGATATCTAAGGATGCGAATACCAGCGAACTTAAAAAACACTACAATCATGCCAACTAAACCCGCAAAAGAATTATTGCCGAAGCGATCTCGAAGTACATACACAAAATTAGCGAGAGACTTGCACGCCTTCCCTAGGGAGCTCGTGCGTTCTGATCACTCGAAAAAGTTATTTAAAGAAATTTCAACCAGCCGCGATTGCACAAGGACGTTATCGCGCTGGCCCACAAAACAGAAAGCTGATCTCCTGAGCTCCTTTTGGAGTCCAACTCGACTTTGGATGTGTGCGACATGAACATGTCGGAGGTAAAATTCCGACGGCTGATATGTGTTCCTGAATTGGCGCCGTTCTTTTCCCGTCTTTTCATCATGTCAACACTGAGAAGACAAGTTTCAAAAGTGTCCCTTTGTCGTATTCCTTCGATTCGAGATTACTCCTCTAACTGCCACAGCCTGTATCGGCATACTCAGCGTCGATATATAGAGCGACATTTAATTTCGTGGTTATTTGGAAGAGAAGGCGAACTGGCTTCTATAAAGGTTGGTGTGTAAACATAATATTATTATTAAAAAAACACGTCATGTGTAACCAATGTTTTGTTTATAAATTACCTTCAGGTGGTTTAATCATCAAACACTCAGCATGGAATGACATTGGACAATATTCACAGCATATCAAAGTGCCGCCACGCGCGCAAATGAAACACCAGCCGGTATTCACGTGGCAAGGGACTTTACCCGGCCTAGAAACATAACAACATCAATATATTATTTGAAAATATAAAAAATATATAATTATATTAAATTTAAAAATTAAATTTGTAACCAGAATTTACGAACGATGCGGAACTCGAAGCAGCGACGTCTCGGGTTCCGTCCGAACGCTCTTACCTACTGAGACAACCGTTCACATACACATGGATTGTAAATTTTGGTAGGTCTTGTTCAACTCTCAGGTTGTGGCTCCATCTACAGGATCTACTTTACAGTTGATAAATAATTGCATATTAGGAAATTGACTCGAGATGTCATTCTTTCAAATCTAAACTGTTTACAAAAGCACTCCCGGATTCAAGTCACACATCGTTCATATTTATGACATTAAATTTGTAACGAACATTTGTTATATAATTAATCCCAGAATTGAGGGATATCACTTTAAAATAACATTTTGATTAAATATAAAATATACAGATTCACCCATACTCAAAATTTTCATCATTTGAAGAAAACTACTTCCCACAAAGTGTGAAATGTTGCAAGAAAAATATACACATAATAATGTAACATACCTATGTTCAAAATGTCGAGGACATACAATTTGTGATGCAGTCAATATCTGTGTTCCTGCTGGTAAACATTTGGTGAAAGAGTGATATGTAGCTGGACATCTTACACACCGGGCCAACTTGTCGCCACTAAACCTGGTCTTACAGCCTCTTGGGTCATCACAAACACAAGTGTGACACACATGCCTTGGACAAATCACTGAGTCTGGTTCATTTTTCTTATTTTTTGAACGCTCTCCAGAATTATAATGAGCTTGTGGCCAATGCTCCAAGCATTCCATATGATAATATTTATTGCATTGTGCCACTTGACATTTTTGTCGTTGCAAAACTTGATTCTTCGGTGAAGTGGCGGACTTACAGACACAACAGACAGGTATGGTATATTTTTCACAGTTCTTACATTTGAAATTTGTATCAGTATTTATTCTTCTTGGTTGTATGTTTACAATTTTACATTTACCAACTTCGGCATCACTCCAACTCAATTCTTCATCACTTGATACATCATATTTTTTTGCTCCCTCAAGTAATTCCTTCATTTTAGTTTCTAACATTGATTCAAATTCTTCCACCCCAGCTGATATATGAGGCTCCTTTTCATATTCTATAGACATATCTTCAGAATGGTCTTGGGACTTATCACTCTGGTCTTCGGTAGAATCATCAATGCCTTTTGGCCTCCGACCTCTTTTCTGTTTTTTCTTTCTTCCCCTTACTGGCTTTGAAGGAGTTCTATCCACTGTCACTGTGTGTTTTACACAATCAATGTGAAACATTCCATGGCAGCCTTTACATTTGAGAAGATTTCCTACCCTCTCACATATGTCACAAACTTTCTCTCTAACTAAGCCCTTAAATAAATTTGGTTTTGGCTGTGTTAATTGTCTGAAGTATTCCTCGACTTGGTCAAACGGATCTAATTTATTTTCTATATCTACATTCGTTATTTGTTGATTCAAATTTTCTTCAACTTCTGGCTTCAACAACTGGCTGGTCATGTTAGACTGTTTTGGCAAACTGCTTAATTCAAAGATTTCTATTTCATCTTCAATATCAGAGTAGTCCTCTGTATAAAACTGTCTTTCAATTCTACGTTTAGATTTCTCTTTAGGTGTCACCTCTTTCAAATTTGCTGTATAAACCATATCTTTGTCATTTTTTGGAGCTCTTTTACGAATATTTTTAACAGGGACATTATCCTGGTTCAATCCTTTCACAATATTATCCTGTTCCAAATCATCTGTTTTTTGTTGCTCCGATTTTTTACCTTCTTCATAAATCCAAATTCTATAAAGGTAATCTGTTATTTCCTCTTGTGTAAGTTCTGGATTTTCATCCATTACTTCATCTTGTCTTAATGCTACATATTTCAAAAACTCTGGTTCATTTATATAGTTTTTATTGGCATTAAATTTATTATCATTTCGTCCTTTTTTCCTAGTGTCAGATTGACTGATTTTTTTAGAGGTTATTGATATATTATCACTGAGTTCATTTTCTTGTGATCCCTCATTAATTAGGAAGTCAACAGACGAATTTGATTGACTGCTGGTAGATCGTGAAAGTACATAATCAGGATCATTAAGATCTTCCAAGGTTTGAACTATTTCATTTAGTTCAGTTTTTCTAACATTTGAATTGTCTTGACAGCAACTCTCAACATCAATTTGGTTATCATTGGTGGTACTGACTTCATTTGAGTTATTTTTATTTTGTTCAACTATAATATTTTCATCTCTACAAGCATTTGTTAGATGACTAATGTGACCATTTTGTAATTTTTGACTCATCACATAAGGGTCCTTTTTTTCCAGCTTATCACTGTTACCGGTCCTTTCTATTTTCTTAAAATTTAATAAAGTTTGTTTATTATTTCGATTAAGTTTTAATTGTTTCTTGCGCACCTTGATTGGGGGATTTTCATCAAGGCCTTTCACTAAATTTGCCTGTTCATCTGATTTCTTTTCATCTGTTTTGAGTTCATCTTTATACAACCAAATCTTATACAAATATGCTAAAATATCATCATAACACAATTCAGGATGCTCTTCCATTAAAATACATTGGTTATGTTCAACATATTTCAGAAATTCGGGATTTTTCAAATCCTTATTGTTCTGTTTATTTTTTGTAAATTCAGCATGATTTTCTTTAATTTTATTTAAATCAGATTTATAATCATCATTTTCGGCCTCATGGCTGATAGTGTCATCCTTTTTACCATTTTCATTACACTGCATATTAACACTATCAGCTTTACTCAATGTAACCAATTCTCTTGGTTCAGCAAATATTTCTGAATCACTACAAACACTATCATTATCTAGTAGATCACTAAAGGGATTAATCAGAACTAACTCTGTATGAGTACTAAAGGCTCCTTTTTCACTGTATTTTGTTACCTTTTCCTGTTGACTTTCTATAGCAGTGTTGACATTTTTATCTATTTCTTTGATTTTATTATCTGATATTGTAACACAATAAATTTTTTTATCTTCAATATTTGGTTCTTCAGCAGAAACTAATTCCATTATACCAGGTTTTGTATTTATATTTAAATCTAGGTTTGTTCTATTTAAATCTGTTTGACCACCAGCTATGCATGTAGTATTATCATTAGACTTAATTAATTCTGTAGAACTTTTCTCATTAGATTGAATGTCACTGCATGTTTTCATAGAGTCAACTTTTGATGAATAACTGAATCTGCAATCATAATTTTCTGTATTATTTTTCTCTGGAGAATTTAAATCTATTTTATTTACAGATTGTGTTTCAGCAGCAGTTATATCTGTGACAACATGTAAATTATGAGCTAAATCAGAGCCGACTTTAGAATCGTTTCTTGATTGTGTTTTGTGTAGATCTGGGGTTTCGAAACTATCAATATTTAAACATGATGGCTTCATGACTTCACAGTTCAAAATTTCATGCGGCGGTCGTATTTTATCATGCAATGAATGGTTTCTGCATTCATCAATTTGATGTTTCATTTGTTTAGTCTTATTAGGAAATATTGAACTGTTTTTGTCATTATTACTAGAATAAGTCTGTGAAATTAATTCTTTATGTTTGCTATTTGTATGATTTACAATATCAGAACTATTAACAGTCATGGAATCATAATATGAATTTATTTTTGCACTTGGATTATCTATACCTTCAACTTCTGCATTTCTATTATTCATACTATATGAGTCTGAAGTATTCGTAACAGTTTCAGAAGTAATCATCTCTTTTTGCTCATTTATTCTTACATCTTCATCAGTTGGAATCAGATCATTACATTGATCTATTTTATCAGCAAGGGTTTCAACCTTAAAAATAATTCCAATACCACACCCTTGCTCTGATCCAGCACAGCTTTGGTTACTCACACTGTCCATATTATCAACATCATCTAACATAACATTATCACTTTTAATCATATACATACTTTGGTTATAGTCAAGCTCACTGTTCTGGTGAAACAACATTTGCTCAGTTTTGAATTGAGATTCATTTATTGACTTGTGTTTATTTTTTGATTTTTTATTTTTGCCTGGTATCTGAGATTTAAGATGAGATTTTTCTGGTGTGCTGGATTTCGCTTTTTGTAACCACCTGTCCATATGTGATTGTTTTTTGATTGTGGTAATTCCAGTTTTCGCTGCCATATTGTCAAGGCAAGCTGTGACCACATCTGACACATCAAAAGATTTATTTCTTTTTTTGCTTCGAGATCTTTCTGAATCTGATGTCTTACCATCTTCTTCGGAAAAAAGACTGTCATAAAGGCTCTCACTTAATGACACTTCACTGTTGGTTCTTGACACTTTCTTACTTTGGCTTCTATTTTTTTCATTTCTGTATTGATTAAGCATTTCATTAAGACTGTCAATCCTTAATCGCTTTGGCTCTTTGAGTAACAGCTCAGCTTCTTCCACTGAAGTATACCAAAGTGGTAACTTTTTATGATTTACAAAGTATGCATTATACAATTTCGGATCTTTTTTCTTTACCTGAAAAATGAATTTTGTTAAAGTCTTTAATTGTATATATGATATAAAAAATATTATTTAAACAATATATTTTATTATAATAATTACTAAATCTTATTTTAAATATCATGGATTGTTGTCATGATATGCTGATGACACAGTAATATATTTTGAACTGGTCAAATAAGAACTTAATAGAGAATAAACACTTAAGTATCAATTGATGAAACTTTAACTATATGAATATGCAATGTAAATAAGTGAAACTAAAAATAAACTCTACTAATTTTATAATGTATTGAATGTAGGAATTATATGAATAAAGTAAATTAGCATAAGGAGTTCAATTCTTGAAAATTATTAAATATCTTTATGAGTATGCACTGAATTATTGTAATTCTAAATATTGATATATATAGAGATTAGTCAATATACAACTTATTATACAAAAAAATTAATGTATATTGTAAATATGAACTGTTTTCTATCATCAACAAATGCCATAACAAGATTTACCCTTATTAACAGGAAAATTGTTACAATATGGGGTTATAAATTTTGTGAAAAATAATTTTTTAGTTAGCATTTTGTGTCACCATAACAAATTGAATCGAGTAAATACTATACCATTTTATTCTAGAACTAGCTGACCCGGCAAACGTTGTTTTGCCATATAAAGTATAATTCACGCGATAGTTTTATACGTAATAAAATATTGCCTATATTATAGCCTGTACATCATTTTGTTCTATTGTCAATAGTTTTTGCAGCGCACGCAAAAATAGGTTTTCGATTTTACACCTTGTGTTACAAAATAGCAATTTTATTACGGATCCCTAATTTTGAAAAAAAAACATAGCCTATAGCCTTCCTCGATAAATGGTCTACCCAACACTGAGAGAATCATTCAAATCGGACCAGTAGTACCAGAGATTAGCGCGTTCAAACAAACAAACAAACAAACACTGCAGCTTTTTAATATTATATATTAGTATAGATTACTTCTATCTAGGGATGCAGTTGTCACACAGAGTCAAAACAAATAATGAAATTTTTTTATATGGAAGGTTTTATTACAATAAACAATATTGTACAAAAAAAAAAATTAAAATCATGGTTGTCTCATTTGAATTGTTTTTATATTTCATAATTTTAGCCACATTTGTACAATAGTGATGGAGCTGCAATAGGCATGTTTGAAGAATCTCTTTTAAATAATATAATTTTAATATTCTATATCAAGTATGTAAAACTATCATAGCATTAAAATAATAAACTTAAGCCATATAAAACTTACATCTGCTGGTAATTTTTCTCTTGCAAGCTCAAATTCATACAACCCGTGAAATTTTCTTAACTTTGTTTCCAATATCCAGCTCCTTCGGCCGTTGTCTCCAAAGAATGTGACATGAATGATGTCCTTAGATAGTTTTCCAACTACTGTAAAAGAAAATTTGAAATTACAAATATATGTATTAAGCAAACCATTGAAAAGTAAAAGAGAATAAGTCAACATGTGATCATAGACAGCTATGGGGCCCAGATTTGAAAACAAGTTTGTTTCCAAGTCGAGGATGTTTATGTGTACCTATATTGTATGAAATATAACTTTGTCTAACACTCATTATGGCTGTGCCTAGTTTGGAGCTAGATAAATTGTGTGTGTGTGTGTGTGTGTCTATTATTGTTAATAAAACAATTTTTGTGCGCAACCCTGTAGGACTGCAATAAGATTCAAATGTAATTTTATAAAGATTTTAGGTTAGAATTTATTATTGTTAATAAAACAATTTTTGTGTGCAACCCTACAGGACTGCAATAAGATTCAAATGTAATTTTATAAAGATTTTAGGTTAGAATTTATTATTGTTAATAAAACAATTTTTGTGTGCAACCCTACAGGACTGCAATAAGATTCAAATGTAATTTTATAAAGATTTTAGGTTAGAATTTATTATTGTTAATAAAACAATTTTTGTGTGCAATCCTACAGGACTGCAATAAGATTCAAATGTAATTTTATAAAGATTTTAGTTTGAATTTATTATTGTTAATAAAACAATTTTTGTGTGCAACCCTACAGGACTGCAATAAGATTCAAATGTAATTTTATAAAGATTTTAGGTTAGAATTTATTATTGTTAATAAAACAATTTTTGTGTGCAACCCTACAGGACTGCAATAAGATTCAAATGTAATTTTATAAAGATTTTAGTTTGAATTTATTATTGTTAATAAAACAATTTTTGTGTGCAACCCTACAGGACTGCAATAAGATTCAAATGTAATTTTATAAAGATTTTAGGTTAGAATTTATTATTGTTAATAAAACAATTTTTGTGTGCAACCCTACAGGACTGCAATAAGATTCAAATGTAATTTTATAAAGATTTTAGGTTAGAATTTATTATTGTTAACAAAACAATTTTTGTGTGCAATCCTGCAGGACTGCAATAAGATTCAAATGTAATTTTATAAAGATTTTAGGTTAGAATTTATTATTGTTAATAAAACAATTTTTGTGTGCAACCCTACAGGACTGCAATAAGATTCAAATGTAATTTTATAAAGATTTTAGGTTAGAATTTATTATTGTTAATAAAACAATTTTTGTGTGCAATCCTACAGGACTGCAATAAGATTCAAATGTAATTTTATAAAGATTTTAGGTTAGAATTTATTGTAATCTGTTTGGATTTCCTAAATTAATAAAACAATTAATTTGTTCTAGTTACAATAAATATACTGCTTGCCAATACTATAATTTTGAGTGACAAAATATATCTAACTAATTCATTGAAATAATGTTTAACATGTAACATACACTAAATGTGTTTTGAATCTAATATACATAAAATCTTAATTAAGATAATTGTTTTAATTAAATCACACATAATAACAACATTAGACAAGTTTAAATTTAAACTAGGAAAATGTTTTAATTATCAACCTGTATAGCCGAGTGGTTAGCGATCCTACCTACTAAGCTAGAAGTCCCGGGTTCGAATCCCGGTAGGTGCAAGCATTTATATGATGAATATAGATGTTTGTTTCCGAGTCATGGATGTTTAAATATATTTATGTATGTTTATATGAATATATGTATGTTTAAGTAAGTATATTGTATTAAATATATCATTGTCTTGTAACCCATAACACAGGCTATATATGCTTAACTTGGGGCAAGATAATTTGTGTAAAAAGTGTCTCAATATTATCAAAGTTTTTCTAAATCTAAATTATAATATTATTACACAATTCAGGTCCCTACCTCATGTTAATTAATATTTTAATAAGTTACCAGAACACTTAAAAGCCGGACCAAAATTAATAAATTCATAAGCTCTCTGAAAAATTTACTTTTGGAAAAAAGTTACTACTCTAATGAATACTTAGAGGAAAAAAATTTTTGCATGTGTGCCACTCTGTTGTTCATTGCTATGCCTTATGAGGTGCATGTGATAATTTACTTCAATTTTGTTTTATAACTAAATTGCATGTAACAACAGAAAAAAAAAATAACAATGGAAGTCTTGTAGAAAATATTGTTAAATAAATGTCAGAAAAAGTACCCCATATTTTCAGTAATTATTCATAATATGCAATTGAAATAATTATAATAAATCATTTATTTTCAGGCATTTCATAAACAGCTTTTACCAAATTGATTGAAATACATTTCTTAACTAATAACATAATTTGCTGAACTTACAATAAACTCTCTGACCACTATTTTTATTAATCAGTTTTAAACATTAACCCACTTATTCACAATAGTATGCTAACTATTGCATTGCTAATTCTCACTCTGTCTTCTTCTACTGACCTAAGTCAGAATGAGAAAAAACACTCCTTAGCTGCTGTTTTAAGTTAGTGGACCATTATGAATAAGGGGGTAAAACAAAGTTAATGTTAAATAAACAAAGTAATGTGTTGCATGGCAGGTGCTGCTGTTTTCACCATTAATTGGACCCATTTAGTGTGAAGGGTTGGCCAGTTACAGACCTTACTGGTATGTTTACAGACTTCTTAGATCCACTAATTAAATTTGAGAGTCGGCCAAGAGGATTCAACCAGACATCATCTGCACACAGGGTTGTCTGTTACACCAAAAGAGATCAGGTGTTTGTTAGGGGATGTGTGACTTCAGAGAGCCCATCATAATGCAAATACAGTAACTGCTTGAAGAGTTAACATGTTAGCTTGGGCAATAATACAAGTTTATTAACTAGCTAGGACCTTTTACACTCCCAATCTATCATGGTGATGAACATGTCAGTATAAATGTAAATTTATATCACATAATCACATAACTTCTTAAAATTAAGTTTGCTAATTAATCTCTAAATATATGTATAGTTGCAACTATTTGTTTGAGATTGTACATTGACAATACATGTTAATTAAAAAATGTATCTCCTCAATCTGCAAAAGCAACATATATTGATTTGCCTGGTTGTGCCAATCTCTTACCATCAGTTAACACAAATACCTCATACTATATCACATCAGTAATAAAATTAATACATACACTTCTTCTTGACAAACAGGGAACTAAATGGCTCCCTTGTTATAATACACGGCCAGAACGGATATGTGTTCATTCGTGCCCAGGCTAAGTCTCCCACTTGGTACTGACATGAGGCCTCAATATCAAATAAATCACTATTTTTAACAGGTCTTTTTTCAACATTTTTATTTTTATCCCCATCAAAGTCCAAAGTCTTCACAACCGATGACAAATCAACATGTCCATTTTTTCTTGAATTAAAATTTTGTTTTTCTTTTGATTTTTCAACATGTGAAGATTTTGGTTTAACACCACTTTTAGATGGTGAAAACATATTACTGATCAATAAAATATCACTATCATCGTCATCTTTCATCTGTATAAGGTCTTTCCTCTTGTATGCTTTACGAGAGTTCTTAGGTAGCTTTTCATCAGAACCAAAACGGCTCAAGGACATATTTTGACTATATAAATTCTGTATTTGATTTTCAAATATTGATTCTGGTTTTGATTCTTTCTTTCTTGGCGAAAATGAAGCATTCATTTTGTAAGTTGACTTTTTGTTTGGAGGTTTATCATACCGTGGCGATAATAGGACTTTTGACATTGATTGAGATGAAAATTCAATATCAGCTTTTTTATGACGAAGCCTACCATATCTGCTCGTGTTTGTAGTTTCATTGTTGGTTATGGGCGATGTTACTCTGGTTGTTAAGTTAGTTTCAAGTTGTCTCTCAACTAATGACCTTTTCTTTGATTTAGCTTTGACAGAGGGATTGTCTAATCCACTCATTATATTATTTGTGTCTTCACTTTCCTCCATAGTAATCTTTCAAAGCCCCATTGGCGGCGCTGACGTAATTGACTAAAATGTCGCTTCAAAATATCGGATTTTAACACTTTCTCACGAAAAATTTAAATCCATGTTTAACTAAAACAAAATGGTACATATAACCGTTAGTGATATTAAGCACATTCGTATAGTTCAAAGAATTGTAAATGGTATATGTCATACAAAATAATCAAAACGAAGTTATGATAATAAGGTGAATGATAGGACATTATCAACTTCATAAAATACACAATGAAAACGCCTTAAAAATTATTGATTTAAACCTAAATCAAGAAGGAAGTTATTAAATTGCACAATGCAGATTCAATGTTAAAATAAATACAAGAATACGCATAATTCGAAGAAATTCCAAACTATAGATCATTTTGTCACTATGTATCGATAACTTAGTTTTTATTTTTGTTCAGAATTCTGATGATCAGAAAAGCTTTTCTTACCATTTTTAGAATGTATTCAATAAGAGGTCACAAAAACTTTAATTAAAATTGTAAGCGTCCTTTCAACAAACGAACTAGGTAGAAAATTGTACCGATTCAGTACCGTCTGAAATCCGTCAACTAAACGCCATTGCTAAATGGTAGGTACCTATGTATGTACATATGAATATTAATTATAAATAGCACATAGATACTATGACTAGTAAGCATAATTTATTATATAATTCTAATAAACGATTTATATAAATAATGATAATTTTCATAAGTCAGAAAAAGTTTAATTAAAAGATGTTGCAAATATATTATGTTCAACTAAAATAGATTTACAAGTTTGCAACTGCCTAAATCTAATCTGAATTCTAAATAAAGTAGGTATCAACATTTGTATATCTACCACCGTACTCCATAAGCACAAAAATAGAGTACCTAATTATTTATGTAATAATATTGTGTGCGCGAAATTTATAATAAAGAAAAATATTTAAAAGACAAAAATCAACTCTAAAGTCTAAGCTAAACTTTAGCTTAGTTTACTGCTAAACTCTAAAGTTAAGTCCAAAGAGTAACTTATTATGGGGGTGCCGGTAACTTATATCGGGTTAAGGCCCCTTCTAGCATAAAAAAAGAAATAAGCATGCATTTATGTTTCATAACAAAAGCCCGTATTGCAAGAAGCGTTTCAATGCATAATCCAAGTAATTAGCTTTGTCGCTGTATTAATACCACTGCGTAAAAGAGACAAAATACATTTTATCATAATAATATGTATACCTACATAATATGATCTACAAAATACTCACATACGCATTCACACACACACAACCATACACACAGAGAATAAGGAACAAAAGAGGCAGCTGTTGTTTTGTAATACAGCTTGTTGTAATATATTGTAAAATAATATTGTCAATATGAGTAATCTTTAATGGTCTTATGAATTATGTTTTATATTATTGTTTATTTAATTACTGTAACGCTGTTGATTACAAATAAATAAATAGAACACGTATAGATGAAATTAAACCCAAAATATGGTTTTTAATTTATTTAGAAACCAAACAAGCATTATTATTTAATTTAATATATTTTCTAAAGAACCCTTAGAAAAACCTGTTTCTAAGAGTGTCCATCAAGTTTAGTGTTTCTTATTGCACAATGCAAAAATCATATAGTTAAATTTTTTTTTGCGTGCCTCGATTCGTGCAAACTCGCTTTTTAGTAATAAAAGGCATTTAATTTCTCAAAATTGATTCCTATGGAATTATTTATAATGTCATTTCTAATATACTGGACACTTCTACCGCTTCAGAAACAAATGGCGCTCTGAGAGAGAAGAAGCAGCGCAAAAAACTCTCCCAGCATTCTTTTTTTTTTGCGCTGTTTTTAATCATACTGTACTGTCATTGCTATTGCTATAAAATAATCATAATCAAGTCCGAGGCCGAGATTTACGACAAAGCCATTTATCAATAAAACCTTTAAATTTATTTATAGATAATTCCTAAACAGACTTTATTATAAAAGTGTATAGTTACATTTACCCGTAGTGTCTGTTTTTTCAGTTACCTATAGGCCATATTATAACAAATTTCAATGGTAATTGTCAACCTCTTATATGTTAACGCGCCCATTACAGGACACAGTCTGTGGAAGGTCCTGTCACAGGACCGGCCCCAGGTGCGATCACCTTGTTCAGTTTCGAACGTATTTTGACGTTCTTATAGTTCTTACTCTTTCGCCCACACCAAAAATCGTATAAGAATGACTCTCGCTCTCATATGTAATTTAACACGTCTATGGTAAAAAAAAGTTGAAATTTGTTATTTTAATCTGTGAACACATTGAACAGTTCAGTCAGCGGTTTCACGATTGTTTTTGTGAAGAATTCAGTAAGTTTTGGTGATTTATACTTGAATAATCATGGAACAGTAAGTAGTATTTCATTTTATTTACTCATATTGATATATTCTTACTTTTTAAGTCAAAAACAGCCATAGAACCAACGTACAAGTAACTTACTGAAGCAGAGCCCTCAATTTCAAATATTGAAATTGACACGGTGCCATCACCTGCCCTGTAACTATTGGCTTTTGCGGTTCTTTTCTCTTTTTTTTGTTATAGGAACCCTTTTTATTTTATTTTTTGCAGATACGTTGAATGTGGTGCGAGCAGCGGGGCAAGCCCACAAAAGACCACGCCCGTGTGAGTTTAAATCAAACATGTTTACACAAGTATTTGTAGAGTTTGTATGTTATTAAATATTGTTATTATTTTTCAGATGTTCGCGTGTTCGCGATCGCATATCGAATATCAGACGACCTCTACATGATGGTGAAATAAGTGCTTTATTTAATTATGGTAAGCGCATTTTGACATCCGACACCTTTATTTTGCAACAATCACGGAAGTAACTATTACAATCGAAACCACAACTTGTAACTTTTTTCTTTCAGGTAGCGAGGAGGAGTCCGGCAAAGAGAAAGAAGAGATTACCCAGTGGGTATTGCTGCCCCGGGTGGCAAGGATGTTTATGGACGTAGAGAATGAGGAAGTTGAAGAAGGTTCTCGCCTCGCCCATCCGCTTGTGACCCAACACCCGTTTCGCTGTCTCCTGCCTCGCTGACGCGGATGTCTGATTTGTGAATTCCTATGGAGCCGAATGACAAATTTAAATTTGAATGGCGAGCCTTTTCAATTCCTCTAATTGAACCTTATTTGAGGCGAGAAACGTTCTTGCAAAATATTGGCCCTACGGTTTCTCTCACGAATCCATACGAAGCATTTACTACCATATTGGATCGTGATGAAGTGATTATCAGAGAAATCAACATTTATGTAGAGCAATTGCTCTATTGAACACGACCATGTTGGAGGATGGGACCATCCGGCAAGATACGAATGTAAGCATCGTTCTGGCTATGGGAGTATTGGTTAAAAGTCGATTAGAGGAGTACTGGAATACTTCTAAAGATATTTTCAATAGTCCTGCTTCTCCACGAAGATGGCATTTGACAGGTCCTAGCTGCTGTCAAAATGCCTTCATATCAATAACAATAGTAATTGTGACCCTGCATTGTTGACACGACCCCAGGCTAAACTTTTTAAAGCTCAGCAAATATTAGACCACCTTAATGCCAAGTTTTCACGGCTATATAATTTGTCCCAGAATGTGGCGCTTGATGGGAGTCTGACCATGTGAAAGGGTTGGCTTAATATAAATCAATTCATTCTTTACAAAGCAGCTACAGTTGGTATCAAAACATACGAAGTATGTAAATCCCAGGCGGGTTACTTGTAGCGTTATGAAGTACACGTAGGCTATGACACCTCGACAGTAGATGATCCAGTTTCTGGAATAATACCAGCTCTCGTGCTCAGACTTTTAAATGAACTTGAGCATAAACGGCACACCATCTGGATGGACAACTTCTCCAACTCTCCCGCATTAGCGTGAGAGCTAAAGGTCCGAGGGTTTGACTGCGTGGGAACGCTCTGGTCAAACCACCAATTCGTACCAACGGAATTGGCGGGTATTGTAGTGGATTTCGGCTATCTCCGTTTTTACAAGATTATAGCCGTCATCTGTCAATCTATCAATGACTGCACGATTCATACAATCGAGTGAATCACTTTTTTCTTAGAGAGTGTCGCTATGCTGCTTCTGACGTTCGTCGTAATTGAATGTGCTGTTTAAAAAGAGCCACAGTTGTTTAAAAAATCGGAAGATATAATACTATGGAAAAACGATACTTGCTATTCACAAAGGTATAACGTAGGCTAAGAATTTTTATATATTATCAGGACAAAACATGGGTCAATGGTCAAGGTGTGTATTAATAAGACATACCTATACATATTATGTGTATGTAGCGGTATATTGTGTGTCTTATATGTCCAAAAAAGGGATAAGGGAATATTTTGCTTTCATACAATATGGAAATTCTTATGATTTCAGTTAAAAATTGTTAGTACTTTTATTTAACATGTCCGCACCATTTAAATTAATGGGCTTTGATATTCAAATTTAAACTCCTATACAAGCCTTCTTAAAGGGGCTTAAAAGCTCTTACCGGAAAAGGAAGGCGTCTTATAATATCCCATATAGGCAGCGAGGACGATTACGTTGATGAAGCATTATTAATGTTCGAATCCAAGCGAAACACACATTGCGAAAAGTGGTTAAAGGGTACTGCCAAATTAAAAAAACAAATTTGGTATTACTTTTAGATAATATCTCTTACCACTCCCGAAGATTAGAATCAAACCCCACAACTGCCTGACGGAAAGTGTAAATTATTGATTTGCTCATATCCAAAAATATAAATAATTAAGAAAATATGCTAAAAGCTCGGTTATTAGAAATCGGAAAAAGAGAAAAATCAAATTATCAAACTTTTTCTGTGGACAAGTTGGCTGCGTAAAATACGATTTATAATAACAGTAACCAATTCCTCATGTGCAACGGCGGCAGAGACGGCTGGTAGAAGTTACCAAGAGCAACTTTCGACAATGACCAGAACTTGCGGGTTCCGGTCGGGTAACTAGAAAGCTGCTCGCCGATTTTGACGACGTGCTTCGATTTCATCTTAATCTGGAGTCACGGTTATATTTCACGGTTAAGAACTTTGCACTTTGAATCCTGTGAGCCCAGGGCCACAACCCAAGTTCGATACGCCTGTTTTTTGCAGTCAGATGCTGCTTTAACTGACACATCGAATCAGGACTGTGATCTACCACCGATCGGTACTACAGAGCTTGGTATAAAAATATCCATGCCCTGCAATATCATATCGGCTACTGCAACGGCGCAGGGACTGGGATCATCCGAAGGGAAACAAACCTTGTGCCAAGGGTAGGATGTAAAAAGGAACGTATCCTATCCCAATGTGCTGACTTATAGTGCCAAACGTGGCGGGTCGCTGGTGGTCTGCAACGTTGCCGTCGGATAGGCAGTACACTCCTGATCAGGCAATGTTCAGACGTTCCGAGAGGGGCGTCGAGAGAGACGTGGTATCTATCGGGATGTGTAGTTAACAGAAGATCTAATAAGGACAGCATGTGGCTATCCACATCCGGTTCCAATTCGTCGTCATCAAGCTCTTCAGACGCCGAATCAGAGAGCCAATATTAATATGGAAATTATCCATTTTATGTTTGGTAACCAAATATATCAAATAAATAAATTTGTAGATAATGTTTTTTTATATATATATTGTATTGTGCTGGCAGCACTGGCAACATGGTAATGCTGCCAGTATTCTTGCTACGCTTCCACGTAATGATAGTTTTCATTTTATGTAGTCGTATTATCGTAACACTAATTATAAGATTTGTTTTGTTTGAATAATAAATATTATAATATTTATGTATTTAAGAATCAACTTGTTTAAGTATTAAACTTCCTAGAAAAATGTTGGTAATCTCTGTTCTCTGAATTGTCATTTTGACCGTGACATTTCTTTGTTTACATTTCGGACTAAACTTAATTTTTAATTATTAATATTATCTTAATTCTTAATATCCACAAAACTAAAGTTATTTAATACAAATTAAGGTGTTCTTATTTTTAATAATTAGAATAAATAATTCAATTTTAAAACACTTAAATAACTACTTGTTATAAAAAAAAGTATTAGAAATTTATAATAATTCTCCGTTGAAATCTGAAATATTTGGGATCCTGAAGCTGAAAAATTATTAGCAATGTCTATCAGCTTAAAAACGGTGCAGAACAAACCTGAACCAGTGGCCTATAGTGAAGCAGCTTTACGAAACAATGCGATTGTTATGGAGTATTGTCGGACCTCAATGGCTGCACTTTCAGGGTCTACAGCAGGTAATAAACCCTTACGCATAGGTTATACTATAGATTATATGAAAGTATTTTACGTATGACCAGTTTATTACACTACTTACTGGGTTTCCTTATGAAATTAAATTTATGCCATTGACATTAGAATGCATAAAAGAAGAGGATGTGTGTCGCTGAAAACCTTCCATTTTTACAAAATACATTTAACCTAGTGATATGTAGGTATGTTGTATTTTTCAAGAAGTTCTACAATTAATTAAATTCTATATTAACTACTGGTGCAATCGATTTTGATTACAAATTAACAAAATTAAAAAACAGGCAAAAATTAGGATTTAAAAACTTGGGATGAGTTCAAACAATGATGGTCAGGTATCGCAGTGACACATTTTTCTATTGTAAAGCATATACATGTCCATTATACACACATTATTGTTTGGTTTAAAGCACTGTTTCCCAATGTGGAACTCACATCCCACAGGGAGGAAATTTAAAAATGGAACTTTGGATTATTTAAATGCAATGCTAGATATCGGTGACAAATTTAACAAAAAAGGCAAATTCCAAGAATGTTCAAGAAAATGTTTACTACCATTTCCATCTTCATATTTAGCTGAATGTGGAGTGTTTTTTTTAATGGAAAAGGAGGACAGACAAGCGTATGGGTCACCTGGTGTTAAATGATCACCACCATCCACATTCTCATGCAACACCAGAGGAATCACAGGAGCGTTACCGGCCTTGAAGGAAGGTGTACATGCTTTTTTTGAAGGTGCCCATGTCATATCGTCCCAGAAACATTATTTACTGATATAAAAACAAATCAACTTGATAACACATCTTGGAGACTTGAGATTAAAGCTAAGTAAATTGGAACCTCATATAAAACCTCTGTGCAGCAAGCATCAAGTGCAAGGATCACACTAAATGAAAATAGAAAAATCAATATAAAATTATTTTGAATTTCAGTTTTTCATTATATATGTTTTGAAATTTTACTTATGATTGTTTTGATAACAATTTTATAGTGATTTCATCCTTAAATTTATTATTTATATTTCTTAAGGGAACAAAACAATTTAAGGTTAATAATTATGTTTAGGGGGCATAAAAATTTTAGAAATGTTAAGGTGGGAAATGGCCTAAAAAAGGTTTGGAAACACTAGTTGAAAGGGTTGTAGCTAGTGAAATTACTGTACTAATTAGACTTAAAATCTTGTCTCAAGTGACAAGTGCAATTGGGATGCTATCATGCATATTCAAAATACAGTGCACACACTGCTAAAATGTTCCTTACACATGCTGATAAAATGTTGCATGACTAAAACAATTGGATGTAGTTCCTGAAAAATGTTCCAAGCCACAAACATCACATTTTAAGGCGAGGTTTTCCCAACACTTTAGGCACAAAACACTCGAACGTATTCATCTCTAGCTCTAGATATATACGTTCGACACGGGCATGGCTGAGACACTAGCCAAGCGAAGCGGGTCAACGACCCCACCCCGGAAGGACCGCCTAATATTTTATAAAAATGGTTGTGCAAGAGTACGAAATGTGGTGATATTTATATGCATTTTGAAGTGAAACTTCTTTAGGCGCATGAGGGTAATTTTTGATTACCACATTATGGGGATCATATCCGAGGTTCTGGAGGGTGCAGAGAACGATTTTGGGATAATTTTTGAAATCAAAGATGGCCGACGCTCAAAATTATGATGACAACATTATGGGTATCGTATCCGAGGTTCTGGAGGGTGCAGAGAACGATTTTGTGATCATTTTTGAAATCCAAGATGACCGCCGCTCAAAATTTTGATTACAACATTATGGGTATCGTATCCAAGGTTCTCGAGGGTGCAGAGAAGGATTTTGTGATCATTTTTGAAATCCAAGATCGCCGCCGCGCAAAATTATGATTACAACATTATGGGGATTGTATCCGAGGTTCTGGAGGGTGCAGAGAACGATTTTGTGATAATTTTTGAAATAAAAGATGGCCGACGCTCAAAATTATGATGGCAACATTATGGGTATCGTATCCGAGGTTCTGGAGGGTGCAGAGAACGATTTTGTGATCATTTTTGAAATCAAAGATGGCCGCCGCTCAAAATTTTGATAACAACATTATGGGTATCGTATCCGAGGTTCTAGAGGGTGCAGAGAATTTTTGTGATCATTTTTGAAATCCAAGATGGCTGCCGCGCAAAATTATGATTACAGCATTATGGGTATCGAATCCGAGGTTCTCGAGGGTATAGAGAACGATTCTGTGATCATTTTTTTTTATGGAAGAGGAGGACAAACGAGCGTACGGGTCACCTGTTGTTAAGTGATCACCGCCGCCCACAATCTCTTGCAACACCAGAGGAATCACAGGAGCGTTGTCGGCCTTTAAAGAAGGTGTACGCGCTTTTTTTGAATGTACCCATGTCGTATCGTCCCTGAAACACCGCACAAGTTAGCTCATTCCACAGCTTTGTAGTACGTGGAAGAAAGCTCCTTGAAAACCGCACTGTGGAGGACCGCCACACATCCAGATGGTGAGGATGATATCCTGACTTGTGGCGTGTCTTGCGAAGGTGGAATTCGGCGGCAGGAATCAGGTTAAACAGCTCTTCGGAACACTCCCCGTGATAAATGCGGTAGAAGATACACAATGAAGCGACGTCTCTACGCAACGCCAAGTAATCCAGCCGTTCACAGAGCACTGGGTCCCCGACAATTCGAGGTGCTCTGCGTTGCACGCGGTCAAATGGATCGAGCTGATACTGGGGTGCGCCAGACCAGAGATGACAGCAATACTCCATGTGTGGCCGGACCTGCGCTTTGTAGAGCGCTAGTATGTGGGCCGGCTTGAAGTATTGCCGTGCTCTATTAATGACGCCCACTTTCTTTGAAGCCAATTTGGCTTTGCCTTCCAGGTGACCACGAAATTGGCAATCGCTCGAGATTTCGAGACCCAGTATTCCGATACTAGGCGAGGCTTTGAGGGAAGTGTTGCCAAAGAGCGGTGACACGACAAATGGGGTTTTTTTAGATGTAAACGCGCAAACTTGAGTCTTCTGGGGGTTAAATTTGACAAGGTTCAATTTTCCCCATTCCGCGACCTTCTCAAGAGAGGACTCGATAGAAGACAAAAGTTTCTCCCGGCACTGGTCGATGATTTCCCGAGAGAGACCTGCATGGCCCGTGTATACGGCATCACCAGTGCTGTCATCCGCATAGCAATGAATGTTGGAGGTGTCCAACAGATCATTGATATGCAGAAGAAACAGCGTGGGAGACAGCACACAGCCTTGGGGCACTCCAGCATTCACGGGCTTCGGGTTCGAGCAATATCCGTCGACAACAACCTGTATGCTGCGTCCAGTGAGGAAGCTGGAGGTCCACTTGCACAAGCTCTCGGGAAGCCCAAATGATGGAAGTTTGGAGAGGAGCGCCTTGTGCCATACACGATCAAAGGCCTTCGCTATATCCAGGCTAACTGCCAGGCCTTCCCCCTTGCTTTCAATAGCCGCAGCCCATCTATATGTTAGGTATACCAGAAGATCACCTGCCGACCGGCCATGGCGAAACCCGTATTGTCGGTCGTTGATCAACTGGTGACCCTCTAGTATAGTACCCTCTAATTATGCTCTCCATGATTTTGGAGAGCAGGGAGGTAATAGCAATAGGCCTGTAGTTTGCCGGATCCGAACTGTCTCCTTTTTTTTGGATCGGATGGACAAGGGCTGACTTCCATGAGTCAGGGACTACGCCTTTAGAATAAGAGTGCCGGAATAAATGCGTTAGCACCGGCGTCAACTCATCATTTTTGAAATCCAAGATGGCCGCCGCACAAAATTATGATTTCAGCAATATGGATATCGTGTCCGAGGTTCTCGAGGGTGCAGAGAACGATTCTGTGATTATTTTTGAAATCTAAGATGGCCGCCGCTCATAATTATGATTTCAGCAATATGGAAATCGTATCCGAGGTTCTCGAGGGTGCAGAAACCGGTTCTGGGATCATTTTTGAAATCCAAGTTGGCCGCCGCTCATAATTATGATTTCGGCAATATAGATATCGTATCCGAATTCCTCGAGGATGCAGAAAACGATTTTGGGATCATTGTTTAAATCAAAGATGGCCGCCGCGCAAAAGTATGATTTCAGCAATATGGATATCGTGTCCGAGGTACTCGAGGGTGCAGAGAACGATTCTGTGATCATTTTTGAAATCCAAAATGGCCGCCGCTCATAATTATGGTTTCAGCAATATGGATATCGTGTCCGAGGTTCTCGAGGGTGCAGAGAACGATTCTGGGATCATTTTTGAAATCCAAGTTGGCCGCCGCTCATAATTATGATTTCAGCAATATAGATATCGTGTCTGAGGTCCTCGAGGATGCAGAAAACGATTTTGGGATCATACTTTAAATACAAGATGGCCGCCGCGCAAAATTATGATTTCAGCAATATGGATATCGTGTCCGAGGTACTCGAGGGTGCAGAGAACGATTTTGTGATCAGTTTTGAAATCCAAGATGGCCGCCGCTCATAATTATGATTTCAGCAATATGGATATCGTGTCCGAGGTTCTCGAGGGTGCAGAGAACGAATTTAGGATAATTTTTGAAATCGAAGATGGCCGCCGCGCAAAATTATGATTACAACATTATGGGTATCGTATCCGAGGTTCTCGAAGATGCAGAGAACGATTCTCAAAATTCGTCCTCGACACCCTCGCGCAAAATTATGATTACAGCCTTATGGGTATCGAATCCAAGGTTCTCGAGGGTGTCGAGGACGAATTTTGAGCGGCGGCCATCTTGGATTTCAAAACTGATCACAAAATCGTTCTCTGCACCCTCGAGTACCTCGGACACGATATCCATCTTGCTGAAATCATAATTTTGCGCGGCGGCCATCTTGGATTTAAACAATGATCCCAAAATCGTTTTCTGCATCCTCGAGGACTTCGGACACGATATCTATATTGCTGAAATCATAATTATGAGCAGCGGCCAACTTGGATTTCAAAAATGTTCCCAGAATCGTTCTCTGCACCCTCGAGAACCTCGGACACGATATCCATATTGCTGAAATAATAATTATGAGCGGCGGCCATCTTGGATTTCAAAAATGATCACAGAATCGTTCTCTGCACCCTCGAGAACCTCGGACACGATATCCATATTGCTGAAATCATAATTATGAGCGGCGGCCATCTTGGATTTCAAAACTGATCACAAAATCGTTCTCTGCACCCTCGAGTACCTCGGACACGATATCCATATTGCTGAAATCATACTTTTGCGCGGCGGCCATCTTGGATTTAAACAATGATCCCAAAATCGGTTTCTGCATCCTCGAGGACCTCGGACACGATATCTATATTGCTGAAATCATAATTATGAGCGGCGGCCAACTTAGATTTCAAAAATGATCCCAGAATCGTTCTCTGCACCCTCGAGAACCTCGGATACGATATCCATATTGCTGAAATCATAATTATGAGCGGCGGCCATCTTGGATTTCAAAACTGATCACAAAATCGTTTTCAGCATCCTCGAGGACCTCGGACACGATATCTATATTGCTGAAATCATAATTATGAGCGGCGGCCAACTTGGATTTCAAAAATGATCCCAGAATCGTTCTCTGCACCCTCGAGAACCTCGGACACGATATCCATATTGCTGAAATCATAATTATGAGCGGCGGCCATCTTGGATTTCAAAAATGATTACAGAATCGTTCTCTGCACCCTGGAGAACCTCGGACACGATATCTATATTGCTGAAATCATAATTATGAGCGGCGACCATCTTGGATTTCAAAACTGATCACAAAATCGTTCTCTGCACCCTCGAGTACCTCGGACGCGATATCCATATTGCTGAAATCATACTTTTGCGCGGCGGCCATCTTGGATTTAAACAATGATCCCAAAATCGTTTTCTGCATCCTCGAGGACCTCGGACACGATATCTATATTGCTGAAATCATAATTTTGTGCGGCGGCCATCTTGATTTCAAAAATGATCACAGAATCGTTCTCTGTACCCTCGAGAACCTCGGATTCGATACCCATAATGCTGTAATCATAATTTTGCGCGGCGGCCATCTTGGATTTCAAACTTCCCTAAAGTACATACATACAAATATCCCGCGTGGCATAATATTCTGTAAATTTTATTTTAGTACTTTCCGACTTCCATTTACCTATATATTTCAACAAATACGCTGTCGCATGATCATTATTTTTTTGCTATGATTCCCGCTTTGTACTTGTTTGCTAAAATCTTACGTAATGTGAGCCCGAGAGACACGAACACAGTACCTTCCTTGACAGTGGTCACGGGCGTACTGCTTGTATGAGCGTGCATACAACCAAGGCGTCGCGTTTGGTTTATAAAGAAAAAAACTTAGATGGGACATTATTTTTAAAATAAAATCTTTCAGGACACTTGGGCTGTTTTAGTTTAATGACTAATTCAATATTATTCCATACATGTGGGTTGTGCTATTAAGTCATGATGTCATTTAAAGAGTGATAGTAGGGTTGCCATTTTTTGTCAGTCCTTTAATATGAATCATGTGACCAGCTTCATGTTCTTAACTAAATTTTGACGTGATTGTGGTTTGGAATGTTTTTCTGGAATTACATCCAATGTGCTCTTTACATTAAGGTTCAGTCAAGAACCTAAACAGCACTGCATTGTAATGGGCAGGAAGTATCACTTGTCAGCAGCTGAATGTCTTAAATGTCTCATCCATTTTTCTCATAAAAAATGTCAAATATGTTTCGAAAGTTGATATTGTATTCAAGACATAGGTATAATATTAAATAGGTAGTTACCCAACTTACCCAAACTATGAGGAGGACAAGCAACAATATGGTCACATTATAATGTCATCTGTGACTAATGCCTTTGAATGTGATAAAAATAAAACATTGATCATATAGAACTTAATTTTTACAGGTTTCTCTTATATTTTATTTATTTATTGAGATTCACCATTTGTAATTACAATATATATAATTATGATAAGTTACAAAACATGTGTGTGAAATAGTTATAAAAAATTTGTATAAACTATAAAACAACCATTTTATGATCTTACGGAATTAAGAAAAGAACTAAATCTACCAACGGCAAGATATATGAAACCTAGGTACTTTCAAAAAAAGTGCATACTCCTTCCTTAAAGGCCAGCAACGCTCCTGTGATTCCTCTGGTGTTGCAAGAGATTGTAGGCGTTGGTGATCACTTAACACCAGGTGACCCGTACACTCATTTGTCCTCCTATTCCATAAAAAAAAATGTGGTAGGTACCCCAATAGAAGCATGTCCAGGACCACCTTTTATTTTGCTTGACCTATCTTTTTTTCCCTTTATTTATTTAAGGGCTTTTATACCTATGTACATGTCAGCCCCATTATAATCTAAGTACATTAACATTCAAACAAAAGAAAAACAAAATTATTAACATAACAAAATAAACAATAATATGAAGAGAAAAAAAAAACGAAAGAAATCAATAAAAAGAAAAGCAAGTTATACAGTCTTCAACAATTGACCTATCTTAGGGAAGCGATAATCCACTTGACAACACCACCACAAGCAGTGTGCCTGTCACTCTGAAACAAGATTAATTATCTTATGCACATTAATAAATTTGTTTTCTTGTGATTTCAGGTGTCCTAGGTTTGACTGGATTAAATGGTTTTGCATTCTATATGTTCTCGGTTATAATATTGTGGGCAATGTTTCTGGTGAAGGCTGGGCCCAACTGGAAGAAGTACTATGTGTCTCGTCAGAGTCTACTAACGAACGGTTTCCTTGGCGCTCTGTTTACATATGTTCTTTTCTGGACATTTATATATGGAATGGTCCATGTTTATTAATCTAGTGTAATAGTAATTTAAGTTATGAATTTAAAGGTGGAAATATAATGGCTGTATTTATTTTACATGGTGGTATTATTTTAGTGTAGACACCATCTTTTTTCTTCTTCGTTACACTCTTGGCAGAGCGGTCGTGGTTATCACGAAGTGACATCTTTTGGGGCAGGTGTGATTCGCCCTTGGAAGACTTAAGCCATATGCTCGACGGCCTCAATACAGCTTCCTAAGGAGTAGGTCAAAATGAACATGGAAAAGACGAAGATCATGTCTAATGTCCATGTCGCACCTACTCTATTATTGTATTGGGAACTGTACTCTCGAAATTATCGACGAGTACGTCTACCTTGGACAAACAAGCCAGTTAGGCAGGTCACTCGTCGAATCCGAATCGGATAGGCAGCGTTCGGGAAGCTCCGTCAAATCTCGTCCCAAATACCACAGTGTCTGAAGACGAAGCTTTTCAACCAGTGTGTGTTGCCAGTGATGACTTACGGTACGCAGACGTGGTTGCTAACTATGGGCCTAATGAGAAAGCTCATGGTCGCTCAGAAGGCAATGGAGAGGGCTATGCTCGGAGTTTCCCTGCGAGATCGAAACAGAAATGAGGAAATTCGTAGGAGAACCAAAGTTTTCGACATAGTCCTATCCTTAGCACAGGGTTTGTACTTCTACCGATGGTCCCAGTGCCAATGCATTACTACCGTACATGAATATTGTCATACCAAGCTTGCAACCAGCAAACCGATTGGTAGCAGAACTTCTCTTTGAAATCTTTTACCAGTACCTACTTTGCATAGGATACCGGCTAGATTATAGGTACCACAACGGCGCCTATTTCTGCCGTGAAGCAGTAATGTGTAAGCTTTACTGTGTTTCGGTCTGAAGGGCGCCGTGAAATTACTGGACAAAGACTTAACATGTTATGTCTCAAGGTGACGATCGCATTATAGTGCTGCTCAGAGCTCCAGTTATAATGTTGCAATGGCATTAAAAGTCAGGAGATTGGAATATAATGATTTCCATTTTTTTGCATCTAATCCTTAGGGCAGGGTTTGTATTCCTTCCGATGGTCCCAGTGCTAAATGCTAATGCATTAATACCGGACATGAATATTGTCATACCAAGCTCTGTAGAACCGATTGGTAGAAGATATCATGACTTGTCTTTGAGATCACTTTGCGGTCACGCCTCGTAATCTACCGAGTTAACGGGGTTCAGCTAGCACTACCTACAATTCTAGGAACTCACTCTTAGGAACTTGGGAGCCTATCAAAGCACGACTACTATCCTACTCCGCTGATCACTAACGGTCCCTGGAATTGCATATTCTAACCTTCGTCAGCTAATATTATACCATAACTTAAATGAGAATCATTTTTTCTTATGACCAAGGAATAAGGATTTATGTAGGTGACGAGAATGAAGTGATAACGTCATTAGTTTAAAAGTATCTTGTGTAATAACGCGGGCCGGAGCTATATCCTACGATAGATTGAACATAATTGAGTTGTAATTGCTTTTACACAGTACGATAATATATCGTGTCGTTACTAATTGTAGTGAAACTTCTAATGCGACTTCCAACAAGGTTGCGTTGAACGTTTGACGCTACCATGGAATGGGTATGAAAGCTCTGTTGCGTTAAGCGTTCAACGCTCCTGGGGAGGGGGAATAGAATGAGATAGACCGAGAGTGAATGCGTGGTACTAGAACGCATGCGCGTAGTATACCTGTTACAGGCCAGCGCGAGCGTTGGCGAGTAGCGTCCAATATTCCAACGCAAGAGGGAGACAGAAAGAGAGAGAGTACCTTGTACACACGCAATTTTTATTATTTAACTAGCGGACCCGACAGTCGTTCTGTTAAAAAAAAAGACGTGTGGCACTCGGGGACTGCCGCGGTAAAGCTATTGCATAGCATTTTTTATCAACTTATGCAATTATAATTATTTATTTATTTCATTTATGCAGTATTTTTTTTTTTGATAAAATTAATTAAAAAAAAATCAAACGGGAAGTGAGTAAAATTTAACTTGTAAGATTTGATTACAGACAGACAACGGGACAGGTGAAATTAAATAAAAATGCTTGTGATAATAATAAAAATTAAAAAACGTGATAAAAAAAATAAAGAAATTAAAAAAAATCAAGACGTACCCCAGGATCGAACCTAAGACTTTCTGCACAAAAAGACATAGAAATATCTATATAGATCTAGTAAGTAAGTGTTAGGTTATTTTCGTTATGGAATTTCTGGATTCGGTCTCCACGCTCAAGGCCCGCGATAGAAGCTATGCAATAGCTTAAAAACTCTCGCCGATGGAATTTCGTAAAATCCGTTCTTAGCTGACCTCTACTCGACGAAAGGAATATTCCTACCAAATTTCAAGTCTCTACGCCCTATGGTTCCAGAGATATAGTAATGAGTGACTATATACGTGGTAATCTCTTATAATATATAGATTGACCATGGGAAATGGATTTTCTAGATTCAGACCACAAACTTTCAAGAATTGGCCTTGAGATTTGTTAATGGTCATGGCGAATGCAAGACGGATCGGAAATTAAAGATTTGCGGGCTAACTCGACATGCTAAATGTTCATGAAGTAGTTGCTGTAGATCATGAAGAATTGCTATTATCATTATTGCATTGATCTCTTCATGTCGTTGTTCCTCCATGGTGCCCATGAAATATTATTGTTAAAATTTATGGTGTGCATCTTCGAGAGATTGCAATGATCCAATTCGATGGTGAATCTGTCCTTGTATCTACAAAATCAAAAGCAAAGTCCGTATTACTGATTTGTAAACATTTATTTTTAAAATTAGCATACATAATACATAGGAATAAGTATAGTAGGTATGTTATTCTTCATCTGTATTGTGTGTAAGAATATAAACAAATTAATACCCTGAATGTCGGATTAAATCGTCGTTCTTAGATAATGTCTGCCCCAAATGAGGACATTTGGAAACAAACATTGAATTTTTGAGTGTCTGCTAGAAAATGTCGTGATTCGGTAGTTTCCCACTAAGGCAGCACAATCCTGGCGTTTCTCCGGAAAATACTTGCAAACAACGTCCATTGACCCAATGTGAATGCTAGTATGCAAGCGGTAATCAGTACTCATCGTATCAAAACGCTGCTCGATTCAAATCAGTACTTCATAAATTTCTTCTGTGTGCGTCGAAAATTATCTAGTTGTTGATCTCTGAGATTTACTGGCTGCCTCGCTTTGCTCTTGTGATTCAGAAACACAACGTCGAGCCCATACTAACGCGGTGCTTTTACCTGCAATTTCTTGTTCTTCGTCAGTCCAATTCGCAATGTTTCGGATTCTAGTTGCATTACGTCTATGTCGGGAAAGATAGCACAATAAGCTAACAAACACACCCACCCAATGACATTCTATACATAAGAACGTCATTGCACCCACCGACCAACTTGAATAACATGACGTGCACTGTCAGTTGTATTTTATTACTCATGTAGCGTGAAACTAACAAAAAACTTCATTGAATTCTTTCTATTCTCGAGATGTCATGAAAATGTCAATCCATACAAAATGTATGAGAAAATAAATGTTTTTATAATAATATTTTTCTGTGATTTTTTCGATATTAAGAGAAACCCAAAAAATCAAACAACTGACAAAATGGTCAAGCCGTTCTTGAGTTATAAATGGTGTAACTAACACGACTTAGTTTTATATATATATAGATTTACGAGTATATGATGTTCATGCAAAAATATGTACACATAAAAATAGGTACACATTGTTGCTTTTTCTTTATTTTCAGTGAAAAATTTTCAAATATTCAAAGTATCTATATAGATACATAATGTAATAGTATCAAGAGTTAATTAGACTTAATCAAGACTCGACGTCTTCTTATATCGTTTGTGTGCCGATATTTTTTTATATTCCTGTTGGCCCTGGTTAGGCTTAGGTTTATATCTCAGCTTAGATCTTATATCTAAGCTTTAGAACTCAGATCATATTATAAGAAACTCAACGAGGTCACTTACCTCCGTCCATAAAATATTTTATTAGATCCATGGCAAATATTGATAAAAAATCATAGATAGCTAAGTAAGTCGTTTATTTTATTTACTTGAGTTTGAGAGAACCAACAGTTATTTAAACAATCATAATAACATCTTAAGTCTAGGTAAGATAAAAACAATTACCTACTGGTTCTTGCTTATCAAAAAATTTTTCAAAGATGATTCCCCGAGAATTATTAAATCAGTAATACCGAAAAAAGCTTATAAATAATATACGGCGATACAAAATATGGATTAAAAAAGAAACGGCGCAAGAAATTGTAACAGTTTTCTCTTTGCTCGGTATTCAAATTCATATATTTTATTCACAATAGGATGTGACGAGTCAAAAATTACCACCCATTCCAAAATAATGCCTCAGACCTGAGAAGATCGGGCACAACAAAATCAGCGCGCTTTTTTTTTCATATAAAACCCGCTGAGTTTGTTGTGTTAGGTATTCGGCATTCCCCCCGTAATAATAATAATGAGAAAAAACACGTCAGTTATTTAAATTTATACTTCCGATTATTATAATCGTATCGTATGCTATAAAAGTCCTCTAAAAGTATGTCGCAACATTAGATGAAGAAGTTATAAGCTCTTAGCTATTAGCTAGTCTATCCCGGAGGTTTGGCAAATAGTTGACGCGATTATCAGGCAGGAGCTTGCGATGGGTTCCAGTAAACCAGTTATCAGCTAATAAACTCGTGTTTGGAACGCTATTAATATTTAGTGACCATCTAAGCTTCCCGTTTTCGCGACAATCTCGCACCATAAATTATTATGTGAGGATTTCCGTGTTTCATTCATAAGTATTTCGTACTATTTTGTTATGGTTTGTATTTTATATTAATTTGATATATGCACATTGAGATTTATAGGTATAATATAGTTAGTAAGGATATATTTTTCTCAAATTTAACTTTTTGGAAATTATTTTTAATTATACTTATTCTACTAATATTATAAATGTGAAAGTTTGTATGTCTGGATGTTTGATCTTCTTTAACGCAAAATCTAGTGAATAGATTTTCATGAAACTTTACAATAATATAGCTTACACACCAGAATAACAAATAGGCTATAAGTAATTTATAAAACTATAGTGTGAATTATACAAAATATAAAAGAAGTGTGATTGTTGCTAATGAATACAACTAGCGCCATCTCTTATCAACTAGCAAGCAAAAGATCAATACAATTTATATGGCAAAACAACGTTTGCCGGGTCAGCTAGTAACTATATAAGTATGAGTATCTACTATGAGTAACTACTCATAGTAAGATTCTTACAATGGCAGATTAGCGACTTTTTAGAAATTGTGATTGTCTTAATGAAAATCGCGAATAAATTTTAACTTGTTTCGCCGGCAACTCCGCTAAGTCCAGTTGCAATTTTTTTAGAGAATAAACAGAGACCGCCTCCAGGCTATTTAATGAATAAAATTTGATCAAAAATAAAGGCACGCTTAGTTTCTTGCGCCCGTTCTTCTCAGGTCTGATGTACCTACCTATAGTATCTTTTCGAATGTGGGGTGGTTCATTTGTCTTTCAAGAAGTGATTTAAGAAATCTTAATTTGAATATTATAGAATTTTAGGTATATTAGTGGCTAGCTGGCCCGGCGAACGTTCTTTTCCCATATATATAATTTAGGTAAGTGTAATAAGAAAAAAAACATGATTAATGAAAAAAATAATTTTAATTTTAAACTAAGTATACATGAAAATTTATCGTACTACAAATTTTATATTTGATTGCCATCTTGCAACCCTATTGCAATTCTATGGATGGAACAGAGTAATATAAAAATCGCCATTACAAAAACAGGAGTTGAACGAAGAAGGGTGAAAATTTGAAGTTGTTTCTATTTTTGAATGCAGAATCATTATAAAATAAAAATAAAAAAATTATCATTTAGGGGTATGTACGATAGCTGTTGGCCGATTCTCAGGCCTACCCGATATGCACACAAAATTTCATTCAAATCGGTTTAGCCGTTTCGGAGGAGTTTGGTTACAAACACCGGGACATTGTATTGCCATATAAAGAAAAATTAAAAAAATTCAATAATAAAAAATAGATGCAACCGATTCTCAGACCAACCAAATATATCGTACTACAATAATCATTATATTCGATTGTCATCTTGCAACTCTATTGCGTATCTGTGGATGGAACAGAATAAAATCGATCGATCGATAAAAAATAGGTGTTGATCTGAGACGGTTGAAAATTTGAAGTTGTACGTATTTTTTAATGTTGAATCATAATAAAATAAAAAAAAAATTGTCCAAAAATAAAAAATAAATGTAATGGGTGAACAACCCTTTTCACTTAGGGGTATGAAAAATAGATAGTAGCCGATTCCCAGACCTACTGAATATGCATATAAAATTTGGTAAAAATCAGTAAAGCCGTTTCTGAGGAGTAGGTAAGGTTACTAACATTGTGACCCGAGAATTATATATATAAGATTTTTTAATGTTGAATCATAATAAAATAAACGTAAAAAATTTTGTCCAAAAATTAAAAAAAAATTTTAAGGGTGAACAACCCTTATCACTTAGGGGCATGAAAAATAGATAGTAGCCGATTCTCAGACCTACTGAATATGCATATAAAATTTGGTAAAAATCAATAAAGCCGTTTCGGAGGAGTAAGGTAACTGGCATTGTGACACGAGAATTTTATATATAAGATTATTCATTGTCTTTTTTTTTATATGAGAGGGGGCAAACGGGCAAGAGGCTCACGGGATGGGGAGAGCTGAGGCAACCGCCCATGGACATCCGCAACAACAGGTGTGTCAAGAAATGCGTTGACGGCCTTTAGTATGCTTTTTCCTTGAAGGTCCCTAAGTCGTATCTGTTCGGGAAGACCGCTTGAGGTAGTTGATTCCACAAAGTGGCTGTGCGAGGCAAGAAATTTCGAACAAAACGCGCGGTTGTGGATGCCAGACGTCTACGTGATGCGGATGGTACTTTGCACGTAATGTCCGATGGTGGAATTCGGCCGCTGGAATCAACCCGAAAGCTCCTCTGAGCACTCCCCGTGATAAATGCGGTAGAAGATGCAGAGAGAACCCACATCTCTACGCATTGCTAGAGAATCAAGCCGATCGGAGATGACTTGATCGTCGATGATTCGAGCCGCTCTTCGTTGTATGCGGTCAAATGGAAGAAGCTGGTACTGGGGAGCACCCACCCATAGGTGAGAACAGTACTCCATGTGAGGCCGAATTTGCGCCTTATAAAGTTGCAGGCGGTGGCTTTTAGAGAAGTACTGTCTCGCCTTACTGAGTACACCAAGTTTTTTAGAGGCCAGTTTGGCCTTCTCTTCCAAGTGACCACGGAACTGAACGTCGCTCGATATATCGACGCCAACTATGCCAATACAGGCTGTGGCAGTTAGAGGAGTGATCTCGAATCGAGGGGATACGACAAAGGGAGACTTTTTAGTGGTGAACGCACAAACTTGTTTCTTCTTGGGGTTGAATTGGACCAAATTATGTCGGCCCCATTCCGAGACTTTGCAAAGCATAGACTCGATTTCAGACACAAGTTTGTTCCGGTTCTCGTCGACTCTATCCCGGGACATGTTGGCACGGCCGGTGTAGGAAGCATACCCTGTGCTGTCGTCTGCATAGCAATGAATATTGCTGATTTGCAGCATATCATTGATATGCAGAAAAAACAGCGTAGGGGATAGCACGCAGCCTTGCGGGACACCAGCGTTTATGGGTTTTAAGTCGGAGCATGCACACTTGATAACAACCTTGATGCTCCGATCAGCCAAAAAGCTAGTGACCCATTTGCACAACTTCTCGGGAAGCCCATTGGAAAGGTAAGATGAATCAGCCAGGGAGTGTCTCGGTTAAAAAGAGCAGGGCCGGCTTCGCCGTCTCCAGGTGAAAGTGGACGGCATTTAAATTTGATCGAAGCCCCCTGATGTTGCAAAAGTCCACAGCGAGTGTGGAGGAGCCTCCTGCTCTGTTTGCCCCGAGTCAGCGCAGATTTGCCCCCTCCAGAATACGCGGGGCAGCCTGGGCATCCACTGTTAGGTAGAGGCCCTAATTGTGGACGCCCAGGGACGGATTCTCCAGGGCTGTATAGCCTGGTACCGTCCTGGAGTAGTCTCTTTTTAGTCTGTGCTGCCATTTGTATTTGGGAGGGGGGGGGGGTGTAGGCCTCCGGATACCCCACTCACCGGACGAAACACAGTGGCATAGCCGCTACTTCACGCCGGTTTCGAGTGGAGGAGTGGTATTTCTCCGGACGTGCCGGCCCAATTCGGTTGTGTCCGTGAGGACCCAACATGGCACTGCCACTCCTAATCCAGTCTCAGTCCAGTTTGTTTTATTTTACCCATTCCATATTTTAAAATACTTTAAACTCGTTTAAGCGTATTACTTAATACGTAAGTACCTATCGATCCTTACTCTGTGGTAATACAAAGAGTATTTGCAAGAACCATTGTGTCACAATTTAATCGACTTTGACCCAATGTAAAATATCGGACAGTTTAAAGGAAAATACTCACGCGAGCTGGATCTTCTGGTACACGTGGTTCATACTCTTTGGGACCTCAAATTATTGCTTTGCACTCGTGAAAGTGTTGTCAAATAATATGTAATATGGGTATTACTTCCTTATCTGAGGGCGGCAGGCCCGTGAAAACGTGCGTAAAAATTACTATCGATAAATACATCGCGATAATATGTTGGCGAATAAAGAAGGGTGAAGGATATTTGGGAGAGAATGAAACAGGCTAATTGGATTGGCATCAAACGCTTTTGGTCAATGTCATAAATACTAATAATAACTTTTCTATTGTCTATTAAAATATATATGCCTCAGACCTGACAACGGATGCATAAACTTCTGTAGCCAAATGGCAAAAAACGGAACCCTTTTGGATTCGTCATGTCTGTCTGGTTGTCCGTCCGAATTTCACAGCCACTTTTTTCCGATACTATAAGAACTGTACTGTTGAAACTTGGTAAGTAGATGTATTCTGTGAACCGCATTAAGATTTTCGCACAAAAATATAAAAAAAAATTGGGAGTTTGTATCTATCTTATCTATCTTCTTGTTTTGTACTTCGAAATGAAACTCAAAAATATTTTTTCATCAAACCTATGCGTGTGGGGTTCCAAACATGTATGCATAGTCTTCAAAAATGATATTGAGGTTTCTAATATCATTTTTTTCTAAACTGAATAGTTTGCGCGAGATACACTTCCAAATTGGTAAAATGTGTGTCCGCTACCCCTGTAACATATAAAATTAGAGAATGATATAACGATTAGAAAATTCGTTTGAACGATATCTAGTAAGTCATAAATCATATTGTCAATAACTTAATTGAAAAAAAAAATACATTTTTATCAATATCGATCATATTTACAACGAGCTACAAGAACTTTTATATTATGTTACTTGTTGCTACGGAACTCTTCATAGGCGAGTCCGACTCGCACTTGGCCGCTAATTTATGACATTAGCTAACGACATTGTTAATGAATAAGATCAGGTGGCTATTTTATATGGTCTTCTCCATTTATAACAAAACCAATCTGGAAGTAATCCTTTCAAATGAGAAAAGGAGAATGACCAGCATTCTATGGAGCTTGGGCCACGTCCAAATATTTTTACGTCTCGATAAATATTAGCATAAGATAAAGCTTGATTATTCTATTTTCATTCACACAAATAGTATTCTGATTGGAATCCCAGATTTATAGAAAAACAATTTTAAAGAATGTTAGATTAGGTTAGTTTTCTAAGAAGGTAGTGCTCATTTGCATGATTTTTACCACCTGTGGTGGGTACCTAAGTACCTACAGAGTTATTCTGAACCATTAACCAGTCACGATTAATTAAATAATGGTCTAGAAGTCTCGTACTTATACCTTTATATAGGTAACTAATCGCTTAATAAAGTAAGTAGGTACAATACTTCGCAGTACGTATACCGAATACCGCTAATAAAATCTTAAATATATACACAAAGACATATAGGGAATGTAAAACTAGCGTTACAAAATGGCTGAAAACTCTTAATTATTTAGAAACTGAAAACTTGCTAAATTAATTATAATATGAGTAAAATAGTGTAAATATGTGTTCTAAAATATATATATAAAAATATATATATAAAAATATATATATATATATATATATATATATATATATATATATATATATATATATATATTAATTTTTGTTGTAATTATAGTATAGTATATCATATGAATAGATAATTAAATTTCGCTTGCTGTTATTTGATTGTTATCTAAATATCGTACTTTGAACATTTTACTATTTTATAAATATTCGTAAAACTACAAATTACCTTAGTTCATAGTTACAGTGGTCGCACATTCTTGAGACGATGACAAGTGTTTTTATGTAGGTATATTATTTACAAGTTTAGTGTGAGCCACGCAAATATTAATCTACCTTCAATATTGAAACAATTTTTAGTTTGTTTATTTTATGCCTAAGATTGGTTTATTTAACTATAATTCATGTTTTTGTTAAATGTGTAAGCATTCTTATCCGTTGGAAAGAGCGGTCTTCCCTAACACAGGTTCTGCGAACTTAAAAGGGAAGTCCTACAAATACTATTTACTAAAATGCTAAATAAATAAATTTTTGATTTTTGATTTTTTTTGACGTAGTAATTTCATAATAAATTACACTCACTGTAAATAGTTTTAGCATATACGGAGGAAATATATTAATAAGTAAGTATCTCAACTCGTCGTAAAAAATCATAAAACAATGGCATATGATTGAAATAAAATTCAAATATCCTTTGCTGTTGCGAATTACACAGGTATTTAAGTTTCAAGTATCTGTATATCTAAAAGTACTCTGTGGTGTGTGGTACGCAAAAAAATGACATTGAATGAAACCATAGACTCACCACATGACGAGTTGTTGAAATTCGATTTTAATTGGATAACGAGATACTATATTCCTAAAAAAATCGATCTCTTTAATTAATGTACTATTTAGATGCGAATCTTAATCGATTATGATTCGATTTATTGCTTCGATCGATTTTATTATTTCAAGTAAGTAATTTTAAAATAAAATGGTCAATCCTCTTTCTAAATTGGTCCAAATACAAAGTCAATTAGAGTTAGCCAATATAAATACATAAAAACAAACTGGGCATGCTAAATAGAACAGTCTATAACTATATTTAACTATATTATACAATTTCACACACTCCTCTTTCTATTGAAGTCGGCTAAAGAAACGGCCTATAAGAATAAATCAAAATTATATTAGCTACCTAAATAATACGCAGCAGTATTTATATATTCTCTCATTTTCTCAAGTTTATGGCATATTGCAGCGTCCGGTTAGTTTACGAGACCCGGCGCGATATCCGGACCGGTTACGACCGGACTCACTTCACTGTTGTTGTTTATGTCGGCACGACAGTTTTTCGTGATTGATTCATTAATGGATAGATGTCACTGACCTCTACTATTTACCACTGGAATGGCGGCTGGCAATAATGCTGACTAGACACCATTTTGGTTCTGTAATGTCCATAATATTGTTATTAGTAATAAGATTTCTGTATTTTTGAACCAAATAAAGTTTTTAATTATTATTATTATGAAAACCAGTAATGAGAAGCTAAACAAACACCGATAGGAAAACAAAAAACAATGTGTACTTTATTACGTTGATTTCTGAAGTATAAATAACACGGAAAGCTACCGAAATTAATTCAAAATGCAAAAATACTTCAGAGTGGGTACTGTAAGCTTCTCCCGCAGCCATTTGTATTATACGTCAAAATTAGTTCTCTGGACGCTCGCGAGTGGCGCTTCAAATAGGCACAAAAAATTTGTTGTCAAACATGTGGAACAGCCTGTCCAGTGGTATTTATACAGGTCAGTGGGCAGATGTGTATGTTGACAGGAAACAATATTGTAAGAAAGTGAACGTTGCTATATTCCCATTCCAATTTTAGTAGCAGCGCAAGTGAAAACGCTGTTCCAAGAAATCGCCAAAATAGCGCACAATTGAAATCAATTCTTAATAGTTTACAATGTAGAGCTTATGTTTTAACTAAAATGAATATATATTACTAGCTGACGCCCGCTAATGACGGGCTCTGATTCCTACGGATATTACGAGTACGTTCGATTTGTGGAACGTCGCGCTCGACATTCTGGCTTATTAGGAGACCCCGCAAACTGCAGACTTTAGATCGGCCGATAGTTTGGTTGGTTTCTCAATCAGTATGAAGATGTATGAGAGTGCGCACATTATAACGATTCGGTATCGGCCGACAAAAAAGTTTGATGGGCTACACGATTGCATTAAAACTGAACCGTCAGCAAACTATCGGCCCACTGTTAAATCAGTACAGTGCTCTTCTAGGCCGCACACCGCCGATTGTTTAGTCGGCCAGACTCATCAATAGCCGATTTAAAACTAATTGCGAATTGTCCCTAAAACTGTCGGCCGATAGTTGTCAAGTGTGCGCACTCATCACAGACCCAACTGTTTAGTCGGGTCAGTGTGCGCACTTAACAACCGAACTCAACCAAACTATCGGCCGATCGAAAGTCTGCAGTTTGCGGGGTCTCTAATTCAGCAGTATTGCTACGTTTAAATCGATCCAGACAATCTATTGATTAAAATTTACTTTAAGATACCCCCCGCAAACTGCAGACTTTCGATCGGCTGATAGTTTGCTGACGGTTCAGTTTGAATGCAATCGTGTAGCCCATCAAACTTTTTTGTCGGCCAATACCGAATCGTTATAATGTGCGCACACTCATAAATCTTCATACTGATTAAGAAACCAACCAAACTATCGGCCGATCAAAGGTCTGCAGTTTTCGGGGTCTCTAAAACTTGATACCTTCGAGTGCCGTGTCGTGCTATGCCATGTGTATAGTTGGTGATAGGCTGAAAGTGGAATTTTTTATTCTGTGACATGAGGAATTGCTCGGAGGACAGCGGACAAAGTCGCGAGCACAGCCGTTAGTAAATAAACAGTCCCTTGCCCTTTGACTACTGAACCTTCATTAGAAGCTCATGACTAGACCGAATTTTGTTGTAATGACGGATTCCATTTGAGTAATTTTCTTTACGTTACAGTAGGAGTTAAGTAGCAAAGTTACAGCAGTTGTAGGTAATTGATCGCAGTCACGCAACCGGCTAGACGCTTTATTAAGGCCCGGTATCCACCAACGCGGAGAGGAGAGGAGATGCGTTTTGATAGCCTATCAGATTTCGTTATTTCCACATCTCCTCCCCGCTTAGCTTTGGTGGAAATAGATCAAGTGGAGAGGAGAGGAGATATCTCATTTGTCTATAGATCAAGCGGCGCGGCAGAGCAGAGATGCGTGAAGGCGGGGCCTTTTTCTCCGATGCCTTCTCCCCGTACCTCACACACCCGAAAGCATTGCTATAAACACAGCTCACATCTCCTCTCCGCTCTGGTGGAAATAACCTGACAGCTTCGCGGTTTATTTCCTTTCGTCTCCTCTCCTCTCCGCTTTGGTGGATACCGGGCCTAAGACTTCAGCAACGCTATTTGGCTAACTACCAGCGATTTAAGATGAATATTAAGGCCTGAATTTACTTTAAACACCCAAAATTTACTCTAGTTATTTCCGTTTTTTTTCTAAATGTGTTATATTCATTTAGCAGCATTATTAATTAAAAATTATTAACCGACTTAAAAAAAAGGAGGAGATTCTCAATTCGTCAGTTTTGTGAAACTATTTTGATAATTCTTTTTATTTGAAAGCTGGTGCTTCCCGTGTAGTCCCATTGTCTGTCCCAGATCTGACAATGGCATCCATGAGAAAACTATAAAAGTTTTATATTTGTTGCATACGTATGTGTGCGACAGATGGATGAATAACTCAAAATCGCGCAAACCCATTTAGATGATTCTTTTTTTATTGTAAAGAATATACTTCAAAGATAGTTCAGTGATATTGGTTTGGTTCTAATTATGGGATCCATGACAAAGTAACGGAACTCTTCAATTCTTAGTATATGTACTGGCGTATAAGTCACGCCCTTTTCACCCGCTCTTGTTCTATGAGCAAGGTCACTAGCACGCCTTCACGCCTTAAAATGATACACTAATACTAGAAAGTGTTTTTGTTTGTTGATATTGAATACTATGTCCATCTAAGATAACTAAGACATCAAAATAAAGATGCACGTTCTATATTGTGTTCCAGTAGTCAGAATTTTATTTTTGTTTTATTGATCTTTAGCTTTAGTAATAACCACACTATTATAGCTTCATATACAAGAAACTGAAAAGTATAAAATAACTTAATAAAGATTTAATTTAATACACCTTGTAGAGTAGGGTCCTATTAACAGGCGGCAGTGTTGTCTTCAATAAAATTCAATATAGCTTCTTCAATATGTATATTACTTCATTGCATTAATTATTATAAGTGAACCGAACTACATTAGTTACAGACCGCTACTGAATATAAAAATAAAATATAATTGATGGGAACACAGTGTGGACACGCATACATAAACAAAATGCTGCCTTAAGCATATTTGCATACGTGTGTCCCTACACTATTCCCCCCCTTTTACAAAAAAAAACAAAGTAACTATAATTCATGGTACAAATACAATAATGAAAATAAAAAACGAAAAGGTAAAAATAAATTTTCAGCTGTAACATTTACACACAATTATTACTAGGTGATATATTCACTGGTTAGTTTAAAAATATTATATTTTTTTACAAAAAACATCACGTCGGGGTCACCAATGTAGAGTAGGGTCCTATTTACAGGCGGAAGTGTTGTCTTCAATAAAATTCAATATAGCTTCTTCAATATGTATATTACTTCATTGCATTAATTATTATAAGTGAACCGAACTACATGAGTTACAGACCGCTACTGAATATAAAATAAAATATAATTGATGGGAACACAGTGTGGACACGCATACATAAACAAAATGCTGCCTTAAACATATTTGCATACGTGTGTCCCTACACACCTCTTATGCACACCTTATACATGAAATACCTATTAATAATATACTATTATTCGTATATGCTACATATTGACATACAGGGTTTTACGTGGTGCCTGCCTGCTTGGGTTGTTTGGTTCTAGACGACGCTCAAAGTCACGCGTGACGAGTGTAGGTACCTATTACATATGGCTTGGCACCAACTTCAAACCCATCAACAGGTAGCACCAATGACGTGATTGGGTGGCTCATACAAATAATAGTATTTTACTAATATTAAGCGTATAAGGTACATAAATAATTTATAAAAATACCAATCGAATTGAGAACCTCCCCCTTTTCGAAGTCGGTTAAAATATTTTATCAAATAGTCCGAATTGAAACAAAGATACCAACCAATCAACGGTAAGGTAAATAAAAAAAATATGGGTATTATTTATTATATATTAGTATATATAATTGTTCTGTAGATAATAAAAAAAATACTGTTTTATAGGAATTTGCCAATAATATTTCAAAACATAAAGAATTATTTCGTAAAAAATGCTCCCTGTTGTTATAATGAAATTGTTTCACAGCGGAACTGTCAAACCGTGCGTCATTAAATTCTGTCATAGAAAATATGTCCATACAACACAGATATTGAAAATAAAATTAATTTTGGGTCCCAAATCGAAATAAAAACTATCCCATCTCTCAAGCTGGATCATACTGCACTCCATTTAGTAATCCCCATTAAAATCCGTACTTTAGTTTAGGAGTCCATCGAGGACAAACAACGTGTCACGTTATTTATATATATTAAGATATATATATATATAAATTTTATATAACGATATGTAGTGAATATACGTAAAAATTTTTCCAATATGTACTTACTACATGAACGTTTACGAGTTAGCTGGATTAAAATGTTCAAATTAATTACAAAACATATGAAGTAAATTACTGGGCAAATGAGACTTAACATCTTATGTCTCAAGGTGACGAGCGCAATTGTGGTGCCGCTCAGAATTTTTGAGTTTTTCAAGAAACCTGAGCGGCACTGCATTGTAATGGGCAGGGCGTATCAATTACCATCAACTGAACGTCCTGCTGGTCTCGTCCCTTATTATCATAAAAAAAAAATGTTTTGGGTGAGGCTGATGTAGCTGTTCTAGCAACAAATCGAATACTAAGAAATACTAAGACAAAATCCGATTAAAAAAAACTGATATTGATATTCCAAATTTTCAAATTTTGCAAACTTCAAACTAGCTTCAACAGAAAATACTCAATCAAAGTCTGCATTATTATAACAAAACTTTTCAGACGAATTTGCGTAAAGCAAAATTGTTATATCGTCTGTAGTCTATGGTAAGATTATGTGCCCACATAAAATATTTTGATGATCCTACGCTAAGATGTTTTGTAATAAGATATCCCTACTAATATTATAAATGTGAATGTAAGTTTGTTTGTTACGCTTTTATGCCGGAGCTACTGAACCGATTTTGAGAACTTTGGTCCAGCGACAGACTAGAGCTTGGGAAAGGACATAGGTTACTTTTTATACCGGAAAAATCGAAATTCACATCGATGAGCTATAACTATAGCAATAGTAAGTGTAGTTTGCCATAGCAATCTTCCTCGAAATAAGATTCATGAACGGGAGCGAAAACGGGAAACGGAACTAGAGTAAGTTATGAGATAATCTTCAATTCCAAACCTCATTATTATGTACGCGGCCATCAACTAGTAGTATATAAAGAGTGATTTATTTTGTTACTATTTAAATATGTTATATGCTTTTAGAACATAGGGCTTACTTCCTTAAAACCAAATCGTCAAGTTATTACGCGTATAAAATGATGGAACTTGCAAATGACCCAACGGTCGTGAAGCCTTACAATTTGCTTATAACAGTGAAATTACGAACCGTTATACTGTAGAACCCCGATCACGTCGGGCTGAAACTTAAAGATCTATCTCATGTGTGTATTATTACTCGGCCACTTTTCAAACAGAACTTCAGCACTACAAGTGCATTTCTGTTTTGCGACAGTAATAGGCGTGGTGGCAGCAATGCTGCCGCTTTTGAACAAACACAGCAAACGGTTCGTTGTTCCTGCCTCTTCAGTGAACCCAATGCGGTCTGGCGGCTGACTTATTGAGGTTTTTTTATGACAATAAGGGATGAGACGAGCAGGACGTTCAGCTGATGGTATTTGATATGCCCTGCTTATTGCAATGCAGTGCCGCTCAGGATTCTTGAAAATCCGAAATAACCTGTTCGACACTACAATTGCCCTCGTCAACTTGAGACAAGATGACAAGATGTTAAGTCTCGTTTGCCCAGTAATTTCACTAGCTACGCCGAGACTGAAACACAATAATGCATATACATTACTGCTTCACGTCAGAAATAGGCGCAGGAAATAGAGGTTACGGTTGATCAGGCAAAAGTAACCAGTTTGACCTAAATTACGATTACAACTTAAACATGAAACGCGTTTATTATGTTAGAAACTTTGATCATTTCCCGCCTTTTCATAACTCGCTTAAAAAAGATTAAGTACAAGGCTTACTCGCTTAAAAAGATTGCAATGTACGGAATAAACTAAAAAATGGACGATTCAAAAAGCGGAATCTACACAAACATTATGAATACTTATCTAAAGACTTAAAACCTCATAAATTCCCGCAAAACATAAAAATGTGCAAACTACTAGGATGTGTAGAGAAGGCAGTTAGCGCACAAACGGTTATATATTACGCGAATCTGTCGCCGACACTTTGACTAATATCGGTGCGAAGTTCTACCCTGGTGTGTTCCGGTATGGTACAAGTGCATAAATTGATTTTATTATTATTGTTTTGTTGAACTTGTTTCATATGGTATGTTTCTGGATTATCATTAAATAAAGCTACATATTATTATGTTTATTATTTTTCGAAGGATGAAGGAGTATACCTTCATTATTTTTTGTTAGATTTGCTAGATTTTTTATGACAGTAAGGGATTAGACGAGCAGGACGTCCAGCTGATGGTAATTTATACGTCCTGCCCATTACAGCAGAAACCGCTCAGGATTTATTTTCAAGAAGGTTTTTCAACCCAATAATTTAAATAAATTGCAATTATAAATATGTTGGTAACGCTAACAAGTTACCTATATAATATGCAAAATTGTTATGCACTTCTTTGATACCAATACTATCATAATACGAATTTGCTGACATGTATCTATTTTTATCAGTTCCAATCAGTTTTCGTATGGTTTAAATATTCGTTTTGATTACAGTAGTCACCGGGCGATCCTTACGAAAATTGTCGCGGAGACCTCCAAGTCTGCCATAACTAAACGAGGAATACATAGACCTAACAGATGAAGCCTCATCATCTAATGATAATTGAAGTCTCTGACGACTTTCTTGTTGATTAAGACACAGCGAATCTTAAAAAAGTAGTTGCGTGTGTGTGAGTGTGTGTATACTTATGTATGCACGTAAGAAGTGAGGTTTAACTTCTCTGTGTATAATTCCTCCGCGTACATTTGTAGAAATTGTAAGGTTTTAAATAAAACCAATGAAAATATTATTATACCTCATAATTTGGTTAAATAAATTTATTTAAATATGGGTGTGCGGGTGAGGAATGATATACAATTTATAATTTGTGTAAAAGTGTGTGAATATTATTATTATTATTATACAGGGTCCGTCCGGGAACTGACCTGGTAAATGCTGGTGCTCCTCTTCAGCCCCCGGGGGAGACAATTGGCTTTGGTGATAATCCCTTTCTTGTTTTTGTCACTTAGTTTGTTAGGTGTCGCGTGCTCCATTAAAATTACAAAAATACGCGGGTCGCGGAGCGCTGCGCGAGCGTGTGAGCGCGTGATCTACCGACGTGAGAGTGTGTAGAGCGAGGCAGTGGTAGAGAGAACGGGGTGCGAAAAGAGGAGTGAAGAAGTGGGGAGTGGAAATGAGAACTTGATAACTGACGTTGACATTGACAGTTTTAAGTTCGTTCCGAAATGAGTAAATAAAATATGGCGCAAACAAAATATTTTCATACAATTACAAAAAAAGTTCTTAAATTATATTGTAAATATATTGAATTTTATTTAATTCTCTTTCAATGATTGTGGTTCAGTAGACATATGGGTATCAAAGGTTTATGGTAACCAGTATCATTCAAATGGTCTAGTTGAGCAACTAACGTCAGGGTGTCAAATTTGCGTGACGGAATGCGCGCGAATCTTAAAAATATAATCTGATAATATTCCCCTAAAGCGCCCAAAGTAGTATAACTTCAAAACCATGGCGGGTGTATTTTCTATCTTCATAACGATGCTACAGTGTAAACCCGCCAGAAAATACTCATATACGCTTTCGCTTATAGCTTGGGAAAACATGTGAGCGAAAAACATTTATGAAAATTGCATTGTCTAATACGATCCTCGCGGTACATTGACTTAACATTATTATGTGTGTTGCACAAATTGATTAATATATATTCATTATTAACCATTAAGCTAATGACATATTGTATCAGAAATGTGTCTAGATAATAATGAGTCTATATTTACTATACAAGAGTAACTTGCACAGTAATGATCTGGAAAAATCAGCCTTTTTCGGCTTCGAAGTAACTTGGTGTTCTCAATATAGTGATGACTCTGTGATAGCCACACAAGAAGATCCAGCAATTCTTGAGACCAGTAAAGTGTAATATTCCACTGCAAGATGCAGGTTTTTTTTATGGAATAGGAGGACAAACGAGCGTACGGGTCACCTGTTGTTAAGTGATCACCGCCGCCCACAATCTCTTGCAACACCAGAGGAATCACAGGAGCGTTGCCGGCCTTTAAGGAAGGTGTACGCGATTTTTTTGAAGGAACCCATGTCGTATCGTCCCTGAAACACCGCACAAGGAATCTCATTCCACAGCTTTGTAGTACGTGGAAGAAAGCTCCTTGAAAACCGCACTGTGGAGGACCGCCACACATCCAGATGGTGAGGATGATATCCTAACTTGTGGCGTGTCGTGCGAAGGTGGAATTCGGCGGCAGGAATCAGGTTAAACAGCTCTTCGGAACACTCCCAGTGATAAATGCGGTAGAAGACACACAATGAAGCGACGTCTCTACGCAACGACAAGTGATCCAGCCGTTCACAGAGCACTGGGTCCCCGACAATCCGAGCTGCTCGGCGTTGCACGCCGTCAAATGGATCGTGCTGATACTGGGGTGCGCCAGAACAGATATGACAGCAATACTCCATGTGTGGCCGGACCTGCGCTTTGAAGAGCGCTAGTATGTGGGCCGGCTTGAAGTATTGCCGTGCTCTATTAATGACGCCCAGTTTCTTTGAAGCCAATTTGGCCTTCCAGATGACCACGAAATTGGCAATCGCTCGAGATTTCGAGACCCAGTATTCCGATACTAGGCGAGGCTTTGAGGGAAGTGTTGTCGAAGAGCGGTGATACGACAAATGGGGTTTTTTTAGTGGTAAACGCGCAAACTTGAGTCTTCTGGGGGTTAAATTGGACAAGGTTCAATTTACCCCATTCCGCGACCTTCTCAAGAGAGAACTCGATAGAAGACACAAGTTTCTCCCGGCACTGGTCGACGATTTCCCGAGAGTGAGCTGCATGGCCCGTGTATACGGCATCACCAGTGCTGTCGTCTGCATAGCAATGAATGTTGGAGGTGTCCAACATATCATTCATATGCAGAAGAAACAGCGTGGGAGACAGCACACAGCCTTGGGGCACTCCAGCATTCACGGGCTTCGGGTTCGAGCAAAATCCGTCGATAACGACCTGTATGCTGCGCCCAGTGAGGATGCCGGAGGTCCACTTGCACAAGCTCTCGGGAAGCCCAAATGATGGAAGTTTGGAGAGGAGCACCTTGTGCCAAACACGATCAAAGGCCTTCGCTATATCCAGGCTAACTGCCGGGCCTTCCCCCTTGCTTTCAATAGCCGCAGCCCATCTATGTGTTAGGTATTCCAGAAGATCACCTGCCGACCGACCATGGCGAAACCCGTATTGTCGGTCATTGATCAACTGGTGACCCTCTAGATATACCAAGAGCTGATGGCTAATTATGCTCTCCATGATTTTGGAGAGCAGGGAGGTAATAGCAATAGGCCTGTAGTTTGCCGGATCCGAACTGTTAGCACCGGTGTCAACTCAGGGGCACACGTTCTAAGAACGATTGAGAAATGCCATCCGGCCCGCTCGACTTCCTTACGTCCAACAAAAACAGAGCTCGCCTAACAGTTTTCTGTCTGAACTGTACTTCAGGCATAGAGCTCTGACACCGCGGGATGGTCGGCGGTGTTTTTCCGTTGTCGTCAAGAGTCGAGTTGGAGGCGAAAAGAGTGCACAAGAGATCGGCTTTCTCTTTTGCCGTATGGGCCAGGGTGTCATTCCTCATGTGCAACGGCAGCATGGACGGCTGGCTGAAGTTACCAAGAGCAGCTTTCGACAACGACCAGAACTTGCGTGTTCCGGTCGGGTAACTGGAAAGCTGCTCGCCGATTTTGACGACGTGTTTTGACTTTGCACGGGTGATTTGCCGCTTAAAAATTCTGGAGGCACGGTTGTATTTCCTCTTAAGAACTGTGCAGTTCGGATCCTTTGTCCCCAGCGCCGCAACCCAAGCTCGATACGCATGTTTTATGCAGTCAGATGCTGCTTTAACTGACGCATCGAACCAGGGCTGTGATCTGCTACCGATGGGTACTACAGAGTTTGGTATAAAAATATCCATACCCTGTAGTATCACATCGGCTACTGCAATGGCGCAGGCACTAGGATCATCCGAAGGGAAACAAACCCTGCCCCAAGGGTAGGATGCAAAAAAGGAACGCATCCTATCCCAATCTGCTGACTTGTAGTGCCAAACGCGACGGGTCGCTGGTGGTCTGCGACGTTGGCGTCGGATAGGCACTCCACTCCTGACCAGGCAATGGTCGGGCGTCGACAAAGACCTGGTAACCATCGGGATGTGTAGTCAGCAGAAGATCCAATAAGGACGGCATGTGGCTATCCACATCCGGGAGCCGCGTTGGCGACTCAACCAATTGGGACAGACCATACGCCAATGCAAAATTATGCACAGATCGCCCTGCGTAGTCTGTGGTACGTGATCCAAGCCATTCGGCATTGTGCCCGTTGAAATCACCCAAGACTACGATTTCAGCGGAGGGGATCTGTGCAAGCACGTCGTCAATTGCCGCTTGAACGCAGCCCATGAGATGATCGGTTTCTGCGTTACCACTAGACCTGTAGACACACGCATAGATGCGGACGCGGTCCTCTAAATCTACGCGGAGCCAGAGAGTGGATAGGTCCCTACACTCAAAATTGCCGAGACGGCGACAGCAGATATCCTCCCTAACGTACACACATACCCCGGCATGAGGCAAAAAACTGTGCTCAATTTTGTACCCGGGGTACGTTAAATATGACGTATCGCTAGGTCGAGACGCGTTTAAGTCGAGAGGCGTTTAAATTGGAGTGAATTCCCCTGATATTGCAAAAGTCCACGTTGAGTGTGGAGCGGGGTGCCGTGGTGTTACTGCCTCGTTTGTCCTTGGTCATGCGCGGTTATGTGCCCTCCCCAGAATACGAAGGGCAGCCCGCGCTAGAGTGCTCGGGGAGGGATTCTCCAACTCTGGTAGAGCCGGTACCCTCCTGGGGTAAAATCGTTTTAAGGTCCGCTGTCATATTCGGGTGGAGGGGGGGGGGGGGGTTTGGCCACCGGTCCTCGACACTAACCTATGCGAAACATAGCGGCACTAGGCCGCTACTTCTCGCCGGTATTCTGTGCGAGTGTGGTAATTAACCCGGACGAGTCTGGCCCGATTGTGCTGACGTTAAAAGACTGCAGCGTGACTCTCCCACTTCTAAAAGGCATGTAGGCGTCTATAAACTGGACTGCGAATTTGGCCTGTCATACATTGGGCACACCCACTGACCTCTACTATATACCACTGGACTGGCGGCTGTCAAAGTGCTTTCGTGCCTGTTGGCCATGTAGCGAGAGTCTGCGGTACTAAAACTAGTGATGACAACCTTAGCAAATATCGAAACTATTTACAAAAAAAAAGTACTTTATTACGTTCATTGTTGAAGTATAAATAACACGGAAAACGAACAAAATTAATTCAAAATGCAAAAATACTTCAGAGTACTGTACGTTCCATTGCAGCCATATGTATTATACGTAAAAATTAGTTCTCTGGACGCTCGCTAGCGGCGCTTCAAATAGACACAAAAAAATTGCTTCCAATCATAATATGAAACAGCCTGTCCAGTGGTATTTATACAGGTCAGTGGGCAAACCAAACACATTATCTCAAGCCTACTTAAAGAACACATTGCGGATATCAAACATAGACGTCACTCTAAGCCAGCTGTATATGAACATATAACAAACCATCCTAACCACTATGCGGTTCGACCAACCAAAAGTTTTGGTAAAAAAGAATAGATTTCTCCCAAGACTGGTACGTGAAGCCATTGAAATTAAAAAACACCCAAATTTCAATAGAGAAGGCGGTCTAAAATTATCTAACACCTGGGATCCAATAATCTCTAAATAAAAACCCACAACTGCACATACCAAACAAGAAGAGGACACTGTCAGTAAATTTTACCCAAAAACCATCTGTCTACAGCAAATACCACCTACGAGGCAATAAATGGCGCTAAACTTCTATAAAATACTATCTTTGACTCATTTCATCTGAAAACCAGATCTGGAAAGGTTTTGAAACGTCGGGTTAACTAAACTAAAAGTAAAAATTTAACTTTTACGCAAAAATCTAATGCAAAACACAGTTACCATTAGTTACGTTACAGTTACACTCGTTTTATTCCTTTAAAAGTATTTTAATTAGACTCTGTGTGATGTCAGTGAGGCAATACTTCACACCAGCTCATGATGGTTTAGGGTTGGCTAACGTCTACAGCATTTCAGATAGTTATCTCTCTTTTTTTTTTATATGAGAGGGGGCAAACGGGCAAGAGGCCCACGGGATGGGGAGAGGTGAGGCAACCGCCCATGGACATCCGCAACAACAGGTGTGTCAAGAAATGCGTTGCCGGCCTTTAAGGTGGGAGTATGCTTTTTTCTTGAAGGTCCCAAAATTATTATGTTCATATTTAAAAAATATTCGCGGCAGTATTGCTATATAAGTTTTATTTATTTAGTTATTTGTTTCTTAGAGCAACAGGTCTTTAAATCACTGCACGCAGGTGACACAAAAATACTACTATACTTATGAAGAGTGTATAGTATTAATATTTTATAATAAACAGGTATTTTCCCATCACTTTGGAAAACTGCTTAAGTTGTTCAAATACACAAGAATGGAAATCATGTGGAGGTATCGAATTATAACCGTCTCCATTTTACCCGTATTTGCTAAGATTTTCGAGGCATATACGGGTAATTATACATACATATTTTATATGTGCATACTTAGAAAAACATTTTAAACAATCACTTATCTTAAAACATCATGGTTTTGTTAAAGCAACATCTTCTAATGCAAACCTCGTCAGCTACCTTCATTATCTTGTCGACGCAGTTGATGCCTCCCACCAAGTAGATTCTGTATACACAGACTTCTCAAAGGCACCGACACCGTTTCCCACGGACTACTAGTCAAAAAATTTGAAAAATATGGTGTCTTTGGTGCAGCCCTAAATTGGTTTGCCTCTTACTACTTTACTAGACAGCAGTACGTGGTAGTAAAAGGCTTTTAATCAAATAAATTCACAGCAATCTAAGGTGTTTCATAAGGCTTAAGTAAAGGGAGCACACAAAGTAATTCATTTTAAGTAAGCATAGTTTGTACATCTATAAACAATTCAGTTTTTTGAATGTAATGTTATATGTGTAATTAAGTATCATAAACTTTAAATATCTAGTATATTCAAACAAGGCATGCGAGAGAGAAGAACATATACGGAGATATAGCAACATAGAAAAGGAAGGCGAATCTATTGTAACATTCGGTTAGTGTATCGTACAGTCACCCACGCGTTTATATATATATATTCTTGGTATTCTAAATAGAAAACCTAGTTTTAGCTAGTGCTAACACACCAATTGATAAAATATCAAATATATAAATAGTCCCAGTCACTGTTCAGGCATTATCTATAAATAAATTTAAATGTTTTAATAAAATATGGCTCTGTCGTAAATCCTACTAGTCCACAGCTGAATATTCAAGTGATCGGACGGCCTGATGATTATGATTATTTTAAAGCCATATTAAAATAAGAATGACATTACAATATTGTATATTTAATTAAAAAGAGCGCAAAAAAAGAATGCTGGGAAAGTTTCTTGCACCGCTTCTTGCTCAGAGATTCTTGTTTCCGAAGTGGTAGAAGTATTAGAAATGACATCAAAAAGAATACTAAAGGAATAAATTTTGAGAAAATAAATGGCTTATAAGCCTTTTTATATTAAAATCAGTCAAGCAATTTGTTAGTATATTTGAAGTCTATGGCAGGTGTATTTAATGCTAAGACTATACCATCAAGATATCCTGGCGCTATTGAAAGCTTTCATATTAGTATTACATGCGTCATAAAGTTTTCACGTCACTGCCACCGATGAGTGGATGTCGTGATGTCGTTTATTACAACCGATAAACAATAACGTAAGCATAAAGATTATTTATGCACTAAGATAAATTTTTGCACAAATATAACATACGACTACACTGGTAGGGATAGATATTATTATTTATTTATTTATTTTAGACAACAATAGGTCCATAATATATAAATGTTAGTGAAGCAGTCTTAACCTATGTTAGAAAATAAAATAATAAATTACATATATGTTAGTAACAAACTTATTCTATATTAGTTGATATAATTAATACACTTACAAACTAAAGCACACATCCAGTGCGCTTTCAATGCGCTGTCCTGTCTGTCAGCTATCACCTTCAAAATAATATTGGGACTCCTCTCCAACCTATTTTTGACGGAGGCGATTCTTTTCCGTATGATTGCGGAGAAACCATCGACACGGTTCTCCACAAACATACCGGACGCGCTATAATACCGAGGCAGTCCCAACATTATCCTGAAGATGTTATTATATTGGACACGGAGAGCATTAATAGATTTTTGGGTATAGTTAACCCACAGACTGCACGTGTAAAAGCTCTGACAGAATGACTTGAATAGCGTGATCTTTGCATCTTTTGTGCATCGTGCAAATCTGCGAGCTAACATATTCCTTCCAACCGCCAACGCCCTCCGCTTCCTATCAATGTCACAATTATCATTCATGTCTGCTGTAACCACACGAACCAGGTATGTGAACCTATATATATGTGAAGATATAAAGGCCTAACCCCACAAATGAAAATCCATGGTCATTTGTTCAATTACGGCTCGAAGGACCAAAATACTGTATGGTTTTTGTATGATATTGAAGGATAAAATTATGGAATAAAATGTGTATAATGAACTAAGAATCAGATTTATAGTTTGATTGATCGATATCAAATATGTTAAAATTAAACTATTAATTTATACGGGTTTGCTTGTACAGTATCATAATTTATCTGATCGTCAATTTATATACTGCTATTGTTATCTGTACTATTCTTATTTTTGTGGTAATTGTACTACTGTAATTAGAAGTACAATGCACTGTTTTAGATTCTTGTCTCTATGCAGTGTTCGTCCGGGCAGTACTGCCACCATATCCTTGTATTCCACTTTGAAGAGTGTCGGTTCCAATGTATTTAAAAACAGATACAAGAGAAATCTTTAAGGCTGGGAACCGAGTCAATGGCCTTGAAGAATCGAGCGGAGCTAAGTTACCTCTCTGGCAAAGGACCGCCATAGTTTTAATTCAGAAAAGTATTTTCAATTTTGTCAAGAAGTGGTTTCAATTATGCGCTATTTTGACGACTTCTTGGGATAGAGGCCTTGAGGGACGGGAGCAGTGTCATGTGATTGGGATTATATCGCGGTAAGGTATGCCGTAGTTTGTTATGTAGTGTTATGTTTCAATATAGATCATATCAATATCTTAGTTTCAAAACGTAACAAGTCTGCAATTCAGAAAGATTGAGATAAATATGAGAAATTGTTCCATTAACGATAACCCCAATACCAAAAAGACACAAGTCGATAAGTGAATGCAGTTTAGTTTTCACTTCAAATATTTCTTCAAAAGTCTAGAATATTTTCGTTTCATACAGTCTCAACTCCAGTTGTTTTCTTGGGAACCCTTTTCTGAATTTTTACCTCTTTACACTGTTATTACTATAACGGAGCACCAACTTATTCCGTCATTTATTACCGTAATAAATCTATGAAGTGCGTTGGAAAATCGTGTCGTAGCATATAAACGTCTTTAATCGCAACAAAAGCCCGAGATTATAGTCAGGGCTGTCAACGGTCCAACATTTGGTTGAATGATCGGGGTGTGACGCTATCACAGATCATCACCGGTCCAATTCACGCATAGTTTTGTGCAGAGACTATTGTGTGCGTAATTTGTTAGTGTTGTGCATAGATATATTATTTGTAATAGACGGGGCGTGCTCGAAATGCTTATTCAATATTATGAATTTAAACAACAGGGAAGGTGTGATAAAGAGAGTTGTGAACAACTTTAATAGAAGGAACTTAAAATTCTAGATTCTTCTTTTTCGCGTGCCTCTCCGACTAGCGAAGGTTGGCGTCAGCTTTGTAAATTCAGCACTCGCGATTCCTGTCCACTCTCGGATGCTGCATCTTTTCCCATCATGATGAGTTGTAGGAGTTTGTACCTCTCGTGTCTACGCACGTGCCCCAAATATGCGATTTTTCGCATCTTGATGATTTGCATGAGTTCGCGTTTTTGATTGACGCGGTGAAGAACTTCCACATTCGTGAATATGTGGCCAACTAATGGCCAACATACGTCTATAAGCCCACATTTTGAAAGCTTTTATACGTTTCCTGAGTCCCATCCATTCTAGCTAAAATTATATTATTTATTTACTATCTACGGCTAAATATATATTGCCCCAAATCATAATGCTTTTCCGAGGACCAAACAGCAAAACTCGCTACTACACTTTTAAAATACCAATTTTTGCTAAACTATAGAAATTCGTGATTTAAAATAGAAAACGTTTTATATTAAATTTTATCAGCTTTCTTTGAAATTACAGTAAATGAAACATAAGTAACATTCTTAACTTTAAAAGATAAAACAACAAAATAGCCATGTATAGCTTAGTGTAAAAAAACTAATATAACATATTTTACAAGTATGTTTTTTGTTCACCAGATTGCCTGCCGGCACTTCGCCTTACATCAGAAGTATAAAGTGAAAATCGAGACTTGTCTGTGAACAAAATTCATGACCTTTCATTTTAACACAAATAAATTTGAAATCAAAATTTATGAACCATGCCGGACTCGACCCCATAACGTCTCGCGTTCCGTGCGAGTGCTCCTCCAACTGAGCCAACCGTTCGAGTGACGTTCGTTCATCGTTGAAAAAGATTTTTTTTTATTTGTGTAGTTAATCTGAGAACCGAGGGTTATCACTTTAAAAACAAAACAAATTGTTTACATTCTTTTTAATCCCACTATATGTGTTCACGGGCGTCTTGCAACACGATAATCTCTCTCGAGTTCAGGGATACTTGCTGGTGTTTGGGATTTCAGATTTGCCTCACCAAGTCTTTCAAGTCAGTCCCTGTGGGTCTGAAGAAACTGTTGCCAGACTTCGACTGAATTTAGGTTTTTAGTGGCGATTTGTCAACACAATGAAAATAATATATGGCGGTCTTCTTGGGCTAGTGCCCAGGGCAGTACACCTGGGTCTACTACCTAAGAACAATAGCTTTTTTATTACGGCAATTATTAGATGCTTGTGTGCGTGGCATCTTGACACTCATGTAACATACGCTTCGTGTTATTTTACATTGAAATTAATACAATATAAAATACTTACTGATGATATGTGATCCCGCGATCAACGCGCGTTTTAAGCGCGGCGGGCGCTCGCGGCGGTTCTGCGCTGGTGTGTGGCGAGGATGCGACGGGCGTCATGTCCATTGGCGATTGTGGTCGCTTAACGGACGGCTTCATTTTTCTTTGCCTCTTGGAAGGCATAGCGGTGGGCTCCAACCTCGGTGGAGTTGGGACCGCACTTCTCTGCTCAAGGATAGCAGCACATCCGGTGCAGTTGTACTATTCTCCGGGGATCCCGCTGGTGGGAAGCCGATTAGTAGGCACTGAGCCTGAAGGGCAGCTACGTATCCGGAGATCAGAGCTGGTGACGGCTTCCTTGAACCACGGATGATGACACGGGTGACTAAGGGTAGATTTAAAAATAAAGCACGCAAAGGTTGACAACTAGCACGGGTGAATGATAGCAGTACGGTTGCCAATCCACTATTACCTATTACTCCGAAACAAAGTTGATAGCCCTGTGCAGATGTGCATTAGAAGTGTCGGCGCCAGATGGGACTGTCCGTTCGTGCAGGTGGCTGCCCTTTTTAACCGACTTTGAAAAATGAGTTACATTGATTTTTAGAATTCTTTTTTTATTTGAAAGCTGGTGCTTCCCGTGTGGTCCCATTGTAATTTGGTTCAGATCTGACATGGCTTCTATAAGAAAACGATAAATTTGCTTTACATACGTATAGCAAAGTGGATGATAAATTTGTGAATAACTCAATATCGCGCCAACCGATTACGATGATTCTTTTTTATTGGAAAGAATATACTTCAAAGATAGTTTGGTTAGGTTATGATAACGGAATCCATGACATAGTAACGGAACACTGTCTGTAATGAAATTGCAAAGCACTTACGTTCATTGCTGCATTGAAAAATTTAGTATATCTACACATATTTAGACAAATTGTTAGTTAGTGTACTTCAAATTCACTAAAAAACATAAAATAAAAAGAATTTTACCAAAAAAACAATTTGGCGCATTTTTGGAAAAAATGTCCGCGTTATTGCTAGATGATAAAAATTTTAACAAAAAACCAACTGCCTTCAAAAACACTATTCCAAAACAATAGATATAATGTGCACTAAAAGCATGAAAAGAATTGCGTATTTTTATACAATCTAATTAATTAATCTAACTCTAGTTACGACTATCGTAATTTTTGGAGTCGGTGTCATCCAAGATAGGTTTGTTACTACATACGTAGTTATAGGTGAAATGTGCTTGAGTCGTGAGGAGGCGAGAGGCGAGAGCGGGTCGGGGTGGAAGGACACGGATTGCAAAAATAACAATAATCGTAACAAGAATTAGATTAATAAATTAGATTGTATAAGAATACGCAATTATTTTTATACTTTTTAGTGCCGTTATATCTATTGTTTTGGAATAGTGTTTTTGAAGTCAGTTGTTTTTTTCTTATTTTTTTTTATAGACGTAAATAAAACTAAACAAAATATCTGTGTAGCGCTGTCAAGTTTGTTTAGCACACCGGGTGTGCTGACCTTGAAAAAACCGGCACGCATGGCGAAACAAAAAATCTAATCACTCTATCTCATTTCTTTACATAAGACTCGCATAATTTTTTCTTTTTCTCTTGGAGTGAGACGGAAGCTATCAATTAGTCTAGTTACTATACTTGGCTCTGTCTCAATATAACAACGTACTAAAGTATTAGACACAGTTTATGAGTTAGCCTGATATCTATTTGCTATTGTTTGCTTAGGCTTCTCTTTGATTGAGCCACAAACAAACCCTTCGGCTGAGAATTGAGATTTAATTACACGCCATATATTATAATATTGAGCCAGTGAAGTGTGGATTGTAATAATAAAGAAATATCGCTTGGTTTTTGTGGTTATGATTTACTTGAAGTGCATTAGATAGATCATATTTGCATTAGCTATGTAACGAAAAATTGAATTTTTATCAATACAAGTGCTGACTATGAACTGAAAAATTACTGGAGAACTACACTATTTTTTATATGCTAATAAGAGAAGAGACGAGCAGGACGTTCAGCTGATGGTAATTGATACGCACTGCCTATAACAATGCAGTGCCGCACAGGAATCTTGAAAAACCTTAATTCTGAGCGGCACTGCAACTGCGCTCGTCACCTTGAGACATAAGGAGTTAAGTATCATTTGAACAGTAATTTCACTAGCTACGGCGCCCTTCAGACCGAAGCACAGTAATGCTTATACATTACTGCTTCACGGCGGAAATAGATGCCGTTGTGCTTCCCAAAATCTAGCCGGCATCCTGTGCAAAGGAGCCTCCCACTGGTAATCAATTTTGAGAAAATAAATGCCTTTTAATGCCGCAATCAGTGTTTCGTATTATTAACCTCACTTTGATGAAGTCATCACTTCTATCCTGTTGTCTTCAACACACAACCTTTCGTTTAATTCATTAAACTAAACGTTTATACAATTTACGCCGCTCTAGCAAACGAATTACCACGTTGATGTAAAACTTCATAACATTCAGCTGTAATGTTGAGTTGAACCACAGCTGTGGGTGATTGATCGCAGATTGATCGTCTATGAGAGTTTAATGTTCGACGGGAATACATACTTTAAATCGTTGGACGCTAGAATTAGTTTATATATAATGAAAGTATACATTTTTTATTGACAAGGAGGAGCGTACGGGTCACCTGGTGTTAAGTGATCACCGTAACCCACATTCTCTTGCAACACCAGAGGAATCACAGAAGCGTTGCCGGCCTTTAAGGAAGGTGGACGCGCTTTTTGTGAGGGTACCAATGTCGTATCGTCCCGTAAACACCGCACAAAGTAGCTCATTCCATATCTTTGTAGTACGTGGAAGAAAGCTTCATGAAAACCGCACAGTGGAGTACCGCCACACATCCAAATGGTGGGTACAATATTCTTTATTCAATTATATTTAAAAAGTGTAGAGCCCATGAAAGAAACATTAAAAGACCAGACCAGAAGAAAATCACAATAAGAAAAAATAAAATAATGGTTTATTCGAAGTAGTTTATATAGAACTAAACGAAAGTCAGAAATCTATAAATAATAATATTACATAATAGTTTAAGAAAAGCCCAAAAAACACGCTTTTTTACTCTTTAGCAAAAAATTCTCTTTGGTATTCGAAGATATCCTAATATAAGTTAAATCGGTTAAAGATAATGGTTGAAATTTAAAATTAACATCAGTTCCTTCCTGATGAAAATGATATAAATTTACAAAAACATTATTTTGCAAATTGAAAAGTGGAATAATTTTATATCAAATTAATATATAATTAGGAAATAGGAAATAGGATCAAAAAGGGTTTTTAAGCTTCTAAGAATAAATTTCAAACAACACAATGACTAATATTCGATTAGAAATCGGGCAGAGTAACGTCCTAACTGGTGAGCGGTTGCAGCGAAAATGTGTCGACGCTATTTTTATTTTTTTTCTTTGCGCCCAAGCAAGAAAGGGCTACCCTCCGGGATAACGACGGGAGGGAGGTGGTGAATGCTCATGCATACCCACGCAGCCTAAGTCTGCGTTGGTTATGTGGGACTCACGTGAAAACCTAGGTGCCTACCCACTAAACATGACCTGCAGTTGCTTTGGGCAGGTGCCCTCTCAGCCTTCATCGAAGGCGACCTTCTCTTGGGGAAAGAGAGGCGCAAGCGGCCACTCCCTGTGGAGTATCCGCTGAGATAAATGTCGCCACCTGTCACTGTCAACACAATTTAAATAATTACTCACTACAAACAATCAATACGAAAACGGACAGATTTTGGGTGAGATGTTCACGGTCCGACGACAAACGAAGTAATGCTCACCTACTATATTGTCATCAGTCCTCGATAAATCTACGAAGTTTGAACGAAATCTGGCCATTTAAAGTGGCTCAAAATTCGCGCCCAAATGAGTCGGTTACAAACAAACATACATACAGGTGAAGCTAAGTAAAAGCGTGTAAAATGGTAATTAATCTGATCAAGCTATTTTATCATTAACAGAATCTTGTAAATTACTGTGTGCGTTCGAACTTAACATAACAAATTCAAATTCAAATATGTTTATTCACAATGGGATTTAAAATCACTTATTGAACGTCAAAAACTACCACCCATTCGAAATAGTATGCCCCAGACCTGACAAGAAAGGACGCAAGAAACTCAGCGGTCTTTTTTTTCTTAATTTTTTTATATTATTCATTATAAAATCTTAATTCACTATCCAAAATTTTTAACTGCGTGGAACCACTCCAAATTTTTATGGACGTCTAGCAATTTATTTTCACAAAATACCGACTAATTGTATTAATTGAACAAAATTGCCGTAGCATGCTCATGATCGCTCAGAGGGCAATGGAGAAGGCTATGCTCGGAGTTTCCCTGCGAGATCGAATCAGAAATGAGGAGAACTAAAGCTACCGACGTAGTGTCCAGATGGTTGCGAAACTGAAGTGGCAGTGGGAAGGGTACATAGTTCGACGGACAGATGGCCGTTGGGGCAGTAAAGTCCTCGAATGGCGACCACGTACCGGAAGACGTAGTGTTGATAGGCCCCCACAAGTTGGACCGACGATCTGTTTAATTTCGTTGTAATAGGTTTAATGAGGGCAGCGCAGGACCGATCGTTATGACGATCTTTGGGGAAGGCCTTTCTCCAGCAGAGGACATGATGATGATGTAGTAGCATGACCTCATAATAAAATACGTACGTCATGATGCTTTGAAATGAAGTGAAATACACTAGGTATCTATATTCATTTATATATATATCTTACAAAGACTAAACAAGTTTATAGGCTGTGCGAACGATAACACATATATTTAATAAATCTTGTAGATTGCCCGTATCATACTTTTGTGTAAAATAAGGGCAACAAAGCATTTTTGCCATTCAAATTCAAACAAAAGAGACGAACCCTTAATAAGCTGTAACAGTGAGAGTGATGTGACATTTGGACGTAAGATTTCTAGACACGTATAAGGTAGGTACTTATGTATAATTTTACAAACTGTCCCAACACATGCGTGATGAGGGTTAACGTTTTTTCTGACTTATTTACGCTTAGGGCAGATTATGACTTGTTTTACGCCGACGCATCGTGCAGAAAAAATAAGATTGCTATCTTTTTTTTATGGAATAGGAGGACAAACGAGCGTAAGGGTCACCTGATGTTAAGTCATCACCGCCGCCCATATTCTCTTGCAACACTAGAGGAATCATAGGTGCGTTTCCGGCCTCTAAGGAAGGTGTGCGCGCTTTATTTTAAGGTACCCATGTCGAATCGTCCCGGAAACACCGCACAAGGAAGCTCATTTATATTTAGCTTTGTATTCGGGTATAGCAGTCGACTACGACCTGTACGCTGCGTTCATTGAGAAAGCTGGAGGTCGACTTGCATAACTCGGGAAGCCCAAATGATGGAAGTTTTCAGGGAAGCGCCTTATGCCATACACGATCAAAGGCCTTCACTATATCCTTGCTAACTACCAGACCTTTCCTTTTGCTTTGATCATGTAAAATCATAGAAGAAACAGACAATGGTTGGTTTTTAATGATCACTTGAATCCCTTCATTTTCTGGCGATAACAAGTTGAATATACGATGCCGTGATGACGTCTTTTGTGATCTAAGAAAATTGTGAAGATCAAGCTTCGGAACCAACGCAATTAAAATTAGGATGCTTTAACGTACCTTTAAGTGTGCCTCCCTTGGTTTTGTTTTGACTTTACCAGCATCCGATTGAAGTGATTCGCATGGGACTTAAGATACGCGAACCGTTGACGCGTCGTTGACTCGTTGAGTGAATCATTCATGAAACGCCCATAGCCAGTTACCTTCCGGCAGTCGTGATAACCGCAAGTCATTAGTGAACCGCTGCCCACTCGCTCACCGCACCGCAATTCAACTCGTAGTGACCGCGAGGATCCCCGACCTGGTTAACTCTTTATATAATATATGAGGTTATTTTAGTAGTGATTTCACTAATATGTAGGTACCTATTCTAAAGTGAAGTGAAAGAACAGTTGCGGGACAAGAGACGATTGAGACTTAATCTGCGCACGAGCATGCCATCTGCAACACCTGTGATATTCAAGGTAAGTGCGCTTCTTCCATAATCCACCTTTTTTCAACCCTTAATTTAATACCGCAACTTACAGTCCATTATAAATTCTTTAATTCATTGAACCAGGATAACTACCCGATACTATTCATATAGAGTTTATTTTTAATTTACTTTAAGGTCAAAATGTGGTGAAGTTGAACAGTTTAACCAAATGAAAATATCAACTCCGGCACAATCTCGTCTGTTTCGGAGATCTGTATTCAAGTTTAATGAATCGGAAACAATTCCTGCCGATATGAAAACAAACCGAAATAAACAAATGCTTTTAGTTATAGTAAATCTTCATTAATCGTCTCGTTTTCTCAAAATTACGAAAGAGTTATCGCTGTCGTAAGATTTTATCTTTGGAAGCCAATTGATTGTTAGATTGATGGTTTATCGGTTCCTTTATGATGAGCTATTTGTTGCTGCGAGGCTGCGAATTCTTAAATCTAGTAGTGAGGAGAATGTCTTGTGTTTTTGAATTTGGTTGGTTTAGCTAGATTGAAGTGAAAACTTTTTTAGCAGCGTGGAGCACTTTCTTGGGATTGGTATAAAATGTTAAACTCGCGACAAGATACGTGGCATGATCGAAAATCCGTAAGACAGTCGCTGAAATTATGGATGATAGATTAATACTTCTAACTAATTGCAGTTCGGCTGTTTCAACTTTATGATCATACGGTCAATGGACCAGTGGTTAAATCATTGTGATTGCGAAGCTGAAACACCGGAGGGTCGAGGGATGGAATCTCAACCGTGAAACTGTAGTTATACGTGTATTTCTTTGTTCAAGTTTTCACTTCTGCCGGCACTCCCGAAGTGCAATGCGATTTTGTCCGTTTAGATTTACATAACGAGGCGATCAGGGAGGGGAAATCAAAAAATCATTAAGAGAAAATTTTAAATAAATAAACATTTTAACTGTTGCATTATACTCGTGGTAATTGTATGTTCATAATCACATTAAAGATTTTGCTAGAAACAGTGAGAATCATGATGTTAACACCGAAACATACATAAACTTGGATAAAATTATGCCTACTAGGTTAAATCGAGGTAGTCATTTAATGGGATATACATACGATAAAGAATGAAAAAAATAAAAAAATAATCAGTTTCCATTTAAATGAGATGTTAAGATACATTTTTTTTGAACTATCGGCGACCTAACTATGTATATTTTGGTGGACCTATTCAGATTATGATTAAGGTCATTTTGATTTTGAAAATCATTTGATGGGGTGCTAAATTTGCACAGATCTTTACAGGTGTAAACAGCATTTACAAGTGAGATAAAAATAAAAAGAGTTAGGGCGTTAAACGCGTCCTCCACCGAAAAATCTACTCCCCTTGAATTCTCGACTGGAGAGCCGCCTTATTTGTTAACGTGAATCCCTGCTGACCAATTCGACACATATTTCACCCTTACACGAGGCATCCTCGGGAGTTGTTGACTCGCAATTACAATACAATATTATAGCAGTTCAAATACCACAGTGTCTGAAGATGAAGGGTTTTAACGAGTGTGTGCTGCCAGTGATGACTTACGGTACGCAGACGTGGTCGCTAATTATGGGCCCGATGATGATCGCTCAGAGGGCAATGGAGAGGGCTATGCTCGGAGTTTCCCTGTGAGATCAAATCAGAAATAAGGAGATCCGTAGGAGAACTCAAGTCACTGACATAGCCCAACTGATTGCGAAAGCGAAGTGTCAGTGGGCAGGGCACATAGTTCGACGGACATCTTGCCGTTGGTGCAGTAAATTTGAGAACTTTACTGGTGACCGCGTACCAGAATGCAGTGTTGGTGGGACAAGATGAACCGACGATCTGTTCAAGATCGCCGGAATACGATGGGTAGATGAAGGCAGCGCAGGTCGATTACTGATCTTCGGGGAAATCTTTGGGGGAGGCCTTTGTCCAGCAGTGAACTTCTTCCGGCTGATGATGATGATTATAGCAGTAAAAGTACACACTTTATCAAAATTTCAATGTATCCTATTGGGGTTTATAATATAAGTATAGTTGACTGACTCATAGATGGACACCGGGGTCTTAGTAGGGATCCCGTAGGTTACTGTTTCGATAAACAAAATAACTGTGAAGTTAATTTGATGAAATACTTTTGATTTTGTTTATATCCTTAGATAATTTATACGCCACCTACGTATTCCCTCAGGTTTATCATTGCTATAATTAGGTTTATATTGGTCTTAGCTATAACGGTTAAGAAAATAAATTGGTTCTAAAATATTATATCTAACGCTATTCGGCTTTCTTATTTTAGTCGTCAAGTGTTACCTTGTCTAGAGTATTGCCTCTATAAATGCAATCAAAAAGTACTACTAGCTTCGCCTCGTGTCAACAATAATTGTAACTAGAATTCGATTAGATTGTATAGAATTAGTTTCATTTAACGCTCTTCAGATCGCCGAAGACAATAATGCTTACACATTACTGCTCCACGGCAGAATAAAGCGCCGTTGTGGTACCCATAATCTAGCTGGCATCCTGTGCAAAGAAGCATCCCACTGGTATAAGTATATGAAACTACAAGCACGCGAAGTATTCCTGTATATGTGACCTTCGATATATTTGGTTTTGTTTCTCATAAAGCTAACCATAATTTAATCATTATAATTTAGTTCCTTGATAGTTAATATATAGATCATTTTTATTAATTATATTGTCAGTTTCTATGGTCAGTTTAATAAATGGAATGAATGAAATATTTGTAAATATCTTTTAGAATGTTCCCATGTCATATCAATAACATAGAAGCAAGTTCCTCTAGAGCTCAATCATGGATAAACTACACACATACACAAGATGAGAATGATATTTGATTTTATAGAGTGTGGGGCGAAGTTAAAAGTCGGCAACAGGAATCAGGTAACATAGCTCTTCAGTACACTAATCTTAATTAAATAGCATGGAACTGTTAAATTAATTTATCAAATAGCATCGTTAGTGCACGTGTAGACGGCACCGCCTCCACGACAACAGACTACAGAGTACACGTGTCGCCAAATGCCGACTCATACCGACGCCGCGCTGTTGCCGCACCGTCAGTAGTTATTTCAATGTTGTGTTCAGACTTTAGTCAATTGCAGGACTCTATCAAAAAATCGAACGCACTCCAATTTTTTATATCATTGTTAATAACGTCGTGCTAAAAAGAATGGAAACGTTGACTACGAGACGTTCATATTTCTATTAGAGATGGACCGATGATATGGAACAATAAATTTAACATTATGCGTGCGACGGCTAGCAATGTTGGTAGGTATTCAGTATTTTACATCAGTATGTACAAATGATTTGAGTTTTCTTTAGTGTCAATTCCGCCAATATTTGTCTTTAAACAATTCGACACGTGTTTCGCCTCTACACGAGGCATCCTAAGGACGTGTTATCTCGCCAAAATCTGGCATGAGACTAAAACACGTGTCGAATTGTTTAAAGACAAATATTGGCGGAATTAACACTAAAGAAATCTCAAATCATTTGTATAATTATGGATTTCCGCAAAGTAACGCCTACTTCAATAAATTTTCTACATCAGTATGGCAAAGTTAAGCGGCGGCGTTGTGGCGATGGCAGGACTGAGGCGGCGCTACCAACTCTTACTCTTATGTGATGCACTCACATAAAAATGAAAGGCATGCCAAATTATACACAAAGATCTATATTCTCGTTGTCTTACTATAAACACATAAAAAAAAAAATCAGAAGAAGCCAAAAGGCGTGCCAAATTATTATAAAAATATGGCAACGATAAAAATCCTAGCAGTCCTTAACTTCAGACTATGAAATAACCTCACATTTGCCTCTGCGTATCCTCATAAAATATCAAATATAAACAAAAATACTTCAAAAGCAGGGGTCAGACAATTTTCAATCTGCCACTCGATGGTCGGCCATTTTGTTTTTACGATGAAATCAAATTGAGTGCTTCATAAAGCGGACATATTTGCGACACCTGTGTACTACGTTGAACGCTGAAACTAATAGGTTTTGTGAGAAAATATTATTGAAGAATTGAATTCTAAACTTAATTAAAAAAAAAATGATTGAAGTGGGCGTTACTTTGCGGGAATCCATAATTATACAAATGATTTGAGTTTTCTTTAGTGTTAATTCCGCCAATATTAGTCTTTAAACAATTCGACACGAGTTTCGCCTCTACACGAGGCATCCTCAGGACGTGTTGTCTCGCCAAAATCTGGCACGAGACTCTTTAATTATATCAACATCCGATCTTAGTCTCGTATTAGACAGGATACATATCCTGTCCTGACGTGACAACTTCAACAGATTGGTATTTACATAAAGACTATTTGTATCACTTGTTCTGCAAATCCTCAAGAGTTGCACCTGCAAATTAGGTTTTTTTTTTTTCATTTAATCATTGCGATTGTGACATTGCAATCTGTGTCTACACAATCAGCCAATCGCTTGGCATCTGTTTATATTTGTGACGTTTCATATAATACAATATTTAAAAGTTAAAAGTAAGGATTTTTCAATCAATTTACTGTTTATTTCAAACTTGCAGATAGCAATGTATTGTGCCATTGATTGAATTCAAATCACAATATTCCTTGAATTCAGTAATGTTTTTACCATACATTATATTCATGTATCTATATGTATTGTGACTTCATACTATTTTATAACAATTACGTCATTAATTTTAAATTCATGCCAATGTGGGACGAGTAAAAATTGGACTGCGTGTCACCTACATAATAGTGAAGCATCAAAACAAGCCAGTTAAAGTGTAAATACATAGCGACACGCACACACTTACACTAATACAAGCCGATCAGCCGCCATTATGACATCTGCCATTGTCTGTGTCGGATCAGTTTACGTCGCATTGAAATATTCTTAAAATGCTGCCGTGTATTGAGAAATTGTGTAAAAACAATGCTAAAATAAACGTGTCAAGGTTAGTCATTTCATTCATCACACTACTGGGATTTTACCAGTTGGAGGCTCCTTTGCACCGGATGCCGGCTAAATTATGGGTACCGCAACGGCGCCTATTTCTACCGTGAAACAGTAATGTGTAAGCATTACTGTCTAAGTCTAAGAGGTGCCGTAGCTAGTGAAATTACTGGGCAAATGAGACTTGACATCTTATGTCTCAAGGTGACGAGCGCAGTTGTATTGCCGCTCAGAATTTTTATTTTTGGGTTTTTCAATAATAATTTTGCGGCTCTGCATTGTAATGGGCAGGGCGTATCAATTACCATCAGCTGACCGTCCTGCTCGTCTCGTCCGTTATTTTCTTAAAAAAGAATAGTTTTGTTATTTTCACAATACAAATTATTTCGATGTTTGGAACACAAAACCTCCGCTACGCGTTATAGTAAGTACATTGTGACCGGAAAATAAACAGGGACGGTGACACGGTCATGGGACACAATTAGCAATTTCTATTAGATATCAGATAGGTAGTATTTAAAGGTTCTTACAAACTACTTGTAACGTAACGACTTGTGCTCCAGTTTACACGACAAAATTTAACACCATATGAGGTTAATTATTGTACAATTCCAAACTTTTTTCATTGACCAAGTCTCCCTTAGTCGACTAGTAGCGTTACATAATCGAGCATGACAGCTCATTCTCACACAAAATATACTGAGTGATCAGCGTCTTCGTTTATTTGTAAGTTTTCACTTACAAATACACGAATGCATCAAACAATAGCGTGTATTTCTTCTCGATCTCCATTCTCTCCCTCCGTTCGCCCTTTGTCTCTCCCAATCGGTCTCAATCTCACCCTTCATTTCCTCTCCATCTTAGACGGAAACGTCCCACATTTTCGTGTAACTAATATTGCATTTCAGCCGTTAACATTTTACCCTCATGCGCGCAAAGAACTTTCACTTCAAAAAGGAAACCTTTCCTTGTAGTCAAATAGACGCGGCTTAGCTAACTTACACAAAACACAAATAATTTTTCATTTTGTACTGCGAGGCTAAAAGCCAACAACAGTATTAAATTAAAGCAATTGCACAAAATAATTTTTCATAAAACAGGCTCTGGAATAGGCTCAATTTTCTTTAACAACGTTTATAAGCTTCGAAAACTTTGAGGCCCATTCCGTCGGTACTCGGTCGTCCCACTGACTAACGAGATACTCACCGCGTAAAGGTGCTAACACACACTACGACACAAAGATTTCATGAAATTAAGGGCCTACCTAAAAAATCGTTATTTTCTCTTTTTCTTCTAACGGCTTCTGTTGACTGGACCGATATTTTGATACATCATTTTTATAATATTATTTAAAATATTATAACAACGATTACGACCTCGATAGAAAATAAACCAAATTAGCCTTTAACGTTTTATTACTGAGCAACGCAATATTTAATGTTAAATTAAGTTATTTAGCAACTTTATTTTATTAAAATTTTATTAGAAACTATTTTCACTTAATTGTTCAATATTATCACAAATTGAAACAATAATATCACTTAAATATATATGTAATTAATAATACCTCTCTACTTTGGTTAGCTTTAGCCTCAAACATAATATCTATATATCTTTGATGACTGATATTATTTATGTTATGATAAACTAATGTGGCACAAGGTTTCTCACCCACTATCCTAAAAATAAAACAGAATCTCTTATTAATTCTTTTTAGGAATGCAGAAGAAGAAGCAAAACTTCTTACGTATTTCATTTTCACTTCGAGCTATTTCAGATTTAAGCTCCTAGCTTAGTTAGTTTTTATATAGATAATTTATTGTATTACACAATTTACGTCAATTGTTTAACTGCTAGTTTTTATGTGAAAAGAACAGTGTTGGTTTTACTATTTTGCAGGCAAATTTTATTTTTATATTTAAACTTTCCATGTACCTTAAGGAACTTCTAAAAAAAATTAGCCGAATTGGTCGAATCATTCTCGACTTTTGCGCTTCGCAAAATTCATTTTTTTTAAATAGATACTAGTGGACCCGACAGACGTTGTCCTGTACACACGTCTTAAATTTAAAAAATCGGTCCAGCCCGAGTTTCAGAGCAGGAGCATCATGTTATATGGACGGAATTGAGAATCTAAACCAATCTCAAATTCACTGAAACTCATAAAAATCATCAAAATCGGTCCAGCCGTTTAAGAGGTAGTTCAATTGTGAATCTAAACCATTCTCGTATCCACCTGAAGACACACACCAATCTCAACTTCACTGGAACACACAAAAAAATCATTAAAATCGGTCCAGCCGCTTAGGAGGTAGTTCAATTGTGAATCTAAACCTACCTGAAGACACACAGAAAGTTTCATTAAAATAGTCCAGCCATTTAGGAGGAGTTCAGTTACAACAGACGCACAAAATAAATAAATGTCGGAGAATTAGAATGTAAAAGTGATATGGCCTGTATGATTATATTCTACTCTGTGTATTGGACTGAACTGATGGCGAACTTTATCTTTCCATGTGTGTTTGAAGTTGTCACTGTGTACGTCACTGTTGGTGACGTGATTGAAGTTAGTTATTATTGTCCATCAGTACTCAGTAGAGCGCTCATTGAGAAGTCGCAGTCGTCTTCAAGCTAGCGCCCGCGCCGGTTGTGCGCACTCATCGACTTAAAACAACATGGAGGATACCAACACCGTGACGCCCGATTTTTGATCCAAATAAATCTCCGAGATATATATATATTAAGATTCAAATAGAGCAAGCTCATTTTTAGTACATATACAAATGAAATCATTGTCGTATCGTGTGGTAGTGCTTTAAGGAACGGTGTTCATATATTGCGAGAACATCATAAAATATAATATTTGACGTGATAATATAATTTTAATGCATGGAAGATTTTTATCCATAAATGATTTTTCTAGAGAGTTCATATGTGTAAATCTTTATTTTTATACTTAATTTTTTACGTTTTTGTCAGGTTACATCTTGAGTATGCGTCTATGGTTTGGAACCCCTGCTATAGTATTCACATAACAGCTTAGAACGTATTAAGAGTTATTTATGCAACTGTTGTGTAATAAGGGGTATTAAAACTCATATTTACATTTTGTATAGTGCAATTATTAAAATTGACTTAAATATTATGTTCTTTTGCAGCGTTTAAAATATCCGGCAGTGTGCTGTCAAAACTTGAATCGCTAATTTTCTCAAGAAAAATGGCGGGGTTTCGAATAACCTACTTTTTTTTACGGCGCGCCACGTTCTGGTAGTGTGGAACGTGCGTATACGAAAATATTCTTTGTTTGAAATTCATTCAAATAACACGCATCGAGCAATAAGAATGTGGCTGTTTGTTGAAACTCTTTGCGCATGAAGGGATCCAAAAAAAAAAACCAAGGAGTGTTGTTATAAAATTCAGTACAACATTACAACACTCGTTTGGATGATGTAATGGTTATTACGACATTGGGTATTTTAATGTTGGTAATAAGCTAGCTGTTTCAGAATCTTTAATAGAGGATTTAAAGCATGGGTGTAGATAAAAATACATAAATTGAGCATTTAGTATTCCGCCAACATTTACATCCCACGTTTAATTTTTAGCCCCAAAGATTTAAATTCTTTCAAAGACCGTCGTACTCATAGAGACGTAATATTTTATAACAATTATTACATAATATAGCTGATTCTCCCTATCTGTTAAGTAAAATAGGATTACGCTGCATCACGGTGTAAAGATGTATTGGTTCTTAGATTAAGCATTGGTCTCCTCTGCGCTCCAACGCGATATCACGGGCGTTGTCGCAAAGTGCCGCAACAAATACTACGCCCAAGCGGGCGTAGTCGAATAAGTCTCGAATAATGTGTGACATTGACGTGCCAAATGTTATGTTAAACTTTGCTAATAATTGAAACTAAAATGCCGGGTTGCGTAGTAAATTTTGTGAAAATAATACTACAAGAAATTAGAAAGACACTGGAATCACATATCATCAGTAAGTTTCCGGATCACCCAATGTCCCATCTGAGCTATAATAGTCTTGTATATAGTGGCGAAATTTACCTTTGTATTCTAATGTTATTGTAGCTGTTTCTCATTCAAACATGGATAAAACCATTTTTTTTAAATTGAAAGCTAGATCGATTTATCACCCCCGAAATCCCCTGCATACTTAATTTTATGAAAATCGTTGGAGCCGTTTCCGAGATTCAGTTTATATATATATATCCAAGAATTGCTCGTTTAAAGATATAAGATAACACGAAGACAAGTCTCACAATATTATCATCACATTTAAAAAAAATACTATCAAATTATTTATTTTTTCTGTTTATTTTAGTATTATATCATATATTCGTTATATTCTTATATTCGTTTAAGTTTATCATGATCAACCTTAAGAAACGTGATTTTGTAAAATGTAATTCATGTTTGTTTGCTCGGACGGTTATCTCAGTTGGTTAGAGCGCTCGGATGGATCCCGAGAAGTGCAGATTTGAGTCCCGCATCGTCTATTAATTTTGGTACAAATTAAATTAACGAATTAATGAAACGAATTATTTTGACTCGATTGTTAATGTCAAATGCGTGACGGCAAAGAGATTCAAGTATATAGAGAAATCATCGCCAAATTTTAAAATTTAAAATTCCACCTTCGCACGACTCGCCATAAACTAGGATATCATCCTCACCAACGTGGAGCGGCCTCCACAGTACAGTTTACAAGCAACTTTCTTCAGTGGAATGAGCTTCCTTCGGAGCGGTATTTCCAGGACGATACGGCATCGGCACCTTTATAAAAGCGCGTGCACTTTTCTTAAAACTCATGAAACCAACTGATGGTGCAAGAGAATGTGGGCAGCGGTGATTAATTAACTTTAATCACTTAATGTGATCACCTCAAGTGATAACCTCAAGCCTTGCCATATTAAGTTCTCACAATTTTGCACAAGTGTAGGTACAGAAAAGAGATAGAATTAATTTTATCCTAAAATTTTAAGAGTTCCCTTGGGACCGTAATACGAACATAACGCGGTCAAGTTGTGGATTTGTATCTAGTATAATAATAAGCAGCTCAAAACAATTAGGGGAACAAAACTTTAGGGTAGAACTAAACTTTATGCTTAATGTTTTAATTATAACTGGCCATAAAATAATTAAGAGACATCGCCAAAGATATTAAAAAGCAAAAGAACATTGGAATTTTTGTTTCCATACTAAAGTTTAAAAATTTTATTTGTACCAAAATTCATGAACTAGCACCTCTGGGGTTCCGTTCGAGCGCTCTTATCAACTGAACCAGCCGTCCGAGTGTCTCATTGACCGAAATTTGTTATGTTCAACTCTCAGGTTGTGTCTCATTTTTAGGGTTCCATAGCCAAATGGCGAAAAACGGAACACTTATGGATTCGTCATGTCTGTCCGTCCGTATGTCACAGGCACTTTTTGCCGAAACTATAAGACCTATACTACTGTTGAAAGTTACAAAGTAGATGTATTCTGTGAACCGCATTAAGATTTTCACACAAAAATAGAAAAGAAAAGCAATGATTTTGGGGGTTCCCCATACTTAGAACTGAAACTCAAATTTTTTATCAAACCTATACGTGCGTATCTATGGACAGGTCTTCAAATATGATATTGAGGTTTCTAATATAATTTTTTTCGGGACTGAATAGTTTGCGCGAGAGACACTTCCAAAGTGGTAAAATGTGTGTCCTCCCCCTGTAACTTCTAAAATAATAGAATGGTAAAAGTAAAAAAAAAATGTACATCACATTACCATGCAAACTTCCACCGAAAATTGGTTTGAACGAGATCTAGTAAGTAGTTTTTTTTAATACGCCATAAATCATTAACCGCAATTTATTAACCTTTCCTTCAATCAACTCAAATATTATTGTTATTACAGGACTTTTATATTATATTACTTGCTGCTACGGAACCCTTCACGGTCATGTCCGACTCGTACTTGGCCGCTTTTTTGTTTGTTGTTAGTTCTCAATAAAGTTTAAGATCACGCAGACAAATAACACATACGTCTAACAATGCAATATAGACAAGCTGGCCAGCGCGAAATTAAGAGAGGAATTCGAATCATTTTGAACATGTTTACTGTTGCCTCACCGAAATTCAAAAGAATTATTAAAGACGTATGTATGTATGTATGTATGGAAAATGTACGCATAACATAAATGGCTTTTTCTACTCCTACTTTTATCTGTCATTTATACTGCCATGAACACTAATATAAGTACACTAGCTGACCCGACACACGTTGTTCTGTTCATAATAAAAAAAAACTCTTGCGGATGGAATTTTGGAAAATTCGTTTTTAGCTGACCTCTACTCGGTGAAAAGAATACTCCTTCCAAATTTCAAGTCTCTACGCCTTATGGTTCCAGAAATATCGTGATGAGTGACTATATACGTGGAAATCTTACTGAACGTTATCTCAACCTTTGCTAAAGTTTTCGAGAAATGTATTGACTTAAGACTAATGAACTACTGTTTTAAATTTAATATTATTTCACCAAATCAATGTGGATATCAAAGGGTAAAGCCTTGCCATTGTTTATCTATTGAAGTCGGCGATTGAAAAATCTTCATTGCAAAAATCAGGCAACTATTCTATGGCTTGACATTTCGAAAGCATTCGATTTCGTAAATCACGATATTTTATTAGGAAAGACGGAAAAGTATGGCCTTAAGGAAAGCCCTTGGTATAAATTGAACGCAAGCAATAAACGTAAGTAAACCAGGTAAACGTAACCCAAGAAGTGGTTACCCCATCAGTTTTCCTTTTCCATCTGTAAAAGTGGAGTTCCTCAAGGAACTATTTTGGGTCCTTTTTCGGGTGTTATCTTAGATAAGGACCTAAATTTCTCTGGTCGCATTGATAAGGTATGTTTTAGAATTTGTAGATTTGTGTATGTCTTCAGAAGACTGACTTATCCGCAATGATATTAAATAAAAGAAACGAAGATGGCCAATTTCAAGCCCTTATTCTGTGACTTTAAATAGAGACGTAACAAAATAATTTTAATTTAAAGATTTGAGTTTAATTAAAACTTAAGTCTCCTCACTGCGTGATACGAAAGTGCCCCTAGAGTTTAAAGTTACATTTAGATCTTACAGTTGTAGGAGTAGTACAGCAAGTTATTTCATATCGAAGTTGGCTCTACATTATTAAGTTTTACTTGCGCAATCGGCTTTTTAAAAGTCCGCGTGTTTGTAATCTTTACTCTGTCTGTAGCTACACTCAATAGGTACGCTTTTGTACCTCAAGAAGGGCTTTATCGGTCATTATTACAAGTGTCTAAAGAATGCGAATGCGAATATAATTATGACATATCGTATTACAGTTTCAGCCAAATCAACTGATTGGTTAAATATTATCTTTACATAATACTAGTTGGCCGGACAGACGTTGTTCTGTGCATGATAAGAAAATACTCTTTTTTTTCTGTATTTGTCAATTATACTTCATAACACCAAGAATAATTTGTAAATTATGATCCCTGTCAATGACGTATAGAACATTATTGCTCCCTGTTGTTAACTGTAATGAAATTGTTCAACAGCAGAACTGTCAAACCGTACGTCAATAAATTCTCTCATAGAAAATATGTCCATACAAAACATATAATGGAATTAAAAATAATTATGGGTCCCAAATCGAAATAAAAACAATTCTATCTCTCAAGTTGGACTAAACTGCACTCGATGAAGAAATCCCCATTAAAATCCGTTCATTAGTTTAGTAGTCCATCGTGGACAGACAACGTGTCACGTAATTTAAGATATATATTATTCTTCTGTACCGTGTACGTGTGTTTATAGTGAACTCCTCCTAAGCGGCTGGACCAATTTGAATGATTTCATGTTCAAGTGGATTCGAGGATGGTTGAGATTCACAATTGAACTACCTCCAAAACGGCTGGAGGAATTTTGATGATCTTTTGTGTGTGTTCAAGTGGATTCGAGAATGGTATAGATTCACAATTCAGTCCATTTATAATTCTCCGGCCCATGTGTATGTTAGTCAAAACCTACCAACGGCTCGACCGATTTTTAAAATTTGAGACATGAGTACAGGACAACGTCTGTCGGGTAGGCTAGTATAATATATACATATGTTGTTCTCTCCCATATTAGAGCTACAACACTCATTATTTCTCCGATAAATTTGTTTTTTTTTTTAATATTACATAAAATAATAAGGATAGCTTAAGAAGCCATACTACATCTACTCCCACCCAACACCGTAAGGAGGAAGGGATGGCTGAATCATGAATCACTGATCCCATGTCAACTGAAGCTGAGCCTACTCTTTTTGCCTATTGCTTCATTGCTAATTTAAGCATTTTATTTCTGTAATGTTCTGTATGACAATAAATAATTTATTGATTTATTTATTTAATTCACAAAACGTCGCCATTACAAGACTTACCATCTAGAAGACAGAGCGTGCCATGTTTTGAGATTCATGAGACACTCGGCCAAAGAGTGTGAACAGATCTTGCTACAGCACGTGTGGTTGATGATGTTTGGATATCAGCAGCCGAAGTAGTAGTCAATGTAAGGACCGCAACAAATTTTAATTGACGCAAATAATAATATATAATAATAATAATAAAACTTTATTTCGAGTATCATGACTCATATTAATTGTTAGTAATACAGCAAACTTATTTTCTATGTTAGTTCTTATCCTAAACCTATTACTTATTAAGTTACAGACGTGTGTCACCGCTGCGCCATTCCGTTAGAAATACTGCAGCAATGACCCACATATCTGCAATCCAACCTGCTCGCAATCATCTTCAGAATGCTGTTGGTACTGCCCCGCACTCTGATAACCAGGGATCCACATCTTTTGCGTACAGTCGCATAAAAACAGTCGACCCGCGCTTCCGCGAACTTCTCTGATGCGCTACAAAGTCGGGGCAGCCCCATCAGCACCCTGAAAGCATTGTTATATTGTACACGAAGTGCGTTGTAGGATTTTTGAGTGTACATGGCCTACAGGTTGCACGTGTAGAAAGTTGTATAAAAGGCTCTGAACAGCGTAATCTTGACGCTGTTTGAGCAACGCACGAATCTGCGAGCCAGCATATTCGCTCTCACCGACAACGCCCTCCGTTCTCTCTCGATTTCCGTGTCGTCCCTGAGGTCGGAAGTCAACATATGACCAGGATATTTGAACGTAGATACTCTCTCCAACGCTGTACCATTGAGCATAACAGGTGGTACTTTATTTGGTGTTTTACCACCGGCCTCAAAGACCATCACTTAACTTTTTCTTGCGTTATAGGCAAGACCATGTCCTCCCACATAAGCCTCACATATGGCCATCAGTTGTCTGAGACCACAAATAGACGCACTCAGCAGCACCATGTCGTCTGCGTAGCTTATATTGTTGACACAAGTTCCGTCTATGAAGCAGCCGACCCTGGTGCCACTGAGCTCGCCAATCAAATCATTCACATATAGGTTGAAGAGCGTTGGTGAGCTCAATCCTCCCTGCCTCACCCCGCACTCCAACCCATATGGACGTGACAAGACTCCCGCCCATCTGACATGGCTGACCTGGTTTCCATACCAAAATTTGAAAATATTGATGATCTCAGAGGGTATTCCAACCTCTCCCTAAGCAAAAGCAAAGCAGAAGTTAATTAAACATTAAAATTCCCGTGTTATGCTAACTAGCCGGTTGTGACTTGTGATGAGACACGCTTACGCCAAGTTCAAAGGTAAAACGATATTCGGTTGAATACAAATGAGATGGTTGATATAAATCATAAAGAGGCTATGAATGTTGCAGGAAAATTAACCGGGTCGAAAAACGAGGCACAATAATTGTTAAGGCCAATTTACACTAGACGACCGAATGCTCATCCTGTCCCTACTATATTATATACTTTTAGTGTAAACAGATGCTTTGTCTACGTTCGCAAAGATTCTATGGAATGTTTTTTTTTTACGAAAATAAGGGACGTTCAGCTGGTAGTAATTGATACGCCGTGCCCATTACAATGTAGAGCCGCTCAGGATTCTTGAAAAACCCAAAAATTCTGAGCGGCCTCACAATTGCACTCGTCACCTAGAGACGTAAGATATTAAGTCTCATCTCATCTCATCTCATCTCTCATTCTCTCTTTCTAAGAATGCTCGCTCGCTTGATGTAAACGGCACTAGAGCGTGCGAACAGTTGCCTAGAGCGTTATTGCGAGTTCGCGTTCTATTCTAATTCTAGTTCTAGTTCATGATTTAAATCGTTGATATTTTGGTGTAAGCTCTGTAGAGCTTTCATGTATACTAAAAGAACAAGAACGAATGCTCTTGTTCTAGCTCTGGATCTTTGTTCGCTTAGTATAAATTCACCTTTAACGCAATGTTTTTCTGCCACACATTAACACTGGAATTCAATTGTTTTTGTGTTAAAGCGGCGTGTCCAACGACGACATTCCCAAATAACACGACCGTAATAAACGGCCATCAATTATCTCAATTAAACAAAGGCAAAAAGTGTTCAACCGTGGGGCTGTTTCCACAATGAAACTGGATCAGATTGGATTTTTAAAATAAATACAGATTCAACACATTTCCTAATATTCATCAGTAATTTGATTCTGTTACTGTTCATTAAATAGAATACTATTTTGTCATTATATCTATCTATACTAATATATGGATACCCATTTTTTTCTCTCGGTTATACTGCGAAAGCTACTGAACCTATCTGAATAATGCTTATACCATTAGATGCGGCGTGTTTAGGACATGGAAGATTGAAGAATAACAGTTTTTTACATAACCAAATAAAACTGAAAACAAATTTTTATGAACGATGCGGGACTCGAACCCGTGACCTCTTACGTTCCCTGCAAGCGCTCTTTCCAACTGAGCCAACCGTTCGAGTGACGTATCGTCATAAAATCTAGTATCTATATCTATATATAATCTGCTTTGTTCTAGTTCTTTAACTGTCAGGTTGTGGCTTCATTTACAGGATCTACTTTAGAGTTGAAAACCTGCTCAACCGCAATATTTGCATATTAGGAAATAGACTTGAGATGTCGCCCTTGCAAATCTAAACTGGTTGCGGTTCGATTCCCGAATCGTTCCTATTTGTTTTCAGTTTTATTTATGTAGTTGATCCCACAAGTGAGGGTTATTATCACTTAAAAGCGTGTTTAGTTTCTTACATAATATAACAATTATTACAGTGAGCTAGCGCGGGGTACTTAATTTATATGGCAAAACATTTTTATTTATTTTTTATGATTGTTACCTTAAAACTTTCGACTGGGTGAACCGATTTTGATAATTCTTTTTTTATTTGAAAGCTGGTGCTTCCCGTGTGGTCCCATTGTAATTTGGTCCAGATCTGACAATGGCATCCATGAGAAAACAATTAAAGTCTTAAATTTGCTATACATACGTATAGCAAAGTGGATGATAAATTTACGAATAACTCAAAATCGCGCAAAATTAATTGTCGTAGTCGAATATGCTGATCAATGGGACTCCTTAATGATGGTGCAGTAATGGTGCGATCTGTGACAGAATTTCTGTCTGTAATCAAATTGCAAAGCACTTACGTGCATTGAAAACTTTAGGATATCTACACATATTTAGACAAATTTTTAGTTAGTGTAGTTCAAATTCTCTAACAATCATAAAATATTTTTTTTTAACAAAATTAACAACCGACCTCAAAATATTCCATAACAATAGATATAATAATCGTAACTAGAATTAGAGTAAATAATTATATTGTATAAAAATACGCAATTATTTTTATACTTTTTAGTGCATATTATATCTATTCTTTTGGAATAGTGTTTTTGAAGTCGGTTGTTCTTTTGTTAAAATTTTATTAATTTCAATGTAAAATAACACGAAGCGTTCCGTGCGTTGAACAAGACATACCAAGATTTACGAACCATATGTCACTCGAACGATTGGCTCATTTGGAAATAGCGCTCGGACGGAATCCGTGAGATCGCCGGTTCGAGTCCCGCATCGTTAATAAATTAAGTTTTCAAATTAATTTGTGTAGTCCTTAACTTGTCAAGAGAAACTTCCATTATGTTTTCAAGAAGCTTATTATATTATTATTAGTAAACTGTGTCATAAAATCGCATAAATGTATAAACACAAAAATAAATCATGCTAGAAGTGTGTTAAATCAACGCAACCACCATCCTATTACATTTCTCGAGAAAAAACTACTGATTGAGAAAAATGGCTCGACCCCGCAATCACTTTGACCTTTATCTGTAGGGACGGGACACTGATATCGATAAAAGCATTTATAGATAATTATTTTATTTTTGCTACTCTAATTTATTGGAACGTATTTCCATATCGATGTTATTGAAGATAAATTTCTTTAACAATACTTTGCGCGCGCATAACGACGTCTAAAAATAAAAGTTTTCAAAAATTTTCTGACGTTTGCGACGTAAATAATTTTTTTTGGTTTCTTCGTCCATTATTGGGAAAGGCAAAGGGTTCAAGCCAATACAGCCGTATTCGTTCATATTCAATAATTTATTTCATGATTTTTACAGTAGTGTTCTTTCTACAAACGTAGAATAGCACGACAAATAAATAATTTTAAGGGTTTGTTTTGTTATGCCAAAGAAGTATAACTTTTTTCGTGCGTACATATGTATAAACACACTTTTTTATTTTAGACAGTGGAATTAAGTTGAAACTGTCCTTTTTTTTGTAGTAAATCAGTCAAATTAATATTTTTATAATAAGGAACTTCCTATCCGGTGTCCCACGACACCACACGGCTTATTATTTAAATTCAATCAGCTCAAGCCATTGATATAGAATATACTTGCGTATATACCAACTGACAGTTCCAAAATGCGTGACCAATTTTGATTTGTCAATATGTGTGTTAGGTAGTGGTTTATAATTTAAAATACTAAGGAACTAATGCCAAACGTGTATACTTATAGATATACTATATACGTCAAACTTGTCAAACAATCTATCTTGAGATCAAAACATCTCTAATGGTCAAGATCATGATTGCGAATTATATATATTATATTAATATTATAAATTAACATTATTTATTTTTATTTATTTATTTATTGGTAATCAACAGCGTTACAGTAAACGTTCATAAACAGTAATATAAAACAGATGGATTAGACATAATAACCTTAAGATAAATCTGGCAAAGACAAATTATGTTCAATTTAATGCAACTAAACGCGAAACCCCAATTCTAAATGTTAATTATAATACCACCACTGTAAACACAGCAAATCAAAGTTTTTGGGATTGCTCCTAGATGATTGCTCTTCGGCAAATAAAAAAAGTTACTTGTTTACAAAAAACATTATTAGCTTATCACGCTTACATTGAGTCTGTTTTGCGTTACGGACTGTTCTTGTGGGGTAATTGTACAAATATTTCTAGGGTTTTCATATCGCAAAAAAAATGTGTGAGAGCTATTTGCAACGTGCCACCTGATGAGTCTTGCAGACCTCTGTTTGGAAAACTTGGACTATTACCACTTGCTTGTCTTTATATCTATGAACTGTGTGTATTTGTGAAATTTAATAGTGATTTATTCAAGAATGTTTGTGACACTAACCCTCAAAGAAACCGCCGGGATCCAAATAGACTAATTTTCGACGAAATCCCACTGACCTTGCAGTATGACTAGAGTTGTCTTGAGTCATCTATGAGTGTCAGAATATACAATAAACTGCCCATTAATTTCAAATTATTTAATAAAATATTTTTTAAGAAAAAACTTAAACACTGGTTAAGTGAGCGACTATTTTATACGATAAATGAATTTCTGAACGCGAGTAATGTTATAACATAAAATGTGAAATTTTTTGTTAATAATTAATTAGACAATATTTATAATTATTATGTTAGTCTGTTATTACTTTATTATTATGTGAGTCTGTAATTCTGTATTATTTTTCAGTATTATGATAATTAATATTTATTGTTTCTGACATGTAGACAGACATATTATATCATCTAATCTTGTTATGTGTTATTTACCTTACTATTTACTGTATTAAATTAATTTGCATGCCTAGTTAAGCCTGGCGCAACATGTGAAACTGTAACATTATACCATCGTAACATACCATGTTTATACGCAAATAAAGAATTTGATCGATACTCATATTGACAATATTATTTTACAATAGCTTTACAACAAATTAAATTACAGAACAACTGCCTCTTGTGTTTCTTATTTACTGTGTGTATGTTTGTGTGTGGGTGTGAAAGCGTACGTGTGTGGTTAGTAGATAACAATATGTTTATATTTTAAACAAATGAGTAAGGCACTGCTTAAGACTGTGTAATTTAATAATTTCACGCTTCAATTTATACTTTTCTAACATGAAGATATCTAGAATATCATAGTAATTATTTTGAATCCTGCAAATAATCGAGATTTTATAATAGTTCGTTTTGGTACGTGGTGCAACCAGGAGATTCGTATGACGTGCTCTATATTGTGGTACATTAAACGATAGGGTACTTAATAATTCTGAACAGTTTGTAATATTAATATATATATATTAATATTACTTTGTAAACATATTTTTTGATGAAAAAAAGCCCGCTGAGTTTGTTGCGCCCATTCTTCTCAGGGCTGACGCATTCTTTTTGGAATATGTAATATATATGAATAAAAATATTTGAATTTCAAATTGATCTTTTCACCGCTGCCAAGGAAACGACATCCAAATAGACTTGTTTACAAAAGGGACTACTTTGCATACCAAAAATTGTCATGCCATGTGTATTTAATTATGTATTTGAAAAACTTTCCGATGCTATTAAAATGTTGAATATCGGTCCCTTTAAGTCTTATTAACTATATGAATGGCATTTAATTTATATTTATATTATATTAATAACAATTTCTATGCTGTATCTGACTTTTTATATTTGTAATTTTTTTTAAATTTTATTTACTTTGACTGCGTATTGTTATTTTGTGTAATACTGAAATATATAAGTATTTGGAATGTTAAAATTTTAATACACAAATTATTATTAAAATTCTTTATATTAAAAATCTATTTTTACTTTTTAAAGCGTTAGTTTTTAGTTTCTTTTAAACGTTATTTTTTACTGTAACAAATAAGATCATCCATCTAATGGTTAGCGGATTGTGCAGTATTTTCAGCATTACTTATTTTAATTTTATGTATAATTTTTAACTTCAAATAAATTTATAGAGAGCAGCTAGAAGTTGAGTTATACTTCATAAATGTAACTATGATTTGAAAGACCAATAAGTTTAATCTAATTAATAGAATTTATAAATTTTATCTATAACCATTTTTCGTAATCCCAACACTAGTTCTTAGTAGAGAATTTGTAGGCATTTAATGTTAGTATCGGGCCTATCGACAAACAGCGAGAAAAGAAACCCCTGTAATGAAATACCAACGCGTGGGTATTAAATATGTGTGGTGTTGAGATATCGAACATAGAACTACGACTAACTTATATTGAACATAATGCGGTGTATTTCTTTATTAAAAACACACCTATAAGTTTTTTTAAACTATATAAAAATAAAAATTCAAAGTCAGAAATGAAACTTGCATTCTGCACGAACCTCTAAACTGCATATGAAGTCCTGGTACATGACACATGATTTCAATCGCTATGAAAGACATTACTATCACCGATACCATATTTATATTCTCCTGGTGTCTATGTAGTAATACATCGTGCGCATGACGTAAGAATTTACTAAGGTATACTCGCGTTTTACATAAGACAATTTCTTCTTCAATTATGATCGCCTGGTACCAAACTCTGTATAATGCTTCCTATCTTATTTTGTATATGTTTTTGTCTTTTTTACTGTTGCTCTAAATCATTTTTAGAGATCGAGAATATTTTATGTAATCTATCTCATTCTTTCGAGGACTGAATCCTATACATGTACCTGTCTGTGTCTCTATCGTCTCGCTTTTTCGTTTCGATTCTAAAGAAGTTTAAAAAAAAAACAAAAATTATAAACTTTACAAAAATATGAAACTATATGATATGGAACATAATGAACAGAATAATCCATGATGCATGATAAGAAATCATGCAGCAGATGTGCAGCTCTGTGTAGTTGATGAAAAATAACATTCTTGTCTGCTATCGGAATATTGAGAGTAACAGATCACAGCGGTCCAATTTAATTTTCAACGCCAGCAGAGTAACAGTGGTGCGGGCCTTTATTTGTAACTTCAACTTTAAATTTGCCTCTGTTCTAATCTCTTCTTCACATCTAACTTCCCTTTTGTGCCAATGCTTTCTTTCGCCGTCGTTCTTTATGCTTGAACTCTGCTTAAATATAATGATATCACCTCCGTAATAGTTCCATAATTTTGCATAGGGGCTCGTCCTAGAGCTCTTCAGAGAAGAGGTGTAACTTTGTAATCCGCACTGATCACCTTCCACGCTGTAAATGCTGGCAAAAAAAAATACACTAGAGTTACAGATCAGTCAAAGCATCCAACAAAGAGGATGTAACTGTGAAATAAGAGGCGGTACTGCCTAAGTAAAAATTGAAATTTAGCTTAGAATGAAGCAGTCGTTTGACATAAGTTTGAAATAGAAGTAATTATAGTATCGCGATTGGCCACGATGTATAATCCGGCTTAATTTGAAAGCGAAAAGTTGCTTTAGACGTAGTGGATTTCGGCTACCTCCGTTTCTACAAGATTATAGTCGTCATCTGTCAATCTATCAATGACTGCACGTTTCATACAATCGAGTGAATCGCTTTTTGCTTAAGCCGCGTGGCTTTGTTCTGTTTTGAACTGTTGTATCTTAACATATTTACCGCCTTCGCCTGCGGGATGGGAATTTAACGCAAAAGTTGTTAGAGTTCACTGTATAAATATCATTAGTGGCTAGCGATAATTCTATTTAGTTTGTTTGTGATGGAGTGGAATAAAGAAAATACTTTGTTTTTTAATACAACTGTTACGAGAAAAACCGGTTCTTTGGGATGTAAGTTGAGTTTAGCTAGGCTGCCATCCAAAACGGCAAATAGGTTTATGCAGACAGGCCGAACACCAATAATTTCCTAAAAAAGAACAATTAATACTTAAAAATTCAATTTTAAAATAAAATGATTTGTTCGAAAAACTCGTAAATAATGTAATTTTTAGGGCTGGCAAGACAACAAACGGATTGTTAATGCCACAATTATAATATTATAATCAAACGTGCAGACAGATGTATTTTATACGTTGAATAAACCATCAACACGTGTCCGATAACACTAATGGACATTGAAACGAATATCTGAATAATATTAGAGTGTCTGTATTTACCTGTGTTCTTGTATGAGATAATATCTATAAATAATACCTGATATCCTACTAAATATCTCTTGGTAGGTAGATAGTTAAGGTTATTGTTAAAACCTTCGATCATTACAGGTTTTTTATTAGCTTCACTTGTATGTATGTTTGTTTGTAACCGATTTTGGCGCGATTTTGACCTACTTTAAACGTCCAGATTTCGTTCAAACTTCGTAGATTTATCGAGGACCGATGACAATACATTAATTTGATAAAATTATTCCCATTTTCAATTTACAAATTTGTTAATTTATATATTTTTCATCTATCGCCTATAAAGCAGTAATTGATGTTAATTTTAAATTTCAAACATTATCTTTTACCGATTTATCTAATATTAAGAAATTTTCGAATACCAAAGAGAATTTTTAATTTAACGATACAAATTTTAGTCTTAATAACTAAAAAAAACTAGCTTTTTTAATTAAACCAAACTAAAAAGTAGGAAATATTTTCGATACTTTAGTACGGTTTTCTATAAAAAGCATGTTTTTTAGTTTTTTTTAACTACTTTTTATTTATACGTCTAGATAGACTGTGACAGCTGTTGTAGAAAAAAATTGAATTTAGAACTTACCACTATTTTGAGGATTTTTTTTATGACATTAAGGGACGAGACTAGCAGGACGTTCAGCTGATAATAATTGATATGCCCTGCCCATTACAATGCAGTGCCGCTCAGAATTCTTGACAAAATCCCAGAATCCTGTGCTCGTCACCTTCAGACATAAAATGTTAAGTCTCATTTACATTCACACACACACATTCTTAGAAGTTATACTTTTATTTTATTTTAGTTTTTATCTCACTTTTGTATTCAGACAGTTTTTTTTATTTTATTTTATCTGATTTTGAATATTTAATTTTACTATGTAGGTTCATACTAGTTTAGCTGTCTTTGCTCCCTGTATTGTATGTAAATTATTAATAATATCATTTAGAAACATATTGTTAACTATTATTACACAAATAAAATATGAAAAACAAAATTTTATGAACCGGGAATCATAAAATTTTGTTTTTCAAATTTTATTTGTGTATTAATCCTAGAAGTGAGGGTTATCACTTTAAAACATAACAAATTGTTTAGATTTACAAGAGCGACATCTCAAGTCAATTTCCTATTATGCAAATATTGGGGTTGAGCAGGTTATCAACTGTAAAGTAGATCCTGTAGATGAAGCCACAACCTGAGAATACTATTATTAATTATTGTAATGCTTGGAAATAAATAAAGTTATTGTTATTATTATTATTTGCCCAGTAATTTCATTTAATTACGGGGCCCTTCAGACCGAAACAGTAAGTTTACACGTTACTGCTTCACGGCAGAAAAAGGCGCCGTCGTGGTACCCGTAATCTAGCCGGCATCATGTGCAAAGGTGCCTCCCACTGGGTAAAGGAATGCACGCACAATGACACAGAGTGACATTACAAATTTCGAGTGTTAGATATTATCGCGGACACTAAAGTAATAAACCTGGCCTGTTTTCATCGGTTGTCTAGCAGCAAGAGATGATCGAGACGTATAAATTATCTAAGCCTTAGATTCTAAGGGATAAAGTAATATTTATTTGATTTAATTAAGGGAAGATACAAACAGGGAAGAGATATATTTTTTGTAAAAGTCAATCACTGTCCATTCTATAAGATTGGTGTAATTTAATAGCATCATGTGTCTTTTACATGAAAACCGTTGGCGATAGAAGGGAGCCGATACATCACTGTCTGGCCAAGATGAACAGCCTTCCTGAGGGACCTAATTAGACGATGTGGCTCAATATTTCGGGAAAGCCTCGTTCCTACGTAGATTAATGTTTACATGTATTTTTTGTCCACACTCAAGAGACAGCATAAAGAAATATAAAACGGTGTAATATTTGCTTCTTTTAGATTTGTTGATATATATAACAACTGAAAATGAACTTACGAATGACGTGTACGACGTCATGACGTGTTTCTTGAGTGCTCCCTAACATTTTAATTGTATTTAATTATTTTGAGTAGTGTGAGGATGTTTACGGTGTAAGAAACTAAATTTTGAAGTTAAATTTAAAGTGTGTGACAATCCAGTTTATAGAATCCTTATTTCATCGAGTAATATTAGCATTAATATTTCAATATTGTGTTTCGAGTGTCATGGTGTCAGTGAGCGGTTGCCTCCGTAAAAGTTGAAGTCAAAAGATAAGTAAAAATTATAAATTAAGTCTGTTTTACATTAGTTTTATGAGGAAGTTTAGTATCGATGCTTCAAATACAGGCGTTACTCAACAGAAATTAACCGTTCATCCTGCACTAAATACCTTTGAATTCCCAGTGCAGTCTTCGACGTTTCATTAGATTACTGTTACAACAGGGTAATTGATAACTATCATTATAATTAAACAAACATAAGGGCTATTCATTACAAGGTGGAACAAACGGTATTATTTAACTAAATTCAACCATTGTGATTTTGCGTTTAAAGACACTAAGTAAATTTGTGTTGGTGTAAAATAACTTGCGACGGTACTTCAAAATCCGTGCTTAATGCTTATGACGTCTGAGCCTATATTTGACGTGGGCTTGTTAACATAGATTCACACATTTCAACCCACTCATTTATTACTGAATAGCTTTGTCATTTGACATCGGACTAACGTGTTGGTGATTAAGGTTCGAATCTTATGAGTTTTTTTTTATTTTTTTACTATAGATATAACGTGTTTTTAATTTATATGTTTTGGCCAATTTTAATTTTATTGTTGTTTGTTTCATTGGCATTTTATTTGAATCCTTATAGGTACATAATTTATTTTGTATTTAAATTTTTACTAAGGCTTCTTTTTTGCTTCTATAATATGATCCCAAAAATGTACAAAACAAATGTGTTACGAAATTTAAAAGAATTGTTAAAAAACGTTTGGGAAAGGTTATTATAGCATAAACGATTTTCTTAATGACACCACGGACTGGTAATAAAGCGAACACCCTCAGGCTTTTTAATTATAAATGTTTATTGTACGATATTACATTGTAATCCATAAAAGGCATAAAAGGCATTTATTTTCTCAAAATTGATTCCTTTAGAATTCTTTTTGATGTCATTTCTTATACTACTAGATACTACTACCGCTTCGGAAACAAATGGCGCTCTGAGAGAGAAGAAGCCGCGCAAGAAACTCTCCCAGCATTCTTTCTATTCATATTCATTTCATTATATTCATATTTTATATTAAAACAATATAAGCCCGCTGAGTTTCTTGCGCCCATTCTTCTCAGGTCTGAGGCAGTCTCTTTTGAATGGGTGGTAGATTTTGACGTTCAATAAGTGATTTTAAATCCTATTTTGAATAAAAATATTTGAATTTGAATATAAGCTACAATGGGGTGCTCACATAAAAAACTTATGTAATCGACTTAGCTCTGCAGTATTTGCGATAAAAAAATTAGGCAGCTGACAGATGTTGAAACGGCTAGACTTGTGTATTTCAGCTACTTTCATAGTGTCATGTCTTACGGAATTATACTGTGGGGTAGGGCTGCAGATATTGAAAACATATTTGTGCTGCAGAAGAGAGCAATTCGAGCAGTCTATAAAATGCGTTCAAGTGATTCACTGAGAGAAAAGTTTAGTGAAATAAATATTATGACAGTACACTGCCAGTACATATACGAGAACCTCCTATACGCCCATAAAAATATTAGCCAATTTAAAAAGAATAGTGATGTGCACAGTGTCAATACTCGAAACAGACATAAACTCGCAATTCCATCTACTAGGCTCCGTAAAATTGCTAAATCTTTTAAAGTGGATTGTGTTTTATTTTATAATAAACTCCCAAACGAAATTAAAATGTTAATATTAATAAGTTACCTATTAAAAAAATTAAATGTATAGTAAAAAATAAATTAACATCTAAGGCCTATTATAATGTGAAAGATTATTTGAATGATAAAGATAGTTGGAATTATTGTTCTAAATTTTGTTAATGAATATTGTTATACTCATTTGAATGCTATTGTAACTTTTCTACTTCATCCTGACTTGCACTAAATAACTTATATAGTTTTACAGTGAATAAAGATTTTTTGACTTTGACTTTGACAATCTTGGATAAATTTCGCATCGAGTGGTGGTAGTTTCATGACGATACGATCTGTGGTTTAGGCGTTATTATTATGTATATGCTAAATAGAGCCTAGCTCTTCTGTTTTTGAGCTCTTCGAGCTGAAAAGTCTGAAAAAAGTTAAATAAAACCCTGTTTTACAAATTTTTAAACGGCAATTACGTTTGAATGAATAAACCGATTTTCACGCAGCTTTCAGTCGATCTGTAAAGCCGTTTAAAACTATTTCAAAAAAAAACACATTTAGAAAATATTTTTTCATAGTTGTCTTAAAAAGTGTTCTATATCTAAGTTTGTTCAAGACCTTTTGAACGGTGCGAACCGAGATGAAATCAGTCGAGCCGTTCAATAGTTATAATAGGTATACATACATACATACAGATGTACGGACACCATCGCTCCTGCGATAGTCAAGGCAGCTTCCTAGAACCTAAAAAACGTCGAGATCTGATGAAAACTCGATTTGCGAGAAACGAGTAAAACCAATAACTTTCCGATTTTGAAAATTTTCAAGCGGGGAGTTAAAAAATTTAAAGTGAGTGTGTACGTATGTACACACACAAGAAGTTATTATTGCGTAACAAAACAAAAATCCTTAAAAAAAATTATCTCGTGGTTGGTAGACCTTGGAACTCATATAATATGGGTTACAAGAGGTTGAGCCTCTCTACCAAGTAGCTGAAATATGATACAACTGGTCTACTAGACCAGCTAACGTCAAGGTGTCGAATTTTCGTGACGGTGTACGCGCACATCGTAAAAAATCACTAATTCACTCTGATAATTACTAGATTTCGTTAAAACCAATTATCGGTGGAAGATTGCATGGTAATGTACAACATTTTTTTATGTACACCATATTTACGAAGTGTCTCTCCCGGAAACTATTCAGTTTAGAAAAAAAAATATATTTGAAACCTCAAAAAAAATAACATTTTTGAAGAGCTATCCATAGATAGATCATTTATAACAAAAATGTTTGGGTTTGTTATAAATGTGAAAATCTTAATGCGGTTCACAGAATAAATCTAATTACCAAGTTTCAACAGTATTGTTCTTATAGTTTCGGAAAGAAGTGGCTGTGACGTACGCACGGACAGACAGACAGACATGACGAATCACCCTAAAAACCTTCTTATAAGTAGAGTAAATAATATGTACGGAACCCTTGGTTGGCGAGTTTGAATTTATTATTTATCTTCAATAACTATCACTACCTCTCTTGCTATTTATGTCGCTCACACAATACTGCGTCATGTTAACAATGAATTTAATGACATCTCGTCTCGTCGCTTATTCCGGAAAATCCGTTTTACGCGATCTTTTTAACGTGATTCTGACTGACATAATGAACAGGGAACAAAAAATCCTGGTAAAATAAAAGTTTCATCCATTCTCAATGGAGTGTGTACGAAAATTTTATCACAAGCACAACTATCGACTGGAAAATGAGTTTTTTTTATATATATATATATACATACTTTAATACAGATATGAACATAATTCGGGCTAGTGTCCTCCGATAAGCAATTAATGCCTGTATTGGAAGTCACCGCTATTCCTCCATTTCATTTCTTAATGAATAAAGAGAGTTTCTTGCGCCGCTTCTTCTCCCCCAGAGCGCCATTTGTTTCCGAAGCGTTAGTAGTATCTAGTATATTAGAAATAACATCAAAAAGAATTCTAAAGGAATCAATTTTGAGAAAATAAATGCCTTTTATGCCTTTTAAACCTACACGAATTAACTAAGAAGGTTCTTTGTTTAGATCACTTCTTCTTCACGTGCCTCTCCATTACTGCAGGTCTGCAATCAGTTTTTAAAAATTTTCCTTGTACATGGCGAAGCGGAATAGTTCTTGGACTGTCTTGACTAACATAATATATTGATTTAAAATTAATGTATGAGTGTGTGTGCGAGTGTGTGTGGTGTGTGAATATGCGCGTATGCCCATGTGTGTGTGCGTGTGATTGTCTGTATTTTGTGAAAAAATGTACACTTGTTGTATCTTCACATATTATGTATATACATTATTAAATTTCTATTTATTATTTCCTCAGTTCTTATGTTATCAATTTAACCGACTTCAAAAAGGAGGAGGTTATCATTTCGATCGGTATTTTTTATGTATGTACACTGATTACTCTGAGATTTATTATCCGATTTACGTTTTACGTCTTCAGTTCGATGCAGAATGGATGCCATTTGGTCCCATAAAAAATTTACATGTTTGGCCCAGTAGTTTTCATTTTATGAATATTTTTTATGAAAATTTTTGTTTACCTCGATGTTTTTTGTGTACGGCTTTTTTAGGAGTTTACATTCAGGTTCATTATATATTATAATTATTAACTGACACTAAAAAGTAAAAAAATATAATAAAACCTACGTTTAGAAAAACCGACTTCAAAACTGAAAAGAACCAATAACTAAAAATTTAATTTAATACACCTTTACCTTTTAATATTTATAAAATACTATTATTTGTATGTGCTACATATTGATAGCTTTGAGGTCGGTGGCAAGCCAAATGTAATAGTAAGTACCTACACTCGCCACGCGACACTTTGAGCGGGATAACTTCGTCTAGAACAAAACAACCCCAGCGGACAGACACGCGTGGCCAGAAAACCTTAATAATTACAGTAAGTAAACTGTTAATAATATTAAGTTACACAGTCAATTTATATCGCGATCAACAAGCTTTGATTGTGATCTTGGATCACATGATATTTTTAAAAATATCCTATAAATTAAAATTCTACCTAGTTATACCACTTACTTATTGGATAAGTTTCGTGGAAACAAGAGAGAATTTCCAACATATTATTGTGCCAAATACTTGACTCATTATTTATTTTCTCAAAAGCTTTTATGTAAACATACATACGAGTACACTACTGTTTGTACACTACGTAGTGGGCAATCACAGCTTTTTAATTTATATTGACACACTTTTTACACAAATTATCTCGCCCCAAGTTAAGCATATATAGCCTGTGTTATGGGTTACAAGACAATGATATATTTAATACAATATACTTACTTAAACATACATATATTCATATAAACATACATAAATACATTTAAACATCCATGACTCGGAAACAAACATCTATATTCATCATTTAAATGCTTGCACCTACCGGGATTCGAATACGGGACCTCTAGCTTTGTAGGTAGGATCGCTAACCACTCGGCTATACAGGTTGTCAAAGCTTTTTAATTATATTTTGGAATGTAAATAGGGTTAATTCTAGTTGGTCATAAACAGTAGTGAACTAACATTGAATTATACAATTTATGTATAATACGTGACATGTCAATAACTCTCACTCTCATTTCACTGTAGGAAAGCTACAAAGACATATCTAAAAAAAAACGACTTCTAAACTGAAAAGTATCAAATAACTAAAAATTAAATTGAATACACCTTAACCTTTAATATTACTAAATGCTATTATTTATATGTGCCTATTGATAGGATTTTAGTCGGCGCCAAGCCCTAAACAAAATAAAACTTAATATTGTAAACAGTTTACTTACTGTTATTATTAAGGTTGTCTGACCACGCGTGTCTGTCCGCTTGGGTTGTTTTGTTCTAGACGAAGCTATCCCGCACAAAGTCACGCGTGGCGAGTGTAGGTACTTACTATTACATTTGGCTTCCGGCCCGCCATCTATGTAACAAAGCCAATATTTTCAAAATTCTTGCGTATGAATAAGTTATCTACACAAAAAAGTACAAGCTATAAGATAATATATATAACTTTTCTGAGAGTTGTACTAAAAAAATGCGTCATGCAATGCCAAAAAACTTGTTTAACTGCAAGGAAGAGTGGTAGTTCTAAAAGGCTCTGGAGTGTTAACAAATAAGACTTAAGGATATGTGTAACAGGATTAAATAGTGTTCATAGCTTGAAATGCTATATTTTCACCAAAACTCTTCGCCAGGCAACAACAATTATTAGTGTAACAACTATACTGCACCCGAGTCGTTTTGATCTATTGACAATAGGAGTGAAAACTTGAGGGGACATTGGAAGTTGGTACTGGACTGTGGCTTATTGCATAAAAAAATATTCAAGACAGAAATAGATACATTATTTCGATACTCTAAAAACATTATTATTTAATAGTTAGAAGTCTTCAGTTTTTTCAATGCGAATCCTATTTAAAAGAACGTAAATGTATCCCACTTTAGGTACGGTCAATATTTTTAATTAATTATTTATTATATATAAATTTCACATAACTCTAGACACTGATAAAAATAAGTATTAAAGGCTTTTCAACGCTTAACTAAAGTTAGCTCCGTATAGTTTTAACAATATATCGTACAGTCGGAGACAAAAATATTATATTTCAACCGAACATTAATATATGATCGTATTGTATTTTATAATGAATATGAATCTAGAGCTTAACAATTATTATTATATAGTTTAATATGTTTATTTTATTTAGTTTTTTGAGATTTTGATACATTATCATTTGACAATACCCTATCCGGCCTAATTTGAAATATTATATTTTTTTATGACAATAAGGGACGAGATGTGCATTACGTTCATCTGATGGTAATTGATATGCCCTGCCCATTACAATGTTGTGCCGCTCAGAATTCTTGAACAATCCAAAAATTCTGAGCGGCACTACAATTGCGCTTATCCACTTGAGACATAAGATGTTAGGTCTCATTGCCCAGTAATTTCACTAGCTACGGCGCACAGACCAAAAAACAGTAATGATTACACATTACTGCTTCACGGCAGAAATAGGCATCGTTGTGGTACCCATAATCTAGCCGGCATCCTGTGTAAAGGAGCCTCCCACTGGATGCTACCAATTTAGATACTATAAACACACCACCTCGAGGCAGTGTCAAAATAAGAAGAGATGGCACTACTGCTGTATATAAGTAGGAATAGAAATTTCAAGCGAAAAAAAGAAACAATGGTGGGTTCTTCCTTATTTAGCCTTAACATTTCAATTTTATATCTCTATTGAAATTATCTCATAAGGAATCATCCTAAAATGATGGTCTACTTTGAATTTCGTTAATAAAACTTTCTGTATCGAAATTATCCATCATATGCATCATATAATAAACCAAGTACAACAGTGCACACGTGCAGTTACATGCAATGGTGGCAGCGTCACCAAATTGGTTGCGCAATCAAATGGTCTACAGGTGAGTTACTCCCTATAGTGCAGTATATATTTAGTTCGTAGCAGCGACTGGTTGCAACACCATGGTGTCCCACTGAAATATAGCCCTAAGTATAGAATTTCATAAGTCAGTAGCTTTGAAGGTCATGACTATACGCTTCGTTCGCTTTTGACGTTCAATAAGTGATTTTAAATCCTATTTTGAATAAAAATATTTGAATTTGAATATAAGCTACAATGGGGTGCTCACATAAAAAACTTATGTAATCGACTTAGCTCTGCAGTATTTGCGATAAAAAAAATTAGGCAGCTAACAGATGTTGAAACGGCTAGACTTGTGTATTTCAGCTACTTTCATAGTGTCATGTCTTACGGAATTATATTGTGGGGTAGGTCTGCAGATATTGAAAACATATTTGTGCTGCAGAAAAGAGCAATTCGAGCAGTCTATAAAATGCGTTCAAGGGATTCATTGAGAGAAAAGTTTAGTGAAATAAATATTAAGACAGTACACTGCCAGTACATATACGAGAACCTCCTATACGCCCATAAAAATATTAGCCAATTTAAAAAGAATAGTGATGTACACAGTGTCAATACTCGAAACAGACATAAACTCGCAATTCCATCTACTAGGCTCCGTAAAATTGCTAAATCTTATAAAGTGGATTGTGTTTTATTTTATAGTAAACTCCCAAATGAAATTAAAATATAACCTTTTAAAAAATTTAAATGTGTTGTAAAAAATAAATTAACGCATCTAAGGCCTATTATAATGTGAAAGATTAATTGAATGATAAAGATAGTTGGAATTAATCTTCTAAATTTTGTTAAGGAATATTGTTATACTCATTTGAATGCTATTGTAACTTTTGTACTTCATCCTGACTTGCACTAAATAACGTATATAGTTTTACAGTGAATAAAGATTTTTTGACTTTGACTTTGACAATCTTGGATAAATTTCGCATCGAGTGGTGGTAGTTTCATGTCTGCTAAATAAAGCCTAGCTGTTCTGTTTTTGAGCTCTTCGAGCTGAAAAGTCTGATGAAAGTTAAATAAAACCCTGTTTTCCAAATTTTTAAACGGCAATTACGTTTGAATGAATAAACCGGTTTTCACGCAGCTTTCAGTCGATCTGTAAAGCCGTTTAAAACTATTACAAAAAAAAAAACACATTTAGAAAATATTTTTTCATAGTTGTCTTAAAAAGTGTTCTATATCTAAGTTTGTTCAAGACCTTTTGAACGGCGCCAACCGAGATGAAATCAGTCGAGCCGTTCAAAAGTTATAATAGGTAAACATACATCCATATACATACATACAGATGTACGGACACCATCGCTCCTGCGATAGTCAAGGCAGCTTCCTAGAACCTAAAAAACGTCGAGATCTGATGAAAACTCGATTTGCGAGAAACGAGTAAAACCCATAACTAACCGATTTTGAAAATTTTCAAGCGGGGAGATAAAAAATTTAAAGTGAGTGTGTACTTATGTACACTCACAAGAAGTTATTATTGCGTAACAAAACAAAAATCCTTAAAAAAAATTATCTCGTGGTTGGTAGACCTTGGAACTCATATAATATGGGTTACAAGAGGTTGAGCCTCTCCACCAAGTAGCTGAAGTATGATACAACTGGTCTACTAGACCAGCTAACGTCAAGGTGTCGAATTTTCGTGACGGTGTACGCGCACATCGTTAAAATTCACTAATTCACTCTGATAATTACTAGATCTCGTTCAAACCAATTATCGGTGGAAGATTGCATGGTAATGTACAACATATTTTTATGTACACCATATTTACGAAGTGTCTCTCGCGCAAACTATTCAGTTTAGAAAAAAATGATTTTAGAAACCTCTAAAAAATATCATTTTTGAAGAGCTATCCATAGATAGATTATTTATAACAAAGATGTATGTGTTTTTTATAAATCTTGAGTGAAAATCTTAATGCGATTCACAGAATAAATCTACTTACCAAGTTTCAACAGTATTGTTCTTATAGTTTCGGAAAGAAGTGGCTGTGACGTACAAACGGACAAACAGACAGACATGACGAATCACCCTAAAAACCTTCTTATAAGTAGAGTAAATAATATGTACGGAACCCTTGGTTAGCGAGTTTGAATTTATTATTTATCTTCAAAAACTATCACTGCCTCTCTTGCTATTTATGTCGCTCACACAATACTGCTTCATGTTAACAATGAATTTAATGACATCTCGTCTCGTCGCTTATTCCGGAAATTCCGTTTTACGCGATCTTTTTAACGTGATTCTGACTGACATAATGAACAGTGAACAAAAAATCCTGGTAAAATAAAAGTTTCATCCATTCTCAATGGAGTGTGTACGAAAATTTTATCACAAGCACAACTATCGACTGGCAAATGAGTTTTTTTTATATATACATACATACTTTAATACAGATATGAACATAATTCGGGCTAGTGTCCTCCGATAAGCAATTAATGCCTGTATTGGAAGTCACCGCTATTCCTCCATTTCATTTCTTAATGAATAAAGAGAGTTTCTTTCGCCGCTTCTTCTCCCCCAGAGCGCCATTTGCTTCCGAAGCGTTAGTAGTATCTAGTATATTAGAAATGACATCAAAAAGAATTCTAAAGGAATCAATTTTGAGAAAATAAATACCTTTTATGCCTTTTAAACCTAGACGAATTAAGTAAGAATGTTCTTTGCAATCAGTTTTTAAAAATTTTCCTTGTACATGGCGAAGCGGAATAGTTCTTGGACTGTCTTGACTAACATAATATATTAATTTAAAATTAATGTATGAGTGTGTGTGCGAGTGTGTGTGGTGTGTGAATATGCGCGTATGCCCATGTGTGTGTGCGTGTGATTGTCTGTATTTTGTGAAAAAATGTACACTAGTTGTATCTTCACATATTATGTATATACATTATTAAATTTCTATTTATTATTTCCTCAGTTCTTATGTTATCAATTTAACCGACTTCAAAAAGGAGGAGGTTATCATTTCGATCGGTATTTTTTATGTATGTACACTGATTACTCTGAGATTTATTATCCGATTTACGTTTTACGTCTTCAGTTCGATGCAGAATGGATGCCATTTGGTCCCATAAAAAAATTACATGTTTGGCCCAGTAGTTTTCATTTTATGAATATTTTTTATGAAAATTTTTGTTTACCTCGATGTTTTTTGTGTACGGCTTTTTTAGGAGTTTACATTCAGGTTCATTATATATTATAATTATTAACTGACACTAAAAAGTAAAAAAATATAATAAAACCTACGTTTAGAAAAACCGAATTCAAAACTGAAAAGAACCAATAACTAAAAATTTAATTTAATACACCTTTACCTTTTAATATTTATAAAATACTATTATTTGTATGTGCTACATATTGATAGCTTTGAGGTCGGTGGCAAGCCAAATGTAATAGTAAGTACCTACACTCGCCACGCGACACTTTGAGCGGGATAGCTTCGTCTAGAACAAAACAACCCCAGCGGACAGACACGCGTGGCCAGAAAACCTTAATAATTACAGTAAGTAAACTGTTTATAATATTAAGTTACACAGTCAATTTATATCGCGATCAACAAGCTTTGATTGTGATCTTGGATCACATGATATTTTTAAAAATATCCTATAAATTAAAATTCTACCTAGTTATACCACTTACTTATTGGATAAGTTTCGTGGAAACAAGAGAGAATTTCCAACATATTATTGTGCCAAATACTTGACTCATTATTTATTTTCTCAAAAGCTTTTATGTAAACATACATACACTACTGTTTGTACACTACGTAGTGGGCAATCACAGCTTATTAATTAATATTGACACACTTTTTACACAAATTATCTCGCCCCAAGTTAAGCATATATAGCCTGTGTTATGGGTTACAAGACAATGATATATTTAATACAATATACTTACTTAAACATACATATATTCATATAAACACACATAAATACATTTAAACATCCATGACTCGGAAACAAACATCTATATTCATCATTTAAATGCTTGCACCTACCGGGATTCGAATACGGGACCTCTAGCTTTGTAGGTAGGATCGCTAACCACTCGGCTATACAGGTTGTCAAAGCTTTTTAATTATATTTTGGAATGTAAATAGGGTTAATTCTAGTTGGTCATAAACAGTAGTGAACTAACATTGAATTATACAATTTATGTATAATACGTGACATGTCAATAACTCTCACTCTCATTTCACTGTAGGAAAGCTACAAAGACATATCTAAAAAAAACCGACTTCTAAACTGAAAAGTATCAAATAACTAAAAATTTAATTTAATACACCTTAACCTTTAATATTACTAAATGCTATTATTTATATGTGCCTATTGATAGGATTTTAGTCGGCGCCAAGCCCTAAACAAAATAAAACTTAATATAGTAAACAGTTTACTTACTGTTATTATTAAGGTTGTCCGGCCACGCATGTCTGTCCGCTTGGGTTGTTTTGTTCTAGACGAAGCTATCCCGCACAAAGTCACGCGTGGCGAGTGTAGGTACTTACTATTACATTTGGCTTCCGGCCCGCCATCTATGTAACAAAGCCAATATTTTCAAAATTCTTGCGTATGAATAAGTATACCTACAGAAAAAAGTACAAGCTATAAGATAATATATATAACTTTTCTGAGAGTTGTACTAAAAAAATGCGTCATGCAATGCCAAAAAACTTGTTTAACTGCAAGGAAGAGTGGTAGTTCTAAAAGGCTCTGGAGTGTTAACTATAACCAACAGCAAGCATAAGCAACCTACAAATAAGACTGAAGGATATGTGTAACAGGATTAAATAGTGTTCATAGCTTGAAATGCTATATTTTCACCAAAACTCACTCTACTCTTCGCCAGGCAACAACAATTATTAGTGTAACAACTATACTGCACCCGAGTCGTTTTGATCTATTGACAATAGGAGTGAAAACTTGAGGGGACATTGGAAGTTGGTACTGGACTGTGGCTTATTGCATAAAAAAATATTCAAGACAGAAATAGATACATTATTTCGATACTCTAAAAACATTATTATTTAATAGTTAGAAGTCTTCAGTTTTTTCAATGCGAATCCTATTTAAAAGAACGTAAATGTATCCCACTTTAGGTACGGTCAATATTTTTAATTAATTATTTATTATATATAAATTTCACATAACTCTAGACACTGATAAAAATAAGTATTAAAGGCTTTTCAACGCTTAACTAAAGTTAGCTCCGTATAGTTTTAACAATATATCGTACAGTCGGAGACAAAAATATTATATTTCAACTTATATTAATATATGATCATATTGTATTTTATAATTAATATGAATCTACAGGTGAATATGAAACTAGATATCAATAATTATCATTATATAGCTTAGTATGTTAATTTATTTAGTTTTTTGAGATTTTGATACGTTATCATTTGACAATACCCTATACGGCCTAATTTGAAATATTATATTTTTTTATGACAATAAGGGACGAGATGTGCATTACGTTCATCTGATGGTAATTGATATGCCCTGCCCATTACAATGTTGTGCCGCTCAGAATTCTTGAACAATCCAAAAATTCTGAGTGGCACTACAATTGCGCTTATCCACTTGAGACATAAGATGTTAGGTCTCATTGCCCAGTAATTTCACTAGCTACGGCGCACAGACCAAAAAACAGTAATGATTACACATTACTGCTTCACGGCAGAAATAGGCATCGTTGTGGTACCCATAATCTAGCCGGCATCCTGTGTAAAGGAGCCTCCCACTGGATGCTACCAATTTAGACACTATAAACACACCAGAGTCACGACACCACATCGAGGCAGTATCAAAATAAGAAGAGATGGCACTACTGCTGTATATAAGTAGGAATAGAAATTTCAAGCGAAAAAAAGAAACAATGGTGGGTTCTTCCTTATTTAGCCTTAACATTTCAATTTTATATCTCTATTGAAATTATCTCATAAGGAATCATCCTAAAATGATGGTCTACTTTGAATTTCGTTAATAAAACTTTCTGTATCGAAATTATCCATCATATGCATCATATAATAAACCAAGTACAACAGTGCACACGTGCAGTTACATGCAATGGTGGCAGCGTCACCAAATTGGTTGCGCAATCAAATGGTCTACAGGTGAGTTACTCCCTATAGTGCAGTATATATTTAGTTCGTAGCAGCGACTGGTTGCAACACCATGGTGTCCCACTGAAATATAGCCCTAAGTATAGAATTTCATAAGTCAGTAGCTTTGAAGGTCATGACTATACGCTTCGTTCGCTTTTGACGTTCAATAAGTGATTTTAAATCCTATTTTGAATAAAAATATTTGAATTTGAATATAAGCTACAATGGGGTGCTCACATAAAAAACTTATGTAATCGACTTAGCTCTGCAGTATTTGCGATAAAAAAAATTAGGCAGCTAACAGATGTTGAAACGGCTAGACTTGTGTATTTCAGCTACTTTCATAGTGTCATGTCTTACGGAATTATATTGTGGGGTAGGTCTGCAGATATTGAAAACATATTTGTGCTGCAGAAAAGAGCAATTCGAGCAGTCTATAAAATGCGTTCAAGGGATTCATTGAGAGAAAAGTTTAGTGAAATAAATATTATGACAGTACACTGCCAGTACATATCCGAGAACCTCCTATACGCCCATAAAAATATTAGCCAATTTAAAAAGAATAGTGATGTACACAGTGTCAATACTCGAAACAGACATAAACTCGCAATTCCATCTACTAGGCTCCGTAAAATTGCTAAATCTTATAAAGTGGATTGTGTTTTATTTTATAGTAAACTCCCAAATGAAATTAAAATATAACCTTTTAAAAAATTTAAATGTGTTGTAAAAAATAAATTAACGCATCTAAGGCCTATTATAATGTGAAAGATTAATTGAATGATAAAGATAGTTGGAATTAATCTTCTAAATTTTGTTAAGGAATATTGTTATACTCATTTGAATGCTATTGTAACTTTTGTACTTCATCCTGACTTGCACTAAATAACGTATATAGTTTTACAGTGAATAAAGATTTTTTGACTTTGACTTTGACAATCTTGGATAAATTTCGCATCGAGTGGTGGTAGTTTCATGTCTGCTAAATAAAGCCTAGCTGTTCTGTTTTTGAGCTCTTCGAGCTGAAAAGTCTGATAAAAGTTAAATAAAACCCTGTTTTCCAAATTTTTAAACGGCAATTACGTTTGAATGAATAAACTGGTTTTCACGCAGCTTTCAGTCGATCTGTAAAGCCGTTTAAAACTATTACAAAAAAAAAACACATTTAGAAAATATTTTTTCATAGTTGTCTTAAAAAGTGTTCTATATCTAAGTTTGTTCAAGACCTTTTGAACGGCGCCAACCGAGATGAAATCAGTCGAGCCGTTCAAAAGTTATAATAGGTAAACATACATCCATATACATACATACAGATGTACGGACACCATCGCTCCTGCGATAGTCAAGGCAGCTTCCTAGAACCTAAAAAACGTCGAGATCTGATGAAAACTCGATTTGCGAGAAACGAGTAAAACCAATAACTTTCCGATTTTGAAAATTTTCAAGCGGGGAGTTAAAAAATTTAAAGTGAGTGTGTACTTATGTACACTCACAAGAAGTTATTATTGCGTAACAAAACAAAAATCCTTAAAAAAAATTATCTCGTGGTTGGTAGACCTTGGAACTCATATAATATGGGTTACAAGAGGTTGAGCCTCTCCACCAAGTAGCTGAAGTATGATACAACTGGTCTACTAGACCAGCTAACGTCAAGGTGTCGAATTTTCGTGACGGTGTACGCGCACATCGTTAAAATTCACTAATTCACTCTGATAATTACTAGATCTCGTTCAAACCAATTATCGGTGGAAGATTGCATGGTAATGTACAACATATTTTTATGTACACCATATTTACGAAGTGTCTCTCGCGCAAACTATTCAGTTTAGAAAAAAATGATTTTAGAAACCTCTAAAAAATATCATTTTTGAAGAGCTATCCATAGATAGATTATTTATAACAAAGATGTATGTGTTTTTTATAAATCTTGAGTGAAAATCTTAATGCGGTTCACAGAATAAATCTACTTACCAAGTTTCAACAGTATTGTTCTTATAGTTTCGGAAAGAAGTGGCTGTGACGTACAAACGGACAAACAGACAGACATGACGAATCACCCTAAAAACCTTCTTATAAGTAGAGTAAATAATATGTACGGAACCCTTGGTTAGCGAGTTTGAATTTATTATTTATCTTCAAAAACTATCACTGCCTCTCTTGCTATTTATGTCGCTCACACAATACTGCTTCATGTTAACAATGAATTTAATGACATCTCGTCTCGTCGCTTATTCCGGAAATTCCGTTTTACGCGATCTTTTTAACGTGATTCTGACTGACATAATGAACAGTGAACAAAAAATCCTGGTAAAATAAAAGTTTCATCCATTCTCAATGGAGTGTGTACGAAAATTTTATCACAAGCACAACTATCGACTGGCAAATGAGTTTTTTTATATATACATACATACTTTAATACAGATATGAACATAATTCGGGCTAGTGTCCTCCGATAAGCAATTAATGCCTGTATTGGAAGTCACCGCTATTCCTCCATTTCATTTCTTAATGAATAAAGAGAGTTTCTTTCGCCGCTTCTTCTCCCCCAGAGCGCCATTTGCTTCCGAAGCGTTAGTAGTATCTAGTATATTAGAAATGACATCAAAAAGAATTCTAGAGGAATCAATTTTGAGAAAATAAATACCTTTTATGCCTTTTAAACCTAGACGAATTAAGTAAGAATGTTCTTTGCAATCAGTTTTTAAAAATTTTCCTTGTACATGGCGAAGCGGAATAGTTCTTGGACTGTCTTGACTAACATAATATATTAATTTAAAATTAATGTATGAGTGTGTGTGCGAGTGTGTGTGGTGTGTGAATATGCGCGTATGCCCATGTGTGTGTGCGTGTGATTGTCTGTATTTTGTGAAAAAATGTACACTAGTTGTATCTTCACATATTATGTATATACATTATTAAATTTCTATTTATTATTTCCTCAGTTCTTATGTTATCAATTTAACCGACTTCAAAAAGGAGGAGGTTATCATTTCGATCGGTATTTTTTATGTATGTACACTGATTACTCTGAGATTTATTATCCGATTTACGTTTTACGTCTTCAGTTCGATGCAGAATGGATGCCATTTGGTCCCATAAAAAAATTACATGTTTGGCCCAGTAGTTTTCATTTTATGAATATTTTTTATGAAAATTTTTGTTTACCTCGATGTTTTTTGTGTACGGCTTTTTTAGGAGTTTACATTCAGGTTCATTATATATTATAATTATTAACTGACACTAAAAAGTAAAAAAATATAATAAAACCTACGTTTAGAAAAACCGAATTCAAAACTGAAAAGAACCAATAACTAAAAATTTAATTTAATACACCTTTACCTTTTAATATTTATAAAATACTATTATTTGTATGTGCTACATATTGATAGCTTTGAGGTCGGTGGCAAGCCAAATGTAATAGTAAGTACCTACACTCGCCACGCGACACTTTGAGCGGGATAGCTTCGTCTAGAACAAAACAACCCCAGCGGACAGACACGCGTGGCCAGAAAACCTTAATAATTACAGTAAGTAAACTGTTTATAATATTAAGTTACACAGTCAATTTATATCGCGATCAACAAGCTTTGATTGTGATCTTGGATCACATGATATTTTTAAAAATATCCTATAAATTAAAATTCTACCTAGTTATACCACTTACTTATTGGATAAGTTTCGTGGAAACAAGAGAGAATTTCCAACATATTATTGTGCCAAATACTTGACTCATTATTTATTTTCTCAAAAGCTTTTATGTAAACATACATACACTACTGTTTGTACACTACGTAGTGGGCAATCACAGCTTTTTAATTAATATTGACACACTTTTTACTCAAATTATCTCGCCCCAAGTTAAGCATATATAGCCTGTGTTATGGGTTACAAGACAATGATATATTTAATACAATATACTTACTTAAACATACATATATTCATATAAACATACATAGATACATTTAAACATCCATGACTCGGAAACAAACATCTATATTCATCATTTAAATGCTTGCACCTACCGGGATTCGAATACCTCTAGCTTTGTAGGTAGGATCGCTAACCACTCGGCTATACAGGTTGTCAAAGCTTTTTAATTATATTTTGGAATGTAAATAGGGTTAATTCTAGTTGGTCATAAACAGTAGTGAACTAACATTGAATTATACAATTTATGTATAATACGTGACATGTCAATAACTCTCACTCTCATTTCACTGTAGGAAAGCTACAAAGACATATCTAAAAAAAACCGACTTCTAAACTGAAAAGTATCAAATAACTAAAAATTTAATTTAATACACCTTAACCTTTAATATTACTAAATGCTATTATTTATATGTGCCTATTGATAGGATTTTAGTCGGCGCCAAGCCCTAAACAAAATAAAACTTAATATAGTAAACAGTTTACTTACTGTTATTATTAAGGTTGTCCGGCCACGCATGTCTGTCCGCTTGGGTTGTTTTGTTCTAGACGAAGCTATCCCGCACAAAGTCACGCGTGGCGAGTGTAGGTACTTACTATTACATTTGGCTTCCGGCCCGCCATCTATGTAACAAAGCCAATATTTTCAAAATTCTTGCGTATGAATAAGTATACCTACAGAAAAAAGTACAAGCTATAAGATAATATATATAACTTTTCTGAGAGTTGTACTAAAAAAATGCGTCATGCAATGCCAAAAAACTTGTTTAACTGCAAGGAAGAGTGGTAGTTCTAAAAGGCTCTGGAGTGTTAACTATAACCAACAGCAAGCATAAGCAACCTACAAATAAGACTGAAGGATATGTGTAACAGGATTAAATAGTGTTCATAGCTTGAAATGCTATATTTTCACCAAAACTCACTCTACTCTTCGCCAGGCAACAACAATTATTAGTGTAACAACTATACTGCACCCGAGTCGTTTTGATCTATTGACAATAGGAGTGAAAACTTGAGGGGACATTGGAAGTTGGTACTGGACTGTGGCTTATTGCATAAAAAAATATTCAAGACAGAAATAGATACATTATTTCGATACTCTAAAAACATTATTATTTAATAGTTAGAAGTCTTCAGTTTTTTCAATGCGAATCCTATTTAAAAGAACGTAAATGTATCCCACTTTAGGTACGGTCAATATTTTTAATTAATTATTTATTATATATAAATTTCACATAACTCTAGACACTGATAAAAATAAGTATTAAAGGCTTTTCAACGCTTAACTAAAGTTAGCTCCGTATAGTTTTAACAATATATCGTACAGTCGGAGACAAAAATATTATATTTCAACCTATATTAATATATGATCATATTGTATTTTATAATTAATATGAATCTACAGGTGAATATGAAACTAGATATCAATAATTATTATTATATAGCTTAGTATGTTTATTTATTTAGTTTTTTGAGATTTTGATACGTTATCATTTGACAATACCCTATACGGCCTAATTTGAAATATTATATTTTTTTATGACAATAAGGTACGAGATGTGCATTACGTTCATCTGATGGTAATTGATATGCCCTGCCCATTACAATGTTGTGCCGCTCAGAATTCTTGAAAAATCCAATAATTCTGAGCGGCACTACAATTGCGCTTATCCACTTCAGACATAAGATGTTAAGTCTCATTGCCCAGTAATTTCACTAGCTACGGCGCACAGACCAAAAAACAGTAATGATTACACATTACTGCTTCACGGCAGAAATAGGCATCGTTGTGGTACCCATAATCTAGCCGGCATCCTGTGTAAAGGAGCCTCCCACTGGATGCTACCAATTTAGACACTATAAACACACCAGAGTCACGACACCACATCGAGGCAGTATCAAAATAAGAAGAGATGGCACTACTGCTGTGTATAAGTAGGAGAAGAAAGTTCAAGCGAAAAAAAGAAACAATGGTGTCTTCCTTATTTAGCCTTAACATGTCAATTTTATATCTCTATTGAAATTATCTCATAAGGAATCATCCTAAAATGATGGTCTACTTTGAATTTCGTTAATAAAACTTTCTATATCGAAATTATCCATCATATGCAATTAATAAACAAAATACAACAGTGCACACATGCAGTTACATGCAATGGTGGAAGCGTCACCAAATTGGTTGCGCAATCAAATGGTCTACAGGTGAGTTACTCCCTATAGTGCAGTATATATTTAGTTCGTAGCGGCGACTGGTTGCAACACCATGGTGTCCCACTGAAATATAGCCCTAAGTATAGAATTTCATAAGTCAGTAGCTTTGAAGGTCATGACTATACGCTGTCAATAAGGAGAGGAGTAATATTAGGGTTTTGAACGTCCTGCTCGTCTCGTCCCTTATTTTCATAAAAAAAAATAGCATACGGACACCACGATGGCATGACTGGTTGCGCCACCAAGGTGTCCCGGTGAAATTTTGTCCTTAGATTCAACATCCAAGGACACAGCATCAGAAGTTGTTGCTTGTGTGACACCGCCACCACCGCCTTACATTATACCATTTTCACGTTAAAATACAATACGACAACTCTCGTTTTCTATGTCTGTCGTCGTGTGGTGTTATAAACGATAGTACTTATTAATTATAATTGAAGACAAGTTGGCGAGAACAAGCTCATTTGGTAAGGGACGTTGCCTTCCGCCCTATTCTCTGTTCAGTATTTATTATTATCCAACCAGCCAATACAGACGACAACCACTCGACGCTGCGAGAGTCTAACCCAAATAACCTTGGAAATCATATTTCAGTGATCTTCGGACAATAATCACAATTTCAAGCTTAATTGCACATACATTTTTGTACATGACTGTACTGTAGTGCGACAGTTACCGCTCCATCTCGCACAGATGATGTATTGCCTCCCTGATATTGTGCGAGACTGTACACTGCAATTTCTTAATGGAATTTTCCAAGAGATAACTTCGGAATTTTAAAATTAACGATACTGGAGCCCTACTTGATACGCGACACAATATCATCTTAGAGTTAGCTACTCTTATACATACATACAATAATGCTTCACCCCCATAGGGTTACTCAGAGATTACGAAGCTCAATCTCTTTCTTCCACTCGTTATCAAGCCTGCAAGTTCTTCTTGGCTAGGACCTTTTTTCCTATACATCCTCCCTTAGACCGGTGTCATTGTGTTTCTTCCACCGCATTTATCACGAGGTCAGTTTGTTAGAACTGTTTGTCCTGATCTCTGTCGCCAAGGGAGATAGACAAAAAATGTATGGGCCTGTGCGCCAGAATGTACAGATATAAAATCTATGTCATTTAAAAGTAGACATCTTCTAGAACAAAAGTAAAAAAGGGTGGCAGCGGTGGACAAAAGTTATGGGGGTTTAAAGAAGTGGTTCGGAAAAGCGTGAAAGTACCGGATGCCGGCTAGATTATGGGTCTTATTTATTACCACAACGGCGCCAATATCTGCCGTGGAGCAGTAATGTGTAAGCATTACTGTGTTTCGGTCTGAAGGGTGCGTAGCTAGTGAAATTACTGGGCAAATGAGACTTTACATCTTATGTCTCAAGTTGACGAACGCAGTTGTAGTGCCGCTCAGAAATTTTGGGTCTTTCAATAATCTTTAGCGGCGCTACATTGTTATGGGTGTATCAATTACCATCAGCTGAACATCCAGCTCGTCTAAAAAAAGAAGTATTATAACTACGGCAAAATTATTGTTATAGTACTTACTTATATATGTAAGAATTTGATACAGATGCTGTGAATTAATAAATTTCTACAATTCTTGACTTTTTAAAATTGTTATTTGTAATTTAAATTTACTTTTGTACACTCTGGGGCGCGTTTGTCCATCTCCTTTCACCTTCGCTCTTCTCTCCTGCTCTCGAACGTTTGACGTTCCTTCAACTACAACTATAGGCCGACCGTTTATCTGAGTCCTCGCCTGCGGGGTACAGGGATGCGGGGTTATAACGACTAAGGGGACTGAGACAGTTGCGGGCGGCGGCCTATAGTGTTGAATGACCTTTGCTGGTGTTTCCTGTCGAAATAACATGGGTAAAAAAAACACGTGCACCCACTGTAAAGGCTGATAGCGCACGTGGCATTCCTCTGATGTCTGAAAAGGAAGAAGGTTGCGGTGATCACTTTCAAGCATTTGACTCGTACTCTCTGTTGTCGTTATTTTGAATTTAGGTTTTGCACTAACTTAGACTAACTTAGAGAGTTTTTTTTTTTAATTTTTAGTAGCCATTTTTTAAAATAATATATAATATTGACACACTTTTTTACACAAATTATCTTGCCCCAAGTTAAGCATATATATAGCCTGTGTTATGGGTTACAAGACAATGATATATTTAATACAATATACTTACTTAAAGATACATAAATTAATATAAGCATACATAAATACATTTAAACGTCTATGACTCGGAAACAAACATCCATATTAATCATATAAATGCTTGCACCTACCGGGATTCGAACCCGGAACCTCTAGCTTAGTAGGTTGGATCGCTAACCACTCGGCTATACAGGTCGTAGTCAAGTACATCGAACACAAAACGAGTACGAATATGAATCGGTATTCGTCTTAACTCGGGTGTTATCGGCGTGCGGTGCGAGCGCGGGCGCGATCGTACAAAAACAAAGCTTAAATGTGAAATATGCCACAAATTACCCCATTTGCGTCGACTGCAAAATTTATACATTACTGCAATTACAACAGTTGTAAAAATAGTTATTGGTTAATAAGCGGTAATGTAAAACATTTATTCAGTTCAGGTACGATTTGACGGTTCGATTAGGACGGTAACAGTTGACACACAACTAAAGAGAAAAGTGTAAAGATAATACCCCTTATTCGTAATGGTCCACTAACTTTAAACAGCCGCTAAGGAGTGTTTTTTCTCATTCTGACTTAGGTCAATAGAAGAAGACTGAGTGAGAATTAGCAATGCTTTAAGTAAGGAGACTATTATGAATAGGGGGAATGTCTTTACACTTCTGGCGTTCCTTTATCAGACTGCGAATGACATGTCCTTATATGACGTGAATAGAACGTCATTAACGCTTATTTGCAAAGTGATTCAAAAAATTACTCAAATATATTTCGACTTGAGTAAGGCAAAAAATAATTGAAATCATAAAACACCTCAAAATAGTCATGGAGTACCTTCAGTAGGTGTGATCTCACAGGCTGTAGATAGATAAAAGTATTAGGTATGTGAACATCTTAAGAAGGTCTCGTTCCGTATTCCGCACGTTTTACTGACAGATAGGAACGTGTTCTATTTCTGAAAACGAAATGCCTTTAGCGGACATCCGTGACAAGGGACCGACTACGCAGCTTCCGACACGCAAGACACGCCCCTGTCCCGCAAACAGTTACTAAAGGAAATATATCCCTTCTGTAACAAAACTTATTTCCAATAGTTAATTATTGCAGTTTTGCTGAATTTCCTTCATTTTGGCACAGTTATAGATCCAAATGATTTGAGTTTTCTTTAGTGTTAATTCCGCCAATGGCCAAAATCTGGCACGAGACTGAGACTCAGCTCGTACCAGATTTTGGCCACTCAACATGTCCTGAGGATGTCTCGTGTAGAGGCGAAATACGTGTCGAATTGTTTAAAGACAAATATTGGCGGAATTAACACTTAAGAAAACTCAAATCATTTGGATAGTTATGGATTTCCGCAAAGTAACGCCTACTTCAATAAAATTACAGTTATAGATACTATACGAATACCCTTTTAGGGCCTTACGGCGGTTAATATACTATGTACAGATAGAGATAAATTACTACCTTCTACTGTCAATAATCTGAAGCTGTCCCAATATACCCGAAAGGTCATTCTTATCGCCATATATTGGGACGCGTGAATTGCATACAAAGTTCTTTTGCTGGTAAGCTGTGCGTCCTCCCATTGACAGACAGCGTGTACGAATAAGGTGATTTACCGTCGATAAGTATATTGGGACAGAAAAGTCAACGATAGTTACGATTTTTATCTCTTTTTTTATGAAAATAAGGGACGTGACGAGCAGTACGTTCAGCTGATGGTAATTGATACGCCCTGCCCATTACAATGCAGTGCCACGAAAGATTCTTGAAAAACCCTAAAAATTCTGAGCGGCACTACAACTGCGCCCGTCACCTTGAGACATAAGATATTAAGTCTTATTTGCCCAGTAATCTCACTAGCTACGGCGCCCTTCAGACCAAAACACAGTAATGCTTACACGTTACTGCTTCACGGAAGAAATAGGCGCTGTTGTGGTCCCCATAATTTAGCCGGATTCCTGTGCAAAGGAGCCTCCCACTTGTCGCTAAGAGGATGAAATAATATATTATCATATCACAAGCCGCTGCTCACGGCGGCACGGTAACACAAAGATTTGCTGCAGTAGGACACACTGATCACCGGATCATCTCCTTGATAGATTCAAAGTTCGAGATTCTGCTATGGTTATATGTGTAGTCAACCTACTTTCACCGAACCTCTACACCACCTCGAAATCGTCGTACATGTTAATTACAATATACTGCACATAACAAATATAAGTAACGTCAGCTGGGATTTGTGACGTTAGCTGCCTCGACTGCAGAAGACAGCAAACGTCACAAATATATCGGTCTCAGTGATCTTCTCATCATCTTTGTGCCTTTTGATACCAAGAAATTGAGCCCGTGGTCCAGTTGCGTGGAGAATGCATCTTTAGTTATAATCTATGTAACGGGTTGATGTCCCGTAGCCAGATGGCGAAAAACGGAACCCTTATGGATTCGTCATATCTGTCTGTCTGCCCGTCCGTATGTTACAGCCACTTTTTTCCGAAACTATAAGAGCTATACTGTTGAAACTTGGCAAGTAGATGTATTCTGTTAACCGAATTTACATTTTAACACATAAATATAAAAAAATACACAAAATTTTGGGGGATCCCCATACTTAGAACCTACTTTCATCCAACCTCTATAACTCCTCGAAATCTTTGTAGGTACATGTTAATTACAATATTATACACATAGCAGATATAAGTTACGTCAGCTGAGGCTGCTGCTTCGACTGCCAAAGACAGCAAACGTCACAAATATATCAGTCTCAGGGATCTTCTCATCATCTTTGTGCCTTGTGATGCCAAGACATTGGGCCCGTGGTCCAGAGGCGCGGAGAATGTATCTTAAGGGTGGTTTTCGTGTCACGCGGAATTTCCTATCCTTTTATTTTATACATGTGTTTCCTATCAGGCCTGCGGGTCGCGGATTGGTTGCACCTGGGACATTGTCTTGCGTGGCCAGGAGCGTTCCGAGCTAACGCACGTGGACTACCGCCGCATAGAAATCCGCCCGACAGGAAAACCGCCTATGTGTTTCTACGTGTCTTAATAGGGCTACTGGAAGCCCAAGAGCTGGCAGCTGTTTCAGTCAACGGATCAGCTATCCAACGCGGGAATGCTTCCAGTATTCTTAGTACACTTCCCCGTAATAATATAATCATAGTATTGTAAATATTGTTTTGTTTGGATAAATGTATAAGATAATGTCGCGTAGCAACAAAAGCTCCGTCAGCAATACTCGTTGCTCAGCGGAAAAGTGTTTACTAAAATTTCTAGTACAATTTAAATTTAAAGATGGAAGAGAATCATTTTGAAAATAGAACAGACCCGGGGATATTTACGCTGTATTAAGCGTGGCCTACGGCAGTTCTATTTCAGACTGGAAAGTGAAAAGGAAATGAAAGAAGAGAAGAAGTAGTAGTAAAAAGTATGAAAAGTGGAAAGTGATCCAGTGAGAAGAAGATAGAATAGTGTTCAGAGCGGTGTGATCTGCTGAAGGTACCGCCATCTGAAGAGGAACAGCGGCAGACTGGCGAAGTGCAAGTTCGTGGAAGTGAACACAAATAAAGGCTTGTTCCTTTAAGTTGTGTATTACTTTCCAATCCCTGACCCACTCTCGTGATAAAAGTTGAATATACTATAACAAAGATGAATAAACAACACTAATAATTAATATTTGGATATAACACAAATAGAACTCCATAGAATACAGGCTTCGGTAATGTATATTAATGGCGAAAAATATACTCGCTGGTGTGTGACGACGCATAATTTTAGTAAAAGCACTCGGAAAATTAGCACATTTATATCCGATTTATACGACATTTACGCCACCGCTTCACATATTTTACAAAATGCTTGTTTCGATGACGTATAACATCTGCAAAAAGTACCATTTTTCTGAAATTCGCGAAGAGTGCACGTGAGTGAAAGATTTTTATCAGTGGGCAGCGCTTTTGCACAGGATGCCGGCTAGGTTATGGGTACCACAATGGCGCCAATTTCTGACGTGAAGCAGTAATGTGTCAACATTACTGTGTTACGGTCTGAAGGGCGCGATAGCTAGTGAAATTACTGGGCAAATTAACATCTATCGTCTCAAGGTGACGAGCGAAACTGTAGTGCGGCTCAGAATCATTGGGTTCTCAAAAATCCTGAGCGACACTGCATAGTAATGGACATGGCGTAACAATAACCATCAGTTGAAGGTCCTGCTCGTCTCTTCCCTTACCCAACCCAACCCAACCTAACCTAACCTAACATCATAACGGGTAACAACAGAGGAATCACAAGAGAGTTGCCGACCTTATAAAGCGTAGATCAAACTTAAATATGAGTTTGAATACTGACAACACTTTGGTACGTGACGGTCGAGAAACGAACATGGGGCTCGGGGGTAAGAGTCAATGGCCTTACCAATTTCGCGTGTGTCCCAAAGGAATAGGCAGAAATTCTGTTTATTCATTTGGTTCGGTCTTGACATACTTTCTAGTTTCTTCAAAGGGCTGATGTTTTCTTACATAGCAGCTTTCTAAGTTTTAGAGTTCCTTAGCTAAAAGGTAAAAAACGGAACCCTTATAGATTCCTGTCTGTCTGTATGTCACAACCACTTTTTTCCGAAACTATAAGAACTATACTGTTGAAACTTGGTAATTAGATATTGTATTCTTTTAACCGATTTAAAATTTTCACACATCACAAAAAATTTGGTGGTTCCCCATACTTAGAACTGAAACTTAAAAAATATTTTTTCATCAAACCCATACGTGTGAGGTCTGATGTTATGATACGTTTGATATCATTTCTAAACTGAATACCACGAGAGACACGCTTTCTTATATCGATATTTACCAGTACTACATGGTATGGTATGGTATGGTACAAGAATGGGTCCATTTTGCGTTCAGTATTGGCTATTAACTCAAACCTGCCCAGCTCCATCCAGAAGTGACCTCGTATTAGTTAAGGTTTTTGTTGTGTCAGTTTGGGCGACAGTGCAGGCATCGCTTCTTTCGACTGTCTACAGCTTGAGACATTTATCCATCGGGTGTTGTGTAGGTTGTTGGTGAGAGAGCGAGATCCATGAGCACAATTGGATGAAGGGCAGTGGCAGAAGTAGGAATGGACCAGTCACTTGGGTTGCCGATGCCCGCCCTGCAAGCTCATCCACTGCATCATTACCCAACGAACCGCTATGTCCCTTAATCCATTGCAGAGTTACCCGGTTATAAGAGGCAACTTGTTCCAGGATTTGGTGACACTCGTATATTAGCCCTTCAGCGCTTCTAGTACCGCCATACTGTCAGAGAGAATTCAGATTCTGTGGCCATGTACTTTTCTTCTTAATACTGTGTTGGCAGCTTCCTTGATGGCTACACACTCACAATTGAATATGGAGCTGTGTATGCCCAAGGGTATGGAAGTGTGTATGTACAGTTACTGTGAGTAGATGCCGGCAACAGTTCCAGCAGCCATTTTGGAGCCGTGTGTGAAAAAAATTAAAATTTAATTCATTTACACCTGACTGGTCAGCATCCTCCCCACATGTATGTGATAATTCTTATGAAAAACATGTATTTTAGGTATCTTATCGCATTGTGCCTCACAGAGTGGATAATCCTTTGTTACCCTATTCCAGAGATTATCTGTAAGGCAGTCTTCATTCTTCCATATACCCAACAGCTTTAGACGTAGAGTCGCCATTGTCACTTCTTGTCGAGTGGTGTTAGCCCTAGAATGATTTCAAGGGCAGATGTAGTCAAAGTGCGTATACATCCTGTCATGGCTGTGCAAGCCAGCCGCTGGAAACGCTGCAGCTTGGCTTGAACACAAGCTCTGTCCTGGGCCACCAAGATATTGCTTCGTAGGAGGATAATTGGTCTGATGACTGCTGTATAGAGCCCTCTGCTTATGGAGCAAGACCCCAGGTTTTACCCATGAGTCTTCTGCACTGCTAAAACATGATGCACGCTTTTTCTAGCTTGTGTTCAAGGTGTTTATTCCAAATTACTGTCCAGTATAACCCCCAGGTATTTAACTTCTTTGGTAAGGCTTAGTTTGGTGTTGAACAGCTTTCGTAATGTAAGGTTACCAAGGTTTGTGAAGAGTATTAGTTCCGTCATTGACTGATTAGCTGTAAGTCGATGTTGCGCGCACCATTCTTCAAGAATTTTAAAAGCGGATCTCATGAGGCTACATAATGGAATGGCTAGGTTGTCCGTCGTTACCAGAACTACAGTTAGGGAACAGTCTTGTACCCAACTTATTCCAATAACAATATGACTTACTAGGTTGTAGAATTCCTTATGCTACAATATGCTGCTGCTTTGTTCTAATCAACTTTATCCTAAAATCCTCCTGAGGCATCAACAACTTTTTTTAGTTAACTAGGACGTAATAATATTTGCGCTGTACATAGCTTAGGGAGCCTCTGTTCTTCGAGGGTAAAGCGACTTATACCCACTGAAAACCTCCTCCAATCTCGCAGAGTTTCCCGGATCTCGGAAAATCTCGCAATAATACCTTATTGCAGGGTATTTCACCGGAGAAGAGCATTAACAACCTGTATCAAAGTTTCGGTCCACAAATTTTGTATTCTCTATCTTGATAAAAACTTAAAACTTATAAAACCTTGAGCAATTAATTTTGATATCCATTGACTATAATAGACATCTACCAGATACTACGTAGATAATAAAATGGTCGCAAAATTGCTTAATTTATTTCAAATACCTTTATTTTCTTTTGTTTTGTAATAATTTACATCTACATACTCAAGTGGCATTGACTATTTGACGTTTGAGTATTAATGAGTACGAGGGCTGCACTAAAAGTATCGGGAATGGAATATTTCCACTGTTCCTGTCATATTAAAATCTTTTTAATTGAAAACTCCTTGATTTTAAAAATCGAATGAATTATTATGACTTTCGAAGTGGTTTAACACAAAAACAGTGTGTTGACCGGATGATTTCTGCATTTGGTGATGAAGCCCCATCCAAAACCACAATTTATCGCTGGTTTGCTGAATTTCAACGAGGACGTGTCAAGCTTAGTGATGATCCCCGTCAAGGTCGTCCAAAAACTGCAGTCACCAAAGAAAACGTCGATGCTGTGCGTAAGCTGATTGAGGAAGATTGACATGTGACATACCGCGAAATTCAGGCAACTTTATACATTGGCATGAGTCAAATACAAATAATCTTGCATGAATAATTAGGTGTAAAAAGTTGTTTTCCGATGGATACCGCATTTGATCTGTGAAGAGCAAAAAGCGGCTCGCGTTACTTGGTGCGTCAGAACTCTCGAAAGATTCCACGCAGGATCCTCAAATGCTGTATATAACATCGTATCAGGTGACGAATCCTGGATATATACATACGAACCCGAAATAAAAAACCAGTCACGAGTTTGGGTGTTCAAAAATGAGTTAAAGCCAACAAAAATTGTTCGTTCACGGAGTGTTGCAAAAAAAAAGAAAACATAGAATTATTAGACCATCCTCCGTACAGCCCCTACCTAAGCCCTAATGATTTCTATACTTTCTCTAAAATAAAGAAGAAATTGCGTGGTCAGAGATTTTCATCACCTGAAGAAGCTGTGGACGCCTACAAAACGGCCATTTTGGAGACCCCACCATCCATCATATGGAAAAATGTGTCAAATTTCGCGGAGAATACTTCGAAAAGCAATAAATACATTTTTAAATAGTAATGTTGTGCCACTACCTTGATTACCGAAATATTCAGTGCCGCCCTCGTATTAATGAAATTATTTGCAAAACGATGAATGTGTAAATGTTGATTTAAAATAGTGGCTATGAGTTTCTTTCCGCTTCTACTCATTAAAACTCAACCTTTTACGAAGTGGTGGTAAATGTAAAAGAAATCTTTTGATATTCATAAGTGTCATTTCCTTGAGCTACATGAATAAATTGATTTTGATTTGATTCGATTTGATTTAGCTTTTACACTGTTTCAGTAGATGACATCTAAATATTTCAATAAGATTTTTCAGAAGTTCCATGGTACTGGTAGATAAAAAAATAAGTTATTTCAACCACCATTATTTTATCCGTCCTTCTACTTTTGAAATATTAAATAAACTCTTTAAGAAAGTAAGCAAGAATTCAATTTAGAATGTTACATAAACACGAACTCTTTAAGAGATACAATTCTAATGCTAATCTTAGCTGGGTGATAAAACCACATGCAATGCTCTTAAACACGAAATGTTTATGGGTACAAGGTCTTACTTTCAATATCTATAAGATGGCTATCTAGGGTTTACATCGCAATTTAACAGTAAAGATAATGTTTAATAATGAATATTAGTACCTTGTGGCTTTATAAGATTATACTTAATAGTCAAAGCAGTCAAGTCAAAGACAAAGTCAAAAAAATCACTGTATAACTTTATAAGTTATTTAGTGCAAGTCAGGATGAAGTACAAAAGTTACAATAGCATTCAAATGAGTATAACAATATTCATTAACAAAATTTAGAACAATAATTCCAACTATCTTTATCATTCAAATATTCTTTCACATTATAATAGGCCTTAGATGTTAATTTATTTTTACAGTATATTTAAACTTTTTAATAGGTAATATTTTAATATCATTTCGGAGGTTATTATAAAATATAACACAATCCACTTTAAAAGATATATTTATATATAAATACTAGCTGACCCGACATACGTTGTTCTGTAGATAATGAAAAAATACTGTTTTATAGGAATTTGCCAATAATATTTCAAAACATCAAGAATTATTTCATAAAAAATGCTCCCCGTTGTTATAATAAAATTGTTTCACAGCGGAACTGTCAAACCGTGCGTCACTAAATTCTCTATTAGAAAATTTGTCCATGCAAAACAAATATGTCCAACAATATCCAATTAATTATTAAGTCGTATGTAAATAATTTGAAATATTAAAAGAAGTTTAAAAAAAAAAACAAATATTGAAAATAAAAATAATTATGGGTCCCAAATCGAAATAAAAACTATCCTATCTCTCAAGTTGGACCAAACTGCACTCCATGAAGTAATCCCCATTAAAATCCGTTCATTAGTTTAGGAGTCCATCGCGGACAAACAACGTGTCACGTAATTTATATATATTAAGATATTATATAAATATGTCAGCTTGATGTGTTAACAAGCACTACCAACGTCATGAACTGCCATAAGATGTCACAATTAATAATTGCATTTATTTAACTACTTACTGTGTTAGTAATGTTATTTTATATAATTACCACAATCAGTAAAAATAACTATAAAAGCATATAATATTCAGATCTTTAGTTAACATGATTCGTGTAAGTTAGTTGACACTACAGCAGTGCCAACTAACAGTTGGTAGCATTGTCACGGTGGACGGTCGTGCCCTATATAACCCAGAGCGCGAAGTTCGAGGGAACATCTCAGTGGATACTCCATAGAGAGTGCCGCATGCGCCTCTCTCCCCAAGAGAAGGTCGCCATCGATGAAGGCTTAGAGGGCACCTGCCCAAAGCCAACTGCAGGTGGTGTTTAGTGGGTAGGCATCTAGGTTTTCACGTGAGTCCCACATAACCAACGCAGACTTAGGCTGCGTTGGTATGCATGAGCATTCACCACCTCCCTCCCGTCGTTATCCCGGAGGGTAGCCCTTTCCCTTTGTTTGGGCGCAAAAAAAAAATTCAAAGGAACATTACTTATTAAAGTAACGCTGCCTAAAATGTATTGCATATATAATTATTATTATATGTGGAAACTGTAAAATACAGATATTTCAATTTTGAGTGCGTTTAAATTACCAACCCCTACTACAATTATGGCCAATATTATCGCAGCACGTAATATTAGATCGTAATGAATTAATAAACATTCGAAAGAAAATGTCAACATATTTTCAATTTGAGTTTTGTAAGAATTTAAAGAAATTAAAATCTTGACTGTTGCTCGTCAATATATTCTTGGTAATGTTATGTATGTACATAGGGCACATAAGGGAATTTGCTAGAAACTGTCATATTAACTATAATGTTAACACCTACCAGACACAAACTTATAATGCCTACTACTCGGTTAACCGACTTAAGTCGAGTTAGTAAGTATTTTGTGGGGCGATGTATATGCTTTTAGAACAAGATCCCAGATAATGTTCAAAACAAAAGTATTACGAAATTCAAAAGAATTGTTAAAAAAACGTTTGTGTGGTAAAGGTAACTATAACATAAATTACTTTCTTAATGAAACCACACATTAGGAATGGAGCCCTGGGAAACTGGGAAGTCAATGAGAAAAAAAAGAAGCCCCTAAATTGTTGCGCCCGTTCTTCTCAGGTCTGAGGCATACTTTTTGGAATGGGTGGTACTGTTTGACTTTCAATAAATGATGTCACATGATGCTGTTCGTTAGTCTCGCTAAAACTCGAGAACGGCTGGACCAATTTTGCTAATTTTGGTCTTGGATTATTTGTGGAAGTCCTGAGAAGGCTTAAAAGGTGAATAAATATGAAAATTCTCGGGAAAAAAAAACAAAATTTTTGTTTTTCCTTTCATGTGTTTCTGTCGTGCAGAAATCGAATTGAAAGAATAGTTTAAATTGAATAACTAATCAGAATCGTTATATCTTTCTAACATTCTCAGGAGGGGAAAAATAAACTTAATTTTAGCTAACTACAGTTGGTAGATTAACTACAGTTGGTAGATTAACTACAGTTTCTAACTATCTATCAGATTATTTTTATGTTGATTGATAAATCTTAAGTTTTGTCATAAATTAAATTTCTAAACGCAACCATAATATTTGTCATTTGACAACCAATATGTTGTTCCATTCTCTTTGTCGATCGATACCTTAGGCAAAGAGTGCATCCTTCTATCTTATCTTTTTCATATCCGTAAATGATAAGGGTATTAAGTAACCTAAATATATTTTTTTTTCATTTCATGTTTTAGCATTGAAAAATACATACAACTTCAAATTTTCAACTGTCTACGATGAACGCCTATTTTTATATCGCGATTTTTATACATATTATTCTGTTCCATCCACAGATCCGCAAAAGCGTTACAAGATGGCAATAGAATACAATAATAATTGTAGTACGATAAATTTTATGTACGATATATTTAGTAGGTCTGAGAATCGGTCGTCATCTATTTTTTATACCCCAAAATTGTTTTTTTACCTTAATTGGCAATACAACGTTTGCTGAGTCAGCTAGTTTTGAATAAAAATATTTGAATTTGAATAGCTAGCTAGTGTTTTTACGGTTTGTTTTTTAAATGTTATTGTATTAGGCAAGCGGAGATTTTTAGTCTTTCATTTGTCTATGGCTATCATGAAAACTAGGAATTTATCAAATGTTACTGGTAGTTCTCGATGTTATTTAAACTTCGACTGTTAACACGACCTTGAGGCAGCGCAGCTGGTCTTTTTTTCTTGACGGAGATGCAAAAGAACCGAACGACACAGCATAGTTAACATAACCCCGGATAAAAAATTGAATTGAAATAAAATAAAATCTATGCCTCAGGCATTGTTACTTTGTTTGGTACGGAGGATATTCGCCGCTATCTCAGCAATTTTTAGGGTAGGATCTGTATGCTGTATGGCTAAGCGTAAAAGGCACAAAAAGGATTGATTTTCTCAAAATTGATTCCTTTAGAATTCTTTTTGATTTCATTTTGAATATACTAGATACTACTACAGAAACAAATGGCGCTCTGAGAGAGAAGACGCGGTGCGAGAAACTATCCCAGCATTTGATTTGATATTTATATATCAAAAAAAGAATAGATGATGAAATTGTACTGTCATTGCTATTGCTATAAAATAATCATAATCTGATCCCAGGCTGTGTCGATCACTTAGATATTCAGCTGTGTGTGATGATAATGTGCCCTAGCAGAGGCTGGGACTTTATTATAAAAGTGTATAAAATAAATAAAATAAAATAAAAAAATAAAAAGCCTTTATTGTTGTTGACAAGTTTTACACAGAGTAGTTTAGTGTGCCTAAAATTAATTAACTTATGACTACTATTTAAAAAACACATTTTGACTATTAACTAGAGTTTAACTAATATACTAACAATTTTAATATCTATTGATTATCGGCAAACGGTAGTTCGGTTACAACTTGTCTTACAACAAAGGCCTCTCCAGTCTTATCTCATTTTTGCAGTGTGAGTCTATGTTGAACCCGCTATTTTCTTAACGTCTCCCTCCCATCTCTTAGCCTGTCTTCCTCTATGTCTCTTTCCCTCTAAAGGGTACCATTCTGTGGTAAGTTTTGTCAATTTTTCTTGCTTTTCTCTCATCATATGCCCTGTCCACCTCCACTTCAGCTGTTTGTATGTTGTGTATGCATTCTTAAACTTGGTTTTACTTTTGATGTCTATTAATTTTTCTCGGTCTTTTCTTTTGACACCTATTGTACTTCTTTCTATGCTGTTTTGACAAACTTTAATTTTATTTGCTAGATGTTCTGTCAGTGCCCAAGTTTGACACCCGTATAGTAAACATGGTAGAATGCTATATTATATACCTTCCTCTTTTCTTTCATAGGCATATCTATGTTCTTCATTACTTCACTAAATGACCAATATCTTTTCCAAGTATTGGTTACTCTTCTTTCAATCTCTTTTTCCATGCAGCCTTCAGTAGATATTAGCTGTCCTAAGTATACATATTCCTGTACATACTCTATTTGCTCATTATTTACTTTTATCGTGTCTGTTTGTGATGAGTTTGTCATGATTTTTGTTTTATTTAAATTCATCGATAGTCCAGCTTTGTCACTTAAATCTGCTTGTTGTTGCAGCATCATTTCTAGTGATCTTGAATTTTCCGAGAATATTATTAAGTCGTCTGCAAAGCGTAGGTGGCTCAAGTTTTCACCGTTTATGTTTAGCCCCTTATTTGTCCAGTCTAGGTTCCTAAATATTATTTCCAAAACGGCAGAAAATAATTTGGGTGAGATAGGGTCTCCTTGACGTACCTCTCATGATAGGGAAATCTTCGCCTATAGCTTCTAACTTGACTTGTGCAGTACTCTTGGTGTATACACTACGAATTAATCGTATGTATTTTGTTTGTACACCCTGTATTTTTAGTACATCCCAGATATATCCGTGTTTTAGTGTGTCGAATGATTTATTGAAAACGACAATAATCCCTAGGTAGTAGCTTTTATTGTATTCTTTATATTTTTGTAATATTTATCTAAGGGTGTGCATATGATCTATGGTTGAAAACTTTCGACGGAATCTAGCTTGTTCTTTGGGCTGATTCTCTTCAAGAATATTTGTAATCCTCAATAGATATTTTAGAAAATACCTTATAAATATTAGACATTAAGCTTATGAGCCTGTAATTTACTATATCTCCTTTGTCACCTTTTTTGTGTAGTAATATAATTGTAGATTTAGTCCAATCCTCTGTAATATTTTCTGTTTTAATAATTTTGTTAAATATATTTGTAAGCATCGGACCAATAACTGGTGATGTAATTTTCAGTATTTCATTTGTAATGAGGTCTGATCCTGGAGCTTTATCATTCTTTTGTGTACTAATTGCTTATATGGTTTCTTCGTTTAGTATTTCAGGTATTTCCTCTTCATCGGTAGATGCATCATATTCTCTTATCACTTGTCCCAACTTTTGACTTTCATATAAATTTCGGTAAAATTCTGTAGCAGCTTTTATTTACTTTACTTATTGCTTTTTCTATATAATTCTTCATAGCATTAAATTGTTTCGTTTTTCTTAGTTCTTTGCTTATGCTTTTTTTATTTCCGCTATTTTTCGGCGGTTGTCTAAAGACACTAAACTAAAGTTTAGTTTTCTTCTTGCTATTTGTGTTTACTTTTCTAGGTATCGTGTTTAGTTGGTTTAATAGTTTGTTGTATTTTTTTGTATTGATACGCCTTCTTTACTGTCTATTGATATTTGTAAATTATTAATTAGGGCTTCTGGTTCGCCTTTGTATTGAATAACATCGTATTTATTATGATTCTTATTAATCGTCTTGTTTTCTCAGGGCGTATCCCTGTCAGTGTAGCTCAAATCATTCTATGCTCTGTGTTAAAATTTAAGTTATGTATGACCGACACATCTTTGAATATTTTTCTATTGTTAGTCATAATAAAGTCGATTTTGTTCTTATAAAGGCCGTTCAGTGAGATCCATGTCCATTTATTTCTTAATTTCTTTTTACAAAAGCTATTTAGGATACTTAGTCTGTTTTGTACTGAAAAATTTACCAACCTTGTTCCATTTTTGCTTCTAGTTTCAAACCCGTGGCTTCCTAAGTTCTTCTCCGATATTTTGTGTACCGATTTGGCCATTAAAATCTCCCATTATTATGACGTTTTTATATGCCGTTTCAATTGTATTTTGGAGGTCTTCGTAAAATTTCTTGATTTTTGTTATGTCTTCCTTTTTGCTAAATTCCGTTGGTGAATACGCCTGGATAATGGACCAATCTTCTTCTTTTTCTATATTAAGTTTAATGTTAAGAATTTCGATACGTTCAGTTATTCCCCTTAGTTCTTCTATTTTGTTTATAAGATGTCTTTTAATCATGAATCCTATTCCATACATACCCGGCGTCTCTCCTTTATGATATAATATATACTTTCCATGATCTTCTATATGTTCTCCAAATCTTCTCATTTCGCTGATTCCTATAATATCCCATTTTATTTCTTGTATAGCTAATTCAAGTTTTTCGGGTGTTCTAAGAGATCGACAGTTGATGGTTGCTATTTGAATATCATTCGTTTTCTTTTTAGTGTGAGTATTGACGTTGACGTTATTTTTAACCTTTAGAGGGTCGTGGTCATTTTTCCTCACGATGACTAGTCGGCTTGGGGGAGCCTTAAAGCTGGTATGTATCTTATGAAGCCTACTAGAATTAGTTAAAAGCAGTCCCTTATTTCTAGTGTTATAATAATGAAAATCATTATTAAGAGCAAAGAGGCGACGATTTTTGTGAACGTAAGTAAATTTTCATAAATGTACTGATAATGAACAATCATTGTTATTTTTTCAATCGGCGTCCTCCCGCCGCGGCCCCGCTCTCTCCTCTCGCCTCCTCACGTCGCGCGTGCGACTCAAGCACATCTCACTTATAACTATGTATGTAGTTACAAACCTACCTGTGCTAAAAATAACAATAATCGTAACTAGAATTATAATGTAAGTACATAGAACACTAAACTATCTTTGAAGTATATCCTTTCCAATAAAAAAATAATCATCGAAATCGGTTGGCGCGATATTGAGTTATTCGTAAATTTGTCACGCACATACTTATAGCACATTCAAGACTTTTATGGTTTTCTCATGGATGCTATTGTCAGATTTGTACCAATTTGCAAACACGGGAAGCACCAGTTTTCAAATAAAAAAAGAATTATCAAAATCGATCCACCCAGTCGAAAGTTCTGAGGTAACAAACATTAAAAATATACCGACGAATTGAGAGCCTCCTCCTTTTATGAATTCGGTTAAAAATGTAGACTGTCAAAGTCGAGGTAAACGACAAGTGAGTAGTGGAGGCTACTCCACGAGTAATTAATAATAACATAGTATTAACACACTCTTACACAAATTATCTTACCCCAAACTAGGCATAGCCTATACTATGGGTACAAGACAACGATATATTTATTACAATATACTTACATAAACATACATAAATACATATAAACATCCATGACTCGGAAACAAACATCAATATTTATCATATAAATGATTGCACCGACCGGGATTCGAACCCGGGATGTCTAGCTTAGTAGTCTCAGGGTCACTAAGCATTCGGCTATTTGGTCGTCAATTGTTGGGGTGCTACTGAAAACCAGCGCCATTCTAGTACAGCTGAAAGTAAATATGCTTCGGTTGGTAAATCACAATATCTATCTATTAATAAATAGTAGTATTAAATTATTACTTAGCTACTATTAAAATTCTTCATGATCTTAGTTAGCTGAACACCTAATTATAAATATTTAATAGATTTTATTTACTGTTTTATTTCGTTAATACTTTCATTTAATTTATCTTATTTAAATGGATGAAGTGATTAGTATAGATACTTTTTATTATCTTTTTTCTATCGCTTTCTTCCAATTAGAAAAGATATGCTAATGCATATCTTTTCTAATCTTAATAGATTTTTTTTAATGAAAATAAGGGACAAGACGAGCAGGACGTTCAGCTGATGGTAATTGATACGCCCTGCTCATTACAATGCAGTGTCGCTCAGGATTCTTGAAACCCCCAAAAATTCTGAGCGGCACTACAACTCAACAACAAGCGCTCGTCACCTTGAGACAAGATGTTAAGTCTCATTTGCCCAGTAATTTCACTAGGTGAATAGTTCAATAGGTGAATAGATAAGAGTAGTGGTATAACACGAAAAGCGAACGCAAAATTATCAGAAAAGTACTAGAAATCCAAAATTAGCGCGTATTTATTGTGCCGCTCAGGAATCCTGTAAAACTCAAAACACCATCTTGAGACATTCCCAGTAATTTCACTAGCTACGGCCCCCTTCAGCTACCTGGCATTCTGTGCAAAGGAGCCTCCCACAGGTAAGATGTTGGCAATTTTTTAAACCTCTTTAAACAGCCAAAAGTAGGAATTGTAATTTAAATAAAACTGAAATAGAAAACTTAACTAATTAATCATTTATTTAGATACATCACTTAATGGCAGTATCGAATAGGTACAGTTTTTAATTGCATTTAATTGCAATATTATATCAACATTTATATAAATATACAGTCAATATTTTAAACACTATTGTCAAATATTCTTAGTCATACAATCGGAATCTATAGAACCCTACATATCATAATTATACATCTAAATGCATTTACTTGGTACTTTGCTGTATCGAATAATAGAAGAACAAAATATTGTCAAAGTAGTGTCAAGGCTGACTAACTGAATACCTTTATAACATGTAACATTGATTACAAAGTTTTCCACTTAGATTAAGGATTGGTCTCAACTGCGCTCTAACTATATTCCGCACTACCTAAGAACAATCGCTTTTTTATTACGGCAACTATTAGATACTTGTGTGCGTGGCATCTTGACACTCAATGGCATCTTTTTTTTTAACGAAAATAAGGGACGAGACGAGTAGGATGTTCAGCTGTTGGTAATTGATACGCCCTGCCCAGTGCAATGCAGTGTCGCTCAGGATTATTGAAAAACCCAAAAATTCTGAGCGGCACTACAACTGCGCACGTCACCTTGAGACATAAGTTGTCAATCTCATTTGTCCAGTAATTCCACTAGCTACAGCACCCTTCAGACCAAAACACAGTAATGCTTACACATTAGTGCTTCACGACAGAAATAGGTGCCGTTGTGGTACCCATAATCTATCAGGCATCCGGTGCAAAGGATCCTCCCACTGGTAAAAAAGGAAGATCTTTTAAATTTTGTAACATACGCTTCGTGTTATTTTACATTGAATTTAAGAAAATACAAAATACTTACTGATGATATGTGATCCTTCCAGTGTCTTTCTTATTTCTTATAGTATTATTTTTACAAAGTTTTACAACGCAACCCGGCATTTTAGTTTAAATTTTTTTTGCTATTTATCAACGTCACACATTGTTCGAGACTAGTAATGGTATCTAGTTGGAACGCAGCGGAGACTAATCCTTAATCTAAGGTTTTCTAATAAATGCCATTGATTGGTTGGCTGTTTTGACATTGATATGCAAAATACGGCAATATACAAGAAGCAGTATTACTCTACGATTTTTGAACTGTTGAACATCCACATAAAAGAATATCGCAATTGAGAAAGGAAATGCGCTTTGGAACACAATTTAGACTCAATTTCGGTCAACGGATCAGCCTAGCTATCCAACGTGGGAATGCTGCCAGTATTCTTGGTACGCTCCCTCGTAATGATAGTTTTAATTTAATGTAATAATAGTATTGTTAGTATAATTATAAGATTTGTTTTGTTTGAGTAAATATTCGAATTTAGAATCCGATACAATTATTCTCGATATCTCCGTTCGGCACAAAAAGATTTTCATTTTGCAACAACTTCCACATTAATAAGTAACTCTCTCTGACAGTTCTCTTAACCTGACTAAATACATCAATCCATCAATTGATGATTAGTTAAGTACAAATTCAATTTGTTAACAAAATTTATGAACGATGCGGGACTCGAACCCGCGACCTCTCTGGTTCCGTCCGAGTGCTGTTGCACTGAGCCAAACGTTCGAGTAACGTACTGTTCATAAATCTTGGTATGCCTTGTTCAACTCTCAGGTTGTGGATAAATCTGTAATTAGAAGTAAGATCACTTTAAAAAAAATAACAAATCTTTTAGATTAGAAAGACCAACATCTCAAGTAAATTTCCTAATATGTAAATGTAAGGGTTGAACAGGTTATCAACTGTAAATTAGATCCTGTAGCTGGAGCCACAACCTGATAGTTGAACAAGACATACCAAGATTTATGAACGATACGTCACTAGAGCGGTTGGCTGAGTGCAAAGGCGCTCGAACAGAACCAGAGAGGTCGCGGTTTCGAGTGCCGCAACGTTCGTAAATTTTGGTTACAAATTGAATTTGTAATTAATCCCAATAGTAAGGGTTTAAAAAAATACCACATTTATTAGTTAAGTAAATTTTTGTTCTAGCTTTCGACGAGCCATTTTGTGTAGCTTCCACTACAGTGTTGTTTTCAAGGAAGTCGTTTCCACGTACAATCATACTATGAAGCAATAAGAAAGTTTTCTTATGCGGTGTTTCAGGTTGAACCAACAAGGTACCTTCAACATAAGACCCGTTCGCACCTTATAGGCTGACAAGGCTAACGTAATTCATAATGTTGCAAGTGCTGTGTTGACCACAGACTAATTTATCTTATATTCCCTAAGATATAAGCTTGTTTTTCTTATAATTTATAATTATTCTTCTATAAAGTATCAACATTGGCTTCAGTGGTTGTATTAACTCAATAATCGCTTCTAAAGGAACTAAAAATTAACTGAAATTGACTTTAGCCTACTTTACTTTCCTTTGACTTTTATCCGTCCAAACATAAACTTAAATCACACAAAACTTTCATTACTCTTAAAGTCGTATACAAATATAGTTTTCTCTTCAGCTGGCACACAAATAAACTTGTTTCTGTCACTTATTTCGCTATCTAAACATACGGAGTATCCATTATTCATTTTTTCATCTAAATTTAAATCTATTTCATTGCTTGGTTCATCTTCTGTATTGTCCTTATGTACTTGTACCTTGACATCGATACCAGTATCAATATACTGTATATTCTCATCAGCGCTTAAAATATTATCTAAATTGTCATTCAATTCATTCATAGCTGCTATAATTTTCATACTATTACGTCTTGTGTTCTCAACACTTACTATTTCACCTATTTTTTTTTCTTGAGCCTTATCAAACGCCTCTTTTACCTCTTTGAATTTCTTACTTTCTCTACTAAAAAAGTATTTCTGCGACGACGTTCTGTTACTGTATCTTCTCCAGAAAGAGTCACTTGTATTTTGACTACTACAGAAGCCAGTTGAGGTGGTTGTGTTGAAAGTATCTCTTCTCTGCATGTTATCCCGAATATTTCGTCCACATCTCATCAATCTGTTGAACTTGAGAAGTTTCACAAAGCCGTCTCTAAACTTTGATGACATAAGATTGTACAGAATTGGGTTTATAGCTGAGTTAAGGTACAGCATTACCCTACAAAAATACAAAAGTATATAATACCCATCTATACCTAATGACATTATTGTCTCCGGTGGAAAAACTATTATCCAAAGTGTGAGGGCCTTAAATGGCAGTAGACAGATGAAGAAAGATAAAACGACAGTTCCAAGCATAAGGATGACCTGTTTTCTATATCTTAGGACGTTTCCTGCATTGTTTGAATGTTTATTATGTTGTGATATTATTATTGGATTTTCCATGAGATTCTTCGCGATGATGCTGTATAGTACCAGAAGGATGCCAAGTGGAATGATGAAGAAGATTGCTATAATGAGGATGAAGAACAGTGCTGCCCAGAAGGTGTCCGCTTGGGTAAGGCATACTGGGACTTCGGTGCCATCTTCGTACTTCTCGTAGGTGAACGTTGCTACTCCCAGGATTGGACTGTGGAAGAAAGAGATTATTGATTAGTTTTTTTACAGTTGTAGTCTTATGAAGATCTATGTGTTTCTAAATATAGAGCGACAAGGCGGATAGCTGAATAATTGTAAAGTAGTATCTTAGCGCTCGCTATTGGGGTTGAAAAAGAGCCGTTTGCTCATTTTAAAATTACGCGTGAATTTATTCGTAAATGAAACTGTTGTATGAGTGCGAAAAGATTACTTGTCACACGCAAATTTAGATAAAATAATAACAAAAAAACACACTCGAAATATCAAAACTGAATCGAGGTTGACGCGTTTGTAGGGTTTGACTAGACGTATTTCTGTGCAAAGTTTTAACCCTGTGGATATACGGATGCCGGACGTGAAAGATCAGAATGGATCAATTCACAATATCAAATCCAGGTCTGTATGAACAGGTGCTTTTGCTGTTTTCAGGGTGGATATTGGCTCGAGAAAATCCCAAAGATTAAATAGAATCGGAAACTAAATCTAAGACTGTAATTAGACGATTATTAAACAGTAGATCAAATACCGAATAGTGGGACTGTTATGATCACACACACCAAAGGAATTCTGATTAAATATCTGATTAAAGATTAACAATCCTAAAGTAAGAATATCTTAACATGAAGGGATTAAAATGTAGGCTGCGTAACGCCAATTTGCGTAAATTGGCTAACTATAATAGGTTTGAGTTGCCAAAAACCAATAACACATATGGTAACGGAAAATGAAACTATATATTGCCCAAAATCTTAAATGACTTGCCACATTCTATTATAGATACCAGTAATAAAATTTGAAAAACAAAATTTTATGAACGATGCGGGATTCGAATTTCGAACCCACGACCTCCGGCGTTCCGTGCCGGTGCTCTAACCAGCTGAGCTAACCGTTCTAGTACCGCCTCGTTATAAAATTCTGTTTGCTTTGTTCAACTCTCAGGTTGTGGCTTCATCTACAGGATCTACTTTACAGTTGATAACCTGCTCAACACCAATATTTGCATATTAGGAAATTGACTTGAGATGTCGCTCTTGTAAATCTAAACTAAAATAAAATTACTATTCTTTATGTTATTATTTATGTTAATTGTAGATGAAGCCACAACCTGAGAGTTGAACAAAGCAAACAGAATTTTATAACGAGTTTTAAAAACATAACATATTGTTTAGATACCAGTAATACAAAATCATTGTTTTTAGGTCGATGTAAGAGATATTTCTTGGCAATGAGTAATGCGGATCATGGCCACAATACTCTAGGAAATGTCTATTACTATTGAGAAAAGCCTGGGTCTCATTGTATAATTTTTTCATTATTTCTATTGTTTACTTTGAAAAATTAAAATGTAAATTTTTTTTGTACTTAAGTTGGATAATTTTAGAATTATAATTATTTAATATTAAAGTATTTTAAGTGTAGAATAAGTGATCTAGCTATTCCTCACATAAACACTTAAGTTTCATGAGTATGGCTGAAATTGTTTAGAAGTTATATATAGTCACACAAAAAATTAAAAGAAATGTACTTAAGATTAAGGATTGGTCTCCGCTGTGCTCTAACTAGATACCGATACGCAAGGTGCGGCAACTAATACTACGCCCAAGTGGGCGTACTCGAGCCAGTCTCGAACAATCTGTGACGGTGACGTGCCACACGCTCAGTTAAACTTTGCTAATAATTGAAACTAAAATGCCAGGTTGCGTGGTAAAACTTTGTAAAAATAATACTACAAGAAATAAAAAAGACACTGAGGTCACATCATAAGTAAGTATTTTGTGTTTTATTAATTTCAATGTAAAATAACACGAAGTGTATGTTACAAAATGATAACGATGCTATTGAGTGTCAAGATGCCACGCACACAAACATCTAATAGTTGCCGTAATAAAAGCTATTGTTCTTAGGTAGTGCGGTATCTAGTTGAAACGCAGCGGAGACCTATCCTTAATCTAAGGAAATGAATATTATGGCTGTTCATTGTCAGTATATGTCACAAAAATTATCACCTTCTTGCTCTTAATAGTGAATTTCATTATTATAACTTAAAAAATAAGAGATTGCTTGCAACTAATTCTAGTAGGCTTCATAAGATACATAATAGCTTTAAAGGTATACACTTTTAAATAATAAAAAATGGCTGTCTTAAATCCTACTACTCCACAGCTGAATATCAAAGCGAAAGGACAGCCTGGAACTAGATTATGATTATTTTATGGCAATGACAATGACAGTACATACATTATTGAATATTTTATAAAAAAAGCTCAAAAAAGAATGCTGGGATAGTTTCTTGCGCTGTTTTATCTCTCTCAGAGCGTCATCTGTTTCCGAAGCGGTGGTAGTGTTTGAACTGACATAAGAATTAAATGAAAAGAAATCAATTTTGAGAAAATATTTGTCTTTTATGCCTTCATTGTAATTCCCCATAAGCAGCTGGCGACGAGCGGTCGAGGTAGATGCGAAGATTGTCGGGAAGACATGGATTGAAGGTAAACAAATACTCGATGGCGAACAGGTGTGGAACCCACTGCAATTACGACTACAAGACTTATTTATTTATACTTTCAGATACACTTACTACAAATATGTATATTATTATTTCTGCAACATTCTACAACGAAAATTTAACACCAAATTTTCCTAACATTTCCTACGTTTAACATTCTCCGAAGTAGTACGTGTCTGATCGTTACGATGTTGGCAATTTAACATGAATTTTATTGACCCTTTTCACAGTGTAATTTGAAAGTAGACACGTATTTAGAAATATTATAACTTAGAAATGAAAGGCTATTTTGTCCCATTATTCCAAAACAAATGTATATATCTAAGCACTTTATAATCTTTTTATTTTTTAGGGCTTCATACCCGATGGTGAGTTTCTTTTTTTATGAAAATAAAGGACGAGACGAGCGAGACGTTCAGCTGATGGTAATTGATACGTCCTGCCCATTACAATGCAATGCCGCTCATGATTCTTGATAAACTTCAAAAATTCTGAGCGGCACTACAATTGCACTCGTCACCTTGAGACATAAGATGTGTAGTCTCATTTGCCCAGTAATTTCATAAAAAAAGAAAAAGAAGCCTCCCACAGTTTACTAGACTCCGTTGTTCGTATGTTATCGTATTTCATAAACAAGAACAGTAAGAAAGTGAGTTTTTTAACGTGTATTCGGTAAGTATCCCTACTCTGTGGTATTACTACAAGCCACTATTACAACAAAAAAAAACCAAGCTGGCCAATTCAATATAGTGATGGGTTCTGCATGATAGTACGAAACCTATTATCCTATATTCGTAAGGCCGACATGCCCTTAATCGTTTTTATTATAATTTCGAGTACAAAGGACAAATAAATAATAGTTTAAAAAAATACGCTTTTATAGAAAGTCCCACTAAAAAATAAATCTTAATAAAGTTGAATTAAAAATAGTGTAAGATAAAATGATTTTATTGTAAAAAAAGCGGGGGTGCTTGGTATCAATAGTTTAAAATATTTTATGAACAGATATGAGTAGAAAGATTATTTTGTTAATATCCTGAAAAGCACCCCACGCTTTTTTTAAGATAATTTTTTTTCTTACCCTAATTTTAATTCAAATTTATTAAGATTTATTTTCTATTTTTTAGTGGGTTTTTCTATAAAAGCGTTATATTATATTGAATTGTCATCGATCCTTAATAAGTTAACCAAATTCCGACGTTTTGAAGGGGGTCAAAGTCATGTTCAAAGATGCCGTTACGTACTCACATACAAATGAAGCTAATAAAAGCGTATTAAAAACAGGCCAATGATTTCTTAACTGTGGTCACTGGCCCATTCTACTACTCCTACCGTACTAGCATCCACGATTTACTGAAAAAACATAAGAAATATGTTATATTCTCATAGGGGTTCGAAGCCACAACTGTAAACTGAAATATTATGTGCATTACTGTAAAATATAACTTTGTTTTCCCACAAACTTGAAATTTTGAGTTATTTCTTTCGGCTTAGATTAAGTATTGATCTCCGCTGCGCTCCATCTAGATACCGTACTACCTAAGAACAATATCTTGTTTATTACGGAAATTTTATATTATTGTGTTTGTGTGTATTGGCTATTTGTAAAGATGCTTGTGTGCTTGGTATCCTGACACTCAATGGCTTCATAAAAATTTCATTACGCAAATTTTTCGCTTTCAATTATTAGCAAAGTTTAACAGAACATGTGGCGCGTCAACGTCACACATTGAGACTGGCTCTAGCACGCCCACTTGGGCGTAGTATTAGTTGCCGCACCTAGCGACTACGCCTGCGGTATCTAGTTGGAGCGCAACGGAGACCAATCCTTAATCTAAGTATTTCGGTTTATTTTTAAAGGTTGATGATTTCTAGACGGTCAATCAGTTTATTGACAAATGTCATTTAAGCTCAACTTTACGCAGTACTGGTTAAATATATATATATAATTAAAATGCTGACACACTTATAAAACTGTGGGAGGCTCCTTTGCACAGTAAGCCGGCTAGATTATGGGTACCACAATGACGCCTATTTCTGCCGTGAAGCAGTAATGTGTAAACATTACTGTGTTCCGGTCTGAAGGGCGCCGTAGCTAGTGAAATTACTGGGCAAATGAGACTTAACATCTTATGTCTCAAGGAGACGAGCGCAATTGTAGTGCCGCTCAGAATTTTTGGGGTTTTTCAAGAAACCTGAGCGGCACTGCATTGTCATGGGCAGGGCGTATCAATTACTCTCAGCTGAAAGTCCTGCTTGTCTCATCCCTTATTTTCATTAAATAAAAAATTAATATAAATTATTATTAACCTGGATGTTATATTCAGTCAAAAAGCTGCTTAATTTGTTTTATAAAACATTTATAAAACTGCTTGGCTCCTTAAACTGGGGTTACCCATAGAATAATAGTTCTAAAAGAAGCGCATTGAACCATACGTACTCGATCAATTCGCTATAGCAAAAGTTTAATGGACGATCTTATCTTTCTATTTTCGACGTACGCCGCCTATCGATAAGTTAAACTTTTCTCTCGTTTCTCTTTGACCTAAAGCAACTGCTCATACAAGATATTTTACATCACCGAGATTCAAATCTATTTACATAAATATCAACTACAACAGCTTAGACACGCTAAAATCAGAAGCACCCTGACTAATTTGAATTCCGGGACGATACGAAATGGGTACCTACTTTAGAGGCCGGCAACGGTCCTGTGCTGTGTTCCTCTGATGTTGCAAGAGAATATGTGCGGTTGTGATCACTTAACACCAGGTGACCCGTATGCTCGTTTTTCCTCTTTTTCCATAAAAAAAGTATTTCTTTTGTTTGCCTCAATGTTCGAAATTCTCTAATTCGCAACGTATGTTGGGATGCCTGAGGTACATCATTACACCATCAGTATTGAAGCTGGTTCCGAAAAGGCGACCAATTGTGCAATTTTATTTGATGAGATTTGAGGACGATTGAGATCTATTTTGAACACATGATTATAAATAATCATCACTTTCGACGCTTTTTGTAAGACCGCAGGATCCATGGAGATCCTTTTTATAAACTAATTCTTGTACACCACTTTGACAGTATTTCACTAAATCATATTAAAAAAATAACGTAAAAAATACTTTTTTTTGGTGTGGGGTGCGAACCCACGCTCCTATCGGGATCAATCGATTTCTGGCGCTTTACACTGCTAGGCCAACCGGACTTGAAAGCAGTAGTTGAAATTCAGAAAAATCAGCATAGTTGCACCCGCGGCCTGTTGTAATGCGACATGCATTAGAAGAACGAAAAGTTTGAGATAATGTAATAAAGTTTTCAGTTTAATAAGCACATTTTCCGCGGCCGTCCACGTAATCCAAAATTGCGGCACAATTGCTTTTTTTTAATGACAATATGGGACGAGACAAGCAGGACGTACATGTGATCGTAATTGATACACCCTGCTCATTACAATGGAGTACCGCTCGGGATTCTTGAAAATCCCAAAAATTCTGACCCGCACCACAATCTTCTTGAGACAATATGTTTAGTCTCGTTGCCCAGTTTTTCACTAGCTACGGCGCCCTTCAGACCGAAACACAAAAATCTGCTTCACAGCAGAAATAGGCACCGTTGTGGCACCAGGCATCCTGTGCAAAGGAGCCTCCCACTGGTAAATTATTATTATTATATTCTAAGCTTGTTGTCTATGAGTATTCATAAGTCTTTGTAAACATCATTACCATTGAAAAGATGACCCAGTCTGAATAGACTCAACTGCTGAAGTATCAGGTATTTCTAATGGAATCTTCGCTATTTTAAGAGTAAACATTGCTCCAGGTTCAATATTATCTTAGTCGCTGATAGACAAACACAGACCACAGAATGGTTCGGGAACAGTTCTTTTAATTACTCTATTTGTTTCCTGGAAATGTTGGTTCAATGATCGGAACTCTCGGCGATAAGGAAACTAGTCTGTTAGTTTGTTTGTCACAAGCCAAATGAAAATATTGTTTTATTTAAAGTATCGATTCAATATGTTGGTAAGTTTATGTTGAACTATTATTATTTAAAATAAGTTATCTAAATCTCTTAATGGATATCAAAGTCTACTTATTCGAAAAGATACGCCTCAGACCCGAGAAAAACAGGTGCAAGAAACTCCGAGGGCATTTTTGAAGTTATACTAAAAATTTAATTTAAAGATTTTAAATTTAAAGAAGCGCGCGCCTCACTCTAACCCAAAATAACAGGGTGAAGTTGGTTCCTGACGTTTGCGACATTCGTTTCTTCGTCCATTATTAGGACAGGCAAAGGGTTCAAGCCTATACAGCCGCATTCGTAATTATAATTAATTGTCAAAGCCATCTTTGCAAGATTTTTACTTGTTTGCATACGTAAGTACACACACACTTTTTTAATCAAATTAGATTACAGTTAAGTTTATTTATGAAATAGTTTGGGGGCGACGGCTCCTACACTCCATTGACAATTATATTTGCTTTAATTGCAAAATATACATATTTTGTAAATTTTTTAGTATCCTGTTAAACATATACGCCGGTGATTCCCTACAAAGCCTTTAGAACTAGACTTAAGATAGTTAGAGAGCAAGTAACAAATAGCTCGCCTCACTTCGTTCGTTTTAAATATCTATATATATAAAAATGAATTGCTGTTCGTTAGTCTCGCTAAAACTCTAGAACGGCTGGACCTATTTGGCTAATTTTGTTCATGAATTATTTGTGGGTAAGTCCAGGGAAGGTTTAAAACGCGAATAAATATGAAAATGCTGAGAATTAAATAAAAACAACAATTTTGTTTTTCCTTTGATATGTCCTCCATCGTTCAGAAATCAAATTGAAAGAACAGTTTAAAATGTATATATAACTAATTAGAATCTTTATATTATCTTTTTAACTTGCTCAGGAGGTAAAAAATAAACTTAATTTTAGCTAACTATAGTTGGTAGATAAACTACAGTTGTTAACTATCTATCAGAATATTTCTATTTAGACTGATAAGTCATAAGTTTGAGAGTGACAATGAAGTACATAGGCTTAGAATGCAACATAAGTTCATGAGTTTGTGCAAATCAAAAGCCATAATATTGTCATTGAAGTTGACAAAACACCTGCCGGTGAACACACAAGAAGGTTTAATTCACCCACCATTGACGAAGTGGCTGTTGTCATTGTGGGAGAAAATTTACAATCTAAAGCAATTATTCTTATTTCCAATATTTGTTTTGTATGGACATATTATCTATTATTGACAAATTTTGAAAATGAATAACATTATTTTGTTTATTATATACAGAACAACGTCTGTCGGGTCAGCTAGTCTTAACTAATTATACAATGTGTCCCGGCATGTAGTAATAAAACTTTAGGAAAAGTAACTATTTTTATTCCCTATAAAAATGTTTCACACACAACGCAACAAAGGAGTTGGGTCGCTTACCTACGCTTGCGCCCACAAGTAGAGGGGGTATTTGATCTACAATAACTTCTAAACTATTAAACCGAGAGCAGTGATATAGTAGAAAAAAAAGATGGATTAATACTGTAGTTTTGACGCAATTTTAAAATAAAGCGGCCAGATGTGTTAGAATACTGAAAAAAATAAACTTTCTCCCTTCGGCAATCACAAACAATAAATAAGTGTATTTGCCAGCTTTTTGATAGTATCTGTTACTCTACATCTATGCACCTTTGCCTTTAATATAAGACCAACATTGAGCCCCTATAGGACATAGAACTTAAACCACCGTTGTTTTACAAATGAAGGTGAATTTTGCCAAGATAAAAATACAAGTACCTGCAGACTGGTAGAGTTTTGAAATTATATTATTTATACCCCCTATATGGGGTATTTTCGTCGATGGAATATTATATAGTTACTACGGCGGTACACATTATATAATGATAAAAGATTTGCTTTATTGTATAAGGTTTGGAAAGTGTTCCAAGATGTTGGACCTGATCCTTACTGTCGAAGTTCATCATCACATCACAAGCCACAAACCATTATATCACACTCAAAATCTAGATAGACATCTACACCACAGCATACTTCAATAGCGCATTTATCACGAAATTTTCTTCCACGTACAGCAAGACTATATAATGAGCTTTCTTTTGCTTAATCAATGCGACACAAGCATCTTCAAAAAAGCGAGTTAAGCGCCAACTTAAAGGCTGGCAATAATCCTGAAATTCCTCTGGTAAGAAGAATATATTTATTTGCCACAGAGATTGATATCATATCGCAACATTTGGTAAACTTCGTGAAGCTGCACCAGTTCGTAAAGGGTCTTCGACATGGGGAGACGACCTGGTGAGAAACTCCCAGACAATCTTTTATATCATATAATAACAAAATTGCTTTGCCTACGTAAATGTAATAATATACAATTTAGGTAGATTGCGCAGAACCGGACAAGAACCGTGCATCATTATCCTCTTTATAATCTGCTTTGGTATAGTAAACCTTCTTTGTTAATGAAGTTTTAATATATCTAGTCTTGCCATAAATACTGATATAAAGAAATAAAATTTTCTATTGCAACTAACATTTATTACTAATTTTACAGTATGTTGGTTTATACATTAATATAAAACAATTTCAAATATAAAAAGTTTATTCGAAGTTTACACTCGAGTCAAAAGTTTCGGGCACTTTTCCACTTGATGGGTGCGGCATCGGCGTGGTAAATCTTTGTACTATCAGACAGGGTTATGGTTTCATCTAACCAAAGAGTTGAATACTAGTCAGACACGATCATTCAAATTTAAATTTTGTGCAAATCTGTCATGCGGAGAATTCCGAAGAGTAGTTTGACCTGATTCCAGACGCCGATTTCCCGCATCATATTTGCTATACGCCACATACCCTAAATACATTCTAATTTACCCCAGCAGAGTTCTTTGAGTAGACTTAACGAACAAATCACGATTCCTACTTTACTTTTAAAGAACAGTATTTTATTCGTTTTTATTAATTCGTATTTTAAATAACAGGAGCAACGAGTATTCATATCTCCTGGTGGTAAGTGTTCGCAAGTGAAAAGTTTTTTTTTATGATCTTAAGTTATGAGATTTTTATACTTCTTCTTCTACTTGTGCCTCTCAAATACTGGAGGTTGGCCACCATCTCAGCGAATTTTTCGCGGTCTTGCGCCAAGCAAAATAGTATTTCTACGCTGGCGATCTTCGTCCATTCCCGGATGTCACGCAACCAGGACTTTTTGAAGTGAAACTTCTTTTCGCGTATGAGGGTAATTTTTTTACGGAATAAACGCAAGAGAGCGTCATAAATGTTTCATTAATACTTACTTTATTTGTATATAATCAGTGATGAATGATATAAGTTTACTACTAGGACTGGTGTTTTAATGTTAGCAGTAAGCTAACTGTTTCAGAATCTTTTAGAGGATTCATATTCTGGGTGTAGATAAAGTCTTGTATGCAACTGTTGATAATTAGGTATTAAAACACTCATGTGATACTATTATCAAATCCACATTCGTGTTTTAATACCCCTTATTACACAACAGTTGCATAAATAACTATTCATAAGTTGAAATGGTTTCATTAGCGAATATCTCATTTTAAGCGTGAAACGTAAAAGGTTTTATCAGAGTTTTTCATTATGTAAGTTTCAGTTTCGTTATCTCCGGTCTCCGCGCTTACAGGTGATTCACCTGAAGGGCGTTGATCTTAAATTAAATGAACTATTTCAGTGTTAAAATACCTTACTTAAAAACAAGTTTGAAATATATTTAAATTTAAAAATGCATATAAAGAATTAAACATTTTTAAAGTGTAGATTTTATGCATAATTTCATATTTCGGCCGTCGTTTAATTTTTCATTTAATTTACTAAATCAACGATGTTCGGAAGATAAATTACGTGACACGTTGTTTGTCCGCGATGGACTCCTAAACTAACGAACGGATTTTTTTTTATGGAATAGGAGGACAAACGAGCGTACGGGTCACCTGGTGTTAAGTGATCACCGCCGCCCACTTTCTCTTGCAACACCAGAGGAATCACAAGAGCGTTGCCGGCCTTTAAGGAAGGTGTACGCGCTCTATTTGAAGGTACCCATGTCGTATCGTCCCGGAAACACCGCATAAGGAAGCTCATTCCACAGCTTTGTAGTACGAGGAAGAAAGCTCCTTGAAAACCGCCCTGTGGAGGACCGCCACACATCCATATGGTGGGGATGATATCCTAACTTGTCGTGTGTCGTGCGAAGGTGGAATTTTAATGGGGATTATTTCATGGAGTGCAGTTTAGTCCAACTTGAGAGATAGGATACTTTTTATTTCGATTTGGGACCCATAATTATTCTCAATATTTGTTTTGTATGGACATATTTTCTATGAGAGAATTTAATGATGCACGGTTTGACATTTCCACTGTGAACCAATTTCATTCTAACAACAGTATATATAGGTATTTAGTATCTATAAAGAAAAATTTTATGATTGGGTACTTAAGACGTTTGGTGATAAAATAACGGAACAATATTAAACTAAATTAACATTAACACTAGTGCTATATTTATGTATGTTTATAACAAGGTAGGCACTGCCTAACTGCCTATATGATATGCACGACCCCGCATATTAGAGTACTTCACATTCTATCGCTCTGCAAAGCGCAGGTCCGGCCACATATGGAGTATTGCTGTCATCTCTGGTTTGGCGCATCCAAGTATCTAACTTGGCGTTATGTATAGGTGTTTCACCTGATTCCTGCCGCCGTATTCCACCTTCACACGGCACCCCACAAATTCATCATTCATATTCATCCCCACCATCTGGATGTGTAGCGGTCCTCCACAATGCGGTTTACAACGAACTTTCTTCCACGTACTACAAAACTGTGGAATGAGTTTCCGTGTACGGTGTTTCCGGGACGATACGATATGATAGAATTAACCTCTATCATGAGAAATGCGCGCACACTAACACAAACTGACATACAAATCGCGATTGTAAGACTTATTAATACATTAGTATGCGTAACAAGTAGACATTGTCACGCACACTAATATGTTAAACCTGGCCTTGTCTAACAGCACTACACGTATATACGTAAATAATCTAAGATTTATTTACATTCTTGATTTTGAATGGAAAGAAATGATGTGACAAAATATCATTATGAAGTGTATTACTATTGAAATTAAAACATTTACTGGTAATTGGTTTGTGGCAACCACGTTCAGTACCGGTAAATCCCTGCTACTGCTGTCTCGCCACATTAAACAACGCATCAAAGTTTTGATTTATATTTTAAGCACTAATTTCTTAAGTTTCTTTTAATCGCGTTTACTTTTCTTTATTTTTCTTTATCAGTGACGTTCTAAACATGTATAGACAAGTCACGTCGTACAAAAACAAAGCTGATATATGGAACATGCCACACATTGCCAAACTTTGACAGTTATATCTTTACATTGCCGCATTTACTTATGTTGTTCAAAATCTTCTGGGTCAATAACCAGCAATGTCAAACATTTTTTTAGATCAGGTCTGTAGGTCTACTCGCAAAATCAACAACGATATATTCGGAACGATACGATAATAACACGAATATATCGCACCTACCCTACTCTAACAAATGTTCGTATTCCTTAACGTTTTTTGTAACAACATCGTAACCATAGACAAATATTTTGATTTTTTTACGATGTTAGAGTGAATGAATTATGCGCAAACTATGTATAATCTGTGCTATATCGCTGCTAAGTGTCAAAAGACAAAACATAGCTTAGGCGCTTTGAACCATGCCAGACTCTGCACCACCAATTTGCATCATTTATAAAATTATGTAATGAATATAATGTGACCATTTAAAATTGATAAAATGTTACAAAACTTGCGTATAGTAAAATGAAAAAAAAAAAAGGAAACTCAATTCTTCTCGTCGACTTCCTATTTCTCAGGCGGCCATTTGCATTACTTTCTACGCATAAACGATCAACAAAATGCCTTAAATCACTTGGAAGTAAATAATAGTAATCCTGTTGAATAGTAAATCACATATAATTATTTTAATTTTATTTATTATGTATGTATATTGTATGGCAAATATATCTACACAACTTGAAACGATAATAGCAACGACAGCCTAGAAGGTGTCGTTGAGATTATCGTAAAAGTGACGTTTGATTGTTTGTCGAATTCGAATATTCGTCTCTGACATTTACAACTAAGAGTAGGGCCAGACCGATAATATCGAAAAATGTTTCGTTCGTTCAATCATCGTTTTGACATTGAATACGATGTAACTAAGAGTAGGATTCGACACGACTAATGCCATGATATATCGAATATCTATTTTAGGAGTAGGCCCCCTGATTCGGATAGTGACAGTTGACACACAACTAAGGAAAAAGTGTGCTTACCACTGACCTGTATAAATACCACTAGACAGGCTGTTCTATATGTTTGACAGCAAATTTTTTGTGCCTATTTGAAGCGCCACTCGCGAACGTTCAGAGAACTAATTTTGACGTATGATACAAATGGCTGCGAAGGAACGTATAATACTGTGAATTATTTTTGCATTTTTAATTAATTTCATTCGTTTTCCATGTTATTTATACTTCAAGAAGTAATGTTATAAGGTACAGATTTTTTTTTTCTAAATAGTTCCCACCTATTGATGTTTGCTGAGGTTATCATCACAAGTTTTAGTACCGCAGACTCTCGCTACATGGCGAACAGCACCAAAATGGTGAATATCAAAGAGGCACAAAAGCTCATTGACAGCAACCAGTCCAGTTGTACCAATACCAAGTACCATGTACCAATACTCTACTATAGAGGTCAGTGATGCTTAGTAATGCGTAGAAAAGTATAGAAAAAACGTCAATGTTTTTAAGAATTGTTTTGTGTTTAGACTTAAGTCACTTCATATTTGTAACTAATTTTGTTTTTCTCATAGAGAGTAGTTTCTACGTGAATCAAAAATAAGCAGCATTTGTTTTTAGATGAGCCCTTAACTGAAACCTCTGAGAAATATTTTATGAATCGAGTCATTCATTCAGGCTTTTGTTATACAATACTGCTGGAGGCTATATGAAATAACTTGCGGAATGACAGTCCGGCAAGTGGGTACAACTCCGTTATAAGATCTGGAACGCTTGTGTTCCACTGCAAGATAGGCGATAATTAGGGTCCTATTACACCTAGAAAACATATCACATAAGCCCACAAATTTACATACTTCGGGAATGTTTCACTTCAACGATTTTTAAAGCTAGAGCAAATATGGAATAAAATCTTGGAAGGTATTCTCGGTACAGTGGAGAGGCTCCTTTGCATAGGATGCCGGCTAGATTATAGGTATCACAACGGTGCTTATGTCTGCCGTGAAGAAGTAATGTGTAAGCATTATTGTGTTTCGGTTTGAAGAGGTCGCTGTAGCAAGTAAAATGACTGGGCAAATAAAACTTAACATCTTATGTCTCAAGGTGACGAGCGCAAATGTAGTGCCGCTCAGGATTCTTGAAAAATCCAAAAACTCTGAGCGGCACTACATTGTACTGGGCAGGGCGTATTAATTACCATCAGCTGAACGTCCTGCTCGTCTCGCCCCTTATTTTCATAAAAAAAAATCAAGTACATATGGCCCCAGAAATCTCAAACAGATCTGTGGGAACACTGTAACGAGATGACTAAGACTGAGATCTTCAAACTTAGACTTTACTCAGACTTTACTTACATAAAACTTAGCTAGGCTTAAGGTTAGCATAATCTTTGATTACGTTTATATTATAGTTAATTGACATCTGAAATTATGCGGAGCTTAAGCTAAGACAGGCCAAATGCACAAGCCAATTTCACGTTTTATCATAGTGAGCTATGTTTTACATGAGTAAAGTCTGAGCAAAATCTTAGTTTGCTCTATAGATATTAGTCTAAGAGAGATTTGGATTTGCCACACACTCCGGGATACCCAAGGAATTTTGATTATACAACAAGGCAAGCCGTTAATTGGAACCGCCAAGATAAAACTTTAACGGGCTGGCATTAGCATACGACGAGAGAGAAGACCTGGAGTGGAGTGAAATGTGTAGCCCAAGACTGTCCAACGGAGCATTGTGGGTGACCTTTGCCCTATCTAGGGGACCGTAAAGAAGACTTAAGCTAATAAACTTAACACTTGTTGTCTTACTTAGGTGCGTGATATAGCATTATAGAATAGATCAGGGGTCAGCAAGTATTTTAAGTAGGGTCTGGACACTGTGGGAAAATTTTAACGAGGTCCAGAAATAAATAAAAATATAAATAAAGTGCTTCCTATTTATAACATGAATTCAAATTAAATTCAGAATTTTAGAACGCAAGGGCTGAAATCAATGTGAGAAACTGAACTAACGGCCTTGAGCCACGTTTTTATAGTTCGGTTCTCGAGAAGATCAGAAAATTCGAAGTGTCTCTTCTAGGTGGGCGTCCGCTAATCTCGAAAGATATTTGTTTTTCAAAAAATCATCTTTGAGAAAGATGTTTCACATACCTTACTCATATGTATTTCGACCCAAACTTAGTGGCTAAACTGATAGCTAGTTTTTATTGCATTTCATATTTTTCTTTATCATATTTATATACCTATATATATAGGTTCGACCTATTGCGGTCCGCAAACGGATCGCCGTCCGCCTGTTGCCAACAAATGGGAATGAGTGGTTATAAAATTATTATACTAAATTCTCATAAATGTATGTGTAATTCCGGATGGTTGGGAATGTTTCTCTACGAGGTTAAGCTTTGTTTTTAACCGATTTCAAATAGGAGGAGGTTCTCAATTCGTCAGTTTTTTTATGTTTGGTACCTGAGAACTTTCGATTGGGTGAACCGATTTTGATAATAATTGAAGTCGGTGTCAGCCGAGGTAGGTTTGTAACTACATGTACATAGTTGTAGGTGAGATATGTTCTTGAGTCGCTCGCGCGACGTGAGAAGGCGAGAGGCGAGAGTGGGAGGACACGGATTCCAAAAATAAAAATATTCGTAACTAGAATTAGATTAATTAATTAGTGTATAAAAATACGCAATTATTTTTATACTTTTTAGTGCATATTATATCTATTGTTTTGGAATAGCATATCTTGTGGTATAGGAATGCCTTAAACCAATATCGCAGGATATATTAAAGTATTTGTATGTGAGGGCGCGAGCGAAAGTTTTAAGTGTGTTACATGTTGCGGTAAACTTAAACTATAACAAGGACATGTTAGTTTAAACTATTCGGTGACACAATTCGTTGCATCTTGCTGGATGTTACGACTTAACTTTTAGTATTATTAGTAATTGACTTTCTTAATGATGCCACAGATTGGGAATGGAGCGACCGCCCTCAGGCTATTAAATAATAAGTTTAATTGTACAATGTTACTTTGTTACTTTGTAAATGTTACTTTAAAAAAAGCCCGCTGAGTCTGTTGCGCCCATTCTTCTTCGGCCTGAGGCATTCATTTTGGAATGGGTGGTAGTTTTTTGACTTTCAATAAGTGATTTCACATCCTATTTTGAATAAAAATATTTGAAACTGAATTAGAATTAATTTTAGTTTTTTTATTGGGCCCCATAAAATGTGAGCGTATACAGTTTTATATAATGTAGCCTCCAAAGCGTCAAGGATTTAACTGATATCAAATAAGTTTCTCAAAGAATAAATTTTGAAAAATAAATAACCTCTCCGACTTTTTATTATCTGATTTAAAATATTACAAGAGCTTAAACAAGTGTGAAGGCAATGAAGTGTGGAGTGTTTGAGTCGGTTTTAGTTTCTAACGGCCGTTTTCAATAACGTATCTCTAGTAACGGATACATTGCTTTCACCGCTTAATGACAAGATCTTATCTATCCATAGTTATGTTCAATACAGTTATAGTCCAATGCTTTATGTCGATAGGTTATTGAAATGTATAAGCGTGTAAAAGGATAGATTTGTCTACCTCTAGTAAGTTAAACTAAGGATAGATAGGTTCTATAATGATGTTAAAACGGCCGTAAATCGTCCCCACACTTGAAGTCAAAATACAAACTCAATCATGTAAAATGTATTACTCACATTATTGTATTATTCCAAAAAACAACCAAATTTAAGTCGATTTGCATATGAACTCCGTACAAGATACATTGTTATTTTAAGAGCTTTCCATTATTATTTTTAAAAGAAGCATTTTTTAATTTGCATGTTGGCAAGTACCATTATCAGCTGCAAGACGTCCACTTCTGGACAAGGGCCTCCACAAAAGATCTCCACGACGATTGGTCCTACGTTGCCCTCATCCAAAGTGTTCCAGCGATCTTGTGGGGGGCCTATCAACACTGCGTCTTCCGATACGTGGTCGCCATTTAAGGACTTTACTGCCCCAACGGCAATCTGTCCTTTAAACTGAGTGCGCTGCCCACTGCCACTTCAGTTTCGCAATCATTTAGGCTATGTCAGTGACTTTAGTTCCCCTACTGATCTCCTCATTAGTGATTCGATCTCGCAAGGAAACTCCGAGCATGGCCCTCTCAGTTTCCCTTTGAGCGACCACGAGCATTCTCATCAGGGCAACCACGACCATGTCTGTGTACCGTAAGTCATCACTGACAACACATCACTGGTTTGTGTGGTGTCGCACCAGAATAGTCTGTCACCTGTCTCCTACCGTGGGTGTCGTAAGAGGCGACTAAGGGGTACAAAGAACAGAGAATGGGCAGCAGAATCTTTACAAAAGAGCACCACCATCAGCAGCGATTGCTAACTCGCTTGCCAAGCGTGGCGATTATGGCAAGACCCCCCAAATAACAAACATGCCAGTGGCAATTACCGCCGCTTCAGAAAGATGGCGCTCTGACAGATAAGAAAGGAAAGGGAGACACTCTTCGAGTATTCCTTTGAGCTACCATGTTTATATTGACAGAAAAATATTAAAAAGAAACAAGTATAATTACTTATAAATATACACATTGTTTTTTATAAATAGGTATCCCCAATAGGTACCCTTCGGGTATAGGTCTTTTCCGTTGACTTCAAATTTTCCAAAATGTGCTGTTAGCATGCAGTCTGTTTTTACTATGTATCTTAAATGTCGTCAATGTAAAAGTTTTGGTCGACCCTTTACTCTTTCAGTTCCAATTTCCAACCACTTTGTCACTCGTTTTGGAATCTTACTTCTATAACAAAACATCTTTTGTCAATTTTTGTATTATACTTAAAAAAAAAATTGTGCATATTTAAAGCGCCACTCGTGAGCGTCTAGAGAACTAAATTGACGTATAATACAAATGGCTGCGAAGGAACGTACAATACTTTGAAGTATTTTTGCATATTGAATTAATTTCGTTCGTTTTCCGTGTTATTTACACTTCAAGAATCAACGAAATAAAGTTCACATTTTTTTGTAAACAGATTCCCACCATCTATTGCTGAGGTTGTCATCACTAGTTTTAGTACTGCAGGCTCTCGCTACATGGCCAACAGCGCCAAAATGGCGAATATCAAACAGGCACAAAAGCACTTTGACAGCCGCCAGTCCAGTGGTATATAGTAGAGGTCAGTGCAGTAAATACTCTATTTTCTAAAGATTATATTAATAAAAAATAAAATAATCTATATGGGAATATGACGCCGTTTATCAATGTTGTCCGGGATTGTCTAAAAGCAAAATACTACACACTTCACTAACTCACACTAACACATCTGTAAAACTAGGACACATGAACATTTTAAATTTAGTCTTGCCGTAATGAGGAGAGTGTTTGTCTTTTACTCAAGGATACTAAGTTTATGGTCTCAACACAGCCGGGGACCTAATTATAAAAGAGTTTGTATAGTCTTGCTTTTGAAATATTTATGTATTTAATGGAGCCTACTAGAATTATTTAACAAACGAGAACTAAAAAAACTAAATTCTTAAAAGTACATAAGTTTTATATTAAAAGTACCTTAGTTGTGTCAATACACACTGTCAATCACAATTTATGTTGCCTCAAATTAGGCAGGCCTGTATGAACTATAGATACAAGACAACGATATATTTAATACGATATACATACTTAAACATACATAAAAATATCCATGACTTAAAAACCTCTATGCTTAATAAATGCTTGCACAAACTGGGAATCGCATCTGGAACCTCTAGCTTAGTGGGCAGGTTTACTAAGCACTGGGCTATATGGGTTGTAAAAAATGAAAAACGTTAAATAGAATTCATAAACATTTTAATTACCAACTATTTAATTATATCTTAAGCTCCGTAATATAGTCTTTTCTGAAAGCCTTAGCCTGAAAATATTATAATATTAGAATATAAATATATTAAATCTATGTAATAAATTACATTTTGGCACCTTACTTAAAACTAACTTATAATAAGTTTAAATAAATTTTCAATAAATACTATAATATGAAACTTTACAAGGTAACCGCTTAACTTATTCATTTACGGCCATTCCCAATACTCAGTCTATCTCTAACTTGAGATAAAAATCGTAAATATCGTTAACTTTTCTGTCCCAATAAACTTATCGACGGTAACTCACCTTATCCGTACACGCTGTCTGTCAATGGGACGACGTATAGCTTACCAGCTATAGAAGTTTGTATAGAAATTGCAATTCACGCGTCCCAATATAAGGCGATAAGAATGACTTATCGGGTATATTGGGACAGCTTCAGATTGTTGACAGCTATTACTGACAGTAGAAGGTAGTAATTTATCTCTATCTGTAGATAGTATATTGGGAACGGCCGTTAGTAATGTTCAGAAAACGCTTATTAGATAGTTTTTAAACTGTAAATGAATACATAAATGAAGCACTAGGAAATGGGACTCATATATGTAGCGAAAATAATTTATAAATTGTTCTTCAAAAATGCTTATATACTAAGTAACATGGAGTAAATATTTATACTACGCAGAAAGTACATATATAAAAATTCCAAACCTTTATGACTAGTATTGGTATGTTATTTGATTTAAATTAAATATGTAACCAAAATTTATGATGCGCGACTCGAACCCGCGACCTCTCGGGTTCCGTCCGAACGCTCTTCCATCTGAGCCAACCATTCGAGTGACGTATGGTTCGTAAATCTTGGCATGTCTTGTTTAACTTTCAGGTTGTAGCTCTATCTACAGGATCTACTTTACAGTTGATAACCAGCCCAACCGCAATATATGCATTAGGAAATTGACTGTAGATGTCGCACTTTCAAATGTAAACTTTTCGATAGTTCGAGTCCCGCATCGTTCATAAATTTTGGTTACAAATTTAATTTAATCAATCCGTGAAGTGAGAGTGAGAGATATCACTGTAAAAATAACAAATTGTTTAGTTATTCGATTTGTTTGCACAAAAAATAAATTCTTAATTTTTTTTTATATTAAAAGTAAGTCAAATAATTTTCAAGAAGATATACTCGAGGTTACAGCACTGCATAATTTATTTATACATCACAAACATTGACTAACTGACATTCGCTTCTGTAGCCATACTCTTTGACAAATTGTATGAATGGGTAATTTCATTTACGCTCAAATATACACTCAAGGGAGACTTGATGATAAAGAACAAAATAAGGCTAGATCACTTTGCGTTACGAAGAGACGTCGCTTCATTATGTGTCTTCTACGGCATTTATCACGGGGAGTGTTCCGAAGAGCTGTTTCACCTGATTCCTGCCGCCGAATTCCACCTTTGCACGGCACGTCACAAATTAGGATATCATCCCCACCATCTAGATGTGTGGGGTTTCCAAGGAACTTACCTCCACGTACAACCAAGCAGTGGAATGAGCTTCTTTGTGCGGTGCTTCCGAACGATTCGATATGGGTTCCGTCAAAAAAGCGTGTAGACCTCCCTTATAGGCTGACAACGCTCCTGTGATTCTTCTGGTATTGCAAGGGAATGTGGGCTGCGGTGATCACTTAACATCAGTTGACCCATACACTCTTTTTCCTCCGCTTCCATAGAAAAAGATTAGTACTGAGGTAACCTTTAGACATCAAACATTATAATCTTGAGGATGCGCGCGCATTACTATAACACAAAAGTAACAGGTTGAAGTTGGTTCCTAAGATTTTCTGACGTTTGCGTCTTTCGTATTTTTTTTAGTTTCTTCGTCCATTATTAGGGTTCAAGCATATACAGCAGTATTCATTATTTAATAATTACTTTTCAAAGCCATCTTGGCATGATTTTCACAAAATTGTTCTTTCTAAAAACGTAAAATAGCACGAGGAATAAATCATTTTAATGATTTTTGCTTCGTTAGGCCAAAGAAGTATAGCTTCTTGCGTGCATACATTGCACACACACTTTTAGTTTTTTTTTATTATTATTTATTTAATAATATCCTAGTGCTGCTTGTTTTGCACACCGTAACAAAACGAAGATGTGACGTCATCGACGTCAGGTCCCGAGATTATGACGTAACCGGGTAGTGTCAATACGAGCTCTGGCGTGGAACTATCATAGCTTGCGATAACAATGCTGTTTTGATTAGGGCTTCCAATCTCGGCATTGCGGGATCCCGCGCCATTTTCCAATCCCGCGAGATGCGGGATTACGGGCGCGGGATCCACGGGAATTGCGAGGCTAAAAAAAAGCGTGCATGCGATGCAAAATAGGATAATCTGCGTCAAATATTATTCTTAATAACTCAAGTTATGAACTGTTTCGTATTTTCGTGAAGTTTATTAATACATCCAATGAATCTTTCATCATTCATCAAAACTTTTGATGATGATAGGAGAAAGCTTATTAACGCACCCTGCGTTTTTACTACAAGCACTTCCCTTGAGGAATCTTAATTTTCAGACAACTTAATTGGATGTAGTTCCTGAAAAACATTCCAAGCCACAATCGTCTCATTTTAAGGAATTCGTGTTTAAAGTTTAATAAATGTTTGTGTAATTCATATCTACACACGTCACAAAAATCGTCACCTTTTTGCTCTTAATAGTGATTTTCATTATTATAACACTAGAAATAAGGGATTGCTTGTAACTAATTCTAGTAGGCTTCATAAGATACATAATAGCTTTAAGGGTAAATGTATACACTTCTATAATAAAGTCCCAGCCACTGTTCAGGCATTATCTATAAATAAATCTAAATGTTTCATAAAAAAAATGGCTCTGTAGTAAATCCTATTACTCCACTGCTGAATATCTAAATGATCGGACAGCCTGGGACTAGATTGTGATTATTTTATAGCGATAGAAATTACTGTACAATATTGTATATTTTTATTGAAAAGAGCGCAAAAAAAGAATGCTGGGAGAGTTTCTTGCGCCGCTTCTTCTCTCTCAGAGCGCCATTTGTTTCTGAAGCGGTAGTAGTATCTAGTATATTAGAAATGACATCAAAAAGAATTCTAAAGGAATCAATTTTGAGAAAATAAATGCCTTTTATGCCTTTTTACATGTGGGTTGGGCTACTACGTCACGATGCCATTTAAAGTGACAGTAGGGCTGCCATTTTTTGTCAGTCCGTTAATATGAATCACGTGACTAGTTTTGTGGTCTTAACTCAAATTCGATATGATTGTGGTTTGGAACGTCTTTCTGGAATTACGTCCAATTAATCCTATGAAATGGTGGACAAGATTCATTGGTCAGACTGCCAAACAGACCAATTTACTAGTGGGAGGCTCCTTTACACAGGATGCCGGCTAGATTATGGGTGTAATATATAATTGCATATTATGACGATACCATTTTCATTCAAAGTCATAAATAATATCAAGCTTACGGGTCAACTGTGGGAGGCTCCTTTAAATAGGATACTGGCTAGATTATGGCTACCACAACGGCGCCTATTTCTGTCGTGAGCAGTAATGTGTGAACATTACTGTGTTTCGGTCTGAAGGGCACCGTAGCTAGTGAAATTACTGGGCAAATGAGACTCAACTTCTTATGTCTCAAGGTGACGAGCGCAATTGTAGTGCCGCTCAGAATTTTTGGGGTTTTTCAAGAATCCTGAGCGGCACTGCATTGTAATGGGCATGGCGTATCAATTACCATCAGCTGAAAGTCCTGCTCACTTCGTCCCTTATTTTCATAAAAAAAATATGAGCCCGGGCAACCACTCGATTAAGAATATTATGACCAGTAGGACAGATAAGGAACATTACAGATCTTGTTATTCAGAGAATTACAATTGGGAAGGTAATAAATTATAATAAAGATTCATGAAGGGGCCATAACTGGCGTCTAGACTAATCGTACGGGAGAAGCACTTATATTAGTACCTAAAAGTTTATATTTTGCTTAAAAATAATGTTAACTATTATATAACTTATTTTTTTGGGATAAAAAACACTATATTTAATTTAACCTCCGAAATCTTAAGTATGCGCGATTCCCATAAAGCAAAACTTATTTGTTACATGATCATCTGGAGCCTAAATCGGGAAGTGCACTTTGGCACTAAATCTTTAATATATACCAAAATTGAAAGTGCCGTACAGCACTGACCCTCATTTTGTTTATAAGATAGTTTATTAGATAGTTTTCTTATACATTCTCTCATATCGTCCTAATTATAAGCATTCTATTGAAACACGTAACAATATATGCATTGACATGCCGCTGCGCTCGCCAAAATTGCGCCCATCTATTCGCGGGGGCACTTGCCAATTACGGAAGGGTAGTTCTCTCCTCAATACCTTACGGTTCTGCATTGGAATCATGGGCCCCGAAATCTCGAGTAATGGCAGTAAAAAGGTCACTAAACCAAACCAAAGCGTTGGAAGTCTAACCCTATTTGCTTTCGACAAGAATAGATCTCTTAAGAGTGAGACAATAGAGAGCGGCCCTTCGACGTAAGATACTTGCAGGGAGTCGTTTGCATCTGCGTTCGAGCACCACAGCTCGAACCATTATTAATTATTTATCAACTGAGTGCAAAGCAAAATTGCTTGAATTAACATGACACTCTAATACTCTGTGATAGCATTTTGTTGAGACATCGGTTAATTTTGCGCCTTCATCATCATCAGCCGGAAGACGTCCACTGCTGAACAAAAGACCTCCTCAAAGATTTCTACGACTATTGGTCCTGCGCTGACCTCATCCAACGTATTCCGGCTATCTTGACCAGATCGTCGGTCCATCCTGTGAGGGGCCTACCATCGTCTTCCGGTACGTGGTCACCATTCGAGGACTTTACTGCCCCAACGGCCATCTATCTGTGGAAGTATGTGTGCCTTATACCGCTGTCCTAAGAGCTATTTGACCAGTTTCTTGCGCTGGTACACTGCATCGCTTAAGTCGATCTACAATACTATTGAATATACGAAATGACACATACCCAAAAAAGGCTACATCCACCTGTAAGGTATGTCAGTGTGTTTTGGCTAGTATTAATAATTGATTATTAATTATGGTACAAAGAACGATAAACACAGAGAGCAATCCTTGGAATCGAAAACTACATGGTTGTCATGCAAAAATAACTAGACGAGGGCAGGGAATATTGCGGGAATGGACAAGAGTTGCTGGATTGGAAGAGTCCCGGAATCCAGAGTGAATACTCGAGCAGATAAGCACTTGATAAATCTTATCTGAAAATACTAACACTAAATAAGTCGGACACAAGATCGGAAAGAAGTGGACCTTTTCCCCTAGTAAAAATATCCCAAAATCTAAAGTAAAATTTGATCTTTCAAAAAAAACGAAGAATACATAATATTACTGACAAAAATGAAGGTTCTGATAGCACGCTACTTATTATAGTTCGGTAGGTTTTACGCACTTATGTGTTCTTGCAAATTACTATTGAACCACTTCTTTGAAGAAAGCGCTCTTCTCTTTTTTTTCATGATCATGTTATGCGATCGGTTTGTGCAAACGTATTCAAATTAGAAGACAGGAAAATGCTTCTTGACTTTGTTTTTATGAATCTACTCAAATTATTTAATAAGATAATTATTAATAATAACAACATATTAAATTACTTCAATATCGCTTATAATAATCGTATTTAAATCATAACAATAGGTAATAATATAATTTTATAGCTATTTGGCAAGTTACGAGAACAAATCGTAATCAAATAAAGTATGCAAAAATTCTGGACAACTTTCTTAACCTACCACTTAACTTAACTTATCAACTAATTAATTTGGCTCGGCAAGCTAGATAGATAGTCGCTGGCAACTTTTGTAGCTTTGCATATTGTAATAATTAGATTTCTTTCACAATGGATCAGATTTAATTAGGCAGAGTATTAAATCGTTTTTTGATACTATGCTGCATGTTAACATGGTTTATTCAAGCATCAATCTACAGCATCAAACATTATACAAAACTTTCTGGAAATTCATAATCAACACTTTTAGATTTATGGAAGCCAACGACACAGTCCACTTTTATCTTTTGATAAGCACCATACTTCTTATTGTCTTCAAAGCTTCTTGTTTTAGTGCTATTTATCAAAACACTTCGTCGCAGAGATCTGCGATTGTTACTATATTCTAATTCAACATCTAAATTTGTACATCCAGTATCTTTATTTTTGTCTATAGGAAGTATATTAGATACCTCAGCAATATTTCCTTCACTTCTCAGTCTATTGATTCTTGGTTGGGTATTAGAACAAACAGGTGCAGATTGTTGTCTTACGAATCTCTTATTACTAAATATTCTATCGAAGAAACCATTTTTCACTTCATCTTTAACCTTATGTTCATCAGAGTCGCTTTTATCCAGACTATTGCGATGGAACAACTTCTTTAAGCTATTCGTTGTTCTTGTTAGACTACTGCTTGTTGTGGATCCATTTGTTGCTGTCCTTTTAGCTCTGTTTGGTTTTCTTTCTGAGCGTCGTTTATAGCAAATAAATATTCTGCAAAAACCTTTTCGAAATTTGGATGACATTAAGTTATACAAAATTGGATTTATCGCAGAGTTTATGTACAACATTATTCGAGAGAAGTAAAGGAGATTGTACCATTTTTCTGGACTTACATTGTCTGAGAGTTCGCTTGGCGTAATTATGATCCATAAAGCTAATATTCTATACGGCATTAGACATAGAAAGAAGCATAATACAACAGTTCCAAGCATTAATATCACTTGTTTCCTGGCTCTTGCATTGTATGGATCCACCGTCTTATTCATCACCACCTTAGAAGCAGCAGTGATCAAATTTTTCGCTATAACTGTGTAAAGAACTATAAGTATAATAAGTGGAAGAAGGTAAAGAAGAATTATGACCATTACGAAGAAGGTTATCTCCCATAAAGTAATTGCCTGAGTTAGGCATTGCTGGACTGTACCGTCTTGCCTGGTGACTGTATGAAGTTCTGCAATCGCCAAAATTGGACTGAAAAGAGAAATGATTATATTATACTTTTGAGGAACATTTGATAAGTAACATATTACATTAAAAATACATTATATTAAAATGGCAGCAAAAAATGGCAAATTAAGGTTATGTCACACAGGAATAAAAGCAAAAACAAAACAATAAGGTGCAGGCTTTTTAGCGTGAGTGTACACTTAACCCACTTATGTTCTTTTTTGGTATAAACGTCATGTTATTTCAAAGGACTTTGAATCGTGTTTTCTATGGTTTCATTCATGTTGGTTCAGATTGAAAATGTAAGTACGCGTATTTAAACCAGCAATAACTTTTATACCTATAAGGTTATCTTTTTCATTTGTGCATCAAACTGTATCACTTAATTTTCTAAATAATTTTTAAACTATCATAAGATTATACCAATAAATAATTAAACAGGTGTTTGAGTTCGTTACAACAGTTTCATCATTTTGTTTGACAATTATGTTGGAGATTGGCAAGAGTTTTTTACCTTCAGAAAGATTTGTTGGTTGTTTAAGAACTCTTGTGTGGTATATATTTATGGTGCTTTTTCATACTATTTGATGTTGCAACAGATTTTTGACAAATCTGCAAGTAATATTAAAAAAACTTTTTTTTTATTAACATTGTTGTTACTATGACTTGGGTTTAGATAAGATATTAGTTATTAGCTGGTCGCAGTGAAGCTACGTTCATTATCTACATTTTCTAAAAGCATTCTCTTTTTAAAATTTACATTGAACGTACTGTAAAAGTCTTACGCATTCCTGAGTACCTTATCTAGTAAAGCTCACAGTATTGTTTATTTATTACCCATTTGTCGTTTAAAGTGTCTGTCTGTACGATCACATAGAGTAAGCTTAGAGCTTGAAACAAGAAAATATAAATTTACCACTCAAGTTTTTTTAATGGAAGAGGTTTTTTTTATGAAAATAAGGGACGAGACGAGCAGGACGTTCAGCTGATGGTAATTGATACGCTGTACCCATAACAATGCAGTGCCGCTCAGGATTCTTGAAAAATTCTAAGCACTAAATTCACCTTGAGACATAAGATGTTAAGTTTCATTTGCCCAGTAATTTCACTAGCTACGGCACCCTTCAGACCGAAACACAGTACTGTTTAAAATTGGCGCCGTTGTGGTACCCATAATCCAGCCGGCTTCCTGTGCAAAGGAGCCACTGGTATACAAATGAGCTGGACTGGTGGACAAATGAGAGTACAGGTCAACTAATGTTAAGTGATCACCGCCGCCCAACATCCTTGGAACCAACCTTTTGGAAATATATACGGCATTTTTTTTTTTGCAAAACTTTTAATTTCCTTCTTATCTTTGATAAGTACAGACAGACAAATTCATTTCGGTATATATTTCATACTTATACTTATTAATATGTAAATACGATCCAAAGTCCTTTGAAGAATGCAAAAGCAAATTATAACTTGATTTAAATGACGTTGTCGTCAGTGTACACTCAGCCTTATGTGCAATTTCAAGCAAATCGTACATTGAAGCTGTCGTAGTATTTGTAAAATGTACGAACCTTGTTTCTCAAAGGGTTCTTAATGCAGAAACTTCATGCACGGTTTAGTTGTGAACACTGAGTTTTAGCTCTTCAATAATAATTGTATAATTTTGTTTATTAAGCTTTTTAATGTATTTTTTATTCTATTCTACTGTTAAAACTTTTTATACCATTGATAGCCAAGGGTATTCCGTTTAAGTCAGGTCAGGTGTTGGTTTTGTTCATTTTGATGATTTAATCTAATATATAAAATTCTCATGTCGCGGTGTTTGTAGTTAAACTCCACCTAAACGGCTTGACCGTATCTCATGAAATTTTGAGTGCATATTGGGTAGGTCTGAGAATCGAACAACATCTATTTTTCATCTCCCTAAATGATAAAACCCTTAACATTTAGGGGATTTGTTTTTTTTACAAATTTTATTTTTTTGACATTTTTTTTTATTAGTTTGATTATGAGTCAGCATTAAAATTTATTTTCACCCATCTATGATCAACAGTTACTTTTGTATCGCGATTTTAATATCGGCAATACAACGGCGTTTTCTGGGTCAGCTAGTCCAATATATAAAATTCTTGTGTCACGGTGTACGTAATTGAACTCCTCCGAAACGGCTCGACCGATTTTCGTGAATCTTAGCGTACATATCGGCTAAGGTGGAGAATCGGGCAACATCTATTTTTCATCCCCCTAAATGTTAAGGGTGGTCCACCCCAAAATGTTTTTTTTTGCCGTAATTATTTGTTTTATTTTTTGATGATTCAGCATTAAAAAAATAAAACTTTCACCTTTCTACGATCAACCCCTGTTTTTATACGCTTTATATTAGCTTCACCTGTATGTTTGTATGTTTGTAACCGACTTCTTTGAAAAAAAATCAATTATTCTTGAACTACCCGCTTTTAAATTGTCACTATTTTTATTTTAAATTACTGAATCTACCATACGTTAGGAAAAAGTAGAGTTCGTGAGAAGAATATACAAGAAACTCAACGTCCACTATTTTCAATCAAATAGAGTATTTTACAAGGGCTGTAATATAAATAACAAATTAGTTTGTAAGGTGCTGCATCCAATATATGAATTGTGTTTAAATAATATCCATTATTTGACGACGCCTATAGCTCAGTGGTTAGTGAACCTGCCTACTGAGCTTGAGGTCCCGGGTTCGAATCCGGTAGGTGCACACATTTATATGATGAATATTAATGTTTGTTTCCGAGTAATGGATGTTTATATGTATTTATGTATGTTTAAGTAAGTATGTTGTATTAAATATATCGTTGTCGTGTACCCATAGTACAGGCTATGCCTAGTTTGGAGCAAGATAATTTGTATATCAGTGTGTCAATAATATTATTATTATTTCATAATAAGTATTAACGAATTAACTGTTTAATATAAAGTCCTTTAGAGCTTGAATTCATTGTTTGTGTAAGGATGCTTCGTGAACATGAAGGTCGTGATTATAAAAAATAAATACAAAAACTTTGGAAACTTAAGGATATTTTTGAGACAGAAATAACCGTGGTACCAGTACTGTCCTGAACAAACACAGCTACTAAGCAACCAATTTGGGATATCTTTCGCTACCAACGGAACCCAATAAAGGGTAATATCGAGGCTGACGACAAAAATTTCGACTATTTGGTCAACATCAAACGGCACAACCGGTATAAATGTATGGTTATTAAATTTGTTTCACATTCCGTAAGTTGGAACAACTTATATATATTTTTGTAAACATGTTGAGGCTTCGTTTGGTTTTTATCGCCGAAATTTACTGCATTTAACGGCGTGCCATAGACTTAAACAGTTAAATAGACAGATATGAGTTAAACACGATTTTATACGACACTAGAGACACCTGAACGAGTTTCTTGAAGACTTATTCCTATAAAAAATTACTTACTGCCTATCTAAACTGCCAACCCCAAAAGAAACTCATTGAAAATTATCCAAATTAGAAGGAAAATGAACTATGACTCACCAAGTGAGTCTTCCTTAGCCGACTCGAGAAGTCTTTACCTAAATGAGAGTTAAATATACGAGCATATCTACAAAATAAACTGTTCAATGTGCCTAAACAAGTTTTCACTTTAAAAACAGACGCAAAAATTTTTGTAGCGATCAAACACGTAATTTGTTTTTTGCTTCTTCGGTATTTTTGTTGCCTTCAGCTCTTGTGGGGAGTTTTATGTTACAAAGTCTTCTAAGTATGTTTCCATTACACCGCGGAAATATAAAGTCCGAGCGCTAAGCAGGAAGAATTTCGTACGTTAACCTTTATTACCCGTCTCTGTCACTCCCGCGTAAATATAATGCATCTCGCTCGCACAGATGCAATGGCTGCCGTCCTACATCTTTTAGAGCGAGACGCGTTATATTTACGTGGAAGTGACAGAGACAGGTAATAAAGGTTAACGTACGAAATTCTTCATGCTTAGCGGCTGGAGTTTAGAAAAGCTCCTTCTATATCGCACTGATCTATAGCTCCATTCATTCATCGTAATTTGCTACATTACACCACAGCTCAATTGCAGCTAATCTAATCGCCTGTTTTGGACAGAAACAAGCTGTAATGTATTCGAAACTGTCTAATTGAAATGGTAAATCACCGTTAACTGGATTAATAATTATAGCAGAAATGTACGAAACAATTATTTATCGGATTTTGTACTTTTTAAGAATTCATTATTTATAATATGTTTACAAAAAACTTTTTAATAAGTTAACAGTAATACTTCTTCTTTTTGCTGAACTAAACAGGATGAATTTATTATTAGATAGAGAGGGCGCTTTTTAGTGTTTTAAGCAGTTGAAGTCAAACACGAACGATACAGAGATATAAATCGTGTACACGATTTATAGAAATAAATCCAAAAAGTATTCATACCTATTACTATTTACGGTTTTTATATAATAATAAATAAATAACCCTTATTAAAACAATTTTGACTATCATAATATAATATGATTGCCCCTATTGAAAAAGAATAATTGAATTTGATTCTTCAGTCATTAAATCATTTACGTAAAAAAGGGGAATAATACCGCTGAGTTTCTTGCGCCCATTCTTCTTAGGTCTGAAGCATGCATTTTTGAATGGGTGGTAGTTTTGATGTTTAAGAAGTGATTTTAAAATCTTATTTTGAATAAAAATATTTGAAGTTGATTCTTCCATGATTAAATCATTTGCGTAAAAAAGGGGAATAATCCCGCTGAGTTTCATGCGCCCATTCTTCTCAGGTCTGAAGCATGCATTTATGAATGGGCGGTAGTTTTGATGTTTAAGAAGTGATTTTAAAATCTTATTTTGAATAAAAATATTTGAAGTTGATTCTTCCATGATTAAATCATTTGCGTAAAAAAGGGGAATAATCCCGCTGAGTTTCATGCGCCCATTCTTCTCAGGTCTGAAGCATGCATTTTTGAATGGGTGGTAGTTTTGATGTTTAAGAAGTGATTTTAAAATCTTATTTTGAATAAAAATATTTGAAGTTGATTCTTCCATGATTAAATCATTTACGTAAAAAAGGGGAATAATCCCGCTGAGTTTCTTGCGCCCGTTCTTCTCAGGTCTGGGGGATACATTTTCGAACGGGTGGTAGTTTTTGACGTTCAATAAGTGATTTTTAAATTTTCTTTTAAATAAAATATTTGAATTTGAACCTCAGCGATTTGATTAAATCTGTACTTATATCTTCTCCCTATTATAGACATAGTGTGATCAGAAACCTGTAGACTAATAAATAAGTACTCAGTTCTCCAAACAATATGAACACAGACATATAAATATTGTTTTTGTTTGATACTATCTCTGTGAGGGCGCGTCTCGCACCAATACTTTCGGGATAATCTCGTGTTGTCAGAACTGTTGTTCAATGTTGAGTTACACAGCTGATAAATCGTCTAATATCTCTCATATTTCGCAAGGGTTCTACAAAATATTATATATTTTTGGACAGGTAAACAATTACATCTATAGATACAAAACAAATTGATTTATAGCATCACAAATACCTTATAAAACAGCAAAAATTATTTGCCTGTAGTCATCGTGAAAATATGTAACCTATATGTTATATCATTATGCCTTGTCTCTCATGTTTATGTTTTTTTTTAATTTAAATTAAATTTATTACGTAGCTTTTGCATTTTATCCGAACATACAAACAGACAATATACTAAAAAGTATTTTTTTGGATTCGATTATTCTTTGAAGAACAAACAGCAATGATCTTTAAAATGATGTACAGTTTTTGTTTTATTATATGTATATATACATTATTATGTACCCATTACCCATCCTTTTACAATACGGGCAATTCAGAGATAAATATTCTGTATGATAAAAAAAAGTTTCGAATGAAACAAAAACATACATTAACAAAAAAACAACCGACTCCAATGAAAACTATTCCGAAACAATAGATATAATATGCACTAAAAAGTAAAAAAAATAATTGCGAATTTTATTCTTTACTTAATAAATGTAATTAATTAATATAATTCTAGTTACAAATATTGTTATTTTTAGAATCGGTGTCCTCCCGCCGCGGCCCCACCCTCGCCTCTAGCCTTGACTCGTTGCGCGTGCGACACAAGCGCATCTCACTACTCTCACACTCTACAACCTTCTTACAACTATGTATATAGTTCCAAACTTACCGTCGCTGACATAGACTCCAATAAAAAAGGAGGATCGAAATCGGTTGGTGCGATATTGAGTTATTCGTCTATTTGTCTACTTATAACAAATATTTGACTTTTATGGAATACTCATGGATACCATTGTAAGATCTGGACCAATGGGAACACATGGGAAGCACCAGATTTCAAATAAAAAAAGAATTATGAAAATCGGTTCACCCAGTCGAAAGTTCTCAGGTAACAAACATTAAGAATAACCGACTAATTGAAAACCTCCTCCTTTTTTGAAGTCGGTTAAAAACTACTTACTAGATCTCGTACAAACCAAATTTCGGCGGAAGTTTGCATGGTAAAGTACATCATATATTAGTTTTATCATTTTCATATTTTAGAAGTTACAGGGGGGGGGGGGCACATTTTACCACTTTGGACGTGTCTGTCTCTCGCGCAAACTATTCAGTTTAGAAAAAAAATATATTAGAAACCTCAATTTGTTCACCTATCATCCTAGACCCATACGTGGGGTACGTATGGGTTTGATGAAAAAAAAATTTTGAGTTTCAGTTCTAAGTAACCCCTTGAGAAAATCTTAATGGGTTTCACAGAATACATCTTCATACCAAGTTACAACAGTATAGTTCTTATTGTTCCAGAAGAAAGGGTCTGTGACATACGGACGCACAGACAGACAGACATGACGATTCCGTAGCCAACTGGCAAAAAATGGAACCCTAAAAAGGATAATTGAAATTTATGTTACTTTAGATTTATGGAGATATCAGCACAAGATAACTACTTTTTGTAGCAAAATACCGTCTAATTGAGAACTGTTTCTAAAGTCTGTTTCTAACTTATAGAACTTTTTTCGTCTCCAGTATGCAAGTTAATTCTATCAAGCATTTATACTAAAAGTGTCACATTTATCTAACCTACCTGCGTCATCTGCGATATGGACGATAAGAAATACTGAATTGTTACAAATAATTCACATATTTCAAATAAAGTGCTTTTATTTGTCGCAGTTTACTGTTATAAGTAAGCTTTTCATCTTACTGTTTAATTAAATTATGCGTAATAAAAAGCTTGACTGCAAATTTTGAGTTATTTTACTATGCTTTCAAAATATTAGTTATGAGGTAGATAAGAAAATAGAATAAATTTTGTTATTCTGAATAGTTTTAATCAATAAACAAATTTTTAGAAGAGCAAACTACTTTAGCGGCGTTGAGCACTTTCCTTGGGATCAGTATAAAATGTTAAACTCACGTCAGGACACGTGACCTGATCGAAAATTTGAAAAACAGTCGTGGAAATTATGGATGAAAGTTGATTTTTTTGAAAGATATACTTTTTAATGTAATATAATTGTAATATTTTTGAAGTGTTAAATTTTTTACGCAATATAAACTGTCATTTTTGTGTACGATAGCGCAATAAATGAATATTGTACTTAGCCACATAAATGCTAGTACGTACTGATAAATGAAGCAATTCGTGTGAAATTATTCCCTAACCATTCCAAAATATTCAAAAATGCACAACGTTATTAATTATTATTATAAATGTTATTTAACAAAAAAATTCTTCTCTTTTTGTTCCTGCTCATTATTAGTTTTGTTTTTGACTAGTAAGTTTATATTTTCGGTTTAGGGTTAATACAGCATGGCGTCACTGAATGAACACACGGGTAAAACTGCTTCTAATAGTAATCATAAAAAATAAATCTAAAAATATGTATAAAATATATAAAACTAAAAGTAAATATATGAAGATCTCTAATTATCAAACAAAAAAAGAATTATATTTAAAAACAAAATTTTAATCACCCTTTTATGCGCGCTAGTTGTGTACGAGTTCTGAAAGGCTAAGTCGTGACGTGGGACAATAGGCGTCAGTGCTTGCGCGCGGGTACAAGATTACTTACAGGATGTTTCGAAATGATACTATGTAAAATTTATTTATTTAGGTGATTTTTTTAGATTAGGGTTAAGTTTCATTTAATGTTGCCATTGCAGTAGTTGTATTTCTAAAGATTACAGCTTATATTTAGTAGGAGACATATGCATTCTGAATTACCGGATGGTTTACTTACGATCGCCATCATAAATCAAACTCCGACTTACATTTTAATTCATTTCCAGTTCTTAGGATTTCAATAACTGATCTTTGGAACGTTTAGGTAACGTATCTTTTCAATCCATCTTTGATGAAAAGATCACATTCTTAGTTTGGTATTTGTATTGTATTTGGAAGTTAAGATCGACAAATTGCCATGAAGATTCAGGATACGAATTTGAATTCAATTATAAAACGCGTGTTTTAAATAAAGAACTTTAATTATTTTCTCTCGGTACACATATTTTTCTCAAGGCTAATATCAAAACAATAATGGAATGAAAGAGAACAGAATTGCCTGACACGTAGTGACTTGGAGCGGTCCCTTATAAATTACCACTCGTATGTTCGTATATCGTATTATCGATCGATTTATCGACACATCTTTTATCGAAAATCATAATCGATCGAGGCGGCCGCGTGCTGTTAGTACTAAACGGCTGTTAATGCTATTAAAGCTCGATGTCGACGAAATCCTATGAGTAACCAAAAAATATATTAAAGCGAGCGATAAATGAAGATTCTCACTAGGTGCTTATCAATATACAATATATGTTATAAGTCAATCCCTACTAGTAACAAGAGTTGTTCGGTCTAAATTATTGCTTTTTCCTAACTGCTGTTTGCGTGTTTAAAATCGTTTTAAGCCTTACCTCTTATAAAATATAATATAAGTATAATACTAAAAAAATTAGTATAACTTTGATCTGAACTTATCAATAACGTTTATATTTAGCCAGATGTCAAAAGCCGTCATCAAAAAGCATTCCATCTCTATCATTTTCATATGAGTGAGTAGGAAAAAACCAATTCAAAAAGCCTCCATTACCGTCAGTTGGTCGGAGTGAATGCAAAATTCATTTGAAGCTTTATTTTCAGCGTAATAAAACCTTTTTTTTGTTAAAATTCATTCGAGTAGTATTTTTTATGAATTGAATGAATCTGTAACACTCGTGCATTTATTGAAGTATTAAATATAGGTGAGTGAAGAAGTTGCTTGGTTGTAAGTGATCACCTCTGCTCACCTCGACCAGTACCACAAGAGGAGACACAAAGTGCATGTAGATATAACTTTTGTTTTACCCCAACATAATGACGAAGAAATGCGCAGATGTAGCAAGTACGGGATTAGTTAAAACAATTTGAATAAAATTTTTGTAATTTGAATATAGTTGATTTTTTAATAAATATAATGGACGAGATTAGCAGGACGATCAGCTGATGGTAATTGATACGCCCTGCCCATTACAATGCAGCTTGATGATCAATTCTTGAAAATTCTGAGCGGCACTACAATTACTGCCCTCGTCACCTTGCGACGTAAGATGTGAAGTCTCATTTGCTCAGTAATTTCACTAGCTACGGCGCCCTTCAGACCGAAACACAATAACGTTTACACATTACTGCTTCACGGCAGAAATAGGCGCAGTTGTGGTATCCATTATTTAGCCTGCATCCTGTACAGAGTAAAACTAACTTGTACTATATGTTTTCAATTAAATATATAAGTCTATTTGACTATTTGAGTCGACTAATTTGCATTTATAATATCAATAATTAATACAATGTAGATTATTTAAGGAAGGCACAATTTTTTCATGTGTTCATCATAGGATTTCTCAAAATGAGTTACTAAATCAATGATTACATTTAAATCTAAGGATTTTATGTGAGGACATTTTAATTGATCATCATGAAATTTAAGTTTTTATTGGAAATTCATAAGAGTATCCGATGTTTTGGCTTTTACAATATCAATAACTCTTTCGAGGTATAATACTAGAAATAAGGCATTGCTTGTAATTAAGTCTAGTAGGCTTCATAAGATACATAATAGCTTTAAGGGTAAATGTATACACTTTTATAATAAAGTCCCAGCCACTCTTCAGGCATTATCTACAAATAACTTTGAACGTTTTATTAAAAAATGGTTCTGTCTTAAGACTTACTACTCCACAGCTTAATATCTAAGTCATCTGACAGCCTGGGACTAGATTATGATTATATCATAGCAATAGCAATGACGGTACAATATTGTATATTTTATTAAAAAGAGCGCAAAAAAATGCCGCTTCTTTTCTCTCAGGGTGCCATTTGTTTCCGAAGCGGTAGTAGTATCTAGTATATTAGAAATGACACCAAAAAGAATACTAAAGGAATCAATTTTAAGAAAAATAATGCCATTTCTGCTATGGCGAAGGTTTGATTTGCATAATCCTTAATACAATTTAGAAATCCCGTCCGCTTGCTACATCCGTACAAGTCCTACCTATCAAATTAAAAATACCAACTCATTAGTTGCCGATGTTTCAGATAAGCATAGGATAACAGCAATGGCGTTACCTTGTGAATAGGGCAGCAAAGAACCACGCGAGAGCACAGATCAGAGTAGCTCTGGTCTTAGTGCAGACGTAACCAGCTCTTAGAGGCTCGCAGATGGCATAATATCGCTCGAAGCTGATGGCTAGTATTGTGAGGACCGATGCGTGGGCTACTGTCAGCTCGATGAACGGAACTGCAAGACCTGGAAGAAGAGGGGAAAATTGACACATCTTGGAACATGATAAGCAATGTCGGAGTGCAAGGAATTTCTTTAACTACAAACTTCCACCCTAAAATCCTACTGAAGGAAAAACTTGACAATTTATTATATTATTTGCGAATGGAGAGTATTATCATGATAACAAAACGCAGAGAACGGATTCTTATGAGCTCTGACACTTTAATAGTAATATCAAAGTTTGTAAGCTTACCAGAGAAGTGATACTTCTCGAGATATGATTTGGGTATGACAGTTTTTGTAAAATATCATGTCTACACCATGTCACAGACTTATTCATATAATTCCAAGGAAACATTCTTTCAACGCGAAATCACAGCTGAATATCAGAATCACTGAATAAATGTAATTTTATAGTAGCATTATAAACAATGCTATTAACAAAAGACCTTGTACAATATAACACTAACGATTGAGATAAGCACACAAAGATCATTCTTCTTAATGGATACATTTTTTTACAATAAATTACATTTCTTCTTGATCATGTTTCCAATGAATATAAACGGTTTTAAGGAGTAATGACATTTGAACGTGACAATTTTTCGTAGATTTATTGAAATACAACAAACTTACTCGGTGTTTCACATCCACCGGTCCGATAACTACTTAGTCGCTGGTGGTCTATAAGCCCCCTAACTAACACGACTCTTTTGTATTTTGGAACACGCTGACGTCTGGTATATTTTCAAGAAACTTATTGCCACGCACAGCCACTTTGTGGAATTAATTACCGGCTGCTGTTTTCCCGAACCGATACGACTTTGGGACCTTCAAGAAAAGAGCATACTCCCACCTTAAAGGCTGGCAACGCATCTCTTGACAGCTGTTGTTGTGGATGTCTATGGGCGGTTGCCTCACCTCTCCCCATCCCGTGAGATATCGCCATCCCCATATAAAATAGAATTATTGTATATTTAAAATGTAATCAGAATCTCTAGTAAGAAACAAGGTTTATAGCCTTCTTCACTCAATGCTTTTTATTCCATAGCATTGATCTTTTATTGCGAATTTACAGTAATGTTTGCACTCAGTATAATGGTTTCTACGCGTTTAGATTCCCGGTTCTGTTAAGTAAATTAGAATGGCGTGTTTTAATTAATTCCAGTCAGAATTTGTTTGTTTACATCAGACAATGCTTTAATATGTATATTGTGTTGTGTGCGAGAATCTAAAGGTAATTCTTAAACCAGATTATTTATATGGGTTTCATTTACATCTTATTATCATTTTGTAGCAATAAAAGTAGCTCTATACATCTTATATCTTTAAACCAGCAATTCTTGTATATAAATATATAATATATAATCTGAATTTCGGAAACGGCTCCAACGATTTTAATGAAATTTAGTATATATGTAGTTTCGAGGGAAAGAAATCGATCTAGCCGTGTTTTAATGAGAAACTGCTACAATAACATTAGAATACAAAGGTAAATTTCGCCACTATATACAAGACAATAATAGCTCAGATGGGACATTGGGTGATCCGGAAAGCAGAAGACCCCGGTTCGAATCCAGATGTCCTATTAGTTTTTTTTGTTAAGTTTGGCACCTTCTTAAAAATCCGAGCAAGGCTCGGTCGTCCAGGAACTATTTTTTATACGCATAATATAAGCTTCGTCTGTTTGGATCTATGTACTATTGTACTTGGATGGATTTTTGTTGATCAACTACTAAATCGCTTTCCATTTGAAACGTTCAACCAAGCTTCAAGTAACTTGTTTAATGTAAACTGTCATTTAATACATGTAAAATTCAATAATTTTGTATGTTCTTAACCGACTTCAAAAAAGGATGGTTGCTTAGAACTTTCGACTGGGTGAACCGATTTACATGAATCTTTTTTGTTTGAGAGCTGGTGCTTTCCGTGTGGTCCCATTGAAATTTGGTCCATATGTGACAATGGCATCCATGAGAAAACCAAGTCCGTGTCAGCCATGGTAGGTTTGTAACTATATACATAGTTATAGGTTAGATGTGCTTTTGTCGCACGCGCAACGTGACAAGGTGAGAGGCGATGGTGGGGCAGCGGCGGAAGGAAACCGATCCCAAAAATAACAATAATTGTAACTAGAATTATTACATTAATTAATTAAATTGTATAAAAATAATTATTTTTTTGCTTTTTAGTGCATATTATATCTATTTTTTTAGAATATTTTTTGAATAAAAAATGAATAAAAAATAATAATGTTGGTTGAATAAGAACAAAGTTAACAAAATAAAATGGCCTGTAGTAAGTTAAATTTGGTGGCGTGTATAATAAAAGTTTAAATTTTTATTACCAACAGCCACCAGTCGCCCCAACCAACGCTCGTTACTCACAGTTACCTTCACGACGCACAGGGATATCTTACGAAGCATCTACCCATCAGATTAATTCGATCTCATGGAGGTTGACACTGTCATTGTGTGGTAATTTTATTACCTTTTGTGTAGTCGTTATTGTTTGCTTTTACGCTTAAACATTTCGAGTAAGATTTTACTTAACTACTGTATATATTGTACTAATAATTGTATAAAACTTCTACTAGTGAGAGACTCCTTTGCACATGATGCCGGCTAGATTATGGGTACGACAACTGCGCCTATTTCTGCCGTGAAGCAGTAATATGTAAGCATTATTGTGTTTCAGTCTGAAGGATGCCGTAGCTAGCGAAATAACAGGGTAAATGAGACTTAACATCATGACGTGTCTCAAGTGTTACCACCAACTATGTTACAAACGATAGACTCAGTAGATTATATAAAACTAGCGATAGGCTGCGACTTCGCCTGCGTAAGTTTGGCTATATTATGTATGTATATATAATTAATTTAACCTTTATTTAAATGAAACAAACTCAATGTTAGGTGATCATTGCCACATTTATGTATACAGAAACATTGAACAAACTTGCATGTAAATCAGGTCAGTGGTTCCATCTAACGAATAACTAACCCATGGTGGTGGGCATCTAACATACTAAAAATTTTAATTTTTTGGCCTAGCCTCCTACGTAAAACATGTATTTTTTTTATGAAAATAAGGGACAAGACGAGCAGGACGAACAGCTGATGGTAATTAATACGCCCTGCCCATTACAATGCAGTGCCGCTCAGGATTCTTGAAACCCCCAAAAATTCTGAGCGGCACTACAACTGCGCTCGTCACCTTGAGACAAGATGTTAAGTCTCAATTGCCCAGTAATTTCACTAGCTACGGCGCCCTTCAGACCGAAACACAGTAATGCTTACACATTTCTGCTTCACGGCAGAAATAGGCGTCGTTGTGGTACCCATAATCTAGCCGGCATCCTGTGCAAAGGAGCCTCCCACTGTAAAATATAGAAAATGTGTTTAGAAAAAAATATTTTCAGAGTACAATATTTCATAAATTATATATTTTTTTTGAAGAGTTTCTGTGCCGTTGCTTTTCTCCCAGCCATTTATTGCCGCTGCGGTGGTAGTGCTTTAACTGACATCAAGTATATAAAAAAAGTATTAAACTAATACTTATACTACTAACTAATATTTCGTTTTTCTATTAATTTCCTATATTATACCAATCTGAAAATATAAATAGACAAAATAATAATCTATCTATATCTTTAGACGAGCAATTCTTGTATATATATATATATTTGTATATTAGGTCTTTACCTATGAATTTGCCGTTTTGTATGAAAAAATTTAAACGAATTTTGCAAAATTTTGAAAAAAAACAAACAACGCATCTTCGTCAACGCAGTGGCAGTTTATTGATGCCCTTCTTAAAGAAATCAGCTGGACGGGAGGCAATAAATTCTTCAAAGGCATTTTGTACTGCGTCTCGGGTATAAATTTTTTCCCGCCAAGAAGTTATCCAAATTCTGGAAAAAGTAGTAGCCTGTAGACGCAAGGTATGGTAAGTAGGGCGGATGACGGAGAGCTTCCAACCCCAGTCCTTGCAACTTGGAGACCGTTTGCTGTGCAGTATGAGGTCGCGCGTTGTTGTGCAGGAGCAGTGGAGCCGAGCGATTGACCAATGCTGGTTGGAGATGTGCCAGCTTCTCCATCATTGTGTTCAGTTATTCACAGTAGACATCTGCAGTAATGGTCACCCTGTTTGGTAAGAAGCTGTGATGAATCACACCGGCGATAGACTACCAAACAGTGACCATCACTTTTCTTGGGGTAAGTTTTCGTTTTGGGCATTTTTTAGGTGCTGAACCAGGATCCAACCAACTTGCTGAGCGCTTGCGATTATCAAACAGAATCCATTTTTCATCGCAGGTAACAATGCGGTTCAAATTTCTTTCATTTATGTGTCTGTTGAGCAGTGCAAGGCACGTCTCGACGTGTTTCGCGCTGGCGATCATTGAGTTATTGGGGCACCCATTTGCCAAGCTTTTTTACCTTGCCAATTTGACGCAAATGGACCAATATTGTTTTGACGATAACGTCGAAAGCTGCTGCTAATTCAGCCGTAGATTGTTTATCATCAGCTTCCACAATCGCCTTTAATTCGTCATTGTCGACCAAATTCTTAGGACGACCGCGAGGTTCATTTTTCAGGTCGAAATTTCCAGAACGGAAGCGAGCAAACCAATAACAGGTGGTGCATTGGTTTGTTGTGTTAGCTCCGTAAACTTCATTGATGTTGGGTGCCGCTTGTGGCGCGTTGTTGCCACGACTGTACTCATATTCCATAATTACTCGATTTACAACGTATCCATGATGACGAAAAAGAATGAACTGCGATGAAAATGTAACACTAATCAATAAACAATAGACTACTTTTGGAAAAAGGATTCCATGTTTTTAAAATAAAATAAATTTGAAATTAGAATTCTCAGCCAAACAAAAATTATTTTGATTTGAACTGGCCAGGTAGGTACTGCAGAACGGCAATTTCATAAAATTTAGTATACAGGGGATTTCTGGGGCTAAAAATCGATCTAGCTAGGTTTAAATTTTAAAAAATGTAGTATTATCCGTGTTTTAATGAGAAACATCTACAAATATATTAGAACACAAATACACTATATACAAGACTATAATAGCTCAGATGGGACATTGGGTGATCCGGAAAGCAGAAGACTCCAGTTTGAATCCAGATGTCCCATTCATTTTTGGTCAAGTTTTGTGTTTTGTATCAAGTTCATTCTTAAAAATTCGAGCAAGGCTCGGTCGTCCGGATATTTAGTTATTGAAATGATAAATGTGGGAAATTTATTTAAATATCAATCTCGAATCGCATACCCAAAATTTCAAAATATCAAGTGTAAGTACTTTGAGATCTGTGAAATGACGATTTAACGCAGGAAATATTAGGATATTTAAGGAATCAAATGTCTAGACGTCTGACTGTAACGAGATCTTGTAACTTTCTCGGGATCGTAGGAGATGGATTAAAAATAGAACTTGAATGCAGAGCAGAGCGGTAAATGATAGTTTCCAGTTGCCATGGTAACAGTAATCACTACATATTATAAAACAAAGTCCTCGACTAGGTTTGACAACGAAATAAAATTGATTTAAAATTACGATTACGATTACGTACTTATTTATAGTATAGAAAAAACTGAGCTTATTTTTATAAGATGACCTTATACTAGGTAGGTACAGTTCTAGGTAAAGAAGTCAACCCTAATGTCGTCAGAAGAGGTAAGAGTCACGCGATAGAAAGAGAGGCAACTTCTAGGTGAATAAAAATGTAGGTTAATAGCGCTGTGTGTGAATTACACCTTATTTTGTGGCCGAAAGAGTCCCTATTTCTTTGCCTTTTGTATGGTAACGCTAGTCGTCCAAATAATAAATAACCTTTTCTATAATTCCAGACACCTTTATCCTAGCAGTTAAGAATAAATCGCGAGCCGCGACATCTATGCTCGTATTATGTAACACATATTCTGTGAAGTAACCACATGCGAAGGTTTAGTACCGCAACATTTAATTATAAATCCTGGAAATTCTCGTGTTCCTGTTGATTTGCCGCCGTGAGATCGTAGTGATTTTTTCATTAAGTGTCCCGCGATATATATTAATGTGGTCAGCACACTCAGGCGAACATAGAAGAACACAGGATCTTGCAATAGAGGTGAGTACCGGCTATTCCCTTTATTCCAATGATTCCTGTTCTGTTGAATGAACCTGAGACCCCCTTTATAAATACAGTCCACTTTAATTCCCTGACGCAACCACTGTACTTGTTCTAAGTATTACATCTTCTTCGCCCTGATAAAGAACCATCGAATGGTCCGAAACTAGTCCGTACCTTCACTGATGAACCATGAGTAAAGCCAATTTAAATAATCATCCGTAAGTACTAAAGTTGTTTGATTATGAAACATAAATAATCCGACAAATAATTTGTGTCATTCCTCTTTGAGATCGGATAAACCAAAGCTGCTCTAATTAGAGTAATAAAATTGTAAATTATAAATTGCTGAGAAACAATGAACGTTTCTGCGAACTGAGGAGCTTTTATTAGCTTTTTATTGGCGAAATGATTATTTGTTTAAGCGTGTTATTTAGTAAGAGGTGACTCTGGTATACGCACTGTGCAGGCCCGTATCGCAGGAAGTAATTTATTAATATCGACAACGGACTAGTAAAAAAATAAGGACTCCGTGTCACCTTACATAACAGTGTAGCAACAAAAAAGCTGATTAACGTGTAAATACATAGCCCCACGCACACACTTACACTACTACAGGCCGATAGGCGCCATTATGAGAATTGTCATCGTCTGTGACAGATCAGTTTGCGTCTCAATAAAATATTTAAAAAATACCGTCGTGCGTTATGAAAAAGTGTAAAAACGATACTATATATTTGTGGCCATATGTGATTATTAAAGGGAGAAAATATTGTGTAAGTATGTATGAGTATCCCCCGTAACCGCACACACATTAGCATAATGGTGCTTCACTTGGTAATATCACGGCGCGGAGTCCTAATTTTTTTACTCGTCCGTGTATCGACCCAATGTTTTGAATTATAATAGTGAGTGTGTATTTTTAAATGTCACGTATTACAAATACTAACCTATCATAGACTATTCATTGAAGAGGCAATGTTGCCAGATTCTTGAGTACCTTATTTGCACCCTGCTAACTGAATATTGTTTTCTATATTTTATAATTTATTGCATTTTTGGTTTTCTTAAGCGATAGTTCATTAAATTTTAGTATTAGTTTACTTACATATTACGTAAGATGTTATTGCATACGGTTGTATTATAGTAAAACATAAAAAATTAACGTATGTCTCCATGTGCACCTATGTCCAGTGGTGGAAATCAGCTGCTGGTATTAACCCGAACAACTTCTCTTAGTACTCCCCATGATAGGAGACGCAAACCCACATCTCTACGTAACGCCAAAGAATCAAGCCAATCGGATATGACTTGGTCGTCGATGAATCGAACCGGTTCGTTGCACGTAGTCAAATGGAAGAAGCTTTCACTGGAGAGCACCCACCCAGAGTTGAGAACTTAAGGCCTTATATAATGTTATTATCACCTTACTGAGTACACCGATATCTTTAAAAGCCAGTATGGCCTTCTCGTTCAAGTAACTATGGAACTGAACGTCCACACACCTCCACAGTGCGGTTTTCAAGGATCTTTCTTCCACGTACTACAACGCAGTTGAATGAGCTTCTTTGTGGTGTTTCCGGGACGATACGACATGGATACCTTCAAAAAAAGCGCGTACACCTTTCTTAAATGCCGGCAACGCCCCTGTGATTCCTCTGGTGTTGCATAGGAATGTGGGCGGCAGTGATCACATAACACCAGATGACCCGTACGCTCGTTTGTCCTCCATTTTCATAAAATAAGATTAATATTATATTACTTTAAAATATGAAGCTTTCTTCACAGAAACAATTCGCGTTTATTAAAACAAAATGGACCCACAGAAAATGGAGGGATAATTTAAGTTACACCTATTAAACTTGAGATTTGTAGCGCGGGATGCAGGCGTTTGGGGCGATAACAGAGTTGCTGGAAAACATCTTGTAACTGTATTCTGTTGTGCGGCAATCTGCACAGTCAGTAAGCCTGTCCTTTACTTTTTACAGACATTGGCACTTTTTTATTTTAAGTGTTATTGTTGAGGCTATTACATCGTTTATTTGTACAAGTAAACGATGACTTCATGTCCAATTTGAGGAGCCCATTGACCGAGTGATTACACTTGACTCTCCTAATTAAAATGCTGTTAAATAAATAATATTTTTTTAAGGATTAGAACAACTTTTTTAGAGGGACCGAAAATTTTGTTGTGAAAAGAAACAAATTCAAAGGTGCAGTAAGTAAAACTTCAGTCATACCTACAAAGTAGTTACCGTGTAGGAGTACCAAATATAAAAGAGCAATTATTACCTAAAGATTTGATTGTAGTGAAAGCAAGCAAGAATATCAGTACCGTGGACAATTCGTAATTGGCACGGACCCCTCTGGGAGCCTCTGGGAGAAGCGTCAAAAAATGTCCCAAAAAAAAGTTACAGATTCAATTTTATATAAATTAGTTTGACCCAGACACGCTGCACTGTGCATCTACAATATATTTGTATAGGCTTAACACTAGCATGTAACTATAACAATCACAAACACTATACTATGGAGCGAATAACTTTCTTCCATGTACTAACAAACATTAGAACGACCTTCTTCGCGGTACTTACAGAACGATAAGACATGGGTACCATAAAAAAGCGTTTACAACGACTTAAATAGCCAGCAACGTTATGAAACAATCATCTGCTAATTAGAGCGACAGTATGATGATACATAAAGTATCACAAAACCAGCTAAGGCGTAGGGTGATGGAATACGATCGTAATCATATTAGTCTGCGACCCTGAGTGAGAAATTAGAGAGAGATGAGATTATTTACTGTAACACTGGCAACCACACATTATACAAACTAGTTATCACTTTAAAAAAGAACAAATTGTTTAGATTTGAAAGAGCGATATCTCAAGTAAATTTCCTAATATGCAAATGTTGGGGTTTAGCAGGTTATCAACTGTAAAGTAGATCCTGAAGATGTAGCCACAACCTGAGTGTTGAATAAGACATATACAAGATTTACGATCGATGCGCACCCGAATAGTTGGCTCATTTGGAAAGAGCGCTCGGACGGAACCCGAGAGGTCGTGGGTTCGAGTCCAACATCGTTCATAAATTTTGATTACAAATTTAATTTGCATAATAATATGTTATATATTAATGATTATTCCATTTCCATTTCAGCCGAAAGACTGCTGGAAAGGTCTCCCCCAAAGATCACCATGAAGATCGGTCCTGCGCTTTCCCCATCCAACCTACTCCGGCGATCTTGACCAGATGTTTATCCATTTTGTGAGGAATTGGACCCATTCATACCTACCAACACGAATTAATTGTAATAACATTTATAAATTCAATTTTCATATATGTATCTTTATATATTGATTTCGGTACCTATATACTAATGCGCTTCTTAATAAAATTTCGATTATAAATTTACGGTAATGATTCGAAATTATGAAGTTTAAATGTAAGATCATTCGATTATCCAACTTATCAGTTGAAATATAAAATGTATGGTCGCTTATAATTTCTTTGAAGTATTAAATAGTCGTTAATATCGAATTTTGCAATATAAACTCATTAAAACTGGTCCAATATTCTTTATTTACATGTAAGAAGAGCCATTTCTTTAATCGATTTTATGATTATTAATCGGCATAATATTAAATCTGAAGACAACTTTCTTTATATTGAGATTTTTTTATTGTTTTGCTTAAAACAGATGTAAGCTTGATTTCACTTATAAACGGATCTGAATTAAGATTAAACTTACACAATAATATGTTGATAATGAAAGTAACATAAAACAAGTAACAAACAGTAAGAACAGAACATAATATTATGTTAAGAAAAGTTTCTAGTATGAAAATATTGTTGCAAATCCATGCAAATTAGAAAGTGTCTTTGGTCACCGGTGATTTAGTCTTTTACCATCAGAATAATAACCAATAGATGACAATGTTAGATGATATTTGATGAGCAGTAAGTCCAACAAATGTTAATTAAGATTTAAATATTTTATTCAAATTTTAGAGTTAATTACTCGGAACACATACAAATCAAATCAAAATCACTTTATTCATGTAGGTCACGGAAATGATACTTATGAATGTCAAAAAAGAAGATATTTTTTTGTTATTGAATCTACGGCTACTTCGTAAAGGGTTGAGCTAATGAAAAGAAGTAGCAAGAAACTCATTGCCACTCTTTTAAATCATATACATATCACTCTGGTCTAAGAAATTGTTATAAATTGTAATGATTTTAATTTATATCATGATCTGGAAGTGAAGAGATTTAGCATTTCAGTCACAAACGTTTTTTAACGATATTTTTTAATTTTACAACAAATATATTTTTATGTATCGTTTGAGAATAATATCGCCTCATTTTCAGCTAACAGAAAAGAGGAAACCTATAGAATTAGTGATAAATCTTTTCGACACATGTAAAAATATAAACGTTTCAATGACAATGAAATACCAATTTTAAACTCAAATATCATTTTCACTATCTGGGTGTGTTTGTTCCTTTACACCCAACTGTAAAATGAACGTCTTTGCACGGCGCATTTAGGACAATACGACATACAATAAAATAAATAGACAATATCTTCAAAAAAGCGCGAAAAGACTCCTAAATTGCAACCATCGCTCGTGTGAAACCTCTGGTATTGGGGTGATCACTTACGCTGGCTTATCCTTCTAATCCACTAAAACGAATCATTTTCAAAATAATTATTCAATTCGTCAACAACAATACACTCTCAAGGCTATCATCTACCGTAGAAGGTAAGTCGGTAATAATTAGGAAACAAAAAAGGACCAAAAACAGAACCCTGCGGATCACCTTTTCCTACAGATTTATCAGAAGATCGATTGCCGTTTACTTCAACTCCCTGAACCCTTTGATTTAACATCATTAGAAAATATTTACAGCTGTATATTTTACTCCAAATAATAAAGCTTTAGAAGTAAAGATACACGACGCACTCGGTCAAATGCTTTTGAAAAATCACAAAAAATCCCGATGCATCCCGTAAGTTTTTTAGCTTATCAAAACAGGCGGCCCATAAACTAAATTATAATTTAGCTGTATCTCAAATGTTATTCATAGACAATATAAGTTAAACTGAGAAATACCTATTATAATCAGTATATCTCGAATAAAGGATTATTGTTATTATTAAATACCCATCCGATAAAAAAATCAATTTAATACCAAATACAGGCGGCCTTCGCTCGTATTATCGTTCGAAATGCCATTCGGCATCTCGTAAAAACATTAACCGTACTTAATTAGAGCACACAACTTTATATTCGAGTTTTAATAGTCCCCAAAGAGTATGCGAACGATATTCATATTATTTCGGGCCTATGTGTAATAACTGAGAACTTTATTGTACTTATATTAAAATTACAATAACGAATTCGAACGTCAAGGGAATTTTCAATAATCAGCCAGTTTCATCAGTCATCAACGGATTGGTCAAGGGTTGAAAATAGATGATAACGCCTACCCATTGCATTGTTTTGTGTCTACGCATCGAACTTTTGTGCCGTTTAATTTTCTCTTTTTAATATTTCCTCTTTTGAATGCTGGAACGTTGCCCTCTCACAATTATTTATTTATTGTAGCACCAACAATAGATTTACATATATGTGCAGTATTCCTCAAAAGTGCAGTTTTGACAAGTAAATCTGAACTGTGGAATGAGCTTACTTGTGCGTTGTTTTCAGGACGATACGACATGCGTTATTTATGCGTGAAGTCCTCTTCGATAAAAAATACACGACATTTGCTTAATATAAAACGAATTCATTCATATTCACATTAAAAAGAATCCAACTAACGTAAACAATACTTACAGCTGACTTCTACAAACCATCAAATTCTTAATTGGCGATCAGATTAAATATTCCTGCTTTTGACATTTCAATAAACGATCTACGAAACCATTTGATGATTCCTTTCTTTATGGGATAGGTTTAAATATATTTTATACATTGGTATCTGTATGAATGTGATAAGCTTTTGATATTCTATATCTAATGAAATATTGCAGTTTCAGATTTGAACTATTGAGGTAAATTCACGCTTTTTATGACCTAGGTCCTAAAGAATCCTTAAGACATTCTTTAAAATAAATATTTCAACTGCCACCTCTCAATATATTCTTGATAATGTTAAGTATGTATATATGCATATAAGCAAATTTTCTAGAAAGTGTCTGAAATCTTTATATTGAAACCAGGAACAAACATAAAATAGTTCTGCCTAACACTCGGCTAAGTCGAGTTGGTATCTTTGTGACGATGTTTTACAACATGACCCCAAAAAGTTTCAAAACAAATGTATAATTAAAAGAATTGATAAATGTCGTTTATGTGGTACAGGCTATTTTACCCGTGGGAGGCTCCTTTGCACAGGATGCCGGCTAGATTATGGGTACTACAACGGCGCATGTCTGCCGCGCAAATTCTGCACTCAGTACACCAGGGTTTGTGATGCGATAAGGAAAGCAATTCAAGAAACCAGCTACTCTTATCACATTATTCAATAGTCTTGTACGAAGCAAGCTCGAGTATTGTTGCCAAGTCTGGTCCCCGTGCTATAATATCCACATCAAAAAAATAGAAAGTATTAAAAAAAAATCTTATGATATTTAACTTATAAATTTCATACACCCAGAATACTGGACAGCTACAGTAGCCGGTTTGAGTTCTTTAAAATACAGAGTTTGGAAGAGAGGCGTAAATTGTTAGTCTTAAAGTTCTTACGTAAACTGTTTCACAAATTAATTGATAGCCCAGACTTGCTGACGAAATTGTGTATTAATGTACCTCAAAGTGCCCCTCGAAGCCAACGTCCATTTTTTGGACTAATAAAAGTAAATACAAACCTGGGTAAAAATTCTCCAATCGAGCGAATGGCAAGAGAATATAATGAGTACCTAAATAAAATACCAGACTTGGACATTGGTGCAGATGGGTTTACAATATTTATAAATAAATGTACTAAAATTTATAAGAAGTAAATGCTGTTGTTTTGTATTAGACTTCATTTTAATTTTAACATAATATTTAGATAAACTGTAATTTTACTAACATAATATTTAACTATTGTAATCCAAGTTGTATAGTATGGTCGGGAAGGTAACAGATAATGAAAGATGTGTAACCCTGTAAGTTATCTGTACACTTAGATATATATATATGTTTATTTTTGTATGTAATTTATGTATTAGTATGCGATTGTTGGGTTTCCGAATAAATAAATTAATTTTGTTTCGGTCTGAAGGGCACAGTGAAATTACTGAGCAAATGAGACGTAGGTAACATCTTATGTCTCAAGGTGACAAGCGCAATTTTGCTGTTATTAAGAATTTTTCGTTTTCTCAAGAACACTGAGCGACACTGCATTGTTATGGGCAGGGCGTATGACTTACCATCAGCTGAACGTCCTGTTCGTCTCGTTCCTTACTGTCAAAATAAAATAATGATTTTCTTAATGATACCATAGATTGGGAACGGAGCGAACGCCGCTAGGCCGTATTTTAAATTATAAATTTGTATGTAACTAAATTTTATAAAAAAAAGAAGAAGTCCACTGCGTTTCTTGCACCCGTTCTTCTTAGGTGAGATGCATAAATTTTCGATTGCGTGGTAGTTTCGACGTTCATTAAGTGCCCACGTCGCACTCTGTCGACTAATTGGGAAGCTTCCTTAGAGCTTTGAGCATAAATACGGTCATTTTGTTTGTTACAATGTTGTTCAATTTAAAATATTTTTCTGTGACCTCCCTTTGCGTACCGTTTCAGTAGTTGTTTCCTGAACCCCCTTATTCATAATAGTCTGCTAACTTAAAGCATTGCTAATTCTCACTCTGTCTTCTTCTATTGACCTAAGTCAGAATGAGAAAAAACACTCTTTAGCGGCTGTTAGCGGACCATTATGAATAAGCGCCTAAGTGTTTTCATATCCTATCTATACATAAAAAAATATATCATATTCTATCTATACATGTATATATAAAAATGAATTGCTGTTCGTGAGTCTCGCTAAAACTCGAGAACGGCTGCACCGATTTGGCTAAGTTTGACCTTGAATTATTTGTGGAGGTCCAGAGATGGTTTAAAAGGTGAATAAATATGAAAATGCTCGAAATTAAATAAAAACAAGAACTTTGTTTTTCCTTTGATGTATCCCCTGTCGTGCAGAAATCAAATTGAAAGAATAGTTTAAAATGAATAACTAATTAGAATCTTTACATCTTTCTATCTTTCTCAGGAGGTAAAAAAACAAACTTTAATTTAATTATTGATTTTTTCTCATTACTTTATATGGCAATACAACGTTTACTGGGTCAGATAGTTTTAAATAAATTTATTTGGATTTGACGAAGATATTAATAAACTTCATTATAACATACATAATATTCAGGAAGCTATAGTTAAATTTAAACAATATAACGCCAATGGTCTTATGTTAAACAGCAAATAAATTTTCTTCACTCAACGTTTAAGATCTATCCACGAGTGTTTTGCTAAGAGGAGAGAAGCTAAAACCTGTTGAATCTATTATATTTCTGAGTATTACTCGCACATTTGTACCGCCGAGTACTGATGTAACTATGAGATGTAACAAAGAATATGTAATAGTACAAGTACAGAAAACTCACTCTGTGAAATCAATTAAAGAAATAGGGACTCTCGCGGTCATACAATAAGGAGTAATTCAGATCGCACAGCGCTACTAACCTACATTTTTATTCGCCTAGAAGTTGCATCTCTTTCTATCGCGTGACTCTTATCTCTTCTGACGACATTAGGGTTGACTCTTTACCTATAACTGTACCTAACTACCTAACTTTTATAAGGTCATCTTATAAAAATCATTTATTTCAGGCAAATTTATATAAAAATAGCTCAGTTTTTTCTATTATGTAAATAGGTATGTAATCGTAATTTTAAATCAATATTCTCTACAAATACTACTAAATATACTAGTCAAACCTACATTAGTTGCAGATAGTAATGTATGCGTTGGAAGGTCACGATATAGTCAAACTTTCTTACTATATAGGAAATAAAAAAGTAGCTATAATGAACAGTAATTTCATAATAATAATAATCACTTTTTTAATAGAACATTCGTCGACCAAATTGGGGACGTTTTGAGAAAAGGAGAGGTCCGAAGCACCCGCAACCGGCGAGCATGTATGAAAAGAGTAATGAATGTAGAGGAAGCGCGTGAGGTTTGTAAGGATAGAAGCAAATGGCATTCTATTGTCTCTGCCTACCCCGACGGGAACAAGGCGTGAGTTTATGTGTGTATGTATGTATGTTTTTTAATATGCTTTTTTGCTATGTGTCTACAAGTCGCATAGTGGTAACGCAGAAACGGATCATTTCATGGGCTGCGTTCAATTAATAACAACAACATAATTATAATATTTATAATATCTAAATGTTATTATAATATTTTTATGTGGCGCCACAAATAATGGCATCCGAATTCCAAAATTTCTAAAATTCGATGTGCGGTACTCTTCGCCACACCCGTTGCAATTTCAATCGCACGTACTGAGGTACTGGGGTCATTTTCAACTTCATTCAAAACTTCAGCGTCGTAGTTTCCTTGAGGTCTCCCACCAGATGTACGAGCACTGGGTAATCGTCCTTCCGAGTATGATGCGTGCACGTTTTGGAAGACACGATAATCTGGGTGCCGCTTCACATTCGGGTACCTCTCCCGATACAGTCGAGCTGCCGCAGAGGCATTACAATGGCACTCACCGTAGATAAGATGCATATTTGCATATTCTTGCGGTGTGTACAAATGCGGCATGTTGTTCACACACAGTTTGCACAGCACAAAGTCCAAAAAACAAAGCCAGAGTCGTCAAGTACGGATAGAGTATCAAGTCCAGGGTAACACAAGCCAAAGTCGATCGTACGAAAGTAACACGATTACGAGAGATGCGCAGTAAACGAAGAAACGATGCGTACTAAATGTTATTGTTTAAATTTTATTATGAACGACTGATGAGTCGTTGTGAGTGAGACGGATAGTGACGTCTCGTTTTGACAAATACCATAACTACTATCCATTTCTTTTTATCACTTTTGTTCATTACAAACAATGGAGACTTCGAACTTTTCAAACAAAAGAATATCAGGTATTATTTTTTTACTGTGGGATCCCTACGCATAGCATACGAAATAGCAGTTTTATTGGCAAGAAAAGTGGCAAGTGTTGTACTATTTTGAAATTTAGACTAAATGGGCCATCTTTTCAAAAAACTTGCCATAGGTAGTGTAGTACATTTTTTTCCAACGTAGAGTGTCAAAGTTGACCGACATAAATTTTATAAACCATAACTCGTCAAAATTTAATTTATTTTACTTAGGGCCGATTTTTCAATCCTCAGTTAAACAACTAGATAAGAGAAATTCGACAGATAGCGCGATTTCGAATTTTTCAACAGGCAGATAGAAGTTATCGAACGAATTAAGACTATATCGGGTGATTATATTTATCGGCCCCTTTGGGAGCCGGTTAAGAGCTATCGGTGGGATAATTAGGACGTGTTTTTAAGTTTTTTTTCTTATTTTTTTCATAACTGGTATACCTTGGCCTCTCGCCCGGTACCAGGTTATCGTTGAGTTTTGGGACACCCTGTATATGTATATCGCGGGTTCGAGTTCCGCATCGTTCATAAATTTTATTTGTGTAATTATTAATAGCAGAAGTGAGGGTTATCACTTTTAAAGATATAACAAATGTTTAGATTTGCAAGAGCGATTTCTCAAGTCAATATCCTAATATGCAATTACTGGGCAAATGATTCTTAACATCTTATGTGACGTTAGGTGACGAGCGCAGTTCTAGTGCCGCTCAATATTTTTGGGGTTTTTCAAGAATCCTGAGCGGCACTGCATTGTAATAGGCAGGGCGTATCAATTACTATCTCGTCTCTTATTTTCATTAAAAAAATATGCAAGTATTGGGGATGACCAGGCTTTCAACTGTTAAGTAGATCCTGTAGATCAAGCCACAACCTAACGGTTGAACAAGACATATTATACAAGATTTATCGACGATACGTCACAGGAACGGTTGGCTCAATGGAACGCGAGAGGTCGCAGATTCGAGTCACGCATCGTTAATAAATTTATTTTTTATAATTAATCCCAGAAGTGAGGTTATCACTTTGAAAAAATAAAAAAAATATGTTTATCGTATTAAATTGTTTGTTTTGTGGCCCCCATAGTAGAGGCAATGGCTTGTTTGAGGCAGGATTATTTGCATGAAAGTGCATCAATATTAAATACTAGTAATATCCCGCGGTTTCACTCGCGTAAATTCGTTATATCTTTGGAATGAAATATCCGAGTTTGATAATTTAAAATCTATTTTACAGGTATTGAAAATGCGCTGCGCACGCGATGACAAATTTTTTATGACAATTGTTTTCACTCCTTGGGTTATATTTAATATTTTTTATTTTATATTTTATTTATTTTATATTAATTTTTCTTTTTTAATTTTTTTTAAATATTATTTATCCTATGTCACTCAATGAACATGCAGATTTATAATGGTGAACGAATTTAAGAAACTGGTCTGGTAGTTTTCGTGTGAAAACATTACAAACATACATATAAAAACACAAATGTTCCATCTTTATTATATTAATTTACTAGCTGGCCCAGCAAACGTTGTGTTGCCATATAAAGTAATAAAAATAAATGAATAGTTAAAATCTTTGTGGTATAAAAATTAGATGACGACCGATTATCAGACCTTTAAAATATCAAATCTCTGGTACTACTGGTCCGATTTGAACGATTCTTTCAGTGTTGGATAGTCCATTTATCGAGGAAGGCTATAGGCTATGTTCTTTTTTTTTCAAAATTAGGGATCCGTAAAAAAAATTGCTATTTTGTAACACAAGGTGTAAAATCGAAAACCTATTTTTGCGTGCGCTGCAAAAACTATTGACAATAGAACAAAATGATGTACAGGCTATAATATAGGCAATATTTTATTACTTATAAAACTATCGCGTGAATTATACTTTATATGGCAAAATAACGTTTGCCGGGTCAGCTAGTTATACATAAAATGTAACGTACTACAACAATTATTATATTCGATTCTTCATAAAAATAATCATATAGATAGTTAACAACTGTAGTTAATCTACCTACTACTCGTAAAGGTAGCTAAAATTAAGTTTGTATTTATCTCCTGAGAAAGTGAGAATGATATAAAGATTCGAATTAGTTATTCATTTTAAACTATTCTTTTAATTTGATTTCTGATCGACGGGGGACAAATTTGTTGTATTTTTTTAATCCCAAGCATTTTCATATTTATTCACCTTTTGAACCTTCTCTGGACTTTCACAAAAAATTGAAGACCAGAATCAGCCAAATCGGTCCAGCCGTTCTCGAATTTTAGCGAGACTAACGAACAGCAATTCATTTTTATATGTATATATACTAGCTGACCCGACAGACGTTGTTCTGTACATAATAAATAAATTAATGTTTTTATATGAATTGGTCAATAATAATAACATCAAAAATTACTTCGTAAAATATGCACCCTGCTGTCGTAATGAAATTGTTTTACAGCAGAACTGTCAAACCGTGCGTAAATAAATTCTCTGATAGAAATTATGTATGGACACAACAAAGGAAAAACAAATTTGTTGTTTTTATTTAATTTAGCAGCATTTTTCTATTTATTCACCCTTTTAAACCTTCTCTGGACTTCCACAAAAAATTGAAGACCAGAATCAGCGAAATCGGTCCAGCCGTTCTCGAATTTTAGCGAGACTAACGAACAGCAATTCATTTTTATATAGATAAGTTTAGATTAAATGGCCGCTTGTTCGTTTTCCTTTAACATCAAAATAAACTTCGAAGTACCCACAACTAATAATTCCCCGTAGCTAAGCTCCTCGCTTTCTGAACATTTCAAGGACCACTTGTGGTAAACGGATTCTTAAATACTAATTCATTATGACTATAAACTTCAAGAACTTTGCTGGAGTTAAGAAAAATTATTGTGGAAGTTTAAATAATAATTCATAAACTATATAATTTACTTCAGGTCAATGATTCACTGTTCTACAATAGGGTGTATGTATGATTTTTAAAAATAATTAAATTTGATTTCTTACCTCCTAAAACTTCTCAAACAAATCAAATTATGTACTTATATAAACATTCTTATTGAATTAAAAATAAATATTATTTTCCTGCAATATATTTCGGCTATTCAGACGCGCCATTTTGCGCGGGGTTTCTGTGACGTCAGAGTCTATATCAAGAATCTATATTGTACTATTTGAAAAAACTATGGAAGATGTGTTATCGAAACTATCTCAATCGAAAAAGAAATGAGTTGTATGTGGCGACTTTAATGTTAATATTATACATAACTGCTGCTTAAGTGTGCGATTGCTGAATCTGTTCAAATCATTTAATCTCTCTCATTTATTTGCGGAGCCTACTAGAATATCTGCGACTAGCGCCACGTGTATTAACAATATATTCACTGACATTATTCCAATAAACAAATGTATTATTAGTAAATTAGACTCAGACCATTTTGGTCAACTAATAAATATTAAAGACATCAGATCTATTCTGAAAAAACAAGTTAAATGTACTCCTGTAACAAATTATTGTTTAAATCAATTGAAAAATTGCCTCAGTTCCAATTCTCTATTCCTACCTCAACTTAACTTAAATGCCAATGCAATGTACAACATATTTTTTGAATCATTTACTAAACTGTTTAACTCTATTTTCATTTCAAAATCATTTATTCCAAAAATACTTTATCTTTTAATGACTGGGCTTCCGTTGATTTACACAAACGTAGATAAACATTGTGTAACTTATATGAAGAGAGGCGATTTAATACAAGTGCAAAATTTAAAAATTATGTAAGGTTATATTCTAAAGAATTCAAGAACGATTGTAAATTAGCTAAGTCTCATAACATAAGTTTAAAGATTAAAAATAGCAATGACAAAATAAAAACAACTTGGAAAATTATAAATGAGGAGATCGGTAAAACTAATAAGAGAAATAATGAATTCAAATTAAAGATTGTTAACAGAAACATAAAAACAGATTCTGAAATTGCAGATACATTTGAAAAGTTTTTTACTGATATACCGGTCACTACGACAAAATATCTAAATTCCTCACCTATATCTGCAATGAAACTGCCACAGAAAAACGTATCTTTATGTAATACAAACTTCAAATTTAAGCATGTTGATCGCATAGTGATTGTTAAAACGTTTAGACTAATTATCGTAAGGAAAACTAAAGATCTCTGGGGAATCTCTGTTAACGTAGTGAAATCTGTAATAGAAATTGTAGCCACAGACTTAGCTTTTATTTTCAATAAGTATGTAGATTGCGGTATATTTCCAAACCAAATGAAACAGAGCAAGATTTATTTCAGAGAAACTGTTTAAGTCGGGAGATAAAGCTGACCCCACCAATTTTAGACCCATATCAGTACTACCAACCTTTAGCAAGATTTTCGAAAAAATTATGCTAACGCAATTAATTAACCATTTTTACAATAATAACCTCATGCATAATAAACAATATAGTTTTACTCAAGGTCTTTCAACCACAGATGCTAGTATCGAGTTAATAAGAAATATTTTGGATGCTTGGGAGGATTCATGTGATGCGTTAGGAGTGTTTTTTGATTTATACAAGGCATTCGACTGCGTCCATCATGAAACCTTCCTTCAAAAATTTCACCACTATGGGGTTAGAGATGTTTCACTAGATTTAATAAAATCGTACTTGTGTAATAGGATTCAAAGAGTAGACATTAATGGAAAAAGATCAACTGGCTCTATCATATCGATGGGTCAATCTTGGGTCCTTTTTTGTTCCTGGTTTACGTCAATGATTTACCAAATAAACCTTATTCAAAATAAACATGATATTATACTGTTTGCTGACGATACATCTTTGTTATTTAAAATAAAACGCCAGCAAAAAACTTTCTGTCAGGTTGACGACGACATTGCTGAAGTAGTAAATTGATTTAATGTTAATAACTTACTTTTAAAAGAAAGGAAAACAAAATGTGTAAGGTTTACACTTCCAAATATAAAGCACCAACCAACACCTATAAAAATTAATAATGACAAACTTGATGTAGTAGAAACGACAACATTCCTAGGCTTTACATTAGACTTTAAGCTACAATGGGATGCTCAGATAAAAAACTTATGTAATCGACTTAGCTCTGCAGTATTTGCGATAAAAAAAAGGCAGCTAACAGATGTTGAAACGGCTAAACGACTTGTATATTTCAGCTACTTTCATAGTGTCATGTCTTACGGAATTATATTGTGGGGTAGGGCTGCAGATATTGAAAACATATTTGTGCTGCAGAAGAGAGCAATTCGAGCGGTCTACAAAATGCGTTCAAGGGATTTATTGAGAGAAAAGTTTAGTGAAATAAATATTATGACAGTACACTGCCAGTACATATACGAGAACTTCCTATATGCCCATAAAAATATTAGCCAATTTAAAAAGAATAGTGATGTACACAGTTTTAATACTCGAAACAAACATAAACTCGCAATTCCATCTACTAGGCTCCGTAAAATTGCTAAATCTTTTAAAGTGGATTGTGTTATATTTTATAATAAACTCCCAAATGAAATTAAAATATTACCTATTAAAAAATTTAAATGTATCGTAAAAAATAAATTAACATCTAAGGCCTATTATAATGTGAAAGATTATTTGAATGATAAAGATAGTTGGAATTAATGTTCTAAATTTTTTTAATGAATATTGTTATACTCATATGAATGGTATTGTAACTTTTATACTTCATCTGACTTGGACTACATAACTTATAAAGTTTTACAGTGAATAAAGATTTTTGACTTTGACTTTGACTATTAAATGTATGGCCGGTTTTTCCTTTCGGTTATACTGCGAAAACTCGTGAAGGGATCGGAATAATTTTTGTAACATTAGATGCAGCGTGTTTTGGAGAACGTTTTAATATATTATTTTTTATGAAAATAAAAGACGAGCAGTACGTTCAGCTAATGGTAATTGATACGCCCTGCCCATTACAACGCTCAAGATTCTGAAAAACCCCAAAAATTCTGAGCGGCACTACAACTGCGCACGACACCTTGAGACATAATATGTTAAGCCTCATTTGCCGAGTAATTTCACTAGCTACGGCGCCTTTTAAACCGAAACACAGTAATGCTTACTCATTACTGCTTCACGGCAGAAATAGGCGCCGTTGTTGTACCCATAATCTAGCCGACATCCTGTGCAAAGATGTCTCCCACTGGTATGATATGTTGTTGATTACTTATCTGGAGCCTATATTTTTTGAGTTAAAAATACATATAAATTCGCAATACAACTAATTCAGTCAATGACATTTCATTACGTCATATTGTGATAAAATGTGTGGGCGCGGGGTATTGCTGGGTCACCACTTGTCTTCTATAAACAAATGTATAATAATTCTGGTGAAAATTTATGTAATTTATAAAATAATTATTAATAAGGGTGCCGTAGCTACTGAAATTACTGGGTAAATGAGACTTAACATCTTATGTCTCAAGGTGGCAAGCGCAGTTGTGATGCCACTCAGAATTTTTGGGTCTTTCAAGAATCCTGAGCGGCACTGCACTGTAATGGGCAGGGCATATCAATTACCATCAGCTGAACGTCCTGCTCGTCTCATGCCTTGTTGTTATAAAAAAAATGTTCATTAGCAAAAACTTACTTAAAAGTATTTTCTGGTGCCAATGTGCAAAAATACTTCCAAAAGTGCTCTATAAAAGTATTGTCCCTAGTTTCAAGAGACTCAACTATCCGAGAAAAGTGGTGAAAACAGTAACTATTTGACCGTGTGCAACGCAGAGCTGCTTGAATTGTCGGGGACCCAGTGTTCTGTGAACGGGTGATAACTTGGCGTTGCGTAGGGACGTCGCTTTATTGTTTGTCTTCTACCGCATTTATCACGGGGGGTTTTTGAAGAGCTGTTCGATTGTGGTACATTCATCTGACCTTCCTCCACAGCGCGGTTTTCAAGGAACTTTCTTCCACGTACAACAAAGCCGTGGTATGAGCTTCCTTGTGCGTTGTTTACAGGACAATACGACATGGGACATACTCCTGTGATTCCTCTGGTATTTCATAATATGCAAATATTGGGGTTGAGCGGGTTATCAACTGTAAAGTAGATCCTGTAGATGAAGCCACAACCTGAGAGTTGAACAAGACATCTGCAAGATTTCCGACCACGCATCCCTCGAACGGTTGGCTCAGTTGGTTCGGGTTCGAGTGCCGCATCGTTCATAAAGCAATGATTAAATAAACATCAAAAATTTTTTCAAAATCCGATTCCCGCCAAAAAAATATTAAGGCATCGAATTTGCGCATGTTACGAAGCTGTGATTTGAATTTAAACTATGTTAGTAACTTTATTAGTCGCCATTACTATTGTGGGGAATCTAATCACGCCTAACTAGGATTGTATCAGTGTATTTACATAATTAAACATCTGTAGGCGGGCTCAGCACTTGATTTTTTCGGTATTGAATGAGTTTAAGCTGTCATGGTGCGCTTGTAACTTCAGCTCGAGTCGACGAGGGGAACGCGCTCAGATAGAGAAGAGAAAGAGTTATTTATGCACAATTGTAATTAAACAGCCTACCATCAACTTTTAATAAGCGATGCGAATCCGATGCAGTTCAGTTTAGGTACCTAAGCTGAATCACTAAAATTCGTAACATGAAGTGCTTTTTACTGTATGGCGTTTGGATCGCTTATGAAGGATGAACGAAATAAAATTCCGTTTCGAAACCTAAAATGATATGATTTTAGCGGTTTTTTTGCGTAGAAAATATTAAAAAATACATTTTAAAATTGTGCAATTGCGTCTAAATTATAAACCATTAAGCCCTTTTTTATATTTATTAAAAAATAGTAATATAAATAAATATAGTTCTTTGAATTACAAATTAAATCTTTGCATATGTGTTTTCGTATAAATAACGAGTTATGAACGCACCTCCATTGATGTTTGATTTGACAGGACCACAGAGAACAATTTTTTAATTCGTTCTTGCAAACAGGCTATGGCCCGGGCCCTTACTGCCTCGTCTTTAGTATTTTCATTTTTGGTATTTATTTTCAGTATTTTGTTTTACAAAAAAATCCAATAAAGTATTCTCATCTCATCTTTAAATCAATAAAATTTTTCTTTTCTATTTTTTCACTATTTTTTAAAAGTTATTAACAACACGATTCACTTTCCTCTAAGGAAGTAGCAAATTTTTTCGAATTGGTCACTTTGACAAATAAGCTATCCAGTTTAGGTTGAAATAACACCTCATGGTACGAATGAATGAACGAACTAAATCAGTTTGCGATTCAGTTGATATCATTTTTGACATTCAATTGCCATCATTGCGATTTAATCAGTTGATTTGACGACAACCTAAATTAGATAGCTCTAATTACGTCGTGGTACGAAATAGCGAAGCATTTCATTTTAGGTTGTCAATTGAATCGCAATAAGAGTTCATGGTAGGCCCGCAGTTCCTTATCACAACAATAGCATTTTTAATGAGCAGCAACCAATTATTTAAGAGACAATACCCAGATAGATCACAATTTATATAAATCATTATTGGGAAGTTTGAAAGCGGGCAGTTGCTTAAAACGCAGTGGATTTCGGATCTCTCCGTTTTTAGGGTTCCGTAGTCAAATGGCAAAAAACGGAACCCTTATATATTCGTCATGTCTGCCTGTCTGTCCGTACGTGTATCACAGCCATTTTTTTCCGAAACTATAAGAACTATACTGTGGAAACTTTGTATTCTGTGAATCGCATTAAGATTTTCACACAAAATTTGAAAAAAACAATAAATTTTGGGGTTTCCCCATACCTACTTAGAATTGAGACTCATTTTTTTTTTAAATCCATACGTATTACAACATACAACCCATCTATGGATACGTCTTCAAAAATGGTTTCTAATATAATTTTTTTTCTAAACTGATTAGTTTACGCGAGAGACACTTCCAAAGTGGTAAAATATGTGTGTGTGTTCCCTGTAATTTCTAAAATAAGAGAATTATGAAACCAAAAATATATAATGTACATTACCATGCCAACTTCAACTGAAAATAGGTTTGAACGAGATCTAGTAAGTAGTTTTTTTTAATACGTCATAATGATTTACTTATAACAACTTAATTAAAAAAAATACACTATTATTAAAACATCGATCAAAGTTACAACGAATTACAAGAACTTTTATATTATGTTACTTGCTGCTACGGAACCCTTCATGGGCGAGTCCGACTCGCACTTGGCCGCTTTTTTACAAGGTTATAGCCGCCATTGGTCAATGTATCAATGACTGCACGTTTCATACAATTTTTCTTACAGAGTTTTGCAAGGCTGCTTTTTGGGTTCCAGGTAAAGGGATATATACAGGTGTCCCAAAGTTATGGGACATGAAGGGAAAGTACCTTAAATATCGAAGATAGGCTATTTTACTGAAAGAAGACTTTATATTATTTTCAAAAGTTAGTAATTCTGCATTCAAAGATTTTCAAAAAATTACTTGACTCGTCTGGGAATCGAACCGACTTAAATCGAAAGAATGGCCAAGAGATAATTACTCTTCTTAAGTAACATAGTAATTTTTTTTAAATTTTAAAAATAACATAAAGTCTTCTTTCAGTAAAGTAGCCTATCTTCGATATTCAAGGTACTTTCCCTTCATGTCCCATAACTTTGGGACATCCTGTATAAATATATACTTTATTTTTTAATATACTTTCTAAATAATATCAATACTTACAAAGCTCCTTCCCAAGCACCCAAGTTTCTGGTTTAGAGTTGACTTCGACGAGTACAGTCGGCGTGCAAACCAACAACACCATCAGATCAGCAATGCTCAGGTTTACCAAGAAGATATTGGTGGAGTTCCTCATGTCTTTGGTCTTTAGTATCACAATCGGCACCATCACATTCCCGATGACACCCAAGCACATTATAACTATGCAGAAACTCATCGATGTCGCCTTTATGTAATACGGTATCTCGGCGTATTCTGTAAAGTTCGACATCTCGAATGTCGAATTCGAGTTGAGATCGATGTCGATTGTTTTCTCGTTGGTCGTTTCATTTTTGTACGTGTGCGGCTCGAGGGTTGATGTGTGTGTGAAGTTGTATATAGAAATCATGTGCGAATTGTCATTGTCAGGGCTGCCGTCGCTATTTCGTCATTACCTGCAACAATACATCCTGTATTTAAATATAATTTATTCAAACAAAACAAATCTTTTAACTATATTTACAATACTATGATTACATAAAATTAAAGCTATCACTACGAGGAAGCGTTTCCAAGTTGGATAGCTAGTGATTCGGTGATAGTGCTGGTGATTCGTTGACCAAAATAGCTGTCAGCGCTTGGGTTGGCCGTATCCTATTGAGGAGAAAAGATAGTACTTAGTACATTCTCCGCGCCTCTGGGCCCCACGGGCCAAGTGTTTCGACACCAAACGGCACAAAGATGTAGACTCGTTGAGACCGACATATTTGCGACGCTTGCTGTCGTCGGCAGTCGAAGCAGCAGCCCCAGCACCAACTGACGTAACTTGGACATGAGAAGGAGCCAGAGTGTCGACGCAAGTCGTGTCCCAAACCACCGCCCTTCCTCGTGCCCAAGCCACCAGAGTCATTCCATCAGGACGCTTGCCATCGCAGCGGGTAATATGGCGGGGCCATTTGGCTGTAAAACAGCTGGTATATTAAGAGCGGTAAATGCCCTGCGGATGACTTCATTAATGCTGTCATGGCGACTGATACGGCCTTCCGATATTAGGCAGGAAAGGTAGCCCGTGATGCGCATGAGCATCTACCTGAACGTCACGTGGTTTTTATATTATATTTAAATACAATCTCAATTTTCTTTAAATCAAATCAAATATAACTAACATTTTCATAAATAAGGAGATAAACGAGCTTGTAGTTCACGGTTTTTGTCATAAACTTAGTATACTAGCGTAATAGACGAACCCTGTGTGAAAGTGAGATAACTATCCGTACATAAAAAAACTTAGCTGTGAGAAAGAGACGGAATACCATGAAAGCATTTAGTGTCCATTAGTCTCTTGTCAAATTTTAACGCATGTTATTTTAGGGTTTTTATCGTTATTGTTCTGTGTTTTAAAGGATATTAATTCAAAAATATAATAGTGTCGTGTTCTGTATTAGATTGTGTTGTTACAGCAACAATTCAACTAAAGAAACATTTCACAAGTAAATAACCATTCTTCAATATAACTTTCGTGATGTTTATTTTAGTAAAACATTTGCACTAAAATACTTCATGTAACATTTTTGTCATATTTTTTTAAGATTATAATCACTTAAGAAAATATGTGTTAGATAAATTAATATTGTATACGTGAATATGACGCCATTTATCAATATTTGTCATAGTAATTGACTCAAAACAGAACACACATTTCACTAACACATCTTTAAAACTAGCACACATGAACATTTTAAAATTAATCTAACCGTAATGAGGACAGTGATTGTCTATTACGCAAGTATAACAAGTTTATGGTTTTTGTTAAGTAGGGCCTATTATGTGCGTCTTAGTTTTTTCTTCGAGTAAAACAGTAGTGCCATGTCCTTTCACCAAAACAAATAACTGTTGAAGTTGAAGCATTTGAAATTAACAATTATTTGATATATTTTTCTCACATTTGTCATGTGTCATGACATTAAACAAAAAAAGTTATATCTGACGGAAGTAGTACTCAGTACTTGATAAAACACCCTGATCCACCCCCAAGTCACACCAAAAGAAGTTTTTACTTCAACAAAGCGTAACTTATTTTTATCTAATAGAATGTTACAGAGCGCTAACACACTTCGACATTTTCATCGATTCTCCGCGACAAAAGCACCACTAGAATCGGACCCAAGGCAATACCCCAATGAGGACCCAATATAGCCATATCTGACTGAACGCAAAAGGGGTTTCCGAGACCCACGAATTTTTCTTTTTATGAAGGAATAAAGAGCATACAAACGGGTCAACTGATAGTATGTGATCACGGCATCGTATCTCTTGTAACATCATAAGTGTCACAATAGCGTTGTCAACCTTATAAAGCGGCAAATAAATGTACCTACATAATATGAATTCGAAAATCACCCTTATCATTTACCAGTGGGAGGCTCCTTTGCACAGGAAGCCGGCTAGATTATGGGTAGCGGTAGGTGCTAGTATGTAAACATTACTGTGTTTCGGTCTGAAGGGCGCCGTAGCTAGTGCAATTACTGAGCAAATGACACTTAACATCTTATGCCTCAAGGTGACGAGCGCAATTGTAGCTAAGTTGCCGCTAAGAATTTTTGGGTTTTTCAAGAATCCTGAGCGGCACTGCATTGTAAAGGGTAGGGTGTATTATATGCCATAAAAAAAAACTTACACATCCGTACGTGGTGGGTGAGGATCGAACCGGAGCTTCGTGGTTAGAATCAACGGACCTTACTATTGCATCATTGACGTTTATTTAATCATTTTTGTTATTTGCTTGAAAAAAAATCATTTTCAATTAATGTACGTTATCCAACGGCAATATCGCCAATGCTCCAAGGCGAAGTAAATTCTATCGTCATCATTCATATTGAGAGATTCCCTAGGTTTCAGGTCAATAACACAAGAGTAACAACTTGCTCTTCAAAGACCAGCAAAGCTCTTATGAGACCTTTGGTATTTCACAAGAGCACTTAACTTTATTTTCTCTCATCTACAATATTGCGTGGTCATCGTAAATTATTGTAGTTAACTTTAAAAGCAAATCAATAGAGCCTCTATCTTATTTATCGACCAATAATCAAAAACAGTGAGATTCAATAGTCTTTTGAAAAGATTTAGAGAAATTAAATTTCAAAAAAACGTGAATAAAAAGTGATAACTTAAACTAATCTAAGTTAAACTATTTTATGTTGACATTGTTTAAGTTGAGAAAAGCTAAGGTTATTACTTACTTAAATTTTATGTTTATTACTATGAAAGTGTGAGGAAAGATTTTATTTATTTTAAGAAAACCTTTTATCTATCTATATATATAAAAATGAATTGCTGTTCGTTAGCCTCGCTAAAACTCGAGAACAGCTGGACCGCTAATTTTGGTCTTGAATTATTTGTGGAAGTCCAGAGAAGGTTTAAAAGGTGAATAAATAGGAAAATGCTGCTAAATTTAATAAAAACAAAATAAATTTGTTTTTCCTTTGACGTGTCCATAAATAATTTCTATGAGAGTGTTTATTGACGCACGGTTTGACAATTCTGCTGTGAAACAATTTCATTACGACAAAAGGGTGCATATTTTACGAAGTAATTTCTGATGTTATGATATATTATTGACAAATTCAAATAAAAACATTATTTTATTTATTATATACAGAACAACGTCTGTCGGGTCAGCTAGTTGATTATAAAAATATATTTTATTCTTAGTTACAATTCTAGAATAAGTACATTATAACTTTGTGTATGTACATTGTTAGTATCTTTATTAAATACTATAAAAGTACAGAGTGAGAGAGGAGGAGCCTGCCTACCGCTGCCGTATGCGTAGGAGAAAGGGAAGCCAAACAGACTGGCGTCGTAACGCGTTACGTTACGAAGCGGTTTACCCTTATATAAGAAGTTATCACTTCAAAAATTATCGAAATGCAAAAATTGCTAACGGCGTAAGTGTGTATTTTTTTCAAAAAATATTTCAAAAGAGATTCGAGTTCCAATAGGAACTAATCTAGGAATAAATCTTTTTCTTTATGACAATAGTTATTTATATTGTTATATATATTTAGAAAGATGTATTGTTTCGATCGCTACCAAGTTCACAGGATCACTTACTCGGCTAATGGGAATTGCCTGAAAATTTTATTAAAATCGTTCAGGCCTATTTACATGCATCGATATAGTTTGTCTAAACATATTTTAAATGATAAGCCACCAATATTTGCCAGTCATGAGCTTTTTTTATAAAAATAAGGGACGAGACGAGCAGGACGTTCAGCTGATGGTATTAAATACGCCTTGCCCGTTACAATGCAGTGCCCCTCAGGATTATTGAAAATTCCGAAAATTCGGCACTACAACTGCTCTCGTCACCTTGAGTCATAAGATGTTAAGTGTCATTTGCCCAGTAATTTCACTAGCTTCGGTGGCCTGCCAACCTTTTATTGCGTTTGCAATAAGACCGAAATATCTTTCGAACTAAACATAAAAAATAATTATGAAGAAACTCGAAAGTGACAATTTAATTGTAATATAATATACGAGTAGTAGGTATTTAAATTCAGCTTGTAGTTAAGGAAATCCAATTACATTTACGCTGTAAGAATACATAAATTAATTTTCTTCGTACTAAATAGTGGATTCAGCGGCAAAGCATTGTAACTAGAGCAGATTAAGTAGAGACAAAGAGTCACATAAATTATCTCGAGATCTGAAGGAAACTCAAGGATCTCTTGATTTATATTCTTTTGACCAGCGATATCTGGTCGGTTCAGATTTTCTATAAATCTATGGAGCAATTTATAGCTACAACACAAGATTTTTTTTTTATGGAATAGGAGGACAAACGAGCGTACGGGTCACCTGGTGTTAAGTGATCACCGCCGCCCACACTCTCCTGCAACACCAGAGGAATCACAGGAGCGTTGCCGGCCTTTAAGGAAGGTGTACGCGCTTTTCTTGAAGGTACCCATGTCGTATCGTCCCGGAAACACCGCACAAGGAAGCTCATTCCACAGCTTCGTAGTGCGAGGAAGAAAGCTCCTTGAAAACCGCACTGTGGAGGACCGCCACACATCCAGATGGTGGGGATACTAACACTAACTTGTGGCGTGTCGTGCGAAGGTGAAATTCGGCGGCAGGAATCAGGTTGAACAGCTCTTCGGAACACTCCCCGTGATAAATGCGGTAGAAGACACACAATGAAGCGACGTCTCTACGCAACGCCAAGTGATCCAGCCAACTTGTGTACAAATAATGTTAGTACACTTGGTATGTATGTATCACTCGAAAAAAAGTTTCACCCTCGTAAAAAGCGCAATAGTTCTGCCACTGATGGATTAGTATATGTTTTAGGTGTTTTTAGCTTCGCCTGTATGTATGTTTGTTTATAACCGACTCATTTGGGCATTTCGTTCAAACTTCGTAGATTTATCGAGGACCGATGACAATACATTAATTTGATAAAATTATTCCATTTCTCAATTTGCAAAAAAAGTTTTGTTAATTTACATAATTTTCATCTATCGTCTATAAGGCAGGAACTGATGTCAAAATATTTTTTCTTTTAATTTGGTTTTTTATAAAAAACGTGTATTTTTGTTTTTTTAATTACTATTTATCCAATAAATTATCACTTCCAGATATATTTTACAAAATCAAAGGTATCAAAATCAAAGGTATCAGTACGTGGTGATTAGCGGCCGTTTTCAATAACCTATCTATCCTTACTTTACCTTACGGATACATTGCTGTCACCGTTTAATGACAAGATCTTATCTATCCATAGTTATGTCCAATATAGTTATGGCCCAATGCTATCTGTCAATAGGTAATTGAAATGTTAGTAAGCGTAAAAGGATAGATTTGTTTACCTCTAGTAAGTTAAACTAAGGATTGATAGGTTATTGAAAACGGCCGTAGTTTCGGTTCGGTAGCGCTGGCATTTGAATTCATTCTTAATTTGTACTAAAATCCATTAATTTTAGGACAATACTCATACTCTCTTGAGAGCAGAATTAAAGGGACATTACCGTCTTTGTCCGGGATAACACCGCACAAGGAAGAAAGTTCTTCACAACGATTGTACAAAAACGCCACATATATGCTGAGGATGAGTTGAGATACTTTATTGATATACAAAATTGCGGTGTAGCAGATACCTAACAATATAATATTCTTGCAAATAAAGCTGATGTAATAATGATGAAATCAAATATATCTGTTGAGCCTGACAGTGAAAAAAACGAATATAAACTAGCCAATATGCGGGAATAATTTTTGATGCTGTCTAATAAAAAATGGAATTGGCATCATGCAGATGTAATATATGAAAATGATTTATTTATATTATACTTATTAAAGTACAACACATTACATACAATTTTCTACATCTTAAGGAACATTGTTGTTTTTAAAATATATGACAATAATGGTAAACCTAAAAATTGCAAAAAATTCTCCCTATTTCTAATGGCGTTTGAAAATTAAAACTAAAACTATGGCGATAAACTAATGAAGAAATTTAAGTTCGAATTATAAATATAAATCTATTAAATGAAAAAAAAAGAAAAGCTTTCTTTAAACCTCACTAGCCCACTACCGAATATATCAAGCTCTGATTAGTATCGTTCAACTTATTGTATTACCGAAGAATTCGAACTAATTAATCGATTTATATTTATCGGCTGAAATATCTTCGAGTAAAAAATTGCGTGCGTACAAAGTACACATGTCAGAAGTGAAACCTGCAAACCTCTAAACTGCATATGAATTCTAGGTACATGTTGCTAGGATAACACATGAGTTCAACCGCTATGAAAGACATTACGATCACCGCTACCATATTTATGTTCTCCTGGTATCTATGTAGTGCGAATGACGTCACAATTTAATAATTATTAAAGTATACTCGCGTCATACATAAGACAATCTCTTATTCAACTATGATCACCTGGTACCAAAACATTGTATAATGCTTCCTATCTCATTTTCTCCCACGTTAAATCTTATGAATTTTTGAGTCTCATTTGTCTCGCTTTTTCGTTTCATCGACTTTCAAATCACAACGATGCTAAAGAAGTTTTCACACTAAAAATATATACGAAGAAAATAAATCTCTTCCGTGTTTTGAAGAAAAAGACAAACTATTACACTAAGACGTACATAAAACTGAACTTAGCATTAATCTGCTTTCGCTAGCTTCAAGTAGCCCAACCTGAGGATAAAGATATCACGCTCCTCAAGTAATAAGTAGGTAGTATCTTTATAGGTCACGTATCACTTTTGTCAGCGGGGAGTCACATTTCTAAACTTAGGTTAACTTCTTGCCTTTGTCTTATAACGGAGTGTATTAGGAAACAAAACCGGGGTAGGCTGAATAAAGTTTGAAGTATCGCCTTTAACTATGCGACACGCAATGGTGTGGTCTTTTGACGACTGTCAGCTCATGAAGTTTGGTATAAATTTGGAGAATTACTTTTCTGCAAAAAAGATACTACGTAATAAGAGGCGGTAAGTAAAAATTGACATTTAGTTTAGTATGAAACGTGCAGCGATTTGAGAAAAGTTTTAAATATAGTAATTACAGTATCGCGATTGGCGTCGAAGTATAATCCGGCTAAGTTTGAAAGTGATCAGTTGCTTAAAACGTACGCGATTTCGGCTATCTAAGTTTTTAACAAGATTATAGCCGTCATCTGTCAATCTATCAATGACTGCGCGTTTCATGCAATCGAGTGAATAAATAACTCTTTTCTTAGAGAGTTCTTTGCTAGGCTGATTTCTGTTTCTAGTTGTCAGTAGTTGCAGTAACTTATAAGAAATCATTAATTTAATTTTAGGACACAAAATAAATTTAGCTATACTTAACTATATATATAAAACACATAATATAAGCCAGTGGACGCATTTCTCCTTGAAATACTAAAGCTCTCACAGATGCTTTGTCAACTTTTGAAATGTGATAATGCTCTAGGTATGAAATTTTTTTTATCGTTTCTGTTTGGAATTACTGTATTCTGAAGATATTTTCGTTACTTGTAAAAAAAATTAAAATACCTTTTTTTTACAATATGATCATAATATGCATGAATAATTTCTCTATAAATATTTTATGAAAAAAAATTAAGAAAAAACAACCGACTTAAAAAACAATAGATATAATATGCACTAAAAAGTATATTTTTTTTTTATACAATCTAATTAATTAATGTATTTGTGGTTACGGTTATTGTTATTTTTGGAATCAGTGTCTTCCCGCCGCGGCCCCACTCTCGCCTATCGCCTCCTCACGTCACGCGTGCGACTCAAGCACATCTCACCTACAACTATGTATGTAATTACAAAATTAACTTAGCTACCCCGACTCCAAAAAGAACAATTATCGTAACTAGAATTTGATTAATTAATTAGATAGCATAAAAAAGATTCGGCCGAGTATCGTTAATTTGCCTAAGAATTGAAGAGTTTCGTTTCTTTGTCATGGATCCCATAATCAGAACCTCATCAACTTGTCTTTGTAGTAAAAGTTAGCGCAATATTGAGTTATTCGTAAATTTTTCGCGCACATACTAGCTATTAAATAAATAATGAATAATCAAAATCGGTTCACAACAGTCGAAAGTTCTGTGGTAACAAACATAAAAAAGAACATACCGACGAATTGAGAACCTCCTCATTTTTTGAAGTCGGTTAAAAAGGAAGAATAAAGTGAAGCCTTCAACATAATAATATCGTTTATAAACGCCAGGGGTTATATTTAGGACACTGTCGGATTTTAGAGGAAGTATATATTTTACGATGCCCATGGGAACATAATGTGGACAATAATGTAATGGCAAGCTATTCTCTAAGTTAATAGTATGAAAGTTTACATTCAGGCTTAACGTATTAAGTTAAGATGACATATTTAGTAAATCACTGGACTAGCATAAAGAAGTATCTAAAGATTATATTCAGGTTTAAGTTCCTCTTTGTATCCGTCATGTTCTGTCTTAATTTCTGTCTATGAATCTAGGTTTATCTTCTTCAATCTCTCTTCTTTTATATAACATAATAATTTATAATAACTTTTTGTTCAATTTATAGAGAAGATTATTCTACCTACTCAATATCGAGTATTTTCTCCACGTTTTTCTTTATTGACATTGTTGTAATAGTTATTTATTGTATTAAAACACGAATGTGGGTTCACCCATATCTGGCATATATACCCATATGTTATCTACACCCATAATATGAATTCTCTATAAAAGATTCTGAAACAGTTAGCTTACTACTAACATTGAAAAAGCCAGTCCTAGTAACTATAATATCATCCAAAGGAGTGTTATTATGAAAACGGATTATATAATGTTGTACTTAATTTCATTACAACACTCGTTTTGATGATGAAATCGTTATTAAGATATTGGGAGTTGGCAATAAGCAAACTGTTTTAGCATCTTTAATAGAGATAAAAGTATAATACATTGTGGAATCATTGGGGACGCAGCGCTCTATGAGCGGTTCGATCACTCGGCGTTGCGTAGAGTCGTCGCTTCATTGTGAGTCTTCTACCGCACTTATCACGGGGAGTGTTCCGAAGAGCCCTTTCAACTGATTCCTGCCACCAAATTCCACCTTCGCTCAACACGCAACAAATTAGGATATCATCCCCACCATCTGGATGTGTCACGGTCCTCTACAATGCGGTTTTCAAGGAACTTTCTTCAACGTACTACAAAGCTGTGAAATGAGCTTCCTTGTACGGTGTTTCCGGGACGATACGACATCGGTTCCTTCAAAAAAAGCGTACGCGTACACTTTTCTTAAAGTCCGGCAACGCTCCTGTGACACCTCTGGTGTTCACTTAACACCAGATGATCCGCACTCTTGTTTGTCTTCCTTTTCCTTAAAAAAATACATGCTCAAAGTTTTATGATAACTTATTTTATATTCTTATCATAAACACAACGGTGCCCATGTCAAACTCAGCAAATCGGATCGTCTGTTGTCGCCATAGCGCGAACAATTAATATATCCAAGATGGCGGAGATCGGAAGCACAAATGAAGAGAAACGGGCGTAATAGTTATTCGGTCACGCGGTTCCCTCGTGTACAAGTCTTAATTACGTTTTAATTGAATTTGTTTCAACTGCTTTATTTAGTTCTGTAATTAATTAATGTAAAAGACACGGCCTGCTTCTTTGCACAGTGTTTCAGCCAGCGACTATTTCTGTATCGATTTTTTCTAAACCCAACATTTAGAAAGGTTTATATTAAACGCTTTTGAGTTCTCAGTTAATGTAAATCTGTATATAGCTCGCTAGAAGAACGTACAGAAAACTCACTAGTCAATCTTAGTAACCAAAAAAAGCGGCTAAGTGCGTGTCGGACTCACCCATAAAGATTTCCGTAGCAACAAGTAACATAATATAAAAGTTCTTGTAGTTCTTTTTTTTTTATGGAATAGGATGACAAACGAGCGTACGGGTCACCTGGTGTTAAGTGAACACCGCCGCCCACACTCTCTCACACCAGAGGAATCACAACAGCGTTGCCGGCCTTTAAGGAAGGTGTACGCGCTTTTCTTGAAGGTACCCATGTCGTATCGTCCCGGAAACACCACACAAGGAAGCTCATTCCACAGCTTCGTAGTAGGTACGTGGAAGAAAGCTCCATGAAAACCGCACTGTGAAGGACCGCCACAATTTGGAAGTGTCTCTCGCGCATACTCTTCAGTTTAGAAAAAATGATATCAGAAAACTCAATATCATTTTTGAAGACTAATCCATACATTATTTATTAGTAATCACACGTTTGGGTTAGACGAAAAAAAATTTTTTGAGTTTCAGTTCTAAGTATGGGGGAACCCCCAAAATTATTGTTTTTTTTTTCTATTTTTGTATGAAAATATTAATGCGGTTCACAGAATACATCATCTTACCTTGGTAAGAAAACTTGTTTCTTAGATACATTACATAGTTCTTATAGTTTTGGAAAAAAACTATGACATACGGACAGACAGACATGACATATAAGGGTTCCGTTTTTTGCCATTTTTCAAATTTCATCAAGGCGACGTTAGTAATACGTAATACAATATGTAGCATTGAGTAGACCTGTTGAATCTTACCGCGATGGCCCCAGTTATGTATTCAATAATATGGGTATCGAATCCGAGGTTATCGAGGGTCCAGAAAACGAATTTGGGATCATTTTTTAAATCCAAGATGCCCGCCGCGCAAAATTTATGATTTCAACATTATGGATATCGTAGGTATCTGAGGTTCTCGAGGGTGCAGAGAACGAATTTGAGATCATTTTTGAATTCCAAGATGGCTGCCGCGTAAATTTATGGTTTCAACAATATGGATATATTATTCGAGGTTCTCGAGGGTGTGGATCATTTTTTATTTCACAAAAATGTAGGACGTTTTTATCCAAGAAGAGGGAGAGGGAGATTGAGACCGATAGGCGAAAGTAACATGACGCACATGCGTTGTATCATGCAGGTTACGCAGGCGGCCGCGAAAAAGAAGAACACCTTCACTACTAGCGTTGTATCATCCAGGTTTATTGCGTGGCCGTGAGTAAGTAGAACATCTAATAATTTCTAGTATTGAAAAAAAAAACATTTGGTTTTTTTTGCATTTTTGAAGGTACTCATGTCGTATCGTCTCGAAAACACCGCAAAAGGAAGCTCATTCCACAGCTTTGTAGTACGTGAAAGAGAGATCCTTGACAACCGCACTGTAGAAGACCGTCATACGACATACCGCCAGATGGTGGGGATGATATCCTAATTTGTTGCGTGTCGTGCGAAGATGGAATTCGGCGGCACGAATCAGGTAAAACAGGAACACTCTCCGTGATAAATACAGTAAAAGACACGCATTAAAAAGTAGACAATACATGTGTGATTCCCCTGGTGGTACAAAAGAGAATGAGCTGCAGAGATGTGATCTCTCTCCATTAGGTAAGCCGTAGATAAATATGCTGGTTTCTTCTCCTTTTTAATAGTAAATCATAAAGTAAAAATATTTACAATTTTAATTAAATAAAGGTCGCTGTTATTCACGCAACCGTTCTTCGCATATCTGAAGCATCTTTTCGAATGGCTGATTCATTTTGATATTCAATAAGTGATTTAAAATATTGTGAACAGTTATGTAAACAAAATGAACTTTAAAATGTCATATTGATTTTCACAACGATTAATTACTAAATAAATATGTTGTAAATAAAAGTTAAGTTAAGTTTTTTTGCAAATAAATATAAATAGCTGTAATGATAGCTATGAGAATAAATTAAATACATTTCAAATGAGGTCTCTGCGAATACGTAGAAATGCTTCACAATTGCTGTGTTTGCATAAACTTTTAAGCTATGATATGGACTGTCCTTCGCTTTTATCACAAATCGGTTTGCATGAGCCTGCCTTCAATTGTCGGCTTAGTACTTTTTCCCCAATGCACATTAAATTCCACCACAGTAATGATGGCTTAAACTCTCCTCTACAGCTACAATTATATAATAGTATTTTTAATATAGATGAAAACATTTATACCTTCTTTTCAAATTTTCTTAATCTTAAAAAATAAATTTATATTGCTCTCCAAAATTTATAGATTTTAGATTTTAAAATATCACATTTATTTCGTATAGTAATGTTGTGCCTACCTATAATTTAAGTAAATTTAAACTATTTTATTATATTTATTTAATTCTTAGTGCATAAGTTAATAAATTGTATTTAGTTAGTAAGCCTACATGAATAAATAAATAAATAAATAAAAGAAATTAAAAAAAAACTAAAAAACACGCTTTGGTTGAAAAGATAATGGTTGAAATTTAAACGATATTTAAATTTTAACGATAGATGGAAAAAATTAACAAAAATCTTATTCTGCAAATTGAAAAATGGAATAATTTTATCGAATTAATGTATTGTCATCGGTCCACGATAAATCTACAAAGTTTGAACGAAATCTGGCCTTTTAAAGTGGGTCAAAATCGCGCCCAAATGAGTCGGTTACAAACAAATATACATGGTGAAGCTAATAAAAAGCGTGTAAAATAGGATTAAAACATAATTAAAAGTTGTGCACAGAATAGCCCGCGACCGCTCTGGATAACTATAACTCCCATTTGTCTTAGTTTCTGGTCCAGATATGCGCCATCTTAGACAATTAGACATACTGATTTACTGTGTTATTATAACGTTAATAGACTATAAGATTTAATTTATTAGAGCTCTACATCTGAACAAGTTAAGACAGTTCATGTGTCTCTTTTAAAAGATACAGAAATTACTTTTAGTGCATAGTTTCTCAACCGTATTTTGCTCACCGCCCACTGTGAAAATATGTTTTTTTCTAGAGTATTTTCGTGTATTTTTTTGCCTTTTTAGACTATATTTTTTAATCTACCCACGCCCCATCTGCGCCATCTTAATGCCCCCTTATTTTCTCTTGGTCTTCTACTGCCCCCCCGAAAGTCTCAAACGCCCACAAGGGGGCGTTATCGCCCACGTTGAGAAGCTATGTTTTAGTGTATCATTTGAAGCTAAAACTATACATTTCTCGGTTGGACAAGACTTAGTCTGGCCATAATTACTGTTACAGTTAAAAATAAACAAAATATTGCATTTGAATTTGGAATCTGTCATTTTTATATTAGAGAGAGATTTTTAGAGAGATTTTGAGATTTCTCAATTTGGCGCCAATACATTGTACAATATTTTGCGATATTAAAATGGAGTGGGGTGATGAAGAGAACCGAATTATTGTGATTGTATTACACAAAGTAGGTATGGAGCTAAATGCAAATTTTAAATCTCTCCATACGCTTGGTATTAGTAAAATATTTGTGTATTGGGCTCTTAATATGCACAATGAGACCTTCTCTGTTTGTTACAGAAAAAGATCTGGCCGTCCACGTAGTGTCCGTACCAAAAAGGTGGTCAAAGCAATAAGGGAACGAATTCGAAGAAATCCTGTTCGAAAGCAAAATATCGGGAGATGAAGATACGCGTATTTCTAAAGATGACTAAGAACTTCTGAACTGATAATTTAAAAAAGAATAGGGTGGTAAAATCGAAACAACTAGGTACTGAAGCGGTACGCAAAGGGAGGTCATAGAAAAATTTTGTTTACGTATGAAGATTTTTTTACAATAATTGATCAACATTTTAACAAACAAAATGACTGTATTTATGCTCAAAGCTCTAAGGAAGCTTCCCAATTAGTCGACAGAGTGCAACGTGGCCACTATCCGACTTGAGTGATGGTTTGGTGGGGTATTAGCTATAAAGGAGTGACTGAGACATACTTTTGTGAAAAAGGTATCAAAACTTTCACCAGATGATACAATGTGCACGCGCTGCCCATTACAATACAGTGCCGTACATGATTCTAAGGTGATAATTCTGATACGATGTAAAATTCAAATATTTGTCGTAACACGGAACGCCAGCGCCACCTGTTGGCGTTCGATGGAGTCAACGTTCCCCCGGCCGCGCCGAGAGGAGCGCGCTTCACTTCTTGTGCAGCGGCCGGCTAGAGCGGTTGAACTTGAACCATCGCGCGATCCATATATCCCATAGTGTGTTTATGTAAATTGATTCTACATTATAATTTGATAGTGTGAATAAATTTGTTTCGTTGCTCTGACATTACCCATCGACGCCCACTGCTAGAAGTCTAGGACCTTGGACCCTCCTAATGACGGTGACCCTCTTCCGCCGTTATATTTATATCCACAATATGATTAAAAGTGGCCAAGTGCGAGTCGGACTCGCCCATGAAGGGTTCCGTAGCAGTAAGTAACATAATATAAAATTTCTTGTAATTCCTTGTAAAGATTTATGATGTTTTAAAAAAAACTACTTACTAGATCTCGTTCAAACCAATTATCGGTGGAAGATTGCATGATAATATACATTATATATTTTTTTTAGTTTTATCACTCTCTTATTTTAGAAGTTACAGGGGGGACACTATTCCCACTTTAGAAGTGTCTCTTACTTAACTATTCAATTTAGAAAAAAAATATATTAGAGAACTCAAATCATTTTTGGAGACCTATCCATAGATACCCCACACGTATGGGTTTCAAGAAAAAACATTTTGAGTTTTAGTTCTAAGTATGGGGAATCTCCAAAAATTTATTGTTTTTTTTTACTACTTACCAAGTTTCAAAAGTATAGTTCTTATAGTTTCGGAAAAAAGTGGCTGTGACAAACGGACGGACAGACAGATATGACAAAACCATAAGGTTTCCGTTTTTTGCCATTTGGCTACGAGACCCTAAAAATCACTCATTGAACGTCAAAAACTACCACCCATTCGAAATAGTTTGCGTCATATTTAATGAACAGATTGATAATAATAATAATAATAATATTGACACACTTACACAAATTATCTTGCCCCAAACTAGGCATAGCCTGTACTACGGGTACAAGACAACGATATATTTAATACAATATACTTACTTAAACATACATAAATACATATAAACATCCATGACTCGGAAACAAACATCCATATTCATCATAATATAAATGACTGCAACTACCGGGATTCGAACCCGGGACCTCTAGCTTAGTAGTCAGGGTCACTACCCATTCGGCTATATGGTAGTCGCTTCGATGCAAATTCTGCTAATAATGCATAGATAATGATATTGTTAAGCCTTTTCATCGGCAATTCCAGGAATCTGATCAGTGACATATTCCTCGTTATAAAGGACACACCATAACGATCAGTTAAAAATCATTGTAACAGTAATCACGACCATAATGTTCTCGAAGCATCCTTACACAAACAATGAATTCAATCTCTAAAGGTTTGATGAATCCAATATACGATAATTTATATTTATACAGTTTATTCTTAATTACTTTTTATTAAATATTTGTTATTTAAGACTCCTTTAACTAACACAATTCATATATTGGATGCAACACCTTACAAACTAATTTTATTTGTATACTAGTTGACCCGACAGACGTTGTTCTGTATATCTTATATATAAAATTCTCGTGTCACAATGTTCGTTCCCGTACTCCTCCGACCGCTTGACAGATTCTGATTAAATTTTGTGAGCATATTGAGTAGGTCTGAGAATCGGCCAACATCTATTTTTCGTACCCCTAAATGTTAAGGGTGGTCCACACGAATTTTTTTTTTTTTTGAATTTTTTTGGCATTTTTTTTTTAAATTTGTTGTATTATGAGTCAGCATTACTACAAAAATACATACAACTTCAAATTTTCACCCATCTACGATCAACAGTTACTTTTGTATCGCGATTTTAATATCGGCATCGGTTTGCTGGGTCAGCTAGTAATAAATAAAATAATGTTTTATATGAATTTGTCAAATATATATCATAACATCAAAAATTACTTCGTAAAATATTATATGCAGCCTGCTGTCGTAATGAAATTGTTTCACAGCAGAACTGTCAAACCGTGCGTCAATAAATTCTCTCACAGAAATGATGTATGGACATATCAAACTAAAAACAAATTTGTTGTTTTTATTTAATTTAACAGCATTTTCCTATTTATTCACCTTTTCAACCTTCTCTGGACTTCCACAAATAATTCAAGACGAAAATTGGCCAAATCGGTCCAGTCGTTCTCGAGTTTTAGCGAGACTAACGTACAGCAATTCATTTTTATATATATAGACTAGTGGACCCAACAGACGTTGTACACATGTTTTAAATTTGAAAAATCGGTCCAGCCGTTAGGAGCAGTTCACTAACATACACATGAGCAGGAGAATTATATTATATTATATGGGTGGAATTGAGAATCTAAACCAATCTCAAATTCACTGAAACAAACAAAATAGTCATCAAAATCAGTCCAGCCGTTTAGGAGGTAGTTTAATTGTGAATCTAAACCATTTTCGAATCCACCTGAAGACACACACCAATCTCAAATTCACTGGAACACAAAAATATCATCAAAATCGGTCCAGCCGTTTAGGAGGTAGTTCAATTGTGAATCTAAACCATTCTCGAATCCACCTGAATACACACAGAAAGTTTCATTAGAATCGGTCCAGCCGTCTAGGAGGAGTTCAGTGACATACACACGCACACAAGAATTATATATATAAAGATTACAGCCATTGTAAAATCCTCTATTGATTGAAAAGAGTAGTTTATATGTTCTTCTCACAAGTTCTACTTTTTCCAAACATATGGTAAATTCAGTAATTCAAAAGAAATATTTAAAGTGACGTTTCAAAAGCGCTTAATTTAAGCCTAATTGAATAAAGTTTATTTGACTTTGACTTTGACTTAAGGTATCGTAGCTCGATCAATCGCTGAAGCCACCTTTTGTGAATATGGCATTGAATAATAAAATTAATGCTAGTTTAATTACAATGTGTATTCATAGCGTGGTCGCCACACTAATTCTGTATACACAGTCGGCTAATGCAGTAAATAGTTGGTGCACTTAATTGCAAAAAAAATAGCACAACAAAGAAAATATATTTGGTCAAATCCGTCCATTAAGTAGATTTAGTATCTTGCTAAATGTTATAACTTATCATCTTATGTCTCAAGATGACGAGCACAATTGTAGTGCCGCTCAGAATTTTTGGTTTTTTTTGAGAATCCTGAGTGGCACTGCATTGTTATGGGTAGGGCATATCAATTACCATCAGCTGAACGTCCTGCTCGTCTCGTCCCTTATTTTCATTAATTGAATTGATGAAATTTGGTATAACAATAAGCTAGACCTTGGGAAAAGACATAGGCTTCATGTTGTCCCGGAAAAATCCATGAATCCCGCGGGATTTATGAAGTACTGAAATTCAAGTCAATAAGCTATAACTATACCAATAGTAGGTTTAGTTTGCCATAGTAATCTTAATCAAAATAAAATTCATATAATATGTTGGAAACAGGAGCAAAAACGGGAAACGGAACTGGAATTGGACATGAGATAATCGAAAATTTATTCAAGTAGGCGTTACTTTGCGGAAATCCATAATTATCCAAATGATTTGAGTTTTTTTTTTTGTGTTAATTCCGCCAAAATTTGTCTTCAAACAATTCGACACGTGTTTCGCCTCTACACGAGGCATCCTCAGGAGATATTGACTCGCCAAACTCTGGTACGAGACTGGCAGACTCAATATTGGTGGAATTAACACTAATTAAAACTGAAAACATTTGGACATGAGATAATCTTCAATTCCAAAATTGCTTATCATTTTAAGAAACCCTATATTTGCGCGGACGAAGTCGCCGGCATCATCTAGTATTAAATATAATTATATGCCCTGGCTGACTAATAATAATAAAAGCGCGTACACCTTCCTTAAAGGCCGGCAACGCTCCTGTGATTCCTCTGGTGTTGCGTACGCTCGTTTGTCCTCCTATTCCATAAAAAAAGTGATTTAAAATAATATGAAACACTTTATTGTATGTGGAAGTATCAACTGTGATTCACGTACAATGTAGGAACTGGCTTTTAGTATCAGATTTTTTTTATTAAATTTAACTTAATTCTGCTGTTCAGGTTATTTTCCTCCTATACATGAAAATGAGTCGATCTGCACAAAAAAATATCATCAATATGTATCATTTCAAATTATAACTCGCGCTTGACCAAAAAAAACTATACCAAAATTGTTTTCACAAGAAATAGAGCAAATGTTTTTCAAAATTTACCAGTGAGAGGCTCCTTCGTACATGATGCCGGCTAGATTATGGGTACCACAACGGCGCCTATTTCTGCCGTGAAGCAGTAATGAGTAAACGTTACTGTGTTTCGGTCTGAAGGCCGCCATAGCTTGTGAAGTTACTGGGCAAATGAGACTTAACATCATATGTCTCAAGGTGACGAGCGCAATTGTAGTGCCGCTCAGAATTTTTGGGGTTTTCAAGAATTGTGAGCGGCGCTGGATTATAATAGGCAGGGTGTATCAATTACCAACAGCTGAACGTGCTGCTCGTCTCGTCCCTTATTTTCATTACAAAAAAAATGGTTTCCATCACAGTTGTTCTGTATCTGTTCTGGTTTAGGATTTCCCAATACTGTCATGGTTAAAAGAAACATCCCATATTGTTCCACCAAACAACATAATTGAGCTCCCTTGGATCTAATGTCGTTCCCATAAAAATACCCCATGCAAAATATGGTGATAAAACCAGTTAATCCTACAAACTCCACACTTTGTGACCAATAAACTGCCCCCTATTTCTTTCATTACAATTTCAAATGCTGATATATTACAAAAGGCACATTTATTGCCACCGTTTCATTAGAACGTTGATGTCAAATGAGGTTGTACTTAAATTAATGTTGTATGCATTAAAGGACTTGTTAATTAAATATGGGCCTTACAGCTCGCATTTAGATTGACAATAATAGACTCAACGACTATTCCAGTCGCTTGCTATTCGTCATGCACGCCTAGTAATTTTCATCATTACCGCATAATTTGGTACGTGTGAAAATATTTATTTATGATTCCTTACAGCTTACAAAATGTAGAGAATATATAAAAATAAAACAGAATACATACGGTAATTAAAAGGAGTTCTACATAATAATAGTTCAATAATTTGTGACAAATTTTGTAGTTTAAGACAAAAACTAAAAATATATACTATGAATATATATATAATAAATTATATATTTCATAGCAAAATAAATAATTTCATATCATTTCATTTCATTTCAAGAGGCTCTATCTATACGTATAAATTATCTATGCTTTGGAGACTTCTTATAGATATAGATGTTGAGAAAAACAAACATATAAATATACTTAATTTATTTTGTGGACACTAAACATAGAAACTTTTGATGTTTGAATTTATTGATCAATAAATTGTGTTTTATCATTTATTTTATACGCGTTTTATATTGTGTTTACATTTTTATTGATATTGTTTTACTTTAGGGGTTGACGTATTAAGGACCTCACAATCCCAGTACAAAATAAGAAATACGGTGCAACAAATAGTGAGAATGGTGCAAACTATTCGGACTCCAAGAAAATAAATACTGGATGGTAAAGCTGGAGTTTTGATAAGATTAAAAAATAAAGAAATAATTAGAATATCTTTTATTTTTTAGAAATGGAAGTCTTTTATTTTCGGTTTGTAGCGTGTTGTTAAAAAAAAGAAATTTAGATATTTGGTTATTTAAGCACACATAATTATTAATTTTATAGTTTATTTGGGCAGAGTTTCCACTTAGAACTACAATATTCACTGCATTTGGGCAGAGTTTCCACTTAGAATTACAATAACCACTGTATTTGGGCAGAATTTCCACTTAGAATTACAATAATCACTGTATTTGGGCAGAGTTTCCACTTAGAATTACAATAACCCATGTACTTTGGCAGATTTACTAATAATAATTACAATAATCACTGTATTTGGGCAGAGTTAACACGTAGAATTACAATAATCACTTATTTGGGCAGAGTTTCCAGTTAGAATCACAATAAAAAATGTAAAATACTCTAACTTAGTACTCTAGCCTTATATATAGGCCACGACAACCAACCGTGTTTACTGCACACAAATGTAAGTAGTGCCAAGTAACTTTCGCGGATCAAATTACAGTCAATTTGACCAAAGATTTGAATATTATATGCTGTTATAAGTATTATATTTTAATAATAATACTTACATTATTTCCAAAATAAAAAGAATTTGTAGTAGTCGTAATATGATCTTAAATAAATGTTGGTACTGTCGTGGAAATCCATATTTCATTAGGTCGGAACTGATTAGTGTTCTTTAAAGTAAAGTGATAATTATGTAAAATAACGTAAGAAACAAAGTAATAAATAACAGCAGTAATATAGATGTAATTTTATTAATTGGGATATCTTATGACGCCCCAATAAACTTATCGACGGTAACTCACCTTATACGTACAAGCTGTCTGTCAATGGGACGACATACAGCTTACCAGCGATAGAAGTTTGTATGGAAATTGCAATTCACGCGTCCCAATATAAGGCGATAAGAATGACTTATCGGGTATATTGGGCCAGCCTCAGATTGTTGAAAGCTATTACTGACAGTAGAAGGTAGTAATTTATCTCTATCTGTAGATAGTATATTGGGAACAGCCGTAAGTAATAAATATAATAATATTGGTGATACATTGCAAACTATTGAGAAAGTATTTTTGCTACCTAAATGGTACGCCAATCGGAAGTTAAAATAAAATATAATTTGTACCTATGAAATATATTCAGGTTATTAATTTCAATGAATCAATTTCTTTAATTAAGGTAAATTCCACCTTCGCACGACACGCCACAAGTTAGAATATCATCCCCACCATCTGGATGTGTGGCGGTCCTCCACGGTGCGGTTTTCTAGGAGCTTTCTTCCTCGTTCTACAACGCTGTGGAATGAGCTTCCTTGTGCGGTGTTTCCGGGACGATACGACATTGGTACCTTAAAAAAAAGGGCGTACACCTTCCTTAAAGGCCGGCAACGCTCTTGTGATTCCTCTGGTGTTGCAAGAGAATGTGGGCGGCGGTGATCACTTAACACCAGGTGACCCGTACGCTCGTTTGTCCTTCTATTCCATAAAAAAAACGCAGCTTTAAAACTAGAAAACGATGTAGTTAATTATTAATATAATTATACAATTTAAATTAAGTACTTCTAATTCAACCATCGAACATTTCACACGTTTTACAAACAAAATGCTGTTACAGAATATGCCAATAAAAATAATTATTATTATATCAAATATATTTTTGTACCATTTTATCGTCCCGCGGTGTACTCGCTAACTTCATCAACACAGTAACGCACTTAAGTGGAGCTACTGGTTACAAGGGCTCATTTCTAATAAATACTGTATCGTATTAACGGAGAGGCTATGAGGACCCCTCGCCTGTGAACTGTGAATAACTAGGACTCTCATAGAAGGCTTGAAAGTTTTGTCGACAATAATTAGGTAAAGAAAATCAAGCACCAGTGGGAGGCTCCTTTGCTCCTTTTCTGCCGTGAAGCAGTAATGTGTAAGCATTACTGTGTTTCGGTCTGAAGGGCGCCGTAGCTAGTGAAATTACTGGGCAAATGAGACTTAACAACTAGTCTCAAGTTGACGAGCGCAGTTGTAGTGCCGCTTAGAATTTTTGGGGGTTTCAAGAATCCTGAGCGGAACTGCATTGTAATGGGCAGGGCGTATCAATTACCATCAGCTCAACATCCTGCTCGTCTTGTCCCTTATTTTCATAAAAAAAAACTCACGACAACACAAAACATATAAACATAGTAAAATTAACTAATTAATAATACGACATCATGAAAAGGACAAACACTCAGTATTTTTGGAAATGATTTCCAACACTGATTTTCAGTAGGTACCTACCAAGTCTACCTGTTGACAGCAGCCGTAGACAACACGGTTCCTTTTGTTATAGGTCTTAAAAGTGACCGTCTTAAAAATAGTAGAAAAAGAGAAGAAATTTAAAAGATTGAATTGTAATGCGAGTTTTAAAAGGACTTTTTTTTTCTTATTTAATAGGACATGTTTAGATTTATTTATTTATTTATACTGTTTATTTTCTGATTCTATGCTTCTAAACACTTTTGTTTCTCTAATATAAAAGTTTGTTTTAAAAAAATATTTTTTTTTATCTTAAGTATTATAGTAATTAGTAGTTCTCATTATTTTACGAATAGTTTTATCCCCTCTTGACGCTGCCTTGCATGATGCCTTGCCCTTTTAAACCGACTTCAAAAAAGGAGGAGGTTCTCAATTCGTCGGCATGTTTTCTTTATGTTTGTTTCCTCAAAACTTTTGACTAAGTGAACCGATTTTGATGATTTTTGTTTTATTTTAAAGCTGGTGCTTCCCGTGTGACCCAGATCTGGCGACAGCATCCATGAGAAAACCATAAAAGTCTTAAATTTGCTATACGTATGTGGATGATAACTTTACGAATAATTCAATATCGCGCCAACCGATTTCGATGATTCTTTTTTATTGGAAAGGATATACTTCAAAGGTAGTTTGGTGAGAGTTTGGAATCTATCTCATATTTGGAGTCGGTGTCATACAAGATAGGTTTGTAACTACATATATAGTTATAGATGAGACGTGCTTGAGTCGTGAGGAGGCGAGAGACGAGACGCGTCGCGGCGGAAGGACACTGATTCCAAAAATAACTAACTAACTAGAACTAGATTAATTATTTATTGACAACAAAGTATTCCACACCACCATTGGCTATATAAGCTATTTCGACATACATACGAGTTCGGTGTAATACAAGACAATTATAATATTACTAGCTTACTTAAATATAACACAACTTCGTCCGCGTGGAATAGTTACTTTGGGCAGCATTTTGCTTTTTTAGGATAAGTATCCTAAAAAAGTTTCAAATAATACACATATAAACTGCTTTTTCCGCTGCTGGCAGCACATTTCTATAATACAGCGCATATCTCTTGCCATTGTAGACAGTCTCTTTAATAGTATTTACCTACAAACTTAAATATCCTATTTCATCCCCATGTAGGTCAAATTTTCAAAAATGCTCGAACAAAAAGAAAAATGCAATTTATAAATTACTACTTATCAAGTGGCTTAATACAAAGTTTCATGGTTTTATCTGCGAAAATGACGAATTCCCATATAAACTTCTATCCCCTATTTCAACCCCTCCATTTATTTTTTCGCAATTAAAAGTAGCCTAGTAGGTTTCCAACACCTATTCAGTGGTTTGCCAAGCCCTAGTCTATCTCTGTACTAAATTTCTTCAGAATCGGTTCAGTGGTATAGGCGAGAAAGCGTAACAAACAAACTTACATTCACATTTATAATATTAGTAGGTATATTGATGGGTACCTATTGGTAGTAGCCAACTAACATTTAATTTACAGACTAGCTTTTTTACGAGACAACAGCCATCTCATTAAACCAGACAGTTAATAAAAAGGCCGGCAAACCGGCCAGTATACAATTTAGTTTCATTTTCTTTTGTGTTGATTGATATCACATCGTAAGATAACCAAAGAATATAGTACAAGTTCGGAAGTCTCACTCCGTAAAACCAATCAAAGAAATAGGGACTCATTGCGGCCATACTTTAAGGTGTAATTCAGATCGCACTGCGCTATCAACACACTTTTATTCACCTAGAAGTTGCCTCTCTTTCTATCGTGTGACTCTTACCTTTTCTGACGACATAAGGGTTGACTTCTTTGCCTTAAGCTGTACCTAGTATAAGGTGATCTTATTAAAATAGCTCAGTTTTTTCTATAGTATAAATAAGTATGTAATCGTAATTTTAGATCAATATTCCTTCGTTTTTAAACCTTCATTAGTTGCAGATAGTAATGTATGCGTTGGAACACCATAACATAGTCAAACCTACTTCTAATATATACAATTCTAAGGTGTTAAGCTTTGAACTCCTCCGAAACGGCTTGAACAATTCTCATTAAATTTTGAGTGCATATTGGGTAGGTCTGAGAATCGGACAACATCTATTTTTCATCCCCCTAAATGTTAAGGGTGGTCCACACGAAATATATTTTTAAATTTTTTTGACATTTTTTTTTTAATTTGTTTGATTATGAGTCAGCATAAAAAGTACATACAACTTCAAACTTTCACCCATCTACGATCAACAGTTACTTTTGTACCGCGATTTTAATATCGGCAATACAACGTTTGCTGGGACAGCTAGTAATATATAGGAATTAAATAGGTAGCTAATATAAGCTACATAGCTATATATTATATAGCTAATAATAGTAGGTAATGGTAATTTCAATATAATAATAATCCCTTTAAATTAGATTGCTTCAGCGTCTTAAGGATGCTTAAAACAATTTAAATTTGGATCACTATGCTTTATTCATGGTTTCTCCATTTTTAAAATATTGGTCGGATCCGCGAAGTAGATGATAACAAATCTTGCGCGTGCCTCTCTGCTCGCTCGTGAGTCCCTTCTGGCTGGCTTACTGTGTAGAGGCCGCCGCACGTACTTATGATTTCGACGACCGTGTAGGCCTGACATAACCTAACAAATCTTAACCAACCTTTACCAAACATTCCAAATTCAAGTTAAATGTTCGTTTAACGACTTTGCTAATTGTTTTACAGCAATTTCATTAAATGTCAGCATGTAATGAATGGGCTAGCGGAATAATATTGTCTCGCCTGCGACATCTACAAACCGTTACAACCAACACCACTTTCAAACGTTTTTCTTAATATCAAATAAAAATAAATCAATGCTATAAATGAAATAGGGCAAAAGAGCGTGCGTGCAATCAAAGATAGAGAAACATTGCCGCCCTTTATAGAGGTTAAAATTTCTTTATTAGCCTTATATGCCACAAAGAATACCGCGTTAGAAGTTCATTCCAAGGTTTCATCTATCCTCTCATCTCAAACTGTAAAATAGGTATTAAAAAGAAATAAGATTTCACTGTTTGGTGAATACACAAAGCATTCCAACCTATCCCCACCCAGTATCCCCTAATGCCCAATAATTTTAATTTACTTTTTAATTGACAGTGATATAACAGCAAAACATTATAATAATAATGAAAATATAACAGATCCAGAGGTATATAAGCCGTATTAAGCGTGGCCTACGGCAGTTCTATTTCAGACTGGAAAGTGAAAAGGAAAAGAAGCAAGAGAAAAAGAAAGTTGTGAGTTGCAAAGTTTGAAAAATGGATAGTGATAAGGGAGGAGAAGATAGAAGAGAACTAAAGTGTTTGGTGCGGTGTGATCTGCTGAAGGCACCGCCACCTGTAGAGGAACAGCGGCAGACCGGCGAAGTGCAAGTACGTGGAAGTGAACGCAAATAAAGGCTGGTTCCTTTAAGTTGTGTATTACTTTCCAATCCCTGACCCACTCTCGTGACAATATTATTTAAACGGCAAGAAATTAAATTATATAATTGATAACAGTGGGCGGCTCCTTTGCACATGATGCCAGCTAGATTATGGGTACCACAATAGCCTGCAGTGAAGCAGCCTTTGCACAGGATGCCAGCTAGATTATGGGTACCACAATAGACTGCCGTGAAGCTGCCTTTGCACAGGATGCCGGCTAGATTATGGGTACCACAACAGCCTGCAGTGAAGCAGCCTTTGCACATGATGCCAGCTAGATTATGGGTACCACAACAGCCTGCAGTGAAGCAGCCTTTGCACAGGATGCCAGCTAGATTATGGGTACCACAATAGACTGCCGTGAAGCTGCCTTTGCACAGGATGCCGGCTAGATTATGGGTACCACAATAGCCTGCCGTGAAGCTGCCTTTGCACAGGATGCCGGCTAGATTATGGGTACCACAACGGCGCCTATTTCTGCCATGAAGCAGATTATCGTGTGCAGTAGCAGTCGTGTCTAGATGTAGTATTCGTCATATGACATATTATCATCTATATAAAAGTTTTAGTGTTATTCTGCGTACATAAGTTCACAAACCTATTTTTTACTAACTCTGATAAACAATTTACTAATTCCGAAAGTAGTTGTTGTAACAACGTAATTGAATATAGATGGCAGAGTTTGATTTGAAAATGCAAGAAAAATGATACAAAATATACAACCTCGGCGAATACTGAAAGCATTGCGAAAAACCTTTTAAGCTGGTAACATTGATTTAGGAGTCGCCAACCATTTGATTGATATTCTTATAAAATACGATATCAGAACTGCGGCTCTGTGATATTGAGACGTTTGTTTGCAAATTCGCTTTCGTTCAAATTGAAACGAATTACTGAATTTGCCGGAGAATTACTGGTGTTTTTCGGTTATGTTTGAGTGGAAAGTGAAATTGGGCTTTTGAAGATGATACTCAAAGTCGTGCTTTGATTGGTAGAATGTGTGCTTTACTGAAAATTGAAAGTGTTTGAATATTATTGTTTATTTATGAAAATACGGGACGAGCGGCGCCTATTTCTGTCGTGAAGCAGTAATGTGTAAGCATTACTGTGTCTCGGTCTAAAGGGCGCCGTAGCTAGTGAAATTACTGGGCAAATGAAACTTAACATCTTATGTCTCAAGGTGACGAGCGCAATTGATATGCCGCTCAGAAATGTTGGGCTTTTCAAGAATCCGGAGCGGCACTGCGTTCGGGCAGGGCTTATCAATTACCATCAGCTGAATGTCCTGCTCGTCTCGTCCCATATTTGCATTAAAATAAATCTGAAGTTTTCCAAATGTCAACCTTACAAATAAACGCGGGAAACGTTATACGTCCGAATAAACTAATATCATAAACAAAATGTCTATAATTGTAAACATATTGCATATATAACACCGACAAAATATAATATTTATATTAATAATAATATAATAATAAGAACATATAAGAAACTCAACGGCCCCTCTTTTCAAACAAATAGAGTATTTTACAATGGCTGTAATGTACATAATAAATTAATTTGTAAGGTGCTGCATCCAATAAATGAGTCGTGTTTAAATTCGAATGCCACATCACCCATAAATCTTGTTACAAATATTTTTTATAAAATATCACCCTGTATACAAACAATAGCTAAATTGATTAAATAACACGCTGTATAGTTTGATATAGTGATGCACCGCTCTGATGAGTGTAGTCACAAATACTTCAAGAGAACGCTCCCAGTGGCCCGCGGGCGTGTCGCAGACTTTAATTATTTACCTGTCATTCACACCCGCGGCGGCCCAGTACCGCGCGACAGCTGGTATGAAGGTTTGCGAATCTTTGCCCGTTGCGTAAATTTAGGCTCCTTACATACAAAGCGATTGAACGCTGATTATTTCTCTAACGTTAAATTTGTTTTTGTGGAAATACTGCGAAATACCCATTTAAAGTAAAGTATGCATTTATTCATGACAACACACAACATATATACATTGTTAAATTAACAAATTAAAAATACGACGTCATGAAAAGGAGACCCACTCAGTATGTTAGGAATTGATTTCCAACACTGATTTTCAGTAGTTACCTATCAAGTCGACCTGTTGACAGGAGCCGTAGACAACACCGACGAAGAAGAAAGAAGTGACCGTCTAAAAATAGTAGAAAAAGAGAAGAAACTAAAAAAAATTATTCGAAAGCAAGTTTTAAAAGATTTTTTAATGTTAATTTTATTACATAGGATATGTTTTGATTGTTTAATTTATTTATGCTGTTTATTTTCTGATTTTATGCCTCTGGACACTTTTGTTTCTCTAATAGAAAAGGTTTCATTCAGTTTGTTTTTAAAAAAGACCAAATTTTTTTGATCTTTAATAGGTGGTGGCAATTCATTCCAGCATTTGGAGGCGCTGTATTTAAAGATAAGCTAAATGCGGTAACGTGTAGTGGCACGTCGAGGAGAATCTGACGGGACGCGAAAATAAATTTAATATTTAACGCTTAAATGCGAAATAAATATTGCGATTATATTATGATCTCACTTATCCGTAACAAAACTATTTTTGGGGTTGCATATCGCCATACAATTCCATCCATACTGCGTTTCGCCAATCACCCTTAATGGCTTAATGTATGTTTTATTGTGTTGATTGCTTAAAATTCAGGTCTTTAAAAAAGTTAATCTCTTTTTGGATGTCAGATCATACTTTCATGTATTATTTAAATCTTATAAGAGCTGTGGATTATGTATAAATAAATAAAAAAATAATGTACGTAATTGATTTGCCATTGTTATTATGAACATCTTAAACTGACATAGAAGAAGTTTCTAATACACACATACACACAGTTTAGTTTAATACTATACCCATATCAATCAACTTTTACAATGTTAATATTGATTTAATTGTGTCAGCAATATTCAATACTAATTTATATATTACGTCTCCGTTTTTGCTATGCAAGAGTGGGGCCTCCTACTACAGGCATTTCCCAACAATGTCCCGAACAATAATGTTTTATGTTTTTGTATTTATTGCAATAACTATTATATTTCAATTATGTACTCATTAAAAAAATAAACCTACGTTTAAAAAAACCGACTTCTCAAACTGAAAAGTATCAAATAACTAAAAATTTAAACTAATACACCTCTTATGCAAACCTTTAGCTTAATATTAATAAAAAACTATTATTTATATGTGCTACCTATTGATGGAATTTAAGTCAGTGCCAAGCCCTAAACAAAATAAAACTTAACATTATAAACTTACTTACTGTAATTATTGCTTGGTACCGACTTCAAAGCAATCAATATGTAGCACATACAAATAATATAATAAACACTACTGGGCCAAACTATGTAAAACTTTTATAAGACCGAATGGCATCTGTTTCGCATCAAACAAAAGAAGAATTACGTAAATCGGATCTTGAATCTCAGAGTAATCGGTGTACATACATAAAAAAAATACCGATCGAATTACCTCCTCCTTTGTGAAGTCGGTTAAAAATATATTATAAAGTAAGATTTTAAAGTAAATTATTTATCTTATTATTCTCGTTTTTATAATAGGAGAGTTGTAGTACTTGCGCCCATATACCTTACATTTTACATTTTTGTAACTCCTACGGGTTTTGCGCCGCAAACATTAATATCTCGCAGATTGCAGTACTTTTTCCTACTTCTTGACACTAATCGTTATATTTTGAATTATTCACACTAAATCTTTATAAATTATAGCCTTTGTGTTAATCTGATATGTAGTTGTTTCAAAGACTTGTAACAAAACTAAGAATTTTTACTTAATATATTTTCCTTATTAAGAATTCCTCATTTGCAATTCCTTTTACCTGGAATTGAGGTAAAAATAATTACAAACCGCGATTAATTAATTACACCCAAGATTAGCCCACGCCTGTAGGGTGTTCATACATTTTGATTACACCCTTAAATATAATAAGAAAACAAAACCGCTCTGTTTGTAAGTGTCCTTAATCACAAGCATGATTAAAAATAAACTGTAGACGTGACTCGCGAATGTAACGCGATGTTTATTACGATTAACTTTTATTATTGTTCTATATACCACTTTAAATAGAACTTTAACATATAGTTTACTAGCTAAATAAATGCTTAGAAGAAAGAAGGAAACAAGATTTCATATCAAAATTTAAAATCTTTTTGTTAATCACGATATTTGTAGAAGTTCAATAATTACTCTAATCTTTAATTATTATTTTGTTTTTCCTCATGTTTTTCCTGTTCTTGTAATGAAAAAATGTCACAGCAGAACTGTGAAACTAAGCGTCAAAAATTCAGATTTAGATTTTTAGAGTTTATTTGCATAAACATGTTAGATTGATATAACATAAATATTATTGAGTACATGTTTGCCACATTTATGACGTGCAAATTTTATAAAATACATTTCTTACAATACAAAAAAAAATCATTAGTTACAATAATATAAATTTAACAAAAGATTAGTAGCAGTATTATATAGTATAAAGTCAAGTTTTTAGTTGAAAATATTCGTCTAATGAATATAAGCAGTTTTTACTAAGGTATATTTTCAATTTAGATGAGAAATTCCTATTTGACGATACCTATCTTATTATTTTTGAGATGTGATTATAGATTTTTATGCACATATACAAACAGTTTCTCTGAAATAATGTAGTTCTACAGCAAGGTACTTGTAGTTTGGTGGGGTCCCTGGATGGGAAAAGAGAAGTGTTTTCATGTATACTGAATTCGCTAAATTGTCTTCTAAACATACAGCACTCAAATATATATAATTCAATAATTATTGTTAATAAGTTATATTTTTTAAATACGGGTCTGCAGCTTTCAAGGGGTCCTTTTCCCGCTGCAGCACTCAAACATTATTTTTTGCGCTATTAAGACTCTATTTATTACTGTTGAGTTACCCCATATTATGATCCTATACCTAATTATAGACTCCACGTAAGCGTGGTAGGCCGTTAAAGCCGCTTTTTCCGATATAGTTTTTTTTGATTCTCCTTATTGCAAAAACAAACTACAATTTTAATTCTAAAGTATTCAAAGTCAAATTTTATTTAATTAGTCTTAAATTAAGCGCTTTTGAATCTTTGCTATAAATATTTCTTTTAAAACTGCTGAATCTACCAAATAATCTAAGAAACACAACAGCTACTCTTTTCAATCAAATAGAGTATTTTACAATGACTGTAATATACATAATAAATCAGTTTGTAAGGTGCCGCCTCCAATATATGAATCGTGTTTAAATAATATAAATTATTTCATAAAAAGTAATAAAGAACAGACTGTATAAATATAAATTATCATTTATATACATATAAATTAGATGATGAACATGATAGTCGTGATTACTGTCATAACTATTAATTGAATCCAACAAATACAATGATTTATTAACGTCAAGAACAGAATTAAAAACTATCCCACCTCTCAAGTTGCCACGCACTGTGCAAAATTTGATTAAAATCTGTTCAGAATTTTAGGAGTTAATCGCGGACAAACAACACACACTATGCGCCATTAAAAACTCCCATTTGCCGTTTCATGGAACCGAATTACGGGTATTAAAATTTGGAATGATTGCCAATTCCGCGGTCATCTGGAAGACAATGCCAAATTGGCTTCGAAGAAACTTGGGGTCAACAATATTTCAAGCCGGCCTATATTCTAAGGCTCCGGCCGGCCAATCTTTTATAGAATATTTTTCACTGGTGCACCTTACTGAACCATTTGACCGCATGCAACGCAGTGCTGAGAACAGTAGCATCTATCACGGGGGGTGTTCCGAAGAACTGTTTGACTTGTACCCTACATCCATATTCTACATTCACACTCGACTATCTATGTAAAATTGTGTTTAGTTCGATTTCAAAGAAATTTTTCTTTACTACCAACCAAACTATGGAATAAACTTATATTATATTAGGTCCTTACATATGAAATTGGCGTTTTGTCGTAATGGCCACTTTGATCTCAAATATTTCCTCTTTGGTCTGGCTCTTTGGCTCTTTCCAAATTCAAATGTATACAGCTACTTATGTTAGTTAGTTTTTAAAATCGTAATTCATTTGTTTTTCAGGTTTGTTTCACTCAGTTCACATAATGGAAAACTTGAAATATTGTTTTATTTACGAGTACGAGTTCCACCGTGGCACCAGTGCTGTTGAAACTGCTCGAAGCGATGTCGCAGAGTGCGTTTTTGGTTCCAACGTTTTCGTTCTGGTAATTTTGACCATCAGAACAAACCCCGTGGATGGCCGGAGACCAAAGTTGATAATGAAGAATTGAAGGCTATTCTGGAAGCAGATCTATTACAGACCACATCCGAGTTAGCTGCAAGCTATGGTGTTAGTGATAAAATTGTTTTAATTCACTTGAAGCAAATTGGGAAGGTAAAAAAGCTTGAAAGGTACCTCATGAATTTAGTGAAGCAAACCGTCAAACGCGCTTGAATGTTGCGTTTCTTTAGGAATATAAGGAATTTTAAATCGAATCATTACATGTTTTTTTTATGAGAATAAGGGACGAGACGAGCAGGACGTTCAGCTGATTGTAATGAATACGCCCTGCCCATTACAATGTACTGCCACTCAGGATTCTTGAAAAACCCAAAAATTCTGAGCGGCACTACAATAATTGCGCTCGTCACCTTGAGACATAAGATCTTAAGTCTCATTTGCCCAGTAATTTCAATAGCTACGGCGCCCTTCAGACCGAAACACAGTAATGCTAACACATTACTGCTTCACGACGCACCGTTAATAAGGCGCCGTTGTAGTACCCATAATCTAGCCGGAATCCTGTGCAAAGGAGCCTGCCACTGGTAAATCTCTTTAAAAATTAACAAATTGCTTAGATAAATAAACATAGATTCCAAACTTACAAATTTTTCCATATTTACTTATATTGAATTCTTTGCTTTTAAGGCAAGTTTTATTTGCCCAGTAATTTCACTAGCTACGGCGCCCTTCAGACCGAAACATAGTAATGTGAACATATTGCTGCTTCACGGCAGAAATAGGCGCCGTTGTGGTACCCATAATCTAGCCGGCTTCCTGCGCACGGAGCCTCCCACTTGTAAAACATGTGACAAATAGCGCTGATCGCAATGGCTGAATCCTGGCGAGCCAACCAAACCCTGCCATATGCGAAAATTGTCTCAAAAAAAGTTACTTGTGAGCGTTTGGTGGACTAGTGCCGGTATCGTTCCCTACAGCTCTCTTAAATCTGGCCAGACTATCTGCCTGAACTATTGTCAACAACTGCAAACCATCATGGAAAAACTAGCTGCTAAACAACCGAGGCTAATCCATCGGTCAAGGCCACTGCTGCTTCACGACAACGCTAGTCCACACACTGCACAACAGACGGCTACCAAATTAGAGGAGCTTCTATTGGAGTATCTAAGACACCCACCCTCTTCCCCGGACCTTGCTCCAACAGATTACCATTGTTTTTCGAAATTTGGAAAACTTCTTGCAAGGGTAAAAATTCAACTCCAATGAGGCGGTCGAAATGGCCTTCAAACATTTTATTGAGTCCCGTCCGAATGGTATTGTTAGTAAAGTTATCAATGAACTACCGTACAAAACGCCAATTTCATATGTACGGACCTAATATAAACTTCAAAAAGCTAACTAAAACTAAACTGCATTTAAATGGAACTTTAACTTCAAAATTTAAACATACAGACAGATTAAAAAGATAATTACGAAATAGATATCTGTCTTTTGTTTTTTTATTGACGTGTTCAGTTAAAGTTTCGATTATTTCAAGCGTTTGACAGACAGACAGAATAACATTTGTAATAGAAACGGAGCGGGAAACAGAACGAATCAGTCATACAACAATCAATTTATCAAAAACTTTAGAGTTGATAAAAACAGTTCAAACAATATTTAAGAAATCTTTTTTTCACAAATTTTTCTATGTTAAGAAATATTATGGCTTGAATATATTGTATGCTTCTAAGAAAAGGTGCTGTTGCTATGCTGATATTAGAAACAATTAACTGTGTGTTGGTGGGATAGATCAGCAATATTTTTGAGTACTACAAACATGATGTGTTTAGTTTGTAAATAATAACGTCGCTGAAAGCTAGCAATGCTTAACATTCTCCATATATATTATACATATATAATATCGATTTAAATGTTTATTAGCAGTAATGTAATGTACCTTGGAACATAAATTTTTATACACAGGATACAGTGTGATAATATCAGCGCCGTTTCGCGTCACATTAACTACGCTAAACATATCGTCAAAAAGCCGGATCTGAGGTATCACCGGGAAAAGATAACTCCCATGGCTCTATGGACTACGCCTTTTGGGTGAGAATATTGGATTAAGTGTCGTATAGCATATCTCCCGTCGTGCTTAGAACGTGTGCCCCTGAGTTAACAAGGGTGCTAAAACGTTAATTCCAGCACTCATATATCATCTCATCAAAAGACATAATCCCAGACTCATAGAAATCAGCCCTTATCCATACGATCCATAAAAGGAGAGAGTGATCCGGATAGCTACAGGCCTATTGCTCCCTGCACACCAAAATAATGGGATGTATTGTTAACTGCAAGCTTAGTATACCTAGAGGGTCACCAATTGATCAAATACCAACAGTAGAGATATCCCCATGGTTGGACGGCGGGCGATCATCTGTTATACCTAACACATAGATGGGCGGCTGCTATCGACAGCAAGGGAGAAGGCCTAAGTGTATGGCACAAGTCACACTCTCAAAACATCCATCATTGGGGGTTCCCGAAATTATATGCAAGTGGACTACCAGCTTCTTCACTAAGCGAAGCATACGAGTACAGTTATCAACGGCTATTGCTCGAACCCGAAGCCCGTGAACGCTAGAGTTCAAGGCTATGTGCTATCTCCTACACTGTTTCTTCTGCATCAATGATATGTTGGACGCCTCCTACATCTATACCAAGGAACCAAATACTTCGCTCGACACGCCAAAAAATATAATATCATCCCCACCATCTTTCTTATCAGTTCTTCACAAAAAAGGTGACTTGAACTCTCCCGCCAATTTCAACGATTTTATATTGATTTCTTATCCTGTTGTTTCTCAATATATTCTTTATAATGTTACTGAGTTATGTTATGTATGTACATAGGCATAAAAGTGAATTTGCTAGAAACTGTCATAACCATAATGTTATCACCAGGAACAGACAAACTTATAATGCCTACTACTCGGCTAAGTCGAGTTAGTAAGTCTTTTTTATGACCATGTAGGTATATGCTTTTACAGCGAGATCCCAAAATATGTAATGTATTACGAAATTCAAAAGAATTGTTAAAAAACGTAAAATAAAAACGTTTGTTTGGTAAAGGCTACTATAACATAAATGATTTTCTTAATGATACGATATTACTTTGTAACCATATTTTTTATGAAAAAAAAAGAAGACCACTGAGTTTCTTGCGCCCGTTCTTCTCAGGTCTGAGGCATATTTTTACGAATGGGTTTTTCACTTTCAATAAATGGTATTATATCCTATTGTGAATAAAAATATTTGAATCTGAAAGCATCTGGCGGAATAGATTTCATTTCATTTTCACAATTTTGTTCATTTAATTTCAAGAAACATCTTTACTTAGAACTGAATATATTCAAATGCATGAAACGGTATGAATTTGTTGTTATTTGTTTTGTCAGGGCAGTGTCTGTAAAACTTCTTTTATTAATTGTAAAAAATACTTAAAATTAATCTAATTACCCAAAGGAAGCCAGAAGATCTATTTGTATCCCAAGATATCGTTAACTCTTTTTAAAATTTGAAATAAATCTTTAAAAAGGGATTCATTTCAACCGTAGGACAGTCGGACAGTTGACATATTTAGTTGTAATCTAGCGAAGAACACAGAACGATCTCATTTATTGCCTGTCCAATATATTACCTATGGAGAAATATATGTTGTAACTAGGATTGACAAAATCGGGTCACTGCATCAAATTATTTCTTATTTTAAAATAATTAGACATGTATAAGATTGTTACACGTTAAAAAACGCTTAAGTTCGTTACGCCTAACAGTAGATTCTTTAGTTAATCGTAGCCTTGGTTACTCCTTATAACATCAGCTACCACATTCACGTGCGCCGAGCCCTATAAATACGGCCATATTATCGACACTCAAGGCATTCGTGCTCGAGCTGTCGTACGGTACGGACCTCTCTGGGACGTCGCAATATACGAAGATGATGAAATACCCGTTGCAGTTTTCTTTCCATGATCCTATTATGAATGATCACCAATTGCAAGTCAACAATTGTGACGTCAACAGGAGTGACGTGACTAAATTGATTTTAAGACAATTGGTAAAAAATATTGATACTCCTACAGACCCTCATAGGACATAAAATCAATCTAGCCTTTTAATAATTATTATAGACATTTTTTTATACGTCTATTTATTATACGTACATATGCCTTTTATCTCATTTATCGTTAGCTGACATGAATTCTGTGCCACAAAATTCGCAACGACAACAAAAAGCTCGCAATCATTAATATAATTTAGGACTCGAGCTAATCTAATAGTAGACATTGACGCAAATGAACATTAGTTACAATATTATTAGACTGTCATAAGCAAAAGGCTTGCGTCTCGTTACAATTAATATTTGTGACATAACTAATACAATGTACAGTCGGTCGCTAACGTAGATAGTATTTATACATTATTTTGACTTGATTTTACTTAAAAAACTATTCGTTTCACTTACACCATAGAATTTGCCTTGATTATTGTGTTAGACTTCATTGAAGTGATGCAAGTTATAGAAATACCCCCAAAACGAATAAATAACTATTATTGACAAATTTTCGAGCCGGAAAACTAATAAATGTCATCTGAAACATTCCTAACATTAATCACATTCACAAATCAACAGTGACGGTAGCTAGTAGCTAGCTAAAAAGAAGAATCTAGAAGAAAAGAGCATATGGCATCAAAACTAAGACAACGATATTGATACGGGCATTGGTTTTCTCAATGTCCCGGTATGGAATAGAAACGAGGGCAATCTTGGCCCGAGAAAGGTAAAGGATTGATGGGATCCGAGGTGGTGTATTGGAGGCGGATGTTAATAATTTCTTGGACGGTGAAACGCACCAATGCATCGGTCCTAAACCAGCTCCGAATAAACTCGTTTGTCCACATATTGCTGACAAATTTGTAAAAAAAAATGTTGTTAGAAATACTCAAGGCAAAAGATTGCATGCTTCTTCAACAAGATGGTCCATCTTTTACCTTTAAGACTCGTCAGCCAAATTATTTACGAGTACAAAACGCACTAGATAAAAACCCGTGGACGCAGATCATCCACTCCAGATGCAACCCGAATGCTTTCCACGATCCACAGACTCAAGAGACCGATCCCAGAGAGAGAAAGAAACTGACATGACATCAAATGACCATTGTAATTTACTATTTATTTATTTATTTAAGACAACAAAAGGTCCATATATAAACGTTAGTGAAATAGTCTTAACCTATGTTAGGAAATACAATAATAAATTACATATATGCTAGTAACAAACTTATTCTATATTAGTTGATAATCATTAATAAACTTACAAACTAAAGCAGACATCCAGTGCGCTTTGAATGCGCTGTCCTGTCTGTCGGTTATCACCTTCAAAATAATATTGGGACTCCTCTCCAACCCATTTTTGACGGAGGCGATTCTTTTCCGTATGATTGCGGAAAAACCATCGACACGGTTCTCCACAAACATACCGGACGCGCTACAATACCGAGGCAGTACCAACATTATCCTGAAGATGTTATTATATTGGACACGGAGAGCATTAATAGATTTTTGGGTATAGTCAACCCACAGACTGCACGTGTAAAAGCTCTGACAGAATGACTTGAATAGCGTGATCTTTACATCTTTTGTGCAACGTGCAAATCTGTGAGCCAACATATTCCCTCTAACCGCCAACGCTCTCCGCTCCCTATCAATGTCACAATTATCCTTCATGTCTGCTGTAACCACATGACCCAGGTATGTGAACTTGTGCACCCTCACCAGGTCTACACCGTACAACCTCACTGAAGGTACACAGCTCGGAGAAATTTACAAATTGAAATTATAATATTATTTCCCATGCAAACATATTGTACAAACCGACTATTATTATTTAAAATTATTCTGAAAATATTGAAAAATAAATTAATATTACCTTTTTATGGCCAAATAACGTGTCTACTGTCAATTTATTTTTTCTTTCTTCTTATTCTCTTTATACCCTGTGTCCGCGAAGTTTACATTTTTCAACAATAAACTATGACTGTAGTTGTGTTATACAAATTTATTATTTATTTTGCTAATATAGTTATAAAATTTTGCTTTTAGTGTAGAAATATGTATTTAAATTGTAATTGAAGATGTAGGAAGTATTTGTATACCGCAGTCGCTGTCCGTGCTGCGTTGCACTGCTCCTCAATCTAATTGTTTTATTTATTTTAATTTTACTAGGTCTGTTTTAATTTTTAGTTAAAATTAAATTATTTTTTAATGGTTTTTATACTTTAAGTTCATAATTTTAATCTAATATTTTATGTTAAAATTACTTGTTTGTTAAAGTTATTATATTATAAACTATGACCTATTTTAGCAGTGTAATTATGTTGCCAATAAAGTTTATTATTATTATTATTTATTATAAATTCCGCCTGCCGCAAAGACCATGAGCATGCTTTTTTTACATTATATTTAAGTTCATGCTTTTCTGCATAGTCTTCACATACACGCAGCAAATCTCCCAGCGCGCAGACCGATGGGCTCAGCAGCACCATGTCATCCGCGTAACTGATGTTATTAATCATTTGATTATCAATCGAACATCCCGCATGCATGCTGCTGAGCCCCTCGATCAGCTCGTTCACGTAGAGGCTGAAAAGCTTCGGTGAGCTCCGCCCACCTTGCCTGACTCCGCATTCCAGCCTATACGTGTCCGAATATACTCCTGCCCACTTTATCTGGTTATCCTGATTTGTATACCAGTGCCTGAATATTTCTATGAGTTCCTGAGGCAAGCCAGTGCGTCTAAGCTTGTCCCAGAGTATCGGGTATGAAACCAGATCAAAGGCTTTTGACAGATCCAAGAAGCAGGCGTACACTGGTGTTTTCCTGCTTGTATAGTACTTGACGGTCTCCTTTAATGTTAAAACTCTCGGCACTCTCGGTAGACAGTCCCGCTCTAAACCCAAACTGCGCATCATGTAGATCTAGGTATTGATCCAATTGTCTATCCAGGAGCCCGTCAAGTACCTTGGCTGTTATGGTAGCTAACGAAATCGGCCTATAGTTTTTGACATCTGTAATGGTTTCCAACAGTAGTACTGATTGTAGAACCACATGAGGCAAACAAAAACTCAATATCACCACATAAACGTAATATAGAATGACATTCATTCTGCGGTATCGACATGGATACCTAACCGCAATGGCAACGTTCTTGTAATTCCTTTGCAGTAGGACATGAGTATAGTTGGTCGTGATGATACAAAAAAAACAATCCAAGGATTTGCAACTCACCAGACCTCAGAGCATAAGTAAATAGGGTTAGAGGATCCTTCATTTAAAGGATGGGCGTAGATAATGGACGGCTGATAAATCAAAGACAGTTGTTATTTTTCTCCGTTCAAAAATAATTACAGATAATCTTAGTACATGTTCCACACTTCCGAGGCGACTTATCTCAAGAAATTCGTGTATCAAGCAAATACATCAAAACGTAGGTACCACGAAATAGATACCGATCGCCGGACATCCGTCAATTTATCATCGGGACAAATCCATTAGTACAAATAATTTGAATATAATTTAAACGAGTGTACGCGACTGTACATTGGCTCGAGCCCAAACCTTTGATGTTGGACAATGATGGAAGCAAAAACTCAACGATCGTGGATTCGTAGAAATTGCCTTTTACACGATCTTCATACTTCGATTGTTGTTTTAATTAATGGAATCGCTACAACATATCTATACTAGAATTGGCATGTAAATTCGTTCACATACATTATCGTGTCAAATTCGATTTGTATCTTGCGGTTTAAAGAAATATCTGTAGGTATTAAATCTCGTCGGACGGCAAAGGATTTACTACAATAATCGGCATAAATTGTGTTTTTTTTGGCTTAATTTGAAATTAAATGATAGAAGTGAAAACTTCTTTAGCATCGTTGTGATTTGAAAGTCGATTACACGAAAAAGCGCGACAGTAAAAAGAGGCACACACATAACTTCATACGATTTAACGTGAGAGAAAATGAGATATGAAGTATATTATACAGTGTTTTTGTACCAAGGGATCATACATAGTTCAAGAAGAGATTGTCTTATGTATGACGAGAGTATATCTTAATATATTCTGACACTAGGAGAACATAAATATGGTAGTGGTGATAGCAATAAAAATCATGTGTCATCCTACCAATATGTATACCAGGACTTTGTATGCTGTTTAGAGTTTCTTGCAGAATGCAGGTTTCACTCTTGACATGACGTGTTCCTTGAACGCAGGCAAAATTTTTTGTTATAATAGGTTTAAACTGAATTCCTTTTGAATCTTAATACAAATATCATTTAAATTACTGCATCAACTATATTATACTTCGGAAAAGTAGCATTCGTGAGAAAAACATACAAGAAGATGACTCGGCAGTCTTATATTGAATTTTTTTTAATAGTTTCATGGCATTGGCTATAAATATTCAGTGTATTCGCCAGTTGCGGAAAACTTATTTTAAGTTAATGATTCTTTAAATCACATGCCATCTTTAACCGTCAAAATGAAAAAGAAAGTGACGGTATTACATTTAATAAAACATTAATTTTAAGGATCCTTTCTGCAACCGTGAAAGAGACCGTAAACTTCACATTTAAAAAAGCGCGCGAACCCAGTGTCATCGGTTGTTGTTGTTTTTATTATTCGCTCGAGAGAGCAGGCAAGGGAACTAAGCCATACAGCCTGAAGTGTCATCGACATTTGACATCGTGCATGTGAGTTAGATAGCGCCCGCAACTGCAATTGGTGCGCTATATTTAACCTATAAGCGCGTCAAAATAAATATATTTTTTATTTATTTTTAGTCGTAGAGCACTCATAACAATTTTAACACTGGTTTTGTCTGTTGTGCAAAATACAAACTAACACTTACTTAGAGTCACTAAGGTAGGTAGGTCACTATTGTATGGTGATGTATTTTAGTATACATATTGAATGTTAAAAGTATTTTAATTTGACAAATATTTATGTTAACGATAGAGAAAAACAAAACGCATATACCTAGTCCAGCCATAAGTTCTGTTACAAATGAAAACGCATTTTTTTAAAATGAAGTAATGTAATGTTATTAAAATGTATACCTCCATATTTATTAACGTCTCAGCAAAAAATAAAAAACATTCTATTCGAAATGGCCACCCTTAGCTTTTATACAGGTCTTTAATTTGTTTGGTCACGAATCTATGGATTTACGCACTGTTTCCAAGGGAAATTTCGCCACTGCTTGCTCCAAAGATTTTTAAGAGACTAAATGTCGCTGGGTAGTTTAGAGCAGGCCATGTCCTCTAAAACTGACCATAATTTGAGGTCTGAAGGGTTAAATGAGGGCCAGTCTTATAAAGTCCAGAACGTTGGTTTCAAGCCAGGCTTGGGTAGTTCGTGTCTTGTGACCAGGTGCAGCTGGAAAGTCCACGGTATATTTTTAAAAAGTGTATTGCTGAGAGGCTTCACAACATGATCAAATACTGTATCATGATACACTTTGGCTGAATTTTCCACTCCTTTTTCACAAAAATGTAGCTTTGTGACTCCGTGATAAGACACGCCCCACGAAACCATCACTCACGCAGGTTTATGACCACTTTGTACCTTTCCGACTACTTGTGCAGCTTCTTTAGATCTGTGAGCGTACACTTTATCATTTTGCTTATTGTAGTGTTTTTCAATCGTAAAAATTTTTTCATCGGTAAAGAGGATTTTTCTATGCCTTTCACCTGCGTATCGCGACAGAAGGCGTTTTGATCGATCCACTCTCTTTAATTGTAAAGATTGATTAAATTAGATTACATGACCTGTATATCGGCGATAAGCACCGAGCAGTCTTGTTTTATAACGGGCGACAGAGTCCAAGCGGGAATCTTCATTTCTCGCGATGAGATTTTTTTGCTTCCTAATGGGGTTTCGACGAATTCTGGCTTTAACAGCATTAACAGCCTTTGTAGTTCTAACAACACGCCGCCCCGATCATATCTGGTCTTCGACAGACGAAGTGTTGCTGTATCTGTTGATAGTACGATATACGAACATACGGCTGATACCAAGCTTTTGAAGTGCCTGGAATATGATCGACGGCTCCATACCCACTTTGTACAACACGAAAAAATATGTGAAATGGCGCAAAATCGAAAAAAGTTTATAAAATAATATACGTGTTCCAATTTCAAAATAATTAAAAAGTTGAAAAAAAAGAAAAGATATTGTCAATCTTTACAGACTAAATTCAATGTTTGTATACCATAGACTATAATATAGACTCACAAAGCGTGCGAGAAAGAAGAAGAACAGCAACATGGAAAAGGAAAGCTAGTCTATTATCTATTACTGTAACAGATTTTGATTGACAAGTCTCTTGACATTAGCTCCCAAAACAAAGGCCCAGAGATTTGATCCCAAAGAGGATGTAAATACTACGTAATAAGAGGCGGGACTGCCTTAGTAAAAATTGAATTTTGTTTAGAATTAAACGTGCAGTAATTTGATATAAGTTTGAAATAGAAGTCATTACAGAATGGCGGTTAGCGACGAAGTATAATCCAGCTAAGTTTGAAAGCGAACAGTAGCTTAAAACGTAGTGGATTTCGGCTATCTGTCAATCTATCAATGATTGCACGTTTCATATTATCGTTTTTTTCTTAGAGAGCTTCGCTAGGCTGTTAGATCTTACAAACCTTAGCTACAAACCTACAAACAAACAACCTACATACAATAGCTTTAGCTTCTCATGATAATAATCTTTTTGTAAATACCCAATAATTAGTTAAATAATTTTTATCTCTCATACAATTTACGTTAGAATATTTTCTAATTAGTTAATTATACTAATGACAGAGAAAAGCCAGACGTTATTCAACATCGTAGACACGAATGAAAAATACTATTCGGGGCTTAGAATATTTGAAGTTTTCTTACTGTTATAAAACAGATAAGTGTCGTTGCGGCATAACATCAGATTATTAGATAATATCTAATATTAATAAAACTACGTTTAAAAAACAGACTTCATAAACTGAAAAGTATAAAATAATTTAATATAGATTTAGTTGAATACATCTCTTATGCAAATCTTATACGTTTAATATTAATAAAATACTATTATTTGTATGTGCCACCTATTGATAGAGTTTAAGTCGGTGCCTGCCCGCTTGGGTTGTTTGGTTCGAGACGAAGATCTCCCACCCAAAGCCACGCGTGACGAGTGTAGGTACCTGCTATTTGGCTTGGCACCGACTTCAGACCTATCAATAGGCAACACATACAAATAATAGTATTTTATTAATATTATAGGTATAAGATATGCATTAGAGGTGTATTAAAATAAATCTTTAATAAGTTATTTTATACTTTTCAGTTTTTGAAGTCGGTTTTTTTAACGTAGTTTTTTTTTACTTTTTAGTGTTATTAATCGTGTAAATTAAAGGATATCGTTGCTTCTTATTGTGATATATTAAATAGTAATTTTTTAGTAGCTATGGGTAGGCTCAGGACAAGTTCCGGGTGCTTTTATCAATACAGAATCCGTATGTCACGTTCTTGTGATACAGTGAAATATCGTGAAGAACGTTTGTTAGCTATTTAGTTAGCACTATACGCCAAATGGTACACAAACTATAATAACATGATCCACGTAAACAAAAATATTCATAAAATGAAAACTACGGGGTACTACTATACAAACTATGTTAAAGTTTTATGGGACCAAATGGCAAACATTCTGCATAAAACTAAAGAAGAATCACGAAAATTATGCCAGTGACCATACTCATAGGGCCAGAGCGAGTAGCCGGGGCGTACGAGTTGTATTTAAGGGTTAAAATAATAACCAATCTATATATATATAAATGAATTGTTGTTCGTTAGTCTCGCTAAAACTCGAGAACGGCTGGACCGATTTGGCAAATTTAGGTCTTGAATTATTTGTGGAAGTCCAGAGAAGGTTTAAAATGTGAATAAATAGGAAAATGCTGCTTAATTAAATAAAAACAACAAATTTGTTTTTCCTTTGATGTGTCCATACATAATTTCTATGAGAGAATTTATTGACGCACGGTTTGACAGTTCTGCTGTGAAACAATTTCATTACGACAGCAGGGTGCATATTTTACGAAGTAATTTTTGATGTTATGATATATAAAAACATTATTTTATTTATTATATACAGAACAACGTCTGTCGGGTCAACTAGTTAATAATAATTGATAACTTAAAAAATTAAGACAAACATCCAATTATGTTATTAGCGGTTAAGCCTAGTAAATTCTAGGTTTAAACTAAATATTCCGAGGTCAGTATGGGTGACACTGAAAGTTTTTAGAACTGGCCAGTTAGAAACATTGCTAATGAAATCTTGAATTTCAATTTTAGAACTCTTTGGTAACCTTATTTAGTATATTGCATTCAATTGTCATTTGTTTTTGTGAATTGGCGACAAATCTAAAACTCTTGTTACACGTGAAAATGAACCTAAAGCGAGAAAATTTGATGTGAGATCAATTATTGAAAGTCAAAAACTACAACCCATTCCAAAAAGAATGCTTCAGACCTGAGAAGAATGGGCGCAACAAACTCAGCGGCTTTTTTTATCATCAAAAAATATGTAAACTTATTATTTAATAGCCTAAGGGCGGTCGCTTCATTCCCAATCTGTGGTATCATTAAGAAAGTCATTTATGTTACAGCCACCTTTACTACACAAACGTTTTTAACAATTCTTTTGAATATCGTAATACTTTTGTTTTGAACATTTTCTGGAATCTTGTTATAAAAGCATATACATACAAAGACTTACTAACTTGACTTAGCCGTGTAGTAGGCATAACAAGCTTATGTTTGTTCCTCGTGTTAACATTATGATTGTCACAGTTTCTAGCAAATTCCTCAATGTGTTTATGAAAATATGAACACTAGCTGACCCGGCAAACGTTGTTTTGCCATATAAAGTATAATTCACGCGATAGTTTTATAAGTAATAAAATATTGCCTATATTATACCTGTACATCATTTTGTTCTATTGTCAATAGTTTTTGCAGCGCACGCAAAAATAGATTTTCGATTTTACACCTTGTGTTACAAAATAGCAATTTTTTTTACGGATCCCTAATTTTGAAAAAAAAAACAGAAGCCTATAGCCTTCCTCGATAAATGGACTACCCAACACTAAAAGAATCATTCAAATCGGACCAGTAGTACCAGAGATTAGCGCGTTCAAACAAACAAACAAACACTGCAGCTTTATAATATTAGTATAGATTATCAATATTTATCAAAATTTTGTAACGCGTCGTATTTCGTATTTCGTATAATTAAGCTCGCCATAATGTGTTCTTCTTTAATGTGTACACGTTTTTTTTTATACTAACTGTATCTGGATTAAGCCAGCCTCAAATAAAATAAATTGCAGTCTATAAAATGCGTTCAAGGGATTCATTGAGAGAAAAGTTTAGTGAAATAAATATGATGACAGTACACTGCCAGTACATATACGAGAACCTCCTATACTCTCATAAAAATATTAGCCAATTTAAAAATAATAGTGATGTACACAGTGGCAATACTCGAAACAAACATAAACTCGCAATTCCATCTACTAGGCTCCGTAAAATTGCTAAGTCTTTTACAGTGGATTGTGTTATATTTTATAATAAGCTCCCAAATGAAATTAAAATATTACCTATTAAAAATATTAAATGTGTCGTAAAAATAAATTAACATCTAAGGCCTATTATAATGTGAAAGATTATTTGAATGATAAAGATAGTTGGAATTAATGTTCTAAATTTTGTTAATGAATATTGTTATACTCATTTGAATGCTATTGTAACTATTGTACTTCATCCTGACTTGCACTAAATAACTTATAAAGTTTTACAGTGAATAAAGATTGTTTTGACTTGACTTGACTTGAATAAAACCAGCGACAAGAATAGTATGAAGTGAGCCCATACGTCTCCATCTATTTGCTACATATCGAATTCGCTGCACATCGACACATAATCTATAGAGACGATCAGCAGCTGTTTTCTTATACAGATAAATTGATATCGCCCACGCAATGATTCGCTAGTCAAATGTCACATCTCCGTACCGACCATAGAGTTATAATAAACTAGTGTATAGACAAGTAAAACATCCGAGAGAGAAGAATATTTAAGAGAATTATAAAGAATATAATAACTTTAATATGACGTAAAATAAGGGACGAGATGAGCAGGACGTTCAGCTGATGATAATTGATACGCCCTGCCATTAAGTCTCATTTGGCCAGTAATTTCACTAGCTACGGCGCCCTTCTGACCTTTCGGTGTGTTTCCACAATAACGTGTACACATTACTGCTTCACGGCAGAAATAGGCGCCGCTGTGGCACCCATAATCTAGCCGGCATCCTGTGCAAGGGAGCCTCCCACTGGTGATGACTGGTGAGAGGACTCCTTGAACGTTCAGTTAAAATTAGTTTTATCAAAATACCCCTGCAGAATCAAGCAATGGGATCTTAGCCTATCAGTGAATTTTCTAGAAACTGTCATAACCATAACGTTAACACAAGGAACAAACATAAACTTATAATGCCTACTACTCGGATAAGTCGAGATAGAAAATCTTATGTGGAACAATTTATATTATGCTTTTGCAACAAGATCCCAAAAAATATTTAAAACAAATGTATCACGAATGCCTTTCATTTTGTACAAATTTGATCAGAGGTTATTGTACAATATTCAACAATTTCGATACATCATATCAGACATAGACATTACGTGACGCAAATAGATTTTACTGCTCTCTATAAATCAACCATCTGCTTGTTGAGTAAACAAATAATCATAAATAAAAAACCACTCTCCTTTCTATTATTATAATCGGGGGCAAACCTCAAAATTATGCAGTTTAATGCGAATGAAGTCTATGAAAACCACAGACAAAAGTATCTGTAAAGCAATAAAGGTGTCTACAGACTTATAAAAAGCAAATGCTCTTGTCTATGCTGCTATAAACATTGTTATTTTAATTTAACAATCATTCCTTAGCATTAGATGGTTATTTTAAGCACATACAGACGAAAATAGTTTGTTAACGAGAATAGAATGTCATTGCAGAGGGCAATAAAAGTGAATATTCTAATTGTTTATATTATGTTGCTAATGCGATTTAGTTCTTATAATTAACTAACGAATTTATATTTAGAAGTGTAAATTTATGTTATAAGAACGAAGTTTACTGAAAAATAAGTTTGGACTAACGGAATCAGAATAAATGCGCTAGAAATGATAGAACTTTGCGTAGGATATAATGGGTGTTAATTTTTTTTTATGAAAAAGGAGATCACCACTTCCTCATTCTCTTGCAACACCAGAGGAATCACAGGAGCGTTGCCGGCCTTTAAAGAAGCTCATTATTTCGCTATAAAGCGTAGTACGTGGAAGAAACCTACTTGAAAACCACACTTTTGAGGACCGCTACACATCCAGATGGAGGGGATGATATCCTAATTTGTGGCGTGTCGTGTGAAGGTGGAATTCGGCGGCAGAAATCAGGTGAAAGAGTGATAAATGCGGTAGAAGAAACACAAGAGACGTCTCTACGCAACGCCAAGTGATCTAGTATGTCACAGAGCACTGGGTCCCAGCCAATTCGAGCTGCTCTGCGTTACACCCGGTTAAATGGATCGAGCTGATACTGGGGTGCGCCAGACCTGAGATGACAGCAATACTCCATATGTGGCCGGATCTGCGATTTGTAGAGCGCTAGATTGTTAAGTATTTAAAAGACATAACAGAGTGGTGTATAATCAAAGAAGTGGTAGTGATAGTACTTACGAAAAAATTTACGGCAAATTTTTAAGTAAATTATCTCGAAGGGAGCTAAAATCACATTCAAAGATTAATAAAAGTTGAAAGATAGAAATTTTAACAATAATTTCATTGTTTCCGTTCCTCGCGGTAATTTCAGGTAAATACTGCGAGAACAATCGATTTCATCTAACTAACAGCATTGATGACATTCAAAAACAGAGTTTAAAAGCTACAGCCGCGACTTCTCGACTATATTCACGATATATGTATGTATAATAAAAATGTGAGTCGGAAGAATCGCAAATCCTTTGCCCACACTAGCTGACCCAGCAAACTGTGTATTGCCATATAAAGTAATTAAAATTGATGCAACCGATTCTCAGACCTACCAATTATATCGTACTACAATTATTATTGTATTCGATTGCCATCTTGCAACCCTATAGCGGATTTGTGGATGGAACAGAATGATATAAAAATCGCGATACAAAAATAGTTGTAGATCGTAGAAGGGCGAAAATTTCAAGTTGTATGTATTTTTCAATGCTGAATCAAAAAAAATTGTAAAAAAAATATATTTAGGGGTGGGTGAACCTTATTGGTCATTTAGGAGTATGAAAAATAGATGTTAGCCGATTCTCAGACAAAACGGCGGCTACGGCGGTAATGAGAATTAAAAGTAAAAGTGTTAACAGTAAAAAGCGATTCCAATTTATTAAAAACAAATGATATGGACTGTCCTTCGCCTTTATCACAAATCGGTTTGCATGTGCCTGCCTTCAATTGTCGGCTTAATACTTTTTCCCCAATGCACATTAAATTCCACCACAGAGATTATGGCTTAAACTTTCCTCTACAGCTAATGTTACAATTATTTAAGTATTTTTTTTATATAGCTGAAAACATCTTCTTTTCAAATTTTCTTAATATTAAAAAACAAAGTTTTATATATTTGTTTAATTCTTTAATGCTGAGATGTTTTTTTTTATGGAATAGGAGGACAAACGAGCGTATGGGTCACCTGTTGTTAAGTGATCACTGCCGCCCACAATCTCTTGCAACACCAGACATGTCGTGACATGTAACATTGGTTTGGACATGTCGTGAGAATGAATGAAAAAACGATTGACGAAGAAAGTGTATAAGACCAGTGTGAATGAAAGTGTTGGAAGGGGTAGACCTAGGCGGACGTTTCAAGATCAAATCAGGGACGTCTAGGAAAAAGGCCAGGTCAAGAGTATCCTAAGCCGAAGAGCATGTATGAAAGGAATAATGAAAGTGGACGAAGCGAAACAAGTATGTAAGGATCGTAGCAAGTGGAAAGAAGTGGTCTCTTTCTACCCCTACGGGAAAGAGGCGTGATTGTATGTATGTATATAATTCTCATTGCTTATAATAAATTGTATTTAGTTGGTTAGCCTTTATGAATACATAAATAAATAAATTACACTTATTTTCAATCCATTGAATCTATGTAATTGATACTGCATATCGACATATTTATCAAGTAAAGTAAAGCCTGCAGAGTACTTTAATAGTATTTTAAAATATAAGGAAGGTATTACAACGGAGCTTAACTCAATCAGTTAAGAAGGTATTCCAAAGCATTTTCTTAAGGTCAATGGGGAAATTCTCAAATCCAATTTAAAGGATGCCTTGATAAGCTCGAAGGAAACTGTGTTGAAAATCTTGAGGACTTTCTGAGACTTATCTGAGGACTTTATCAGAGTTAACTTAACAGAACTAAGTATTTATAACTAATGTTTCTTAACGGAAAAGATTCAGGCTTCTTTACGGAAGAAGAGATGCCTGGTGATATGTGGTCGGTTATATCCAATGATTTTCTTGTCGTATCGTTGGTAAAGTCTTGTATGATTTGTTCAACTCTCAGGTTGTGGCTACATCTACAGGATCTACTTTACAGTAAATAACTTGCTCAACCCCAATATTTACATATTAGGAAATTGGCTTAAGATGTCGTCCTTTCGACGTATATGTCACTCGAACGGTTGGCTCAATGGAAAGAGTGCTCGCACGGAACGTTGTTTTTGATTGTTTTCAAATTAAATTTGTGTAATAACTACAGTCCTACTGCAAAACTGCCATTTTTTTTAAACATAACCAAAAATTTAAATGTTATTTGTATATTTCTTTGAATTGTACTTTCATATAGTACTTAAGGGCGCGTTCTCAAAACAGAGAAGTATCGAATCGCACTACTACACTGACACCGCTCGAACACATACACATACTTATAGTTAATTGCAGGAATCAAATGAATATGATACTTTAGCAAGTTTGAATTTTATTTTTTTAATACCTATGTATTTTTGATAATTGGTTGATGTATTCGTTTAGTAGATAAATATTAGAATTTTAGATGGCAATTCTGTCGCATAACGTCGTGTGCAGTAAACACAGTTTTTTTTTTAATCCAAGATGGCCGCCGCAAAAATTATGATTTCAACAATATGGGTATCGTATCCGAGGTTATCGAGAGTGTAGAGAACGAATTACTGATCATTTTTGAAGTGAAACTTATTTGCCCGCATGAGAGTAAAATTTTAAGGATGAAACGGAATATTTTACGAAATTAAAGGACGTTTTTATCCAAGAAGAGGGGAGGGAGATTGAGTCTGATTGAGATAGACTGAGAAAATGCGAATGTAGCATGAAGCAGACGGTACCGCGATGAAGTAAAACAACTTCACTTTTAGCGTTGTAACATGCAGGGTTAGCGCGCGGCTGCGTAAGTAGAACATCTCCTCTACTAGCTTTGTATCGTGCAGGTTTAATGAGTAATAATAATCAGTAAAACATCTAATAATTTCTAATATTGACAAAAATCAATTGGTTTAGAGAACAGATTAGGAAAATTATTTATATAAACGAGATTTAAAAATTGGTTTTCACAAATAAGTTTCACTTTTGACATGTGTACCTTGTACGCACGCCATTTTTTGTGTTTTATACATATTGTGGGTGAAAAGTCGAAACGTAAATATTTATATATTTAGGGACTGAAGAATTAATTTAACATTTGGGATATTGTAAGACAGGCCTTTTATAAGATAATTTAAGTTTATGAATGAATTCTAATTTGAACTATGTAAATGACACCCATGAAGAAAATTTTGTAGATTTCATTGGCGCCATCATGGATTTCGATGTTGACCCGCTATTCGTTATTGTTGACCCCAAAAACCATGAAAATGACAGCCATGATAAGAAGTTGGTAAATTTCATAGTCGCCATCTTGAATTTCGATTTTGACCCGATATTCGACATTGTTGACCCCGAAAACCATGAAAATGACACCCATGAAGAGAACTTGGTAAATTTCATAGTCGCCATCTTGAATTTCGATTTTGACCCGATATTCGATATTGTTGACCCCGAAAACCATGAAAATGACACCCATGAAGAGAAGGTGGTAAATTTCACAGGCGCCATCTTGGATTTCGATTTTGACCTAATATTCGTTATTGTTGACCCCGAAAACCATGAAACTGACAGCCATGAAGAGAAGTTGGTAAAATTCATAGGCACCATCTTGGATTTCGATTTTGACCCGATATTCGCTATTGTTGACCCCGAAAACCATGAAAATGACACACATGAAGAGAAGTTGGTCAATTTCATAGGCGCCATCTTGGATTTCGATTTAATATAGATCTTATTTATTTACAGATGAACTTATAAATCACTAATTCCTCAAAAAAATACAGAAACATAATTTATTGAAAATCTGATTGCGTACAAAATATGTAAAGTATCAAAGACAGTATTGTATAGCTTATTAAAAATATTCATGTTCGTACAGCGATCTTTCCGAGTACGAGCTGATGCTTACAACCGATACAGTATCTACCCACGACGGCGGCCAAGCGCGGACTGAGTTATTTCGATAGATCTTTCTGTGCAAAGCGTACGGAGAGACAAAATAAAATAACCCTTAATACCACACTATAAAGCTCATGCTTATCTGAAAAATATGTGAATTTTTGACGATTCATTTTTATTTTTTTCTGAGATTATTTATAAAATATTCATTAATTTATTTCCCGTGTTTTTGAAAATATTATATCTGCTTTTATTACATAATTTTTAAGAGCCAAAATTGTGAAAGTAGTAGCGGAAAACTGATCCTGGATGAAGCCCCATTTCGTTCGGATAATCGTTTTTACGCCACAAAATATCAAAATTTCAAAGCAAACATTTTCCGCTAATTGGAGATAAAGAAGTAATCTATTTGTGGCAATTTTTAGTTTTGTGAGACTTAGTTTTATTTCATCACAAACTCTACCGAAAAATATCTTATTTTTGTCGGATTCGTAAACGCGTCCTTAAAATTGGTACAGCACCATACCAATAAATCGGCATACACACATTTTAAATCTATAATTCAATTACAACAGAAGAAACTATAAGTTTGTAGGTACCACTCTTAAATAATTACTTATAATATTTATGGCTACAGATTTATTGTGATATTTTGTGGCTATACCCTTAGATTAAGGATTGGTCCGCGCAAAGCTCTAACTAGATATCGCAGGCGTAGTCGCAAAAAGCGGCAACTAATACGCCCAAGTGGGCGTACTCGAGCTAGTCTCGAACAACGTGTGACGTTGACATGCCCCAAGTCATGTTAAACTTTGCTAATAATTGAAACTAAAATGCCACGAAAAATAGCACGAAGCGTATGTTAAAATTTGAAAGATGCCATTGAGTGTCAGGATGCCACGCACTCAAGCATCGAATAGTTGCCGTAATAAAAAAGCTATTGTTCTTAGGTAGTGCGGTATCTAGTTGGAGCGCAGCGGAGACCAATCATTTATCTAAGGCTATACCATTTATGGCTATAGATTTTTTTTTAAATTATAATAATAATAATATTGACACACTTTTTACACAAATTATCTTGCCCCAAGTTAAGCATATATAGCCTGTGTTATGGGTTACAAGACAATGATATATTTAATACAATATACTTACTTAAACATCCATGACTCGGAAATAAACATCCATATTCATGATAATATAAATTATTGCACCTACCGGGATTCGAACCCGGGACCCCTAGCTTAGTAGGTAGGATCGCTAACCACTCGGCTATACAGGTCGTCAATTATAGAAGCGTATTTTATCTATTATCTTATATGTCATAAAATAAATTGTATTGAAAGCGAAATCCCTGAGCTAAGTTATCTGTTAACCTAACCGTTGATTTTATATTTAAGTTTTATTATCTAAACTAGAGCAATGTGCAACACGACATGTAGCAAGTAATTCTTATTCCGATGTCGTTCTCTGTTCGTTGTCAGAGCTGAAAATAGTTTAAGGGCAAAGGACTTTTATTACATCTTGAGCCCCTGGACTTTATCCGTATAAGAATTCAATATAAGTAAATATGGAAAAATTTGTAAGTTTGGAATCTAAGTTTATTTATCTAAGCAATTTGTTAATTTTTAAAGAGATTTACCAGTGGCAGGCTCCTTTGCACAGGATTCCGGCTAGATTATGGGTACTACAACGGCGCCTTATTAACGGTGTGTCGTGAAGCAGTAATGTGTTAGCATTACTGTGTTTCGGTCTGAAGGGCGCCGTAGCTAGTGAAATTACTGGGCAAATGAGACTTAAGATCTTATGTCTCAAGGTGACGAGCGCAGTTGTAGTGCCGCTCAGAATATTTGGGTCTTTCAAGAATCCTGAGCGGCACTGAATTGTAATGGGCAGGACGTATCAATTACCATCAGCTGAACGTCCGGCTCGTCTCGTCTCTTATTTTCATAAAAAAAACTCACTTCTGGGATTAACTACACAAGTGAAATTTGAAAACAAAATTTAAGAACGATGTGGGACTCGAACCCGCAAGCTCTTGCGTTCCATGCGAGCGCTCTTCCACTCAGCGAACCAGTGTAGTCACGTATCGTAGATAAATCCTGTATGTCTTGTTCAACTCTCGGGTTATGGCTTCATCTACAGGATCTACTTTACATTTGATAACCTCCTCAACCGCAATATTTGTATATTAGGAAATTGACTTGAGATGTCACTTTTTCAAACCTAAACAATTTCAAGTCTTAATAGTAAAATGCGATTTTAAATTAAGAAATGTATGTATATAGACTCAACGCGAACATGGTATGAGAAAACTATAACATTCAACAAAAAAACAGCTTACAGAAATTCCATAAAACTTCCTCCATTAAAAACGTGTATTTAAGTAATCTTCCCATAGATATTTTTCATATAGAATCACCACTGTCGAGGTTTCTTTCGCAATGTTTTGTTTACTGTTACAATTTTTGAGTCCCTATATTTTGACAGTAGAAACGACAATTTGGGAAGGATCACCTGGCAAAAGAAACAGAGGCCGCCCAAGAAACAGATGGGAAGATGACATAATAAAAATAGCAGGAAAAGAATGGAGAGGAAAAGAACAGAGTAGGGATACATGGAGTAAGCTGGAGGAGGCCTATACCCGCAGTTCCAATAACATAACTTCTATATTTTATATTATACGCGTAGTGTTAAGATTATATTATTATGTATTTGAACGTTGTTGGAGTTAATTAAAGGCTATTATTATTATAATATTTTGAACGGCCAAAGTTCAGGTAAAATTTATGCGTAAAAGCAGATACTCAGAGGATTATACTGAATTTATTTCTCAGTATATTTATTCTGTTTCAATATAAACCTAAACAAAAAACCGTAGTCTACTCTACATTATTTTTATTCCATAGACAATGTTTTTATCTCTAATCTATCTCCTGACAACTTTACCTCCTTTTCACTCAGTCAGTTTTCAGTCGATTACTGACGTGTTTATTAAACAAATAATCAGCAAGCCAGCAGCCTAGCGAAACTCTCTAAAAAAGCGGTTCACTCGATTGTATAAAACGTGCAATCATTGATAGATTAACGGCCGCTCCCAATATACTATCTACAGATAGAGATAAATTACTACCTTCTACTGTCAGTAATTAGCTGACAATAATCTGAAGCTGTCCCAGTATGCCCGAAAAGTCATTGTTATCGCCTTATATTGGGACGCGTGAATTGAAATTTCCATACAATCTTTTATCGCTGGTAAGCTATACGTCGTCCCATTGACAGACAATGTGCGGATAAGGTGAGTTACCGTCGATAAGTTTATTGGGACAGAAAAGTCAACGATAGTTACGATTTTTATCTCAAGTAAGAGATAGACTGAATATTGGGAACGGCCGTTACAGATAACGGCTTGTAAGAACGAGAGAGATAGCCGAAATCCACTACGTTATAAGCAACTGTTCGCTTTCAAACTTACCCGGATTATACTTAAAGCGCTTTTTTCTTGGAGAGTTTCGCTGAGAGGCTGCTGCAAAGAGGATGTTAATAGTACGTTATAAGAGACGGGACTACCTAAAAATTAAAACTTAGTTTAGTTTGACATTTTAGTAATTACAGTATAGCGATTGGCAACGAAGTATAATCCGCCTAAGTTTGAACGAACAAAAGTTCTGAGGTAACAAACATAAAAAAGGAAGCCAACGAATTGAGAACCTCCTCCTTTTTTGAAGACGGTAAAAAAAGAACATATTACATCTAAAAATGTATATGTGATTATAACAGTCATTGTATGTTCTACTAGCTCTGATCAGAAATCAATTCTTACCCCCACATTAAAAATGGTCCACTAACTTTTAACAGCCGCTAAGGAGTGTTTTTTCTCATTCTGACTAATGTCAATAGAAGAAGACAGAGTGCGAATTAGCAATGCTTTAAGTTAGCAGACTATTATGAATAAGGGGGTTAGAACAAATACTTCTCAAGAATCGTTCTTAAAATATTTGATGGAGCGATTACATATTATGAGATTTATGAGAGGCCGCCATAAAAGTGAGGGTACTTTTGAAATTATTAATTTTGTATTCGACAGGCTTTATTATTTGTTGATTTAATGACAATAACGGCAGTGGGAGGCTCCTTTGCACTGGATGCCGGCTAGATTATGGGTACCACAACAAGCAGTAATGTGTAAACATTACTGTGTTTCGGTCTGAATGGCACCGTAGTTAGTGAAATTACTGGGCAAATGAGACTTAACATCTTATGTCTCAAGGTGACAAGCGCAATTGTAGTGCCGCTCTGTATTTTTGAGTTTTTCAAGAATCCTAAGTGGCACTGCATTGTAATGGGCAGGGCGAATCAATTACCATCAGCTAAACGTTAAAAAAAATCGCCAAATTCTAGAATAGAATGCTAACAAATACGCAGTCGATTTAAAACAATAATTACCCAAAACATTCAAAAAATCGCACACATATTAACTAATTGTCGTTATCAATGCACTTACGAACAATTTCCTGTTTTCAAAATTACCATCAAAACGGCATTTTCCTTTAGCGAACACGTACGGGAAAATAGTTTGTATTAAAATGGCCATAAGGATGTGAATAATGTGGGTGAAAGTGGCGTGTTGGATTATCATAATGGTTTGATAAGACTGTGTAACTGCATAGGGCCTTGTTTATTTTCTCGTTGCATTTTTTATATTATTATATATTTTTACTTAATCTGTATCATGGTGCTCGGATACTCTCCAGGAAAACAGAAAAGTGCCGTATCTAGTTGGAGCTCAGCGGAGACCAATACATAATCTAAGTGCTTTAACGAAAAAAAAATACAATCAACTTCGAACCACACTGTGAAGGAATGCAAGGCTTCCAACGGCTGTAATTCCAATAGTCAAGCAATTTCAAAATCATTGAAGTTAAGTTTCGATCCTTTCCAAGTTTTGATCTAGATTAGTATTCTTCTATCATTTCCCCAGAACGTTAACTGAATCGAAGCCGCGCGTCAACGACATTTAAACGACAAGCTCGCTCGAAGTTACCAATATTGTAATATATACTCTGGTCATTGCTAGTTTTTTAATATCAACAGGAAAGTGTAAACTATTCTCTTTCCGTGCAGTTAGGCCGCGGTTCGAGTCTCACAGGAGTCCCGTTTGGTGAATGCTTAAAACTCGTTGGGTAGACTTACCTTTGCTGTACGCACTTGTTGGGTAGACATATCTTTGCTGTACGCTTAAACTTGTCGGATAGATGTATCTTTGTTGTACGCTTAAACCTCGTCAGATAGACTTACCTTTGCTGTACGCACTTGTTGGGCAGACGTATCTTTGCTGCACGCTTAAACTTGTCGGGTAGACGTATCTTTGCTGTACGCTTAAATCTCGTTGGGTAGACGTATCTTTGCTGTACGCACTTGTTGGGTAGACGTATCTTTGCTGTACGCTTCAACTCGATGGGTCTTAGAAGACGTCTCGAAGACGTCTTAAAACTCGTTGGTAGTGGTAGTGCGTCCGCACCGCGTCCATCATTCATCCTATTCCCGGCTGCGCTAGAAATTTAGGCAATTCTAAATAAAAACGATACCACCTCTTGGTAGTGGTGCATTTCCCCCATGCATGCGTGCATGATATAAATATTTAATGTAACACAATTGGAATACTAATACTCGTTCGTACCTAGTTCGTTGCGCTGTTGATGTTAATAGAAAAGCCAAGGAAGAATCCAAGAACTATCGCAAATAGAGGTTTGTAACTTCTGCCTATATAAGATATAAGACACATAGTATGTATTTAAATAATAATGTTTTTATCATACCTCCCTCTGACATACCTTTGTTATATTTGGAGCTACAGGTATAATATATTGATTTTCTTCCACTAAAAGTCTGCGCGTGAGGCAGTAGGGCTAAGTAGGGAAAAATTACGCATTCTAACTAGGACTCTAACGGGGCACTGAAAATTAAACAAACACCTCTCAATCCTCGTCCTCAGAGATTTCAGAGCATGCAATAGAGCAGATGTAACTCCGATACACATCCTCTCTGAATGTAATTCTTTAATGCGTGTTTACGTTTGTAGCCAACTTTTTGGGTAGCCCATAGTGTTAGCTCACTGCAAAAGATAATAATAAGAATCATGAAGAGAATCAATCTTACCAGTGAGCTATAGTTAACAGTAACTATCACAATAGATCACATTGGTAGCAGTGAAACAGGTCTGCACTGAACTGTCTAGAGCCACTTTACCAACCAACTATGGGCCTTATGAGGAAGCTCATTGTTGCTCAGATGGCAATGGAGAAGGCTATGCTCGGAGTTTTCCTGCGAGATCGAATCAGAAATGAGCAGATCCGCAGGAGAACCAAAGTCACCAACATAGCCGAAATGATTGCGAAACTGAAGTGGCAGTGGCAGAAAAGTCCTCGAATGGAGACCACATACCCGAAGACGCAGTGTTGGTAGGCCCCTCACAAGATGGTCCGACGATCTAGTCAAGATCGCCGAAATATGTTGGATGAGGGCAGCGCAGGACCGGTCATCGTGGAGATCTTTGGGGGAGGCCTTTGTCCAGACGTCTTCCGGCTGATGATTAAGAATCACATATTATTTAATTTTGTCTTTGAATATCTCCTTAGCGTCCAAAATATAAACCCAAAGGTGTTAAACAACAAAAAATAGAAACTGGTTAAACTATACCGGCATATTGTCCAACTTAGTTAAGACTTCTCGAGAGGGTTAACTTCATAAATTGATTACGTAGTCAGATCTCTGTAGTGTTAAACTCGACCTTTGCCAGTTTAGGGTTGAGCTTGTGAATCATAAAATAGTTCCCTTTTACATAAAGAAGAACAAACGCTGTCTAAATATATAAACGGTCAATTAGTTTCAATTCTATTGTATTCTTTATATTTTGGCTTTTGCGCAAATGTCACCACAATTTAGCCAATGACAGGTAATGATAGGTGAAAATGAGTAATGGTACGGTGTTGAAGAGCATTCCAGTTATGACGGTAATTATTATCAGTGTTTTTAAACAACAGTTTTATAATTTTATTTTAAATTCTGAAACAAATTAGAAAATGAATTAAAAAAAATACACACGGATATTTTACGTTAGGTACAAGTACTTGCTGATTTTTTAAGTTATACTTCTTTAGGCACTTTATGAAAAAATGATGAGAGTGAAATTTTAATATGCGCGCGCATCACTGTAACACAAAAGTAACAAGTTGGTTCCTAAAATTTTCTGACGTTTGCGACATTCGTAATTTTTTTGATTTCTTCGTCCATTATTAGGATAGGCAAAGGGTTCAAGCCCATATAGCCGTATTAATTACGTAATAATTAATTGTCAAAGAAATCTTTGCAAGATTTTTACAAAATTGTTCTTTCTAAAAACGTAGAATAGCAAGAGGAATAAATCATTTTAATGATTTTTGCTTCGTTAGGCCAAAGAAGTATAACTTCTTTCGTGCATACATAAGTACACACACATACATATACATACAAGATACAAGCCCCGCTTGTGTTGACAAGCGGACAGAGGCTTTTGAGCTTTGCTCGGGCGTGGTTGCTGACACTACATCTGTAAACCGTGTTTACCCCGAGTGATATCTTGTGGTCATCAAGTCTACCACAAGCTTCGTGACTCTCCACCAGTGTTGATGTTCAATGCTAGTGTCTTTACATTATCATACATACAAACTTTGCAAGCTTGCGATCGCCAGTGGAATACCGAAGTCAGGGCCGTTGGAACTGCTGCGCCGACCACCTGAGTGACGTGGGAGTGTTCAAAGGTTAGTGGAGTGCATTTTACTTCTTTCCTCACGATTATTGCTAGATTGCAACTGCCTACATAAATACATTTATTAAACGAGCCAAAAACCAGCGATCCTATTGGAAACATTATTACAGTCCGAAACAGATATTATATATATAAACTAGCCGTTCCCGCCCGCTTCGCTGGGCGAATTATAAACGGGAATAAATTAAATTTCATTCATTTTATTACAAATACAATAAAGAAAATAAGTATCCTTGAACAATGTTGGATAAATTTCGCATCGAATGGTGGTAGTTTCATGTCGATACGATCAGTGGATTGGGCGTGAAAGAGTCTCAAGCAAAGACCATTTTCATAATATCTTAATATATATAAATTACGTGACACGTTGTTTGCCCGCGATGAACTCCTAAACTAATGAATGGAATTTAATGGGGATTACTTCATGGAGTGTAGTTTGGTCCAACTTGAGAGATCAGATAGTTTTTATTTCGATTTGGGACTCATAATTAATTTTTATTTTCAATATTTGTTTTGTACGGACATATTCTCTATGAGAGAATTTAGTAACGCACGGTTTGACAGTTCCGCTGTGAAACAATTTCATTGTAACAACAGGGAGCATTTTTTACGAAATAATTCTTGATGTTTTGAAATATTATTGGCAAATTCCTATAAAACAGTTTTTTTTTTATTATCTACAGAAACGGTCTGTCTGGGCAACTAGTATAGATATATAAATAGAGATATAGAGATGGAGATAGGGATAGTTTACTATTTTCGCTTTACTTCAATCTTCAACCAGTTAATCTGCTGAAACACCAAGAAACCAACTATTTTAGACCAGAAAATGCTGTTCATTGATTCAACTACTTCTTTAAAGAAAACAAAAATGTTAGTTATTGGAGAAGATCCTTTGATCGACACTGTAATAATGAAAAATTATTTTTATTCCCTTTAGCTAACCTTGCAAATGTAAATCAAATTAAATAAGAATTTCTAAGAAAAGAAATACTAATAGAAAATAGAGAGATTAGTGACCAACAAATAAACAACACAATAGTCTTCGTGAAAATAGGAAATATAACCGAAGAGTTACAGGAAGGATGTTTTATGATATTTCTGGGACTTCCGTTACTTTTAAATGCGTTCTTATTTTTGTATATTTTTAACTAAGTAAGTAAAATATAAAATTTAAGAGTGAAAACTAAATTAATGTTGTGATAGCTTAAATATTATGTTGTGTTTGCATTGTTTTGTAATTAATACCTATATCAAATTTTTAATTAAAATAAGTAAAATTTTTGTAGAACTCATAAATTGAGTATGGTCAATTAAGTGGTTAAAAAGATTAGACACGGCGCGACTAGTATACTTAACGGCCGTTTTCAATAACGTATCTCTAGTTACGGATACATTGCTATCACCTGACATCTCACACATATCACATGACATGATCTTATCTATCCATAGTTATGTCATTTCATTCAGTCTATCTCTTACTTGAGATAAAAATCGTAACTATCGTTGACTTTTCTGTCCCAATAAACTTATCGACGGTAACTCACCTTATCGGTACACGCTGTCTGTCAATTGGACGACGTATAGCTTACCAGAGATAGAAGTTTGTATAGAAATTGCAATTCACGCGTCCCAATATAAGGCGATTAGAATGTCTTATCGGGTATATTGGGGCAGCTTCTGATTGTTGATAATTACTGACAATAGAAGGTAGTAATTTATCTCTATCTGTTGATAGTATATTGGGAACGGCCGTTATAGTCCAATGCTTTATGTCGATAGGTTATTGAAATGTAAGTAAGCGTAAAAAGATAGACTTGTCTACATCTAGTAAGTTAAACTAAGGATAAATAGGTTATTGAAAACGGTTAGTTAGTTATTTCCATAGTATTATGCTATAGTCACAGACAATATATTTGCTATAATATATCCAATTACAAACTTGATATTATATAAAGAATAATATAAAGGAAGGTCAATTTAAATTTGAATTATTGTTAATATAAACGCTCCGTTAAACCGTAATGTTACTTTGTTTAATGCGAAAACTCATTAAAATTTGTTTAGAATGATAGACAGAACTATAAATTTTAATGTAATATTGCATTTAAGGTAGGAACGCGTGAAGACGTTTCGTGCAACAGTTTAATGTCACTTTAGTGTTTAATGATGTCTTTAAAATTTATTTGACGTTTCTGCAACAGAGTTCTCAAAATGTATACTTTAGTATACACTAGCTGACCAGACAGACGCTGTTCTATCAATAGAAAAAAAATATGATGTAAGTTTTTCGGAATGAATTAGTCTAAAGCCATCGGATATGCAATCAATGAGTTTAAAAAAAAACAACCGACTTCAAAAACACTATTCCATAACAATAGATATAATATGCACTAAAAAGTATAAAAATAATTGCGTATTTTTATACAATATAATTAATTAATCTAATTCTAGTTACGATTATTGTTATTTTTGGAATCGCTGTCCTCCCGCCGCGGCCCCGCTCTCGCCTTCGTCGTAAGTTTTAGGTACATATAGTAAATTTAAGACTTTTATGGTTTTATCATGGATGCCATTGTCAGATCTGAACCAAATTATATTTTACCACACGAGAAGCACCAGATTTCAAATGAAAAAAGAATTATCACCATCGGTTCACCCAGTCGAAACTTCAGTACGAAACATAAAAAAACATACCAATGAATTGAGAACCTCCTCCTTTTTTGAAGTCGGTTAAAAATGAAGCAAAAATGTATTTCTGAATGATTTTATAATATGTAGTAATAAAATGATAAGGTTTAGGTATAGTATTTGTGTAAACAGCTACTACAATACCACTTTAAATTTGCCAATTTTTTCAAGTATTAAAATGGATATTGAATGTTATCCTTAAGAGATAGATATATGCCATCGCGGACTTTCTGTTATATATATGATACACAATTCCACCATACATTATTTTATTATATCTCAAAGGGTTTACACAGCGGTTTTTATTTAAAGCTCCCAGACGGCTTATTTCGTTAACAAACACCTTCCTCGAGAATCACGCTATCCATTGGTGAAAACAGCACGAAAATCGGTGCTGTAGTTTTTGAGTTTATCGCGAACAGACAGACAGACGTGGCGGAGGACTTTGTTTTATAATATGTAGTTGATATACTCTTAAAATTGATACATCATTAACATGAGACACCCGTCTAGTCAGAGATTATAAATTTGGCTGACCGTAAGATTTATAGTTTGGCAGATTGACAAGCGGACACGTTGACAGACTATAATTATCAGCTATGGGACTATTAGCAACAATGTTTGTAGATAAGCGTATATTTCGGCAACCTGACTAATGAAACTAAACTCCACAGCTGAATATCTAAGTGATCGGACAGCCTGGGACTAGATTATTATTATTTTATAGCAATAGTAATGACAGTACAATATTGTATATTTTAAAGAGCGCAAAAAAAATTCTGGGAGACTCACAAGAAACTCTCCCAGCATTCTTTTTTATACAATTGCTGTCGCGATATAATAATCATAATCTAGTCCCAGGCTGTCGGATTACTTAGATATTCAGCTGTGGAGTACTAGGATTTACGACAGAGCCATTTTTAAATAAAACATTTAAACTTGTTTTTAAAAACAAATATTGGCAGAATTAACACTAAAGAAGACCTAAATCATTTATATAATTATGGATTTCTGCAAAGTAACGCCTAATTCAATAAATTTTCTTACATTTAAACTTATTTATTGATAATGTCTTAACAGTGGCTGGGATATTATTATAAAAGTGTATACATTCACTATTAAAGCTATTATGTATCTTATGAAGCCTACTAGAATTCGTTACAAGCAATCCCTTATTTCTAGTGTTATAATAATGAAAATCACTATTAAGAGCAAAAAGGTGACGATTTTTGTGAACGTTTATTAAATTGTTATAAATGTACATAATTTATTTATCTGAATGATCATTCATTAGACCGGAATCAGTTGAAGAAGTACACTCATACCTACATCTAAGTGGGAAAAATAGTACTCAAATACTGAGAGACGGACAGATGGACAGTCGAATAAAGAAATGAACAGATGAGAATTATATAAGTAACTAGCTGACCCAGCAAACGTTGTATTACCATATAAATTAATAATAAAAAAATAGGGGTATGAAAAATAGAAGTTGGCCGAATCTCAGACCGAAGGTTTCTCAGACGAAACCGACACGCACTTATCTTATTTAAACACATAAAATAAGAGATAAAATAGTGCCAAAATCTAGCTCAAATAATAAATTTAAACACAAAGTCGAGTCGTCGAATTCGATAAGCATTTTTCTTTAGCTTGTGAAAGTCAAATAAAACATACATTTATTATCTGTCGCGGTTATAAATCAGAGACTAGAGAATGACCACAGACAATACGTTATGGATCTGCTGACAGCGCTATTTATTAGAATAAGAATCACTTTTAAATTCAATGCGTATATTTATTGTAATGTTCAACCTTTTTACAGGCAAATATTGCGACATTTCACACTTATAATATAAATGTGAAAGTTTATATGTTTGTTTCTCATCATCATCAACATCAGCAGCAGGAAATATCTCCACGACGATCGGTCCTGTGTTGTCCTCATCCAAGGTATTCCAGCGATCTTGACTAGATCGTCGGTCCATCTTGTGGGGGGTTCAACACCTCGACTTCCGGAACGTGGTCGCCATTCGAGGACTTTACTGCCCCAACGGCCAACTGTCCGTCGAGCTATGTGCCCTGCCCACTGCAACTTCAGTTTTGCAATCATATGGGCTATGTCAGTGACTTTGGTTTTCTTACGGGTCTCCTCATTTGTAATTCATTCTCGGAGGCAAAGAGTCTCCATTGCCCTCTGAGCGACCATGTGCTTTCTCATCAGGCCCATAGTTAGCGACCACGTCTGCGTACCGTAAGTCATCACTGGCAACACACGCTAGTTGAAAACATTCGTATTCAGACACTGTAGTTGTGTAGTAGTGTCACTAATTAGCTGTCAATAATCTGAAGCTGTCCCAATATACCCGATAAGTAATTCTTATCGCCTTATATTGGGGACGCGTGAATTGCAATTTCCATACAAACTTCTATCGCTGGTAAGCTATACGTCGTCCCATTGACAGACAGCGTGTACGGATAAGGTGAGTTACCGTCGATAAGTTTACTGGGACATAAATGATAGTTACGATTTTTATCTCAAGTAAGAGATAGACCGAATATTGGGAACGGCCGTTACTGTATTGGACATAACTATGACATAACGTGACGTCACCTCTCCCCACAGACCGCTATTATAAGCGGTAGCGGACAATTGGTGACCATTGCATCGTTCGTCGTCGGACTGTGAACATCTCACCGAAACTCTGTCCGTTTTCGTATTGATTGTTTGTAATGAGTAATTATTTCAATTGTGTTGACAGTGACAGGTGGACAGGGTGAAGACGGCTATAAAAGGCGCCGTCTCCCCAGCGTCGACACATTTTCGCTGCAACCGTTGACTAGTAAGGACGTTACTCTGCCCGATTTCTATTCGAATATTAGTCTTTGTATTGTTTGAAATTTATTCTTAGAATCTTAAAAACGCTTTTTGAACTTATTTCCTAATTATAGCGTATTTCGCTTCATAATTTATGTGTCACTGTCACATTATAATTTTTATTCTAGTGACGCATCTATTCTTCATATTCTATCTACGACATTAGCAAATCTAAAAATTCACTCATAGGTACCTCACATTTTAAGATGCAACGCACATGTCTCCTTCAATGTCTGTGTCAATATCGTAAATGGCGGAAAGAGACACTTAAAGTCAATAGCAAAACAAATGACGCAATAAAACAACTCATCGTAAAGCAATCAAATTGTTTATTTTGTTAATAAAAGAGACTATTAACAGATCAAATTTAATCTCAATAGCGATTTGTATTAAGTCTAACAATCATTTTTAGTTGATGTCAAACGCTTTTTTATGCAGTTCAAGCCTCTGACAGCGTCTATAAAAACTTGGCAGTACTTGACAACAAAATCAACCCCTATAGAATAATCTTGTTAATATGTCTGAATATAGAGTCCCCGTTTACAAAATTCTACCATTCCTTGATGTCCCAAAGACAATATTGCCCCCCTACAGTCTCCTGCAATACCATAGGAATCACAGGAGCATTATCGGCCTTTAATAAAATTTTACACAGGAAACATTGCACTTAGGGAAGAAAGTTCCTTAAAATCCGTACTATAGAGCACGCCAGACATCCAGATGGTAGGATGATATCCTAGACTATGTCGTGTCGTACGAAGGTGAAATCTATGGCAGAAATGACGCCAGACAGCTGTTCTGAACACCCCCCTTGATAAATGCGGTATAAGACACAAAATAAAGCGATGTCTCAACGAAAATTGTGAAATTCCACCAGCATCATGTTTGATGTCTGGCTTTCCACAACCGCGCATTTCGGAAGAAACTTTATGCCTCGCACAGACACTTTGTGGAATCAATTATTGGCGGTAGTTCCCCAAACCAACATAAACGGGACCTTCAAGATAAGAGCCAACTCACAACATAAAAACCGTATACATCTCTTGACCACTGGTTTTGCGGATGTTCATGCCATTGCCTATTTATCCTCTCTTATATTATAAAAAAAAGTCTTAGTTATAGAGTTTTTGTTGATAATGCTTCAGATAAGGAACTTTAAAAAAAAACTACTTACTTAAAACAGACTTCCTATTGATAGGTTTTAAGGCACTGACTTAAAACCTACCAATAGGTAGCATATATAAATAATAGTATTTTATTAATATTAAAGGTAAAGGATGGCATAAAAGGTGTATCAAATTAAATTTTTAGTTATTTGATACTTTTCAGTTTTTGAAGTCGGTTTTTTTAAACGTAGTTTTTTTTTATTTTTTACTTTTTAGTGTCAGTTAATAATAATATATAATCAACCTGATTGAAACCTCCAAAAAAAGCCGTACACAGAAAGCAATTATGTCATCCAGGTAGAAGAAAATGTTCATATAAATGTTCATAAAATGAAAACTACTTAGCAAATCATGTAAATTTTTTTTTGGAACCAAATGGCATCAATGCTAATGCAAATGATCCATTTTGCATCAAACAAAAGAAGAATTTCGTAAATCGGTAACCTCCTCCGTTTTGAAGTCGGTTAAAAAGAACTTCAGCCACTCTTTAAGATCGGGAGACAAAGTTGTAATAAAATGTAACATCAATTTGTTTTAACTGTTCATATATGGATGGAAACAAGTGGGTCAATTAGTTCGACAGTTAATTTGTCTAAAGTTGTGATAACAATACGGAAAAGTATGACACACAGGGAACTCAGGGTTCCGTATAAGAAATGCTATGAAAGACATTACCATCACCGCTACCATATTTATGTTCTCCTGGTGTCTATATAAAAATACGTCAAGCGCATGACGTCAGAATATATTGAGGTATACTCGCGTCATACATAAGACAATCTCTTCTTCAACTATGATCGCCTGGTACCAAAACACCGTATAATACTCCTTATCTCATTTTCTCCCACGTTAAACCTTATGAATTTGTGTCTGTCTGTTTCTGCTGTCTCGCTTTTTCGTTTCATCGACTTTCAAAACACAACGACGCTAAAGATGCTTTTACTTCAAAACATAAATCGTACTTACATTACATATGACAGATTATGTTTTCTGTTCCACGAGCAACATATCACCATACTTAAGATGAGTTCAATGCATCACTCAATTACCACTTAACTTCGACACTTAAATTTCTGACAATCACGCAACAAATAAATTACGATCGCAATTAAGGTGAAGGTTGTGAACAACAATTAAAATAGAAACTCTTACAAAGACATAAAATATTGTTTTCGTCCTTTTTATTCCAAATAGTTATGTATATTGTGATCTCATTCATGATTTGTATTATTCATTGTTCGTCACATCCAGGTACAATACTTTATCCAAGTATAAAAAGGATCTGATACAGATTTGTGTTTCATATAATACCACAACTTTTGCGAATTTTACCAACAGATTTTCAGCAGCCGATGACCCATGGAGTTACTATTATTTTGGAAAAAATATAACCATTAGATTCCATTGACTTGAAAATTTCAAATTTGATACTGTTTAGAATACATAGTAACTACTTTAGATATTAGTAATATACATAAAGTTTGACATTCTGGAGATCGCGAGATATGACAATAAAGCTTAATTTTCTCACGGAATACTAACTTTCGCAAAGTCACATTTATATATTACTAGTAGACCCGAAAGACGCCATTCTGTCAATAGAAAAAAGACGTGTGGCACTCGGGGACTGGCGCGGTAAAGCTATTTATATATATTTTTGTTCTTTTATTAAATAAATGAGAAGTTAATATTGTTCAAAATATTTTTATAATCTTACAATACATGTAGGTTATGTGATATCTGTAATCACTACTTGATTCCAATATACGCCTTAAGATATGGTACAGAATATTTTTACATCCTGTACATATATAATGCCCGAACAGCGACTGGTCCTATATTAAAAAAGTGTATACATTTGTACAGCTTGTCTAAGTAAACGTTTCATTGTTACACAAAGCCCGTGGAACTCCAATAGCTGTCTGTTCACTCGACACACTTGTGGCGGCCATAAAGCCAGTTCACAGTTTACGGCAGAACATTTAACCTGAGTGTTACCGACTTTACGAGTTTGGTTATCACTTTACTGACGACGATAAGCCATACAATCCATAATATGGCGACGAGTTTAAGAACGAATGGGACCCTGAGACTTTGAGACCAATTCTTTTATTAAACACTTTTCAAATGCTTCAAGTAAATCGAAATGGTCATCGTCATGTAATAACGGTCGTATAATATCAAAAAAAAAAACATTAATTCATTTCGGTCGATAAATAATGTTGCGTATAATTTTGTTTTTTAAACTTTGTAGGCTTCGGTAGCCAAATGGCAAAAAACTGAACTCTTATGGATTCGTCATGCCTGTCCGTGTATGTCACAGCCACTTTTTTATTAAATTTCAAAACTATAGGTACTGATGAAACTTGGTAAGTAAGATGTATTCTGTGAAGCGCATTAACATTTTCACACAAAAATAGAAAAAAAAAACAGTCAATTTTGGCGGCTTTTTATTACTCAAACCCATACGTGTGGGGTGGGGAATCTATGGATAGGTCTTCAAAAATGATATTTCTTTATGATATCTAATCTAAATATTTCACGCGAGAGACACTTCCAAAGTGGTAAAATGTGTGTCTAACTAAAAAAAATATATGATGTACATTACCATGCAAACTTCCACCAAAAATTGGTTTGACCGAGATCTAGTAAGTAGTTTTTTTTAATACGTATAAATGATGAGAGCTCATTTGCACTGTATGATTTTGTGCAAAGATTTTATTACCTTTTCCATTTAAATAATTTAATATTATTTTCCTTTCTTTATAACTTTATATTATGTTACTTGATGTTACTATTATGTTACGAGTCCGACTCGCACTTGGGCGTTTTTTTATTTGTGAATGGATTAGAATATTACAAACAACATAACAGAAAGCTTGCCATGAGATATCAGTGAAAACCTCATATAAATAAATCGGTTCAGCCGTTGCTGAGATTAGCGTACACATACGCACAGACTGACAGAATTCTATTTTTTCAACTTTCATTTCTGATGCTATATTATTTAACAAAAACAAAACCTTATGATGAAGCATTTCCATCGGTATGAATAATATAAAGAAATAAACATTTTGACTGTTGCTTCTCAATACATTTTTGATAATGTTCTGTATGTTCATAAGCACATTGAGGAATTTTCTAGAAACTGTGACATTCATAATGTTAACAAACATAAACTTGTTATGCCTACAACTCGGTTGGGTCGAGTAAGTAAGTCTTTTGTTGGGCGATGTACGATATGCTTCTACAATATGATCCCAGAAAATATACAAAACAAATGTGTTACGAAATTTAAAAGAATTGTTAAAATACGTTTGTGTGGTAAAGGTTACTATAGCATAAACGATTTTCTTTATGACACCACGGACTGGGAATAAAGCGAGCACCCTCAGGCTCTTTAATTATAAATGTTTATTGTGCGATATCACATTGTAATCCATATTTTTATATTAAAAAAAAGCCTGCTGAGTTTCTTGCGCCCATTCTTCTCAGGTCTGAGGCAGTCTCTTTTGAATGGGTGGTAGATTTTGACGTTCAATAAGTGATTTTGAATCCTATTTTGAATAAAAATATTTGAATTTATGATAAAGCTGCAGGGTATTTTTTTCACTTGTAGGGAGTGCAATTCTCGGTTCAACCAGGCCACTATTTAAAAATATATGATGCAATTTAAATTGTTTTTTGAATTAAAATAAATTCTTTCAGTAAAATGTTACAACTACAATATTTAAAGTACTTCCCCTCAATGTGGCATAGCCTCGGGACGCCCTGTATAAGTTTTTTTATGAAAATAAGCGACGAGACGAGCAGAACGTTCAGCTGATGGTAATTGATACGCCTGCCCATTACAATGCAGTGCCGCTCAAGATTATTGAAGAACCCAAAAATTCTGAGCGGCACTGCTACAACTGCGCTCGTCACCTTGAGACAAAAGATATCAAGCCTAATTTGCCCAGTAATTTCACTAACTACGGCGCCCTGTAGACCGAAACACAGTAATGCTTACACATTACTGCTTCACGGCAGAAATAGTCGCCGTTGTGGTACCCATAATCTAGCCGGCATCCGGTGCAAAAGAGCCTCCCACTGGTACAATATGATTAAATAGTTTTGTTGTAAAATATTTAATGTTTTGACACGGAGAATTTATAATTTATTCTACGTATGTATAGATTCAGTTTTAAATAGTACCTTACAGTAGTAAATAATTTTAATCATAGCAAATCCAAATATAACAGATTTTACAACCGATTGTTTGGTGGTGAGTTATAGTATCGACGATGCTGCGGTGCAAGTCTTTATCTAGGCGTTATTCAAAACGTTCTGACTTTGACTTTTGAGTTTGGCAATATGATCTGATATTAACAGAATACTTACTAATAAGGTTGTCTCGATGTCTCCAACACTGGGGAGATTTGCCAAGTCAAACCGAATAATGCAAATTCAGACTCTTCACCCTGCTACGTCGAGACATTATTTAAAAAAAATATATTTGTAAGTACAGACTCTTAGCTGATTTTATAGTATAAAAGTACTGCCACCCTAGAATATTCTCTCATTTTTTTGTATTTTTCTAATGTTTGTGATCAAGCTTGCTTAACGTAATAAAAGTTTTACGGGAAGTTTTGAATATAATTTTGCCCTAAACTTCTACATTTTATTTTATTTAAGGGGTTTGACTGCTCTAGGTCAAATATCTCATCTAATAGAAAAAAGTAGATTGTTAAGAAAACAATCGCCGCTTAAGATCCATAATAACAGATATCAAGATATGCATTGTCGACCTTCAATGTGGATATATGCTCTGAGTTCGAAATCATTTTCAGGAATGCAGCAGCCAACGGAAGGTTTTACAAATGGAATAGTTGTGAAATATTACAACGCAATGCAAGTAAAATTATTTCTTTTGTTATATATATCGTCCGTTGTTGAAATTCGGCTGTCTGCCTGTTATAAACGTTGTAGAAGATGAAGAGACTCCACATAGGCTCTCCACTACCACTGCTACTACCACACAAATATTTTATTATCGACTATTTTGTATTGAATTTTATGTATATATTATTATTAGGAATTATTTACTATATGTCGAGCGCACTGTATCTCCAAAATTAAACGGGCACCACTGAAAATCAGTGCTGTGTCATAGCCACGGCCGTGTCACTGATAATCCTGATTCGGTGACCCATTTCCTGCACTGCACAGGAACTCTCCAATATTAAATCTATTACTATTTAAATACGTTCTTTTTTGGTTTGTTTTGTACTTTTATCTTTTTACTAGCTGACCCGGCAAACGTTGTTTTGCCATATAAAGTATAATTCACGCGATAGTTTTATAAGTAATAAAATATTGCCAATATTATAGCCTGTACATCATTTTGTTCTATTGTCAATAGTTTAGTTAGTTTAGTTTTCGATTTTACACCTTGTGTTACAAAATAGCAATTTTATTACGGATCCCTAATTTTGAAAAAAAAACATAGCCTATAGCCTTCCTCGATAAATGGACTACCCAACACTGAAAGAATCATTCAAATCGGACCAGTAGTACCAGAGATTAGCGCGTTCAAACAAACAAACAAACACTGCAGCTTTATAATATTAGTATAGATTATATGAAGTGTTTTGTGAAATAAATGTTTTTCTTTTTTTCTTTCTTTCTTTTCTATGCTAAAAAAACAAGCCTATCAGATAAAACAGCATTGCACTTGTACTGATGACTTGCAGTTTGAAGGGTACATGCAGGTTCGCGCCTTCGAGCGCATCGTGATATGATATGGATCGCATATTTTTTTTTTTTTTTTTATGGAATAGGAGGACAAACGAGCGTACGGGTCACCTGGTGTTAAGTGATCACCGCCGCCCACACTCTCCTGCAACACCAGAGGAATCACAAGAGCGTTGCCGCTTTTCTTGAAGGTACCCATGTCGTATCGTCCCGGAAACACCGCACAAGGAAGCTCATTCCACAGCTTCGTGGTACGAGGAAGAAAGCTCCTTGAAAACCGCACTGTGGAGGACCGCCACACATCCAGATGGTGGGGATGATATCGTAACTTGTGGCGTGTCGTGCGAAGGTGAAATTCGGCGGCAGGAATCAGGTTGAACAGCTCTTCGGAACACTCCCCGTGATAAATGCGGTAGAAGACACACAATGAAGCGACGTCTCTACGCAACGCCAAGTGATCCAGCCGTTCACAGAGTACTGGGTCCCCGACAATTCGAGCTGCTCTGCGTTGCACGCGGTCAAATGGATCGAGCTGATACTGGGGTGCGCCAGACCAGAGATGACTGCAATACTTCATGTGAGGCCGGACCTGCGCTTTGTAGAGCGCTAGAATGTGGGCCGGCTTAAAGTATTGCCGTGCTCTATTTATGACGCCCAGTTTCTTTGAAGCCAGTTTGGCTTTGCCCTCCAGATGGCCACGGAATTGGCAATTGCTCGAGATTTCGAGACCCAATATTCCGATACTAGGCGAAGCTTTAAGGGAAGTGTGGCAAATGGGGTTTATTTAGTGGTAAACGCGCAAACTTGAGTCTTCTGGGGGTTAAATTGGACAAGGTTCAACTTACCCCATTCCGCGACCTTCTCGAGAGAGGACTCGATAGAAGACACAAGTTTCTCCCGGCACTGGTCGACGTTTTCCCGGGAGAGACCTGCATGGCCCGTGTATACGGCATCACCAGTGCTGTCGTCTGCGTAGCAATGCATGTTGGCGGTGTCCAACATATCATTGATATGCAGAAGAAACAGCGTGGGAGATAGCACACAGCCTTGGGGCACTCCAGCGTTCACGGGCTTGGGATTCGAGCAATAACCGTCGATAACGACCTGTATGCTGCGCCCAGTGAGGAAGCTGGAGGTCCACTTGCATAAGCTCTCGGGAAACCCAAATGATGGAAGTTTTGCGAGGAGCGCCTTGTGCCATACACGATCAAAGGCCTTCGCTATATCCAGACCAACTGCCAGGCCTTCCCCCTTGGTTTCAATAGCCGCTGCCCATCTATGTGTTAGGTATACCAGAAGATCGCCAGTCGACCGACCATGGCGAAAGCCGTACTGCCGGTCGTTGATCAACTGGTGACCCTCAAGGTATACCAAGAGCTGGCGGTTAATTATGCTCTCCATGATTTTGGAGAGTAGGGAGGTAATAGCAATAGGCCTGTAGTTTGCCGGATCCGAACTGTCTCCTTTTTTTGGGATCGGATGGACAAGGGCTGACTTCCATGAATCAGGAACTACGCCTTTTGAATAAGAGTGCCGGAATAAACGCGTTAGCACCAGCGTCAACTCAGGGGCACACGTTCTAAGCACAATTGGAGAAATGCCATCCGGCCCGCTCGACTTCCTGACGTCCAACGAAAACAGAGCTCGCCTAACAGTTTTCTGTCGGAACTGTACTTCAGGCATGGAGCTCTGACACCGCGGGATGGTCGGCGGTGTTTTTCCGTTGTCGTCAAGAGTCGAGTTGGAGGCAAAAAGAGTGCACAGGCGATCGGCTTTGTCTTTTGCAGTATGGGCCAGGGTGTCATTCCTCATGTGCAACGGCGGCATGGACGGCTGGTTGAAGTTACCAAGAGCAGCTTTCGACAACGACCAGAACTTGCGTGTTCCGGTCGGGTAACTGGAAAGCTGCTCGCCAATTTTGACGACGTGCTTCGATTTCGCACGGGCGATTTGCCGCTTAAAAAATCTGGAGGCACGGTTATATTTCCTCTTCAGAACTTTGCAGCTCGGATCCTTTGAGCCCAGCGCCGCAACCCAAGTTCGATACGCCTGTTTTTTGCAGTCAGATGCTGCTTTAACGGACGCATCGAACCAGGGCTGTGATCTGCCACCGGTCGGTACTACAGAGCTTGGTATAAAAATATCCATGCCCTGCAGTATCACATCGGCTACTGCAACGGCGCAGGCACTAGGATCATCCGAAGGGAAACAAACCCTGCCCCAAGGGTAGGATGCAAAAAAGGAACGCATCCTATCCCAATCTGCTGACTTGTAGTGCCAAACGCGGCGGGTCGCTGGTGGTCTGCGACGTTGGCGTCGGATAGGCACTACACTCCTGACCACGCAATGGTTGGACGTTCCGAGAGGGCCGTCGACAGA